>NC_066615.1:14121250-15495000 GCF_025231255.1 Drosophila biarmipes | reverse complement strand
TATAGTATCCATGGCCATAAATTGGCCAGCAGACCGCCGCATGTCATGGCTTTGGGCCAGCGGAAGGCAAGGAATTCTGGCCAAAATAGGCAGAAAACCCGGCGAAATAGATTGTCTGCGAGAAATCAGAAATCAGCGGGCACCGCACAGGGGCGCAGTAGCTCTCATTATCATATAAACAAAGGGGATCCGTAGCCCTCCATGCCAAAATGTAAACTGTCGGCGAATTTATGTGTAGGAAATTTTATGAATTTATGAAGAAAGCCTTCGCATGTGGGCCTGACATAATGGCCAAACATTGTTTCCATTTGGGCTATATGGCCCCAGGATCCCGCTCTGGGAATACTCGCCGGCAACTTATGCATACGAAATGAGCAGCGATAAATTTATGCGTGCGGTCTAACAGATATTTAAGTGAATATCCCGACGTTTTAAGGTTTTATTTGTGCAGCTTATGTGGATGGTATACCATAATTGATTATTTTAGGGATGTCTGACTTAATATGAAACGTAAAAACATTTATTTGCTGGGTTGGCAAGGTATTTTCAAGTTCACTTTAAGTAATTACAAAAGTGTGCACAATTTCATAAATAACCCTGGGGGATTACAGATGTGGGATATGAATTCAGAATTTCCGGTCTCCAGTTTAAAAGCCTCAAATAGAAAAAATGCCAAGGCGCGATAAGAATAGTTGAAAATCTATAAGTGATTACCCAATTACATTTTTATAATAATTTCTATCCACTTAAAAGAGTAAAACGCTCAAGTTCGCAGTGAGCAGATACATATACTCGTGCATAATGTATATTAAAACCGAGAAACGGCTTATCACACTGAAACATTTTCGAGTCCGCTTTGTTTACATTAGCCAGACTTTCGGGGGACTTAGGGTGTGAGGAGGGCGAAAGACAGATTAGAGGAAAGTGGTCCGGCGGAGTGCTAGTAAAATATGAGCATCTGGAAAATACAAATAGTTTGTGCGATATCGCGGCAGAAACTTCCGCAAACCCTCGGAGAGCCGGCGAAATGTGCCTAAGCAAGCACAAACGCAAAAGCCCCACTAAGGCCCCAGAACAAACCCTCAACAAGTAATGAATTACGCGTCAGATTTTCCGCACTCCTTTTCCAGAGGAGCTGGCAAACAATAAGAGCCAAAAAGGCAAAGCAGCTGAAAGCAGTTGCCAAAATGCTCCGGCAACTTTGAGATACTCGCACTCATGCTCCACAGTGAACGAGTGCACGTGCGAGGGAAGTGCGGGTACATAAAAGCCTGCTAAAAACTTTTGTTCTGCATTGTTATCAGCCAAAGCAAGCTGGATTATAAAGGGGCCAACCAGAAACAAACAGAACATAAAACATGAAAAATAAACCCGAAATCAGCAGAAGACCAGCCCAACGCAAGTTTTGACAAAAGATCTTATTTCGCTCAGAGGAAGGAGTTTGGACTCGGCTTTTGTGCTAAGGAAATCTTCCAAGGAGCAAGTTTCTTGGAGAGATAAATTAGTAGGTCAGTTGTAATTAGATTACAGGAAAAGGAAAATAAGAGGAAAATGGAGGAGTAGCCTCGTGCAAATTGGACAATTGGATCACGGGATAGTATAAACAAAAGTTGATAAAGAAACTACTTGAAGAACAAATCCTAGGACACAGAATTAAATGTTTTAGAAAACCTTTTAAAAAACTATATTCAAATGTTAATGAAATGAACTAAAATGAATGGAATCCTTGTAAAAGAGATACCATATTACCTGCTTGATTCCCAACAAGCTTCCCCTCGATTTAATTACTTTAGACAATAAAACCCCACTAAAAGTGATATTCAAATGCCCATGTTCAATACTCTTGAAAAGAGGAAGCTATGGGAAAAACATCATGCCATATCACCTGCTTGAAAGCCAACAACCTGTCACTCGGCTGTCCAAATTGGATACTTCCGTCAATCCATTCTCAAACTTATCAAGAGTGCTCCGAACTGGGTTAAGGTTTGGCTTATCGGTACCGCCCAACTACTTGAACGTGCTGCCGAGTGGTACTCCTCCCCCGGAGAATGCCCATCAATCCCTGAGACATTCCGTACATTAGATACAAGCTAGCAATTCGATCCGAAGCCAGAACGTGCAGACCAACTGGAAGACAAAGAATATTGTATAATGTTTTTTTTCCCATGTACCACATTTTGACAACTGTTTTTTGCTCGTTCTTGCTGCAAACTAAACTGTTTCCCTAGTTCTCGTTTTTATTGCTTTTTTATATCCAATAGAGAACGTGCAGACGTGCGAAATTCGAGCGAAGATGCGGCCGTACGAGAAGAATTGGAACTTCAGCTGGCACCTGGTCGATATTATACCACAACTTTGTGCCTAACTATCACGAATGGCAAACAAAGAACGGGCCGTGATGTAAACCCTAATATGCGGAGTGATTAATTCCTCCAAATTAACATAAATGGCAACAGCTTCAACTTTTGCCGCCTGACCACAGGTTGCCCCCTATATCTTTGGTCTGGCCTTTGGCCCAACCTTTAGCCTTTTTCTTCGCCCTGACGCCACTGGCCGACATAAATAATTAAATTTAATTGCCGTTGCTGCTTCTTAATGATGCAACCCAGGCATCAGACGAGCCAAAGAGCCGAAAAGACCTCTGAACCCGGGACGCTTTCCCACCTGAAACCCGTTTTTATGAAAATGAAAATGGAAATGAAATTAAACGAAGCCTTCGTCGTCGTCGCAGGCAGCCAACGACAAGTGACAGCGATGAAGGTACATTTCATGAAATTAAGCAAATACTAAATGGAAATACGAGGCAGGGAAGAGCCGTTGGAGGAGATGGGTTTCCGCAGGCATTAAAACAAACGACATTTTCCCCTGTCACAGGGAGTTGGCATAATTGAAATGGCCATGGCTATATTAGGAAAATGATATACTACGGCGAATAAAAAAATAAATTTATGAATGACTGAACTTAGCTGTTAGCCCAGTCATTCTTTGTCACAAGACATCACATAAGCTGATTAGTTTAAAGTTATACCCCTACAAACCAATAATAACATTTCCAAAACCGCACATTCAATGGGTTAATTGTTAGGCAATAAAGACCTATAAACGCAACGCGCTTAAACTGACAGCGGATGGTAGTAATTATTTTTATTTGGCTAACGAAATATTCCACACTGATGTCTTCCCCGTGGAACGATAACACTCGGGGCCAAAAGATGTCCCGAGCAATCTAATCTTATCTAATCTATTTTTACACATGAGCAAACTTTGCAAAGACAGTCGCCCCACAAACCAGTTGAAAATAATATTTGACCAGCTGAACTGGTTCTTATTTATGCCAAAAAAATTACAATCTAAAATATAATAAATTTGTTGATTAATAAGACGGCCGTATAATCAAAGCCTCTCTTTCCAGCCATGACACCAATCCAGAGCCGCAATCAACTGTCTAATCTAGGCGGGTCTAGCTAACGATCGTCTTTGATAATTAATAACAAAAGGGGAAATTCTGGCTTTTTGCTTTTGGTTCCTGTGATTCTAGGCCAAAAGCATAATAAAAACCGGCAATACGCACGCAGCCCAGACGGCCGAGAACCGGGCTAAAAGAGTGGGAGTTGAAGAGGTGGCCTAAGTGCTGCCATGGCAAAGCCAAAGGCAAAAACAAAGCGGACCCATTCAAGGGTTTTTCTCGAGCCGAGAAACACAAATATATAAAAACAAGCGCAGGCACAGCTGCTAGATGGGCAGAGGGCGGTTATAAAAATCAAATGAAGTATATTGATTTTTCTTTGCGAGCGCCAAAAAAAGTACAGAGGGGAGCCAGCAAAGTCAGGGAAGCGCCCAATAAAAAGTAATTTGCAAACAAAACCTCGATTTTTTCTGCACAGAACTTGTTACACCCTAATCAAGTGAAACGGAGCAAATTTAATCTAGCTTATTAAAAAGTGGAAGCCGCAATACGTTCCGTCATGCAAAAGATTTTTTTTATAATTCTTAGCATTTTACTATTATGATTCACTTAGTATGAACACCAAAATTTGAAGAACTGAATTCTTAAGATTTCTAAATATTCGCAATACAAAAGATGAAGAAGTTATCTAAAAAAAAATATTTTTTATTTTAACTCTTGCTGATAACATGCATTTTACAACTTTCCTACAAATTACAAGAAATAATATCTTATCTGAGCACTGATAACTTACATTTATTTATCTTATTTCCCTATTGCTAGCTTGAGAGGGCCAAGGCGTAATAAAAAAGTAAACAAACAAATAATTTAAAATATATACATGAAAAATTCTTTTGCTATTAATTTTTCTGAGTGCAACTATCTCAGACGGAATGCATATCTGCATTGTTTTTGCTTTTAGCCCGCAGCCAAAGTCGAAAGCCCGTTAAAAAACAAGGAAGGGAGTTGATGGAAAGACTAATACTAAAACAAAGACTAAGACAAGAGCAAGAACAAGAACGAGAGCGAGTAGGAGAGGTGGCGAAAGAGGAGGTGGAGTTGTAAAATGTCAGCCCAAGTTAACGGTGCACGAACACCAAGGCAACAAGCAAACAACGCAACAACAAACATGAATGTTTTGTTTGATCTGCTGTCAGGCGAGAGAGAGATGGCGCCAGGGGGCGGGAAAGGGAGGGCGAGACATGGCAGGTGCAAGGGGTGGGGGAGAAAAAGAGATGGCATGCGGCCGGGTCGCGTGTTTACAACAATTGCCCGGCTCTCCTTTCCCGTTATTCTAGACAAACTTACCCCGCTCTCTGCTCTCCTCTTCGCTTCTTGATTCCTTGATTCTGCTGTCAAAAATTCCCAAGTTCCTATTTTGTTTGTGCGAGTTTCACAAAAAATATACCTTTTGCGGTCGTGTTTCTGTTGTGTTTATTATACTCGGATTTTACTCAGTCGCCTTTTGAGCTATTTCGATTAGCATGCTTCAATTTGTATGTGGATTTTTTCACACTATTAATTTGTAATTTCTGCTTATTTTAGCCATTTGCATATATGATTTCACACATCGAAAGCAACTTCACAGGTGACTGTGATTTGTGTTGTTGTTTGGTTTCGTAAATTCACGCACACCGACAGACGGTCACACGCACACTGGCACACACACCTTTGCGTAGGTGCGGAGAGTGGAAGAGGAAGAGAAATGCAATCCGACGGATTCACCTTAGCACGCGCGCTCTCCCACTCGCACACGACCGCAACCAGCTGAATTAACGGTCAAAGATCGACTGAATTCAACTGAAGAATAATGATTTTCCATGGCGTTTTAGCCGGCAACGGCGTGCAACATGTTCCGTGTTCGAGGTTCGAGTTGCAGGTTCGATGGGTTCAGTGGGGCGAGGGTTTGTGGGTGTTTGTGTGGGTCACTTCTTTCCTTCTGATAAACGCTCGCTGATAAGCCAAACACACACAGAAAGACCCTTTGTTGCTGCCCCAGACATTGTTGTTTCCAGCCTGTGAATGACAAATGAGCCCGTATACGGCAAATGGTATATGGAAGTCGGAATAGCAGATTACCAGAGTGGTCCACCCTTATGGGTTTAACGGCTCGAGGGAGGGGGCTCAAGCCTACCATGTCCCAGCGATTGGATAAGAGCTTCGCAGAAGGTCTAAGATTAGGTGCAGCTAACGCTTAATTTGGGTATTTTTATTATAGGAGATATCATAGCATAAGCGAAACAGCGAAAACCTTAACCGAGTACTTTGAGAACGTAAGTTCATAAAAGTGTACCGAATAGTTCTTGAAATTTTTGGCTACAAGCGGGGCACGCGCTAATTCCGGCTTCTGTTTCGCCGGTAAGGGGAGTGGGTTCACAAATTGATCCCTATCCACCATAATACCATTAGCCACATAGCCTTACATAGGTTGCGGATCCCTTCGACAGACGCCTAACTCATCGTCATAGAAGCAAGCTTCCAATAATACTAAATTGACAAAACTATGTTCATAATATGTGTAAAATAGACAAGCTATGCAAATTACAGTTGATGATGAATTATTTTTTATAAGGTTATACTCATGTAATTTTAAAAGCCTCCAGTTAGCTACCGTTGACTTGTGAAAGAGTGTGCGAACAGAGTTACCCTCGAAAGTCTATGAAGCTCGTACTTTTAAATAGTCATAGATAATAATATATTCCATAAAATAATGATTAAAATTCTCTATTCTCTATTCTCTAATTCTATTATTTGGTATCAACATTAAGAAACAATTAAAAAAGTGGATTAATTTTAGCACTTACTTTTAACCTTATGGGGCTTAAAAGGTTGTATGATATTAAAAATTATTAATATAACATTCCCTCATTTCTACTACCTTTTCTAGCTAATCCTAAGGCTCGGCCACTCATCACTGTGGCAACATCGAACCTGGTAAGCCGGCTGGCAACTCGAACTGCAACTCGGACGTGTTGGCCGCTGCACTTGTCGTTGGCCAACTACAAATCTGCTTGCACGTGGCTAATTTGCATATTATTGTTGTTGATCTTTATTTTGAGTGTATGTGAGTTTGTGCTGAAACAGGCAGGAGTTAAATCCGATTGTCCCCAGAAAATTCAAGTCACAACCTTTTCTTTGTCATTTTATGCATCCATTATAAATCAATCACCAATGTTAATTAAACTTTTGAAAAAGTTCAGAGTTTATGTTCGACGACAGACATTGACTTTCGGTTAACAACTTTCTTTGCATTTGACACTGCAATTGACGAGTGCAAAAAACGGACCACGAAATTGACAATTTGCAACACCGACGGAAGCTGTTTTTCAATTGCTGCGCTCTGGCACCTCCCCCCGTTTTCCGCATTTCCCGCCCGCCGTTCGTTATGGACTTTTCATTGGTTTTGTTTGGCTCTTTCAATTGAAACATGGCCAAGTTTTTTCGGGTAAGTGCGAGAGAGAGCGGGAGATAGGGAAAATGCGAGGACGACACCAATCAACTTTTTCCTCTGCGCTGCATTTTTCATTAGTTTTTCTTATGCAGCGAAAAAGTTTTCTTGGCCCAAAACGAGTCTCTAGTTTTTCACTGTTTGTTGTCACATATTGATAGCTCAAGTTTCTGTTTATACAACTGCATTTGGCCATATACAATGCGTTGCCTTGCAAATATTGGCAATACCATATAAATATGGGGGCATCGATATCAAGTATAAATATTTTCTAAGCGGTTTTATGGTGGCCTGATATTAAACGCTTTTATGGTAAATGTCATGACGATGATGGTTTATATTTATATGTTCAAAATATATTAAAAACAAAGCTGTGATTGGTTTGTAGGAAATAAAGTACCTATACCAGCAGTTATTAATTTTTCTTCATTTTCAACATTAAATTTGTAGAAGATAGGTATTAGGTTTTTTATTTTTATGCAATGTTGTTTTATAAATATTCTACCTTATATTTACCGAAACTTTTATTTTTCAAAATGCTGTGCTATGTTAAAATGAATAATCTTTTATTTCATTCCATTTTATTAGTGGAAAGCAAAATGGCTAATTCTTTTTATGTTTATTTCAATTTAATTACTTGTTAGGCATTGCTTTAAATAAACTTCCATTAAAAGTTAATTATACTATCAGCTTTCTATGACCAAAAGCGTTTTCCATATAAGTGGTTCGCTTCCCAAATAACCGGGAAAAGCCAATTTCAATACAGCTGTGCCACCTGTGATTTTGATTTGGTGGCTGTTTTCGTTGGCGCTGCCAATTTGCCGGCCAATTGAAAATGCAATGCACGCCCCAGACAAAAACTCATTTGCAACACTTCACGCAACGCCGGCGATTTCGATTTAGCCAAGATCAAGGGCGATAATGCCCGCAGCAGTAAATGCTGCAGCCGCGGCAGCAGGAGCAGTAGAAACAAGCAGCATCGGCAAATGCAGCAACATTGGCCGTGCTTATGTATGTATCTGTGTACATTGCATTGCGTGCAACAACGTGCTGCAGATATAAATAGCCAGCGGCAAGAGCAACTGGGCCCTTATCCATTCTGGCTGATCTTTACGCACAGGAGGCAGCGGCAGCAACAACTGCTGCAACATCTGCAACACAAACACAGGGTGCAGCGGCAACAACAACATTCCTTTCGACATTTAATTAACGATCGCGATTGCAATCAAAGCAGTTCTCCCACACACCGACGACCCCTCGCCGGTCTTGAATGGATCCTGGCCAGTTTACTGGTGGCCAGTTAGCTTAGTTGGCCCGGCTAAGCTGACAAATACTGTAATTAATTTTAATTGCTGCGATTGGCGCTCGCTTTCCGTCTCATTAAAGACTGCATGCGCTGCTCCCTATTTTTTTCGATTTTCGCCACGGATAAACCCTGCGATTCCGACTCCGAAGTATGCCCTGGTATTCCGCTCGCCATTCTTGGCTACGTGTTTTTACGCCTAATTGCTGGAAATGTCGCGTGGCAAATATTTTGTCGCCTTCACAAGGGCGCTCGATAAAAGATGAACAAGAGGGAAAATGATTTCAATAGGTACACTGCCACAAAAATTAAACTGTTGAATATTATAGTAGTATAGTTGTATGGTATAAAAGTATATTTAATCTTAAAAATGATACCAATAATTGAATGCTAGAATTCTTAAAATTTCTTAAACTCTAAACATGTTAATAGATAACAATAAAATAAATAAAATACTATAAGCATTTCCCATACTTTTTATTCTATAAATAAATTTAATATACAATTATCAAATGCTTTTAATGTTATAACTCATTTACAGTAAACATACTTAATTAAATTAAATGTTAATACAATTTTTTTTATATTTTTGCTGTCTTTTCAGACCCATTATTTCTTTCTGTGTACCCTTTCACACTCATATTGTGCCAACACTTGCACTTTGGTTTAATGGACTATGGAAAGTGCAGAGTGGAAATAAAAATGTTCATTTCTCGGGTCCCCGGAGGCTCCCAGTGGAGTAATCATATAAAACACTTTTCGTTTGCAGTTCATTGAGTGAGCACAAATCCAATTAGATCTTGACTCGGCTTAGCTGGCAGACACACCTCCCCTCCAACACCCAAAAAAGCCCAGAAAAACATTCAAAACCCCCGAGAAACACACACAAACACAAATGGAGTGCCGAAAAATCGTTGCATACTTTGCAGCGAAAATTTCCTCAAGTCAATTTGCCTGCCATAACTCTTGACTTAAGTTCAGTTTGTTTTGCTGGTGTGAGTGAGCGGAAGTTGTCATGCGTGTGTGTGAGTGAGTGTGTGTGTGTGTGTTTATTTTACTGGCGCTTGTGTTGGTTTAGGGACTTTAACTTGTGGGCCGCAGGTTGGCAATTGGTTTGACACACATAAATAGTTTATGCCGCATTGCTGATTATTGATTTTGCAACCAATTAAAATTCCAGCACAAACAAGACTGCCAAGCAATTTGATCCTTCTGGGTATTAAACTAGAAGCTCGCCCCTAAGCTGAGGGGCTTAAAGCGTTTTCAAAGAACTCAGCATGAATAATTCAAATTGCAACATGTGATGGCAAAAGTTGAATATTAGAAATTAATTTTATAAACGGCTTAAAATATAAAATGGTTTTGCGACCTAAAAGAGGCTTAAGGCATAAAAAAAAATTAAAGGAAAAAATATGAATTGAAGTTTTAAGATATGATAGTAAATCAAGCATTTATGGTTTAAGGGGTATATATTTTTACCTGGCAATGAATTTGTAACCATCCTGAGAGCTTAAAAACATATAAAGCGAAACATTTTTAATTAACTACCCAATAATCAATTCAATTTTAAATTTTGAGCCCTTTTATACCTGTTTATCATTCCATAGTTGAGTTCATTCGTTCACGCCAAAAAGATAAAGGGCTTACACTCTTTAGATATAAAACATATTAAATAAATAAAGTTTAAAAAGAATTGCTTAAAATAAATTAACCTATTACTATATTTTCAGCCACCCTAAGAGCTTAAAAACATAACAAAAGAAAACATTTTAAACGAAAATCCCGGAAAATCAATTTCATTTTACACAGTGTCCCCTTTTATACCAGTTAATCATTCCATCAATAGTTGCGTTCATTCCATTCATGGTCAATTAAGCTGCTTAATTAAGCTCCAATCAGGCATTGTATTGGTGAAAACATTTTAATTATTTTTAAAAACAATATTTATGCTGGGAATATGTGCAAACGTGACGGGTAATTAATCAATATTAATATCAGCCTGATTACTCCTATTTACCACAGCCCTGTGTCGACAACCGAGATTAACATAAACTGTCAATGCCATGGGGGGAAAACAAGAAAAAACGGAAATGTGAAAAAGTTTTTGGCTGGGACACACAATTAAGAAGCCATAAACACATGGGGCAAAAAACCAGGGGTGTTGGCTTGGGATCTGCAAAAAAAAAGCTGGCAGCCAAAAGTTTGCAAAGTGCAATTTGAAAAACAGTAAATATAAGTCGCGAATGGGGAAAAGTGTAGGAAAAGGGGCTTTCCCCAACACGTAGTTGGCACGGAGTCACGAAGGTATTTTCGCATACGAGTTTCCCTCGTATCCTGGCGCAGGATCTCTGCGTGTATGTAGATGAGCAGGCAGTGACATGACTTGGCAGCTATTCCTATTCGGAAGCCCCATTTCCCCGCCCCGAGAGCCCCAACCTCCAGACCTCCGTTTCCCTGACAAATGGCTCGAGGAGCGGGGCGTGGCAGTACAGGTGTTTTGCGGTAGAAGGGTGGGCAAAATGTTGGGTAAATGGTAAGATGTATTCGGCCAAAGGTGCAGCTGAGAATGACGAAAATTTATGATGGTTCCCGGCTCTGGGACTGAGTTCTTTATTGAATTGCAAAGGGGTGAGGACTGGGTTTACGATTTGTAACCAAGTTAAATTGAAATACCCGGAGGCTATCGCTGGGGTGGTGCTTGAACTGCTGCCAAGAAAACAAAAGGTTAAAGCTTAATGTTGCTGGTTTAAATGGGGTTTCAGTCAAAGACGGGGTGTGCTGAACAAAGGTCGATAATCGGAGGTTAAATGTGAATAAATATTGGTACATGTACATTTTTGCAGCGATATTTTATTGATTTTGAAGTAAAGCTGTGAAGGTGACAGGTAAATACATAGCAGGATATGAAAATAACAAATTAGGTACTTAATTAGAAACAGACTTAAGTAGGTTTTACCTTTAAGTGAACAAACTTTTAAGGTTTTTCCTTTTACATTTAATTTAATGAATCTCTAGCAGTTTTCTGGAAGCCACATGAGAGGAAAAATTCAGGCAAGCCAGAAAAGCTTGCCAAAAACTCAAAGAGATTACAATTTAATTAGCCAGCGGTAAAGAAGATTAAAGTGGGCTGTCTGGGAATAGTTCCCTCCCAGCTCAAGTTGAAATCGCCCCGCAGAAGGCATATCCTTTCTCTACGGACTTCAATTATTGGAGTTGTCTGGATGCTTTTAAAGCTCCCCCATTCGCAAGCATCGGCTTATGCACACACATGCAGCTATTTACTCATCTGGCTGATGCAGGTGCAAGGACGAACAGACGCTTCAATGTCCTTGCCATGCCACCGCAATCATAATTAGTATCCTGTGAAGACATGTGCCCGTGTGTGTGATGCATGTTATACTCCACAGCACTAACACAAATTTACGTCGACCCACACAGTTGCGGTGGAAATACTAGTGGACCTAACTATTCCTTAAAAAATTTTAAATATATAAATATAAACATACATCATTAGAGTTTTAAAATCACTTTAAAATGTCATTAAACGTGTCTAAAAGTATGCAACAAAATATTTTAAACTGGCCAGTACACTGAACCCCTCCAGAAAGACATCTAATAAAGGAATACAAGTTTAAAGCATACTTTTACACACCTAAAATTAGATTTAAGTACTAGATAAGTATTAGATTTCGGACATCAATAAGTTGTAACCTTATTGAACACGGTTTTTTTGAAAAACCAATTTCTAGACCCACACATACCCATATTTCTGTCGACCATTACAGGGCAGGTGGCGTTCCTAGCCAGTGATATATTGGCATTTAAGCCGGGTCAGAACGACGACTGGCTGGCAGGCTGTATCGCCCGGCTGGGCCAGAGCTTTAAGGGACAGTGAATGAATAATGCCGGCCAATTTGCCCAGGTGACAGGTAACGAGAGGACGAAACGGAGGAACGTCCTGCAGCCAAGGACTTCATTAAACTGCAAAAATAGAATTAGAGCACATGGCAAAAGGCCGAGCTGCTTAATTACGGTTTAGACCTCAATTAAAAAGGCCCCAACGGCAGCTCAACGGGTGGAACGGAGAGAGTGTTGGAAAAGCAAACCGAAGAAAAAGTAAACATTTTCACATTGCCGGACAACAATCCACTTCGAAGTGCCACAGCTCCTTCAACCGATGCCAGTAAAAGCAGAGGGACGGTGACTGGATGGTGATGACCATAAAACACCTTGGCTAATTTCCGCAAATTGTTACAGCTGACGACCGACAGAATGGGCCAAAACCAACTGCTGAAATGAATACGGAGGAGGCAAATAATAGAGGGACAAGAAAAACACAAAACTGCTAAGGAGAAAAGTATGAAAATAAGCTTAGTTTATCTGGAAAAATGATTCAATTGGTGGGGGAGAGTAAAAAAGCAATGAAAGTATAGGTATGAAAGGGCACGGATTAAGATATGAAAGTAAATGAGATAGTCAACTTACGGAGAAGAAAAAAGAGGAGAAAGTACTTCACTAGTAGCACAGCTGGACTAATTTGATAAAAAATATTTACAGTTTTACATACATTAAAATGTGAAACCATTTCCACAGTAAAAACTATTTATGTGCCATTTTAAGATGCTGTTTAATTTATTTATTTAAATAAATATACCTCCACATTTGACATTTGAGTGACATTTTAAGATTTACGATTTTTTTGGTATATAATAAAAATATAATCCATTATCTAGGATCACAAAGTCGGAAAATGGCGGCCCATCACATAGACATGTCGCGAGTCCAAAATCGCATAAATAAATGGTCTCAGAGCCTCGAACTGCACGGGTTTCTCCTCCTGAACAAAGGCTCTAGAGCTATCTACCTCCAGTTGAGAAATCTGTTCAATATTAGTGGCATTTGAAAGCACCGAATTGATGCCTTGGCTAAATAGATTCATTTTTGTGTATACTATAACATCATCCAGAGGCAGTTCCGTTTTGAAGGCACTCAGATCAGCTGTGGTCTTGTTAAAGACTGTGACAATGCCGGCCCTTCTCAGCGGTTCCCGTAGATTCAAAAGTTGGCTACTGCCTATCTTTGGCAAACTAATGTTCATTAGAGTTGTATTCAATCGGCTGCGTATCTTTCGGATATCTACGGTCCGCAATCTACTCTCCACCATCTCAATGTTAGCTTTTCGAATGGGTAGCAGGATCAACAGTTCAGCACCGGTATTCATTAGACCTAAAGCCAGGACTCGGGTCCGCAACTCCGGAATAAATCCGTGTGAAGCCAAGGTCCTTTTGGCAACCAGAACCCGTTTCTCAGTGTTGAAGCCATACCTGAACCGAGCTTTGAAGTCGAGGACATTGAAGAATAGCAATCGATTTGCTGGATTATAATCGCCCAGTAGTTCCTCAAGACCCACATTGATTTTTCCGCGAGTTTTAAGGTTGAGAAACTGATCAAAGGGCTTCACATCCCGTTGGGCAAAGTGCGTTCTGTAAACGTAGGAATCCAGCTCTGCGGCATCCTTTAGGAACCCTGGGTCTATATAGAGATCCGGTCGCAGTGCAGCCACTGTGGCATAGGTCAACTCGCCAGTCTGCAGATAATTACGAGGAGCTAGGCCACTGGCATTGGCTTTCTTGGGATACAAAACAGCATCGATTTCCGCTGCCGATTTGGGACCCACGGCGAAAAGCAGTAATCCCAGGGCCTGAGAAACCCCCAGAGGTGAGATCACAAAATCCTGGTCATCAGCCATGTTAGAGCCCACATGGTTGTAGAGCTCCCCGGCAAAGTTGTGGTCGCCGTACTCCGTGCCCCAGTGGCTCCTCAGCTCGAGCGATTCTTCTGACTCCTCGCTCTCCTGAGCCCCGATGGTGCCGACCAAAAGGGGCCAAAGTAATCCTATGAAAGCCACCATAGTGCGTCTTCAACTGCCCGTAAAACCGCCATTACAGACATTGACTTTCAGCGTCGACATCGATTGGACAGGGGATTGCACAACCGTGCGCGGTAATGCCTTTATCGCTTTCCGCTTAACTTTACATTTTGCACGCTCCACGCCCGAAGATATCGGCGGAGTACGTGCATTTGGCTCCCAGTCCCAGGAGCCTCGACTTCGCTGTCGGCTGTCGCTATAAATTTGCAGCGCCAAAGTGATAATGAAAGTGTTTCCTTCCGTTTGGGGCAAACAATGTGCCAAGAAAAGCGACACCAGGCGGCAAAAAGCCCGAGGGAGGGGGGCTATAAGAAGAGGTATGGCTATGCGATTTTTAAGATACTCTTACCTATATAGTAATATACACTTAGAAATTAACAAACAACTCGAACTATAGTAACCTAATAGAAAAATTATAAACCTATATATACATTTTTCCCAAAAAAAAATATAGTTGCTGATCTTATTTTAACGTTAAGGCTAAGATTACCCTATTATTTAGTAAAAAAAATAAAACTCTTTTTTAGGTATCTATTTCTAAAATACGATGGCAGAACAATTTTAGGTATCAATTTTAATATTTTAGGTCATTGTGTATAACCGTATAGCAAAATTCCTAGAGATTCCCGTTGCAAGGTTAGGAAAATGCTGGTGATTTTAAATCCTTTAGGTTCCTCTTATAAGGATTAAAGAGAAATAAACAAAAAAGTTATTCCTTTGAAAACCAAAATGTATTTCGAATTAAATATCAACTGAATTAGCTTAATTTTACTGAACCCCCAACTTTAGAAGTTGCGATAATTGTTTTATTTGCTTTCAATAAAGTCCGCCCCTCGCGAAGCCGCTAATCGAATCAACTTACCCCCTTGTCGAAGTGCTGCATAAAACAAAAGTCAGTCCGAGGGCAACGTGGCGTATACGCAACTTGGTTACCTTCGCTTTCCTTCCGCCGGCAGCCTCCCCCTTTCTCCAAGCCCCTGCCCCTTGGGCCATTCATCTTTCTCCGCCTTTCTCTTTCTCACCGCTGCGCTCCGTCGCCTTCTCACTTGGCTTGTTTATTGTTTTCCGCTCAGCGAGAGAGAGAAATTCAATTTCGGCGGCAAACACACAGAGCAGCAAACAAACAAACAAGCAAACAAATGCGCGGGCGAAGCAAATGAAACGTTGCAATTGCATTTCTCGCAGTGTAAATCCAGCGATTTATGCCTTGAGAAAAATGTTCCCTGTCTTGAGCTTTTCCTTGGTGCCACTTGAACATTTAATTGTGCGCTTAAAACGTTACTCAGGACAGTTGGTGAGAAATATTTTAAGGCTCTGTGTTTTTTTACAAGGAAGTTAAGGTCCAGCGGAAGAAAAACAAAGGCCAAAGAATTTCCCGACCGTTTTCCGCCCTTCGTGGGTGGGTAAAAAAAAAGGCGAAAATGACTGGCTATCCTGGGGGATTTTATTTTCCCTGGAAAAGTCGAGGGAAGCGGATGCAGCGGATCGGACTGAAACACTTGGCACAAAATGGCTGCCAGCCAGTTTCAAGTTTTGTTTGCCCATTCCTGAACGCTTTCAAACCCCCCATGGGAAAACGTTGCTTTTGTTATTTGCGTGACATTTTTCCGTTCTGAAAAACTTGGAGGAGGGTCACCAAATGGAACTGCTGCAAAACTATGACAAAAGATTGTAGTGGCCAAAGTTTGCAGCAACGTTAATTAATTTTGCGTTCGTCGGAGCCTGAATTTCGGGCACGGGAAGAGTTCGGAGTTCAAGTCCTTTCCCAAGCCAGAATCCATTTATATGGCGTTAATGAAGTGCACTAAGACGAAGGTTTCGCCAAATGGCCAGATGATTAAGTATCGCAGGGCAAGTGGCCATCATAAATCAGTTAAAGTTTAATTTGCAAGTGCTCTTAAGTGAGTAATGAAAAGGTAATATTATCTCATCTCAAATATAGACATACTTAAAAGCAATCGGCCAAGCATTTTATAAAATCAAGAATAGGGTGTGTAACTAATTTCTTAAGCCACTGCCATGCTGGAACCAAAATCTGTAACTAGTCTGCAACCAGAAGCCGTTAAAGGGAATACGTTAGCAGCAAAAAATGAAATGTAAGAAATCGTAAGACCAATATTTCATTTATGGATTTATTATATCGATTTCTTCTCATTTCAGACCCCGTTTGGTTGGAGATTCTAATGCAGCTCATATGGCTGGGTTCTTCCATTTCAAATCCCAGCCTATCGCCCCAACTGCTTCACAAATTGATTTCTGGGCAAGATCCCGTTCCACCTGGTGTTCTTATCTACCAACCCGGAGTTATTAATGCCCTCGAAACGCTTTCAGTTCTAACGGATGGTGAATCCCAGAAGGAATTCAATGGGTTGTACGTTAGACCCCTCCCGAGAATAAGTCAGAGGTTGTGGTTGAACCACACGAATACGCTGCTCTTGAAAGACGGCACTGAAGTACTGGATTCCGGAAAAAGAGCTATCGCCAACCTGGCCAATCTAGAGCTCATAGACTTTACCTATCCGAGACGCAGTCTCTTTAAGTTCAACGAGTTCTTGAAGGATACGCACCAGAGTTCCTATTTTTCCTCCATCCTGCAGCGGCGAAAGCTAAAGTGGGACACCCAACTGATATCCGTTAGCACAGCCACAATGAGCGCCCAATGGATACAAAGCTTTTATCCTAAATTTTCCAAGCTAAGGGTTTTCCACAGCCAAGTCGATGAACATGGAGGAAATCGAAAGGTGGCGGTGGAGTCGATGATTGTAGAAGGAAATTTTCTCTACGATGAATTTGATGGTCTGAAACTGCTGCACCTGCCGCTCAAGGAAAACTCTACTCTTCTGGTTCTTCTAAGTCCCGAGGTCAGGGACAAAAACTCATATGAATTGCCCAATCGGTATAATCCACTGGAGCTGCTGAAGAGGGGAAAACTGGCGACCGTTCTAGTGCAGCTGCCCAAGTTTGAGTTCGAATACCGAACCGAACTAGTACCCACAGCCCTCAATGGAATGGGTCTTCGACGGGTTCATGGGAAAGATGCTGATTTCAGCAAACTGACACCTAGTAAAATAAGGCTGTCCAGCATGGTGCATGCCACATCCATTCGCATCGACGAGTTCGGCATCAATGAAGAACCCTTTGAGCCCAAGCGTAAGTTGAGTTGTTTTTTTTAAATATATGTAATCTTATTTCAAATTTTTTTTTTTATATTTTTCAGTGGTCTCTCCGGTGCGAATAGGACCTTCTCTTAGGGTGTTTTATGCCAATCGACCCTTCTACTTCTCAATTGTTAATAAAAATCAGGTGCTCTTCACTGGCGAGTTTTTAGGTCCCTAAGCTTGTCTTGTTTGATTTAAGAACCATCTGTAAAACGTTAATATGAGATATAAATTGGGAATTATTTATGCTTTGCATACAATCTAAACTGGAACAAATTGTATTTATTAAATAGTTTACTTACTTTACAGTTTACCTGAAGTCTCAGCATGAAGTGTAACTGAATTGAAAAATATTTTAAGATCTGAATTCTTAAATATCATTTTCAGATAAAGTTTTATACTTCCTCGCTTCGTATTTGGCTGTGGTGCAAAACGAACTGCTGGATGAGGGCAAGATACATCGTTATGTAGTGAGTAGGCATCACGGACCCAAAGGCAGCCTCATATGTCATCCGCCCTTGATGTTTGCCCTTCAAACCCTCTACCAATTGTCCGAGGGAGAAACCAGGGAGAGCTTAACGGGTCGTTGGCAGTGGCCACCGGAGGAGGGAATCTCCGGAGAGTGGCCCAAGGTTCAGGGGTTCAGAACTCTATTGGTTACTCCAATAGACATAACCGACTCCGCTAGAGAGGCGGTTAGGAATGTGAGTGACTTGGAGGTCATGGATTTTGCGAGTCCAGGAAAACAACTGTTTGAGATCAACCAAAGAGTGGATATGTTCACGAGCGCAATGACCACCAGATTGGTGAAAAAACGAAATCTCAGTAAGGACACACAGATGATCTCGATAAGCGCCGGAGTGATAGAAGGTCGTTGGGAAACTCCGTTTCCCAGGAAAAATACCAAGCATCGTCCCTTTAGCGAACACTTTTGCCCAAATGAAGCGGAGAGGGTTGTGATGGTACCCACAATGCACCAGGTGGGAGTTAAGTACCCCTATGCCAAGTTGGCAGACACGGAGATGCTACTTCTGCCAATGGCTGGCAATAAAGACGTCAAATTCATGGTCCTTTTGAGCTCTGTTTTAAAGCGTACCCATGACCTTAAGCCAATCAAGTTTGTAATGCCCACTTACGGGAATCTCACAGGGTTACTCAAGTTGGCAAAAGAGCAATTGGTGGAGGTGCAACTACCAAAACTGAGATTCACCTACTCAGTAGAGCTGGTTCCTCCCATTTTGAGTGATATGGGCCTTAAAAGTTTATACAGCGAGTCAGCAAACTTCGGAAGACTTTCGAGTACCAAAAGACTGCGACTTTCCAGCATGATGCACACGGCAGCCATCGATATCGATGAGGGCGGCATCAATGAGGTGAAGCGGAGTTACGTCGAAGAAAAAGGTGGGTTAATTGTTTAATTTTGAGGCTTACTCTCTAAACTTCATTTTTGAGTTTTCCTAATTTTAGCATCTCAACTGCGGCGAGACAATGGTGTACAATTCTTTGCCAATCGACCCTTCTTTTTTGCCATCCTTGATCACAAGCAGGTTTACCTAACCGGAGAATATGTAGGTCCCTGAATTTATTACCGAAATCCAAGTGTTCTTGAAAGAAAAGAATAAAAAGAATGTTATTTTCTCCTTTTAATTAATAAACCTTAGTAAACAATTAATGAATAAATAAGTGAGTCTGACAATTATAAAGTTATTAAATATAATTCTATGCGAAATTCTTGAACTGTAGATTTTTCCGGGTGTTTTAAAGGGGATTCCTTACTTGTTAATGTTCCTTAAATTGACTTATTCAGAAGCAATACAACGACTACAAAAACTGTCTTTTACCAAAATGTAACCTTTTAATTTATTGTAAATAGGTAATAAAGAAATAAAAAGTTTCGAAGAATCTAATTTAATTTCTTTTATATGTCCATTTCCTTAAACTTAATGAAAAGTCTTGGATTCCTTAAGCTAAAATTGGTCAAGTGAAACCCCGTTGATCCCAAAATGAAGCCATCAATTAGCTCCTCCCGAATGAAACATCATCTCGCCGATACTTAATCTGTGCTTCGTTGCCCTGGTGGATCTTAATTTCCGGCTCCGGCTGCCCCGCCCGCCGACTGTCTTTCGGGTCGGAATGACCCACATTAGGAATGTGTAATTAAGAGCATCGCTGGCCGGCAAATTCCCCCGTCTCTTATGCTAATGACCAAAGTGAATTGTTGCTGGTGTGGCTGATGTGGCTCTTGCCCCCGATGTTGTTTGTTGCTGCCTGTGTGAATTCCTGACAGCGATAAAAATGTTTCCCTCTGGCCGCCCACTGCCACGGCCCGCTTTCCCCGGCTGGCATGTTTAGTCAGCGGCTTATGCGACGTATGCGTAATGTTAAAACGATGAGCGGGCGGCCCGATGGGCAGGGGTTCTGGCCTGAATATATGTCCCAAAGTCAAGGGATCTCTTGTCTGCATGAATTGATTGACACGGGCAGCGGCATCGGGACACCAGGAGCACCGGGAGCACCGGGAGCATCGGGGGCATCGGGGGCAACAAAATGTGACTGCCAAACAACTTTATTTGCGAGAAGTGGCATTCATGAAATATTCATGCAGGCAAAAAACCCGGCTCTGCGATGCTGTCAGCCCGGAGGAGTTGCTGCCATGGCCGCTCAGAATACATCCAGGCCCTGGAGCTGACATCGAGGGGCTTCAGGATTTATTGGGCTGCCTGGCGGAGTGGATGAAAATTGAAGAGTGCAGTGCAGCCAGCAATTGTTGCAGTTCGATGACAGCAATCGCAATGCCAGGGACCAACTTAATCCATATTTGAGTGGGATGGCAGAATTAATTCAATATTCCAGGAATTAACAACCATTTTCAGCTATGTTTTAAAGGCTATTTTACATTGCTATCATGAAAATAACATACAGTTTTTTATTCAATAAATTATATTATAGCTTCTTTGGTGCAACACAGAAATAAAGATGATATTGAAACATATTTTCTTTCCAAAAGGCAATTTATTTGAATAACAAAACATGAAATTCAAATTCATATTAACCTTCATGGGCTTCTTTTAAAAGTTAAAAGTAAAATATATAAGTAATCGGTGAAAGATTTTTGGATACAAAGCTATCAAAATTAGTAGTTACTACATAAGAGACGTATTAATAGTTTGACATGCTATGTAAATTATACAAATCATGTACCAGTTCTTATACCCAGAAACAAATTTAAAGTAGGGTCCATAATAAAGTGTAATAATTAACACAAATTTCAGTGCTAACTATATTTTACTAAAATGTGTTAGTCTTTTTCCCATAAATCCTAATCGAAAACCATAATCTGTTCTGACACTTTTTCCGCATTTTCCTTCGGTTCTCCGCATTTTTTCCCAGCTTCAAACCCAATTCAATCTCATCTGGCCTCTTTACTGCACGACTTGCTCCTGGATTCGGACAAATCGTTTATTTGGTTAGCTTAAGATTGACCCACATTTGACACACAGCGCATACGTACCCCCATGTTTGTCCAAGTTGATAGTCCCAGTCCCAGTCCCAGTCCCAGTCCATAGTACCAGCTACCAGATCTCGGCTCCCAGCTCACCTCACGACCTTGTTGGTTAGCATTGGGAAAAGCAGCAGCCGAAACCAGGGGCATCACACCCAGAGAAAAATAAACCTGATTGGATTTTAAAAATGTTTTAAAGGGTTGCCAAAGGTGTTTTTTAAATATATGATATTACTGGAAAAATATATTAACTATCTTTACATTAATATCATTGTCATTTTAATCTATCTTAAAAATGAAGATGAAAATTTATTTACTATGGAGCTAAGAAATTAGGTTTTTTAATATTATTTTATATTCTGAAGTGATGAAATAATATTGATTTTTCATATTTTTCTGGAATGTAATTTTAGACAATATTCCCTGCGTACTTCCTACACTACTTTTTCCATTTAAATTAAGTGGTATTTTAGGCAGCACCGAAAACTCTAAAAACTATTTGAAACATGTGCTCCACTTGGCATAACTAAGACTCTAGTTGCTCAGATAGAGTTTCTCCGTGTGCAGAGGCAGATGCAGGCGCAAACTTTAAGAGCGTCCAAGCCGATGGCATTGGGAAAACAGCATCGATGTCGCCCGGCACCACACAAACTATAAATTGGCTTAAGCCCCCGACCAGCTCAGTCGACCAGTTTGGAGTGTGTTCCCATTCTCGACTCCCCCTCCAAAAGTGAGCTCCACATCCGGGGGGAAGCCCAGAGGAGGTGGCTACAACGTTTGACACTTTTGAACTTTGATGTACGGCACTCAATCTCTGGCGTTCGATGCAGGCTGGAAAGTTTCGTTGTGGCCTGTCATGTCTTCCATTTGATTTGCAATGATTTTTGCTAATTTTCCATGGCATTCGCTTTGACAAGTTTTCAGCTTTTGGCTGGCCAAGATTCCCACGATTCGCCATCATCACAGTCATCGGCATTGGAAAATTTTGCCCAAACCTGTTTATCTTTTACCTGCTTTCGGTGTCTTCGTGGATTGCACTTGGGTACTTTTTATTTTTCAAAGTGCCGGGCCAAGCCCCATTATTATTATTGTGATTAGGATGAAATTAGTTTTTTGTCACGGCAACTTTATCGCTGAATCAGCCGCAGAAAAGTGAAAACTTGAACGACCAGTGAAAATCTTTGCCATTACCTGGCACTTTGGGGATTTTGGTGAGTGGAAGAGAAGACTTCTTCGCGGAAATTAAGAGGGGGAGAAATGGTTCAATTTCCATCAACTACGCTTCGATTTAAGCATTAATCAAAACTCAACTGGAACGGAAAGTCAAAACGAAAATTCGCATTCATCATCGTCATCATTAGGGGCACAAAGTTGAGTTTCCTCGGCAGTCGTCCGCCAATTAAAAATTCATTCGCGGAAATTCCATTTTCATTTCCATTTCCCTTCCCGCAACCACTAACCTTTTTCTGTTTGATATGCGTTTTAAATTAATATTAATTGCGATTCCGATTCCGTTTGCCTTTCCAGGCCATTGTGGTGGACTTAACCCTCTGCTGGCGGTGTTCCGCCACTCTGCCTTATCCTCAGAACAAAGCTGGCATCGAAATGGCTGCAACCCGCTAGCTAGGGTTAAGAACATTATTAAGTTGGAACCCAGGGCTTTTCATTCGATTAAATGCAGCAGAAACGGCCTGAAAACGTAAGACCTCGATGGTTTCTCCGTGCTGAAGCCTTGGAAATCACTGAGAGATATCAACACAGTAGCTTGGAATATGTTTAGAATTTGTAATGGAATTTATTATTTTATTTTCTATGCTATAAGTCCACAAGCTTTACTGTGGCACTTCGTGGAATAATAAGCTTGAATTCTAAGAAGCATACCAAAACCTTTAACTTTGGTTTTCTTTTTTTATAATGATTTTTCTAAATATAAATTTAAGATTCCAAGAAAACCAACATTTTTCTCAGTGCACATAATGCGGTTCATGGCGTGTTGTTATTGGAGGCCAACATTCTAGAGCATCCTGGGAAGCCGACAAGAAGTAGAACAACACCCACCTCCCCTCCTGAATAATGGAAATTGAATTATATGCTTAATAAAGCCTTCTCCAGAAAGTTGCTCCACATCTCAACGGAAAGTGGGGCTAAACGAGACGAGATTTGCTCGATTTGCATTTCAGCCGCCTTCTAATTTGGCCAACATAACATTTCTGATTCATGGCTGTGTATTTACGAAGTAATGTCTGTGTATTTTGCTTAAAGCAGCAATTAGCATTTCATTGCTGGAAGGCAAAAGGACTGAGTTTCGCATTTCCAAAGCGGCTGAATCAAGCTACATATAATTATATCTCTGAGCGAATTTATTTATTGATTCATAAATAAATAAATTTAATTATTTTCTTTATTGTGTGTGTTAAGTCATTTTACAACTTAGAAAGAAATTGTTACTTGCCCCTCAGAATTATTTATTAGAATTGAAAGCCATAAAATCGAATAGTAAAGGACATGCCTGTGGTGTCTTAATTGAAGCTTGCCGCTGCTTCGTATTTAATAATCACAAAGCCCGGGGCTAATCAGCACTTTTACTAATTCAGTAATTTCTATTTACACTCACTAATTGAGGGACATACATGCGTATTTGTTTGTTTTTGAGTAATAAAACTAATCATATTTGCGACATTCAATCAAGCAATGAAAAGTAGTTCAGCTTAGTCACTTGCATTCAAAGAATATATTTGTTAAACATTTGAAATATTTATAACTATATCGGATGTATCATTGCTATGGTTCTCCTCGGACTTGGAACTTTCTGTGCTGTGTTCCTCTGAATGCCACCAGTCTGTCACATATTCGCCTGCGTAATCCTTGTTCTCAACTGATGCGGAGTCCTTTATCTTATCATCGCAGTGTATCAGCCGCTTGCATCCTCCATTATTCCGCACTAGCGAGGCTTCGATGCACCCGCATCCTCCAGAGCAGTCGTGAAGGCAAGCGGCCACGTTGTTTTTGCAGCCCCTGTCACAGTAGTCGCCACAATGTTGGTACACGATGCCAGTGCACTTCCTGTGGGCGTGGTCGGCGTCAAAGCCTTGAGTTCCCAGGAGGATCTGGCAGAAGAGGGCCAGCAAAATAAGTAGCTTCATGCCGGAAGGTATTGAGTAGCTCAATAAAAACTTAATTTTGAGACACTACCGTATAGCTAAATCGGATAATGAAGTGAGTAGAACTAATTGTTTCAATTTAGCCCTGCGGTGAAACGTACTTCTTTTCATATACCCAATATTCCAAAATAACATTAACAGGGCAACAAAATTGTTTCTTTACAAGTCAAGCTTGAAATTCTGTTATTATAAACAGAATGATATTTACTATTTTAAAAAACATTTTTTAATGATTTATTTATTTATTTTATAGGAAATAGTTAACATCTCGACAGTATCCCTCTTGGATATTTTCCGAGTCATCACACCAGTTCCAGATTTTAAAGTTCCCTTGGAACTTTTTTCAAAATCTCAGCTCGAAGGCACTTCAATAGCTCAACAGTTGACTGCCAGCTATTGCTCACTATGCAATTTAACCATAAATTATTTTGACTTCTCATTTATCAGCAGGATTAAGACACTGTTCTTCGAAGAACAATCTTCAAAATCGGCTTGTGGCATTTGTGAGGCACTTCCACTGATTGCACAGTAGTCTGCCATTCTTCAAACGGACATCCTCAAAGGTCCTGATGCACTGCAGCGGATTCAGCGCTGCCTGCAACTCATTGTAACTAGGCCAGCTTCATCTTACGGATCGGATCAGATGGCCTAATCCCTTGGCGGTGGTCCACGGGGCCGGAGCACAGTCTCCAGAAGATTGGGGCCAGGTTGATTCTTGGGCCTGGGCGTGGGCGTCAGCGAGCGAGTGTGCGGAGCCAGTTCGTCCTTCTTGTGGACAGCTGAGGTGGCGGCACGCCTAGCCCGAATCTTCTCCTCCATTTTGCTGGGCACCATGAAGCAGTTGGACTCCTTGTAGACGGGCTTGCGGCGATCGTTCCAGGGGAAAGTCCATTGAATGGGTGTGAAATCGCGACGCCAGGGCTTCCTGGGCTTGAACCAGCAGTCGCAGGTCCAGTCCTCCTCGCCGGGGGCATCATCATCGCTGTGGAGGTGGAGATCAGTTAGGAACCCTTGGTTGTATTGCTATGAAAAATGAAACTCACCCCCTCACATAGACGCGAACGTAACGCGAGTTCTTGCGGAACATTTGCAGGGCCTCATTGAAGGTCATCTCCAGAGCTGGGACATCGTTGATCTGGGTGATCTCATCGCCCACCCGCATTCCTCCCCTCTTGGCCAGCCCGGTGGGCGAAACGTTGAGGATGGTAAGCGGCTCGAACTGATCGATGCCGCCGGACACCTCCATGCCCCACATGGAGTCGTAGAAGCTCATGATCCTGCGATCCGTCTCCAGGGTGTACGTCATCTGCAGCTCGTACTCGACATTGTCGAACGCCTCCGAGTCGTACTTGGGCACCCTAATCTTTGAGTCGAACATGGTGCTGATCTCAACAGTGAGTGTGGCCCTTGGATGGATGAAACTGAATCCCAAGTCGGTAGGAGCGGACCGGAGGTACTTTATCGTCTGGCGTGGGTCGGGCTGACCGGTGGCTTTTATAGCCGATAATTTGGCAGCTAGAGCGGATGCGTTTGCAGGGACAATGTCAAGGGGTTTGACTAATGGGTTTGCCAAATACAGTAACTAGTACCTAAAATGGCTTTTAAAAACTAAGAAAATTAAAGATATTTTGGATTTTTTATTTAATTTATAATATTTCTTAAATGACAGCGACTAGTTGTAAAAATATTTACCGATTTCTAAAATGCTATTATTTTCGTTTAAAATGGATACGGAAATGGAAAGGCTACAAATCCCCAGATAATTTATGTTTTCAATTACTTCTTTTTGTATCCCCTTATAACGATCTTTTTCCCCTGTAAACAAGTTCTTGTAAGTGTTAGCCACTGTGTACTGAGGGAAAATCAATGCAATTGATTTGCATTTAATTGTTGTCTATTTTTAGTGGCTGTGATTTTGGCTGACGGAAACAAAGCGAGCGGCCGACCACTAGGAAGATCCCATGGCCGCTTTTGGCTTCTGAAAGTGGAGCCAAGGGAGCAGCCAACCAGGTCCAAGTCCAGTTCCTCCACACACCGCTGGGCAAGTGCTAACCACTTGCTCCAAGCGATTTGATTTCACTGACCTCAATTATGGCTGCAGCTGAGTTGCTACGAGGCCGGCCAGTAGGGAGACCCGCAGACCTGAGGCTTCTGCCACCGGACTATTGAATTATTCATTTTCGAAAAAAAGAAACCTACAAAAAATAGAAGAGAAACCCGCCGGCAAAGGTCCATAAAATGGTTGTGTCGGGGGAGCAGTGGCCAAATGGCAAATGGCAAAAAGCAGCGACATCTTGCCTAATTACAGCAGATCTTCGGGCTTGGATGGGCGGTCTTTCAGAGTAAGTATATTTGCCTAGCCCTAGGCCAAAATCCTCTTTCTCTCTGCAGAAGCACTTAGCAGCTTGTCGGGGCTTATGCAATGGCATTCTGCCTGGGATTTGCATCACTGAGCGTGGCCAGCTTTTGTTGTCATGGAATCTCATAGCCACAATGGAAAGGATTTCGACCATGGAACTCGGGTAATTACCTAGCAGGTGCTGCCGGCAAATGGGGGATTACCTGGCAAACGGAGCTTTTGTTTCTGCCAGTATCTTCGAGTTTGTCACGTTTTCAGAGCCAGACTTCAGCTGAATAATAGACTTTATCGAAAATTAAACAGTCACGATTCCATGTCCGTTTTTCTATATAAACAAGTTACAATGTGTCGCACTTCTAAAAAGGAAAAAAATGAAGCTGTTTCTACGTTTGCGTAAGTTTTGAAATTTGTTAAGATTTATTAAGTTTTAACTCAACATATATTTCAGTTCTCCTACTTCTGATACTAGTTATAGCCGAGGATAATAAAATAAATCGTATTTTGTATATTAAGAAACGTGTCACCAGCTAATATGAATTTTATTAAATAAATATTACCTATTTGTTCATGGTTGTACGGTGTTTTAAACGGTAAGCTTATTTATATAAAAATAATATTAAAACTAATTTTCCTTCTCTTTGAAAAGTAGTAAAATTAATATACCCATGTATAAATCCATGAAACCTTAAATATGGAGGCAAACGAATTAAGGTTGCCTTCCCCGTTAGCTAAACTTTGCAAGTTTTATTAAAAATTCAAATTACGTGGTTCATCTTACGAATCAAAGCACTGCAAGCTGTCAAACTTCGATATAATCGGTCTGATTAGGGCGACAGCTGTGGTAAAAGTCTGAACTAGACATTCCGGCCTGTCGTATATGGCCTTCTTGGCGAATTGATGGGCCACCCTAATAAACCTGAGGACACTGCCGCTTAGTTTGAGCTTGGGCTGGAAATCAACGCATTCGGAAAGAAGTTGTATGGCAGTTACGGAATTTTCGATCATCAGGGCACCGGCATCTGTCACCACTTCCAGACAACGCAGATAATGTTCCAGTTCCGTACTGATTAGGGCTCGAACTTGACACTTTTGGCATAACTAAAAAGGGTATGGGTTATTATTGGTATAAAATCCATTTCAAGGGCGGCGTACTCACAGCCAAGAAGCTCAGCAAGAAGGCAAACCTAATCAAATGCATTGGGGCTTATTTTTCCAGCTAATTCTGATTTACCTTTGGGGGCCCTGGGGGACGTCTTGTCCTATATATAGGCCTCCAAATAATTCCTTTGGTAATGCCGTACATCATACCTGATTACCAATGTCTCGCCTGAAAAATACATTTCAGTTCTTATCCGTATCTAAATCTATCCGAGCTTGACCAATTTACGGTTCCTAACCCCGATAGCTTTGTCATCGTTATTTACATAACATATATATAAAAACAAATGGTAATTTTCTTACCTTCTAATTTAGCACTTACCTTTCCAAGTTCCGTACTAACTAGTTTAATTTAAAACATTATTTTCCTGATACTTGATACCTTTGAGTGCTCAAAATGTTTATGAATTTATTTCTAATCTTATTCTCTTCCTTAGACGATAAAATCATTTTCGTCCAAGCAGCCCAACACAGAAATTTGCTCTGCATATGGTTTGACTGTATGAGCTATTTTGCTCAGAAGATTGTGCAGACATTTCGGTTCGTCGAAGACCAGCTTCTTGAAGAATTCGTAGGTGACCTTCAAGTACCAGGTAATCTTTCGGCCCTTTCCGATTGGCAGCTCCAGAGACACGTATCCCGAACATTGTTTCAGTTCGTAGAAGGTTGGGACGATTTTGTTGGCCAAACTGCTGATGGTCTCGATGCCCACCTGAGAGCACTTGCCCAGTTTGCTCCAGTTTTCGCTGATGGTTGCCTGGGCCTCAGTCTCCCGGGGGGCGAGAAAAATCTATCCAAAAAATCTATCAAGTTAAAATATTTTTTCGAAAAATTTTAAAGGTACTCACAGCCAACAGGCTAAGCAGTAATATGGTCTTAGGCCCGCTCATTTCTTGCTTTTTAAAAGCGATAATGACCGATTAAAACTAAGAACATTTTTTAAACGAGCTGTCCTATTTATGGGATTATTTGCTAATTGCAATTTCATCCTCCCATGAAGCCTTATAATTTTGGTCACACTTCGTGTCCTAAGGTATTTAAGGTATTGTTAGGATGTTCTAACCCAATTCAATTAAAAAAAAAAAACAATACATTAGTATTAACAACTTTTTCTTTTGAAAGACAATAAAATTATTTCATTTCTTTAATCTTCGAATATAGTTCACTAATCTTACAGTCATCTGAATCTTTTGGTATAAGGCACTACAGACAAATATTAAATATTATAACATCATTCGAAGATACTAGAATATTTTTAATTTATTCAAAAACTCTGAAGGTAAAAATCCGTTGATTGTTTCCTGTTTTTACTATAGGTAAAACGGTGATCTAGTCAGCCAAACAATTGTAGGTGTCGAGAGATTTAACATAGGGCCCTAGAATTTTAACAGATTCCCGAAGAGGCACAATCAAGCATTTGGACCTCTCGAACGCACCCCGTTTCAAAAGCTCGTAGTATAACTTCATTTTGGAGAGATATCCAGTCCCAATATTCGGTGGTGGGCTGAATTCGAGGCAGTTTAGCAAAGTGCGAACAGCTGGGACGGATTCTCTGAGGAGACTGGCGAGCGCTTTAGTGCCAACCTTGTTGCACTTCAACCAAGAATCCCACTTTGTATTTTGGGCCCTGGTTTGGTCCACAAATAACAGCTGTTTTATAAATTAACAACGGTTATGGGGAAATTCGCGACGGATTTTACAAAGCTCTACTTACAGTGCACAGGCTGAAGGCCAGTATGTATTTTATCAGTTTCATTGGGGTTTCTGAGCTTACTTTCTGGTTAATGTCTCTAGACCCTACTATGAAAACCGCCTCGTACCATGCCCTATTTATAGACCTCATGATAATCGTATTTTACCGGCTAATCGGCAGCTGTAACAATATATTTTACACTTCCATGTAGCTAAGAATTTTGTTTAAGAAGTTCGCTGGAGCTAATTGATTAAAAGTCCATTTCTACATTTTTGGAGCAGTGATGTATTTCAGTGATAAATAATTGTTGGTAAGGCAGGTTAACAATTACCAGAAGTTGGTAACAATTCATATTGTGCTGATTTAAGGCTTATAGGGCCTTGCAAAAGCTTCAAAGGTAACAAAGTGAACATGACATATAATAATACCTTTACATTAACTGTGTTCGTTTGGCACTTACAATCGATGACTCATAAAAATCCGCCTCTGCAACTACCATAATATTCATATTCCCTGGTAGCAAACATTATATGTATTTATTAAGTTTAAATATAAATGAAAGAAATGAAAATATAAATGAAAGCCATTTAGACCAAGAAAAAGTATTATTTTCATCCCTGAGTTACTTTGTGTATATATGTTAGCGATCGTGCATTCTCAAAAAAGTTGATTTGGTTCAATCATTTTAACCTCTGTGATTTGGTTCAATCATTTTAACCTCTGTGATATTAATTTGAGAACGGCACACACTTCATATTAATAATCTTATTAATATGTGGCGACAAAGCATCATAAGCGTCCTTTAAGGATAGCAACAGGCACCGCTGGCTGTTTAGCACCTTTTGCATGTATTGATAGCCCAACAGCGCCAAACCAGTAGCATCCAAATCCTTGGTCTTCAAGGGCCTGAATTTCGCACAAGCTGCCGTTTTCTTCAAACATGGTATGGCCCTCGATGCCAAGGTGGTGGCAGCTGCAATTCCTACTTCAAGGCAATCCGCGAGGTTCTCGAGATCGACTTTAAAGGACTCCACTTCGAGAGGCACAAAGGCTACCATCACCTTTAATGATTCCAATTTAATATCTAGGTACAGACAAGTAACTAAACTCACCATAAAGCTTAAGGCGATGAAAAAAACTTGGTTGGACTTCATGGCTAAGGTGCCTCAGCGTATTAGGAAAATGTATGGAAACCAAACGCCTTTTATATACATTCCGATTTAAGGGAATTTAATACGCCTATTTTCAATAGGAATGTTCTGTAAAAAAATGAATTATCTGGTAAACCTCGAGAATTCAAAAGATTACCATTTCAAATAGGCTCCTCTGAAAAGCCTCCAAGAGTAAAACCAATTTGCTAATTTACAGATTTTCTTTAAAGCCGTTTTATTTTATATTTCTTTAATAGTGATACGCCCTGGCATATATCAATTTGTTTTGGATTATACATACACATAGCATAGGTTTTAATTTCATTTCCCTTAATTTGCTCCGCATTGGTTCTGCCCTCTGCTCTTCGATCTCTCATTTGAAACGGTTGCCAGGCAATCATCTCTTACATACATTGATATATAGCCGATGTACATATTTAAATAGATTTTGAAATGTATTGTACCATATACGCATATATAAGTTGAGTTTCTTGCTCGCTAACTCGCTTAGCTAAAACATAGCTCTGTATTTTTTGGTGTGTGCAATTCTTTGTTGGTAAATTCAAACTGGGCCAAAAAAGGTTATTACATAGGTATCATATAATATGCTCGTTAATGGTTATTGTAATTACAATTCTCTAATATGTTACAATTCGAAATTAATTCAATAGTTTAACAAATGTTTACATTTTGCTACAATTAACTCAAAACCCAAAACGCCGACTCAGTTCCGAAACGATTCCCAAGGGAATGCGAACCATCCGATCCAGCAACGATCGCTTAACGTTCCGTGTCCATGTGCGGACACCAACGAAAGCAATTCCTTCAACAACTTGGGGAGCTTCGGGGCTTGTGATCCGCGCACAAGTGAAGCTCCAATTGATCCATTAACCTGGCCTAAGCTCGTGCTCCAACCGAAGGCAAAATGCAAATAAAATTTGTAATTCCTTACGCAAGCAAAGCATAATTTCGGTTTCATTTTTGGTTGGGAAATGTACAGGTGGCCGTTGCGTACTAATTTAAGAGTCCTTATCAAAACTACAATTGGTTGTTCCGTAACTTGTTGCTTGAAGCTTTAGCAGGTGGTTCCGAGTGGGAGCATTATAGAAGCGAAACTGTCTGTTCTTTATAGGGGGTGTCTGTGGGGGAGAAGCCTTAAAAGCTGTCAACAGTTGACAATGTGAGGCGGCTGTTGATTGGCAGCGCCGATTTCATGTTTCGTAACTCTGGTGTGTAAAATAGCTCATTCGCGTATAGTTCTGGTTGCTTGTATATATTATAGATCTAACAATAATCGTTACCTTTATAGAGATTTCGCAATTCTGCTGAGCTTATACCTCACGACTCCTATATCCTATATACTGTACGGTCTTTCTTCAACACACACATATTTTTGGTATCATAATTTCCTTCGGCGGTTGCCTGCTCGTTTTAAGTTAAACAATACAAGATACAAGTACATGAAAATTTGTGTATAAACAGCAAATATATAGGGTTTTATACATTAATTCATTATATATAGTTCCTCCTTTATATATATGTCTGTATTTTGCTTTAGTTTGCTCCTTTAAAATGCATATACGTGTGTGTTTGTTTGCATTGAAAGCTTTACATAATTGTCGCATACTTGAGAAAATAATACATACTCTAACTGATCAACATAATATCACGTGGGAACTCAAACTAAACGATCCATTAACTAATACCAAATATTTATACAATCGAATCAAACGAAAGCTATTTACAAAATTGTCCAAAAACTTAACCGAAACGGATTCTAAGAAGTAGGCTACCGTATCTACTTGGAGCTGCTAACGCCTACTCTTTTTTGGGGCCGTGGCCAACTAATCACAAAATACATAATAATCGATAAACTGGTTGTTGAACTACTTAATAATTACGTACGCTTTGCATTTGGTTTATCTCAACTCGTAATCTGTGATTTACTCATTCGATTTCGATTTGCCTCCTCAGCTTTGCCCTAGCAACAATCATCTAATTCCTACAACTTTCGATGGAATCCTCCAAGCTATTTCAATCAGTTGCCAGCTGCTGCCCCAGTCAATGGTTGAGATCTCCTCCTGACCAGTCGTCGGGCGATGTTCAGGCGCTGCAGCCAGCCATAGCCTGCGTCTCAGTAAACCAAAACGGACTCCATCGTGATCGTATCTCATTTGCTCGCACTGTTGGCATTCGCCGCATTGGTGGCCTGGATCTGGGAGGCCGTCTGGCTGGCCGGCTCCAAAGTTCGCCGCGCCAAACGGGATCTGTGAGGGAGATTACATTATAAATATTTTTAAAATATTCAAAAAGAATCGGGGATTTCACAAACTTGATCTGGCCAGCCAACAAGGGATTTATGGCATACAGCCAGTCGTGCACTTCTTTGTCGCCAAGGGTCTGAAGCAGGTAGCCACGATGTTTGGTTACCACACTGTTGAGCAAAGTAATATATATTTAGTATTTAATTTAAATATATTTCGGAGTTTCGAAAAAGAACCCTAGTCTATTTTTTAGATACGTAAAATATATTACACAATATATCAAATGTAGAAGTACAATGAATTCACCTAAGAAAACGACAATAATTGATTCATTGCATACTTTTAGACACCTACAATTTATTTTAATAGTGATTTAAAGCCCATACTTATTTGTATATCATCCCCTTCGGTCAATAGCTTAAAGATATAAAAAGTCTCTCCCAAAAATTTTCAAATATGTGTTTTCTTTGTAAGAAAGACAAACCTGAAAGTGTTGGGTATCTTGACCATGGCCGCCTGGTCCTCGCTGCACTCCACGTGGGCAGTGGCCAGATTGAGGACAGCCCGTTCCACGGGATCCTTCTCCGAGCGGTAGATAAACACATAAGGGCGACGGACAATCTGGTTAAAATAAATTTAAACATTTTGAATTCACCCTTTGAAATATATCGACTATTGAAAGCCTACCACCCAGCGCTTCTTCCAGCCGGAACCCCCATGCTCCAGGACGTTCAACAGACCCTTGCGAGCCACCACAGGACTCACGCGAATCTCCTCCAGCTCCGGCACGTAGAGACGAAGGGGCAGAGCCGGCTGGGTAGCCGGAGCAGGTGCCTCCCAGCCGTTGGGGGCATCAGCCCGATCCGGTGAACATAACCTAGTTCAAGGAAATGAAAGTTCATTAACCAAAGTTTCTTCCTAAAGTTGGTTTAGGTTTTAGGTTCTTTGGATAGAAAAGAAAATTACCTGCGTCGAATTACAAATTTGTTGTTTCTAATTGTGTAAAGAAAACCAAAAGGAAAACAAATAAATAAAATATTGAAAGTTTTGTTTTTGAGTATCTCGAGTTACATAGGAAAATGGGTGGTGGGTGTGGGGGGGGTTTTTGTTAGTTTTTGCACTGCGATGATCGAATGGAGGGCAATTACAGGGAAACAGCTGGCAGAAATAGCAATAATGGGTTAAAAACAAATGGAAGTGATTTCCTATAGCTTCAGTTGCGTTTGGCTTATAGGATGGTTTGGATCAAGTCTCTTTCTTGGCTGGTACTACCAGTTTTATTTATAAATTCGGCTATGTCAACTGGCTTTGCAGAGGAAACGGTACTGAACCATTATGAAGACCCGGATCCGGGTCGGGAGAAGTACATTTGGAATCCGTTTCCGGGCTTCTGCGGCGAGAATGCCACCCAGGCCAGATGTGCAGGAGTGTGCCCCGAAACCTGCGCCTTCAAATCGCTCAAGTGTCCCAAATATTGCGGAGTGAATTGCATTTGCAAACCTGACTATGTCTTCGATGAAATACTACAGCTGTGCATCTTAAAATCTGACTGTCCTCAGGATATCAAACAAGAAGTTGTGGAAATCCATCGTGTTTTTCAGTAAATCCCTAAGAAATTAAGGTTTTTAATCTAATATCATAAAACTTACTGGAGATTTACTGGGCTGGGTTTATTAAAACCAATTTTAAATTGAACTTTTTTTTAAGACTTTAAGTTATGGAATGTAGTCTATTTATTTTAGAGTTTTAAAAGCAACTAAGGTATCTTCTGAAAGTGGCTAAGTGACCCAAGCGAATCAGAATTTCACAGCGTTATTATGTGGAACCATGATTTATAAAACCTTAGTTTTACTCTTTTCAATAATGTCATGTCCCAAGCTTTGCTTGGTTCTTTTATCAATCGGATGTCTCCTCCAGAAAAATTTACTAAGAGCAGAAACCACCGAGACCGAGATAACCTGGCCGGATGACGTCACCGAGGCCACCTTAGAAACTGAGATGACCTGGCCGAAAGAGCTACCAGTAACCGTAACGAAAGAGGTCACTTATAGAACCGCTCGAACCTTGGATCCCCTGGATGCCTTAAGAGACAGCGAAGAGTTCGTGGAAAAACCGCCTAAAAAGCATTTGGAGAATTTCGACAGCCTTGAAGAAGAGTACCGCGTTGTCCATCCAATAGAAGAGGCGAAAGCACTCAAGCGGAAAGCGCTTCCAGAGGACAAGTATATCAAGCAGCCCTTCTACTTCGGCTGCTGTCACAACTCCACGAATGTGGGATGTGCGGGGGTTTGTCCGGAGACCTGCGAATACCGCTCCAGGTACTGTGTACCGCTTTGCGGACCTCCATGCCGCTGTAAGCGCGGCTTTGTCTACAACATTCAGCGAAAGGCTTGCACCCTGCGCTCCGACTGCCCCAAGTGGATTGTCCAGAGCAAGAACGGCATTTACAGGGTGTTTTTGTGAAGGATGTGGGATTAGTATGGTGAACTGATGTAGGCTGTGATGTGCTGTGGTGTCGTGCCAATTTCGTTTGTTCTAATAAACCAAGAAAGCCAGATGGGTGCAAGCTAACTAAGATGGGTGGTGCTTGTGAGGGGCAGGTCCGAGTGGCACGGCGACTACTTACTCCATGGAATTGCTGGAGATGCAGCTGACGGTCATGTCGGCACATCCCTCATCGCTGGGCGAAACATCCGATTGGGTCTGCGTATCACTGGCCTCGCTCTTGGTAAAGCGTCCTTAAAAAAATGCAGCGATTAGCAACTGGATGGCCTGGAAAACTCCGTTGCCCACTCACCCTGCACCAACTTCAAGCACTTGAGCATCAGGTCCTGCTCCCTTTGGTTGTACTCCCGCTCTGGAATGATTTGCTGCGGGTCCTTGACCGGCGTCTGCGGCGATTGTGGAATGACCATGTGTACGGGTGAGGTGGCTGCCCGGGCGGCCAGATTGCACACATCCTTCTCGGTTTTGGTGGTTGGATTCGGGTTGGTGTCCATGCCCAGGCGTTCACGCAACAGCAGAAGATGCCGCATGCGTCCAACCTCCTCCAGCCGGGTGAGTTTCTCCAGCTCCCACTGGTGGTCGAAGATCAGCGAGTCACCCCTTGGCCGCCAGCCGTGGAGGTTCTCCTCCCCGCGCACATAAGTGGAGCTGGTGTCCAACACTCGTCGCTGACGCCTCTGCACACCTGTAAGGACACCACGTTAGCGAGTGAGTGGGGATCAGCTCCAGGGATTCGACAAGCGAGTGCAAGCGGACTGAGTACGAGTACAACTACAATGAGAATTGCTACCTGGACTACCTGCTTCGGATGCTCTGCGCAGTGCCAGCTCGTAGACTCCGGTGAGGCGATTGGCCTCCGGATTGCGGTACTGTCCCGAGAACAGGTGCTTCAGGGAGCGCGGTCCGGTGCGAGCGTCGCGTCCATAGATGACCATGCTCAGATCTTTGGTAATAATGGCCGGGCGGGCGCAGTTCTCCAGCTAGGATGGGAAAATAAATTAGTATTATATAAAATATAAATAATATGGTACACAAAAGTACCTCCAAGTAGGCGCTCAGTGTGATGTAAATTGTCTCACCGCCCTGGGAGACGCGGTTGAGCAGCGCCGAGTTGTGCAGACTGGAGTCCCAGGCAGCCTCGAACCGGTAGAAAGATCGATCGTCTCCGGGCACCTCCAAAACTTCGCCGGGGAACAGACCCAAGGACAGGACGCAGGCGTCTTCGTCCTGCTCATCGGAGGACTCGGGAGTATTGCGTATGCGTCCCACCACCAGCTCGTTGATGTCCTTCCACTTGACCTCCGCTGTGGGCTCATGGACGATGGTGATTCGAATGCGCCGCTGGATGCCCTGGTGCAAGAGGAACAGGCCGCGGCAGGGAAGATCATCGCTGTGCTCCACCACCTGTGGGGTAATACAACCTGGGATTAGTTTCTCAGTAACTTGAATGGGTAAACAGGCATACTGACCGATGGCACATACTCTCCGTTGGGAGCCAACTCACAAATCTCGAACCAAACCAAAACATCGTGTTTGGCCAGAACCGTGGACGTGGGTGCACAGGGCAGTGGTCCAAACTTGGGACTGCGCACCGGCTGGCTAATCGGAATGCTCGGTGGCAACATGCGACGTGGCGGTGGCCGGGAAACGAACTCCTGCTTGGCATCCTTGTGCAATGGGTGCGTCTGGTAGTGGCCAAAGATCTTGAACATTATGGGCTGAGTCTTCAAGTACTCAATAAAGGATTTGGTCACGGGTACAGTAATCTGTAGGGAGGACCCGGTTAGATATGTGCATATTTAAAGACGCGGTATACCTACATTCTGCACATGGTAGAAGCCCAGGGGAGCACCCGATGCGGAATTCTTGACCGGTTCAGTGGAGAAGGCCTCCTCATGACGATGCAAGAAGCTAAAGGTAATCTTTTATAAACCTCTCAACTAGAGACTATTTCCAAAAGATTACTTACTTGAACTGACAGAAGATATCGGCGTATTCAGCGCCAATGCCAGTGGCCTGCAAAACGGTGACCCGGAAGGTGAACTCCTTGCCCACCTGCAGGTGCTCGCCCGGCTCTTCGGCATTCTCATGACACTCAGAAGCGGAGTTGGAGTCAATGCCGCGACCAGAGTCCACGTCCTCAAGTTCTGCTGCACAGCATAAATATATTTCACTACTGATAGACAATGGAAATGTGTGAGAACTTACCCTCCAGCTTGCTGTCCAAGCCACCATTGTCAATGTAACGCTGAACATCGTCCTTTTCGTTGAGAGCCCGGTACTTGGGCTTGGCATCATCCTCATTAAAGACCAAGCGAGCCGACTGTTTGACACCATTGTTGAAGTCAATGGACTCCTCATCCAGCACAGGCTGCACGGCAATCCTTAGGTAGCCACGCACATCTCCCCGCTCATTGACAATGGCCACTTTGTGGACCAATGGCACCGGATAGAGCAGGTTGCTCAGGTAGATGAAGGAGCGACCCACCATGCGGAACCAGGGGAACCGATCGTAGAAGGGATCCCCGCCAGTGAGGCTCTCCACATTGTAGTCCGGCGAGGTGGGACTCATCTCGGCCTCATTGTGGTACATCTCTCGCATCAGCTCCAAGCGTTGTCTAAAAAACACAGCGGGGAAGTTATAAACAGAAAGTCAAGCATTGATTTTTGTTAGATATATATTAGTATAATATTGCATAGGTAGAAGAGTGCGGGTAGAGCGTCAGAGCAGGCTTAAACCCGCCCCAGATCGGAAGCCAAATATGGAAAGCCATGCAACTACAACTAAGGATAGTTTCTACACGTCTATATACAAATGAAACCTGCGGTCAAAGCACACCTAGACGGTATCAGATTGGCCAATGTTAGGCGGCCCCGTTCGCTTTCGACTGGTGGCTCCACTGGGAGCAGCTGCGGATGCTGGCCGGGATGCGGATCATGGCTGGGCGGTGCGATCCATCCGCCTAACGCCTCCATGCCGGACGTATCGAACAGCATGGACGATGGCGGGCTCTCGACATTGTATATCTGTCGCATCAGCTCGAGGCGATAGCTTGTTTGTGTACGAAAATGATTTGGGTGGGATTGGGATCGGGGTTTTGGGATTTGTTGTCAGTGTCGGGGCAATGGGAATCGTAGTAAAAGAACCGAAAAAGCAGAAATCAACATTGGTTCAAAAATCCTAACAAGCTGTCGGGGCTTTGGCGAATGATGGCGATGAGACTGGAGGCGTAAATGGTGGCGGCGTGATCTTCGCTTCGTTAACATCCAAAGTTACAAATGAACCAACAAATTCTAGAGCACTTGATAGAAACTAGAATCCATGAACTACAACCACCATGCACGTATTTATAAAAGAATAATCAACTCAAATCGTAAGCCAGCTTTTAATTTCAAATTCCAACCAAAGTGCAGAGAAGAATGAATGTGAGGAGAGAGCAGGTTTTCGAATGGAGCATAGGATAGGATGTACTTACCGGAGCTTCTCCAGGGACCAGTGGTGAGTGGCTCCGTTCTTGGTGTCGGTGACCTCGACGGCCACCAAAGTCTTGGACACTGGAGGTGCTCCGAACTCATCGTCCTGATGCGAAGGAGCCACACTGGAGGCCAACTCAGGTGGCAGAGGGGAGTACAAGGTGTCGGTAAGAAGAGTAAATTGGAATTGTACCTGAAATAGGAGGGGTTAGGTATATACAATATTCTTAAAATTAAATGTTCCACACAAATCACTATGGATTCGAAAAGGTGTCGAAAAGTATGCAACAGTAAATTGTAAACTCAAAAGTTAAATTAATTTATGATTCAAGAGAAGACTTTTATGTGCTGCATACTTTATGAGAACCATATTTACAAAATTACCTTTTTCTTCAACTCAACGGAAATAGCATTAGCTTCCTTAAGGAATATGGCATTGCCCCAAAGGTCATCTCGCAAAGAGGTGAATTGATGGTAGCGCCACTTGCGAAAAGCCCAGGCGGCCAAACCAGCCTCTCGAGCTGTCCAGCACGACTCGTACATGGGATTGGCTAGGGATTATAAATGTAATATATTAAAACCAATAATATAATCATTTGAATTCTTCCACTTACTGTAGACATCCTCCTCCTGGTGGAAATCCTCTGGGGAGTAGCTGCTGTACATCGACATGGTCATCGACTGCTCCTCCACTTGCTTCTGCAAGGCATCGATCCGAGCTTCGTAGGTTTTGCGCTGCTCCTCGAACTGCTGATCGGCCTGGAGTTTCTCCCGCTTGTACTGCTCCTCCAGGTTGTCCAACCGCTTCTTCATTTCGGCCTTGAGATCAATGCCCTGCTTCTCGAGCAATTCACACTGGGCAAAGTTCCAGTCCACCTGCTGGGTATCCGTCTTCTCCACCTCGTTCTCCGCCTCATTCTCGGTCTCGATCTTCTCACGCAGCTCGCGAGCCTGTTCCGGATTGGTGAAACGGAACACATGGTTCTTGCCCAGGATCACACGGGAGCCGGTCTTTAGAACCTCCGGTTCAACCAGCTTGCGTCCATTTACATAGATAATGGCATCCTTGTGCGGCAGCAGGGTCACCGTGCTGTTGCGATTCTCAAAAGTGCAGTGCTCCTTGAGGATGTGCGATCCTGAGAGCTGAATGTCCTGCGGAACATTTGCTTCGTGGGTTCCCAGCCGCGTTAGTCCCTCCTTGATGTAGTAGAGCAGACACTCGGAGAGGTTGGGATCCTCATTGAGGTTGACCAGATGAGGGGTCTTCTTGGGTGAGAAGACGCCTACGGTGATGCCGTCTTCCTTGACGGCCACGCCCATCTCGGCGAAGACCGCCTCTCGCTGCACACGTATCTCCTCGGTGCGCTTCAGTTTCTCCTCCCAGGTCTCGTTGAGTTCTGTGAAATTGCAGATTTTAAGATTTATTACAATGTATGGATTGTGTTGGATGTAGTTAGCCCCACCTGCAATGAGTTTCTCGCTGGCCTGCAGCTGATCCACTGCCATCTCCGTGGTGGATCCATTGCGATTGCGTGTCTTAGTGGGCGACGACTTGATCACCGTGGACTTGTTCATCTCATCCTCTGCAAATATAGAAGAGGCATTAGGTCATAGAACCCATGACCATTTTGGGGATCACAAGCGCAGTGATAAGCGTGCTAAGAATATAAAGGTATGATATTCATAAAAAATACATATATATTGAGTATAAATGTTCATAACATTTTGTATACGAAACGAAGCAAATGCCAATGGTTGATGGTTACTGGGGGACTATTGCATAACTCTGGCATGTCCACTCTCTAGCCTTGAAGCAGTGCGGACTGCGGGGAGTTGGTGCCTGTCTTTCATTTTTGGACTTCGGCAACTCAAATAAAGTACTGAAAATCATTTGTTGTAGTCTCCTCGGTGTATTGTAGGGCAACATAAGGAGGACTCGATTGTGATTATCATATGGGTTATATAAGGTTATATTCGTCCTAAAGCGATTGGTTTAGAAGCTTTCACGATACAGCACAATACAGACGCACACACAGAGAGAAATTTAAGAGTATTGGCAGTGGTTAAACTACAATATCAGTGCGTTTCAAAACTATATATCCATATTAATTGAAGGTAGAAAGGAACTTCTAAAATCATATCCCTTTAAGCAAAGGCAATTAATTCGAGATAAGGTGATATATTAAATATCCAAAAAAAGGTAGGGCTTGAATGGATATTCTGGATATCATTTAAACTCGCCTTAAGCTCTGAAACGCACTGTACGTTTTTGAATATTTTTAGAGTAACATTTGTTGCATGTGAAGCCTTTGTTTTTGATTAGCGCTGAATTTCTGTGGGCTTTACTTACTATTCGCATCGCGCTTCTCACACACCACTTTGCCATCGGGTCCTAAACGAAATAGGTTTGGGTTTGGTTTCGGTTTTTTCTTTTCTAGCATAACTAGACTAGGACTATAACTACCTTAGGCAGGGTTTTCTTGTTTTGTTTTTTTAAGTGTAGCGAGTAAATTTTAAAGTGTGGCTGGGTTTAATGTTCTCTATTTTAGTTGAAGGTACTTGAACAGAATATAGTTGGTCTAGGCCATTCCAAGACTTACCTTCCTGCACCTCGATGCCCTCGGCTTTGAGTAGATCCCGCAGCTTCTGGATTTCCTCTTTAAGTTCGCGAATAAGCTTGGCATTGGCATCTTCATTGACCACAGCCTTGCAAACAATTTGCTTAGCGCGATCAGCATAGCTTTAGAAAATTATTGAAACATTAGTTTTGTTTTTAATATCATAAGTACGGATGTCGTACCGCAATGTACTGAGAGTTTCGTCATAGTTAATATCTGCTGGTGAGATAGCTGCAATCATAGCTGTCTTGGAGTTACCTCCCAAGTTTTCGCGTAGTAGCCAGGTCAAGGCCGAATCACGATAGGGAATAAAGTCTGCCTTCTTGGTGTTCTTTTTCTTGGAAGCCTTACGTAATAAATAAATAAATTAGTGACCATACAGGGTATAGAAAAAGGATTATAAACTTACAGACTATTATTTAGCAAGGCAGCAGAAAAAGACAGTTTATTTATTAGCATGTTATACTTTGTAGTTAATTATTATTAAAAAAATAATAATTTTTTAAAACTTACCACCTCCGCCAGGGCTGAGATAACTTTGCCCAAAGTGGTCAACGATTTGTTGATGTTGGCTCCCTCCTTCAAGCGGGTTCCCTTGGCTCCGGTGGAATCAGCGCGTTCCGAACCAGCCAAATCCACCAAGCTGATCTTGGAGACCTTCTCTGTGGTCAAATTGGTCATGGTATCATAGCGACGTTGGGTGAAGAAGATGGTGAAGACGGCATGGGAGCGGGAACTGGTTTCGTTCATGTTGGTGGCTGCCACAGTTCTATACAATAAATAAGATTCAATTAATTGATGGATAAACTGCATTATGTGCTCAAAATAAAACCCACCGAGCCTTGTTGCCTTCGTCAATGAGATCGTGAATGTCCTGGTAGTCAGTGACCGCCAATTTCGACAGATCCTCCACATAGGGACCCAGTAGGGGATGCTCCCTGACTCGCAGATTGCCCTTGTTCTTGGGATTCAACAGATCCCTGACTCGCTCGCAATAGATTTCCATATATGAGACCTCAACCTATATGAATATTCAAATTAGAAACCAAAAAGTTTCAGTATGTTGCTTTAGCTCACCGAATACTTGAGGTCATCGGTCTCCGTGTCCTGAATGCGAGTGAATAGGTCCTTGCATATCATGGGTATTATGCCCTCCTGCTGCTCCTCCTGCCTGCCCATCATGGTATATGACTTGCCAGCTCCAGTCTGGCCATAGGCAAAGATGCAGACGTTATAGCCATCGAAGGAGTGCTGCAGCATCTCCTCGCCAATGTCCTTGTAGACCATCGATTGTGTGGAGAAGTCGGCATCGTGGTGCTGTTATGCAAATAAATATTTTAGCACATCGTTTTTTTTTGCATTTAAATGAAACCTACATCATGTGACCAGTAGGAGTAATCAAAGTTGAAGCGCTTTACCGAGTCGCTTGTGTTGGGCGGCACCTTTGGATTGGTGATGGCTGTCAAGTCATAATGTTCAAGTTTAATTAAGGAATCACTCTGAGTTTTAAGGAGACTCTTACCCGTTGTGGCCCCAGCCATCTCGATGATGCATTTCGACTCCCTGGCTATTTCGCGCGAGTTGAAGGGGCGCACTCGAACCGCCACCTTAACCGACGACATCTTGTCCTGCCTCTCAGTGGGTGTCCTGGTTTCCGGTTAACTGGAGTGGAAGTAAGGGAAAGGGAATACTTTGTAGTCATTGGAGTCATTCGAGTGGTCTGCAAATTGGCTCGAGACTTCCACTGGCACCACAGACATTTTATAATTGCCCCAACTTTATGGCTATGTACTCGTACTGCCACGATTTGCTCTTGTGGTAGTTCCAAGCTGTGAGTCATGCCCCCGGGAACTCGCCAGGGAAATTTGAATTGAAGCCAGGGGTGGGACTGGGGATTGCCTTTTTCCTATTGGGCTTAGTCTCGAACATAGAGAAGTGTAAGTATTCTCTAATAAACTTTAAAGCCCTTTCACACTAGAAACACTTCTTAATATATATTATATCATTTAAAAAAGCTTATTAAAGGGAGTATATCATATTATTAACTATCTTAAAGCCTTCAAAAATTCCCAGACATCTAAATCAAAAATATTATAAATGTGATACCAACATTTTTACATGCATAGATTTATTTAACTCCATGTGTAGTAATTATTTGACTTTTCTAAACTCTGATTGTATGCAAATAGTTTTGTATAATACGCAACCCTCTTGACTTACACAGACGCATTCTCACTCACACACTCGCAGCAATGGGAAAAATTCCACAATCCACAATGCTTCCAATAAAACGCAGACGAGTGTCGGCCACTACTCGAATGAGTCATCGGGCAAATACAAAAGGCAGGATAAAGAAAAACACTCACACCCCAAAAGTAATGGGGATGACTTTAAGAATGATTTTTGATGGTACAACTATTATAGAATAACAAAATTTAAACAGATGAAATTACCTTGAGTTTATTCCAAACAAATGCTGGCTTATAGGGCGACTATATCCTCAAAGTTCATTATAGCACTAATGGGAAGTAGTCTTTATTACACTTTTTGGATAGCACTTTCTTGGGGTTTTTTGTTAGTTAAAGTTCTTTGGAATTGTAATATTTATATTGTTTTTAATAGATACACACTCAATATTTTATTTATTTATTCACCGGTGGTTATTTCACTTGACCAACTATGAAATTCTTTAGCTCGCGCACACTAGAGTCCTGAAATATGGGGAGACCAAGTTTAGAAACGATTCCAATGAATTCCCGGCCAATGCGCAGCTGTGAGAATTTCTCTCTTTCTCCCATCCTTTCTCTCTCTTTGTTTACCTGACCAAAATACTTTTGTTTATGTTTTTTTTTGTTCCTTCAACTTGTTTTTTGACGAAACTGTCAAAGCAAATGTGCAACAGCCTGCAGTAAGAAGTCTACACAGGAAGAATTGCGCAGAATCGCCAAGCAGGAGAATTGTGGAGAGAAGGCAGAGAAAGCTGAGAGAAAGAGAGGTTAGAGCGAAAGTGAGAAATGCAAAATATTTGTGTAATGTATTTATTTTATTTTTTATGACATGCAGACTGACGCGCAAAACGAAATGGAGAACAATGAACAAATCGAATGGGGCTATATCCTCAACCAGGACGTCCTCCTCCTCTTCCTGCTGTCCCGAACTCGGTTTACCTGGCTAGGCTCTTGAAAATTTATTCGTCACTCCGTCAACCCTCATTTGCACTTGAGGAGCGCACCAAACACTCGAGGTCCTTCGCGCTACCTCGCTTTTACTGGCTTCTGCGTCATTTAGTGGACTTTTTATGGCTTCCTGCGGGGCAACGCGGCGGGCACTTAATGCCATATGCAAAACCCCCAGCCACACTCACTCGCGCACACCAGCACATTCCGGGGGCCATATCCTTCGCTGGATTCTTCTTGACCTTTATTAATAAATTTTCAAGTTGCCTTTGCCATGGACACCGAGCCTGGAAATCTCTACACTCTACACACTATCCACACTTTTCTGGAGGCCACTGTATACTAGATGATGGGGAGGGAAAAGAGCGATTCGAACTTATGTAAAACAAATTAATGGGCTATGTTCTTCGAGAATTTTGAAATGTTTGGTCGAGCGAATTGATGAAATTTTGCAAATATATTTTGAAGCATTTACCAATTGATTTTCTGTATCGTTTTATGTCTTTTTTCGTTGCTTTTTTCATATATAACTTATAGAACTCATAATATTTTCTGTTTCAAGAACATCTGTGGTTGCTGCTGATAGTCCATGGGCTGTTGCTGCTGCTGCATTTCTTGGTCTGGCTGCTCTTCTTGTGTGTAATTGAATACTAGTATGAAGCTATCCAGCATGGATCGCTTCGAGGTGGTGGCAAATATGATGGACAGCACCAGAATTGTGGTTAACAATAGGGCGAAAAACAATAGGTAACCAAAAGCGCACATTCGCGTTGCTTTTTCTTGACTCAATCAAAGGATTCTCGATTGTATATATAGGCTGCCATATATATGTGTATATGTAGGGGTCTGGCTTTCTGTATAACAGCGAAAATTTTGCACTCCTATTTTGTTGGGGGACAAATATTCAATAGAGATTTCGCCTGCCACGCTTTAGAATATTTTCCTTTGGAATTTGTTAGTTGAATTACTTGGGGCTGCGCTTTTGTAATATTTTTGGGCCACTTTTCGTTCGGGGAAAACTCTTGGGGTTTTCTGCACAAAATCGATGGCCAGCCAGCGGAGGGCCTTAGGAAGTGAATTCGCGCACGACTCGAGACCAGAACGAACTGCACCCGTTAAGGGTAGACGACACAGTGAGCTCTGGGAAAGTTCCGAGGATTCGACCAGCCCTCCACGAAGACGCATGCGTCGAACTCTGGGGGAGAAGAAAACTGGAAGGGCAGGGGCCGTGTGGAGTGTATGTGTGTGGGCCGTGAGGTGTATATGGGTATGCGAAAAATTTCATAAAGTTCATCTACAAAAATCAGGGGCTGGGGGCCCGCGACAAACAGAACGCCCGCCTGTCAGCCGTTGGCACAAAGAATTTCATTATTAGCGCAAGGTGGCCACTTTTGCAGGCAGCCACTGTGCCACACCAGCACCCCCGATTCCCCAATGTTTGATCTTATTATGAGCCATTTTACTATCGCTGCCGGCACAGTGGCTATAGCGACGGCCGTAGCCACCAGCTGATGACGTAAAATGGATTCTTTCTATTGATTTCCCATCGCAGCGAGACGCAGGACAAGCTTTGGCTTTTTATGTTACTCGGTGGGTCTCATTTGTATACTATACTTCTCCGGCGTAATTACATTGACATTGAAATCTGACGCCGACGCTGGCAGGACTGGGAAAAGTCGCAAGATGGAGCTTTCTTGGAGAAGATGAGTCTACGTTTGCAGGACCTTTTATTTTTTCATCGAATTGGATCGAAATGTACTTTAAACCAGGTTGTACCGACTAACAGCTTAAGTTGGTTTAGTTCTTTAGTTGTTATATGAAAATACCAAGTTTTAATATCACTAGAGCCAAAAAGCAAACTAGAATTAACTCAGACTTCAACTTCCCAAAGCTTAACTAAAAGAAGAAAGGAAATTAACTTCAGCAAGCCGAAGTTTGTATACCCTTGCAGTTATAAAAAATAATCAGTAATTTTATAAAATTGAATTCGAAATTCTTAAAAATATAAAAATGTATATTCCCAATATTATAAGATAATATGTCAAAAAGCCCCAAAGCTATAATTCATATTATCATATATATATTCATATTATGTCCCATCAATTATCCGATCGTTCCTATGACGATTTTAATAAAATTTAATTCGGAATTCAGAACTATTTAAAAAGGTTATTTTCAAGCTTATAAGGTTATATGTTAAAAAACACCAAAGATATATATTTTTTTAATTTTTTCCCCGATAGTTCCTATGGGAACTATAAGATATAGTTGTCCGATCCGGCTGGTTCCGACTTATATACTACATGCAATAGAAAGAAGACTTTTGGGAAAGTTTCAGCTCGATAGCTTTAAAACTGAGAGAGTAGTTTGCGTAGAAACGGACGGACAGACGGACGGACAGGCGGACATGGCTAGATCGACTTGTCTTGTGACGCTGATCAAGAATATATATACTTTATGGGATCGGAAACGTCTCCTTCACTGCGTTGCAAACTTCTGACTTGAATTATTGTACCTTCTGCAAGGGTATAAAAATGTCGGACATAATTTAGGGACTATGGTCGAAAGTATTATAATGTTCGAATAAAATCATATAGTGTTAACTTAAATCCAAGTAATCCCAGCCGTAGTGTCACTTTTTATGAATTCAATGCAAAAATTCTGGTCTACACACAAAATACACTACAATGGCAGACAACTTCAAGGGTATCCCCAACGCAATGGACACGGAGTTCGACAACTTTTGGAATAAGGTTAGCTGCTTTGCGGCCGCAAACTTTCCCTTCGAGGAGCGGTGCGAGTTCGTCAGAAACGCCGTCGACTGCAATACGAGTACGAATGTGGTGCCTTACATGACTCTCCTGGCCTGCGAGCTGAAGTGCGTTAATAAATTCCAGGAAATGATCTTTATAAGCTTGTTCATGATGCTGGGCTTCCAGATTCTGATTTTACTGATCTACACGATCAATGATTAGTAAGTTGCCTGCAAAGTTCGATCTTGACTATTCAAATCGTTGTTCTATAGAACTAAGACATGCTAGATACATTTTTCTAGTCCTGCCTCCTTCAAAAATAAATAATGTTTAGAAAGTTGGAATATAGTAAATAAGAAACTTAAAAGAACGCTACATTTGACATGAGCGCCACCTAGTGGAAAGTAGAACCACTGACCTTTTATCATAGTTACTTATAATTTTTAACATTAAAGTATGAATGGTAGGATTTTTTAGATACATAGGTTTGCTCTGAAACTAGATCTTTTAAGACGTGGGTGTCGAACACTAATTGGCCTTGGGCCCTCGTCTGAAAGTTCCTTGCGATGCGTAGGAATCTCTAGAATCCGCATGCCTATTTAAAGCCTTGTACCGGACAGTCGATCGCTTAATAATCATATTTGATAACTTCAATTCGGCGTTTACAGCTATACTCCTGCTCTCAAGGCCGTTTCGCGGTTACTTCACATGAACGAGCACTTGGCGGGAGTCACCCTGATGGCGTTTGGGAACAGTTCCGCCGACCTCTTCTCAAACCTGGCCAGTGTTAAGAGACATGTGCCAGTGCTCGCCAACAGCTTGTCCTCAGCCCTGTTTGTGACCATGATTTCCGGGGGCCTAATTTGCTTTATGACGCCCTTCAAGATGAACGCTTACGAAACCGTCCGAGACATTTTATTTCTTATTCTTGGGACCTTTTTGATGGATTACTTTACGTCTTCAAGTGGAGTTGTAAAGAACGAGTGGCATTTTTCACGTAAGTGTTTATCTTATATACTCAATGAGTTCTTCAAGTTAATTTTTGCTTATAATTTAGTCGTGGCCTTGGTCTACGTCTCCTACATTATTATTAATGTTGCAGATGTTTATTTACTGCGGAGGACATTAAAATGTAAGTATTCTTAGAGAGCGACTACTTTTTAATGTTAATAAATAATGTAAACCTATATTAATTTTCCAAGCAACGGAGATCAAAATTCAAAGCCTAATGGGAAAAGAACAAACGCCGAAAACCCTAGAAAAAATTCGAAAACTAGAAGAAAAGTACGATTACTATTCACAAGATGGGCAAGTGGAGATTTATGAGCGAAACAGCAAAGTCTCGCAGCAAGACAAAATAAGGTACACCACACTGCGAATGGTCCGAGATTCTCGTGTCAGCGTTAACCGGGGCTTAACCAGATTTAAGAGGCACGACATCACCCAGCCGAAGAACAGGGGGCTCTTCAGGGATTTCGTCCTGGCACTGAGGCCCTTTAAGTGTGTAGCCTGGCGGAAGGCCGACATGCTGGAGCGGACGCTACTGTTGATCAGGACCCCGGCCGTGATCCTCTGCACCCTCTACATTCCGCTGGTGGACTATGAGCTGGACAAACATGGCTGGAACAAGCTACTAAACTGCCTTCATGTGATACTAAATCCTGCCCTGTCCATAGCAGTCTTCATGTGTGAGTGGGTTACTTCTTAAGATAGCAAAGTTGTTGATCATATAAGTGAAATTCGGTATAAGATCTATTAACATGTCACTTATTGTTCCCTTTAGCTTTCTTTTCTTTTCTAACTTAAGATAAATTTTAAAGATTGAAAATCTAAGAAATATCATTCCTTTATCTCAACTTTTGCATTATTCAATGGTACAAATTATATATAATACATTTACAATAATTATGTCAAATTGATCCTTACAATATTTTATGCTCAAGAGAAGTAACATGAAGATACATGAAGATAATAATACTAACATATTTCTTCTCTATACCTCAGCTGTTCTAAATACTAAAGGAAACACTTTGTGGTACATTGCCCTGCAGCAGCAAATGGTCTATGGGGCGTATTCCCTTGTTCTTACCGTGCCATTTGCCATTTTCATTCTCGTTAAATCTCGGACAGATGTGCCGCCTTCATATCACTGGGTGAGACGAGATATAAGCCAAATGTTTAATTTAGAACTGACTTCCCACTTCAGTTATTTACGCTGATGAATCTGACTGGATCTATGTTCATAATCTTCATTTGCGCCACGGAAATCGATAAGGTACTGGAAGTGATTGGAAATATAATGTCCATAGATGACGACTTCATGGGCGCTACGGTAAAGGCTTTTACTGGGAATCTGAGCAGTATTTTTGCCAACACCGCTGTGGCCGCTCACGGCTATCCGAAAATGGCTTTTGCATCCGCCATTGGAGGATCTTTTTTCAGTAAGTTTTTTAAATGTTTTAAAGTGGCGTAAAAAATCTAACGATCTTTCAGCTATTGTTGTAACTGGAAACACTGTGATTTACGTAAGAAGTCTGGTCGGTCACGACGTTAATACTCGTAACCAGATGGAAGAGTATGGTTTTTCGGCTTTCTTATTCCTAAATATCGGTCTGTTCACCATTCTGCTGTGGTCCACAACGCTGGGATTTTTTGCACGCCGCTCCATGGGATTGTATTCGATTGCCCTGTACAGCATCTATCTAACTTTCGCCATTTTGGTGCATGAGAAAGTAATTCATTCGTTCGCTGACGCCCCTCAGATTTCAGCTGCATTTGGAGATATTTAGAAGCTAAACTATCAGAACTTCATCTGTGAAAATATTACATTTCTACATTAAATTTATACTTTTATACCACGTTTAGAAAATAAAATAGACTTCCAAAAAATGTTTATTAGTTTTATTTGGTCCTAAAAGGTAGAAGTTTATGAGTTTTTGAAGCGCACCTTGCCGGGACTTACTGCACGAATTGCGATTACTGCGCAGAATTTTCTGGGGAGTGTGTGAAAAATGAGGGGGAGGAAAAGCACACACAGACTGAAACGAAACCAAATAATACCGAGCGTGTGTGGCTGAAGGAAGTCTGAGGAGTGGGAAAAGCGGTCGTTGACGTTCATTGTTGGCTGCGCAATTCCTTTTTTCACTGCCAGCTTTAAGGGATTTTCCACCAGCGAATGTCAATGACAGTTCATGAGCCAAAACACTTGAATTTTCCGCTGCATCATGCCCAGCAGCGAGTTCGCTGACTCTTTTCGGCCAGGACCAAGCAATTAAAAAGTAACACTTCAGAGGACAACACTGCGTATGAGTCAAAATGTTGCTTGGCTGCAGGCACCAGCCTCGAAATTAAATTTAAATTCAATTTTCAGGTCCGCAGCTTAAGTGACATTTATGGTCGCAGAGGAAGAGGCGAGAGCTCTCAGAATGGCAGACACGTGTATATAAAACCCCGCGTAATTCCCCCATTTTTTGTGTGCCTCTGAAAGCCCCCAGGACACTTAAAGCTCAAATGGACGAGTGTTTGTGTGCGCCCCATCTAGTCTAGAACATAAACGATAAATGCGATTTGGTTATTTAAGTCATTGCTAGGAAAGCGTGGGCAAAATAGGAAAAATATGGTGGAAAACACAAGAGAAAGGGGTGCAGAAAGCCTGCCCCACGCAAAAAGCACAAACACAGTCGCAGCACACCAGCACCCAGGCGAAGAGAAATGGCGGATGACTCATCCGAGGGAAGTGCCTGCGAGTGTGAGTGTGGGACCTGGCCACAGTCGCGTCCCCGCGAAGTGGGCATGCCAAAGAGCAGAGGGCAAGGAACAGGACATAAGGAAGGAAGGAAGGAAGGACGAGCGAGCCCCATGGTGAATCATCTTTCAAGAGCCAAACATTCCTGCCTTCCACTCCGCCAGGCCCTGCTTTTCCACCCACCACCGCACATTTTTTTCGGTTCTCATAATTTCAAGGTTTGTTTACTCGGTGATTCTTCTACTACAGAGAGGGAAATCAATGATATATATGGTTTTGGAAAGCTATGTAAATTAAACAGCCAGGTAGGGATTATTTTTTAAGTAAATGAATAAAATAAAATTATTAATAAAAATAATTCTTCAAAATTTTTGGATTTTGTGACAATTCTATAGCAAGTGTCAAAAATAAAACCCATAATCCTAATTTATAATAAAATATAAATTTAATGAAATACTAGTCTAATTTGGAAAATAATTTAAAATATTTTAAGGCTTTCCTTGAAGAAAACATTTAAAGAATAAAATCTAAAAAATACCATATACTAAATAAAAGTCATCCAACTTTGTATACATTTTTCCACTCTGTAGCTTTTTATTTAGCCACGCAGAACAGCCCCAACGTTGGCGTGTAATGTTGTAACTTTCGGTGCCTAGCTGTCGCTCCATATATATGGGATATAATTTGCAGATGCCCAGGACACGTTGATTAGCAAGTGATTTCCATTGCGGCCCTTTTTGTTGCCTACTTTTTTGGGGGACTGACCACACGTGACGGAGTAGACCGCAATGGGCGATGGCCACGCCCCGAAAACGGGGCAACTGCATTGGGGAGCACTTAAAAGTGCAGCCCGCAGGTAATATAAATCATTTTGGACAACCACAAGCTTTGGGTCCTTTCCCCGGCTAACACAATTAATAATAAACAAGGGGAAAATTGTCAGAGCAGGAAGCCATTTCGCGACCAGGTGAGTTTCCCCGCCATCTTTCCATTTTCCTTTTTAATGCTGCTCGGAGAAAATTGATGTTTATTGCTTGGTCCCCCATCGGGCACTCTTTCTGCTATGGTTCCAGCTCGTTTTACTCTTTCTTTTTTGTATAAGTATTTTACTTTATTTATTCATGACACTTTGGAAGCCACTTTATGGTGCGGTTCGTAAGCTGCGGTCTTGAAAGGCATTGGATGGGTCAGCCTTTGTTGTGGCGCACCAGCTTAAAGCTGGCAAAACCACATCTTCCCGAGGGGTCGAGACTGCGAGACTTGCCTCAGATTCACCCTATTATTAGAACAGCAAACAACAATCACAAGCGAACAAGCTGCCTAATCCCGACACAATCCAGTCCGCACTTAATCTCTCAATCAAGCTGGTCACTATAATCACACCCCAGTGTCTGTGGACATGACGCACCCTTCTACACAGAGAAAATATCGTTGTACATTCATGAAAATTATGTGGAAGTCGGGCCTATTAAGATTTCAGTGGTTAAAGTGCATGTACTCAAGAGTACGTCACTCTAGACATAGGATTAATATTAAGTTTTAAATCACAGGATATGTGCCATAGGTATTATAATTCTTAATCTCCAATATATATATACTATGTCTATAAAGTTTAAGCACCCATTATTAAAATAATGTTAGTAAACCCCTTTAGGGGTTAGTCATCCCTATATCTAAGGTTCTGCTAGCCAGTTAAAAGAATTATACAATTTTCATGGATAGGTAACTTATGCATTTAAAAACTTAAATTGTTTTTAAAAAAAAGTATTATTTTTGGAATTGAATTCATAGATAATATATTAATGAGAATAGTCTTGATACACGGTTTATGGTTTTGGAATAAAGACTACCTAAAAAATTTTGATCATCTATAAAGTTTTTATAAGGTTTTTAGTTTATCTTCCTGTACTATTCAAAACTATACGAAATAGGTAGTAAACTAGACGTCAAATTTTTAAAATTTAATTTTAAAATGAAGTATCAGTTAGATCCTGATATAATTAAGATTATACATGATTGAGCTTTTATAAAAAACCCCTACATATATAAGACTTAAGCAGTAGATCAACGATTGTCTTTCGCCAAGTATACAGTCGAGTAGTGCGAAAAAAGAGGGAAACTAGAGGGCAGGTACGTGGCCCACGCACGATAGACATCCTGGTCATCCTCCCACTCAAATTTGACACTTGAATGGGGATGCACCGACTGACTGGGTCGCAACGAGGTGAAGGCTGCCCCTTCAGACGCCCCCGCTCAAAGGTCAGAGGTTGTCCGTCGGCAAACATTTGATTTGGCTGAATACACCCAGCTCCCCTGGCAACTCGAGTTCCATTCCTGACGTCAATTGGCTAGGCGATAACACCCAGAGGCGTAGGTCGCAGCGCATAAATACGTCTGCTCTGGAGGTACTATATCTATGTGGAGCCCTCCGGATGACAGGTTGCACCATATGCTCGGGGAACTTCGCAAGCAAGAGTCGATAGGTTTTATTTTTAGAGCGTCAGGGGGTGGGGCGGACAGCTGCTGAAGGACCAAGTGAAGGATCTGCAACAGGACGAAAGTCGGAAACGGTCCCCAAGGAGATGCGTGCGCACTTCTGGGGCAACTGGCTGTGGAATATTGATTTTTCACACAATTTCCCGAATACAGTCAAGTGGAGTTTTTCCCCAGCCATGAGGAAAATTCATTTTGATGCAATTTTATAGTATATCTTTAGGTAGGCCCAGCTTCTGATGACTGCTACTCACTTTCTGAAAGGTAAACTCCCTTTGATTGCTACTTCGCGTCCAGAGTTTTCCTGGCACAGGCCACAGTCACAGCTATTTACTCAGTTAATATTGCACTCGAGTGGGCTTATTTACCACCGATTTTATCAGTCACCGCGCCCAGGAAATTAGGTGATCTTCTTTGTTTCGTTTTCAAAACTTCTGGCGAATTTCGAGCACGGCCATTACGCGAACAGGCAACAAACGACTCTGCCAGCGGCTGGCCATTTGTGCCACCATTCGGAAAAGCGTGCTGGAAAATGGTTTGCAGCTGCGCGCACGCAAGCTCGGGAAAACTCAGGGGGAAAACTCTATTTTCCGCCCCCAATTCCGCGGCAGGCAACTTTTGTTTTTGTTTGCGCACAGCTGATCAGCTAGAGATGGCACTGCTGGCGGCAGTGTTGGAAAACGTTCAATTTAACATTTGAAATAAAAAAAAATTGCAGTGAAAAAAATGTTTTAATAAGAATTAGAGTTAAGAAATGCTAATATAAAAACTTTAAAAATAAAAGGTCTAAGCACAAAAACAGTTTTTAAATTTGAATATAGAAATGTATTTAAATAAATCAGCTTATAAATCTTTCGATATCCTTTCCAAGTATCTTGATCTCCGAAGATAATAACATTTAAATTTAAGCACACAGAAGGTTTATATTATAATATTCTTTTATGAAGTAACCAGAACATTTAGAAACGCTATTAAAGTATTAAAAAATTGCAGTTGCTAAAAATGTTCTAACTAAAAAAAGACCGTCAAGATCTTTTCAGGGCTATCTGGCTACCTTGATTATAAATTTTCTAATATTTATACCAAATTTTAAGCCCAATCCCAATCTTCCCCCTCACATACCATCATAAATAAGTTGCAAGTTGGTACTAATTTATTAACCGCAACTGAGACTACAATTTAGGATCTCCGATCCGCCGATGCTTACAGATTAGACACAGATAACCAGGGTGATTAGCAGCTGAGCTTCTTGGCCTCCTGGAAGCGGCACGAGATGTCGTCCCAGTTGGCGATGTCCCAGATGGCCTCCACGTAGGAGGGTCGCACGTTCTTATACTGCAGATAGTAGGCGTGCTCCCAGACGTCGATGCCGAAGAGGGGGATGAGGCCCGTGGAGGCCTCCAGGGGATCCTGGTTGGGCAGGGCGGCCAGCTGCAGTTTGCCGGACTTCTTGTTGTAGCCCAGCCAGCCCCAGCCGGAGCCCTGGACGGCCACGGTCAGGGTGCTCAGCTCCTTCTTGAACTCCTCGAAGCTCTTCCACTGCGACTCGATGGCCTTCTTCAGGTCCTCGCTGGGCTGGCTCTTGTTGGGCGAGAGGTTCTGCCAGAAGATGGTGTGGTTGATGTGGCCGCCGCCATTGAAGCGCAGGGCCGGAGCCAGCTGGATCAGCTTGGTGGTGTCGCTCTTCGACTTGGCCTCCTCCAGCTGCTCCTCGGCGGCGTTCAGATTGTTTACATAGGTCTGGTGGTGCTTCTGGTGGTGCAGCTCCATGATCTCCCGGCAGATGATGGGCTCCAGGGCGGCGTAGTCGTAGGGCAGCTTGGGCAGGGTGTGCTTGCCGCGCACCGCCAGGCTGCAATGGGTTAAGAGACTCGTTGTTTTATAATATCCTCAAGATCAGGGTCGCCATTTGTTGCTTTTATTTATGTAATCGTTTGCGGCCGGCATCGATTTTGGCTTTTTTCTCTGCTTATAATCTGCAACTCACCTTGCCGATTGCGAAATTCTACGGGCCACAAACATCTCTGCGAATTATTCAGCTGCAAATTAGACTCGGTGCTGATCTGTGTTTTAGAACCAAATAAAACAAGGCTTACGTTCTCGTTTTTTCTGCTTCCTCTTTTGAACAATTGAATTCTAGAGATGGGCGAGCAGCCGGAAATATCGAAGGTCAGTAATGCAAGCTCAGCTATTTTTTGGCTAAAACTATGTATCTAAATAACTAAAAAAAATTGGAAATGTATCTAAGTTAAAATTTTAGGTCCTAGGAACAAAAACACTTTTTGTTATGGTTTTTAATTTACTTATTATTAATTTTCAAGTTTTAGCGTATGGATATCGCAATTGGATTGACACTTGGGGTAATCGATAAGTTAACGTACCGTGTCCAACACTGGAATGCATAGGCGCTAATTTTAAATTAACCATGAGTCTTACGTCTATTAAACTTAGCCTAGTTTAAAGTCCGCCCGAAACAAAAAACTTAGCACACAATATGTCGACATTTCACATACCTTCTCGCATCAAAATCGATATAACAGATAAACGGGCACAGCACATTCTCTACAAGTACCTACAAATACGTGAGTCCCCCAGAGTAAGTCAAAACCATAATGATGCAAGTACGACTTCCTTTATAGCTTCTAGAGACATGAGTACTGAGAAGGGCAGTTCCTCCCACCAAACTGCAGTGGTTATTGACAACGGTTCTGGAGTTTGTAAGGCCGGATTCTCTGCGGAAGACACTCCCCGGGTGGTCTTCCCCTCGATTGTGGGTAGACCTCGTCACCTGAATGTTCTGATGGATTCACTGATCGATGGTTGTGTAATTGGCGATGCGGCAGCACGTAAGAGAGGACTTCTCACCCTAAAATATCCCATTGAGCACGGCGTGGTCAAGAACTGGGATGACATGGAGAGGATTTGGCAGCGCACCTATGAGCTGCTACGCGCCGATCCAATGGACTTGCCGGCCCTCCTCACCGAAGCCCCTCTGAACCCGAGGAAGAATAGGGAGAAGATGACGGAGATTATGTTCGAGCACTTTCGGGTGCCAGCTTTCTATGTGGCCATTCAGGCCGTACTCTCCCTCTACGCCACCGGGCGCACGGTGGGCATTGTGGTGGATTCGGGAGATGGTGTTACCCACACGGTACCGATCTACGAGGGATTTGCCCTGCCCCACGCCACCGTTCGTTTGGATCTAGCTGGCAGGGATCTCACCGATTTTCTGGCCAAACTGCTCTTGGAGAAGGGTGTTAAGCTGGGCACAACCGCAGAGCGGGAGATTGTACGGGATATCAAGGAAAAACTGTGCTATGTTTCGATGAACTTTGCCCAGGAAATGGAACTTCAGCAGGACGTGTCCAAGGGTCGTGAGGAGGAGAGCTATGAGCTACCCGATGGCCAAAAGATCAGTTTGGGCAGCGAGAGATTCCGCTGCCCGGAGGCTCTCTTCCAGCCCAGTTTGCTGGGCCAAGAGGTGATGGGCATACACGAGGCCACCTATCACTCCATCGTCAACTGCGACATGGATCTACGGAAGGATATGTATGAGAACATAGTGCTCTCCGGTGGAACGACGCTCTTTCGCCATATAGAACACAGATTCCTGCAGGACCTTACCAAAATGGCGCCCCCATCCGTGAGAATCAAAATCAACGCCAGTCCAGAACGCAGATTCTCCGTCTGGACAGGCGGCTCCGTACTGGCCTCACTCACCAGCTTCCAAAATATGTGGATTGACAGCATGGAATACGACGAAGTGGGTTCGAGTATCGTTCATCGCAAGTGTTTCTAGGCGAGGCACAGAGAAATATTGCGATTGTTACATTTAAATATTTAGCTTGTGTTCAAGATAATGAAAAATATATTTTTGTATGTTTTAATGAAATATGTGGCTTATTTTAATTTTTAACGCTAGCAAATTCCCAATTTTTTTTTGTGGAAAATGCGATGGTTAACTAATCTTTTTAAACCCTTGCGGAGGGTATTATGATTTCATAAAGTATATATATTCTTGATCAGCATCACTAGACGAGTCGATCTAGCCATGTCCTTTTGGCTGTCTGTACATCCGTCTGTCCGTCCGTTTGTCCGTCCGTCCGTCCATCTGTCCGTCCGTTTCTACGCAAACTAATCTCTCTGTTTTAAAGCTAACGGGCGTAATCTTTCATAAAAATCTTCTTTCTTTTGCAGGTAATATACAAGTCGGAACCATCCAGATCGGACAACTATATCTTATAGCTTCCATAGGAATTATCAGGAAAAAATATATCTTTGGTGTTTTTTAACATAAAACCTACTAAGCTTGGAAATAAGTTTTTTTTAAATAGTTCTGAATTTTGAATTAAATTTTATCAAAATCGGACTACTATATCATATATGTACCTGTCATAAATTGGTGGAAAATAATATGAAACAAATTATAGGTTCGGAGTTTTTTGACATATTATCCTACAAAATTTGGGAATATAATTTCTTACATTTTTAAGAATTTTAAATTAAATTTAATAATGTCAATAAAACGGTCAAAAAAAAATTGAAATAATTGTTTTATCACTGAAGTTATCACAGTCCTTAAAAATTTCACGTGGTGTTACTAACGTTGAGTATTTCTTATAACTGAGAGGGTATAAAAACTTCGGCTTGTCTAAGTTAACTTCCTTTCTTTTTTTTTTTTAGCTTAATTAAACTCATACGCCAAATATCAACTTTAGAAAGTCAGAGAATGAATCATGGGTTATTCATATTGAAACTCCCTAGCGACGATATCGATCTACACTGTAATCTTGCCAAAGCCACACTTAAAAATTAATATAAACGAAATCATTAGCATCCAATTACGCTGACAACTGCTGTGTTTTGACTCAAATTAATTGCGAATTTATTATGTAAAATTGACGCATACAAATGTGTGCGATTGCCACATTTCAGCCAGAATCAAAACCACGTAGTAACCTTAACTTGCCTCCAGTTGCACGTGCAACGGGCGACAAGAATTGCCGACGACGAAAATCAAGTTCCAACTCTCAAAGCATTCGCCTTCATAATCGTAATCTCAATTGTCAAGCTCAATCAATTCGCAGGCAGCTTCACTCGCGGCTTAGAGACCTTTTGTTTGAGCACTTCACTAGAATTTGATCACGGATCCACGGTAAAACTTGTTGGGGCCAAACACCGCAGCGCGTGCTTCAAGAGGAACCCCATCAAGCTATGTATCCGTTTACAATGCACTATCAACAGAACTTCTATAAGCATATCCTCGGCAAATTGATAATCACAAGCAGAATAAGTAGAAAATAATTTATGAAGTGTATTTATATAGTCAAATGTACAAGCATTTTGTTCACAAATGTTAATATCAGGCAAAAACCTTATCAAGAACCTATGTTCATTTCTTATCCCTTGCAGTTCGGATTTGGTTAATTGCGTTATCAAAGTCTCGGGGAATTTCCAAATTTAAAAGTTTATCTGGCTCCGGTTATCGATTGACCTAAAAAAAATTTTTTGCCACACCCACTCTAATGCCCACAAACGATTTCAACGCTTAAAACATATACTGAAATATCCTGTAGGTGGCGCTTTACAATATAGCTTTGCTGCTTATATATCTCCATTTCCCTTTTGCTTCTTCCTTGTTAATATTATAGACTTACTCATGAAATTAAATAGTTGTTATTTTAAATCGCTTTTGGCATGTAGATGTAGAAGTGAATCACACAGGTTTTTTGTGAATAAGTTTGGTTTAACTTTTTCATATTGCTTATCAACAAAAAATACTGTGCCAGGACTGGTTCAGAAAGCGATAATAAGAAGTATGTACCAAAATAAGCGAGCATGTACTTCCAAAAATTCCTTCTGGCGTTTTATTCAGTTTTCGATAGTCTGCCAAAGAGTTCAGACGTATGTATAATACGAAGAATATACGGTGTTTAACATTTTTTTTTACAAGTATAATTGTGAAGTCAATCAAAAATGTGATATAATTAAGTAGAAAAATGTAATTGGTTTTCTTTAATCTAACTAAATACATAGTTTATTAACCATTTACCGTTTCCCAATCTTCTCCTTTCTTTTAAGAAAGCTTTGAAGTTCCAGGGATAAAATGGAAGGGCTAACAAACTGGGATAAGTTTTTGCTGCTTCTGTGGAAGAACTGGATCCTGCAATGGAACCACAGGGCTCGGACTGTCATAGAGGTGGTGCTGCCGATGTCATTTATTGGGATTGTTCTTTTAATGCGCGCTAATCTTTCTACGTTTGAACACAGAACGAAATACTACAAGGAAAAGGATGTGACGAAGACCCACCTTCTTAGGTAAATATAAATATAAAAAAATTATACTAAATGAGCAGTGAGCAGTTTATACCTGAACAATTCAATTTCATTGAATTACTTATCCACCTAATTTGCTTATTTTTTGAAGTATCACCTTTTAATTTAGCGAAGCAGTAACCATATGCTACTCGCCGTCGAATGCCGTGCTAAATAAGTTGGTTGAAAATGCTTTTATGAATAGTATCCCTGTCAAAGAATACCACGCGTCGACCAATGCCGCCCAACTAGAATTGGACATCGTTCAAAAGAGGGCCTTCGCTGGCATCCAGTTCGACGATGCCTGGGCCAACCTCACGGATGACATTCCCGACGATTTTCACTTTGCGCTGCGATTTCCATCAACAACGCGAATGGGAAAAAAACAATGGTTTACAAGGAAATTGTTTCCTACAATAAACCTTCGCAGAGAACAAAACGAATACGTCCCGGGATATTTCCAAGAGGGTTTTCTGGCCCTGCAACAGAGTCTCTCGTTGGCGTACATACGGAAAAAGAGTGGACGTGACAGTCTGCCCGAAGTGGTGATGCAGCACTATCCTTACCCCGCCCACACAGAAAATGAGTTCTTACCGTATTTGAGCTTCATTTTACCGTGTTTCACTGTATTAAGCTTCATCTATCCATATACGTGTATCACCAAAGTATGTTGCTGTACCAAAGGTTAACTACATTCTTAATCCAGTTTCCATCCATTTCCGATCGCAGTCCATTGCCGTTGAGAAGGAAAATCAACTGAAGGAGGTGATGAAGATCATGGGACTGAGGAACTGGCTTCACTGGACGGCTTGGTTTGTCAAGTCCTTTATACCGCTCACTATTTCGGCCACATTGATTGCCATAGTGCTCAAGGTGGATACGAGATATGGGGCCATTTTGGAGAACTCTAGCTTTACGGTTGTCCTTCTGTTCCTGAGCGCATACATCATTGCAAGTATATGTTTCTGCTTCATGATGGCAACCCTATTCTCGAGGGCCGACACGGCAGCCACAGTTACCTCATTGGTCTGGTTAATTGGGCTCATACCATTCTTCTTTAACTTTGACGGCGGCTTGTCCTCCAAGTTGCTCTGCAGCTTGATCCCGAACACTGCCCTGAGCCTGGGGTTCAAGGTCATCGTGAACTTCGAGGAAGTGGGCGACGGTTTTCAGTGGAGTACCCTCTTCACTCCCGCATCCGAGGGCGATCCTTTGACGGTGGGCGCCGCGATCATAATTATGCTGGTTTCCAGTATCATGTACATGACAGTTTGCTTGTATGTCGAACAAGTGATGCCGGGTAATTTTGGAGTACCGCGGCCCTGGAACTTCCCATTTAGAAGGGAATTCTGGGGCATGGAAAGTATCGAAAGGAAAAACGAAGATTCGGAAGACATGGAGACGCTTCGATTGAACCCCAAGGCTTTTGAAATGGAACCTGAAGGAAAACACATTGGACTACGGATAAAAGACCTCAGAGAGAAGTTTGCCGGCAAGGCGGTGGTCAAGGGATTGACCATGAATATGTTCAAGGATGAAATTACCGTACTGCTGGGTCACAATGGAGCCGGCAAGACGACCACCATATCGATGCTGACCGGAATGATTCCGCCGACGAGCGGCGCAGCGATCATAAATGGCTATGATATCGCGACGAGTACCGAAGAAGCTCGCATGTCCATGGGAATTTGCCCGCAGCACAATGTGCTCTTCGATGAGATGAGTGTGTCGAATCACTTCCGGTTCTTCAGTCGGATGAAGGGACTTCGCGGTGAGGCGGTCGAGTTGGAGGTGGCCAAGTATCTGAAGATGATCGAGCTGGAGGACAAGGCGAACGAGCCTGCATCGAAACTCTCTGGCGGAATGAAGCGCAAGCTCTCCGTCTGCTGTGCCCTGGTCGGGGGTACGAAGGTGGTGCTGTGCGATGAGCCGAGTTCCGGAATGGACCCAGCGGCCAGGCGGCAGCTGTGGGATCTCCTCCAGAAGGAAAAGGTGGGGCGCACCGTACTACTAACAACCCACTTCATGGACGAGGCCGATGTGTTGGGTGATCGCATTGCCATCATGTGCGACGGCAGGCTCGAGTGCCTCGGAACTTCCTTCTTTCTGAAAAAACAGTTCGGATCGGGATACAGATTGGTAGGTGGACATTTGCGCATTCGTATTTACCCGTTAGCCACTGCTTAATGTAAACCTTCTGCAGATCTGTGTCAAGGGCGAGAACTGCGCATCGAACCAGGTGACTGCTCTGCTGAACCGATTCATTCCGGGTCTGCAGCCGGTGTGCGATATCGGTGCCGAGTTGTCCTACCAACTGCCGGATCACGACTCTCCCAAGTTCGAGGAGATGTTCAGCCAGCTGGAGGACAGCTCAGAGCAGCTGCGTCTCAATGGCTATGGCGTGAGCATCACCTCGCTGGAGGAGGTGTTCATGAAGGTCGGCGCCGAAAGGAATAGCACTGGTAAGCTGAAGGACCAAAGCGAAATTGTGAACGGGGCCAGAGGAATCCGAGGCGAGGATGACTTCAAAACTGTTATGTGTAAGCAGGGTCTTGGTTCCGTAGCTTTTGTACATTCACTATGATTAGATATCCCATTGCAGTCTCGGAAAACCGATGCCAGCTCCAGGGGCTGCAGCTCCTGTCGAATCAATGGAAGGCCATGCTGCTCAAGAAGCTCCTATATACGTGGCGAAATAAGCTGCTTCTTTTCGTTCTCAACGTCATCCCGGTGTTCTTCCTAATCATAAGCTATATGGTCGCATTTGCAAAGGATGATCTAAAGCCCATGACATTTTCGTTAGCTCAGTATTCCTCGGCTGTGACTGTTCTAGATATAAGAGCTCAATCGTCAATCAACGAGATAGGTCTAGAGTACGCCGGCCTGGCCAAATCGTACGGCGAAGATTACAAACTGGAACTGACCAACGAGGAAGACTTTGAGGTTAGTCAAGTTCATTTCCTGTGCGCTCCATTCCATTATTTGTCTCCGCTTGCAGGACCACATCCTCAAAGTTGCAGGAACAAAGCAAACAGGGATTAACTCTCGCTATCTAGTTGGCGCCTCCTTCTATTATAGCACGATAGTTGCATGGCTGAACCACCAGGCGTATCACACTGCTCCACTGACCATCAACATGGTGCACAACGCCATGGCCAAGGCACTAGTCGGTCCACAAGTGCAGATCACGGTCACCAATGCACCCGTTCACTACCCCTTGAGCTCCGAGTCCAAAGAAGCCGCAGCAAGGCAAACCACGCTGACCATCGTCTCTTCGGTTTCGATAAGTCTGTACTTCAGCATGTGTTTTGTGAGCTCGATGTATATCTTGTTCCCAGTCAAGGAGCGCGGATCCCGGGCCAAGCTTCTCCAGTTCGTTGGCGGCGTAAAACTGTGGATATTCTGGCTATCGCAGTTTATTACCGACTTCGCCACACACTTGGTGACGGGCGTGATTGTGATAATCACGATCCTTCTCTTCCAGCTGCCGGACTCAGTGGGCTTCAATGAGCTGGGCAGCATCTTCGTTCTGCTACTGTTCTATGGCATCTCTGTGCTACCATTTGTTTACCTAATGGCGTTGTTCTTCAGAGAACCAGCCACCGGATTCGTAAGGACCTCAATTGTCAATATATTTGTTGGATTTGCATTGGTTACCGCGGTGGTAGTTGTGAATTGCATAAAACATACAAAAGAAAGTGCTTTAGATTTGTTTTGGGCATTCCACATATTCCCGCAATTTTCCCTAGGAATTGGTCTGGCCAAAATTAACTTGAACATGGTCGCCAGAAGTTTCTGCGCAAGTGGGATTTCATATAGGGAAGTCTGCGATTTGAGACCAGAATGCTGCTGTGAGTACTTACGTTGCAATTATATAAACCCAACGTTCCATTTTAATATGTATACTTAAAAAACAATACCTTGGAATTTTTAAGTTCCGGGATGAAATATCTTAATAATATATATAAATATAATTTCGTTCAATTCCCAGTTCCATATTTGTCCTGGAGACGTTTAGGTGTGTTTTGGGAATTGCTCTTTATGCTCGGTTCCGGCATCTTATACTTCCTCATCCTTTTCCTGATGGAGTTCCGATTGATCCCGCTGCTAGTGTTCAAGATTCGACAAAAGCTGATGTGAGTACTTGGGGCTCCCGACTCAGATCTTTTTTATATAATATTTTCTCCTTATAGCCAGGAGCCCTTGCCCCCGACCGATGGTCACTTAGATGGCGACGTGGATCATGAGCTGAAGCGGATTCTTCTCATGACTGCCGACGAGATATCCACGAAGAATATGGTGCTGGATCGGGTGACAAAATACTACGGTCAGTTCCGAGCCGTTGATCAGGTGTCGCTCTGCGTACAGGGGTAAGTAAATTCGTCCAGCTAGGTTCTGAATATGTCTATGTTTCGATGAGATTCAATATTGAATCTATCTGGGTGCGAGGGTTATTTCGAAGAATTTTCCTCCTATCTATTTAAGCAAATTGAATTGAAACCTTGCTTTTCTGCAGAGGCGAATGCTTTGGCCTGCTGGGCGTGAATGGAGCCGGAAAAACGACCACGTTTAAGATGATGACCGGCGAGGAGTGGATCAGCTCGGGAGCCGCTCATGTCCAGGGTCGGGCCCTGGGCTGGAACATGGGCGAGATCTACAAGTCGATCGGCTACTGCCCGCAGTTCGATGCACTTCCGGCGGCACTGACCGGTCGCGAGGTGCTGCGAATTTTCTGCCTTCTTCGCGGTGTTCCGGAAGACGACGTCCGGCGTGTGACCGAGGATCTGGCCAAGTCTTTCGGCTTCGTGAAGCACTTGGACAAGCAAACAAATGCGTATAGTGGAGGAAATAAGAGAAAGCTCAGCACGGCCATCGCAGTGATCGGCAGTCCGTCCGTGATTTACCTAGATGAGCCCACATCCGGCATGGATCCAGCGGCCAGGCGGCAGCTGTGGAATATGGTCAGCCGCATCCGGGAGTCCGGAAAGTCCATCATCCTGACCTCCCACAGCATGGAGGAGTGCGAGGCCCTGTGCACTCGACTGGCCATTATGGTGAACGGAGTGTTCAAGTGCCTGGGATCCACGCAGCACCTGAAGAACAAGTTCTCCAAGGGCCTGATCCTCAGGATCAAGGTGCGTCGCAATCTGTGTCGCAGGAACCAAGATATCGATGCCGTCAAGCAGTGTGTGAGGGGCAAATACCCTCAGTCCATACTGAAGTAAGTGTCTGAGCCTACTTAATTAGTTTATTAATTTACTTCAATATTCCGCTGCCACATAGGGATGATACTCAAGGTCTTTTAACCTTCGCCATTCCGTTGACTGACGTTAAATGGTCGCGCATCTTCGGGATGATGGAGAGGAATCGCAGCCAGCTGAATGTGGAGGATTACTCGATCAGTCAGACAACGCTGGAAGAGATCTTCTTGGAGTTTGCCAGGAACCAGAGGGAAGAATCCAGTGCAGAAAATAAAACCAACTAAGGGGCTTGAAATTGCATCACTGAGTCCATATAGTTCGGGAATATGTTCAGGCTTTAAAATTCTCAAGTAACCTCTCCAACAATTCAAAAGTAAATGAAGTTAAAAAGTTCTTAATTCAATAAATCAAACATTATACTTCCCAAGCTTCGACTTATTATTACTTATTAATTTAAGAATAAGTAAACCAAATTACAGAGGTTGTATTTTTTAACAATCATTGGCATCACAGCTCTTTTCCCCCACATTCTCACCTTGATCTGTTGATATAATGACAGACTTCAGCACGTGATTATGCTACAATAAGATTCTAATTAATAAAGAATTTATTAGCCCATTGCCGCATACAAATGTGTGCGATTGCCAAATCTCAGTTGCCACGCAGTTACCTCAACTTCCTTCCACTTGCACGTGCATCGGGTGGCAAGACTTGCCGACAACGAAAACCAAGCTCCAACTCTAGAAGCATTCACCTTCATAATCGCAACCATAATTGTCAAGATCCGTCATTTCGCAGTCATCTGCCCTTGGGGCACAAAGATCTTTTGTTAAATATAGGAAAAACCAAAAGGCAAACAGTGCAACGCGTGCTTGAAGAAAAACAGCTGCAAAGAGGCAAAGCCATAGTTAAAATATTAGCATTATCCCTTCTAAACGCAACTGATGATCTGCCAGCATTTGTGGATCGAAGCTGGGAGTTTTCCTATGCCATCTTAAACATAAGAGACTCACAAAAACTATTAATATTAAATATAGTAATATGAGCAACTTCCTGTGGACCCACCACAAGTCCTTATAAGAAACACGGTATGAGCAAAAAAGAGCTCTTCAATATGACTTTATTTGAAGTTTCCCAGTGCCAATGACTTTTTAGCAAAGCGATTGAACTTTTAGACCACTTTTAAGGTGCTTCTCAACCTCTCTTAATGCCTGACCTCCCATAAAAATCAAACATGAATCTATTTACTTTAATAGCTACTTAGTGTAGCTGTTTAATTAAAATATTAACTGCCCATGTGTGAGGCAATAAATAAATATTTTTCCCATCCATCTGTTGAAGTGCAAGGTTCAATAGGCCCCCTGGGCCATTTCCAGTAGCGAACTGTTTTGAGATCGGCCAGGTGAGGCTGGGGCTTGAGCCAGAATCGAGTTGACAGCCGTTCGAAAGGGTTTTCCATATCAAATGGATATCTGTGCCAAGACGCCGGCTGCGGTGACTGTTTCTGATGTTTTTGTTACTTTTTGCCATGGCAGAATACCGACTCCAAGGTTGCGTAAATTCATCACTTCAGTTCACTCCTGGGGGCAGAGCTACTGCAATTTTGTAAATTGTTTCCATTTGGTTACCTCATGGCTAACGCGGATTTATATATCACTTTGGATGGGCCTGCTTTTTGTAGTTATCTATTTTTTATTAAACACCCGAACACAGATGAATTCCGAGTTCGTGAGGCTATAAATTAAAAAGGGACATGGAGCACAGCATGGCGAGTGGGTGGGGGGCCAAAGAGGCAGTTGGAGATGGAGGCATCATTGTGTCATGCCGAGAGTCGGGGCTCCATGAGCTTGTAGTCTGATTTGGCCTGAGCCGAGATGTCTCTTGGTCGTCTGGGACGCGGATGATGTCGCCGAAGTCGCTAATTTCATATGCATGCAGTGGAGCGTGGCCTAATGCGATGTTGTTTACCGCAGATGCATGTTCATTATACACGTTCGATGGCTCGGTCCGGAGGTCCAGAGATGGTGGTTCCCAGGGTGAGGGGCCTTTCCCTATCCGGCAGTAAGGCCACTTTAATAGTTTGCCCTGGTCAGCATTTATCCACCTCGGGCCACGCAGTTTATTTGTATTACCTGTTGCGTTGGCCCTCGTGTCACATCGAATTAAATGAGAAGGGGAATTTATGCCAACCCGACTGAGAAAACAACACCGCAGTGGTATCACAAAAGGTCGGGGACTGACATACCCTAACTAAATAATAAAACATTCAGATACTAGGAATGGTATGGGGATAATCGAGGGAAAATTTAATATTTTTAAAGTTTAAAATTGAAAAGTATATTATAAGAAATATCATATATTAAGGTTTGTCTTATTTTTGATGATAATAAAATTATACGAAAACTTCACTATGATGTAATATTTTCTTATCATGTCATAAATTGTCAAATGATATTTGAAATTTAGGGATTTATAAGTGAGATGTTCTACGGATATCTCTGAAACCCGCATATACCCACAAAAAGAGTCTCTTTTCATACTGCGCAGCTGCCTGAAAGGTTCTGGAACCTTTCCTTGGACCAACGGATTGTAAGTTGGAATCCCGAATGAGCTCATTATACAAACAGCAACACAATGGAGCAGGTGAACAGCACAGCATCCCGTCTGCGATGGATTTGCACCTGTGGCTTGGCCATCTCCGTGTACTCACTGTACGTGAAGATGAAAATGGAGGAAGATGAGAACTACAGGCCGATGTGCGATGTGAACGAAAACATAAGCTGCTCGCTGGTCTTTAAATCAGTGTAGGTAAAATTTGATTTCAAATATAAGTGTTAAAATATGGTGTTTTTCCCTAAAAACTTAGTTATGGCGAAGGCTTTGGTCTTGGGAAAATAACCAAACTAAATCTCCCCAACGGAGCCATAGGATGTGTCTTCTACGTCCTCTACTTTTTAAGCTGTGAGTATAGACTTGTATCGTTTAGGCTTTATTAAAATACATTTTATGTACAGCTTTCTATCAGAATCAATGGCTGTGCTTGGCCCAATTGATGATATGCACTTTGACCCTCTTTCTCTGCGTTTACCTGGGCTTCCTGCTGCTTTTTGTCTTTTACGATTGCTGTTTGGTGTGCTTGGCCATCTATTTAATACACACGTGGCTCTTCCAGGAAGCTTTAAGGCGCTATAGACGTCTATACATGTAAGAATTTGTGTACTTAAGTCAAACCAAAAATAAAATGAAGATAAGCCCCTGAGCTGAGCTCCTAACCAGTGAGTTATTTTAAACTGTCGACGTGCTATGTGTAAGATCTAAATCTTCATCTTTTATTTTTGTGTGATGACCCACACGTATGGCTGTAAGCAGGATGTCGGGCCGACAACTTCCAACTCCCATGACCAAGCACGTAGTGGGGCAATTAATTCTGCACGTTCCCATTTGCCGCCGAAGGCTGTGATCTGTGATCTGAGATCCGCGAATGGCGCTACTGCCAAGCGACTTAGCCAAGTTAACAAGGTGGGCGGACTGCGAAAACTCAGCGCAATTAATTTCCCATAAGTTCGGGAATCCCTTTGTGTGGGCCGGGGTTCCGATCCGGATGGTCTGAATAGCTGAATCAATGAATGAATGGAAGTATGTGCCATGGGTATAGTCTAATGTCAGTCCTCAAGGTAATGTATGTCATTAGTTTTATAATTATATATCTTGATTTCTTATCTGTTTTGTTGCAATCCACACTAATCTTAACTTGTAGAAAAATATTACAATTACCTTTAAAATTCCTAGTTCTAATGTATTTTTATTATAAATAAAAAAAACTCATAACCATACCCATATACTTTTGTGTATTCCGGAAAGATATAACAATTATTGAGCTGTCAGTTGGTTAGCATTCAGTATCATTTACCTTGTGATCTACATTATGAGCACAATTAGTATCAATTCATTAAACATTTGGTTGCCAGGGTGCTTACCCTTCTTTTCCAATTGATTCGCCGATCTGCATCTCCACAATCTCCGATCATATCGACTCGACCCTTCTACACCCATCGGACGCATCTGCGGATACTACTCCCAATTGGGGTCGCCGTTGGCACGATCTTCTTCAATATGTCGCTGGGCTGTTTTTTTATTATTTTTTCCATTTTCCGCTCTGACAAGACAGGGCAAACAAACGCAAGCTTCGGCGCTTGTCACCGCATCAACAGCAGCGACTGAACCACTCGCTTGGGAGAGTGAGCCGCGGCAGACGCCGCCGACACATTCACCCGGTGGAGTACACCGAGTAGACTACTTTGGGCCAACGCAACTGGGGATCCAAATGCACAGTCACCAGCTCGCCGCGCCTCGAGAAGATGTGCGCCAGAAGAAGGCAAATCAGCCCGAGACCGAAACCGAGGCACCCTTCACGTGCAAACCAGGCGGAGATTGGAGTTGGGAGATGGGAGGCGGGCGCTGGGAGCTGGGTGATCGGGGGAGCGCTTTATGTGGAGTGGAGCAAGCTCAGTGATTGAGATTTTTGCTTTGGACCCCGCATAGAATCAGCCGAAGACGATCGTATGTGGCAGCAGCCGCAGCAGCTGTTGCGCCGGTTGCCACACGCTCCGAAAGCCACCTCCAACTCATAATCGAGTTCGTCGGGCAACTGTGTTTGTGTGCATCCTAGACTTTCAGTTTTTCGGTTTGCCACATATAAATACGCCATGTGGCAGCAGCTCGAGATCAGTCAGAATTCGGCGCTGCTTCCAAGCGCTAGCCTCATCCCAGAGAATCCGATCAACAGCAGTGCCGCTCCAGTCCAGATCCAAGTGGAATATGTTCAAGTTACTCGGTTTGACGCTGCTCATGGCAATGGTGGTCCTTGGGCGACCGGAGCCGCCAGTCAACTCATATCTACCTCCCTCCGATAGCTATGGAGCACCGGGTCAGAGTGGTCCGGGTGGCAACGGCGGACGACCCTCAGACAGCTATGGTGCTCCGGGATTGGGCCAGGGTCAGGGACAGGGACAAGGTGGTTTCGGTGGCAGGCCATCGGATTCCTATGGAGCTCCTGGTGGCGGAAATGGCAACGGCGGTCGTCCGTCGAGTAGCTACGGTGCTCCTGGCCAGGGACAAGGACAGGGACAAGGTGGCATTGGCGGCAAACCCTCGGACTCGTACGGTGCTCCTGGTAACGGCAATGGCAATGGCAACGGAGGTCGTCCATCGAGCAGCTATGGAGCTCCTGGACAGGGACAAGGCAATGGAAATGGCGGCCGGCCTTCGAGCAGCTACGGTGCTCCTGGTGGCGGTAATGGCGGTCGTCCTTCAGACTCCTACGGAGCTCCAGGCGGCGGTAATGGTAATGGTGGACGTCCCTCAGACACTTACGGCGCTCCTGGTGGTGGAAACGGAAACGGCAATGGTGGTCGTCCTTCCAGCAGTTACGGAGCTCCTGGACAGGGTCAAGGTGGATTCGGCGGACGTCCCTCGGACTCGTATGGTGCTCCTGGTCAGAACCAAAGGCCCTCGGACTCCTATGGAGCTCCAGGTAATGGCAATAGTGGACGTCCCTCAAGCAGCTATGGAGCTCCAGGATCAGGATCAGGTCCTGGTGGCCGACCCTCCGACTCCTACGGACCCCCAGCCTCGGGATCTGGCGCTGGTGGCCCTGGAGGCAGTGGACCCGGTGGCTCTGACTACGAAAACGATGTGAGTAGATCGGTAGTTATAAAATACGGGTTTGGGTGCGTTTAAAAGGGATCACTGGGTGGAAAAGACCAAACAAGGGAACACCGCTCCGCTGCACACTTGCTCTTGCAAACCTTTGGTAGACTCGTTCTCGCTCACCTGCACCGCCAACGGCGTTTAAAGCTTGCATCATCCCCCCCAGAAATCTGAATTCTTGATCCCAGCCACTCTATCTCTCTGTGTTTCTCTCTTTCTCCACACGCCCCAAATCCGCTCTCCATTCTCCATGATCCGCTGTCCATGATCCATGATCCATGTTTAGGAGCCCGCCAAGTACGAATTTAATTACCAGGTTGAGGACGCGCCCAGCGGACTCTCGTTCGGGCATTCAGAGATGCGCGACGGTGACTTCACCACCGGCCAGTACAATGTCCTGTTGCCCGACGGACGGAAGCAAGTAAGCGGCGTCGGTGGCGGCGGCGGCGGGCAACAGGAGTCGATGTGGACCCACCCACTGCTCCCCCTCCTCCTGTCACGGCTAACCCTGGTATCTCTCTGTCTTCCCTAGATCGTCGAGTACGAGGCCGACCAGCAGGGCTACAGGCCGCAGATCCGGTACGAAGGCGATGCCAACGATGGCAGTGGTGCCAGCGGTCCTGGTGGCCAGAATCTGGGTCCCGATGGCTACTCCAATGGACGTCCTGGAACTGGAAACGGCAATGGCAACGGCGGCTACTCTGGCGGACGCCCTGGCGGTCAGGATCTGGGCCGCGATGGCTACTCAGGTGGACGTCCGAATGGCCAGGACTTGGGTGCAGGTGGCTACTCCGGCGGTCGGCCAGGTGGTCAGGACTTGGGACCCAATGGTTACTCGGGTGGTCGCCCCGGAGGTCAGGACTTGGGATCCAATGGCTACTCCGGTGGTCGCCCAGGAGGTCAGGACTTGGGTCGCGATGGTTACTCCGGTGGACGTCCAGGCGGTCAGGACCTTGGCGCAGGTGGCTACTCTAGCGGCAGACCGGGCGGCAACGGAGGCAATGGCAACGGCAACGGAAGTGGTGGATCCGATGGCGGTCGTGTGATCATCGGTGGTCGTGTGATTGGCGGTCAGGACGGCGGTGATCAGGGCTACTCCGGCGGACGTCCTGGTGGTCAAGATCTGGGCCGCGATGGCTATTCCAGCGGTCGCCCGGGCGGTCGGCCAGGCGCCAGTGGACAGGATAACCAAAATGGCCAGGGATACTCGAGCGGCAGGCCTGGTGGTCAGGGAGGCTTCGGCCCCGGTGGTCAGAACGGCGACAACGATGGCAGCGGTTATCGGTACTAGAGACGACTCACTGACACATTTAGCTAGATCCCTCGAACATATAGCAATACCTAGTTGTAAGTCCTTCTAGAAATACACACATACGTCCACTGTCTTTCTCCGCATCCTTCGACATCTCTTTGTGCCCATTCTCCTCTCTTTCTCGCTGTCTTCCGTCCATTATTCCTCCCCGATTCCTCGTAGCCATAAGATCCTGTTGTTGTTAAAGCATGTGCGAAAAATAACCCAAAAAAATGACGAAATGATAAAGCTATTCTGATGTAAGCAAGGAAATTAAATATACATTTTATAGAAAACTTGGAGATTTAAATTGGAGAAGAAAAAGGGTGGGCTCACATAATCAAGGATCAATATTTGAGCAAACTTATTGAAATATAGGAAGTAGGGAGACAAATTCTTGGCAAAATCTTCACAGGCGTTGGCATCAGAGCAGCTTTCTGAAATAAACTTTTGAAAGAATCCGTAGATCAGCTTGCACAATCTATCAAATAAGAACTGCGGAGGGTAGCAGCAGTCAATTCGCCTAAGACGAACCAACCTTGATAACGCACTTAATAAATTGATGATTGCTTAATTTTATCAGTTTCTTGACTTACCACTAATTTCATGTTGCTCCCCTCCCTAACTAAGCCTGTCGTTCAAGATTTGAATAAGAGAGCTGCAAAAATAATTAATTATAATATTTATAACTAATTAATTTGTTTCGCTTGCAAATGAATTGAATTTAGAAGAGCAAAAACACACCGTCTGGCTTGGATCGCGATAGTAAAGTGAAATGTATGATTTGAAACCTATGAACGAAACAGCTGATCGTTCAACAATCAAAATTGCGACGAAGTGAAAATTCCCAAAAAAAAGTTCAATTAACTAATGAAATTTTGTTTCGCCTAGTCAGTCAATGCCCCCAGTCATTAATCATGTTTTATTCCACTGAAAATACGCGCCGAACGACATATTTGATAAAGTTATTCCAAAAACCAGAAAGGAGAGTTAAGTTTATTATAAACTAATGCTTCAGAACCGTCTTATAGGTCTCTAAAAAGGTAATTCAATTTGCTAATACCGCTGCTTACATAGAAATTGTCTGAATATACTAAATTTAAAGGATCAGTACAAAGCTTTCTTTAAATGCTATTGGAATTTTTCCTCAAAAAAGTTTAAAAGGTTAAAGGTTTAACTTCTGATATCTAGCTAAACATACTTAAATAAAAATCTCTTGAATAAATGTTTTTATAATTAAGTATAACTAATCTTCAAGCCATATCCCAACATTCTAGCTTTTATAGTTTCCAAGATATCAGCGTTCATACGGATCAAGAATAAATATTCTTTATAGAAACGCCTAACGAATAATTTTAAAAATCCCGCCTTCTGCTAACTGAAACCGTTAGATGCTGTGGGAAAACAGCTAACTTAGCAGAGCAATCGATAATACTCCTTGTTTCTCCACCCCTATCGATATTTCTTTGCCACCACTGCATCGCTGTCCCTATCGATGATTCTATCGAAGTTGTGCCACCTCCCAGGCATCGATGATGCTATCGTTGCCTCTATCGATGTTTCGCCACCCCTAGCGTCGGTCGCGCGCGGATTGCTAATTGCTACTCGATTATCGCTGCCTCGCAGGAATAAACAAACGAATTTCCGTGCCCGTGGAGAAGCCCATAAGTGCGGTGGATAGCAACTGAAGGAGCGCGACTTCGCGGCTGTCTCTGTACGCTACCAATCGAATTAGGATGCCTCAGTGGGCTGGCGAAGTGAGTTGAAAGTGCGCTGGGCGCTGGGGGGTTGGGGTTGGGCTGAACTATAAATAACAATATGCACTGCTATTTCGGCTGGGCGTCGCTATCTCTGGGCTTGTCCATTTGTCGCCCCAAGTCAGCCAAGATCCAAGTGGCAAGTGCAAGTGGCGTTCTTTCCTCGGACCGATTACGAAACTACACCGAAAGTGGGTGGTGAGTGGGCCACGGGCAGTGGGTGGTGGGTGGTGGGCGCTGTTCCGTGGGCCATGGGCCGTGGGCGGTGGGCGGCACACTTTGCATACAATGAGCTTAGAACCTCAACGAAGGCGAATTGCGTGAGCGAGCGCCTGTGTATCCGTATCTCCGTATCTGTGTTTATGTTCGGCTTCCCGTCTCTTGCTTTTCGTGTTCAATGCTATCGATTTGTTCCCCTGCCGGCGGAACCCATGTACTTATATGTCTCCTTAAACGCCTCGACTGTGAATCATCAGGGGGCGGGGCCGGGGGCGGTCAATAAAGTTCAATTGGAACTTCCTTTCGGCATTAGATCAGGTGATAAGCGGCCTGATAGGCAGATACTCAAAAGGCCCAGAAACGCCTCTCGAAACCCAAGTGACAGCTGCTCTTGCCGCAAACACAGCAAGAAAAGGTTTTACTTTTGAATCAGAAAGATAGAGTTCTCATTTTCTTGTGAATAACTTTATATTATAATATTCAATATTTTATAAAAACGATATGTCAATGGGATCAATATAGAATATATATTGGTATATTTTTAAAGCTAAACAGACAACTCAATAGATAAAATATTTAACAGGAAATAGGTTTTTATATATAAAAATTAATATTAAAATGATATGACAATAGGATCAAAATTTAATATATATTTGTGTATTTTTAAAGCCGAACAAAAAACTTGATAAGTTAAATATTTAACAGGAAATATGTTATGTTAATCTTTATAGAAAATTGTATAGAAAATTTTTAGTTATGATAATATTACAATCGAAGCAATATATATAATAGGTCGGTATTAAAGGTTTTCAAGTAAACTGTATTACAGTGAGTATATTATTTCTTGTTATTGGACATAGTATATTTGGATATAGTATAGAAAGTATATTATTTCTTGTCCAATATTATAGTATAGAAAGTATATTATTTCTTGTCCAACAACTTTCCATTATACAAAGTATTATAAAATCGGTTAATATTAGATCAGATCACATCAGATCAGATGATATTTTATTTTGCCTTTTCATATTCTGTTCTCGCAAATCTAGTTAGATTATATTATCCAAAAATGTCAAAAAGAAATCATATTGTCGATATTGGTGGATTTATGGATTTCATCCATATTTATTGGATGAAATTGTTTAAACATTGAAAAAATAAGTTAGATTTATACGTAGTAGTAAAGGACCTAAAAGCCTTTTAGTTTTCTCTGCGTGCAGTTGTTTTCCTGGACTCGTCCAACAGGATATGTGCGCCAGATGTTTTTGCCTGCGTTACAGAGATGCTGAAATGCTGAATTTCAAGGTTTCTCCCCCTCGCTTCCAATTGCCTTTTGTTCGTACGTACATGTTCCTTGGGTTCTAAGTACAGCCACTCGAACCAGAAATTGGGTAAGTGGCTCAGTTCTAGGCTCGATTCTGCGACTGGATGGATGCTCACCAAGTGACCCACTTCGGTGGCTTACATGTGGTGTGGATCGCATGTACACATAAGCGCCTCATGGAACAAATACAAAACATGAGAATAGCAGATGAAAGAAGAAACCCCAGCTCGATGGCTTGGCCTTCCTTCGCATTGTTTTTTCCAAGTTACCCTATAAGTGTGGGTATTCTAAGTGCAACCCGGAGTTTGCTGGGCTGCTAGATCTCGAGACCTGTAAATTACATTTGGAATCTAAACATTCTTATCTAACCGCACACTTGTCTATTTAAGGTGGCAGATACAATCTGCCTGTCAGCTCGTTTATCTACCTGTTTGTTCGCGAGAACAAATCTCTATATCTAGATGCCATCTGTTTGAAATTATGCACAGAATAAAGGTTCTGTTCTGTTTTGCGTTGTATACACAAGTTCGGCACAGCCGGAAACGGATGTCTATATCACTTGGCAGCCATAAAGAAAGTGTACATCTCGTGCAGGATATTTCGAGGATGTGTATTATGTGTGTATTTTTCCTGAAGTATTATAATATTATTATGATCTTTGGGTACCTCTTTGATATATTTCCTTTCGATCATCTTGTTATATATGTTAACATTACTTCAGGGAATTCAGTCTTCGATCTTTGCTTTGTTTGCTGCCTCGCCACTTTACCATTCGCAGTTTCTCTCTTGTTTTTAGCCAGCGTAATTGCATGTATTTATTCTGGCCTGCCAGTGTGAGCAAATAGTTAGACAGTCGCCTGATAACGCCCCTCGGTTTTCAATGGGGGATTAGCTAAATGTTTTCCCAGTCATATGTATAGAGAACCTCAAGCCGAAGGTTGATCGCATCGAATACTACATATTTAATTTAATCGCAATCTTTCGAGGCGGTTATTGAACCTGGCAGCAGAAAATGGAAAATGCGAAGATCACTGGCGACAGCCACTCGCCGCTGACCTTGTGTAATGAGAATTTGTGTAAATACACATTTCGCCACTGTTTCCGAAAGGCAAAGAAAGCTGCTCCAGAGATCTTTCACCCGCCTTTCTAGAACCGAGGCCGCGGGTCAGTGCAAGTCAGCGAAAAGGTTGAACTGCAAATTCTCTTGATGGCCAGTCGCTTGTCATCACTGCGAATTCCAGAGCGACCGCCGCAAGAAAAAGAATTTATCAATGGAAAACGCCAACACACGGAGCGAGACGAGAAAATAGCGCCGAGTTTCCTCGAGATTATGTAGAAATGTGCGGCTATGTATTGTATTTTATTTAAATACAATTGCAAGTCTGATAAACAAAAAAATGCTGAGGAACAGCATTGCGGAGGCAAATGTGATTTCCTCGAATCGTAGCGCACCAGCTGTGTTGTTTGTTTTCTTTCGAGAAATTTATGTAAAGACAATAAACACAGGGTACTGTTCGTTCGGGGGTGGAGTATCTTTAGTGGGCTGAATTTCGCCCCCGCACACACATATTTCGCCATATCCCTGACCACGAAAACAACAGTGTTCGCACCGCCCATCAAAAGCTTACATATTCGCATTAAAGGAGCGCGCTGTCTGGCAGGAATTATTTACACATGCCACGGATTAAATTGTACCCAGTGGGCAGATTTTTAATGTGCCCTCACATGAGGCGAGTTAATTGTTTGGCTTTAATTGCATTTGATATGTCCATAAAAGCGCTGGCCAAAGGAGATCTGGAAGAAAAATGGCACAGATTGGCGCAGATACAGATGATGTATACATATAAATATTCAAGAGAGAGCAGAGTGATGGAATATGGAATAGTTCGAATAGTCAATAAAGTCCATTTGCCCGAAATCTTGAGGCAGTCGTCTGGCATTTTGGAATATAATTCGAGTTGCCTTCTGCCCAGTCCACATCTTGTTTCTGTTTTTGTTGTCTTTCCGCCCAATTTGTTTTCATTCCATATATACAGCTCGCATACAATTTTCGGCCGTATATTTTTGTAAATGCGCTTCAATTCAATTGGGTTATGAGATAAATAAAAATGGCAAGTGAGCGGTACGGGTTTCACACGATTAGCATGGAATTTATCTGGTTGAAAACCGAATTAAAAACATAGCTATCATACCCAACCAATGCCATCCGTCTTGGGATTGTATCTTCTGGGTTTCGCCCACACTGCCCTCTAGACATTAGCGCTGTAAGCTTAGAGCCTGATAATTCAATTTTATCCAACGGAAAAGCACAAAATAATCGAAGCAAACCGCAGACGGAAGCCCACATCCCCATGACAGTGTGTGGACGTCACTGCGTTTGATCAACTTTTGCTTTTAAATGATTATAACCTAATTGAAATTAATTAGACGGGGTCAGCAGTCAGTCTTAGAGGAATTTATGGCTATATGCAGTGGTGGCAATATAATATAGACAGTGGTTGGTTGATTTCATGGTATATAGTACATTTATGCAGTGGCGGGATGTATACATTATACTTCTGATAATGTGTATTCCGATAACATGTGTCCAGTAAAACCTTCTTTGGGTTTTTATTTTGTCAATCAGTAGTAGTATTTTTATTATATGATGAAATTCAAGTTTTTCATCTGAAACATTTAAAAATATTCAACAAATATTGTTGTTATTGCAGAGATAGATTGAAATAGGCGCTTAACTGGCACTTGAATAGTGGTAAATCATCTCTAAGCCCTCTTACCTTATGTCATAACTAGATAAAATATGTTATGTATTAAACGGCTGAAAGAGGAAAATGCCGGAAATTAATGGGTTATTTTAATTTCCTTTTCTATGCCTTTGTGGACGGGTTCATTGAACTGGGTCGCGCACCAAATTGGCTTCTGACCGGGTGACTTGTTTTCCAGCCAAACTTTCCGCTGACCGCTGCAGCCCGAGACTCTTTATCAGCGGCTTGCACCCCCGAAAAGTCATTTGACCACTCGACTAGAGCTGCCATAAAAGAGCGGGGAATGGTTTCCTCGCACCGCTCGTGACTCACATGGTCCGCTCCATTGGAAATCGAGCAGCGAAGCGTGCCAGAAGCTCCGCTCCGGCCTGCCACTAGTTTTTTTCCCCACTTTTTTTGTTTTTTAACTTATTTTTTTACTACCGTTCGTGCAACACAAAAGCCACAATGCAGAACTGAGGAAAACAAACTCGGTTTCAGTCAACAAAAAGTCTGCCCAGTGCGCGGAACACCGAAAGCCAAAACTTTATCACGAAGCTAACTCGAGTCTCTCGTTCATTGCAGTTTTGAAGAGCTGGTCGAAGTACACAGACAGCCGGAGTTGGCTGCCATGATGCGATACTCGGAAATCTCACGCGACCTGTCCATGGATAATCTGCGCTACTCAGAGGTATAGTCATACGCATACGTCTCTCTTAACTTTGCTTTAATTTTAACCCCTTGCCTCTTGTCTTTTCAGTTAAGCAGAAAACCCAACACGGACTATCATGTATATGCGGGACAGGCCTATGCCTCGTCCCAGTTCAAGCAGAGCTCACCGCCTCCTCCGCAGCAGCAGCAGCCAACTCGCCTGGCCAAGCAACGAAGTCCGAACGCCAATGGGAATGCCCACACCATGGCCTGTCTGCGCAAGGAGAAGACCCCGAAGGAGCACCAGAAGGAACCGCCCAGTATGCAGCCGCAGGCCAGCAAAACCCTGAATATCAAGAGCACGCGGCGCAAGAACTCCATTGGTTGTTTAAACAGTTTCTCCTCCTCGCCAGACTCACCGGGCTGCTACTATACCATAGCGTAAGTTGTGACTTATCAAAAGAAAGTATGGTTCATATCAGAATGCTTTAAATTAAACTGTAAGATACATGTTTAAGAGATACATTATAAACAATACATAATGTTCTGTATCAACTTATTTGTTTAAATAAGCATCATTTGTTGTGACTCATTAGATTTACAATTTAAATGCTCTGTTTAGCACACTTCTAATCAAAATTCACTTTGCTTATTTAGAGCCTCGGCAGCACCGCCGTCCAAGTCGCAAAGTTTACCTGCCCACGGCTCCATCAAGCAGTTGGATGAGGTTATCTTGAGCGCGTTACGTGTACCCGCCGATGTGTTGGCCAATCAGATCACACTCCTGGATTTCCCCGTCTTCGCCCAGATCCAGCCGGATGAGCTGAGCAGTTGCGCCTGGACGAAGAAGGACAAGCACGTCAATACACCGAATATTGTGGCATTTACCAAACGATTCAACCACACCAGCTTTTGGACTGTGCAGGAGATACTGAATGCCGAGCAGCCGAAGCAGAGAGCCGAGATAATGACTCACTTTATAAAGGTGAGAAAATTAGTCTTAGATGATTAATTACTTGGTTCAATATACTGACCAAATTTTTCTTTTTAGGTGGCCAAGAAGCTCCATGAGCTCAACAATCTACACTCGCTCTTTGCTATTATTTCGGCCATGCAAAGCGCCAGCATTTATCGCCTGACAAAAACCTGGGCTTGCCTCTCGAAAAAGGATCGCCACTCCTTCGAACGACTCAGTGATATATTCAGTGACCAGGACAACTGGGCGAATCTGCGGTCCTACCTCGAGAGCCTCCGCCTGCCCTGCATCCCGTATCTGGGTCTTTTTCTCACCGATCTGATTTACATCGACTTGGCCCATCCCCACAAGGGCGGATTGGAGCCGGAACAGCGTCGCAATAAGATGAACAACATATTGCGTGTAATCTCGAACTATCAGCAATCGGACTATAAGCATCTGCAGAAGCATGAGGCGACGCAGAAGTATCTCACATCCATTAGATACATCGAGGAGTTGCAGAACATATTCGAGGAGGATCAGTACAAGTAAGGGAAACCTTTCGCTGACTAATTTTACAAGATATGAAAACTAAACCTTGTACTCAATGAATTTATATGCTTAAATCATCATTTAACAATACAGCGGAAATAGTGGGAATCATCTCTTACTCCTCAAATTATTTTTAAAAACATAACGTATTTAAGGCACTTTTCGTTCTCTGTCTGTATAAAAACAGTCATACATTCTCAGGAAAGTGTATCTTGATATACCGCATTAAAAGTTTACCTCGAATGTCAATGACTCACTAAAATGTTTCTTGATAAATTACTCACCTACTTTAAGCTTCTGATTCTTTGTTATAGTTTTCATATCTCAACATATTGTATTATACTAAAATGTTTACTTTGCCTTTCAGGCGCTCGCTGAACCTGGAGCCTGCGTCGCCTTCCGGACCTAGTTCATCCTCCTGCAGTTCTAAAGAATCCTTCAACGTGGAAGCAGTTACTCCTGCCCTGGGCTGCCTGAATCTCTCGCCGGCCAAAACCATCGGCTCCATGCGCATGGCCAGTGGCACAAAGTTTGTTCCTGGACACCGAAAGTGTCGCAGTCTCGGCACCAAGTAAGTAAAGGAAAAATCCCAACCAAAAAGGCCGCATTCGGCTTACTTCGTTAACCACCTCTTTAAATCCACAACCTCGAATCACTGCGCATTAATTGGACATATGTACATCGGGTCCTTATTAATCGTTTGAATATCTGTCTCTCACTTAACGTTTTTGCTTTTGGCTTATGCTTTCATTTTGTGTGTGTTCGTTCGTAAATTGTCAAACATGTTCGCCACTGCCCCAAATGAATGAAGATTTCGCAGCAGCAGCTTGCCGCGAAACTTTGCCGAGAAGTGCCAGTGCTGCATCGTGATGATTGCGCCGGGCATTGGCACCATCTCCAACAAGCGTTGCAGATGCCGTCGGTGAGTCCAGAACAGAGTCCAGTAGCTAGGATATGTGTAATGCCAGCCTGTAACCGAAACTGATACTGCATCCTGATGCGATGCGTTATGCTCATTTACCATTCATTTTTGATTTCTGCACGGACCCGAGTTGAAATTGCTTCGTATGACAAACAACAAACACACGCCTCCACATTTGCCTCATATCATTTGGTTTTGGAAAATGTTCCACTTCTAATAAAAAATCACACACCTTACCGAGTACATATTAAGGAAGGTATTGTCGCTGTCATAAATAACAAAAATCTTAATGTAATTCATTAGGTTCGTAAAGTATAATGGACAGAATATTGAAAAACAAAAGAAAAACAAACAAATTTATTAAATTATTCTTTTCCTATTTTCTGATCCAAAGAAATTCACTTAATTTAACATGTAACTAAGATTTTTCTAGATTATTTAATCCAATTGACAATACCTTTTATAAACAGACAACGCAGTTCATTCTTGTTTGCCTATTCGCAATTTCATTTGTTTGAACAGCATGCAAGAGTAGTTCTTCCAAAAAATAGTTCACTAATCCTTGTTGTTCCATTGCAGCATTTTTGGCAAGATTGCGCCGCACACCCACGTCGATGGACTCCCCCACCACCTGCACCTGGAGCTAGATCCCAGCCAAGTGCAGCCGCGCCATCATCTGCTGGATGATTCGGTCCTAGAGCACAGTGACGCCTTATCTCAAGCGGACCTTACGTCTCTGGAGAGTTCGGAGGGAATTCTGTGTGATTTTAGCGGCAGCGATTGCGATTTGATGTCTCCGGAGGCAGCTGCCGCAATGCAGGGCTGTGTCCGTCGGAAAACGGTCCAGAAGGAAGGCAGGAAGCCGGCGGTGGCCTCGTGGCAGCGATACTGGCTTCAGATCTGGGCCAACTCACTGGTGTACTTCCCACCCAAGTCCTTCAAAGGCAGCGAGCGGAGCGATTTCAAAAGGGAACCGTGCAAAGTGTGTCCCTTGGACGGGTGGTATGCCCATGTCAGCGATAATACCAAGCACAAGAACACCTTTGAGCTGTGCCACCGAACCCTGGGCACCGTCTATCGCTTTCGGACGGACAGTCCCCAGATGACGCACCTCTGGTCGAACGCCATTTGCAAGCTGGCCACCATGCGAGCGCCCAAACCTCTGCCCACCAATCTGATGTCCTTCGAATGAGCTGCTGGTCCCAAAAACAAACACAGGAACTCGAATATATATTGTACTCATCGTAGCCTAGTAAACTTTGTTTAGTTAGCTTTATCCCTTGAAACGTGCACAGCCAAAAAAAACACCCTCCCACCAAACCACTCACTCACTCCCTGAAACGAGGCAACCACAGAACATTCCCACAACCACAACGAACGAACAATTGCAGCCTGCATCTAGATGAATCGATTTCACAATGGTATTTCAAAAGACTGACACCGAAGGAGAACACGAGAAGAAGTAGAGGAAGAGCAGTACCAGGAAAGCAGCCACACAATCGCAAAACAACAGACTAAACCGACAACGCAGGGGAATTAGAATCCCAAATATGTAACGGCCCTGTTCTCATAGTCCATTTCTATTCGAGTTCGCCGGAAACGGAATTGATGAAATGGGTCGTCATCGAATAAACTTGTTTTTAATGACCCAGAAATTTAAGAAAGTGTTAGAACCCCTGAAAGGGGGCATAATTATAGAACACTAAAATATTCTTAATTCCGAATTCGCATAATTGTGCGACAGGGCTGTCTCTTTGTTAATGTGCTGTCTTTGCTGTATTTTGTATTTGTAAAATGTAATATTAAGTAAATTACTTGGACAGTTACTCAACTTAAATTTGCGCTAATCGTGCCATATTAGTTCTAAATTTGTGTTCACACAACGATCGCTGGCCAGCAAACGAATCCGAATTCGGTTTGCCCAACTCCTAACTTTGTAACAAAGAATCAAAAAGCAAACGAACTTTCTACGCGTAACTAAGGGCTTTAATATTGTATCGCTACCACTATCATGATCGACATCCGTTAATCTGTATCTCTGCCTTAAGTTGATGCACTAGACATAGTACGTATCCCATAAAGATTGCATGCGTGAATTGTAGGAAAGGAAAGTAATGTTAGTGTTTCTGTTTTTTTTCTCTGTCGAGACGGCCTAATGAATTGTAACTCCTAAGCTTTGTCACACATACAGATTATCATTTTCAGCTTTTTTATATTAGTTTAAGAAAGAAATGCAACAAAAACAAAATAAACCACGAAACGAAAGAAAAAGAAATGTGTGTTATATAAGGCATCTAGGGCTATTTACAAGCACATCAGATCGTGCCAAGTGCGGGAATTTGCAATTCACTTGCACAGACGCACTGAATCACAATTAGGGAGCGCGGCTTGCCGTGAAACGGGAGGTCTTTAAAACGTGAAGATTGGTTAATGGCGGCGCCAGTCGATTGCGAAACCTGAAAGCGGCGAAAAGTGGCGGAAGGATGGAGTATCCATGGATTAAAGTTAAACCCCTGCTGATGCTGACGCTATTCATGGTCATTTTCTTCTTCAGCCGCTGTCTGGGCGGCAAGACGACCACCATGTGAGAGGATTACGCAACCTTCCAGCCACTAGACCACTTTCACTAATCCATTCTCCTTTCTCCCTTTTGCTCAAAAAAAAAACAGCGTTAGTCACACTGACACCCTGGATCCGCAGGCCGAAGGCTTTTGGGCGAACAAGACAACTTGGAACGCCCGGTGGGTGAAGTACTGGCGGGCCAAGAAGATCTACGAGCCGGTGTGGAAGAAGGTCTGGACACCAACCATCCACAACGAGTGGGTGCCCCTGCCCAACGCCCCCAACGAATGGGAGGCGGAGAAGGGCCATTCGTACAAATGACACACGGGAGACTGAAACCTAAACTAAGTGTATTTATTTTTTAGCTATTTATCTTTATACCCTTTACTCGTAGCTTAAAAGGGTAGATTGCGTTCGTCCAAAGTATGTAACATAAAGGAGGAAGCGCTTGCCACACAATAAAGTTTATATATAATAGACCAGGATCACTAGCCGTCTACGTCTGTCCCTTTAAATTATATGAACGATAAATAAATCAAATATTTTTTTGATTTAATTGATCAAAATCTAGTCCCTGAAAATGTTACTAGTCCCATTATTATTTTAAAAGTTATTGGTTACTCAATTAAACAAGTTTTGGCATTTTTAATAGTACCGCTACCCTCCGCTAGGTGGCTTGTCGCTGTCATCGGCGTGGAATTGTACTTTATTTGAAACTTTACTTTGGGAGACTCCTTGGGCTTTCAGTATCACCTATTCATGTTTGGAACGGGAGTCAGAGACTTGGAGGTATTAGTAAAACCAGAATCGATAACCACCGACAATATGTGAGAGAATAGAAGAACGTAAGTTTTGAGCTGTTTATTAGCCACAGAAAAAAAAATTAAAAAGGAATTCATCTATTTGTGAATGCCTAACATATACATTTTTCCGATGTTTTAGTTACGTTAAGAATAACTTAGTGGGCTACTCGGACGCGGAGTGGTTTGACTTTTCGACCCCTATCTACGAAATTAAGGAGAGTTTCCAGATAGTTTTCACAGCCACGTACCCTGGAGACATTGGCATTGACGATGTGAGGTTGATAAAAGGAGAGTGAGACACAGCCCAGATGAAGGAACCACAGAGCCCTTTGTACCTACGACGACCACTAGCACAGCCATCGACCCTTCCAAGCCAGCCACGAATGCTTCTGTATATTGAAAGACCACTGACAACCATCTTACCAATCGCATTCTTAGTTTAAAAGTTATGGGTAAATAAGATGAAGAGGCTTTGGCTTCGGCTACTCTCCGCTAGGTGGCGCGTCATTGGTGCCACTTCAATGGAAATACCTTAAAATTGTATTTTAAATGAAACAGAGTTACGCGTTTCTGATAGTCAAGGCACTCGACTATAGCCTTTCTTCTTGTTTATTTTGTATTCACTGGTAACTAAAGTCTAGAGATAATTTAAAGTGGCGCCAATGCAAATGGAAGTGAAATGGATGGCCTTATGAGCTAGCGACTGGTTTACGACTATTTACAAGGAGCTTGGAACCGGACGTTGTGACGCAATGGCCCTTTCGGTGATGCAATGGCCTCCTACGCGCCGGGAAACTTGAATGACTGCGAGGTGGCTGCCACCGAGGCGGCGGGCGCGGCTACAGGGGATTTGGCCGCCTCCAGGGACTTGGCCTGGAAGTCGGCGCTGGCCACGGGCTGTAGAAAAGTGGGCTTGCCGGCGGCATTGGTGTCATCTCGTTTCCAGACCACCTTATCCTTGCCATCGGCCGTCTTGGTGGCCGTGACACCCGCGTCCTTGCGATCCCAGTCGAAGCCGTGCTCATGATGATGATGGTGATCGTGGTGGTCGGGCGAGGGGAACCACTCGGAAATGACCACTGGCTTCCAGATCTTCTTCCAGCCGGGAACCCAGATCTCCTTCCATCCGGGAACCCAGATTTGCTTCCATGCCTCCTTCCACTCCTAAAAATGATCAGATATTTAGTTTATATATGGGCAACCCCATTTAAGATGCATCTTACCAATTTATCAGTCCAGATTTCCTTCTTTGCCGGCTTCCAGTACTGCTTCCATCCCTCCTTCCATTCCAGCTTCTTTTCGGGCACCCAGATTTGCTTCTTCGCTGGCTTCCAGATCTTCTTCCAGTGCGACTTCCAGACCACTTTCTTCTTCCACAAATCGTGGCTGGTGTACTCCCATCCCTCGTGATCCTTACCCAGATATTTTTCTCCGGGAATGCCAACCTGGAAATTCAAAGGGTTCTTAAATACATCCATTGAAAAGATGACTAAAGTTTATACCTTGACTAATTCTGGTGTCCAGATCTGCTTGTAATCGGGAACTTGAATGTCCTTCCAGGCGGGCACTAAAATCTCTTTCCAGTGAGGAACCTAAGATTTTTTTAAAAGGTTAGGATACATTTCTTATAAACGGAAGCTGGAAACCTACCCAAATTTGCTTCCAGGCCGGAACCTGAATCTCCTTCCAGCCGGGTACTTTTACCCAGTGGGGCTTCCAGATCTGTAAAGGAAATGAGCATATGTTATAGTCCGGAAATTTAAAATTCCTACCAAACTAAGTACTTTGAATTTAAATACTCTTAAAAAATATTTTTTTTTATAAATGTAACTAATTTAACTCTTAATAATGCATTAATTTTAGTAAGCACAACAAGCACTATTTACCTTCTTCCACGAGGGATTCCAGATTTGTTTCTTGGCCGGATTCCAGATCTTTTTCCAGCCCTCCTTCCAGGTGACCTTCTTCTTCCAGTACCCGGGGTCATGGTGCTCGTGATGGTGTTCGTGGTGCTCGATAATGTGCTCGTGGTGCTCGTGATGATCGTGGATGAGGGCATCGCCCAGTCCCAGTCCCAGATCGATCCGCTGCTGGGCAACACTTTTGCTGTCCACCTGGGAAGCGGCAGGCTGCTGATCCACCACAGCCTTGGATTGACTGCCTCCGATGGCCCAACAGAGCACACCGAGCAGACCCAACTGGAACAAACAAACAAGATTAAGGAGATGTAGTTACCCTCCAAACATCCAAAAGATACAAATCAAAAGACTGAGACAACGAACGCGGGCATGAAGAAAGCTTGTTCGAATTGTATTCGCAACGATCATGTTAATGAATTCCATATTCTCCAAAAGAAAGGTGAGTGACTGAAAACCAGTTTTAAGTGGGTCACAGTCTGGCATTGTTTTCGGCAATATTGCATAACCCCTGTTGTTTATAATTTCATACAAAGCCTGACCTGGGTCAAGAGAGCAGCAGCCAGTTGATGACAAATTATGCCGGGCATGGCCCCTCTTTATTTGGTCAATTTGTTTTATTATGTAAATAGGTTTTCGCATTGTCAAGATAAATATGGAACTGCTGCGCCAAGTGACGCAAGACAGCTCTGCATTTGGAGAATCCTACAAGGTCAGAGCAACGCCTTTGTGATTTCGCAAAATTAGCCCGATTTGTGGGTATAATTTCAAAACCCAAGCCCACTACACCATACCTAATCCCAATCAATTGGCGCATAAATGTCAACGAGGTCCGGCCCGATTATGAAATGGAAATTAGCGCCAGCAAAAATTATCTCATCGGATAGTGCTAATTGTAGCAGATCGATCGTGTCGGCTTCCCCACTTCGGCTGGGCAGTGAAAGCTATTTTTCGACTGGTTTCGCCTGCAGTTGGATCATCGGTCGTGAGGGAAAGAGCTGCTAGCTCCACACTGCACCCCATGGACATATGCCTATATGTACTATATATCCCCGGGTCGCTAATGAAACGATCGCGATTTTAATTGTTGACAATGCGTCGCAAGTCGGAAGGGAATCGGCGGGCAGCCATAGGGGCTCTCAAAAAACTAATGAAAAATGCATGGATCGCGCTGTTGACGAGCGCGGACCGACAGGAAGAAAGTGTTTTCCTGGCTGAGTTGTAAATTCCATTAGCTTAATGTTTAAAACTACGTTTGGCTGAAGAAAATAAAAAAAGCAATGAAAAAGTTTAAGGAAATCGGACTAACTAAGAAATACACAAAGAAAATATCTCAACAAAATAATACAACAGTAAATGCAATTAAGAAACAAATTAACTTTATGGTCTTAGATCATGCTTGAAAATCAATTTACTTAAAATAAAAATATTTAACATATAGGTTGAATAAAATATTTTGTTTTTAAGTTCTAACATTCCCAAAAAAGATTGTTCAGTACTTAAAATCATTTAAGTTTCTAAGAAATCTTGAAATTGATGTGTTTGAATTCAAGTTAGTATTTTAGTACTTAAAATCATTTCAGTCTCTAAGCAATCTTAAAAATGTATATCTTCTTGGCAATAAATATTTTTTGCAATACATAATACTTGCAATTCCAATATTATATGGAAAAACTTCCACGATGATTACTTAATATTTCCAAAAAGGTAAACCAAATCACTTTGCCAGCCCAAGGTTTTGCAATTTTCCTAGAGAAATTCACTGAAGCGTACATCCCCTAAGTAAATGCCACAACCACTTTGCAGCCTATGCAAATATAACAAAATAATTGCCAACTTTGGGCTGAGTACACCATTAGTTCCACTTGTGCAGCTGCCACCCGCAACCCCAATTCCATGTTAATTTCCATTTCGCGACACTTTTGCACAGTGTTTCTTTTGTAATTACCACAAAATGCCGCTGGATCCTCATGGCTCCCGATAACAGCTGGTGAAACGCTTAGGCTAAGACACTATCTGTACGAGCACTATTCGGCGGTATCTTTGAAATGCATATATCACTTTTGGCCAACTTTGGGGATGGGCCACCACTTCTTTGGCCACTTTCGGGGAATCGACTGTCGAGCTGAAGATCGCGCACCTACGGTTAAATACACACTGCGCAGGTGCAGCCGGCGAAAAGAGAGTGCTACTCCTCCAACTCTCTCTGGGGGCCAGTGAAAATGAGAGTTAAGACCCAGGTAGACCTTGAATTTTGATAACGGTTTCGTGTGTAAACAATGTCGAAGCTTTTGCTCGCAAAGCTTCAAGCCGGCTTGGCTCTTTCTTCTCCTCCGGGCCAAGCTCTCTTTCTTCAGACGGCCCACTCTTTTGGCCATTTGTTTGAAAACCTGGAGACGTGACTTGGTCTGCAGGCTGCTCCAAATGTTGTAATCGCCCCAAAAGCTTATGGCCATAAATGTTATAAATCTCAGTGAGGAAAAGGAGAAAAAAGTTTAAAACCAACGACTACATTTGGGCAATGCAAATTAATAGCACGCAGTGGGAAATCAACCGAACAAACAAACCAAAAAAAAATGATTGCGTTGGTCTTCGCCTTTTTGTGATTATTGTTTTTTGGGAATTCTTATTGTTCAATCGCTCGCAAATCGAAGGTCGTCACGTCTGCGCGCTTTGATATGCCCAGCGGTGTCGCATTAAATAGATGGTTTTTAATGTAATTCATTGTCCATCGAAGGCGCAACTCGGTTAAGGGCAATGCTCGTGGACGTGCCTATGGCTTAGATCCCCATAAAACCAATGCATTTTTTCATGTGCTGGCCAGCAATGTGGCAAGACATCAAAAGACAATAGCCAGCATTTCTCATTTTCCATTTTCCGTTTCATTTCCTGCCACATTTTCAATGGGATCCGCAACAGCAAGACATGCGGAATACCGCTCTTTAAATGGTTCGATTCATTTGGCCAAAAGCAAGTTAATTGCATGTTGATTTAATTTCGAATGAATGAGCAGCAGCAGCGCATAGCTCACCTGTTGGCCAGCTTATGGAGTTCCAGGTGCGTGCATGTACCTGGTCTGGTTCCGTTTCACTTAGTGGGAAGTAATCAGTTGCATAACTCAGCCGGCTCTATAAATACCATTCGATGTCTGTGTACTGACAAATATAAAACTGTATCTTTAGAGTTCTCTTTGGCGGCCAGGACTTTCACTGCAGCCTTTCTCCCTTAATAGCCGGCCATCATTTTCAGCCGGCCGACAGCTAGTTCCACCCTCGGTACAAGGAAGTGCCAAACATGATTCACACACCAGCAGCCAAAACGAAATCATATTAATATTCATCAACTTCAGATACACATAGACCGCTGGCCTGTGTGTCCCCTTTCAGGAAGTGCAGCCGCAAAACTGGACTGAAATGCGTAACAACTTGCCCATGGCCATGCGTTCGGCTCAGACCCAGGTCCTCCGCCTCCTCAACGCCATTGCAAACTCCCAGCTCCAAGCTCCCAGCGCCCACCTCCTAACTTCAGACTACAAACTGCAGACGGTGTTGAACCACTTTTACTTTCCCCCTTCCGTTTGGCTGGCTAACAGCGTGATGTGGCGCTTTATTTATTTATTTATGCCTTTCATGATTATTCATCTTATCGTCGGCGGTAATCGGTCAATATATGCGCAGCTATAAGGGTATGTTGTTGTCGATTGCACTGGGAAAAATAAGGCTAAGCAAGAAGAACATTGTGTAAAAGTAACAACAATTTCTTAAGAGAACCCTCCTTTAGCCTCTGTGATGATCTAGATTTATACCAATTAATTATAATAAAATAAATTAAAAAGACTTACATATGTATGTGAGCTTTGTAAATGAAATATTAATAGGAGTTATCTGTTTCTAAAGAATTCGCGTTTTCATTTTTCTTTAATGTTTACTTTTCCCTTGCTTGAGAAAATCCATTCTTCAAATCTTCAAAATCTTACGAAAAACAATGATGCAAAAAAACGCTAATTTTTTAGACCCAACTTGTAAAGTGTCCCTTCGATTTCTCCTTCTATTTTTATTATTATGTTCAAATAGCTAGACAATTTCAGAAGTATTTTCTCCCTGTGCCCGGCCATTTGCAATTGGTTCCGGCATGAAAATTAGAGCAACATTTGGCATGCATTTCCTAGCTCTCGCGGCGCTGCGTTGGCTGATTTGAATTGCCAAAACGATTGCCAAAGCGATCGCAGATTGGCATGGGAGTGGGTGTGGGCCGAATAACTCTGTCGGGGGCGTGGCCGCCGCCCACACTGTCACATGGCCAGGCAATCGCACCTGATCGCACACATGCCCACGAACTGACACCTCTTTTGATTGTGGTCCTCTTACTTCCGATTGAGTGCGGCTTCCTGCTTGTCCACCAAAAAGTAAGCAAATGCCACCAAGGAAGCTGGACGAGCTGCTTTGACAAAATGCGTGTGCATGGGCAAGAGTCGAGATGTCGAGTTGTCACCGCTCTTGTTTCTGGCCATATAAGGCGAATTTGGTCCGCCAGTTTGGGCGCCTCAACTGAAAGAGATTTTCCACTTGCTACAATTTCCGCCAGGCCTCCGGTTAGGTAAAATGCCATTCTGGGAAATCACATAACCAGATAATGGGGACCTATCCCCCGAAGGTCACCCGCAATATGTCAACACCCTTTCGGGCGAAACAAAAGACTTAAGGCACGAACCTCTCTTGCAACGCCTGCCCATAACAAAGCAACTGCATGAGTTATGTCTTTATTATAGGCCAGTGCCATTGGCGGCGCTTCGGCATGTCATTTGCATACATAAGCAGTCGATTGGCCATTAGGTTGGTGGGCAACTCAACTCATCGATCGCATAATGAGACGCACTGGCGCCTTGGGTCACTTGGCCAGAAACCACTTGCGGAAATGCAGGCGACAAAAACTGGTTCACACAGCGAGTTCATCAACCCAGCGAAGAGAAAAAGGTAGCATATCAGGTGGATATCATTTCATCATCTCTGGTTACCAATAAATATGAGATAAGGAAAGTATGGCAGATACTGTTTGCATACCTCATTTAAATTAATTGCTATATAAGTCTTAATGCAATAGGTTTTTAAAACAATTTTTTTTTAATAAAAGTAATTGACTACTTGCTGATAAAAACATGTATCTGAAACAATCTTAGCTATCCGATAAAATACAGGAAAACGTTCGTGTAACACATACATCAAAAGATACGATCTAAAATTATGTGGGAAATCAAATTTAAGTGGTTAAAAAATTCGAAATGCTCCAATTAATATTAAACAAAAACGAGGACTAGTCTAAGGCCAGGAAATATATTTAGAAACCCACGGCATAGAGCGGGCTGCCGGTTAATGGCGCGTATTTGCCAGATTAGCTGCTAACTATCTGGATCAACGGAGATGGCGAGTGCCAGTAGCTGATTTACTTCACTCGGTCAGCTGCAGTCACGCTCGCCAATTGGCTGGGACATGCAAACGACTGGCCAGCGCCGATTGCATAATTGCACAACTTTCTGGCGTTGGCGGCGGCGTCACTGACGACGGTGCTCAAAACCCCAAACTGCAAACACCACATGTGCCAATCAATTTCGTTTCCGTTCATCTGGCCGGCTTTCCAGTTTTTCACCTGGCGATGTATGAAAATTCACTTGCCCGTTGGAAGGTTCAAGGAGGCGCCTAGTCCCGGAAAATCCGGTTCAGCTTCGCTACATCACAGGGTTCCATCTAGCAACTGGGATCAATTGATAGTTGTTATTATAATAAAAGCATTGAAAATTTATTTAATTCGTATTGGTTCGAATTGAGATGCAATGCATACCTTATTATATACCTTTTCTATTATTCTGCGCTGTTAAAAATACTTGACAGTACCAGCCAAAGAGAGGATTTTCAGAAAAATAAGTACAATTACAGGTAAAAACTAAGACAGATTTAACAAAAATGACTTAAAAAAGTAAACACTTAAAGGATGATTGTATTCGTATAAAAGTATGTGGTAAAGGTTGAAGAAATAGTTTCCGATCCTTGAAAATATATATTCTTCTGTTGATAACTATAAAAGGTAGAATTGTGCGATTGTTCTTGCAAGTTCTAGAGATTCTTGCAAAGCCCAAAGATTAAAATTCAACTTCATTTAATTTATTAGTTTATTTCATTATTTATTATTTAAATTTATTCCGATTCTTCGTTTCTCTAAGTTTAAATTCGCTCCGTTTAAATTCGCCGTCTACATCGTATTCGACCGAATGTAAAATGTTTTACATTACATGCAATGAAAAATAAAACCTAGAGGGCGCTATAAGAAAGCTTTTTTAAAACTTTTGTATAGGTGGCGTCAGTAGATTTTCTGATGTGGTCGGGGTTTTTATTACTATTCATTTACAAACTTTGACGAATAAATTTTAATTATTACTAATAGTTAAAATATACTGTTTAACTTTCTGTGTTTTTTTACGTGCGAATATTATTTTTCCAAATCCTCCCAGAGTCTTCTACGAATAAGATCATGTTCATAAAAAGGATAGGGCATAAACTTACATATTATAAAATGTACAGAACAACCATTTTAAGTGTCCTTACCTAATTGATTTGCAAACAAATTCACCCGCCCTTAAGCAATCGATATGCCAATAAGGCAAACAAGGCCGTCCTCAACACTCAGAAAGCAATCCCTAAAACTAAATAAAATCACCCCAAACTTTCTGAAACTATTTGCCTTTCCGCCAACCAACAAAATATGACCATTAAAACTAAAAAGGAGCTATGGTGGAGCGTTTTGGAGAGGTGCCAACGGCGGCACTGCCCCTCTGGGCACTTGGGTGTGTCCTGTCTAGTGGCGCCGCACCGGAGCGAAAAGTTCAACAGGCTGCCCCACTAAATCAACAAAAACAAAACCGCAAACTGCCGATAAGCGCCCCAACATAAAGAGGTGTCCACCGGGGCAATACCTTTAAGGGAAACCACAGAGCCACCCAGAGTAGCCCACCAGTGGACAGGAAACCAACTGACCCGCATAGAAGCAACTGTGCGGCACACCAGCAACGGCAAAACAAACAAATGGCTCACATTAAAATGAACGGCAGCGGAAATATTAGCGAAAATGTTGAAAATTTGTGTATGCCGGGGATACAGGGGTTGGTTCGAAGGGAGGTGGCTCGGAAAACCCAGAGGAAAACCCAAAAGTTGGGGACACTTAACAGGCTTCGTTTGTTGCTATTTGGCCTGGCCAAACAAGCGGAGTCGTGGGTCCTCCAGAGGGGTTCCGTCGGCGAGGGGCTTTGTAGCCCAAAATGGATATGCGTTGACAACTGGCAGTCGACGTTGTTTTTCCCTACTTCTACTGTCCTTGCTGTGAGGTCCCGGCGAATATGCACGCTGAACATGCAAAGCGGGGCGCCAGCGACCCACGATTAGGGGCGGGTTCTATTCAACCCGCTATAACTGAAAAACTGTGTTCGAAATTAGCTACCCAGTGAGGTTTTCGTTTCTTGGGGAAAGGGATAAAACTATGTCAACGTTTTGGGCTCCGGGGCGGGGTTTTCGGGGGTCGCAGTCGTATCGTTTAAATAAAAATCGGTTGGCATGCAATTTGACTGAATATCGTAGTCATGACATGGGAAAGTCTACTTTCATAGCTTTATCAATCGAAAATGGCAGATGGAATCAGCTTGTTAAGCCATTTATAAGACTGGCTGCTATATTTAGGCTAGCCAGTATCAGATGAGGATTTGAAACTTTTTATTATGATTACATTAGCTTTTAGCTTACATTTTTGAGAAATAAGCTCTTTACAACACTGAAACACATCATTTTTGTAAATATATATAATTTAAATTTTCTCGAAATCATATTGTTAGGCCAGTTATAATGTGAGATATTTGCTATATTATTATATTAAGGTTAACCAGTATCCAGTGTTGTAAGCTTTTTAAGTTGTTCATTTGATTTTATTAACTTCAAAAAAATATAAGGACTTTACAACACTGAAACACAAATACATTACATGGTATACATTTCATTATATAGAAATATCATCAGTTTCATATTGTTTATAAGAAATTTTCAACAAAAAGCGGATGTCCAAGTCTTTTTACCCCAAATATAAGCCGAAATCTTTATAGGAAAGTTGCTTTTTAGGGCCAAATGGCCAATACTTATCGAAATGGGATTCCGTGTGGAAGGCGGGGGGAATTGTTTGACATCTGTTTGAAATAAGTGGTGGCTGGGCTGGGAGCTTTGGCAACTCCATTTGCAGGTTTGGGCCCGGTTCGGTTTGTTGATTTTGCCCTGCTTTGTTTTATTTTGTTTCATTTGCTCGTGCCGCATTTGGGTCTAGGGTAGTTAAAGTTTATCTACACTCATTTGCCGTGTTTGTGTTTTTCTACCCATAAACCTACTTTACGGTCTGGAAAAAAATTAAAAATTCTGTTTGCTGTCTTTTGTTTGTCGCCTTCGGTTTTTGTTTTTTATTTAATTCCAGTTCATTCAGTTATTTATTGATTCAGTCAGTTGCTAAAAATCTTTTAATAGCTCTCCTCACTCGCATGGGTCATTAAGAAATAGACAAAGCTTGTGGTCTGAGTATACAACATATTTAAGGAAACTCACGCACACTTCAACTATAAATGCTGGCCAACAGTACGCTCATAAATCAGTTGACATTTTTAATGACAAATTTTTTTTGCTTCCTTTGTTTTCCCTGACAACTTTCCTCAAGGGGAAATGGGCAACGGAATGCGAAGGTTGCAAAAAATCAAAAAAGAACGCAATGTATTTCATAAAAAATGTTTTGAGTTTTCAGCCAGGCATTAACTTAATTGCCGCTGTATCCTCCTCAGAACTCTTTGTCTCAAGAACCCAGTCCTTCTGGTACTAAATCTTAACCCTGCCATGCCCGATTACATGTTCAGCTGTTCGCCGTGTAATTGATAGATCCCTGCGAGGGCGGATCCAGGAGTATGTGCTATATAGAGCCATCCAAAGGCCGCCCACACAGCCCCAGAAATCCGTATTATTTTTTTGTCGCTCTGGCTTGCTGTCTATTTTTGAAACAACAAACAAATTATGAGAATGAGAGTGAAAATGGGCGACAGAGATTCGGGCGCACACGTTGCCCATAGACAGGGCCATATATCGTACTATCTATAGATTGCCTAAGTATTTTGTGATTTTTCTTAATCATCATAAATTTGTGTTGCCTCCACCGTCAAACAGTAGCAGCAGCAGCAGCAGCAGAAAGTAAAAAAAAGCCAGCGACACGAAGAGAGCCAAAGACATTTGGCAGTTGGACAAGAACTTTCCCGGCGACGGAAACATCAATAAATTAGAAATGTTTAGCTCGACTTTGATGGGGTGCAAGGTGTGGGGGTGGTGCTGGTTCGGTGGGAGGGGGTGGCTGTGGGGGCCACAACTTATTGTCTGCGCCTCGTACGATTTTTTGTGTGTGGCGCAGGAATGTGTGTCTCACTCGGTTGCCGTTGGCCATAAGACGGGGCATTTAATGGCCTTCCATTGAGGTGATTTCCGCTGGTCTCGAAGGGGGTGGATTCCCAGGATGCTGCGCAGTCGCGATCCCAAAATCACAGAAGGGATGCTGATTTTATGTAGTCACCATGCAAAATGGTTTCCTGATGTCAGCCATTTTGTTGGCAAGTTTATCAGAATATAATAATATATTTGCATAAAATAGTTAAAGTGTGCAGACATTTTTAATTGATTTTATGATTCAACAAATAAAAATAAAATATATTTTTTGATTTTGGAATTTCTCTTTCTTAGAATTACTATTTTATAGCATTAAGGGAAGTACAAATTTATTCTTTAGCTTAAAGTTTCCATCTTTTGTCCTGTTTATGCGGTATACAAATTTAAACTCATTAATATTTTCTCTCATAATATTTTAAGAACAAAAAGCACCTTATACAATTTTTTTAAATCTCAAATTAAGAACTTAGACATTCTAAGAATTGTTTTAAGTAAATATATATTTCCATAAATATATTTTCCATGCACATGTGGATGAACTTCTCGCCAGTAATTCCATATTCGTGGACGTCAACGTCATCGCCCCCAACTAGCCAGCCCACTATCCCCACCCGCGCTCCAGAAACACTACCCGCTGCCAATTAACGTAATTAAATGATGCGTAGGGAGTCAGCAGTTGGAGTACTCTGCACCACAACCACATACACGCCCAGGTCCTCGCTGTCATGGTGGGTATCTTATCCTTCTGCTAATTAATTTGGGGACATGGAATAAAAAGCTGAATACTAGGGAGTTGCACTCGCCGGCGTTTAATGCTTCAATTGGGAGTTGGTACCGGAATTGGAGAGTCCTCGCAGCAGTCCATCGATAATTGGAACCCAGCGAAGCCACACAAAGGAATCGGAAAACCCACAAAAATGTATACATTATGCTGGCAGAGAGCAAACGTCATCCTGCGCAGGACATGGCCTGTCAGCATGGCTTGGAAATCCTGCGATGAGAAATCATCCAACACTTTTGCGTAATTTCCCCGAGGACCTCAGACCCCATTCAAGGGGAATATTCATTTGCTGACCCAAATTTTTGGCCACACGAAAGGCCAAACGCAAATTATGCTAATCATGGCCCGCTCGGCATCATCTCTCTTACTTAGCCACGTTAATGACTGTTATTCGCCGCTCTCTTTATGGAGCAGTTACACTAGCCTATAATTCTTTTGTGTGCCCTGGCTTTAATTAAACTAATTACGACAATTTAACAGTCAGAATGTCGGAAAATGTAATCTAAACTTTTGGCTGGATAGGCCCCATATTTCTTTTAGCCATGATTCATTGCAAGATTAAGTTATAATTATGGCTTAAATTTTCGTGGGGCTATTCTAAGAAATAAAACAAATATTAGGAAAATTGGTTTTCCGCATATCATTTGTTAGGCTTATTTAAAAATGTAAAAACAATAGGTTTTAAAATGTTTTCATATTTTCCTCTTATATTTTTGAACATTTATTTTAATGTTATTAAGAGTTTGCTCTTTTGGAATCTCCTAATTTAATTGTATTTTAATCTGCATGATAAGTAATATAATTATCTCTTACTTTTATCGCATTATGAATGGTTTTTGGAGCACGCAACTTAATTGAGCATAATACATAGTTATTCCGAAAGGTAAACCCGAAAATTGCCTTTCAATCAAGAGTCCTCGCCTTTGCAAATCGATTTGCATAAACTCATATTGGCAGCCAAAAATCATTGCCTACTTTCAGGCAACCCACAGGGTCAACAACTCCTGCCAAGGCCTTCAGGAAATTGGTAAGAGGGCTGGGGTATTAAATGCCAAGATATGCAAAACAAAACGCGCGACAAACAAAATAAATTCAAATGCGTTTTCGGCGGCCCTTAAATGTATGCCAGCCCCGAAAATTAATTAGAGGCTGTAAGGTAATTCCAGCCAGGAGCTGTGCTTTTTGTGGCCAAAAAGGAGCCCCGGCTTGGCCAAAAACAACTGTTTAATAGAGGAAACGACAACGGCGACGCAGCGCTAAAGGAAATATAAATGCGACATACTTTCAGGGCCCAGGTAAAACAATTGCGTGTAACTGGGCGATTAACATGATATGCGGAAATTTTCCCGTATTGCAAATGCAAATAAATGTTGGGGGTCCTCGAAGCGGCCTCAGCGCGCAGGCGTCGAAACCGCCCCGTGAAAAATACCCACATACCATCACAACCCATACGAAGTACTCGTCATCGCGGTGGCCCGGTCTCCTGGCGAATAAAACTATATTGCATGCGGAACTTGAACGAGTCCTTGGGCCTGATGGGAAAAGACTTCGTGCCTGGACAGTTGGCGGCATGTCAGTCAGTCGCCGCAGCTCCACCTGGCCGAAATGAGCCCGGAATGGCAGTGTGAATTAGCCGAAAAACCATCTGAACTTGAACAGAATTTCCCGAGTTTCAGCTCCGAAAGTATCCATCCTGACAAATTCCAAGCAAATTACTGCCAAATTATGTCACCTCGAGAGAAGCCGAGACCAGACACATTTTTCACGAGACTATTCTGGCAACACTGTGCAAATCCCCTCGGTGACAATCAAAATCGCTGGCAAATAAACTAAAATCAAGCTAAAATAATACAAAAAACAGAAACAACAAATAGCAGCAGCTAATCTATGCTAATAAATTGTCAACCAAAATAATTTCAACAATAACAAAAACCAGCAGCACACAAAGAGGCAAAGATGAAAAAGTTTTTAGTCGAAAATCTCGAATAGTTTTGGCCGTTTCCTGTTTTTGGGGCCGCGAAGAATTCCAGAGGTGAGTAAAGTTTATAATATAAATAAATTTGACACTTTCGTGTTTCACTTTTAATTTCCCTCAACTATTAAAGCCGCCATGTGGGCGTTGTGTGGTGATTCTCTTGTTGCGTTCTTTTCCTAGAATTTTTCTTTATTTCGGGTATGATGAAGCGGCGGAAGGTAGCTGAACTACATTCTTAAAAGATACTTTATAAATCCTGGAAGTCTTGATTAAATTTAATTTACCAATCAATCTATACAGTTTTTTATATATTTAATATCGTAAAAATACAGTTTTTACAATTTTTGAAAATATTACTTAGAGGATCTATAAAGAGGGGTATTTAAGTGACTTTGGCATTTGCAAACTTCTCCCTCCCCTAAAATTTTGTTTTCATTTCATAAACACTAAAAACATTTATTGTCAAGTCCCAAAGTTTTATGGCCGCGTATTTATAGACCCGCACTAAAACGACAGAGAAACGAACTGTTTGTGGTTGGTAAAACATGCGATCAGGTGAGGGAAATTGGCTATTTGATAGCTTTCATCAAAGAATTGTGCAATTTTATGAATCGTATAAAATTAATTACTCTGGGGATGGTAATTTATGGTACGAGCGTCGTTTGTCTCCATCTCTATCTGCCGTTGCATCTATATTTATCTGTGGTCCATGACTAAACCAACATCATATCTGGTAGACATAATCTCATTAGTCTTATCTGCGCTGGTATCTCGAGCTGCTCTTCGGACGCCAAACAGCTGTTAGGAAAGCGAATCGAACTGAAATGCCAACCGGTTTGGTTTTAGACACAGTCAGGTGCTGGTGTCAAGAATGCATGGGCACAGAAATATTTTTACATAAAAGCCAAATCAAGAGCTATAGTCGAATAAAATAAAACAGGAATCAAAAATACACAACGAAATGGAAAAAGAAACACTAATGTCAATAAATTAAGTCAACAAAAGTGGCCAACGAAAGCGGACCGCTATAAAAAAGTCCACCGATACAAAAAGAAGGGGGGAAATCGGATTGGGGCGGGGGATTCGGAATCGAAACCTGGCTGATCTCAAAATCAGAACGGGTTTTGTTTCTGCTTCTATTTCCCTCGCCTAACAAAGAAAATTAAACCTCAATTTGGATTCAAACGGTTCGAATTCAGATTTTGTGCCCAATGTATCTGGTATCTGTATCTCGTGGCTTTTCGGTGTTTCTTTCATTTACATTTTGTGGTCTGTGGCACCTTTTCGCCTCCTCCCCCAAGTCGCCCTCCCCTTCCCCCTTCTGGTTTCACCTGTATCAAAAGCTGTTTCTTTAATTTATTCTAATTGCCTCGACGCTGCCTAGATACGGTTTCAGATACTTGGCAAGAAGCAGCTGCAACAGTAGCTTGTGGATCGCTCGGATGTCGGGGGCCAGTGGGTAAAAAGTCTGCCACCTGATTGCTAATTTGTCGGATTCGAAATGCAAGTGGTTCGATTGCCACCTGTTTCGGGTTTCAGGGGTCACTAGATTAACAATTTTCATAATCCTAAAATAAATCAATTAATTGCGATAAAAAAGCGGTCATTATTAATTTATATTTTATAAGAACGTAATCTTACTAATAATTAGAAGTAGGCGTAATAAGCTTTGTTTTGTGTCACCATGATTTCTTTTAATAGAATTTTTCCAAGTAAACAGGCCAAATTCCTCCACAACTTTTTGGCTTCCCATTTAAATAGCTTACACCCAGGTATGCCCCATCATTTAATTGGTGTCGACTACAATTTATGAACATTTTTTGGTAATTTGTAGTAAGTTATTTATTAGTTATTTATGGATATGGCGTGCTGAAGAGCACGTGCTGGGTCCGATTTTAAAGCCAAAAGTATTTTATGGGCCCAGCAGATACGTACAGCTGACCCTGCCTCTTTGTTTGGCTTTGTTAAGGAACTAAAAGTTATGTGTCTATGCTGGGTAAATTATTATGACTTTCACGCCCCGGGCTCCAGAGGAAAATGGACGAGGGGGGTGCTCGAAAACATTTACAACGTCACACGTAAATGATTAATAACTTGCACGGTCATAATTCTTTGCCTCTTGGATACGAAAAAGGCAAATACTCGGATACCCAGTTACTGGCCAGCGATTAAGTATTTTCATTACCTTTATTCTGCTGCTTATTGTTGTTATTATTGGCGTCGAATGCAGCCAAGAAGCCAATGAACCGCACAACTGGTTGACAGCTGCAGTTATTGTTAGCGGATGGAGATGGGTGCGTGATGTGACACAATACTTGTGAACAGAAATCTCCAGAAGTTAAAAAAAAAGGTGTTTAAAAGTATGCTACGATACAGATTTAGTGCGACAGTCCCAAAAAAAAGCGAAGAATGTTGATTTGCCACTTTTAGTAGCATACTTTTTGGTACCCTTTTCAGTGATTTCAAATATATATAATAAGTTGATTTCTCGGTTATTGTAGCATACTTTTCGACACCTACTTTAGCGATTTCAAACCTCTTTTGATAAATAGCGTAGAACTCGTTCGCCAGTACATACTGTTATAGAGCTAAAATTTGAGCTGCATATACAAACATGTAACTATGCCCGACAATTGTTGTTATTATTGACCGACTGTTCTGTCATCTATTAGTGCGGAGTATCTGCTAGCATATTGTGAAAGTGAAAACTCACAAGTGCCCAACCTCAGAGCCTCGAGAAGCAAAGCTAATACGAGCTGGAGCCACATAATTGAGTTAGCCAAATGCCACACATTTTCGAAAGTTGACTCGACCGGCGGCGGCGCTATAATGACGATCCCATTAAAGCATTAACTATTCATTTCATATTCCAATTGGATCATATGACAATTTGTGACAATCGGCTTAATCAATTCAGACAATTAGCACAGCACACACAACACAATTGCCGCTGAACTTTCTTCTCGGCCAGATACATTCGACCGGACACAGATACAGATACATTCGGCCTGTCATGTTCCCAATCGTTTTGACCGGAGCAAATCCGATTCGAAATGGGGCTCAATGCAATTCAATTCAATTCGATTCAATTCAATTTCGTTTTATTAACCAGCAAGTTCAGCTGTTGCTTTGCATACGCAATTCCTAGCCGAAAAATGCAATTTGGTGACCGTGTTTTATGGCCCTGCAATTGCATTGAATTGAATCCTAATTATGGTTCGTCAGAATAGCCTCAATAAAAAAAGGGCCCACAAAAACTTTGGACAACCTGGCCTAGAATTGATTACACATTCAGCTCATTTACCATAAATCCGGCGGGGTGGGTGCCCCTCTCCGTTGTTTATGTAAAACGCGTAGATTTGTATTCACAAACTGACCAAGTGGGCCTGCATACGCAATTTATAACGCACACTCGCGCGGTGTGGAATCGAAATTTGTCTCAGTCCAGGTCGGCCGCCCGGGTTCCAGGTCTCTGTCCCCGGGTCCCCAATCCCCAAAGAGCCACCCAACTCCCGGTGCTGCTTGCCTTTCAATCGACTAAAAGCTATGAAACCAAAATACCGCAATGAATCAGTGAGTAGTCGCGTTAGGCCCTCAAATACCTATGAAGCCTCTATAGGTATGCTCACCATTTCGATCTATATATCTTATACCTCTATTGAAATGTATTAATGAATTTTACTTAGTTAATTAAAATATTTTTAATTAGGGGCTTTGAAGCAAAGATAAAAATATTCAATAATTTTGAAATAACAATTTTTGAAATATTATTAAGTTAAGAAAACCATCTCTCAAATATCAATCCTTTATATAAAAGCATGGGTATTAATTCCTCAATTATGCTCCATAAATTCTGTTTTTTACATTTTACATTTATTTCTAGCTAACTGTTTCTGAAAAATGGTTTCAAATGAATAGTTAACAAAGTTAATATTTTATTTGAATAACTTTTTTTATTGGAAAATGAATTATAGTTTGGACTTAAGTGAAGAGCGCTAAATTAGAAAAGACTTAGAACTGCAAAGCCCCAATGCAGCTTATATGCCCGAGCCAGCACGTAGGGCACCATCCCATTGCGTATGCAGAGTTTTGAAATGTATTTTAAAATACTGGGCCGCCAAATAATTGATATGCCAGCAGAAACGGAGAGAGAAACGGCGAATAGTTCACTGTTCATTGAAATGTTAAATGGCTTCGCGCCGGGCAGTGTGCATTAAAGCACTTCGTCGTTGCATCGAATTAGGCAAACATCGAGTGCAAAGGTTTTCCCCAGCCTTTCTGAACTCCACCCGAAAATGTTTCCGCTTTTCAATCGTCCAAAAAAAACAAGAGGAATGAATCGCCCTCCCCCCACCCCGATTTCGCCAGAATGTTATTCATGCATTTTTGTTAGTTTGCCAAGAGAAAAAGTAAAGGAAAGGGAGGAAGAAGCCGAGTCCGAAGCCGAAAAGTCGTTGGAAACGAGTCACATTTCAAAATTGACACTTCAAACGCAACGTTGCCAAGTTTTCTTCTTTTGGTCTAGGGTATGTCAGCGATGCCAACTGCATAGATATTTAAATTTCTATCCCATTTCGTTTTATTTTTGTTTCACTTCGGTGAGGTTTGGTTCGGTTTTCGGTGCGGTTTCGGTTCTGGGGAGGACGGCAACAGCATCGAAAAAGACCCAAAACAATTAACGAGCAGATAAGCGGCGAAAGAGCCATTTGCCGCTGTCCCCATCGAACTACTTAAATGCTTTAGTTTCTTCAAGAAAATCACAGAGAAGCCAGGGAATGGGGAAGGGGCCAGCCGTAGCCAGTTCAATGACCAACTCTTGGGTCGCTTTCAGCTTTCATCAATGGTTGCGCTACATTGGCCACAAGGCAGCGACAGCGACGGCGACGCGACGCTCTGATAGATACAGATACTCGTACATGCCCATCAGCCCCAGCCTCAGCCTCAGTTTCAGATACAGATTCAGATTCAGCTGCTGCCGTTTTTCTATGGCTGCAGGAGAAAAAATGTCACACGCAGTCGCCACATTTAGTTCAATTGCATTACAAAAGATACAGATGCACAGATTGAGAGATACATTTATAAAAAGACCCATACACTCTACACACACACGCTGGCCAAAGCAAATCAAACTGAAAAATCATTGCTATTCAGCGGCAACAGCTATTTCAACTGTTGACATTCTATTGAAAAGTATTTCGGAAATTGTAACGCCGAAATGTATCTGCTCTCTCGCATCTCGTGTTTAGCATCTCGCATATTTGCAAAAGTACAAAAAGACGTAGAAATAGTAGCAGAAGTGGCGACGGCGTCATCAACACAACAAACACACAAAGGCGGCGGAGAAAATACCTTTCGACTTGAATCACTCACGCGGTCTGACTTGTATCTTGTCACCGGCCATGCCGAGATACTTTAGCCCCCCGTCCAACTTGACGACTGCTTGGCAATCCTCTTGGACAGCCCAGCGTTTTGCAGTGACTCACGTTTAACGCCCAGAATAAGTGCAGAGATCTTCGGCTCTCAGCTTTCCCATTTAGACGAAGGATATCTGAATAGATCCCAATGCAATCAGCAATTAGTTTTGATTCTGGGATTATTTTATTATTTTTTTTTTATTTATTTACAAAATCATTTAACAGCTAACCGTACTCGGAAAAATACTAACTATGAGACATGTTCGAAAAATGCTCAACTTCATTTATTTAATAATTGCTAGTAATGGTATAAGCAAGAGTTTTCTATTGTCCCTTCTTGATGCCGAATTTTCTAAAATCATTTAATAAAATGAACTAGCTACTTCTATATTCTTTTGGAACATTTATAAATATTTCTGTTCTATGAACAGTTTATTATTTGGGTTTTTGAAGATAGTCTGCTTGCTGTCTATCTCTGCAACCTTTGCTGCCTTTCTGACAACAATAATCTCGAGGTGTATAAAAGATCACAAGGTTCAAATTTTTGAATTCGCCTACACCTTAAAAATTTATAAACCTGTTATACAATTTTGGCAATTGTTGTTGTAGTACAATTTTCCATAGTTCCAAAACAAATCAAATTAATTTGTTTTATACGCTGTTAAGTCGGGATCGCAGATTCTGACCCTTCTGCTTCGCTCAAAAGATTAAAGTATGATCTTCGGTTTTAACGCACCATTCTAGTACTTTGTTAAGCACCAATTTAATTAGCTTTTCTTTGAGTGTGGTGGTTCAATTAAGATTTGATTGCGAATAGAAGAGGCTGTATTTTAAATTTTAAATTCACTTCAGTGCCAAGTACCTAGTTAGCAACATGAAATTACTGGTAAGTCGTCCAGTCAGTGAACAATGTGTTCTAGTAACAATTATCATTTCCCTTAGATTGTCCTTCTGCTCTTACTCGCTTTATCCTCTGCTTTGGCCCAGGATTGTTACTGTGTATATTATCGATACAAAAGGGATCTCAGTAGGCGAAAGCGGTGCGTTTGGTACTGTAACCCCTATGGTTAAACCTTCTTTGAGTTCATTCCTCCGATTTGGTCCTACTATGATAAAATCAAAGATTGTGCGAGAACACATCTATTAATAAAAACAAATTTATGGATTAAAAAGTTATTGTACACAGTTTTGTAAAGATTTTATAAGGCGTTGAAAAAGAAACAGTTAAGGTAATGAAAAAGCGCTGATTCTTGGCAAGGGGGAGCTTTGGACTTTGGCTGTTCTTGTTTCTGCTCCACTTACGAAAAACATAAGACAGCCCCATAAATATTCGACCTTTGGCGACCTTTGCCTGGCAACTGCCGCAGTGAAGCCCGAACAAAAAACGCATAGCACAAGCAACTGGCAAAAAGTCAAGAGGTGGCAAGGGTGCAGATGGAGGGTGCTGGGGAAGTGGTACTGAAACTGGGGCCCAAGCCTATCAATAAACTTCTTACAGGCGAATGGGAAGGGGTGTTTGTGCATACGTTACATATGCAACATTTAATTTGAATTTGTCTCTGCGTCGGCCGCAGCGGAAGTTGTGGCAAAAGTTCAGCAGAATGCATATGAGACGGCAAAGCGAAGTAAGAGCCAATGAAATGCTTAAGAAATGCTTGCGGATTGCAGACGGCAGCATGAATTGGCACAATTCGCAGCTAATCCAGTCAGCTGGGGCCCCGGAGAGCAATGTCCTGTCTCCAGGCCAGTCTCTTCCGGTTCTCTAGGCCGGGCCAAACACCTGCAAGCGGTTCGGGCCGGGTCCAGTCCGAATCCCCCTGCCCCTTGACCACCTCCCCCGACCCGCCGATCCGATCCCGTCCAGCAGCGGCCGGTTCGCAGTGGCCGTTTCATTTGATTGTGAGCCCGTCAGGCGTGTATTAATTTCTGCATGTGCGCAGGTACAGGCGGTCACCGATAAATAAAACTTGAAATCCTTTAAAAATATTCATTTATTTATCTTATTTTTAATAATTATCAGGGTTACATATAGGAAACGTACCAAAACTGGAGGTGGTTTAAAATATAAATATCACAAGTTAAAAAATATATATTGGTTAATTCGTCTACTTAATAATAAAAAGATCTCCGTCAGGCCAAGATTTTCTTTTCGATGAAATCTGCTTGGAAGATAAAAATAAAAACTGAATAAAAACTACTGAAATATGCATTTCTCGGAACATTTTTTATTAAACTAAAAAATGTAAAGCTTGCAAACTTAAAATATTCCCAATAAATGAATGTTTTTCCTTGAGCATACATGTATAGCATTTCTGTTGTACATCAAAATAATAATAATTTTTTAATATTAAAGTCAGGACACACGCTTTCCCGAGTCACCACTGTACCCTTGGCTACACTCATTGGTATTTGTGCAACAAGTTGCCGTATTTTTTCATTTTTCTTTAATATGCAGATTGTGTCGCGCTGACTTTAATACTTTGCAACGTCGTCGATCATTTCGTTGGGATGCGAGTGTGAGTGCGAGCTGGGGAAAAGGAGGAACAGGCATGTTGAACAAGCGTTGTCGCCCGTCTTGTAAAACCTGCAACACATGCAACATGCAACTTGCAACAGCGCAGCAGCAATGCAGGGGGGTTCGGGGGAGTCGGCCAGGAGAACGATGGAACGGGGTTTCCTTCCACACCGAAGCGCGCACAAATTTCCGCGGCCACAATTTTAATTAAAATTTTCAAAAATCTTACACAAGGCTAACAACGAATATTCAATGCACTTTGCAATATCTTGAAGAAAAAGTTTATTTTGCATTTTAAATAAATTTAAAAAAATGTTAGGCTATGTACAAGTGGGTATATGTATTGGAGGTATCCTCTTAAAATATTTATTAGGGCAGTTTTATGATTCGACTATTCCCTCAGCCCCGGATTATAAAAATATCGGAAAGTAAAAATAAAAATTTGTAATAGACTTAATGCTTGGCAACAAACAAAAATAAATGAATACAACAAGAAATGCCTTTGGCGATTTCCGTCTAGGGATGGCATCAAAATGGGGTATGTGTTATAAGATAGGACGCAATTTTTATTGCAAACTATATAGTAGTAGTTAAGATTGAGAAAAAAGGAAGGGAAGAAGGCAAAGGTAGAGATGATTGTCTTCTCTATAGTTTTTAGGAACAACATTAACACACTATACGAATAAACGTTACTTAACCTGTTTTGTATGTTGCACTTCCTATGAGAGATAATAATAATGGGCGAAGGTTTATAAAAGTTTAAACAAATTTTTAAGGAACGGTATTGCCTGGAGACCCAGAACATCCTCATCGATACGATGGGCCAAGTTGCCATCGCTGGGCATCCCGTTGCTTATTAATTCGCGTGTCTTCTTCTGTGTTTTTTTTAGTGGCGAGTTTGAGTTACGCTTTACAGGATTTTACAGATTGCCAACATTAATTTTCATACATTGCGGGGCCCGCAAGTGTTGGGGGTCTATCCAGGCCACCGAAACCACCAGCCCCTGCCCCCAGATAAATATCCCCCGTGTCTTTTGCACTGGAGCTCCTCCTTTCCTCCCTGCTCATCTGAGGCATTTGGGAATTATGTACGGGGCGTGGCCCGAAAAAAGAGGAACATGTGGAGTTGCCAGTACACACATATCTTCTACTCGAGACCCCTTATCACCACATTGCGGTGGGTTCAAATGTGGGGGCTACAGTCCCCGAGAGCCGGCGACCCCAAACGGAAAAAATGTCGACCGCTCTTTACATGCTTGAAGCGGTAACAAGAAATTCGAAAAGCAACTTAAAAATCAAAAAAAAAAACTTAGAAAAGCAAGAACCCAAATGAGAAAATCGTTTAAAAATGCAAATGGCCCGCACAGCGCTGGCAGCGATGTATTCAAATCAGTCCATCGGTCGCCTTGGTTTTGTGGTTGTCGTTTCCTGGCGCTGCATTTGTCAAACGCCGCGGAATTAATGAACCGCAACAGCACCGCCGATTTGTATCTAATGGAGACCAAATAACGCAACAACCACTAAACAGCCCAGCCATCCAGCAATCCAACGGCCAGCCGAGCACCACAATCGCAAATTGTTGCCCACGAAGCATTTTTCGCCGCAGCACGTGTGAAATATTTTCACATGGCACTTCATTTATTTGCTACAGCACTGCGCTAAAAAATAATGAATTAAAATTAAAAAAAATGTAACGGTATGTATACAACTTCTTCATAGTTGTTACCTTAAAACTTATAAACAGGTTGTTAAAACTCTTCAGCACACAAAGAAATCTATAATATATTGGCTAAAAGATACATTTTAGCTTTAACCAGCATGATCATTAGAATATTAATCATAGTTTTAAAAGCTTTTGGTTATTAAAGTAAAAAAAGTTGTTTATGCTCTCCTATCCTCGAATGTAAATATTGTAAATAAAGAAAATTGCAAAATTGGGAAGGAAATCTATAAACCAAATTTTAAAAGATACATTACATAAATATAAAACTTAAAATGTGGTATATCATTTCATATTTTAATATGTTTAAAAATATTGTATATGAAGGACATTAAAAATTACATTAGCATCTAAATCTAAACCTAAAGACCTCTTTCTTGACTCAAAAATAAGTGATTTTATAGTTTAAATCCTACTCTTTATGTAACATCCGGTTGAGAAAACGGTCAAAAAATGTTTAACTTCCTGACAACTTCCATGGTTCTTTAGCACATTTTCTTCTCATGCATGATATGCCCCAGGTGTTTGGGGCAGCCTGGTCACCTTGTGCTCTCGTTGGGGGCCCGAACCATAAATTTCCTTTATTTTCCTGTTCTATGCCACTCGTAACGTTCGTTAGTTCCGCCCTCCCCTCTTTGTCAATTTGTTTGGCGGTATTTGACAGGCGGCGTCCCGTACTCCCAATAATTTTTGGCCTCCGCCTGGGTTTACCTGGCATTGGTTATGGGTCTGGTTGATTGGTATCGATTCATTTCTCATACGCGTAGGCATGCCAAGAATTTATGCAATTTTCCATTGCTAATTTATATTCCGTTGTCATCGGTAGAACTGAAAATGGGCTAGGTGGGTAGGGTCTGTGGGGCAAGTATCGGTTATCGTTTATGCCAGGACTGGCGACGTGATCGCGATAATCGCAGGCGCATAAACTCCGGCGAGCTGACCACGTGTCGCATGTCAATCATCCGAACAAGTTGATATTGATATGGAGCAGAGGGGCAGCTATCTAGGTGTCTATCTCTCGGGTGGCTCTATTAGATAACCCCAATGGCTCTCGGTTAAGTCGGTTTAAAGCTGCCTTACTTATCAAACAACCGCTGCTGCAATCAATTTCGAAACTGTCACTTTGACACTTGAATTCTGTTCTGTTTCTCTGGATCCCCAACTCCAGCTCCCACTCCAATCGCCTCCGCTCCTCATCGCTGTGCCAAATGCCGTAGACAACACGTCTATAGCCTATTTATCGTGCACTGAAAAAACTTAGCATAGTTATTACCTAAAACAGAATTCCTTACAATCCAAGAAGAGTGGATCTTCAGTATAACAAGCTGGATGGAAAACCCAAAAATTATTTTATTATTATACAATATATTTTGCTTAAAAAATATATTATTTAATTATCAGCTAAAATCCTAACTAAGAACATAGTTCCTAATAATTCTAGTCGAGTAGATCATTTTGTAATATTCACACAAATATTTTAAGAACTTTTGGATCCTATTTTATTAACCGATAACATCGAAACATTGTATTCGATTAAAATCCTCTTCTATATTTATATCTTTTGTCTGTCAAATTTTGTCTGTTACTCCATCTCTAATATTAATATCGCAAATGGGCCTGCCTAAGCCCAGCATTTCTCTCAGTGCTCTTCATGTGTTACTGAATGAGTGGGTAAACATCGAGTATTATGTATTTATCATAAATGCCATTTTATCGTTCTTCAGGCTCCCAGTCGTCTTCCTCTTGGGTTTGTCCTCCTCGCCTTTGTGGCAAATATTTGTTCGTTTGTTTGTTTTTGTTTGTTGCTTGGAATAATGGTGTGGCACATGTTGGGGGTACGGGACATGGGAGTAGGAGCCAGTAGGAGTGGGAGTAGGGTTTCTGTTGCTGTGCACACTTTGTAGGTGGCTCTTATTTCTGCTGTCGTTCGAGTTGTCACCTCTCGATGGCAGTTGGTGTCTTGCCGCTGGGCAGAGACAAAAAGCCAACTTTGGTAGCCGACAGGCCCTGTCACATTATTCTAAAAGTTGTCAAAAACCAAGAAAAAAAACTTAAAGAAATGTGGGAGGGGGTGCAGCACCTTCGGTGACACCTTTTGACACTTGTCCAAAGTGCATCCAACTGCCAAGAAACAGGAAATGGGTGGCCCTCCGGCAATGGATTCTCCGTAAATATTTGTACGCCGCCTCGAACCAAGTGTTTCCGAGTCTGCAATGTTATGTGTACAATATATTACCTGGCAATATCAGCTGTTGATCTCTACCGAAAAGTTGTTGTTTGCTTATAGATATGAACACGGTGTTTATACAAGTTTATTGTTGTTGTAAAAACACCAGCAATAGATTAACAATAAATATGGCTTAAAGGAAGGAATATGACTACAAATCGGCATAAACTACGTTTTAAATGATTGAACAAATCCCAATATTAGGAATTAACTAACCCATTAAATCCACATGGTTCTACAGGTAACCCTATCATATGGTTTAAAAAAGACAATTGATACTGATACTGATAACTGATTTGTAAAGTAATATGGTAAAACATTTAACTTCATAAAGTTGCCCAGCTTTGGGGTTCCCAAAAAAGAATTTCGAGATGGCCGATAATATATTCCTAGAAAAATTCCCCCTACAAATGAGTAACCGCTTTAATATTAGTTTCTAATCTATGAACAAGTGGTGTTACTACCAGATTCGCAAAGTGATTCAATCTAGAAGGGCTTTATCAATTGACTTGTGATAAGGGGTATATCAATTGATATAAAACGGGCTGTCTTGGCCAATTGAATTCATAGTTGATTAGGGCCAACGCCATGAAACCCATTTGCCTCGTACTCTGCCTGTTTTCGCTGGGCCTGATTTATTTGGCCAGTGCCGAAATAGGTAACAATGTGGAGATACAGACCTTCAAGAAGTACTCTTCGTCCTGCAAGGCGTTGAACCCCAAGAAGAGCGGTGTGCAGAAGATCCAAGTGGGCTCTGATATAATCGAGGTGTACTGCGATGTGACAATCGCCGGAAAAGGTTGGTTGGTCGTCCAGCGAAGGGTCAGTGTGGAGGAGAACTTCTTCCGCAACTGGACTTCTTATCAGGCGGGCTTCGGAGACCTGAAGGGAAACTTCTTCCTCGGCCTGAATAATCTGAACAAGATAACGGCCCTCGAACCGCAGGAGCTGTACATTCAAATGGTCGACTTCGCTGGAGAGAAGCGATATGCCCACTACAATCTGTTCAATGTGGGCAATGTGTACAGTAACTACTCGCTAACGCAACTGGGAGTGTACAGTGGATCTGCCGGAGACAGCCTGAGATATCATCTGAACCAGCCCTTCAGCACCTTTGATAGGGATAACGACAACAGCACCGTCAATTGTGCCGCCAGGTTCATGGGAGCTTGGTGGTACAGGGATTGCATAGCCAGGTATTATTTTTAATCAGTTTCTAAGCCTTAGCTCCCAATACTAACCCCACATCCTTTGCAGCAATCTGAATGGAGCCTATCTGAGTGGTAACCACACAGTTTCCGATCTCTTTGGCTCTGGCATCACTTGGGGAGACTGGAAGGGCTTCTGGTATAGCTACAAGACTGTTAACATTATGGTGCGACCAAAATAAACTAATTTTGTTAAAATAATAAAACTAGCTAATTTATGGCTAAGTATTTGCAATCTAAAGAAAGCATTCGTTTTTAAAATGAACAAATATATAGATCAATTTTATGTTCTATATAGGTATACCTATTAAAACCATGATATAATGCTAAAATATTAGTTGAGTATAATCCGTAGAAAACACAAACTTGGTACTTCGGTTTTGATTTACAGAGGCAAGCCCCTTCACCTGGTTCGTCAATTTGATACCCATAGGGTTCATAATATTATTGCTTACATGGAATATAGCATTTTGCTGATATGAGACTTTTCCCCGCCATTGTTTCGCCGTTCAAGTTCAAGTTCTTGTGTTCTGTTTGCCGATATCATATGGTGGCTTATGAGAAACATTTGTCGGGCAGCCCAGTTCCTGTCCACCCAAGCTCTGGGCGGGGAGTGTTGCATATCCGCTTGTATATCCAATAACCGCAGTGTGGGCCCCAAACGCTTTTGTTATTTGTTATCGGGCCTCTGGACAATGATGATGACTCAATTGACGGACAATGGATAACTCTCAAGTGGTGGAATTGAAGGCGAAATATCATATCATGTTCTCCCCATTCATAATCATGTTGGGACCCGGGACCCCGTAGAATCAGGCTGATCTCGGCAGTTTCTCCGCTCACGGCGTTGCGAGTTCGACAAATGTATCGCATATCGCTCGGCGGTCATTGTGTGCGAAAGACCCCGATAGCCGCACTTAGAGATATGCCATATACCACACTTTCGGGTCCGAGAATGTTGGTGGGAACCGCTCGTCTTGGGGTCTTTATTTTATTTTAATTTTACTTTTGCTGCGGAAGTATCAATGCGTTATTGGAGCCTCCAGGGTTGAGTTTCCCTCAGGAATTTTCCTCGGAATTATTCACAGTCTTTGCGATTAGCGTTACACGATTGCTGGACTGTGGAACGGAATTTTCAAATGGTCTCTGGGCCCTCCGTTATAAACCAACCATCATCCCATCCGAATCCCCGTGACTAGGCTGACTTTTGTGACATTTGCATCTGCCATAGAAGCGTGGAATCGCCATAGCACATTTAGAAATACACTGTCTGGGCAGTGGTTGGAAAAAATTCTCATTAACTAAATAAAATTATGATAGATGGAGTATGCGGCTGACGGGCATTAATTGCATACTCACGCAAAACAAGTTTCCCAGATATCTGCCCGTCCCGGCAGAATCATTTAGCAAATTAAATTTGCATCTCACAAAGTGTTTGTATAAGGCAAAAGAGCAAGCAGCAGCAGCAGAAGACGTGGGGCTTTCAGATACTTATAGGGGGGTGAGTCAGTGCAGCGAGAATTTCCTTGCTCAAAGATTAAATATGAAATTGTTGTGTTTTTTTAAGATTTTTATGATTAAGAATTGTTATGGTGACAGGATAGGGCTTAAACAATAAAAAAAAGGGTAATTTAGTTGTAAAAAAAAAAAAAATTAAAAATAAAAAAAAATTTATTTATTCTCTCTTTTCTAGTAATAGCTTAAATATACGAAGTCAGAAGCACCTTAATTAAGAATACAGGATTAAAAACAGGCTTGTGGATCGTTAAGCTCCACAATAAGTTATTTTACAGACTCGTAAGTAGGGCGCTTATACTCAAAGGTCCGGGTTCGAATACCGCTGAATGTTGCACATTACATCATTCAGAGCTCCAACTTAGATGTTGTGGCATGTTTATGTTTATTTACATTCTTAAAAAATATATATTTTTATTGACGAGTTAAAAAAAAATTTTTTTTTTTTATTTCATCCGATTGAGTCACCCTTTCCCCGGCAGAGCAATTGAAGGTCGCAGCAGCCGGACGCGGCTACAACAGCGCCGGCCGCTGAGCACGCATTTCGAAATGTGCGAGTGTCGGAGGCAATTGAAATGCTTTTCAGCAAAGGCGAATCGAACTGCTCTGAAATGCTTTTATAATGAGTTAATAAGCGATGCCCGAGAGCACCTGTTGCCATCGACGAGTGCAAACTGCCAAGTAATTAAGAGATTTGCCGACCGGCCTGGCCCAGATGCACTCGGCTTTGTTCTCCGACTCAGCTGCTTTTGCGTTGTTTCTCTCTTTTTTTGCCATTTTAATTGCTAATCAAAGCGATTTGTAATTCTGCGTTGTCTAAGTAATTTATTAACCATTACATAGTGCCGCGATTTGCGCTACGCTCGGCGAATACACAAAACCAGCCTCCCCTTTGATCTACGCCCCTTTCGGAGGGGGCTGTCAAGGGGGGCTTTGAGTTGAGGTGGCGCCAAATGTCGCCGCCGCATGTTTTCAAAATGAATTTCCGGCTAAGTGCAGCGCAAAGTGCGGATTCTGGGGTGAGGCATAGGTATGTTTATCACTTGGTGGTTAGTAAGTATAATTGATCGATGGCATTAGCTGAACGTATTCCTAGTTTGATTTGACATTGATTAACTACAAAGTGAAGTTAAGTGAGCTGACGGAAAAATTTATTTCGATTTTGATTAGATTTATTGATTAATATTGAGCGTGTTGATTCTAAAGCGAGAGGATTGTATTGAAAAGGAATTTTTTTTTTAAGTAGGTATAACCACATATTTATTTAGCTACTTTACTTAGTTTCCATATTTTTGTTATTTTGGATTTCATAAAAATGTAACTCAAGTAAGTTGATCAAAATATTGAATTTTATAACTATGTTATCACATTTATTAAAGTCTTATATGGTTCCCCAATATTTAGCCCCCATTGTTTAGACCTTAAATAACATTCCTGGTTCTTGGTCCAGATCGCAGCGTCTTTTAATAAATGATGCTACAAACTTTACACAGACAGGGGGAATTTGTTTGCTGTCGAAAATATTACAGTTTTCATTTGTAAGTTTCTTCGCACACCCAAACAAAAAGAGTGCCAAAAATATAATCAAAATGAAAATAAATTTGCTGGCGGCATCGCAACAGCGGAATACAGATACAACACGCAGACAGTCATGTTGGCAGATACTTTTTAGCCACTTTGACTAAAGCAATAACATTAGCGCTCGGCCGGCACAACTATTTTGGGCCAACAGAAAAAATGAGAAACTTAAAATTGAAAATGTATTTGATTTTAGTTTCGGTTTTATTTTGGAAAAAGGCGAGCACTGAACGCCGAAAGTGCAAAGCATACAGTTTTGAACTTGGCACGAGGGAGAACAACAGAGAGTGCGGCTGGGAGTGGATGGGATTTTCGGGTGCACCCAGATAGCTGGTTAGGCTGCAGATGCAGATGCAGATGCATCTGCGACTTCGCGTATCTGCGTGTCTGTAGTAAGTAAGTGCGGTACGGTCAATGCACAGCGACGTAGACGGCCAGACAAATATTTGTTTGCTTTTTGTTGGCTTTGTCATCGGTGGGTGGGGTGGGTGGTTCGCCCGAGGGGGTGGGGGCTGGGCGGTCTGACCACGTCACCCAGCCGGGCCTCATCTTCAGCGTCGCCGTCGTCGTCGGCGCACTCGTCATCCATATGGCAAACTATTTTTAAATATGTTTTAATTATTTGCTGGCATATTCCTTAAAGCGTTGACTAGTCGGCGTCTCCGTCTGCTGGCTGGCCCCGCCCCTTTGCCCCACCGCCTCCTGCTGAAATACCGAAAAAACCCGGGGGTGTGCCACACATGCAACTACTTTCGAGGTTCTCTCTGTTAGACTTTGGCTTGCTCCACATTTTTTATGTTCCTTTTCCCTGTGGCACCCTCGCAAATGGTATTTTAATTTTGTTCTGACGACCCTAAGCCTCTGAAGAATCATAGTTTTAAATCAGAAATATTGGGCTCTTCTTAAATATATTATTTTATTCACCCTCTAACAATAATACATTAGATAAGGTAAGCCAAAGCAATAAAGCAAAATTATACCCATAACTTTTTTCTTTCAGATAGCTTTAAAAACGTATCTTATTAAAACGTATCTTATTTCACATTGAGATACATTGTATTTTTGGTATTTCTGCAATGGCAGAGTATTCGGAACTTCGTGGCTCTGCCATTTTTGCCCTGCTACTCTTTGCAGAGTACATTAAGTGTGAAGTTTTTCGCCAATAGAAATATTATTGTCGCGTCGCGCATAATGTGTCGCAGCTTGCATGTAATTTTCTAGATTTTGCAGCCGCCTCGGCTGACATACTCGCATGCAAAACAAAATGTAAAAAAGCAAAACACCAAATGAAAAACAAATAAACAAACAAAACACTCAAAAGAAATAATCATCTCGGCTATGGCAGCTTCTCCTACTATTATGCCTAATAGGATACTTAAAGAAAATATTTTATTTGCCAAGCCATTTACAGATCTCTCCTTATATTTATTTCTTGGGCCCATAAAAATATTTAAAGCAAAGTGTTTGGATTTCGACCAACACTGCCGAAGAGTTATTTCAATTAATTTCTATTTTATTCCATTTTTTATTCGGGTTCTTATCGAGTGGGCCGCACCCAGCGATCCGATCGAGCTGTAGAGCAAGGCAAACAGGGAACAATCGGTCAGCGACAATGAAAACGCCGAGTGCGAGTACGAGTAGCTTTTTGCCGCCGCTGCAGCGGCTGTCGAACAATATTTTCAGTTGTACTTTTCATTTTCTATTTGTTTAACTGGCGGCGGCAGCAGACTTGAGTCGGCCAACAAACCGCATGCCCGCTCGCTTTACAGGCTTCTTTTTACCACGGAAAATATTATTTGGCGGGGCAGGGGGCCCTTGGTGCCCTGGGGGGCGGGGCTTATCCAGACGAGACGGGACGCCAATGAAGCGAGAAAAATTACTGTTTGTAAAGTGAGTTTGTCAACATGAGGCGTGTGCATCGCAGAACCAGACAAAAGCCAGATACAGATACAGATACATATACGAATACGACCACGAATACCGATACAAACAAGTATCATTAACGCAATGCCCAAACCGTTAGAGAGGCATGCACTCGAGCTGCAGCCGAAGCTGGTGGCATCTTTACCTGGAAGCCGACTCCAAAAAGTCCATAGCTCCAAGTATTTTTCTGCAGAACTTTTCGTTTGGCTCGGAATGACGATGAGCCAGGAGCAGGAGGGGGGCACATGGGCACTGTAATTGAATACCTGGCATACTCATCTTTTCCAGCACTTCCACCATGTTTACATGGGCATACCCTGCCCTCGCTGGGATTATGCTTGTTTGTCGGCACTCGATGAGCATTTTGTCGGCTAGGAGCCTGAATTGGCTTAGAAAAAGTACTATCCACTTACTTATAAATTTCATCTTTAATAGAACCATTAATATTAATATTTATGAGTATTATCAATTATAATTCGGAAATGCATGAGAAAAAATAACTATTATTGCATTTGATTACCTGTTTAATAATAAAAACATTTGTATTATCATTTACTATGAGAACCTAGATTATATTACCAGAATATATGGAGACTTTTTACCCATTGAAGAGGATTATATGTATGTGCCATATCTTTAAAGGTATTCATTATTCGGCCTACAATCACCTCCAGTTCTGAGTTCTTTTTTTCTTTTACTTATTTATTTCATCTTTTATAGTACCAATAATATTAATATTTATGAGTATTATCAATTATAATTCAGAAATGTATGAGAAAAAATAACTATTTTTGCAATTGAATAACTGTTAAATAATAAAAACATTTGTATTATTTGTATTATCATTTACTATTAGAAACTAGATTATATTACCAGAATATATGGAGACTTTTTACCCATTGAAGAGGATTATATGTACCATATCTTTAAAGGTATTCATTATTCGGCCTACAATCACCTCCAGTTCTGAGTTCTTTTTGGGTTTTGTTTGGCTAGGCGTGCGTTTATGGTTTGTTGTCCTGGCTGAAAATGGCACTGGGCCCATCTTAGATGGAGGCCACGAAGGCCCAAGAAGCCAAGGCTACTGGACAAGGTCTGCAGCGTTGTCAGCAATTACTCATTTATGGCTTGCCCCGGCATTTCTCGCTCTCGGCTTCTGTGTGAGCTGGTATCTGTGTTTACTGCCTTCTACAGCTCAAGCACTGCGAAAAATTGAAATAATAAATATTCATAAATGTAGATACCCGAAAAGTAAAAGTAAGATTTATAAAAATACTTAAAAAACCAAACCTAACTTAAAAAACCCTAAACTATTTTGGAAAGTTTTTATTTGTGTAATAGATATATAATATGGTTAATTATAAAAACGATATAGTATGAAGTGGTACACTTTTTATTTCTGTGCAACTATTGATTTATTCATTCGACTTGCGCGTGAGCTCTTGGGCTGCACTTTTTTATTGGATGACCGAGGATCCTCGGCGGTTATTGCCTCCTGCCTGCTGCTTCTATTTATAAAGATTACGTGTAATTAAAATCGGTTCCCCAGCATCCTCTGGAGCTCATCTCGTTACGCTTGTCACCCGACCGTTACTTGCGAGAACGAGATACAAAGTAAAGCAGATCGAAGTGAAGTTGAAGTTGAAGTGGTCGAGGAAAATCTAGTTCCAGCCACTCCACTGGGTGGCGCAGCAGGTTAAATCCAAGATTCTCTGTGACATCATATAATTGGAGCGTTTTCTTATAGGAATATTGATTGCATTATAATGGGCAAGAAATGTGGACAGGGCAGAGACTCTGAGCGGGTAACTGCGCTTGACAGCAGAAATTATAGTGATGGGGTTATAGTTGAGGAACCAGTCAGATCATATTATATCAAGAGAACAGAATTTTTCAGTTGATAAGGAAACCAGTCAGTTAGTAATATTGATTAAATATTTTGATTTAATCTTTAACACATCCCAGTTCCTAAAAATAAAGTAATTTAATTAAGGTGATTTATGGGTCAAGTATTGAAAATGTTGTATATCTTTATGAGGTTTTCTAGTATTTTTATCCCACAAGTGTCATATTCTGAAGGTTCCAAAAATATATTTCACCGATTCGTTCCATTGGAAACCGTGGCTGCGGAACTGTTCGTTCCACTCCATTGAAACCCCAAACAGTTCTCCCGATTCGGGCTAATCAGGGCACTGAGATTGCCCATTATCTCGACAGTTTACTGGCAGGGGAATGTGACCTTTGACATGCAGCCAGTATCCCCGCTCCAGGCAACAGTCCTCCTCCTCCTCCAAGGGCGATAAGCAAATTGAATTTTGAAGACGCGTAATCACATTTCGAAATTCTATTTTAATAGGGCATTTAAAATAAATACTCGTGCCTGACTTCGATGTCGTCGGTGGATTATCAGTTTCGAGTGGTCGACCTGACCTCGACGTGAGTGTTATCGAGGCCCCTAAAATCCTCCCAATGCAAGTTGGTGTTATTTTTCATCCGACAGAATCGGAATCTTTATGTGCCATTTGACACAGTTGGGCAGGCACTGGCTCACTTATGCAATCGAATCGCCCGACGACCGATGATTTCCAACCTTATCAGTCCCATTTCCACACAGTGAAGCCTCTAATCTCTGGCAACCTCCGATCCTCGCCGCCCATCTCCCTTCCCCAAAAGCGAGCATGTTTTGAGCGCATGAATCCCATCGAGAAATGAGATGTAGTCAATTCTTGAACCCCGCTGAACTTTGGGCTAGAAAATGCAACTAATTCACGTACTAGAAAAATGTATTTTAATTATATTTAGACTATAATGACTGCTGATAATTTTGTGGCTTTTAAGGCTGACCCAAAAAGGTTCGTGGTTTTGGTATCAAATGATTTATTTTACTTGAAAAACTACTCTGCTTAATTCTTGGGAAACCATTAAAATATGTTTCATGGAAAAAATTAAATTAAAGACAAGTCATACTTTTTAATTGATTTCCAAAAAACTATTTAGTGTAACATTTTTTAATTATCTTATGCTTCAGTAATAAACCATTTTTGGGGAGCTGTACTTATATTCTTATACGACTTTTTAGTAAAAACTTCGGCTTTCCCTTTGCTGAACTTTGATATTGTATACATTTTTTGGCGTTCTATTTAACTTTTATTTTTAAGACGCTGACATTTTGCCGAGGAGACAATGTGAACCGAGAAACAGCGGCGTCGAACACGTTCCTTTCCCTCTTAAATGGCGCTCCCAAAACTATTTTTGCCCACCGCCCGTCCATTTGTCCTTTTGTCCGCGAGTATGTCTCCCGTGTCCGTCCGTTTGTCCGTCCGTCAGTCAGGCAGTCCGTCCGTATTCGTTTGTGTCCACCTCTGTCTAGCCGTCAGTTTGCGGTGCGCCTTGGGTTTTAGCATTTACTTCTAGCATAGCTCGCATTTTTGTAGCAATTCGTGTCTATATGGTTTGTTTCCACCTCGTGCTTCTCCTTTTGTCGCATTCTATATTCTATTCGGTGCTCTCTTTGTTATGGGTCCGGGTCTGTAAATGCCGCGTGCTCATCACTCGCAGACACTTTAGAATGCAGCTAGTATCTGTGAGATGCGAGCGATGGATCTTGAGTGGCGCAGGACGGAGGGAGTGCAAAAGGTGTGGGGAGATACACGGACTTTGGGGTGCGGATTTCGAAATTTTTCCAGGATCTACAAGGATCTTATTTTACTATTTATTATAGCATATTTATCCGTAATTCTTACATTGTATCTCCTAGAAGTTTGTCTATTACGCACTATTTAAAACACTTGGAAGGGCCTTATATTTTCATTAAAACTTTTTAGGGGAGACCAACTGATTTTCGGTATTGATATTAGGGTATCTTAAGTTACTATTTATCAAGTTATGTTACATTTTATTGTATCTCTTGGTCATTTATTTTCATTTTGCTTCACCTTCATTTTTAGGGGAGATTTTATGGACCAAATTTTAAAATTTTGTTTTAGATCTACTTTGATCTTAAGTTACTATTTATCAAGTTATGTAGCATTTTATTGTATCTCTTGGTCATTTATTTTCATTTTGCTTCACCTTCAGCCTCACCACCTCCTTCACCACCCCCATCTCCTCCGCCTGCATCGCAATCCTCCCATTCAACGCAGATCCAACAGCACTCGGGAAATGGAAGTACGGTGGAGACTCCTTCGTCGGAGCACTCCTGAAAGGTGGCCGGCAATTGGCAGCTGAAAAGGGGAAACCATCTTAATAAAACTAAGCTCTTATGTTCTGTAGAAAATACCCTAACTCACTAGTGGATCAAGGAATCGCCCTTGTCGTTCTGACAAACGTAAACTCCACAGGTATTTTCGTCCTTTTCCGTTTCACCCACCTTTAAGTCATTGCCCGTTACGCCCTTGCAACCACCGCTTTCTAAAAATATTATACTATTATTGCAGCTACAGTATCTTTAATCTTAAAAGACAACCTACCTCCAGGTTGAAGTTTCACGAAATGCACAAGCCCATGTCCATAGGGCACTAAAAATGCCAAAAGGACAAGTCCAATCGCCAAACTTATCATAAGGAATCCAGTGTACTGACAAATACTATAGATAATGAATTTCCATAAGGGATTAAACCGGGCTTATATAGCAACTTCGATATTTAAATTCAATCCACTGAAACAGCTGCCTTCTGGCAGGGATTCCATTGAAATTCAATTTTCCTTCAAATTCTAAGTATCAAAAGGGTGTAATTAATATCATAAAAGTTTTATTATTTGTAAATATTTTTGTAATTCTACTACCATTTATTATATATGTAAAACTACTTACAAAATCGACAGCCAGCTTTGAGCTAAAATTCAATTTCAATTCGAATAAAATCCGTACTGTCTTCATGCGAATGCGAGAACTTTTGGCTATGTACCTGCTGATCCACTTCACCGCCGGCCACATTGTGATGAAGGCAAGTGATCTTACAGATCCCATAACTTCTTCAACTGGTTCTTGGTCCCCCAACCACAGAGACACTGCCGCCTGCACAAGCGAATGGTCAATCCGCATGAGCTTTTGAACGATTTTGCAGCGATCAAAGGAGCAGCATCCAGTGGATGTGCTCAAAAAAACACCGGAAGATCGGCAGATCATGCTGCAGGTTTCTACGAAACTGGAGGATCAATGCCAGGTACTGGAACAGGAGCAGATCCCAAGTCCAAGGCTTCCTCCGACAAGAGCTGTGAGGCCAACACAAAGTGCGACGTAAAGTCGGTCATCACGCCCGGCGATCCCAAGCAGAAGTCCTCCATGATAGCCATTAAGGCTGCCCAGGATGCCAAGGCGGCCAGTGAGGCACAGTCGGCGGCCGGCCAGGCGGCAGCCCATCACATCAAGCTGGAGCTTGCGGAGAAGGCCTTCCAGTCGGCCAAGGCCGCCGAGGCTGCTCTGATGGGCAAACAGATGATGGTCGATCAGCTGGAGCAGGAGGTCCAGGAGGCGGATGCCGTCGTGGAGGAGGAGACCAACTCCATCCACCACACGGAGGCCAATATGAATGCCGCCGTGGATGCGGTGAAAGTGGCCACACAGCAGTTCGAGACCATCAGTGAGCTGCAGAAGACCGCCAAGGAGGTGCTGGTCAACATCCAGACGGTGGCCCTGGGAACACAGCAGGAGATGGCCGCCAAGACGCAGCTCCTCGAGGCCGCCCGCAACCGGATGGCCCTGCTCCAGAAACAACTGCTGGGCGCCCACGACGACTACGAGAAGACCAAACAGGCGGCCTACAAGGCGGCCTGTGCCGCCGTGGAGGCCAAGCAGAGGGCCGGTCCCGCCTTCTCATCGTATTATATTTTGTAGAATTTCAATATTTATTATGTGGTTTTCAACGATTCTTTATTCTTATACCTTCTAAAAATATTAAGCAGTTACTATAATAATTTTTTAATGACCTTAACCCAAGATTTCTTCAGATTTAGTTAGATTATCTTCATAAATTTTTATTTTAAAATCAAATACATAGCAGTGCATCTAAATTAACTTGAATTTGAGTTAAAAGGTAGCTATTTTCTAAGGAAAACTTATCTTAGGCCTATTCCCCACGCCGAACCTAAGTTCATAATAATAACACCGCTCATTCTCATTCTTTCCAAGGCGTAAACACAGCTATATAGAACCGATAAACATGGAATTCGGGTTACTCTCAGCGAGATTAGCAGGTGTGACTTCTCTAGGATAGGGTTACACTCAATAAGTGCTATAAAAGGTTCTTTCAGGGGGATCTATTCCCAAAGTAACTCCATTACCCCAAGTGAGATGAAGTGCCTCCTGGTAACGATTGCCTGGATAATCAGTTGTTCTGGCATAAATGCCCTAGTGCACTATGTGAAGCTGGAGAAAGGCGGTATGGGAACCAATCCAATCAATGTTACCCTAAACAAAGTTGCCTGGTACTTATTTTAGAAAAGGGGTGCAAGTCTCCGAAAGGTGCGCAGATGGCTGTGGGTGATGTCGAGCAGGATGACAAGACTTGCGGGGCTTACACGTGCCAAAGCACCGAAGGAGATGCCTTTGTCCACTTGTAAGTGAAATGGGTTGTCATCGGTCATAATTTTGGTAAAGTAGCTCTTTAGGTTCGATTTCTCATGAAGGTTGTAGTTTGTTTTCCGTCAGAAAAGTTAACTTGAAGTTAAATTGTTCGATAGTACAATTTTGTTTTCTCAATGTTATGTTAGTTAAACGAGAGGGACATCGGTATTAGCATTAGAAAATCGTAAGGTTTTGCTGTTACTTTTGTTTTGCTGAGTTTTTAGTCTGATAAAACCTAACTTGATATTGAGAAACTCAATTTTTTTTAAATAGAAATTAAAAGCTATAACAAAGGTTAACTTGGCATTGGAAAATCGTCCCTAAATGTATTAGGTAAATATAGTATATGTTTAAAAGTCTTGACATTGCTGTCACGATAAACATGAGTTTAGGAATTAATCCCATATTCTGCATCCCACTTTCGGTAGCTGTCAGATACCGGTAACTTTTGCGGAGTGCGTGGAAACTGCTGTCCTGACGAATGTGGATTTTCCGCAATGCTGTTGGACATGTGCCGCTTGGGCGAAGTGCAATGGAGCTGGTGGAGACGGTGCTGCTGGAGGAGGAGGAGAAGGTGCTGGTGGTGCCGAGGGTGGCGGTGAAGGTGGAGGAGGGGCTGAGGGAGGCGCTGAAGGAGGAGGAGAGGCTGCTGCAGAAGCCCGAAGCCCGATCGATCGATCTAAATCTGATAAATACACCAAAGTGGCTCGTACCGCTTCTACAGTTGAAGATACCACAACGGAAAGAGGAAAGCCGCGATCTAAGGGAAAAGGAGGCTCAAAAAGAAGCACCATCAAACCGGATGAGTCTGAGTTTCCCGAAGAAAACCCAAATATTAAGTTTGGCGGTAAATCACCCATCTCCAAGTTCGGTGAGGACGGCCTATAAATATGGCTCCCTGGTATTTCTCAATTTTAAGCCCCGACATTGCTCGATTTCTACCATAAATAAATGACACGACAATGTGCACTCCATTTGTCTTCTCGCAAAACTGACCCACATATGCGCACGTCAAGATCGGGAGTGATATCTTCGCCAGCACATTTCTGGTTTGCCTGCGATTTTCGCTCCCCCTGCTGGACTTTTTTTTGGTTTTTTTTAATTAGCCGCCGCCGGCGAACAAATCGCCTCGAAAAACAGGAAAAGGGTTTCTTTTCTGTCGGGTCCTTCAACCCGAGTGAAAAAATTTCAAAATTATAAAGCGAAGCAAACGGAATACCAGAAAAATTGAAAACCAGATCTCGGCGCGAGTTTGGGCCTGAGAATGGGCATGGGTTTGGACCCGGACTCTCGAACTTGGGCAGGTAGGGCTCGTTCCCTTCCGCAGAAGACTCCACCCTGGAGCAAGAGCGACTGGGCATGATGTACTCTAAACGGGAAAGACAAGAATAACCCCCGAGCAAAAAACGAAATGAGCCGCAGAGATCCCGAAAGCTTTTTCGGCCCTGCAATTTGTGAGTGCGGCCGCAGTTGACACCGAGAGACCCCTACGGTGCGGCCAATATGCACATAATTACTGTATACAAGACCACATCCTGGGGCGATCTAGATCCGGGCAGCGAACTGGTTGATCTAGGACCTCAGTCGAAGGACCTCAGTCAAAATTAAGATACTCTAATTTTTCGGTACGTCAAAATATCAATATAAACAGAATTACTGCAGTTTCTAAAATTATTTTTATATTAGTTTTACAAAAATAGTTTTTATAATTTCGGAATTACGAAATTTCTATTTACAAAATATACAAATTGCCCTATCATAATACGGAACAATTTTAAGAGATACCAGAAAAATAAATGTAAGCTTAAAATTAAACCTAAGTTGTTCAACTTTTTTGGTATGTCTTAATATCAATAAAAGCAGTAATTCAGAGGGCCTGAAAAATGTTTAATCTAGACATTTTTTGAATATATTATTATTAACTATTAATAATTACACCATGATTTTATATTATTTTTAGCATAATAATTATTTTTACAGAAAAATATACCAGTTTTTGTTTATACACACACAATAAATCCATAAATGTTTAAGAAAGCTCTAAAACTGTAGACTTGACTAAACTAAGTAAACCACAGTTTTCAGTGTAGGGTGCCAGCTGCTCTGCCGCTGCGCTGCTCTCGTTAATTGAGTGAACGTATCACTTTTGGGGACAGCCCGCCAGAAAGGAGGGGAAAACGAAAAAGAAATTACAACGAGATCCAAAATAAAATAAATATCAGGAATAAAGAAAACCAGATTTAGTTATTAAAATATGATAGCGTAGCCAGCACCTAACTTACGTCGTTGCCAGGAGTAACGTAAGCAGTAAAACACGTAAGCGGCAGCGTGACAAGTTTTGAAAACCATGCGGTTGCAACATGTTCGGTGCGAGCGAGATGCCAACGGATTAATAAAAACCAAGACCAATAAAATATTTTTTTTTTTTTGAGAATTGGAGAATTCTCTAAATAACTGGATTCCCCAACTCCTATACGAATTGTATAATTTTGAGGAAAGTTGCAACATGTTGAGGCAACATGTTTCGACTGTTATGTACTGGCGTTTCATATACTTGTGGGCTGTACATACAGCCCAGACAGAGACGGCACTAGCAACCGGGCGATGGCTAATATGGGCGAGAGTGAGCGGGAGCGAGAGAGACACGCGAACAGCTGTGCCAGGAGCAACAAGTTCGACGTCGTAACGTCAGCGCAGTGTCCGACGGCGACGTCGAGCGCCGGCAGCACTGGGGGGCAGAGCAAATCCCCGAATCTGAGCGTTATTAAAAATACAGTTGATCGTGGGCCTCGTGCGCCAACGGACGCAAAGTTCCAGGAAATTGGAAACAGAAACAGAAACACAAAGAAATCAGTAAATAAAGCAGAGAAAAACCTGAACCCTTGGGGAAATCAAAAGTCAAGAGGAGCGGACAAGTGCCAACGCTCGAAACTCGGTCAAGTGTTAAGAGAAATTCCCAATACGTTCTAATGAATTGCGCCTCGTGACGGGAGTGTGTGTGTGCCGAGCGATACTTTTAACACCTGCCACCGGGCTTTACGCGTGTTTCACACATTTCCAGCGCCGACGGATCGTTCCACCAGCCCGATATCACCGAAAAACACAGGCACTTAACGCGCGTTAAGGGCCCGGCGTCCAGAACCTTACACGTGTCCCCAGCGCTGACTCACTGACTCGCTGTATGCCCAAAAATTAAAAGGCAATTAAGCTAAATTTGCACTATTGATTAACATTGAAATTAGGCAATGCCCAACGTGTTAATGAAAGCCGCGTCCAAAAAAGAACACAAAGAACTCTGTGAGCGTTGACGGAAGCCAAACTTCATGTCATGATTTAATGATCGCAAGGGCCAGCGGAGAACCAAGTCGCCAAGGTAACAGATGTCAGCTTAAGTTAATAAGGGAAGGGGTTCTTAAAAAAAGTAGAAATAATTAATTATAAAAATATTAAAATAGGGAGAAATGGGTAAAGTTTAGGTGGAAAGTAAAAGATAGATATCATCAAGGAACGGATTGGGTGGCTATGGGATTTTTAAGAGGGAACTAGGGAAAACTAAACTTTACTCACTCTTATCTACTTTGACAAAACATTTCATCATTAATTCCAAAAAAAAGCTAACAAACGTTACGAAAATTATACTTTTTTCATATAAATAACTTCAACAGATAAAAAGAATTGTAATTTGCCTTTAAAACAAACTATAAAATTCAATAAAAACTCATAAAAAAAAAAATGTTATCCGTTTTAATTATAAAAGAACTTTACATGTTTTTAAATTTATGCTATGAAACTTCACGACCTTTTTCAATTATTTTTTTTATGTATCTTAGAGAATGAAATTTCCAAAGTACACCTTACAAATCCTTGCATGCATTTTTAAGATTTCCAAGCCCCCTTTTTCGTAGCTCACTTTCAACTTGATTAATCAATGAAGCCACTAAAAGTGAAAAGAGGCGGGAAATCAAAGAAGTGGGCGCCTGAAAGGGGGAGGGGATCTAATTGATAGCGCCAATATTGGGGGCAGCGCTGCGGCAGAGGCCAGGCAGAGCGAGGAAAAGGAAGCCGAGAAACCGTTACACTATGCGCGACAAAGGAATGTGTCACAGTTGAAAATCAAATCACACGTTAACGTAACGGAAAGGCAACAACGTAGCGGCCGTGGCAACATGTTTGAAGCAGCGCAGTCGGCGTCGGCGCTGGCAGTGGCCGAAGATCGTGCCTAGAGATGGTGCGTTAGCCGCCAAATCGAATAGTTATAAATGGACTAGGTTACGATATTAACGTTCAACGATTTTAATTTAAAACTTTTAAACGCAACTACATATTTGCCGAAAAGTAAATAAGCAAACTAACATTCTTCCCCCTGCCCACTCGAAGCACACGTGGTCGGCAGCGTGCTCGTGCCGCGCCGAAAACATCGCCGCCTCTCCCATCTCTAGCCGCGGGGCAGCGCAGTCGAGGCGGCACTCGCCGGCGCCGCAGCTTTCAATTCTTTTTTGGTGCTCGATCGCGACGGTCCGTTCGCTCTGCGCTGCGCTGCCCGCGCCTGTGTGTGTGCGGGCGTTATTGTGCATGTTTCCGGTGGCCGAAAAAAACGAGGAAAATAAAATGAAATAAAATAATAAACCGAGAACAACAACAGCAACAGCGGGTTCGCCGGTGTGGGTGTGTGTGCGTGTGCATCTCGCGTAACAACAATAATTGCATTTATCGGATGGCGCCAGCTTCAATTTAATTATAAATTTGTACACCAAGTACCGCTTTTTGTGCGACTTTTCCTGCCACAAAGTAGGCGTTCTGCTACATCCGCCCACCTCGTTCACTCCGCCGGGAAAATCACGCGCGCCGGTTCAAAGTTAAAGTTCGTTGGCTAACGCACACACACACACACACTCGCACACTGAGGGAGCCTGGCTTTGTTTTTGTTGCGTTCTCGGCCCACTCGAACACAGAGAAAAAATCAATACTTGTTATGGGATTAAATTCACAAAGCAAGAGGCAGCACTACGAACCCAAACCAAGAAAAAAAAAACGAGAAACGATTTAAATAAACTCGGAAAGAATTTCTTATCGCCCGGGGGGCCAATGTTCCAAGGTTTTTGTGGCCTCAGAACTTTGAGCTTCCTCTGGAAAAGGAGATTATAAAACCATGTGTAAAGCATAGAACCAGTTGGAGAAAAGTGGAGTACCCGAGCTTGCTAATTAGCAAGGACATCTGTTCACATCTTACCGGGCAGCATTAGATCCTTTTTGCAACTCTAATACTGTCAGGTAAAGATGTCGTCCGTGTCCTTAACCTTCAGTACAAACAAGCTACCAAAAAACCAAGCCAAACAAATCATAAAAGACCGGGAAAAACAAGTTTTTCAATTGTGCCTTCGCATCGCAAGGATGGGAGGAGAGCGGATGGATACTGCGGAGACAAGCGGCAGAAAATTGGTCATAAATTCTTATTTTTTGCAGCGGCAGAACGACGCGTTTTGGGATGACATCAGTGGAAAAAGAAATATTAAAAAGCGAGCGGAGAGATCGTTCCCAATTCCCATTATACCACCGTTCCCGGAGCCCGGCCGAGTCTGCAGGTAACCACCACATACCATGCCACACCATGCTCTACCAGGCCATGCCATATGGAGGAAGACAGAGAGAGATCTCTGGAGAGGAGCGGAGATCGTATAAAGACTATATTTTATGGTTCCGCTCGCCTCGGAGGCTGCTCTGCCCGCGGGTTCTTAGTTTCATCGCGGCAGCCAGCGTTTAGTGACAAAAATCGTCTTCTTTTATGATCTGCCCCTCCGTAGACCTCGCCCCATCGCTATATCCACAAGTTTACGATTATAGTCAGCTAGTAGCTTGGCTTCGCCTCCATCTTTTCCCCCCGCGAGGCCGTTAAATGCTCATAATTTGAAATTAGAGAAATGCGAAACAAGAAACCCGGCATAATCAAACAATTAAATGCTTATGAATCGCCGAAACGTGATCGGAGAAAACGCAGCTCAGTTGTTGTGATTCGGACGTGGTTAGAGTAATTGGGCGGAACTTCGGGTTGTACTCGGGGAAATTATCGCACCTGCTGGACATTAACTAAGAGATTTAGTACAGAGGCGGAAGTTAGGCATTCAACCCAGGCAATTAATGTTTTATAATAGAAACGTTTTAATTAATACTCGTTCTTGGAGTCGTTTACTAATCTTGTTTTACACGTTTATTTTACTTTTTCATTGGACTTTTATCTATAATATCTATCTATAATATGAGGTAATGCTTGAAAGCTTACATGCATCATTATGAAAAGTATTTTTTCTCACCCATGTTATTACCGAGCTCTTACATAATCCGCCTTACAAAATCTTACTTCCACCAGGCGAATTCCAAATTGATAACCGATTGTCATGTATTAGCTAATCCCAGCCTAATCACCCACTCAGTTTCTTGCATCCAAAGTAATTGATAAGACTCCGCCAGACTAGATAAGGTCTTGGAGGCTGATCCCAACCAGAGATTGCATTCGAGACTCTCGAATCTATCTCTATCTCCCGCTCTTCGTGACAACATCAATCCGCTTAGCCTGTAATAACAGACGAGGCAAACACGAATTCCAGCGAGTGCCACCTGGCAAACAAGCGACTTGATTGTCAAGAGTGTCCAGGGGAACGGGCATACCTATATTTATACGAATAGGTAGGTGCCCATGATATGTGCTTGGGCCCACACACTCGAGAGGGAGACCCTGTGTTTATGTGGAGACCCCGACCGACCCACCGACAACGGGGAGATATATGACGCAAGTGCCCAAGGAGTAGGGATCGTAAAAGCGTTTACAGGGCTTTTAAACTTTACAGTTTCTTGGCCCAGTGGGTAAGGTTTCTCGTTTCCAGGCCGCTGGGGTGGCGCGGGGGTTAATCTAATCAGGAGAACGAAAAATGCGTTAGTCGCGGTCTAGCCCGGCCGAAACGATCCCCGTAAGGCGGAACGACCAACGTAACCAGAACGAATATAACACCTGTTAATGAACTCGGCGGTGACTCTAATGAAATGTGCACACCTTCCCCTGTGCCCCTGCCTCGCTGGCTCACAAACATAAGCCCCTTCGGAGTCTTTCAATAAAAGCCTGCATAAATCAATTAAATCCACGGGATACGAGGCCCTCCCAGTCGAAACCCCTTGAATAATGCATAACCAGTTGATCCGCTGCTTTAAATACCCCGTAATATATGCCAGTTTAGAGTTCTTAGTGAAATAACAAAGTAAACTGGGTGCTATAAATGAACTACTGAGGGGATCTATGGCTTATTTCATAATTCCATAGAACATTCTCAGTAGTCCAGCGGCTTTATTAACTTAGGAACAACCGAACTGCGGAGTCAGCACTCGTGCGACAATTTCACAAGCCACAACTGATTGCGGCTCTGTGCGCCGGCCAATCTACAATTTAAATCGGCCAATAGAAGGTCCAGTGTTGATAGGAAAGCACTTCACAGCCGTACAGCCAGCTCTTGATATCCACATGGCTCTACACGATAATGTCGCGTTCACACCACAGCCCCAGAACACCCCCACTTGAGCTGAATAGAAAAAAAAACCGAATAAAAAACAATAACGACCCATTGAAAGTCGCACAGAGCCCGGCCAGACAATCGATTCTGTCGGTGGCCAGGGGCTAAAATGTTGAAATTAATTTCATACGGCCGCATATCTCACCTCCAACATCTGATTCGAGTTGGCCAGGTGTGGGTTTCTAGAGTGCGGCACCTCACCTGCCCACCGTTGGCTTACTAATTATTTGTAACCGATTGGAAAGCTAATCAACGCTGACCAATAAAAAGAGTACAGAACTGGGATGGGTCTATAAATATACCGTCTTTAGTCTAGTCCCCTGAAAATCTAATCAGCTTTAGCCCATAAAAGTGCCCGGAGAGACCGGTGGGAAAGGGCTACGAACGCAGTTTCTTTGGCCAGTTCCCACTACTTTGAAAATCGGAAGAGGAAAAGTCCTAGGCGTCATCGTATCTAAGCACTTTGTATGGTATATGGAGAGGTGCTGTATCTAATCAAGGCGCAAGGCGGTTCTATCTAATCAAGTGCGTGAGGAGAGTATCTAATCGTCCAGGGATAGGAGATACTATAAGTGGACAGCTTTTTTTGACCGGGCATTGGGCTATTCGTAAGAAAACGAGTGGGTTTTGGATGAGTTTAACTAAAATAGAAAGAGCTACAAATCGTTTTTCACCTCTTTAAATTCATTCATTCAAGTAATATAAGTATCATAAACGTTATTATAATAGCACTCTTATAATAAATATTTAGTACAGAGAACCCAGCAATATGATCAGTTCTATAAGTAATCAACTAAGGTACCTTTAGGTGATGAGTGTAATCTTAATTTAACATTACAATCTATCAATAAAAATGCTTTTATGTCTACCATATATCACTTTCAATGTTTGTCTTTCAATGATCATATCTTCCACGGTAACAGGGGAAGGGAACTGGGAGGAGCTGAGCTCAAATCAAAATATTGAGCATGATTTATAAATTACGGGCTGTAATATAATGCGCCTTGACATGATAATGGAGGCGAGACCAATGGAAGAAAGAAAGGCAGCCAAGAGGCGATGAACTGCAGGAATGAAATGGGCGTAAATCAATTAAGACGACCCAACAAAGCAATCAGGCTGTATTAACAATTCTGGTGTGAATGAAATGTCATAAAAGGCTTGCGCGAAGTCATGCCCTGTCAGTCTTCAAATTGATCGTGTCACAGTCAGGGGGAACTCCCGAAAATGCATTCGATAGAGCCTCAAATTGAACCTAATTGTTTCTCGCTCAGTCGGCTTGGATGTCTCCTAATGAACTTACCATGTCGAATGCGATAGCCAAAGATTGGTAACTGGAGTGCTGCCGAATGGTTCGGCTCTTTCAACTCCGCATTTTTCCCCTTCCCTGTGCATTAATTAGTTATACACTAATTTCCAATTCCGATTTCAGTCATGCAAATGTTAATTGACCACTTAAGTTAAAACTTCATAATGATCGTTAATAATACCGAAGGGGGCAGCAGGAGTGGAGCGTGGCTGCGACAACTGTGGCCGAAAGAACAGGTTCAAAGCCCTAACTAGCCAGGTCCAAAACTCGTAAAAGATATGCAACCAATACACACACATCGTGGCCTCACCTTTGCGACTCTGCGACTCTGCTGACGATGGGATCTTGAGAAACTCGAGCCCCTCCAGAGCCCCGGGCTCTTAACTGTGCATTAATGATCTTCTCGGCTAGCTCATTTATATACTTTGGGCAGCGACAAGGTGGAATCTCTGGGCGAAAATAGTTTGTAACTTTGGTGTAAAAAGTAACACAGCCTGGCTAAGATACGTGGTTACTTCAGAACCTGTCCAGACTTGGGATCATATGGAAAGTATCTTGTTTTCCGTCGTTCTCAAACCGATTACATTAAACTTTGGTTTGGAAAGTACCATTTTTATAATCCTTAAAATGTATACCTCTGTTTTATTCTTATAACTTTATTTGCGAGCTAAAGCTTGAGCAACGTATGAGCTTAGAGATGATATCATCTGGTATCTTGTAAAACTAATGGCCCTTTTACGATCTGTTTCCAGTTCATTTACAAAATGCAATTGAATTCCCAACAGCTATCTAAATTGATCAAGTGGTCAGCTGGGGGAAGTGGAACCCGAAGTGCAAGCTCATGGCTCATAATCAAGGGCAATGAAAGCTATTTTCTGCTGGCCCAACTTGATTGCCCTGCCCGCGCCGACAGGTGAAGCCAAAAGGAGGCGATCTCCGGACTGGTGACTCGTGCCGCCGAAACAATGCCGCTGGGAGAGGTCTCCCAGTTTCAGGTTCCCAGTTTCTAGAGCTAGCGCAACTAACTCAGCGCCTCTTGCCCACAGGTAATTGAACGCTGCCCCCACTCCGCCGACTCCAGACGAGCTACTGTGTGTCCCTATCCCATGGCTCTTTGGCACGCCTGCTCTTTAGCGATGGTCTGCCGTGCACAGGAAGAAAGGGGAAGTTGTCTTTAATAGAATACTATATTTATTCAAGTACTGCACTTTATAGTAACACTAACAACAAACAAGAAACAGTATCATAATATTAAGAACATAATCCTTACATCAAGAACAATATCATAATATTTAAAATTCCTTATATTAAGAACATTATGATAATATCAAGAACATTTTGGTTGGATCAAATCTTTTTTAAACTACTATTTTTTTCAACAAACGGTATCATAATATTAAGAACATAACCCTTACATCAAGAACATTATCAAAATATTTAAAATTCCTTATATTAAGAACATTTTGATAATATCAAGAACATTTTGGTTGGATCAAATCTGTTTTAAACTACTATTTTTTTTTAACAAACGGTATCATAATATTATATCAAGAACATTATCATAATATTTGAAATCCCTATATTAAGAAAATTATGATAATATCAAGAACATTTTGGTTGGATCAAATCTTTTTTAAAAGTACTATTTCTTTCTAAAAAAATTAAACATTTCTCTGTCTGGAAATGCAATTGCAAGTGGAGCTCAGGCTGGAATGGGCATGTGTATCGGTCCGCTGGTTCAGCATCGTTGGGGTGCATCAAATTAGCATTGTTCCCAGAGCCACTGAGCTTTAAAGTCTGGGGAAGTGGCCGTATTTAGGGGCAAAAATACTCGAATTTCCTGGAGACATTTAAGGGATAAAAGATCTTACAACTATAAATTGTGTATAATACTAGATTGAAATCTATAACAAGTCGCGCTTGTGTCCGTTTCTTTATTAGGGTACTTCATGTTTTATTTTCGATTTATAAATGTACGTAATAATTTACCAGGCGATCACTGCAAAATAATAAAGATAAAGGGGCACTTCACTCTTTCAGGCCAGTTGCCAAATATATTTTAAATGAGTAAATATAGATATGTCATGAGATAGGTATTTCTTGCTAGCCAAAGAGGGTTCCAAAAACAAATAACTAACGATACAAGCTACTTCTTAAAATGGATTAGGCCAATTACACGGAGACATAGTTCAAGCTTCAAATTCAATTATGGCAAAAAACATATTTCACAGAGTCGAGCATTAATAACCCGGCTGGCAATTTGCATTCGTTATCCAATATATTTATGGATTGGGGCCACTCTAGCGCCACCTGGCGGCGCGCCTCGCGTATGGCTAATCGTTCGGTCTGGTAATTAAAAAGTTCGCTTTTCCAGCTCGTTTTCCGCTGCCCCCCAAACGGGCTCTTATCTCTCGACTAATGGAATAATTAGCCTCAACGTGGTTAAACTAATTTTTATCTCGGGCTGGCACAAGCTGATGGCTACGGGCACTCCAGCGAAATATGTCGGATACTTTTCCCGATTCGCTGGCAAGCTCAGTGAGCAATTAGCGGCCAGGAAAATGATCCGGAGGCTGGTCCGGCATGGTTATGAATATGCATGGACAACTGCTTTATAAGTGAACTCTACGCCCCTCACTATATGGCATCTGGTTATATGCACTTACCCGTACCTCAGACGCCTAACAGCCATCAACTGCGGCTGTGTACGTAGACGTTTAACACGTAAAAAATTATATAAATTTGCATAGAAATTGCAATGAACCTTAACTCGAATGTGGAAGAACATCTAGCAACAGGTTAATGGTAACACTAGTCAGCCGGTCAGTTGGGGTTACATACTTTAACAGGGTAGATGTTAAAAACAGATTAGAAATTTTGTTATTATTTTTTCAAATATTTCAAAAAGGGCTTAAAAACCCCTTATTTAACATGTTTTGTAAGACCGTATCACAAAAAAACAATTTTAAAAATAAATAAATTTATAATGTTTCCCATTTCCGGTAATGAGAAAGAGTTTCCGGTGATAGGGTTGTTACTTCATGTCAAAAGGTTCAACAACAAAAGCAACCATTCTTGATTCTTGTAATAAAGAAATTCTTCACCCCTTAGTTAAAAAAACGTTCATACTCCCTGCTGACTAGTGTAACCATTAAGTAGTAGTCGCTCAAGCAGTTATCGTAATTATTAGCATGCTAGTTGTTGTTGGCAACAGCAGACTTTTGAACCCGCTGACTCTCAACGCACACAAACCCACCGCAAGTGTGTTTTAAATGGAAAGCAAAGCGAGTGAAATTAGGTAAAAATTTGTTCATCTACGGCGGCCAGCTACTGTTGGCCAGTGTACATGCATTTGGGCCTGGCCCGAACGGCCAAATGGTTTCTTATATTGTATTTTTCGCCTGTTATTTATAGCGCAGAATTCTGTAGCAAGTTTGCCGCCGCCGAGGAGTCCGAGGAGTCAAGAGCACGCTGTATGGGATATTCGAAGGCGCAGCCGCGGCAACGGCAACAGAGTTATTAATGCTTGGAATTTTCATAATCGAAACGAGTTTTCGAGCAGTGGAGTGGCGCGCAGGGGCGGGCAGGCTGCAGAGTTATGGCCATGGCAAGGCGGACCGAGCACACTCCTGGCGCGAACAGGTGAAGCGTTTAGCTGCGCGACTCTGAGACTCTGAGACTATGGGACTGTGGACTCGGCTCCTCGGCGGGCACGGAGAAAAACGCACAAATTTGCCATAAATTAGATACGGCAACGAACATTTTATGACTTTCTCAACAAATGCTATTTTACCATTGTGTTCTTTCGAAAAGGTTACACTTGTCTCTTATCATAAACATGCTCTGCTCAAAGCACTTTTCATTGAAGCGAAAAAAATTAGCAATAAAAATATAAAAATAAATGTATTATAAAAAATTATATATATTATAAATAAATATATATAGTAGTTAAAAGGAAGATAATAAGGTTTTACATGACATTGAATTAACTAGCTAACCATTTAAATATTTATAGTATAATATTTTTGAATTTCAAGGAATACTATTAAAAAATTCAATGTTAAAATGTATTGTATGGATTAAAAAATTCAATTAAGTGTTCAACGCCTGAGTCTGGAAGTTTTGATAAAACACAATAATTGTAGATACGCAACTTATCGTTTCCTAAGAAAATCTTTGGAAGTGAAATATTATACTCAACTGTAGTTGTTATACTTTTTCGCTGTGTGCAAGACCCAACTCCCCAAGCTCGACTCCAATTGGCCCGAGTGGCCCCTGGTTGGACTTTGTGCACATGCCAACATCTTGGCATGGAAAAAAGTTGTGATCGGGTCACTAATTTGTTGAATTTGACAGAGCTTGATTTCTTTTTCAGATGTGTTGCTACAAGGACAGAGAAACTATTGACCGCAAAGAAAAAAGATGGTTTGAGGTGTACTTTAGTCAGGACAAAAGAGCTTAGACACAGGCCAAGATCCGCTCCAAAAATAGCACTGACTTATGCAAATGCTGGACAATCGCTTTCCAGCCGGTCGATCGCATGCGAACCTCATAATGCCATCGCCATCGCCAGTGGCATTGCAGGTAGCCGAATGAATGAACAACCTGCTCAGGAGACCTGCGGTAAGGGCAAGGCTGTAATTTGCTTAAAAGCAGCGAACAAATAAAGGGTTTCAATGGCTGCCCGGCCCCCAGACAGACAGCGATATCGAAGGGCAGGAGGGGTCTGCATCTGGCTCTGACTCTGACTCTGGATCTGCGAGGGCTCTCGGCTGTCTTCTTATGAGGCCGGCCGACAGCTGCCTGCCTGGACTCAGACAGTTCACGTCAGACTAGGACTAGGATCATCATATGTGGCTTTAATTGGGACATGTGCCCAATGTGGGGTGCATACTTCTTTCTATAAGCATTTAAGAATGGTAGAAACACTTGGGAAAAATAATAATCCTCCTTCAATTGTAACCGTTAGTACATAAAGTTAAAAATTATATTTTTTGACTTAACTAACTAAGAACAGAGTATCTGAAGGAACTTTCTTTTGTTTTGTGTTCAACACGTGCTATTTCATTGTTCCTTTTTGGAGCCTAATACATTTGTTTTTCCAGGCACCTTGCTCAGCGCGAAATTTGCAATACGACGAGTAAGATGAAATATGAAGAGCACAATGGTTAGAATAAGAGTATAGATATCGAGGTTGTGAAGCTCAATAAAACTCATGTGCACCGCAGGACTCTGTAAATGTGGGGCGCCATGATGTCTCAGGACGTAGTTCGTCCAGTACACAACCGTCTGCCTTGGAGTAAGGGGTCGATCTCTGTACAGGGCGGAGAATTTCTGAACAGCCTGGCTGTACTTAGCGTTCTCCAGCACTTCCTTGATGGCTCTCCGGAAACTGTCTTCTGTAATAGCCTGAAGTTCGAGGGCCACACCATTTCCCAACTTGACCATTACGTCCGCGTTCAAGGGATGATCTCCGAAAATGGGCAGGGCCACCATGGGTACGCCATGGTACTGTGATTCGGTGATGCTGTTCTTTCCGGCATGTGTGACAAAGAGTTTGGTATTGCGATGCGCCAGGATGTCATCTTGGGGCAGCCAGCTCTTATATAGAATGTTGGAGGCGTTTCCAGGGGTGTTCAGCAAGTCCTCCCACTTCCAGATAACGTTTTCCTTCAAGCCGGATAGGACTTTAAACATTTTCCCGACAATTTCTGGCTTCACCATAACGCTTTTGATGTTCGAGCCAAATGAGACAAAGATGGCTCCCTGGGTAGACCTATCTAAAAACTGATCAATATCCTCGGGCAATGGATCTGGCTGCTCCTTCACCTGAATGCCGCCAATCTCAATTATAGCGGGCACCAGAGGTCTGACTTTACCGTCCCTGATCATATGGGAGCCGACAAAGGCCAGGGAAATATTCCTTCTCATCTCACTTAGGGAGGGGAAATCTTTTTCGAAAAAGATTTTGTTATAAATTCGGGTAACTTTGTAATCGAATAGTATCGTCAAGTACTGGAGAATCACATGTTTGACCATGTTCTCAGCCCGTTTAAGAAAGGACATGGGTTGAGTTGCAAAAGTGGATTCATTAGGTACGTACGAAATCTCTGAGGGATTCGCTACAAACTGATCAATCATCGTGTTGGTCGGTGTCATCCAGTCTATAATTACCGGAACCTTCAGCTTGGCGGCAACTCCCAACTGGAAGTCGTTGTAGAAGAAGCCCAATATCATCAAATCGAATTTAGTGTCGTAAACGCGCAGGAATCTCGGATCGGAGAGCAGATCAGCCTGGGAATCGACCATCACATCCAGTTCATTTAAGAGGAGATACCTAGTACTTATGACGTCGTTCTTACTCTTGGCCATACTGGACATTTCGCTTACTAGAGTGCGTTCTTGTTCCTTTGTCACTGGCACCAGAATCAGATGTATATCCTTGTGCATCTGCTCGGGCCGAAGCATCGACACCACAGTCACATTATGTCCTGCTTCGGCCAGAGCATTGGCCGTCGCCATGTGAATAATAAGATGCGAGGGACTGAGGGCACTGTAGATACCCAGAATATTTGCTCCCTGGCTGGCAGCCACGACTGCGAGGAGCCACAAGATCAAGGAGCCAGCCATTCTTCGATCAATACCAAATGTAAACTGATTCGATTGTTTTCCCAACAGTCTTTTCTAACTGACGAAAGATTGGTTCACACTGGGGAGCATCATCTATTGACTGAAGGCCTTTATATTGGCCTTATATTGGCAACCGGTCCTCTAAGCGTGTTATACCTGTTAAAAGAGTGTAACAGGGTGTTTTGTATTCTTCAGAAAATAGGTAACAGGTGTTCTTGATCAGGATCACTAGCCGAGTCGAACTAGCCAAGTCCCTATGTTCAACTATTGCGCTGTCTGTCCGTCCGTATGAACGGTGTGATCTTGTAAACTATAAAAGCTAGAATACTTGGATTAACTTAAATCAGCCCACAAACCGCCGTAAACTTTGGGGCTAGCAGTTTGAAAACTTATCCATTACCGTTTACAGACCATTCATTAAGTAGCTAAGAATGTATCGCTGCCTAGATATGCATCTTCCTTTAGCTGAGTGAGGGGTTCTGATAGTCGTGATACAGTTTACCTTCTTATCATACTTACTTTTGGAGTCACTAAAATTCGTCAACCCTTTATTTAAATTATGCAAATTATCAATGTCTTTTGTTAAAAGCAGCCAGCATGTGGAATTAATGAGTGAATTGAAATACCAGAAAAATTCTGGTAAAAAAGCTTTCGTCTGATAAAGAGATTAACAATCATAAATGCTGTTGACATTAAATTTTATCATTTAATTATAATTTGGATTTTTATTTGTAAAATAAATTATATTCCCTAACCAAAATGTTTTCAGCTGCCATTTAATTTTTCTTTGCTTTGCTTTTCCCTGCTTATCAGCGTTATTAGCCTCTATTTTCGAAAATTCTCCCAGAAGTTGGACTCTGGAGACTGCTACATTGCTCCAAAGCGCTGAATTGAAGTAGAAAAACTGATAACGACTTTGGCAGAAATTGGAAATCAATTGGGACCCACAGCGGAGCCCGAGAAATTTCTGCCAGAAATCCATTTAAATATCGGAGTGCCACGGGAAAGCAAGGGGTCTCTGCTGATAAATGCCCAAAGGCTGCCAAGCGCGACGTCGATAAAACAAATGAAGAAAATCCAAACGGCGCTACGCTGGGGCAGAGAAGAAATGGACGGGAAGAGAGGTCCACAATTCCGTTTGGCTTATCGCAAATACGCGGCGAATGAGCCAGGAATTTATTCATAAGCATAAATATTCCCGGGACCCCGGAACAGGTCCGTGAGTCGAGTTCATTTGAACTCCAGTTCACGCAACAATCTTGCACCGCGCAGGCAGCACAAGAAGTGCTGGCGAACAGGAGATTATTTAAGTATTTATTAAATTGCGACTCACCCAAGTGGCCGGCAGACGATGGCCAATCTGCACGATAATCATGGGGTGTGAAAAATTTATGGGAGCCGCCGCCGCGCACGCGCAGAACAGAAAAGCCCAGCCAAAACCCAGAAAGGGAAAAGGCCAACCGAAGCGCCGCAGAATCGGACAGCATAATGAATATATATGAATCTGCATAGGGGTGGGACGAGTTCATGAAAAATAAATACAAGGAGAGGTAATGGCGGGGATTAACCCACCATAACAGAGCTGTAAGAAAATAGAATTGATGGTTCGATCAAGTATAAGCTTAAAACCAGATTATTAGAATTATATATTCCTTATATGGATTCTTTAATAATTGTTAATAATATTAATATAATAGTAAAAATATTCAATGAGCTAAGTTTCCTAAGTTGATAAATAATATAGTCATATTTCATATATAATGAATATTATTCGCAGTATAATAATCTTGATTTCCATGAACCCTGCGCCAAAATGTTCTTAATGATGTCCTGCCTAAATACATTTCGTGCCACCCTAATGTATCTGCAAATTGGTGTCAGAACAAGTGAAACTCTCATAACATTTGATTTGTGTTTTTTTGCAGATCGATGGGTGGATGGATAGATGGACGGATGGATCGGCAACGGCTTGAGTCATCAAACTGGCTAAGTGCCCCGGCTGGGCTGTCAGCTGGGCTATTCTTTTGGCCAGCTCGATCAGATTTATGGCCTGTTAAAACGTCCGCCGCCAAGTGCCAGGCAATTGGTTAAAAGCTACAAGCGCCCGAGATGCAACACACTCGATAACAAAGGCCGCAACAAACAGGCAAAGGGGCAAACAAAACCGCAAGAGGAACGCGCCACATGTCCAAAAAAGGATCCGCAAGGAGCCGATTCGGAGTTCATAAATAAAAGATGGCAAAGCCTCGAAAAGGGCTTAAACAATGGACCGCAAGGCCTTTCGCATCGAAATCCCAGAGAGGAAGCCAGGCCACAGACGGCATGCGCAGATCGAAACTTAAATATGCAGGCGTGACTTATTTAGGACAAATTGTTTGATTTTCGTTTCGTAATAAAAAGAATATTGAGAGGGTTTAAATGGAAGAAGGTTAACAGGTTCATTTGGGAAGGGAACCCTGCAGAAAGGGGAATATCAAGTTTGGAGAAGGAACTTCAAGAAATAATGGAAGAAAGATAATAAAAGTCTTTAGTTCAATAAATCTTTTCTGGATTTAGCTTAATCTAAATAATAATATAATAATAAAAATCTAAATTATAATAATTTATAGAGTATTAAGACTGTATTTTTAAAGAGGGAATATATTTGGTTGGACAATCAATGATTATATTGGATGATATTCAAGAACTATTCTGTTACGGATACAGTAATAAAAACATTTTAGTGTTTTTTCTATTTAATATAGTATATTCTAAGACTTACAATGTTATGCCAATCGATTAAATTCAGTTTGAAATCTTTTCATATTAATATTACATTTTGGTTACTTTATCCAAAAATACTAATATTTAAGTTCAATTTTAAAATTACAAAACAAAAATTAATAATTTTAATTATTATTTAAATTTCTTTTATATTAAGGTGTACCATGTTATTTATTTATTTATTAAAGATGATAGTAAAGAAGGTGTACCATGTTACCACGTACCATGTCTTTCTATTGATTACCTACTCCCTTCATATTATTTCGACTACATACTTGAAGATTTACCCACGACATCTGTCGCGGCCTTTGAGAGTTTCTCACGCCGCCAAGGAGTTAGGTACATCCCCAACCCGAAATCCATGCGAGTCCTCTCATATACACATCGCCGATAACTGGAGGCGATGGGGAGAGGGAACTCCGGCCTGGTCGGGGTAATATGACACCTTCGAGACATCGCCCAGGACAAGTGTCTAGGCGGCAGATTAGGCTGTGCAGCGGAGAGCATGAGGCAGGACACGCATGATTTGAGGAGGGGTAGCGCTCGGAGGGGCGGCGAGAAGAAGGTCGTTGGTCCGCATCGAAGTCGATACTATCATCGACAGATCGGAGCTCTGGGACTGCGACTTCACTTGCTTACGACTAGCTCGGTGAGTCCCCGGAGACGGGCAGCCAATGGTTCTTCTTCTGGCTATTTTGAATATTTAATTCCGTGACACTCAGCCGGTCCTTCAAACCGAAAATGCCCCTCTCTCGGCGATATACTCTTCTTCGGCTGCTCCGGGCATAATTAAAATTTATGGCCAGTGCGCTTCGAGTCAATTCATTAGTCGCCCCCTAGACGGGGCCTAATTAAAAAGTTTCATAAATTCCCAAACTCCAGCCACCTGTTGATCGGCCGTAAAGCGTTAGTGTGCGTGACTAATTCTTTGAGCTATAAAGTGTTTTGAGTAGGGTCAAGCCGATCAGGCAGGCCAAATTGTAGGTCAAATGGGGTTAGTGGTTAATAGATACCGGGAGAATAACGTAAATGCAAACTTAACGAAGACTCTAGCAGGCATGTGCACAACTAACTCCGTTCTATTTGGTTAAAAACTATTATATATTTTGCCTAATATTAACAAAGTAGTCAACGGCTGTATTTTTTAAGACAATAAAATTTAATTCATATAAAAGAAGGTTCCAGTTTCTATTAAGGTACTTAAGAATTCTAACGTAGTTAAGTTGTAAGTTGTCACACCTCAGATAACTCCGATTTCACCATCATTATTTGGGAAGAAGAATCCCTAAAAATATCATTTTAGTATAGTAAATTTGTAGTATATTATATTTTTAGTATAGAGTACAGTATAGTTTGTATAAACAAGAAAAATCTTTAAATATTATATAAAACCCATTCAAACACTTTGCAATTACGAAATAATTAGGTTGAATATCTACAGAAATATACAGATAAATCAAGCTGATCAGCAGATAAATTAGGTGCTTAAAGGATTAAAGTATTTTTCTGAAGAAACAGGATCATAGTAAGAACAGGTTAGTTCCGGTTATCTAAATCCTGTTTTCCTGCACGCATCGTTATTGGATTTCAATGGGGAAAATACAAATTATGACGGGTTTGCCGGGCGAAAGAAGCCAAGGAACTAAGCGGAGACAAGGACAGGAATGTCAAGTGGCAAGTGCAACATGTCCCCCAGAGTACCCCCGCCCGTAACCCAGTCCCTATGCCGAAGTCATTAGCATGCGAAAGGCAGCCAGAGACACAGCCACGGCCAGATCCACCGAGGAGACACCACCAACCAGTTGACAGTTGTCAAATCCACTTACGCTCTTCATGGTAAACAGTTTCTGACGAGCCTGCTGAAGGATTTATTTAAGTGCAGACAGACTAACAGACTAATAAGTGCGGCTCTCCCTGCAAACATATTCATAAGGCGACCGACGGGCCAGGGTGGGGGGAGTGGCTGCTTTTACTACCTGTTCCTACCTGCTCTTTTGTCAGCCCAAGTTTTATTTAAATTTTTAACGGACAACGCATGACTGGGAAAGTTTTCGTCTTGATTTCTATTTATTGCCACGAACGGGACATTAAACCTGGCCTTTAACAGCTTTGGTTGGGCTTGAAACAAGTTAAACTATGGCCACAATCTCTTTTCCCTCAGTCCAATTTCAAAGTTCTACGGAAAAGAAATACTTGAAATGCAGTTTTAATGTTCTAGCTTATCAAAAAGATATAACAAATTTCCTAAAAAATGTATTTTGGAAATTAATAAATTAAAGAAGATACATCCATTAAATCCATATTATATCCAGGAAAAACTAAAACCTTACAAATTATTTCAAGAGCTTCATCCTTATGACTGTGCATTATTAATTTGTCAATTTTATTTTTGCTTGCGTAAATGAAATGATTTCTTCAAACTACACAACACCAAATATATCCGATTCTCTGATTCCATATTTCTCGAAAAAGATGCGTGACTTGTTATTAATTTTTTCAGCGTTTTCAGAACTCAGCTCGTCTTTGTATGAGCCAATAATACCACGACGAAGAAATCTATTGTTAAAAAATATAAAAATTATATCTTTATTTTCCTCAATGGAAATAAGGACTTACTCAAAATTATCGGAAGTTTCACGAAAACTCTTTATAAAATGTTTGTGGTTTCCAAAATGGCTTTCTAAAATAAGAGAGTTTCATAAACTTGAAGTTTTAAATTCTTCCGCGCTTACTTACCTTTCATGCTCTTAAAACTTAGGTGGTTCAATAGTTTTTCCATTTCGCTCTTGCTCAAATCATTGCATTCCAAAAAACGCGAAAGTCTCCTTACCACATCCTTGAGGTCTCTTTTCATCTCCTCGTAGGTTACAAAGAAAATGTTCTTCTCGTTGCGCATCCTGTAAAAGGCTATCATGTGCGCTCAGTACGTGGCAAATGGAGTCTTATCGGCGATGAAGTCATTTACGAATTCGTCAATACTACACTTAGAATACTTTATGTCAGTAAAGAAGTGATATGTGGATACTAAGACGTCTTTCGGGTTGCGAGCCACATATATAGTTTTACGCCCATGAGTCCAAATTTCTCGGGGCAGCAGCTGCGCTGGTAAATGGGACTTGATCAGCCTAGGATTGTCTGGCATTTTATCACAAGCATCTATAGAATCGGCTTTCCACTCAGCGTCAACTCCAGAATGCCTGAATTCAAGGGAAGCGATAACAAAGGCAGTAAATGACCAAATATTTAACTGATTTTTGAAGTACTCACTCAAGATAGGGACTGCGCATCATACCATGACTTTGCTGAGCTTTCTGATAATCAAGACTATTTAACAAAAGCCAGGTCAGCTCCAGCATCCAAGTTGACCCTGTCTTCGCAGATGACACCAAAAATACATCGGTATCGCGCGTTTTAAAGTCCCAGATCCGATTCGCAAAGTCAAGCCTATATTCCTCGGACAAAGTGCACCAGATATTGCTCCAATCCTCCTTCAAAGGAATCCACTCAGGTCCTAGATCATTGGGTCCTTTGCACCGTACCTGAATCGCTCCTGAGCTTATGTAGGAGCACTTAATAGCCCGAGAATCGTACATAATGAAGTTTTCTCCCTAGTAACTTTCTGCAACTACTCGTTATTAGATCTTTGTTTCGACTTATATAGGCATCATTCATCACATGATCACTGCTAGCTTTCTTTTAACAGATTACCATTATAGGTCTAATTATAATAAACCAAATTGCAGCAATTCAAGATGCCGAGTTAAAGCACCTTTCTTTCATATCTGCAAGAGTTGTAAAAGAAAGAAAAGAAAATGTTGCTGTACAAAATGCTAGAAAGAAACTTTGCAGATTGTTCAATAGGGGGCATAATAGTTTGAGTTGAGTATACTTATAAATAGAAGTTCGCATTCTAAAGATAAGACTAAGATAATGATATTATAAAAATCTTGGTCTCTTTTGTGGGCTAACAAATTTTTGTACACAACATTTTTATACCCTTGCAGAGGGTCAAAGTTATACATTCCAAGGTTATATTCGAAAGTTATACATTCCTAACCAGCGTGTTTTTGAAAATGGAAGTAAGCAATCTTCAACCAATAAGTGGAAAAAACTAAGAGCATTTATTTTAATTTATTATATCTAGACAGTTGAAGCCTTTGAATGCCCAAACATTAATTTTAGGATGGCTGGTTCACCAAAGAAGGCCCTGTATTTTGAAGGGAATCCAAGCAAAGACATCATTAATGTCAGTAATATTTAAACTATATGGATGATCAAAGAAGCATGTGTAGGAAAAATATGTCCCATCGTAAAAGATAAATTATGGAAAGAAAATTCTGATCGAACAGGTTCATTGGCTGCCAAGTTAACTTGAGGGAAATGAACAGAACAGTCTGCAACCAACTGTTTCAATAAAGAATAAATAAATGAGTTGGCTCCTTCGTTTGTTCGCTCCCAGCTGTTTTCGGGTGGTTTGGATCCGAGTTAAATGGATTGTAGTTGGTACCCAGTCTCAGGGTCTAGCGTAATATTTGCTCGCAAACAAAAAGCGAACAGAACAATCGAAAAACTTGAAGGCTCCCAGAAATAAAAAAAAACCGATACTCGTGACTTAACAAGGCCAAGAAGCTGAAATGGTGGGGAACGGCGATGGATTTGGATGGATGATGGTGATGTATGGCGAGAGAGCAAGAATTGTGCAACCATTTCCACACCATCAGCGGGAAATCCATCAGGTTGGGTTCGGAAGATCTCTCTACACGGAACAAAAATGTGTCAAAGTTATGCTAAAAGACTTGTGTATGGACTATTACCAATTTCACTGTGAGTGAAATTATTTCTTATTTTTTTAAATTTTATTTATATTTTTTACTATGTTACTTTACATTAAACTGTAAAATATGTACAGACAAAAAACGGATGTATCGATTCTTTTGAATGGAACCTGGTGTCAAAAAATGACATCGCAATGCTTATTATTGAATATTTTTTCTGCGTGTTGGTGCTTTAAAATTTTCAATACGATCACCTCCTGTTTGGCATTTGACAATTGATGACCCGCACATTTGTCTCTAGCCTGTCGCCTTGCCATCTCGTCTTGCACCTTCATCAGCCATCTCTTTCATTGTGCGACTACCCCTCTCTCTCGCTCCCTGCCGTCTTCCTTCCCTTTCTCGCGGGATCTTTTGAAGTGAACCCGTTTTGACAAATGTGTGTCATTGCTGGGCCATCAAAAGACACGATCGTCGGAGTCTTTTGCTCTCCGAATTCGATTTTGTTTGGCAAGGTGTATTTTGGCGCTATTAATGATGCCGCAAACGGTAAAACCGACTCAAGTGACTGGCAATCTGAAGATGATCGTCATCACCATCAAGATCAACAAAAAGCATTCGGTTCCAAAGAAACTTTCAATGAATGGAAATTCATTGAGTGTGAGTGGTTTTCAGCTATCCACTTCCATTTATCTTAAAGGTATTTTCTAAATTAGTATAGTATGTGGGTTTGGAGAAAATACTTTGATCTGTTATTTCTTAAACTCGCTGACAGTTTTTTTCGGTCTATTGATCCACATTTCCGCGTAAATTCTTTAGAATTTTTGGGGACACATCTCAGTGACACATTTGTCCCATTTCTCAAAAATGGAAAACGCTCCATTGAAGCCATTACGTGGCAAATGATTCCAATAAACAGCCCGGCGCAATCCGTGGCATGACTTTCTGTTCTCGGATATTTAACAACTCTCATTGTGGCGACAGCGATGAAATCCTAAAATAATGCCATCACATTTTGAAATTCTTTTCCAAAGAACACGTACGAAGGAAACCATGGCGGCGACAAAGATATTCTATTTATGTTCGTCTGGTCAGTGGGGTACAATAGGTTTATCTTTAACGTCAGGATGGATAACTCAGGGTCTTCAAGTGTTCTAAAACTTAATAAATCTACTAAAGTATCTGTTTTAATATTTTTCACTGATATAATTTTATTCAAATTGTGGGTTTGCCTACTTTTCTATATTTGCATATTGATGGAAAGAAGGAAATACTTTAAAAATACATTTAAAAATATAATGTAGGATAGAATAGAGTTCTGAAACTCACAAGAGAACTAAAAAAACTGTGTAGCACTTGTTTTTTAGCTAATAAATTCAGAGTATTTCTCGTTCGGTTGGATGGGTGGCACCTTCTTATAAACGTGTCTCGAAATTAGGGGGAGAATTTCCAAACATTCGGTTTTGCATTATTTCAGCAGCCATCAGCGGCGACACGGCGGCCGAAAAGCTCGCCACAATTTTCATTAATTTTCAGTTGGGGAGATGTTCTCCGAACCACAGCAGCCCCAGCCCCGACTTTACGAAGAGTTGCGTAGGTGTCCGCGGTGTCCGTCCGGCCGTGTCAACTGCTGCTGAAAGATTTTCGTGTCGTTGTTTCCATCCCGCCTGCCAGCAGACGACAGACACGAATTCTTTCGGCCAGAAAACACATTTCGAAACTTTTCCCCATTCCTTTAATTTTAGTTTTGTATTTTTCGTTGATATTTTTTCTTCGTGGTGTCGCGGTGCGTACGTAAAAAGATTTAGCAATAGCAATGAATTTAGTTAATTTATGGCATTATTAATAACATCAAGAAGAGAAAATAGTAGGGAACACACGAAAATGTTTTAGATAATACAGGATGGGAAAAAATAGGGTTGCGGGCGATACACTAAACCGAATATACTTCATTGGAAATAAATGCAAGAACTAAATTACCCTAATTACAATTTGTCTAAATTTTAAATTTTTCCAGGGTTTCTAAACTAAGCTGGCTAAACGTCCATTATTTTTTCAAGACCCCTTTAAAAGTGTTGATCTTGACCATTTTAACCACCTTTTAAAAGTGTGTAAGTGGCTTTCCTGCGTAATCGCAAGTCACGGGACCATTTCAAATATGTTTTTCTCATGATACATATTTTTTGAGTGACAACTTGGCTTCGCAGAGAGATCGTATTAGAGCGCATTCATTTGGAAGTCTTCACACAACATCGAACATCGAAGAAGCCTCCCGAACAATGGAGAATTTCTCTGGGTCAGCTTAGTTATGCGGAGATTATTGAATGATAGCTAGGCCAAAGCCATAAATACCTGGGCCTGTGTGTATCGATGTTTGTGAATGGCACGAGCTCAACATCAACCTGCATAAAATGCAAATGAGCCCGACAAAAGACGCGCCAGAAACCCCCAAAAAACCAAACAAATTTACGACCCAATCAATAGACTTCGAAAAGCTGTTTTCTGCCTTTGTTTCCCTCTTTTCGGTTTGTTTGAGCCTCACTAACTCTAAGAGATTTCTGGTTTTCTACGACCAGAGGTGTTCCACTAGCCGTACCAAAATTTACATTAATTTGTGAGCAAAGTATGGCATATTATGCAAATATTTAACAGACTCCAACCTCTGGCATTTCCCTTGGCAACTAATTTAGATCTGTTTTTGGGTGTTTTTTTTGTTGTAGGCAAGCGACTGAAGGAACACTTCCTAAATACCCCATTATCAGCCTAAAAAATTTCCTGATACCTTGTGTGGAAACGCAACTGATCCGAGTCTGTTCGAGTGATTTCTAAACTAAACGATAACCCGGGTGACTCGGTTTCCAAATCAGCCGTCTAATCAGTGTTATTAAGCAATGACTTAGCGAACGTTTACCATTAGTCCCAAGTCGAATCGTCAAAACAAACGCATTCCTCGGGGGCAACTTTAACCCTGAACGAGATAACCAATTTCGCTGATTCGAAACTATTGAATAAATAGATCGGATCATTCCGCAGGAATATTAGGTGCCTAAAAAAACCATGAATGAATAACTATATAGGTAGAGAGAAAATTCCCCCCAGACTTCAAGGAGAAAGCTAATTTTAGCCAAAGGTTTATTCTTTTTCGATGTCAATTTATTATTAAAATTTATGACGATATTAACACGAAAATCGGAATAATACGTTTACGCATTTGACGTTTTTATGGGCCACCTCCACACCCTTTTCCTGTCCCCATTTTCCTCCGCAAGAAGGCAACTAAAAAAGATTTGTACCGATTCTTATACGAAAAAGCATTTGAAAATTAAGTCTTTTGCTGCGTTATTTATTGCATAGTTATAGCAAAAATGGCGAGACAACAAAGTATAAAGATTATCGCACGTCTTGACCCCAGAAATAAAATATATTTTTATTTTAAAATTATATACTGTTGGTTCTGTTTTCTAGAAGCCTTGACGAGCCCAATATTCAGCCCAATAACAACAAACCTTCAAAAGCAGATGAAAAATGCCATAAACACACATATGCATATGTATTAAGTGGAAACATGTAATTTGCATAAAATCACCTGATTGAACGTTAAATATTTTTAAGATTCAGATTATGGAGTCGAGAAATGCTCATAAAGTTCACCATAAGACGGCTTTTAAAATTGGGAGAAGCACACTGCGAAAAATAGTTGACGGGAATATTTAAAGCCATTTATCATAAACATTAAGTTGTGATACATTTTTCCCAGTGTCGACAACGGAATCAAGCAGAAAAAGAGAGATAGTCCAGCTTCAGAGCACCTGACTCAATATTCAACAAACATAAATATTTGCATAAATTACCAGAATAGTTTTTTCAAGCTGTTTTTAAATGAACAACAACAGAAACTGTCTTAGGCAGTATGAAATGATTATATACTCCCCTTTGATCGTTTTTTCGTGTGTTAAGTTCCATCGATTTATGTGCAAAGGCGATATAAATTAGAATTTTATGACATCCAAAGGGGCATAAATGAAATAAAAATATGTCAGCTCTACAAAGACACATAAAAAGGTCGAATTTAGTAATTAGATGCTGCATAAAATAAAGGTTCTAAAATCAGAGAAATAAATAAAATATGTGTCAGCATTAATAGCATGAATACAGGGCGATTCAATTAACTGCAAACATTGCATTAAAAGCTTTGAAGCTTATACGAATTTTATCCTAACTATTATAACTCAAACCTACACAAGCCAGTAAAGAATTGAATGCTTATTACTAAAATATTTTTTTATAAATACGATTTACTTATTACAATTTACAAATTACTAATTTTTTACATTACAATTTACAATTTACTTATGTATCAAAAGATTTTTGAAAAATGATTTGATTTTATGATTTTTAAAAAACAGTTAAAAGTGTTTAAGTGGAGCTTTGTAAAAGGTATTTTTAAACTTGTGAAACAAAAATGCATTTCCGGACTACCATTTAAAGCTCTGACGGTCACAGTATAAGGATGCAAAATAACCAAAAGTGTCCCAAAAAATAAAGACTATCAATGTAAAACGAATTCTTTTCAAAATTAAAACATTTGTCTTGCCTTGTAACAACAAATATCGTTCGAATTCTATATTTTGCAGATTTACCTAAATGCATTGTCAATCATGCACTTCCGTTTCCGGTTATTCAGAGCAGACCCGTAATTAATCGATAGCCAATATCGATACGTAAGGTGCATCTCGGCCCATAAGTCAATCGATATCATGAATCGAACTATCGAAACATCGATTGGACAACCAGCCAGCTGGTCTCCCTTCGCCATTCTTTAATTTTTGTTTTGATTGAATGAATTTTGGCAGGGAATAGCATGGACGATCCGCTCAAGCCGAAGCCAGTGCCTCTGGCCGCCGAAACGGTGCTGTGGTTCGAGTTCCTGCTCGATCCGCACAAGATTACGCACCACCTGCAGTGCCCGCATCCCGGTAAGCGCGAATCACTTGTGGAATCTGGCCGACAACTGGAGATTTTCATGCTTCCTCCACACTTACAGAGCCCAGTGCCATGGAACTGATCATGCAGTTCATCAGCATGACGCCGGACACAGCGATGGCATCGGTGGTGACGCCCGGCAGCGATTTGCAGAGCTTGAACCAGGCACCTCCCAATTCGGGACCCATTCCCGGCGTGGTTGGTGGTGCCACGCCGCCCACAGCTCCCAATGCCTCTGGGGGAGTGGGCATGCCCCATAGTCCCCAAAGGCCCGCGGAGAATGGCCTGCAGTTGACCCGGAAACAGCTGGCGCTCAAGATCCTGGAACTCAAGGTGGCCACTTGGCTGAAATGGGACCTGGATGCGCTAGAGAAGAACCTGCCTGTCATTATGCAGCTGGCCCTGCTGCGCGATCTGTGCACCATTAGCTACGGCTGCCCATTGAGTATTCCCCTGCCCAGTGACCTTAAGATTTGTAAGTTACTCCTTAACCTCCGTAATCCCTCTTTAACCTCCGTAATCCCTTACAGCCACTGCTGGCAACGACAGAGCCGCGAGATTTGCCTTGACAATATACCACCGCCTGCTGCTGCGACTGCAACTGATCAAGGAGCAGGCCCTCAAAACGCCACGTCCTCCAAATACCATGTAAGATGCCGGTAACCTAACCTGACAAGTCCTCTCTAAAAATTCCCATTTCAGGTACCAAACTGTGGACCAACTGCAGCAGTTTCTGGACTCCCCCACTCAACCATCCATCGAGTATTTACAGCAGCTCTGCGCCTCGGCAAAGCCCTTCTACGTGTTCCACTACGACAGCTTTGTTACCCTGCAGTGTGATGATCTGGGCACTGGCCAGAACTACGACCTTATGCACCTGATTACACCCCAGGAGCTGAGGGCCCAGCTGCACTATGAGCTGGCGCAATATTACCTGTACACCAAGCAGTATGTTTTGGCCCGGGAAGCAGCCGCCGCCTGCAATACCAATCTGCAGGCCATCCCGCCACAGACAACACTATATTTCTGCCACATACGAGCGACGGAACTGGAGGGCCTACTCCAAGCGTGTGGAATCAGCGCCCAGGAGCAAACACTGTTGGAAAAGTTCCAGCAATCGCTGCTCAACAACTACGCAGACATTGTTCCCATCTTGCGATTGGACAACAAAGCGCGGGAGATCCCTCTGATGAGTCGGCGGCAACTAGAACTGGATATTGAGGGCTCCCTCTCCACGGGTCTACTGAAGGAAACAGTTCAGCTCCAATTGCAGGTGGCCGCTTTGAATGTGGTGCGCAACATCTTTGAGTGGGGCAGCATCTTCGGCAGCGTGGAGTACTTCGAAAAGTACAGAGAATTGGACTGCCTACCGCCGCTGGTGGAGGCTCTGCAGGAGGTGCTGCCGCACTGCAGCTTTAAGGAACAGGCGGCTCTTAAGCATTTCCTTATCGACTGTTTGCTGCACCAGGCCGGGCAGTCGCGACAACTGCTGCAAACGGTTCGGGGATTCGGAATCTTCTCGGCCGATGAACTGCAGGATCTAGACGAGCAGATGCTGCAGGCGGCGCCGCCGGTGCCCACCAACTCGCTGGCCTCGCTCTCCGACTGGATGTGCCACTCCAAGAGTAAGAAAATCTAGTCCTACTTGTTCACAAATGATCTAAATTGACCTTCCCCTTTTTCTAGTTAGTCGTGTGGATGTGGGAGCTCTGGAGCGTCAACTGATCAGCTGCACCAATGCCAACACAGTGAGGGTTTTGCTGGTGAAACTTTGTGGCACAGCGCCTGGCAAACCTTTGTGGGCCATTAACCCAAGTTGGGACGTGCCGCAACCTCTGAAGACTCTTATTATGGCCATGCCGGTGAGCTTTCTACAAGACTTCAGCTATGTTCTGCTGGGCAAGGCGCGGGAATTGGCCACAAGGGGCAACTACATCGATGCAGTTTCCATGCTGAGTGTTCTGAAGTCGGAAACGCAGCGTCAAGAGATTGCGGCCAATGTCCAGCTTATGTGCAAGCTTCTCACCTGGGAGATTCTGCACATCCAGATAACACAATCTCTGGAGGAGTGGCACCAGAAGCCCCTAGATCTGCAGTCCCTGGGAGGTCGATGCAAGCAATGTTTGGGAGCCCTGCAGGCGGGTGATTCGATCATCCCGCGCCCGGACATCCTGGAAAGCTGCGCGATCATGTTGCTTAACCTCACGGAATTCGCACCACTCCTTTACCTGGACAAGCGGGCGGGACCTTTGGAACTGCCCCTAGCCTTCGCTGCCACCTTCATCGAGATGGAGAAGATGAAAGGCCCCAAAAAGGTGTGTCGCGATGCCTGGGAACTGATGCTAAGCATGTTCCTCAACGTCCCGAAGCGCGGCTCCTCAGGAGTTGGCGGTATAAGCTCCCTGCAGGCCTTCTTGCAGCGTGTACGCCACCAGAGCATCTTCGGTCTGGCCATCTCCATGATAGGCAAGATACACAACATACTCAAAGACGACCCCAACCATGATCTAAGCTGCGAGTACATGCAGCTGTGGCCCACCAGCATCAACAAGTGAGTAGATGGGCAATAGTAAGAAATAGTAACTTCTTAAAGATAACCGCGTTTAAATCCACTTTCCAGCCCCATCAGCTACAGTTTGAGAAGCGTCTGTGAGACCCTGCAATGGCTTCTTTCCGAGGCCTTGTCCTACTATCCCCAGACCATTTCCTGGCTGAAGATGAAAGGCGATCTGGACCTGGCGATCGGCAATAATGAATCCGCCATGCGCTGCTATGTAAATGCCCTGGTCACTGGCACGGATTACTGCACCATGCCGCTGCAAAGGAATGTGGCCGACGACTATGTCATTCGCAAGATGATTCGATGTGCCGCCAATCTCGGCTGCCACATGCAGGCCACCGTTCTGTGTCAGTTCCTCGATGAGATCGACTACGGCATTGTGTTCAAGAATCTCAGCGAGAAATCGTCGAACTTCACGGATGCCATGGATGCGTATTACAGCTGCATTTGGGATACCACGCTGCTCGAGTTCATCGTCAATCTACACGCGAAAAGAGGCGAACACAGCCGGAAACTTGAAGCGGTAGGCATTCCTCCACGTTAAGATTTAAGAGTTTATTTACCCATCTCCCTCCCGAAACAGATCTCTATGATGGGCACGCTGGAGCTGAATGCGAACAACAACGAGGAGATCAAACGGGAATGCGCCATGGTGCGCAAATCTCGATTCCTGCGCGCCCTGGCCAAACAGTATTTGCTGTAGTCGCAGCCCCACACAGTCCAAACTCTAACTGAAAATCCAATATCCATAATCCATAATCCCAACCTCACCCGCGCCCACAAGCAGACCAACTAGCCTTAAGCTCAAAGATGTAGTTTTTATTGTATGCATAGGCTTTAAATAAGGTTAAGTTAAAATTAAAGAATTGTACGTTTTTTCATAAACTGAAGAAACTACTTGGGTCGCCTGCCACGGCCGCCGCCGCCTCCGCTGGTTTTGGCCTTCTTGTTGTTGGCGCTCTTCTTGGCCTCCTCGGCCTTCCGTTTGGCGGCGTTGGCGGCATTCGGAGTGCTGGGCAGGGTCTTAAAGAAGCTATCAAGACGCACCTGGGTCTGGCCCTGTTTGGATTTCATCAGCTTCTTGGCGCCGTTGCGAACGCGCTCCTCGCTGAACTGCCGGTCGCCGCAGAGGAACTTGACCAGACCCTCCTCGTCCGGCTCGACCCACTTCAGATCGATGGCCTCGGCGTTGGCCACCTCTGGTTCGATGAACAGTTCCCGCGCCACCTTGTAGTTCCAGTTCTCGGGCACTGTGTACTTGCTGGTGTCCAGGTTATCCAGAATGGTCTCAATATCCCTGTAGTTGTTGATCAGCTCGATGGCTCGCTTTGGCCCAATGCCCTTGATGCTCTCGCAGTAATCGCAGCCCAGCAGGATGCACAGATCGATGAACTCCCGGCTGTTGATGGATAGACCTTCCAACAGCTTCTCGTAGCTGAACTCCTTGACGGGCATCTTGCGCGCCTCGCTGTAGGTAAGATACCGCAGAAGTTTCGTGGAGCCAAAGGTGAGGGCATCCATATCCTCCGTGGCTGTGGCGTAGACCTTTCCCGCCTTCACAAGAGCAGCACACTGGGCCTCCGCCTCGCAGGGCGCCTCCACATAGGGCACACCCATCAGTTTGAGCAGCTCCTTGGCCTCGTTGGCGTGCTCCTTGGTCACCCGGACCAATCTGCGGTTGAATTTCTCGATTCCGGCATCATCTCCCGCGTCGGTGGCCGCTTTCAGGGCCTTTTCCGCCTCCTCCCGCCGCTCGGCACGCTTGGCCAGCTCCCCGGACTTGAGATCTGGCGGCTTGCCATCGAAAACATAGACGGGCTTGATGCCATTGTCCAGCAGGCGGATGGTGCGGTAGAACATGCCCATCAAGTGGGACGTAGGATCCCCGTTCACGGTGGCCAACTGGGCTCCCTCCGAGCGCACCGCGATGAGGAACTGGTACAGGCACATACTGGCATCGATGGCCACCTTGCGACCTTTCGGGTTAAGGAAATAAATTTAAATAAATTCTATATTTAACCAAAGTGTATCGGCTCACCGAAGAAGTTCTTCATCTCACTTTCGCGAATGGCCTGTGGCGCCAGATCCGCAATGAGCTTTGATAAGCCCAGAATTCCCATGACGGTTGGTTGCTTCTTGATTACTAGTATTTAATAACATTTATTGTAGGCAACGACCAGCGATTTGCCGAATTTGTTTGTTCGCAAAAACACGCCGCGCGCGTTTTTTTTTTGGCAATTAGTGTGACCGGCTTAGTCGATGTGAAAGTCAGTGTTGCCAGATTGTTGCACCGGCCGCTTTCCCACACAGGGTGGCCTACTATTTAAAATTGATTGCAACTGTTCCAAGCAAAATATTTATAAACTAACTTTGTTAATATACCTTCAGCTTATTCTTATTATCACAAATTCAACGGAAGCACTGTAAATAATAGGATTTTTAAAAGTTGGCAGCGACTATCGATACCCTAAGCATGATATACCGATAAGAAAAAATACCAAAATATAAAAACCTTAGCTAAACAATGGAAATTCAATGGAAGTGAACAATATCTGGCAGAAATGTAAATTATAAAGTGTACAAAACAAAGTAATTTAAAAATTATGCACCTCTTCAAAAGCCCGCCAAAAACAAACATCGGAAAGAGCACCCGTTATCGGACCAGGTATTTTTTAGTGCCTGCCGCACGCGATACTATCGATTGTGACACCTCTTTCTAGTGGCCAGATTGAATGTGTGTCGGCTGACGGAAAAACCGAGAAACCATTAGAAATATGGTACGTAAATAGGTGGAAAATGTGGGAAAAGGCGACGGAAAGTGTGTGCCGACGGGGCGAAGTGAAAACGGCCCGATTGCAGACGTGTTTTGTGTGTAAATAGAGCGCAACAAATTGTCCGCGAGGCAAAGTGCCCGACTATCGGTTCTCTCCCGCCGTTCGTTTGTGTGTATAAACATGGCGTCGTTGTGGCTCGAGGTGCCGCAGCGAGTGGGTGCGAGCGGGACGACTAGTGCGTGTGCCTGCGCTCCATAGATTTGCAATGTTGTTTTTTCTATCGCCTCTCTCGTCGCCCTCTCTCCCTCGCTCGCTCGCTCGGCGGAGAAGACACGCATACACAAACTCGCATTCGAATCGCCGAAGAAACTCACACTCATATCCCGATTTCAAAACGAAAAAAACGCACCCAAATCCATGGTAGTGGCCGCCAAAAAATTAGCAAGTGTAATCCAATTGTGACTTTGTATCTTTCCATGCCATGACGCCGGATCGCCAGGATGCTAACAAAGCGGCAGAAACGGCAGCCAAAGAAAATGCCGCCGATAAGGTAAGCGAGGTGGAGAACGCAGCGCTCGCAGCGGGGGAGGCGGCGAAAGTTGAGGGGGGTGCGTCGGAGAAGGGGCCCAAAGATGCAGCCGAACCCCCTGCTGCTGCTGAAGGCGACGCCTCTGCCGCGGCGACCGCCGCCGCCACTGATGACGTCGCTGATAAAAAAGCCAAAGGAGACGCAGCGGCAGCTTCAAATCCCGAGTCGGATGCAGGTAAATAAAAAATAAAACCGAAAGCCACGCGCACACCATCGCAACTTGTCGCAGTGTGTGTTGGTGTGAAGAACGAGAGAGAAAAACAAAAATCATGAAATGAATTTTGCGCGCGTTTCAAAAACCCGCCGAACTTTTCCTCTCTCTCTCTCTCTCGTTCCCTTCGGGAAAGCTCTCCCCGCTGTTGGGCGCTCTCGCACATTCTTGTTGGATCTTGGCTACTTGTTGGGAGAGCTCCGCGGTGGCGCTGCGGGTTAGAGCGTCGCTCTCGCCTCTGTTTATTATGCTCTGCTGGCATGTGGTTCGAATCCTCTCCGGGCGACGGTGTTTACAGAGATGTTTTTCCGAAACTTCAGGATCTTTCTATTCCCTCTCTCTCCTTGGCTATTGTTCATGCAAAATCCTATAAATGGGTTCTGCGTAGTTAATGCCGAGGTACAGCAAAACTTCAATATTCATAGTTCCTTGCCCCTCAAACACCCTAGCATTGGACTTCCCAAGGTTGAAGATATTTTGTTACTCAACTCTTTATTTACTTTTTCATCACATATCACAATATAAGCCCTAAATTATTAACTTTTTAAGAAGAATTTATATTCAACGATCTTCAAGGCTTATTGAAAGAACCTAACAGAAGTTATATTTTATATATAATATATCTATTTGTATAAGAAAATAGGAATTCATATCCCTTAGGGTTTTGTCTTTCATACTTCGGGACAGTTTTATCAGTCTTCTTCTACTTTCTAACAACATCTGCCAATATCAGCCTTTAAACAATATTTTTTTTTATTGATTATAATTATTTTGGGATTGTTTTGAGATTCCAAAATTAAGATTAATCTAGTGTACTTTCATTAAATATTAAAAAACAAAATATTCTCTTACCCTCCATAGCTGCCACCGACAAAAAGGAGAAATCCCCCTCGCCGGCGGTAAAGAAATCCAATAGCAAGGATGCCAAAAAGGAGGAGAATTCCGACAAGGAAGAGGAGAACACGGAAGATGGCGATGAGCCCGAGGAGGACGATGACAAGGCCAGCGATGCAGAGAGTGAGAAAAAGAAATCTAAGCCAGAGGCAGATGACAAGAAGAAGGATGCCACAGATGAGACCAAGCCAAAGTCCGGGGCGGACAAGTCCAAGAAACCGGAGTCGAAGGCCAAGAATGGCAAGGTGGCCAAGGAAGAGAACGAAGACGACGACGAGGAGGAGGATGACGAGGATGCTGATGGAGACGAGAACGATGGCCTGGACAAGAACAACGAGGTGGCCGAGGATGATGAGAATGTCGTGGCCCTGGCCGAGATCGATCGCATCAACGAGAACATCAACAAGACTCGCGTGGATGGCCTGCAAACCTTGCATGCAGTAAGCTTAAAGAGAAACCTTTACCCCAAACACTTCTCACCCATTTCAATCCACTCACTTACAGCTCTGTTTCGGCGCCCAGGGCAAGAACAACGTGGTGAAGAAGAACTTGCGCTCCTTTGCCGGCTTTGAGTTCGCCAAGGATTCGGCCGAGTACAACAAAAAGCTGGAGGCCATCAAAAAGGTGGACAACAAGGGGCTGCGCAGCATCTGCGAGATCCTCACCCTCGATCGCAGGGGCAGCAAGAACGAGACCGTACTGCGAGTGCTCAAATTCCTAATGGAACCCGACGAATCGCTCTGCTTGGAGCAGGGCGATGAGGAGGAGGAAGATCCCGAGGACGAGGATCTGGATGAGGACGAGGAGGATCCGCCCAGCGAGGAGGACAAGAAGCGCAAGAGCGGCAAGTCGAGTGGAGCCGCTGGCAGAGGCTCGGCACGCAATTCTACCGGACGTCCCAGGCGATCCACGGCTGGAAAAAGTAGGTTCTTATACACATAAAAGGCTGCTGGGCGACTTTAACCGTGTATTTGCAGAAATGTCCGCCTACGTAGATTTCTCTAGCTCTGAGGAGAGCGAGCAGAAGGTCGCCGTGCCGAAAAGGAGACGAAATGATGACTCGGAGTCGGGCTCAGATGTGAGTTTACTTTAAAAACAAATCAAAGAGTTTTCTTTAATTTTTCTTTTTATCAACAGTACAATCCCTCTGGCAACTCGGACTCAGATGGCGGTCGAGGTGGTGGCGGAGGTGCTGGTGCAGCAGGTCGCAAAGTCCCAAGTCGTGGCAGTCGTGGTCGTCCGGCGCGCAAAAGTCGTCGGAGAAACTCTGATTCAGAAGAGGAGGAGGAATCCGAAGTATCCGAAGCCGATAGTGACGTAGGTTTTTCTTAGAAGTTATGATGGTTGCCTTCATATAATCTATATTCGATAATTCTTTATCAGATCCCAAAACGCAAGCGTGGACCCGCTGGAAAACGTGGACGACCGGCTGCTCCTGCGTCAGCTGGACGGAGGGGTAGAGGACGGGGAGCAGCTTCGCGAAAGCGCAAAGATTCAGATAGTGAAGAAGAGGATATTTCCGAGGACGAAGAGGATGAGGAGGTCTCGGAGTTCGGCAGCGATCAAAGCGAGGTGAGTCTATGATGTTCAGCTAACCATTTGTCATTATAACCTATTTAATATTTATTCAAAGGAGGAACGTCCCAAAAAGAGTAAGAAGCCCACTACGCCTGCGAAAAATAGCAAAGCTAACAACAAGTCAAAACCAGCTGGAAAGGGTATATAAAAGCAAAATCAACAAAGAACCATTTAGTAATAACATTCGTATTTTATAGCCGATGGTCGATCGAAAAAATCAAAGAAAGAATCCTCTGAGGAAGACGATGATGTCGATGACAAAGACGAGTCAGACGAGGACGAGCCACTAACCAAAAAGGGCAAACTGGCATTCCCAACGGTTAGTAGGCAGTAAAAAAATCTAAAGTATAAAGGACTAACCAATCTTGCAATTACAGGATGAACAAATACGCGGCTATGTCAAGGAGATCCTGGATAAGGCCAATCTGGAGGAGATTACCATGAAAACAGTGTGCAAGCAGGTGTACGCGAAGTATCCAGACTTTGATCTAACTGACAAGAAAGACTTCATTAAGGCCACAGTCAAAGCGGTGAGTTACAGGCGCACCTATATGGTTTTCTTGTAAATAATGACTTTTATTTTTCGATTTCCAGTTAATTGCGACATAAAACCGCGTAGAGACGGAGGCACTTTGAAGACGGGGAGGGTCCAGGTTCTGTAGACATACAATAAACAATTACAACCGCGACGCCGAAGTCAGCAGGTCGTTTGCCGAGATAGAACAACGTTGGGCGAGAGATGTAACTCTTAGTAGTTGTCCTATAAGTATATGATTTGTACTCCTATCCTAAAAGCTATCTACAGTTTACCTTAATCCTAACGTCAGCGGCAGTAGACTATCCATTCTTATATATATTCATCTGTATATATAACTTTCTGTTTGTCCAACCGTGCACACGCATACACATCATTTTCTATTTTCTTGAAAGTATGTGCTCTCGACAGCTCTGCAAAAAGTGTGTAAATTAAGCAAAGAGAAACTTGTAAAAATCCGATAACGCAAATAACTAAACTGTAGTGCATTTTGATTTGACGTTCAACAAGAAATGATGTATTTAAAATTAAGACACAAGAAATAATAAACAAAAAGCGAAATTAAAATTGATAACAGCTTGGAATGATATATCTAAAATTCACACACTGGCAGCAGTACAAAAACACACGAAAACGGAAGGAACTTTTGAAATTTACACCACACGATTGCACAACGTTTTTGGCAATGTAAAAATGTATCTTTTGGGCGAGTAATTTTAAGGCACACTAAAGCGGAGCTAGTGATTGATTATGATATCCCCGATATAATTTAAAACCCATTTCGGTATTCCACATCCCGTACTCCTCTTCAACTCAAGTGCTCGGACCCCCGTGTGACTGGGGGATAGGAAGGTTTCTCGGCTAATTAACTAGAGACAAGCTCACACAAAATGTGAGTAAAATAAACAAACACAAGATTGAAAAACGGAATGAGAAAAAGAATAAAGTTATATATTATAAATATTAGATATTACAAGGTAAAAATAGATGTATGTTAATTTTAAATGAGAAAGGAATAGAAAAAACTGGATGTCAAACGAGAGTTTAATCACCAGCGAGAAAAATAAAGAACAAAATCAGTTTGAATATTATCACAGCCGCATCTCAATGTAAGTTTTCTTGTAGTAAACTCTTAAATAAATATCAAAAACTAAACCACTAAATGAAGTAAATCAGTTTGGCCCCAGACTTTGGCAACTAAACTATATGCTATTATTTAACACTGTTCTGTTTCAACTATAAATGTTCGCTGCGAAGTGCTAAGGGGGTAAAAAGCGAACGCAGTATCAGTAATAAAATGCTAAAAATCAAATCAAGTCTATTATTTTGGGTTGGGACTATTATAGAGGAGGGTCTTAGTGGCCCCGATAAAAGGGGATTTGCCTTGCAACGCCAGTCTATAGTCAAAGCTCTTAAGTCGTCCATGGCAATTTCGGTTCTGGACCACAAAAATATCGTTAAATTGAAAAAAGGACATGTACTTCATAAAAAAAAGGTTTATTTGGTGTTGATAGATGGAAATATTTATTTGGAAAATTAAATTTTTCAAGTATGACATTTGAAGAGACTTATTTATAATGAACTTAATTGGAATTTAAAGATTTAAGATCTACTGTAAGTTGGACTTTGACCGGGTAGAATTGGAAGCTATTGCGCAGACATTAAGCTGAAACATACAGATAGTCAGTTATGATTCAGATATATATATATATATTGTTTAATGTAAATAAAGCATTTATTGTTAATATATATATTTCAAAAAAATGTAAAGAAAAAACATTTGCGACAATTTCGGGAGAAAAATACATATATCAATGAGAACATGGATAATACAATAGGAGTAATGAACTTTTCTCTCAATTGGTCCTGCAAATAGATCAAAGCACGTAATTTAAATCAAATAAATGGAAAGGTATGCAGAAATGTGATTTTCAAAAATATCATTTGATTGCAAAATAAACGGCTTGACATTGGACCCAAAAGAAATGCTCAACGGAATGGGTTATTGAACGCACTACGAATATATATGATTGGGTCATACTTACCTTCGTTGATCAGAGTCGGATTTCCCTGGAAACCTTTGCTAGAAAGAAAATAAGAAAAACGACTTCCCACAACCATTTGAAATAGTGCTATGCTTCTTCAAACTGCCAAAATAACATTAAAATATTCCTCGAATAATTTCCTAATACCTGAGTCTTATTATGTAGTCAATATATAGTACACGAAAATAACACTATAAATATAGGATAGGCTTGGGAGCCAATGTAAACCGCTTATATAGCAAGCAAATGATACCTTCAAACGTTATTTTACAAATATACAGCACTGAACTGAGCAATAGGGAGCACTGTTCGGGAAATTAAATATCGTCGCTGTTGCTAAGAAAATGTTTAGAAATACATTTATATATATGTTGTAGTTTTCACATAATAATATATTGCATATAGAATATTCAGTATAATCAATAATGGGTATATGTGCAGTTTGGTATAGAAATGTTACTCCAATATAGTTAAAGGCATACCTAATGTGGCAATCATTCGACCAATCCCTGGGAAAAATTAAAAGCCCGTCCCGATCCCCAAGATCTCTTCCACGAGCAAGGCCCAGAACCTCTGAAAATACGCTCATAAACGATTTTCAAATGTGGCAATAAAGAGTCAGCTGAGCAAATAAATCAAGATCGATACAGTCGAAGTCCCGACTCTGAGATACCCGGTACTATTTTTCTTATATGAAATTGGTAAGTCTTTATAATAGAAACCAAACTTGGTACCAAAAAACATGGTAAATCGTACAGTTTCGATAAGTCCGATAACAACGATAAACGGCTTAAATGCAACCCCGTAAGTTTTAAAGGCAAGGCACTCAAACGGACTGACTCGCAAGTTAAAGAATTTAACTACAAATTAAAGTAACTATCCTTCTACCAAAGCAAGTATCGGATATAAATATAATCAATAGAAACGCAATAGGGCAAAAAGCACCAAGGTACTTTGTGCTGGCAATATGTATATATGGATATATATTATATTATATTAAATGTTTATTCAATGCAATGCCGACTGCAGGGCGGATCGGGATCTGGATCGTGGTCCCGATCTGAGCCTGTCCAGCCGGACAACGGTTACAATATGGTTCATCTGCTGTTGCAACAATCAGATATTTGGGGAGACGTAAAACTTAGTTTAGATTATATGTCAAAGTTTAGTGTATAAATTATGGTAGACCTACATTCATTTGGGTAACTTTTCATTGTTTGATTTGCAGTATGTATAATTGAATATATAGTAATAATAACAACACACGATCTTACCAAGTTTGACACTTTTACAATATATGGTTTGTATTTCTTCATGTTTGTTTTGTGAAAAAGTTTTGGGGTTTGATATTGTAATTCTGTTATGAACTGGTCTGAAGAGCGGCCTCTGAAAGTACATACACTTCATGTTTGCATTTGGAGATATATATTATAGATATTGAAACAGGCATGTTATCCTCAAAAAACAGTTTTTCCAAAGGTAAATGTTTAAAATATGGTTATACCGGGTTTATAGAATCGATAAAGTACAAATATAGAGCATGGAATAATTTAAAAATCAATTCAGTGTGGGCTTACTGCTACGAGAATGATTTGTCTCCAGAACTGAAAGGTGAAAATATTGTTATGCAAATGTCAAATCAATTGAAATAGAACACCTTCAAGCGACACTCTCATTTGACTATATATAAATGTTACAAATCTTACCAGATCAGCAGACATAGATCATGTGTAAATGTCGATCATATCTTGCTCAAATGATTTTTATTACAACTAAGCTAGGCTAAAATGTGAAAATGGTTTCATGTATTAAATATATGCGTAAGCTACTAACGTTATAGTATTTCTGTTATTGCAATTGAGAATTTTCACGAATGGTGTCTTTCAAAGCTAAAACCCATATCTGATTTTTTGGATCTGCGGTCATATGAATCGCCTGAACTGACAGTGATAGAATTAAAAAATGTGTGAGAGATGTATAAGAAAATTGAACAAACACCCAAAACGGATTCAATTAGCTTCCCTTCGTGTGTCTGTGCAAGTGGTGATGCAAGAGCATTATCGTTCATTCGGTCGGTTATGCATAGATAGACGGTAAAAGTAGACTTAGTTTCTCGGGGAAGTCGCTTACAAACTAGTGGGGAAATTGTAGGCAATATCCAAATAATAGACAGTGTTAATCGTATTAATTTACATTTATGCAAAAGAGTGACGCCACAAGCTAAACGTTCAATGCTTCACTCTCCGATGGATGGGCCGAGTGGTCCGGCTTCTCGACTGATCTGATCTTCGCCTCCGTTCTGCCGTGCGTTGTCTGCTGCCGATGCCTCTGCTCTGTTGCTGCTGTTATTGCAATTAAAAATCATTTGCCTTGCATTTCTTTTCTGATTTGCTAGTATTGTGGGGGATAAAAGACATAGGACATAGTAGAACAATAGATCACTGCAAAGAGTTTTACGCGTGGTAAACAAGATTTGGTTAGGATATCACAAGTCATGATGTAAGCAACGGATCATTCCATTTTCCAATTATGCCTACGAATTTAGATTTGGAAATGAATGATAATCTTCTGAAGGCACTACACCATCAAATGGTGTTCTCTTGATCGAATAATGAGTGGATAGGAAAATTCATATCTGAGGATTATCATCATCTACACCCTTCCCGCATAATCTAAGCTAATCCAAAATAAAAATTTGTGCTGGCTTAATTGGAAAATGCTGACCCGTCTGTATGTATATTGTGTAAGAACATTTTTGCAAAGTAGAGAAGGGAAATTGATTTATAAAACTAGGCAATCTATTGAAGCAGATGGGTAAAGCAAAATACGTAAAGCAGTATGCAAAGGCGACAATTCAATTCAAATCGATTCGTTAACACACTCCGCAACAACTACTGGGAATGTCTTGGCTTCGGAACTCACCCCATGCAAGGCACCTGCATCGTCCTCCGACCGCAGCATCTTCCACTTCGGTGTTCGCTTCCACTCCCACATACATCTCCTCCCCGCTCCCGTTCCCGATCCCTCCGAGCGTCCTCAGTGCTTGTCGTTTTTGTGCGATTTCTGCCCGGGCTGTTGGCCCGGCGCCCCAGGATAACCGCCGTAGCCTGCGCCCGGATAACCGCCAGGATAGCCAGCCGGCGGCCCACCGCCCTGTCCACCGCCAGGCTGAGGCGCTCCCTGCGGCTGACCGCCGGCTGCAGCAGCCGCCGCATAATACTGCGAGTACTGCGCGTACTGGCTGGGCGTCATACTCTGACCATAGCCGCCGGCTGCCGCTGCTGCAGCAGCAGCCGCTGCCGCCGCCGCAGCGGGATTGGGTTGCTGCTGGCCGGGATTGGGTCCTCCCTGGCTGGGGTTGGGCGCGTTGTTCTGGCCACCCGATGCTCCATTCTGTGGCTAAGATATGGCATTTTATAAGTGACTTCCAAAAGGAGATACAAAAATACCACATACCTTGTTTTTTAACGTCTTTTCGATGGCCTCGGCCTCTTCGATCTTGCCCACGCTGCGGTAGTACTCCGCCCACTGCGCACTGTAATCGGCTCCACCGGCACCACCGGCGCCTCCTTGCTGCTGTTGGGACTGTTGCTGCTGTGACTGCTGCTGGGATTGCTGCTGTTGTTGCGGCTGGACAGGTCCTGAAGAGCCGCCTCCCTGCTTAGCCTTCATTTGCTGCTCAATCATTTCAGCCTCTCGATGGCAACCCATTTGTCTAAAGAAGATAGAAAAAGGTTAATATTTGGTCCAAAGAGGATCTGTGTGCATTTGTTATCGCTTACTTGTAGTACTCTATCCATTGCGCCGAGTAGTCTTGGCCACCGGCTGCTCCTCCCGCCGCAGCGGCTCCTCCTTGATTGGCCATGGCCATTTGCTGCTGCTGTTGCTGCTGACCGGACGGATCCCATCCCTGCTGGCCGTAGGGACCACCCCAACCCTGTTGTTGCTGCTGATAGCCTGCTCCCGAGTTCGGATCGCCTCCCTGCATTTGATTCTGGCCTCCGTAGCCGCCCTGCTGCTGATTGTGGTGTGAGTTGTTCTGGCCACCGCCAGAATTGCCGCCACCACCACCACCGCCGGAGCCACCTCCACCGCCGATGGGCTTGCGGGAGATGACATTTAGCTCCATGTTTATCTTCTCGGAGATCATTTGGCGGGCTGACTCCACCTGGTCGGTGGTGCCCTTGGATTTGAAGAGCTTCTCATTGGGCGGATTGCTGGCATTGCGATCCATTTCGGTGTGGGCTCCAGATTGCTGGTTGATCAGCTTGATGGTCTCACCGCCTCGTCCAATTACAATCTGCAGGGGAAGGGTTATGTTTAGAGAGCTTGCAACTCGGATGTTCCCAGTTGTGAACCTACTCCACATTTGGAAGCGGGCACCAGGAATGTGATTTCCTCCCGTCCGCCTTGAGCGTGATTAACGCCGTATCCGTAGCCGTAGTTGGAGTTGCCAGAGTCCCCTTGGCCACCTCCACCGCCGCCTCCCCCGTTGCCGTTTCGATTCATGCCGTTGCGTTGCTATAGAAAAAGTATTTTAGGAGTTAAATACGTAAATGGTTATAAGTAAATAGTATGATCATAAAGAAAGGTGTAAAATGTACATAGGTTCATTCTTATAAATATAGCTAATAGGTGATTAAATCAGCAAGAATATGCATAAACCACATAGCTTCGTTAACTTATTTTAGATACTTATACTTATTATTCGTAAATAATGTTTATAAAACTTACCATCACATTCTCAATCAGTCCATCAATGGTGCGCTTGGCATCCTCGACCTGCTGCCGAGTGCCCTGTATGACGCACCTCCGGTCGCCCATCTCGTCGTTCTTTCCTTGGATGAACTGCAGTTTGCAGCCGCACTCGGTTTGGATCTTTCGGATCATGTCGCCGCCCTTGCCAATGACCACGCCCACCGCGATTTTGGGCACAAAGACCTCGACGCTTTCACCGCCGTTGCCATTGTTGAAGTTATTGAATCCCATGCCTGGACCGCCGCCACCTCCACCGCCGCCTCCACCACCACCGCGACCGCCCTGCTGCTGAGCCTGGGCATCCTTCTGGGCAATCAGGTCAAGCACCATCTGCTTGGCGTGCTCTATCTTCTGCGCCTCGCCGGAAATGCGCAGAGGCTTGATCAGCTCCTGGTTCGGACCATCCTGGATGATTATCATCTTGGCGCCGGTCTTCTCCTGCAACTGCTTGATGGTGTCGCCGCCCTTGCCAATGACAAGGCCTACCTTGGCGCCCGGTATCATGATCTCCTGGTACGGCGGATAGCCGCTGGGACCCGGTGGCGGCATGTTGATGGTGAGCAACACCTCCACTTGACCGCCGCCAGCCCGATTGGCCATGCTCTGGATCATTTCGCGGCCCTTTGTGACCGTATCCCGTTGTCCACGCAGCATAATCACGCGATCTTGATCCTGCATGACTTGCACCTTCACCCCGGACTCCGCCTGGATGTGGGTGATGGTGTCGTTGCTGGCGCGTCCCATAAAGGCACCCGCCACGGAGTCGGGCAGTCGTAACTGCTCCTCGCAGCTGGTTCCCGCCGAGGCGGCCAATCGAGCGGCCACAGCAGCCGCCTGGGCAATGGCCTGGGAGATGCTGGCACCGCCTGGGCCACCGCCACCACCACCACCACCGCCGCCGCCACCACTGCCGCTGCTCATGTTGGAGCTGTTGTTGCCGTACTCGGGGCTGCCGAAGGAGCGCTTGCACTCCGGCCCGCTGTCGCCGTCGTCGATGTGCCGCTTGAAGTTGGGGGCTCCGCCGCCGCCTCCGGAAGCCGGTGGGGATGGACCCGCCGATGGGCCGCCGCCGCCCTGCTGGCTCGGCTGGATCTTCGCGGCAATCTGGAGGGCAATGCGAGATGGAGATGGTCATCGGAATACATACATATACACTTCCGCTTCTTCCTCTTCCTCTTCCCGGGCGAACTCACCTGCTTGGCACGCTGGATGGCCTGGGCGAGTGCCTGCGAATGATTAAGGCCCCCTTGCTGCTGGAACTCGCTCATTTCGGTGTGTTCTATAAAGTATATGTAGTTAGATTCGGTTTGCGCTCCTATTTTAGTGCCAAAGAAGCCCCTGCGGGAGTTGAAAATTCAATAGCCGTCAGGGGCCGAGCGAGTTTTTTTCACAAAAGCCGATGCTTGCTTTTACGCGTTTTTCACCGCTTCGCTTGATGTTTTCCTAGCTGCTTCGTGAACGCCCCCGATGCTTACTTGTTTAGCTGCCCTTTTTCCGCTGTTTTACCACGTTTTTCGCACTTTTCTTTCGGCTTTTCGGTGAAAACTATGCGTCTGCAAAAAACTTGTGTAGCATTATAGCTAGGTTGGACGCGTTTTTTCGACCCCCGGATTTTTGCGGCATTTGGCGAACGGTAACACTGCGCATCAGGGATGGAAAGCTAGCCAAGTTTCAGTCCGCGGTTTGAGCCTGCGCTTCCCATATATGCAAGGTGAAAGTATCGATTTATCGAGTATTTCTGTTATTTTTAAATGTACTTCATCATTAGGATAGTAATTTTACAAACGCCTCTCTCAAGAATAGTTTATACTTACCTTTGTTATGTGGGATGAAGGGCGGACGATTCTGAAGCAAGTCGCCACTCCTGCGGGTAAAGCTCAACATCTACTAACATGCTAGGTCCAAATGAGTTGTCTTCGTAACCTTTATTAAGTACTTAGTTTATAATATAATATTTCATGCTATAACTAACAGTGTTTATGCACACACGATAATATGATTTCATGGAAATCCCTGATAGGAAAGCGAGACTTTTGGTCCACTGGGTCATGACGCATTTCGGTATTGTTCATCAGCTTTCCTTTTACGTCACAAAGTCATGCGATTCATCCGTATTTTCTCAATAATTAACCAAAATCCAGTGATAATACAAATTTAACCGGGGTATAAGAATGATTCTTCAGCAGTGGAAGAAAAACCGTGGTTGGACTCACAGACTGACGTCCCATGTGTGTCCCTAAGATTTCCAATGGTGAGTAAAAAAGTAAGTAAAATTTGCATTTAAGGAACCGCCTTTCACTTTATCATATATCTTTATTTTTAGTTCAAGGTATTTGGTTTTAGAATGCGAGTTTCATTAGGACCAATTGTTACAGTTCTTTTACTGATTTTGCAAAATATAAATGCGGAGATTTCTGATTGCGATTTCTTCGACACGGTCGATCTTGCGGCAGCTCAAAGGCTGCCGGATGGTGCATATTTATATGAGGATCTCCTTATTCCCGCCCATTTGACGGGTGAATATAACTTTAAAGTTTTGCCCGACGGGACGAAGAAGAGTGTGGAAGCCCATACACGAGGGTGCGCCTGCAAACTGCGGCCCTGCGCCAGGGTTTGTTGCCCTCGATACAACGAGATACAGGATACAGTGTGCTTTTTGGATCTCGAAAACCTGGATTGGCTTGATCATTACTTGAAAGTGACTCTCGAAGATGGGAGAGTGGTAAGAAGGCAGGCAAAAGCCGACCTAATCGTGCAGTGGGACTTGCCCTTGCAATGTGATCATATGATCTACCTAAATAGCCAGGACAAATCGGATGAGTACACTTTGTACGAGGTTTGTTTTTTGATAGCTCTATATTTGCAAATCAGTTGTTATCTTCGTCGACTATTTTTCCAGAACGGAACCTTTGATCCCCTTAAATATAAACTCTCTCTGAACAGGCCTGAATACTGCCTCCAGCATCTTCAATTCAGGGACGAAAAAACAAAATACACGAGTGAAAAGCCAAAGCCACTCATATGCGTGGTATTAATTTCTAAAACGTGGAATACTGCCGGTAAGCAAAAATCAATAAGAATTACGACAGACTAAAAACTTTTAATCGTTATTCCTTATTAGATTAATACAAGCTCTTGATGACTTTCTCAATATGTCGACAAGAACAACCCACAACTTTGGTGTTCTTATCTTACATTAAATTATATTATTAAGAGTAAATTATTTTAAATTATTTATTTATTTATTTAAACTCTGTAAAGTGATAAATACCCTAGCACTTGAGAAGCAACAGGATCGTTAAAGATTCGGAAATGATGAAATGGAAGTATTAAACGTTTAAGTAAAAACTATGCAAAAATGATTTGGGCTTTAAATATAAAGTTTTAAATTTTCAAATGCGCGGTCCTGTATGTGGCATATTTTAGGAATTTATTATATCATCTCCAGACCAGGGCTGCTAACTCATTCGGTAATAAAATAGCTAGCTTAGCCATTGAAAAAGGCTAGAAATAGCTAGAAAATGGTAAGTACCAAGAGAGTGATAGTATATATTCCCCTACTGAAAACGCCTGATATAGAGGGAAAAATACTGAACTGTCAACACTGTTCCAGTGTGACCCTTGCATTCTTCTTTCGTCGGCAACGTTGCGCAGAGCACGGCTCCAGATTTGTTAAACGCGAATTTACCCCACAAAAACGCATTTAAAATGGCTTTCGGTGATGTGAAGACCCCGCAGGGACTGAAGGAGTTGAACAACTTCCTGGCCGACAACAGCTACATCAGCGGGTAAGCACGCGGCCGGAAAGTGAGGTTAGGCACGACCCCACCACGTCGGCACATCAGAATACTACATCTGAGCATATATTAATTAGATTTACCCTTCATCCCCTCCAGATACACTCCCAGCAAGGCCGATCTGTCCGTGTTCGAGGCTCTGGGCAAGGCCCCCTCTGCCGACAATGTGAATGTGGCCCGTTGGTACCGTCACATCGCCTCTTTCGAGGCTGCGGAGCGCGCCGCCTGGACCGGTGCTCCCTTGCCCCAGTTGGCCGGTGGAAAGCCCACAGTGGCTGCTCCGGCCAAGCCCGCCGACGACGACGACGATGTGGATCTATTTGGATCCGATGAGGAGGAGGACGCCGAGGCCGAGCGCATCAAGCAGGAGCGCGTTGCCGCCTATGCCGCCAAGAAGTCCAAGAAGCCCGCCCTCATCGCCAAGTCGTCTGTGCTCCTCGATGTCAAGCCCTGGGACGACGAGACCGACATGAAGGAGATGGAGAACAACGTCCGCACCATCGAGATGGACGGTCTGCTGTGGGGCGCCTCAAAGCTGGTCCCCGTGGGCTATGGCATCAACAAGCTGCAGATCATGTGCGTCATCGAGGACGACAAGGTCTCCATCGACCTGCTGCAGGAGAAGATCGAGGAGTTCGAGGACTTCGTCCAGTCCGTCGACATTGCTGCCTTCAACAAGATCTAAGCATCTGAGATTTTTATATTTTGAATAAACTTGAGCAAAGCGATTTAAGAAGAGAAGGTTTAGTTTTTAATTATGAGAAATTTGTTAAAGAAATCATTTTAACTTAAATGCAGCTCAATATTCAAGTACTCTATGACTTTCTAAAATACTACTTCATTAATGATTCTGATAATCAAAGCATATATTGATGATAATATAACTATCTCGAATGGAATTTCCTTTAGGCCCCCTAAGTTATACTTTCAAAATCAAGTTAAAAATAATTTTAGTTAGGTATCTCTTTATTTTATATTTTTCTCGCGAGTTCTCTGTTTAAGTCTTTCGTTTTTGAGCTTTAAGTGAGCTTTTGCCAACAAAAAAGCGAGGTTTAAAGCACTTTCAGCTCAGTTGATCTCGCAGCTCGATAGAGTTCGGTTCTGTAAACCAACATAAAACACTGCTCAGCGGTTTTAAAAATTGCGTTTAAAAACAAATATTTTTCGGACAAATCGCAATGGCTGCCAACAAATTGTGCTGCACCCTGGCTATTGGCGCTCTATTGTGCCTGGGATTCGCGGCTCTCATTCAAGCTCAGGGTGAGTTAAGTAAACCAAATGTATTGTATATTATTTAGGCGAGAACATTTCCGTTCTTGTTATTGTTCCCGAGACGAATTTGTTACGCATTTGCTGAGATTTGCTTTTAACACGAAACTCAAATACCTGATCGTCTGCATTCATTAACATTAATTAGCAATTGTATAGATGTTCGTTTCTTTTGTTCTGCGCCAAGACATGTTTCGTTCTTAGGCGGATTTCCCAGATACATTTATCCATCCATCGTGTTGGTCGGCATTTGCATTCAACAATTATCTGGAAGTTGACAAACGTCCATTATAGCTCGGGGGTTTTGGATCGGTTTCAGATGCGATAATCGCGCATCTATCATTTGATCCACGGGCCGTTGACTGCGCTGGCTTTTAATAACGTTTCGTTGCCATTGAAATTACTTCCGATTTTATATGCCCATTACATAAAGCGGAACTTAATATTTGTATATTTTAAAATTATCTATTAATCACTGGCAGTAATCACTGCCGTGAGCTCACTGGATTTCTGTTTAACAAACTAATTGTTTAAATGGGTAGTAAGCTCAAATCGAATCGTGAAAAGGATGTGGTTTAATTGAAATTTCCCCGAATCCGGAATGGAAGTTGTAGTGCAATTTGGTGCTCTATTGTAAGACAGATAAAAATCCCACCTTCGTGACAACTTACTTCAGTGACGTTTGATCATAGGCAAACAATATCTCTGCCTGCGTGTGGGTTATCTCAGGGCAAAGAAAAACCCACTAGCAAAGGTTTTTATGAAGTTTAAAAATTGATTAAATAGACTTTATTTATTTAAACTAAATTAATGTTGGAGAAAGAAGGTTATAATTTAACCATTTTTAATCTTGACCCAGTTCCTGTCCCCTCGCAGATGGTTTTGCATAGGTCAGTGAACCTAGAAGCCTCCGAGATTTACGCGTGTGGGTGAGGCAGAAGGCCAGAAGACATGCTGTTCGGGGCTGTTGGCCAGTCTTCTCGGCTTCGCAAATTGCCAATACTCGTTAAAAATTCGAAATTTAATTACAAGAACAAGGTCTTGATAACGCCGATTTAATGACTCACCGTCGCCTACGGGCGGCCGGATTTGTTCTACGGAGATGCTTCAATGTTGCCATTGAAAGTTGCAAAACTAGTTCGGTAAAAAATGAGATGGGTTCGTGAGGCTGACAGAATTCAGGTTCATGGGCGTGCAACCAACGGAATTGTTTTTCGTTCCTTGAAATAATGTGATCAAAAATATGAGTTTTAAAAATTTTATTGACTAACCTATGCCTGGAAGGCAACAATAAAAATTTCAGATTTATTGGAATACCTTTGCGATAATAACTATAAGCTGTTAAGTTTGTTTATTTGACTCCAAGATTGTGAATTCATTATAAAATGTTTTAAGTAGGAACCCTTAAAGTAAAGTGTCTCGACTGTAAGATACTCTTTTCTCTTTCAACCAATTTAATTCTAAAATAAATTTATCTTTTTACTACCTTTATCCTTTTTATTTAAATTTTAGATTAGTTGCGGATACTTTTGAAAATATTTTTTTTATTTTTAAAAATCTTTCTTTTTTCTTTGTGTACTGCTAAAATTCCCAAGCCTCTAACTTGTTATAACTCTCAAAATTCAAAGCATTACCGAATGCTCTGAATAAAGCGATGACTTGATCTGGGCAAAACATATGTGTAACACACTTCGAGTTTTGCTTACGATCGCGAGGCTAATCAGCAAACTGAACTGAACTGAACTGATTTGAATGATCTTTTGATCCCAACACAGATAAGCCGGTGACTGATGTGTGCCTGGGATGCATCTGCGAGGCCACTTCTGGCTGCAACCAGACCCGTTTCTGTGGCTCTGGAGTCTGCGGCCTGTTTCGCATCACCTGGGCCTACTGGTCCGACGGCGGCAAGCTGACCTTGGGCAACGAGAGTCCCCAGTCGGAGGAGGGTGAGTGCTGCCCTTTCCCTTTTTCATATCTTAATATATATCCCATGCATATTTATCTCATGCAGCCTATGCCAATTGCGTGAACGACCCGTTCTGCGCGGCCAACACCATCCAGAACTACATGACCAAGTTCGGGCAGGACTGCAATGGAGATGGCGCCATCGACTGCTACGACTATGCGGCCATCCACAAGCTGGGCGGCTACGGGTGCAAGGGCGAGCTGAGCTACCAGTACCAGACGCAGCTGACCAACTGCCTCAATTCGTTCCAGCACATCGACGTCCGCATCAGCAAGTGATCGCACTACCTTGCTAAGCTTATGTCCTAATTAAATTTAAATACTGTAATGACTAATAATTTATGGCAATGCATTTTATTTCGATTACGAGCGCGCTATTGAGATTGATAATAAAGACATATCGAAAAGGGGGAGATAAGGTTGTTTATTTATACTCGGAAATTTGCATTTCAAGTTGATAGGGGATGATCTTTTATATTTTCAGTCTTACTAAAAATACCTAAAGATTTTAAAAATTATTCTGCAACAAAATATACTTTGTGTAGCATACTTAGTAAAATCGTTTTATTTTTTACATTTATATTACTGTATAACCCAACTGCCTTTGGCACCTGCTTTAAAATTTATTTGCACCTGATTGTTGCATACTTTTTGCTGAGACTTTCATTTAGAAAATTATAAACTTATTGATTTTTAATAATTCCCTGCTTTTTATTAAGAAATATTTATATTAACATACAAAAGGTTTCTTCTACTTTAACGAAAGATTTAAGTACTATTCGTTAAGGCTTATCATATAAAGAATTATAAACTTAATTGGCCATGTTTTTAAAGCTAAGGGTGGTTGTATCGTGTAAATATCGTTAATGGTTCGTATAGTTATGGATGTGCCCTAGAAACCGGTATTACCCGCTAGATTGGCGGATTTACCGGGCGAGTACTCAGTTCACTGGGCTCAGTACCATTTGCAGTTTTAGTTCAGCTTCTGGTGCAAAGGTGTTAGATGCAAGTTCGGAGGATGAGAGTTTTCCTGGTATGCTTCCTTTTCTTACTGCTGGAGCTGCGGCCTTCCTCAGTGCAGGGTCAAGGTGGGTTTTCGTTGGAAATATTTGGGATATATAAAGATATCTTTAAGATATATAACAATCAGGTCATGTGCTGGATAAGCCCGTGACGGAGAAGTGCCTCACGTGCATTTGCGAGGCCATCAGCGGCTGCAATGCCACGGCGATTTGCACCAGTCCGGAGAAGGGAGTCTGTGGGATTTTCCGCATCACCTGGGCCTACTGGGTGGACGCAGGAAAGCTGACCGTCAACGGCGAGCATCCCGACTCGGAAAAGGCCTTCATCAACTGTGCCAACGATCCGCACTGTGCCGCCGACCTGGTGCAGAACTACATGAAGAAGTTCAACCAGGACTGCAACGATGATGGCGAGATGGACTGCCACGACTATGCGCGCATCCACAAGCTGGGGGCCTATGGCTGTCAGGCGGACATGCCCTACAAATTCCAGAGCGTGTTCGAGGAGTGCATCGAGAAGTTCGAGGATGAGGGCCTGGAGTGATTAAATATCATTACCTTACACGTTCCAAGCCAAAAAAGCATTATGCCGATAAATTGACCTTTTTTATTGTGAACAAATAAATAGCAGGTATCAACCGGGGCTAAAAACCAGATTGGCGCCGTGTTTAATAAAAGTCAGTAGTCGCCGCTGAGATCGTTTCAGTGGCTGAACAATCGCGGAACGCAACGAATCGGAAGTGAATTGAAATCCGGCAGCTGAGATATGCATTCTACGCATATAGTATTTTTCCTGCTGGGCCTGACAATAGGCGGGTTATATGTGCAGGCCGAGAGCCAAAAACCCATTACGGAGCAGTGTCTGATCTGCATGTGCGAGGCCTTGAGCGGCTGCAACGCCACGGCGGTGTGTGTGAATGGGGCATGTGGCATTTTCAGGATCACCTGGGATCAGTGGGTGGACTCGGGGAGGTTGACCATTCCAGGCGACTCGCCCCTGACGGATAGTTGTAAGAAAGGAGATCATCTTCCTCATCTTTTTACACATGATAAGCTTTCTTTTTAATATCTCCAGCTTTCACCAACTGTGCCAATGATCCCTACTGTGCAGCTGATACCCTGCAGAGCTATATGGTGAGGTACGGGCAGGATTGCAACGACGATGAAGTGGAGGACTGCTACGATTACGGAGCCATCCACTACATGGGTCCCTTTAACTGCAAGGCGGACATGCCCTACACCTACGAGAGTATCTTTAAGAACTGCTTGAGAAGCGCCATTCGGGCCGTCAAGCGTCAGAAATCCAGCTAATCTTCGCTTGCCTAGTACAGTAACTAGTATTTAGTAGCTAACTTATGGGGAAGATGCCGCGTAATTTATGTGCGAATATTGCATTGCTAATATAGGCGTTATTTTGATTAATAAACAAGTGGCTGGGAGGCAACTTAAATCAGTTCTGTGGTCAACACGGCGGCAGCAGGTCGGGTTTTCATTTCTCCATCGGATTCAAGCTCAGATATGCTTTGATTACTCGTCGGCTTGGCTTGTTTGTGGCTTCTAGTGGACAGTGGGTCCAGCCTGGAGGGTATGTGGTTTCGATCTATGAAAGTGTGGAGCCGGAGCGGCTTTTGTACTCGAGCCACTGTGCTCATTGGGACTTAGTACGTGGTAGAAGTGCTCTATAATTATGGTAATCCATTTGTGTTTTCGCTGTAACCTAAAGCCTGTTTATCGGAACAGCTTTATACTATAAAGCCGGCCGCTACATCCGCCCATTTCACTTGTCTCGTACACGACTAGTGAAAATATACTGGGAACTAATAATATTAAAACTAAATATACTAACTTTTGGAAAGTGGATTGCATCTTGAGCAAAAATTTATAAAAGATATTATTTTAAAAAATGTTTAAGGTGTTAAAAATCATAGCGTACAAGTTTTACTTACAAAAGGTTTTACTAAAAACATACACTTTTTCTTCTATCTTTTGTACAACATTAATATTTACAAAAAAACATACTTACTAAACATCTATACACCTACAAAACAAAAAGCAACGACGAAAATCAAGAATATTTGTTCGATTCAGGAATATTTCGTTTTCTATCTTTTTTCAAAAAGCATTTTGGTAAAGAAAATTGAGTTTCGATCGATTTTTTTGGGTGTTAAGAGTTTTTTATTTTAATGATTTGATGATTCAAAAAATTTGAGAGCGAAGTCATCTCAATCTCAAATTAATATTCTTCGATTTTGTTATATTTTTGTTCTCTGTATTTAGTGGAAAATAAGCCCGTCACGGAAGATTGCCTGGACTGTCTGTGCGAAACAATGAGTGGCTGCAATGCATCCGCAATTTGTGTAAACGGGGCCTGCGGCATTTTCCGGATTACCTGGGGCTACTGGGTGGAGGCGGGCCAACTTACACTGCCCTCAGATACGGCCCTTTCCGACGATGGTGGGTTAAAGATCCCCGCTTGATGTATTGATTAAAAGTCCCTTATTCAGCCTTCACCAACTGCGTGAACCAGCCCCACTGCGCCGCCAACACGGTGCAGAGCTATATGTTCAAGCACGGCCAGGACTGCAATGGAGATGACCACATCGATTGCCTGGACTTCGGGGCTCTACACAAGCTGGGAAATCTCCAGTGCCGGGAGGACTTGCCCTATATCTTCTCCAAGGTCTTCAACCGGTGCCTGAAAGAGAAGACGCGTTTGGCAGAGGCGAAACTTATCGAAAAGCAGGAAGAGGCTTCAACATAATGGATTCTTTATTGGTTTTCCCCTCTGCGGGGATATCTTTTTCTGTTTTTAAAACAATCTCGGTAACACACATACACATACATACATCGAAACATTGCTTATGTTTGCCGTTTGAACAGTTTCCAATATAGGTATGGACTCTATAGATTTAGTTACAGATAGAGATACATATATATATAATATATATAGAGGGGTATATGAAAACTACTTTAATATTCTCTCGCTTTTCGCAATTTGTTAAGTCAACATGTTAACATACTGGTAGTACATATTTGTTAATATATCCGGATTCTGGCTTACGTTCGCTAAAGCTCGGCTCTAACATTGGCTTGCCTTAGAGTGGTCATGGTTCTATGTCTCGAGACGGGGCTCTCTCTATTATCGGGGTATACTGTTTGGGAGTCTAGAAGTCGGAAACTTGAAAGTAATAAGGTCTATTACGGATATTTCTATCAGATTCTGTTCAAATTGAAATTGTTTCAACAACCTTTTAATTGATAATGATACAAATGAGCTTAGATTGGGACTGATGGTGAACGAAAGGCAGCAATGTCTTAACATTCTTATCATATCTCTAGACGGTGAAGAGTTATGAAAGTGGGCAGTAAATCCAAAGAAAACTTAGCGGAAGTTTCTGCTTAAAACTAAGAATGGAATGAAAGCAAGGATGAATTAGGGCTTGCCAAAGGTTTATCATTTATACAAAGGCTTGGCATGGTTTTATCCGTCTGAGAAAGCGGTTAAAAAAGCCAAAACGAAGGGGTCTAAGCAGTCTAACTAATTAGGTGATATTTATAAAAAAAAAACAGTTGTTTTATTTACTTGTTGGTAGAACCAACTACATATCTTGAATCAAAATATTAATTTAATCTTGACGATGGTAAAACTATATCTTAACTCTTTTCAAGGTGTTAATACTCAATGATTTTTAGTGTGATTCAAGTTTTTCAAATATTTGGCTTGGTTTTTCCAGTTCAGTAAGAAACTTATAGAAACGATTAATGGCTAACTAACAAAATAGTATCCTAAAAATACAATCAAGCTCGATTCGTATGTGGGTGTCGAGGTGTGTGAGGTGGCGACCTGATGCGATCCGATCCGATCTGCTTTGATATAGTACGGAACCCGGTACTTGGTGATGGTCTTAGGGCTAGAATTGCAACTGGAAATATGCGCTTTCGCTGGCTAATTGGGTTTACTTCTTGCTGTTGCCGTCGTTGGCCAACAGCAGCTCCTTGGCCTCCTTCTTGCCCCGCTTCTTCTCCTCCTTGGCGTGCAGCTTGGCCAGACGCTCCTCCTCCTTGGCCAGTCGCTTCTCCTCCTGCGAAATGCAGAATGCAAAATGTAAAACTTTGTTTGCATGCAGAGGAAATCACAAACATGAAAATCGGAATTGCTTGCGCTTTATGAGCCAGCCGTGCTCATAAGTTTGGAAATTTATGCTTTGCCGGCACAATGGCTTCAGAACATGCCCACCGCCCACCGCCCACTTCCCGAATCCCCTTCGCCCGCGATTAATGAAAAACTTTTCCAAAACAGTTGGCAAAAAAGGGGGAAAACGGAACGAGGCCAATTACAAACAATACAAATATGCACAGCCTGGCTTAGGGGTTCCGAGGGGAAAACAATGCATCTTCCAAACAAAGAGGAGGTCGGGCCATACCAAATTCCCCGCCATTTCACCCACCTTCCGGGCTTCCTTCTCGGCCTTCAGCTTGAGCTTCTCCTCCTTCTTCTTGCGCTCAACGGACTCGTTCTTCTTATTGTCAGCCTTCTCTCCTGGAACAGGAAGGTGTCAAATAATTAACCTCGTCATTGACTATATTTTAGTAAATGCAATTATGATTTCCTAAATGGAAAAGAAATGACTAAACTCACTCTGATTGCTGGCGGCGGAGAAAAGCGGAAAACTGCGACTGGAAGAGCTTGAACTGGGTTTGGGATTACTAGCCGATCCGCATCCCGCTGATCCTGAATTGGTGGCAGCGCATCCGGCAGAGGCCCTGGAGCATCCGGCTCCTTGTGGGGCTGACTTGGAGGCAGTGCCAGTAGTTTTTCCCTGCGGCACAGAAGCTGGCGGCTTCTTGTCCTTGGGCATCACGTAAGCGTTTTTGGGCAGCGAGTTCTTCGAGGTCACCGGGCAGATCTTTGCCCCGCCCGCCTTCAAGGGGGGCGGGGCCAGGGCGGAGCAGCTCAGCTGGATGTTCATCGGACTGGGACGACGTGGCGGAGGAGAGGAGCCGGGCTCCCGCAGCAGTGGAGCCAGCTCATGGGCACTGGACTTGGTGTAAGTGGAGTAACTGAAAGTGGAAAAACATGTAGCATTCGTTAAAAACCATACTCACAGAATAATTTCTACATCCTAACAATTATTTATCTATTAGATACACAGACACATAGTTTTCCTTACCGAAATCTGGGATTGCTGACGTGCACGGGTGAGGGATGCGGCACCTTGGCCGGACTGCGGAACTCCTTGATGGGCGGCAGGCGGTTCTGGATGTCCATCAGCCGGTTCTTCACGTGCCTCCGACCCGGATACGTGTGCGTGGGCGTCATCATTCCGCTGGCACCGCTTCCGTTTCCGCCCACTCCTCCCCCGCCGCCGCCACTTCCGCTGGAGGAGGAACCGGAAACGGGCGTGGAGCAGCTGTTACTGAGCGTGTTCAGCGGTTTCCTTGGCACAGCACCGGAGCAGCCGATTGGGCAGCCACCACCATGATGCGAGTGCGCCGATCCGTTGTCCCGCGGCGACAGGGAGCTGCCGGAGGAGCCCGAGGGAGTGGGTGAGGCCGGGCCGTGCGCATGATGGTGGGTGGTGGGCGATGGCGGTGCCAGGTGATTGGAGCTGGAAGCCCCGACCGGCAGTGCCGGTGAGCAGGGACCGTTGCTCGATATGGAAGACGTCTTGGAGTAGTGCGAATAGCCGGAGGCCGACGACGCCGCCGATCCTGTCGAGCTCATCGAGTACAGGCTATCCGACTGGGACACCCGACCATGGCCATGGGTCGATCCGCGGGGCGTGTAGTGGTGCGTATGGTGCCGCCCCACCGCCGACTTGTGCAACGTGGGCTGGTGGAACGAGTGGTGCCCACTGTGCGCATCGTTCATCGAGTAGGAGCTGGCCGAGGGAACCACCCCGCCGGCGGCCACTCCGGCGGAGGCCCAACTCTTGGCGCCCATCGAGTAGCTGCTGGCCGACTCCTGGATGCGCCAGGTGCCCGAGGACGAGGTCAGCCGGTTCACTCGCGCCCGGCAAATGACGCAGCGCAGCGGGAGCAGCCGCTGGGCCACCGCACTCTGGATCGTCTTCACGAAGCATCGCCGGCAGACGACGCGGTGGCCACAGGGAGACGTCTGCATGGTGGCCCGGGCATTAATGCAGATCACACACTCGTCCTCCTGCGAGGTGGGAGGATCCGGCTCGCTCTCCTCCTCCAGTTTGCTCAGCAGCTTGTCCTGCAATGAAATCGTTAGATATTGAATGTGGCCTTTAGGTAGTCCTGAAATAAAATCGTTGAATATTAAATCTCTTCAGCCTTTGGGTAGTCTAGCAATATTTTTAATATTTTCCCTTAGCTCTGCCGCCATAAAGTATGCAAGGAATTCAGTTAAAAGCTGTGCAAACGGAGCTGAGACTATTAACTACGAGACGAGCAGGAATTTCAAAGACCCCAGAGTTCTTAAAAAGATAAGCTCATTATTACACATTTTCTCATTTTCCCTTAAAGCTGATAAAATGAAAATGAGTTACTACTGGGGTTGGAAGTAAGGAAAGAGTAGCGAAAACCGTTCACTATAGTGAAGCAAATAATATTGTTAGCAACAGCTGATTAAGCTGGCAAGTAAAGATAAGAAATTACTAAAATTTAATGGTGCCACAATTGCAAACTTTTAATTTTCTAAAAATTATGGTGATTTAGAGACACTCGTAAAAGTTTTGAATGTTGGTTTTTTAAGTTTGGTTGGTTTGAAATTATTTAACTGCTCATAAACAAATAAAGCTTAGGTAATGTCATTCAAGAACAATATAGGATATTGTGCAATACGCATAAGAAATTTAAATGCGAAATATATGGTGAAGTTCGGCTTTCTATGAAGTCAGTCGAAAAAGTATCTTTAGCAGTCGACACTTTAAACACTAGAGATACAATTTTTAAAACGCTAAATTAGCGTTGCAATCTACGCATTGCCTAACGGTCTGAGTTCGGATCGAATCATCGAGTGATTATGCAAATTTTTGATGAGCTGAGGTCTGATCGCTTCGTTTCTGGGTGTATTTGTATCTCTCAATCTTAATATCTGCATAGACGCCTTCTGAGGTCAGTTTGGGTGTGCGACCTCAGTCTGGCAGGCGGATCGTTAAACACAAGATACTCGTTATTGATTTCGAATCTTTCCATTAATAAGAACTCCCCATTGTTGACCATCCCCTCGGGCAATTAATTTTGTGAGTCAGCAGCTTTTTAAGCGCTGATTGAATGAACTGGTTTACGATCCCATTAAGCTATTAATAGTTCATATGGCTATTTTTGGGTAATGCTCCCTTTGTTGCAAAATCAATTGTATTTATTATTTGCGAGCAGTAAATTTGAGCAAGGCTTAAGGAAGTTGTAAAGTTTTCCACTGTCTACATGTGTTATTTTTCATTTTCCCTCAACTTCAATTATGAATACCACTAATGAGTTTGCTCTTGATTTAGAACATAGAACACTTGGATTTCCTTGACTGTGTGGTTTCGATGTGAAGCCCTTGCACTTGAGGGCTCCTCAATGTCACATTGAAAAGCGTGCAAATTGTTCGCCAACGAAGGCTTCTGCGGTTTAATTGCGTATATGCAAGGTACAAACTTAATTGGTGTTTTGTGGCTTATGCAAGCAGGTGGAAATCAATCAAGTGTTCGATTGGCAACCACAAATGTCCAAAGAATCTTGTTGCAATTATCTCTTGCTGTCTGTACGAACAGCTGATGGATCTCTGGTTGACTGGTCATCGATTCGGCGGCCATGGCTACCTGGTTACGCTGACAAAATGTTGAAGGGGTCTGTATTTTTTAAACTTTAGATTAATTTAAGATTTTGGTTATTAAATATATATAAAAAAAAACTAAAAGCGAGTAAACGTGCACAAGTAACATAGAATCGTTAAAAAAATTTCGAACTGTCAATATCTAAAACTGATATTCTCATAAAATACATTTATTTCAATTAATAAAAAGAATGAAATGATAGATGTAATAAATAAATGTTATATTTTTTCCACATATAATTCAATAAAATCACACTAAAATGGCTTGCCAGAATCTTTAAACACTAAGATATATTATCAATTTACCCAGTTAGCTGCCGCTGAATGCGCTGTATTTATTGACAGCTGGGACGACGGCGAAAAAAGCCGCGAAATTGCACGCCCGCATTCAAAAAATTCAAGATATGATTGGCTCGAACTTTGAATGCCCTGAGTCTATATATTCGCAGTATTTTGCTTGCTATATTTCGCATGATTAATGTGCAATCAGAGCCATGCTGATTGACCTGCACAAACCAAAGGTATCCGAGATACAAAGGATTGGTCAGTACCAATTAAGGCAAATCTAAAAAAGAAGGGTCTGCGACCTTAGCTAAGGTACCCAACATTATTAATTTAATTTTTGGATTTGCTTACCAAGCAAACTTGGAGCTAACTTAACGGCATCTGCTCATACCGACGATCTATAACGATTTGTTTTGCCCAAGATGTATCTGCCCCTAAAAGGCTGTCGGATGTTCGATGCGATCGAGGGGCGATAAGTGAATTGAAGCGGAAAGTCGCATCTGGTCAAGGTGAGCCGCCTGTCAGATGGATCCGGCTGAACTTTTGGCTGGCCTTTTCGCCCGGCAGAGATCACCTGGGTGGGCTGGTGCTCATTTCGCATGCCCGGCAGGGAGTGGGTGGCGGTTGGCTTGGTGTGGGTGCTGGACGCGCGACAATCAGGAAGCCGAGAACTATTTTACGATTCCGAGCGGCTTCGCATGCCTGATTAACTCATTTAAATAGGGAACGCATTATGGCTTACAGCCGCTACGAAGTTTGTTGCCTCAGTCTTTCGTTTTAGGGCCTCGCGAATTCTGTTTATCAGATTGGCAGCGACGTCGGCCGCTGCAGAGGGTCTAGCTCGACGGATCGGGAGTTCCGATCGTTCAGTCAGCACTCGCCGCTCGCCGAGAACAGAGCGTTTTCCTTATCGATCGTGATTTGTTTTCAGTTAAACAGCAAATAAGACAACCTAACCAGAAACGTAAAAATCAAAGGCGGAAACCGATTTGAATGCTGATTTTCGCGTACGAAAGTGAATTGGAATAGCAAGCCCGAAATCGAAGGGGGTTCATTGTACGCCAACTCGGGCCAATATTTAAACTAATTTATTGTGTTTGCCATGGTGTTGCCGGCCACCTCGACATTATGCAATGTATTTACATTTCTGCTGGGTGAGTTGAGACATCGCGATTGCGATTGAAAACTGAGGCCGAAACCGAAAGTGGCATCTATTAGCATGGCTTCTGCCTCAATGTCAGCTGGAAAATCGTGCCCCAAGTGGGCGGTTGGGGCGTTACTATAATGCACATAAGTTCAAGGCGGAGTGGCTGGTAAACCAAACAGCTGTCGTCTTTGTGGATACGCGCACTTAAAAGATTCAATTGTTGACCATCGGCAATGTTTGACTTGGGGTAGGTCAGCGCCGATGACCAGTGGGCCGTGAAGGAGGGCTCCTTCAAAATATGTGGGGTGGGAACAAAAGATTTATTGACTAGCCAAACAAATCATCAATGTATCGCATATCAGCTGAAGAGCCCCCCTCTTCATCATCCACTTATATAGATCATTATGCCCGGCACTTTACGACATTCTTAATGGCGTAAGCCACACCATTTTCAATGTCAGCTGGGGAATCACTCGGCTTGGAGAATAAAGCCGGTGCCCGTAAAGTTCTGAGTGCAAGCATAGCAATCACCGCGGCTTAAAGCCGCTAATTAACTGCCAGCCGAACGAACATACATTTAAATTGAAGCCAGCAGCGCGGTAATTAAGAAAAAGAAATACAAATTAAATGCACACCATGACGTCGCAAAGCAACGTGGAAACAAAGCATACGCAAAATGGTATTAAATGGCAATACCAAAAACAACAGCGGAACAGTCTTCTCTAAAAAGCGCGACAAACTCTTCCGCTCTGCAGCAAATTAACGCTTTACATAAATAAAAGATATTTAAGCTACTTACATAAAATTTGGAGTATGGTTAAGTCAGAAGAAGGACCGCGGAAAACGAAATAAAGATACTCTAACCTGTGGTTAATAACTTGATTTCAAGTTTTTATGTAGTTTTTCTTCACAAATTAAATTTTTACTTTCTTTATTTATTATTAAAAAAAGTAGTTTTTAAATCCAATAGCTTATCTATATATTTTTTTAGATTTTATATAGTTTCTTAATGATTAGGTTTATATGGATTTTTTTATGAGTTTTGTTTTTATATTCCCTATAAATTAATATTATCATATCGATTTGGTAGAAAAAAACCATGTAGTGTTAATTTTTCGGAACCGTTATGCTAATGATTTATACACATTTTTAAAATGATTTTTTTTTTAGTTGGAACACAATTTATTTGAAATCTATTAAATTTAGCTAAACCTCTTCTAGTCCGATTAATTTATAAAATACTTGTAGAAGACCATTCCAAAGTTGATATAGTTTTTTTGCAGGCAAAGCGGAAGGTGATAAGTGGACAGAATTGCAAATGAGTCCGGCAGTGGCTAAGGTCAACGTCATTGTTACTTGGCATCTAATCAAGTGATAATCCGCATGCATTCGCAGCTGACGATGAAAATGTGTAGCAAAACAGAAAGAGCGAAAAAGCCACTCGAGGTAGAGGAGCGCCATTGACATCCCAAAGTGGTTGACCCACTGCCAGTGGTGCTGCCTCTTTGGCCCCCTTAGCCACCAACCCACCAATCGATTTGATTAAATTCTTTGCCGTGTGAACTTCGAAAACCTGATGGAAATGAAAACCGGTTTTCATTCGCCTCGCCGGCGTAACACGCGGCGTATGCGTCACGTGCTGTCTTTGTGCCACTGCCACTGCCACTGCCACTGCCACTGCCCCTGGTACTTTGGTTGGCCACAGCCAGAGGCACAGCCACGCCACATACCATTCCACTTGATTTCATTTAACTCCCCTCAAGTTCACGGCCGAGTCGGTCTTCGTTAGGCCAGTTTCGTTTTCTTAGCCACTGACTTGGCTTGGATTTGCTTGCCCGTTGTTATAGTCGCTTGTTATTGTTATTATTATGTTATGGCTGTGGCTACCTGGCATTTCGACGCGACGCCAGCGGGTTAATGAAGCTAATGAATCAATTAGTTTTGTATTCCGAGCTCTAAATAAAATCGCTCGAGTTTGGCACTTGACAAATTCGATTTCCGCCTTAACTTTGTGCGGTTTTGTAAGAAGTTGTTTCGGCGTTTTTTTTGCAATCATTAATTTAGTTGGAATATAAATGGTTTTATTGAAGTATAAATTATAGCATAAACAAGTACGAAACTATTTTTAATATTTTACGCCAAAAATAGAAAAGTTAAGTGATAAAATTGATCAAAAGTATTAAACTTTTTTAATAAGCATATCCAATGAAAATGTAAAATTGAGCAATAAAATAGTTTGCTAAAAAAATCTAGCACACTCGTTTTTTTGTATTTCTTTTATATTTAAATTTTTTATTTGTAATTAATTTTTAATTTTTTATTTACTAGTGATTAGTAACCCAAGCCACAATAAAATACTGGCAACAAATTTCAATATTTTCTTTAATAATTAAAGGAATCTTATTTCTTCCTATGTTTACGATTTAATAGCTACGTTTTCGTAATGTGTAGATTTTTTTATTTGAATAATTAATAGTTTCTTTTTGATGAGTAAAATTGGCAATTCAATCGTTTGGGCCCGCTCATATTGCACAGTTTTTGCATGTTCCTTTACTTAATCATGTTTGATAGTTAAGCAACTAATCGTGTTGGTTAATCAAAATTTGTTTGCTATTCTTGGGCCTATTTATACCTTTACTTTCTTATATATATTGCCCTCATCCTAATTCTTATTGCTCAATACATATTTATATTTGCCAGCTGGCTCGCCCATCTTCTACAGCGCCGCCCCGCGCGGCTCCTGCTCCACTTGCTGTGCGATTAAGGAGCGCGAGGACATAAAGTTCATGCTGTACACCAGGTAAGCGCATGGCGACCCATGCCCCGAACCCAGCTCATGCATATTGAGGGCCATCAAAATTGGGTCCCCATTCTCCTCTCCTGCAGCCGGAACCGCAATTCGGCCCAACTGCTCCACCTGAGCGACGATGCCCGGCTGGCACAGAGCAATTTCAATTTCAATTACCCGCTGGCCATCTATCTGCACGGTTTCTCGGAATCGGCCACCGGCGAACGGCAGAGCAGCCAGGAGCTCAAGGATGGTGAGTGGGGACATCCGGTCCCGGTCCCCCCAAAAATAAAAAAACACATCCTGACCATCTCCCCCTGCAGCATTTCTGAGGCGGGGCAACTACAATGTCATCCTCATCGACTGGAGTGCGATGACAGCGGTGCCCTGGTACTCGAATGCCGTGGAGAATCTGCCGGTGACGGCCCGCTATTTGGCCAGGTTCCTGCGGTTCCTGGTGGACAAGGGCTATCCGACGAAGTACATCCACTTGATTGGCTTCAGCCTGGGCGCCGAGGTGGCCGGTTTCGCCGGCAAGCAGCTGCAGGAGTGGGGCATCAAGCTCCCCCGGATTACGGCCCTTGATCCGGCCCTGCCCCTCTTCGAGGGCAACAGCTCCAACCGCCGGCTCACTCCCAGCGACGCCAGGTTCGTGGACGTCATCCACACGGACGGAGGACTGCTGGGCAACCCGGCGGCCATGGGTCATGCGGACTTCTATCCGAACGGCGGACGACCCCTGCAGCCGGGCTGTGCCAAGCAGAACATAGCCAACAACTGGCTGGGAATAATTGGTAAGCCCTCGCCAAGGTTACATTATTCAAACAGTATTTACACTCAGAAAATAATAGACAACAACGTAAAATGAAGTGTGTATGTCAACAGATCGTAAAGTTTATTGTTAATAGGTTAAATTAATTAAACTCTTGATAAAAAAGCTCTTTCAAGAAACTATTTTAAAACCGTTTATATAGAGAAAATAAGAAACAATTTTAAGAAGAAATTTTCTTGAAAATACACTCCAAAAAATTACAATACTAGAAACAGTAATAATAAATTATATTTTTTTGGAAACTTTTTTAATGCTGCAATATCATTATATCGCTTTCAAATTTGAATAATTTTTTTTCGTCCTTTTTTAAATATTCCCTTTCAGTCGGCTGCAGTCACCAGCGGGCTTGGGAGTACTTTGTGGAGAGCGTGGCCCAGCCCCGCGGATTTCCCGCCCAGCGCTGCGAGCCCTCCGAAATGATTGGCGTTTGCCGGGAGCCAGGCGGCGGCCCCGCCTTCATGGGCATGGGGGCGGATCCCAGGTGAGTTGGGAAATCGCTCAATCTGTGCAAATCCAGCTGATAGCCCCGCTTACAGGATTCGTGGCAAATTCTTCCTGGATACGAACGATGCCAAGCCCTTCGGACGGAGCAGCCGGCCGAGGCCAATTGTCTCGCTGGCTCCTCGGCTGCCCATTGCCTACAAATTGCCACCTAATGCCACCAGGCAGACATCTGTCAGTCGCTGGGTTTTGGGCCAGCGGCAGGAGCAGGGCGACGTGGACGAGGACGAGAACGAGGACAACAACGCGCTGAGCAACAACATTGACAGGTTCTCACTGACGTGATGGAATTTACACAGTGCTCGAGGGATGGGGAGCTGTTGGTTTCCCACTCCCAAGAGCGTCCTCCATCGGTTGAGATTTATGTGGGCAGCTATTCAGCCCCATGTTGCACTCCTGGGCAACAGCTCTTGTGATCTTTGGGTTAAGTATTTCTAGCACGTAATCAGGGCATTTGAAAGCCGTTTAAATAAATATGCTTAAGTATAAATAGTTGAAAGGGGGATTTTATGATGGATTAGAAATTGGAATTGATGCTCTTAAAAAAATATTAAAGAAAGGAATTCCACTCCTTGACTTTAGCTTGCATAGAAATGGTATGGTATACAAGCGGGGAAAGCCATTAAAGAAAAGTTGTATTTTTCTACTCTTTAAGAAAGTTGCCCCCCCGACAGACTAAAGATGAACTTTTCTCTTTCATTTTTGAAACTTTTAAGGCCCCACATCGTCCGCTCTTTAAACATCATCAAAAATTCAGGTAGCAACGCGACAGTCTGCAGAACCCTCGTCATACCCAAAAAAAGGCAGCTCGGGAGCGGGCTCAATTTGCACACTTTTAGCCGTGACTCATCAGGACAATCGCTCTAAAAGGCAAGTAATTTAATTTAGTTGCCCAGACCCACCGAAAAATATAAAAAAACAACCCACCGCGCCGAGGGACATGCAAAGTGGATACGCCTATGACGCAAGGGGAAACCTTAGAGCAGCCAAAATGTATATGCATACCCGGCGAAATATCAAGTATACGCAACGAGGACAGGGCGGAAAAAGCGAAACAGAATTGTGCTCGAAGTTGAGCTATTGCCAGTGCAATTAAAAAGTAATTAATGAATAATACGCTGCCAAGTAGGCGCCTTCGCCCCATCGAGTGCAGATTGTTTATTAACTCGGCCTGCAGCCGCCGCCCGTAATTATGCAGGGGCTGGAATAAAAAAGAGGAAAATAAAAAACAGGACTGAAAAAGAGCAACAGAAGCCATACAGGACGTGGGCCATAATGTGCAATGAACGTCGGAGCTCATTTCACGAGCCATCGCCTAACGAGCGGCGGAAGTTGGGAAGTGGAACTTCGGGAAGTGGAAGTGGCAGTGGAAGTTGGTGTGGCCAGCCGGAAGGGCTCGACTCGGGAAAACGAGGCCTCATAGCCCCACATGCCGGCTGCATTATTAATGAGCCAGAGCCTCGGCCAACTGGGTGCAGATGCAATTTCCCCATCACTCATCGCCTATGTCGATGCCCATGCCCAACAGAATGCACTTGCTCGTCTCGAACCGCTCAATGATTTGTGAGTTTTAGTTTTTGGGGGGCCCTCCTGGCACAGGTCCCCAGTCGAGTGGCTTTTTGGGTCAACTGCAGATGGCCGAGTGCCTGTCGAATTTATATTTAATGGCCGCCAGGCCTTGATGAGCGGACACATCTAAATGGTTTCGCTGGAATCGATAAAGAGTTGCACAATCCCTGGGGCGCAGGATGGGAATGAGGTCCGATGAAGCTCCGTGTTGTTAGAGTGATGTCCAAGGTTTGAGTAATTGGCTGTAAAACTTAATCTTTTTTACGACTCTCTAGTATGGCCCTCAAATTGTAATTTCTAGCTAAGATTGGGGATCTCTTATAGCTTCCAAATTGGTATTTCTAGCCAAGATTGGTGGCCTAAATGGGCAGTAAATATTTTCCAAATTAATTGGCATCAAAGTGGTCTTACTTGCTTAATTGAGATTGAAAAATATATATATTTATATAGTTAAAAACAATTAAAATATAACAAGGCACAGAAAAAATCAATGTTGGCTAGGAAATTCCAATAATTTAATCCAAGAAAACAATCCCAGAATAATTCCCAAAGAATTAGGAAAATTTGCCACCAAAACATATAGGTATATGGCTCGGAGAATTTATATAAATACCATTCAATTTGCCTATTGAGCAATCAAATAAATTCGCTGTGATTGCGCACTCGCTTATTTCCCCTCGTAATTTCCAGCGCATTTCTGTCCAACTGTCGATTATGGACATTTTCGCGGTGGGCGGGCAGGTAAAGTAGGCCAATAATAAAAACACTCCTTAGCCTTGCCGGCTTAACCCCACGCAGCCCCTGTCCCGGATCTCACCCCTCTATGGCTGTGGGGCATGCCATGGATGGCAAAGCAGGCGACAACTGCGCGAGACACGTGCGAACGACTCGCTGCTGACTCACAAAAAATGCGGTGGCTAATGAGGTTTAGAAAGGAACGTGCAGGGGTATAAGGATATGGGGGCTTATCCTGGGTTCCAGCTGAAATTCCTGGAGCTGTCAATGAGCGCTGGCTGATTGATCGAGGTTGGAATTGATTATTAATACCGTGACTAGTCCCTATTCTTGTTTGCTCTAACTTGAACACATGTGTGCTCAAGGGCGGTGGCTTCGAGTGGCCAAAGGTGGGGATAAGGGTCTGCACTTTAATCTAACTAAGATCTAAAATAGCTATAAACACGCCATTTATGTAGGAGAATAGTCGGTTGAAATGAAGGAATGTTGAATGGAAATGAAAGGAAAACATATTGGGTTCCTAAATATTTGATTAAACAGTAGTGCCTAACAAGTAGTGCATGCATGGACTCTAAAAAAATTGTTAAAAAGTTGAATGATCCTTTTAATACAAAATATTTAATTCCTTTTTTGGTGAAGTACGTAGAAAGTATTTCCCATTTTCGCTCCCACTGTCTCACTTTTTTGAACCACTTCAGGCACTTTGACACCTGAAAGTAGGTGACCTCTTGAAATACAACAGCCTGCATGTACGTACATACTGCAATCAGTCAGCCAGTCAATCCTTCAGTTTCGGGCTTTCAGGCTTTAAAGAAAAGGAAAATTAATGAAATCGATATGGGACTGGGTCCCCCCCGTGTTCCGTTCCGCCCAATTCAGCCCAGCGATTCTGTGGGAAAGTGCTGGCATATGACTTTCCTGCTGATGTTACTGTTGTTCCTTATCACCGCCCCGCTGCACTTTCCCTTTCATGCACCGATAATTGCGAAGTGGAGGCAACAATTCCATTAAGGGCTGCACAACCGACCTACCCCATTTTCCACATTTTCCCCAGCACCTCCAGCCTTTTCCCCGCAGCTCTTGACTTCTTTATTTGAAGCATGCTCGCCGGGAAAATATTGTCATGAAGAGAAATTGCATTTATATCAGGCGTGCTTCACGTGTCAGTGAGTTTTTCTAAGTGTAGATATGCGCTGTCGCTAAGTGAATTTATTACATTTAATATGTTCTTCGTGTCACTCCTCAATGGCGGGACATAAATCTAGCGATTTTATGGAGACAACTTTATGGCGGCCACCGAGCGACATGACATGGCTATGTGGGGGAATTAAATCTTTGAGATGTCCCAGTTGCCGCTGCTGCCTGCTAATTGCCGGCCACATTAAAAACCAATTATAAACCATAAAAGTCAAATCAAACAATATGTAAGTGCGGGGCGAAATGGCTTGTCGACAACTAATTGGGGACGGGCTTGTATGGGTTTCCAGGGAGCACCGGATGGCTCATCCTTCGCCTGCCATCAATTGTCAGGCTCTGGACTAATTGCAAAACTCTGGCCAACACAAACAGGCAGCACACACCCATGGCTGCAGCTGCTGGGCCCCGGCCACAATAGCAACAAAAACCACAGGAGCACAGGAGCCACTCGGCCGAAGGGCACTGAAAAAAATATGCGCTAATACCACAAGCAGATTGTCAAAACTCACATTTTCAAATGTATTTTATTTTTGTTGGGACTGATTTTAATATTCGTGGTTCAAGATCCTAAAATTCTTCTTTTTAAAAAAATTCAGTATCTCAATAAAACACAGTGTAAAATAAAAACTTCTAACCAGAGGATATTTTCTATTTAAAATTCAAACAAAACTGAAGGAAAACATAGCCTACTTTTTGCCAGGTTTTTTAATCGAATTTAACATTGCATTAAAAATAAATTATGTTAAATTTCTCTGACAGAACCTTAACTTGGAAAAAAAAGTGAATATTTTATAACTTAAAAAAGACTAACTTAGTTTAAGAACTATTAAAAAATAAATTTTTTTAACTTAATTTATTGATTGACAAAACAAAACTGACAATAAAAAATTCGCCTACTTTTCTTCTTCAAGTTTTCAGATTAAATTTAACACAACATTTATTTCAGTTTTAACATTATGTTAAATTATGATAAATAAAGCCTAACCATAACCTTTACATGACATTGAGAAAACGGCTTTAAGTATATCCTTTCATACTTTAAAGAAGACTTTTATAATCTTAAATTAAAGTTGATTTTAAATTCATTATTATTTTTTTAAATAAAACTAGAAACAGCAGGAAATCTAAAGAACGTCTTTTGTTTTCTTCCTCTGCACCATGGTTGTTTGCCAGCCATACAGAATTATGAGAAAAGTGTCAAATTTGCCAACTAGACACATGTGGGCCAGGATGTGTGGGCGGTGGGTGGGTGGTTGCTGGCTGCTGAGAGTGTAATTAGGGCTTTTAACACAAACGTGTAAAGTGAAACCGAAGCGATGCCATTTTCGGATGGAAACTCATTGAAATCAAAATGACAGGCGGAAAGGGGGAAAGCACTGCAGTTGGGCAGGTGAAAAGGCGGCGACTGCGAGGGAGGCAGGCAGGGAAAGGGAAAGTTTCACTTTGGTTATTTATATTTCCAGGCTGCTTTCAGGGCAGCTCATGTGTGGAACAAGTTGTTTTCGTTTTTCCTCTTTCCTATTTCCCCGCTTTTTGTTAATGCTCAGTGGCCGTGGCTGGATGCCCCTTAACCCTTTTCAGGTTATTGAGAAGAGTTCCCGGATGAAGTGTTGGCCTGTAAACCGATTTTTCCCACGAATATACAATATACATATACTCGTATGTGTATATTGCAAGGGGTCCATTGAGTGGCGAGTGTTTAGTAACTGTTGAGAACCGACTGTTTCTGAGGGGGAGGTGGCCGCCAAAACTATTTCGTTGGGCGCCATTTAAAAATAAATCTCTCTTTTCAATTTATTATATTTCAATTTATTTCGCTTTCGCTTTGGCACAAACAATAAATTTTAATTGAAATCTGGCCTTGGGCTCAAACCGAAACGCATTGCCCGAGGCGGGAGCTTGCGAGTGTGTTGGTGAGTGGGCGTGGTCCATGTGTGTGTGTGCGTGAGCTCGCAATTGTGTTGGTGCAGTGGGCCCAGTTCCAATTTCGCTTCCGCCCCCCGAGTTCCTCCTTTACAATATATTGTACTTGTTTTTCCCGCCACATTTTTCGCTGTCCCTGCCGTTTTTTATTATCTTGCCTGAATTTTTATTTATTTGTTCTGGCATAGCAGCCGCCCGGCAGGGGATAAAACTTTTTGCGGCCTTATCTCCACTGGCGCGTAATGAAATGTGACAATGGTTAAGGCAAAGAGTTCGGAAAATCCATGGGCGTGAGCTTGTGCAACCGACCTGGAATATGGAATTGCTTTGGCCTTAACCTAAATGGTTGGCGTAAGTATCAACCAATCTTAGATGTTAAGGGCCTATTAAAGCTTAACTGTTATTGGGGGTCATTATGTAAATTTGTTAATTTTACTATGGTACTATAAAGTCTAGGTTCTTCAAAGAGTACTTGAAATACTGTTGGAATAAATCAGAAAATTAAATTATTAAATAAAATTGTTGTTGCCGGCAATGACATTCTTCAAAAAATGTTACTTTTTGGTATTGTTTTTTAATAACAAAGGTTTCATATGAATTAAAAAATACAAAAACAAGAAAAAAATCCTTTAAAAGTTAAAAGTTTGAATGAAATTAAACAAGCCTCTCTAGTTATATTATAAAGCTTGAAAATTCGAAATTGTTTTCCTCTGGAACATTTAAAAATTACTTTAAAATAAAGATCAAATAAATTTTATTTTTAATCAACCATTATTAGATAACTGATGTAGAAAAATTATTTATAATATATTTATAATATCGTTTGCTTATTCAATTCATTAAGCAATATAAAACAATATCTTCTTCAGTTAATATAAAAATCTCTTAAACTAAAACCCCCCCCTTGGCACATTTCGTATTTCCCCTCTGTATATAATTATCAGCCTAATGTGTAACTTGAAGAACCTTCGAAAATAATTACATATGCATATCGTATCGTGCTCCACATCGACTGGCCACTCTAAATGCTCCAATCAATGCAATTAAGGTAAACGTCTGCTGGCTACATTGAAAAGTCCCCCCTTATAAATATGCCATATACCCTGATTCCAGCTAGTCTCCCATATGTTTGTGTGTGCATATACTGTATGGTGTGCTATAGTATAATGGTGCAGACATCGCGTGACCTGCGCTAATGCACTGCCGCGCCCTAAAAAGTGGGGGTTTCGAGGGTGAAAATGGGGGGAGGTACATTTTTACAACCCCTTTTTCGCTGCAGCACGTGATGGCCCAAGGAAATCTGGCAGCAACAAAGGGACAACAACAAAACCCAATGCGTAAACACTAAAGTTTAATGCACTCTAATTGCAGGGGGGGCGCTGCGGGGAAGGAAAAGCGGAAGTTCGCAGACGACAAAGGCAGCACACGCTGACATTTTCGCATGTAGAGTTGAATTTATATATTTCAGGAAGACGAGGAGCGATGTCGCTCGCCATTATCCTGCAGAAAGTTGCGTGTCTGCTGCGACACAAAAGTTCAATTACTTCTTGGAAGGGGGAGTTGGGCGAAAGCACCCAGCGGATATCCGGCTCCCGCATTGCGTGCCAAATCCCAAAGCCCCCGCGGTCCCCTCTAATGACCATTTCCCGCTAAATGGCAATGGCTCAGCGGCCATCAAATTGACTAATGCCCCGATCTTAATGATTTATTTCAAGTGTCCGGCGAAAGGGGGGAGAGCAGCAGTAGCAGCTTCTGATTGGCGCTGGTTCAGTGCAAGGTAAACCGATCCGAAACGACACCCAAGGCGCTGTGTCGAGCACATGGAAAGCGGCCACTCAAAATGGAATTACTTTCAAATGCTTTTTGTGCCTGATTTATGGTCAAGCGATTCAGGGCGGGTGGCTGAATGCAATGGCAAATATTTGTGCTGCTGACCACAAAGGATATGCAATGGAAACACGGGGTAAAAGGAATTTACAAAGCATATCCATTGGATACTCTTTTGTTTTTATAGGTATCGTAACGATTTGTGCTTAAAGATGGTTTGAACTTCTTGTGAAGTGAAATTTTGATGAGAAGAACCGAAAAAGTTTCCTTTTTAAAAGTATCTAAAAAGCATTGACGTTACTCATCTTAAAGTCTATACGATCATTGATGTTATTTCATGTAAGATTGCAAACCTAAATAGTTCTTTGTGCCACTACGAATATTTTAACTTGTTCTTAAGTAAATTTAAAAATGTGAGACTAATATTATTTTCGCTAAGATTGAAAACCTAAATAGTTTTTTGTGCCGCTACGAATATTTTAACTTGTTCTTAGGTAAATTTAAAAATGTGAGACTAATATTATTTTCGGAATTGCTCGGGAAAAAATATATATTTATTTAACGAAAAAACGAGTAATAGGTACTTTTAGTACTTTATTTGATATGCTCTACGATTGATATTAAGCCCAGACTACCACACCCCATGTAGAAGGGAAGCCAATGCCAAGGTTTCTTGAAAAGGACCTCAAAGGAACCCGTAGACCAAAGCCAAGCCCAAAGCCAAAGCAACTGTTTTGGCGTTCGGATGACTAAGCTGGATTTTTTTTTCCAATTTTTTGTGTGCACGTTGCAAGTGCCAAGTCAAATTGTGCGGTCATTTATTGCTAAAGACCCACAGGGGTCGGGGGGCTGGTCGGCGAGAGGTCAAGCGGCAGCTGGGCAGGGAGCGAGACGGAGATGGAGGAAAATGCAAAGGACATTTGAAATGCAGGAACTGCAGCAGCAGCTAATAATCATGTATCAGCTTGCCTACATTTCAATTTGGGCTCAAGCAAAAAAGGGGCTGCGAAAAATACCAGCAAAAAGGGCAGAGTTTGACCTTTGCCGCAGACTGGGGCTTCATTAATTTGCACCTATTTCCATTGCCACGCCAGGTGACAACTTCCGCCCGCCGGCCTTTCTGCAAAGTAAATTATAAATTTTATTTCCATTGCCTGTCCGAAAATGTCCAGTTAGAGGTCCTTCTTCGGGGTCTCGCTTTGGGCTTTCACAGTTTTCGTGTTTTTTTGCGCTGATGTTGGATGGTCACGCGACTTCTATTCTAAGGGATGAGGTTGCTTTTGACAGCGTTTTCCTTTTAGCTACGAACAGGATTGTCTGCCCAGGCCCAGTCCCAGTCCCAGTTTTGGGCCCATTTTCAGCACTATTCCCCTTGCGCTCGGCTAATCAACTTGTTATATATTATGCGTATTTGCATTAATAACATATCGCGAAAGGCCGCTTCTGCGCCCCGTTTTTGGGTCCGCTTCTTCCGGTTCTCTCAGCACGAAGCAAATGACAATTTTGTCGCTGCATACTTTTGGGGATTACCAAGCGACGCCAAGTGTGCGTGTTCCGCCTGTGTGTGGGTGGGTTTCCGTGGGCGTGGAGGTCCTCTTCTCGGCGGGATTACACGGGCTTAGCCGGGCTCAGCTGGCGTAGTGGGGCGGTATGTGTCAGGTTCTTATGGAGCATGTTTGTGAGCAGGATCTGTAGCCTAACCCGCGATTTTCGATACAGATTGGTTGTTCTTGGAATATTTGTGGTGTTTTTACAGAGTCCCTTAGCCTTAGCTTTAAGAGTGGGTTTACAGACAAAACATATTTTTAAAATACCTTGTCATATAAACCAAGAATTACACATTTGCTTATGTATTGTAAATTTAAAAACACAGAATAAGAGGTTTTTTAGTTTTTATTTTACTTTGGTGGCTTTTGTCGTTTTCCCCACCACATTTGTATATAAAGAATGGATATAAGAACGAGTGATAACTTCATTTTAGTCTTCCAGTTAGCTTGCACTAAAAGCATTATATATAGGCAAGCAGAGGTAGAACAATCTAATTTGTAATGGCTATACACTCCTAACAAATGGATTAAATATAAATAAATATTTCGTTCCAACTCAAGTTATATAATACATAAAAAATATATAACATTGACTTGCTTATGTTCCAATGACACCCATAAGATATTGTCACCCAGTTTAGAGGAAATTTATCTTTAGAATATATAAAAAATAAATATGTTAAAAAAATTGATTTGATAATTATAGCATTACACTAAGTATTCCTGGGTATGCTATAGCCTAAACACATGCATAAGTTGCATTTTAAGAGGAATAACAAATTGTAGTTTTATTTTATTATTTGCAAAATTATATTGTTTTGAGGTTGTACAATTTCATCGTCCTTTGCCGTAAGGGAGCTTTATTGCGATGTAGAGCATGGCCAGGAATAATAGTGGTGACTTCATTTTGGTAGGAAAAACTTTAGTTTGATCAGTAAGAAAATAACAAGGGCTATATATATTTAATGATCGGTTGCTAATGTAGAAAATTGTAATTGGTTATGGCGAATTTATAATCAAAAGTTCAAAGTTTACTTTGGCATGTCCAATTTGTTTGCTCTTTTTCAGCGAAAACATCCCTAAACAAGGTCGTATGACGTATGTGACGAAAAATGTTAATACATTTGACTTTATAAACACATAGATATAGTACTTGAAATCACTTGGTCAATTTGAAAATGTAAAGTATATACTCTTCTAAATAAAACTGTTTTAATTCATTTAAATGGTTTTGGCATTTTGATAGTTGTTACTTTAAGGGACTTGCTTTGTAATTAGTCTGACTCAGAGTTCCAGCCCGAATTCCCCATTCAGGCAGCAGAAAGTGGCAGCGAAATTGCCAACCAAGGGCCATTTAATTGTAAAAGCATTTTGCGAAAGGCAGTCTGGCCATGCTTTTGTGAATTTTAATGTTGCATAAAAGCATTTTTCGTGTGCTTGCAAATGTATCGGGTGCTGGTGTGAGCCGCTTTTCAAGGTCGCCGTAGAGAAATTACAGTCACGCATCGGATTTTATGCAAAACAGTTGAGCCCAGCTTAGTAGTGCCAGCATTTCACTTTTTCCCTGTTTGTGCACTTGGCAATTGTTGTGTTTGTTGCTGCTGCTCTCCTTATATAAGTGCTTGAGTGCGGACAAGCGGGTGAGAGGGTGCGAGTGTGTTTGGCAAGTGGGCGTGGCTGTCTATGGCTTTGAAAGTCATAAATTTCAAACAAGTCTCGTAAAATCCCAAGTGAACTTAGCACTTTGCAGTCGGCCGCGTTGCACATTTCGGTGCTGTAGCAAATGCAAATGAGTCGGGCTTTACAACTTAATCTTTCCCTCTGAAACGCTGTTCGTAGTGTTGGTACACTAAATGATGCTAACTTTTTTAGACAAGGGTTTAATGGGGCAACTTATGCATTTACTGCTGGTTTATAGTCAAAGTAAAGATTATAATGGCTATGCAGGGCTCACAAAAAAGGTTGAAAAATAAAGATCAAAATGATGAATTTAGTTTGGATTTTTAATTTAAGACTAAGAAACAAATATTTTAAAAAATTTAACAGGGATGAAATTTATTATATTATTTCTATTATAGAAATTTAATTAAAAATCGAAGTCAAAATAATGTTAACTGAAAATACTTTTAAATTTTAAATCATCACTTTTTATATAGGATATATATATATATATAAACCCTCTGCTTATTTAATTTTTTTGCAGTTCCTCATTTATAGTAAACTCCATGATGACAATCTATTATAGTCTCCTGGCTCCTTTTGTGGCCAAGATCAAAGTGTGTATCTCATAAAATAGCAAAATGTTACGGCAATTGGCCAAAGAAATCTCGATGGCAAAACTTTTTTTGACTTTGGCTTCCTGCCTTCTTGTACACTTTTTATTGACCCTTAAAATGCAAATAAGTTTAGAGCGACACACACACACACATGTGAACTATGGCAAGTTATGGCGTTTTTTATTGCCTACTTTTGCGGGCCATGACAAGCCGAGCTCAGCCCGCTCTCACCTTGTTTTGATGTGTTTGATGGCTGTGTGTGCCTTTTATTTTTATAACTATTTGCCAGCTGTAAGTGTGAGAGGCCGGAGCAAAACAAACAGCACTTTAAAAGGGCTCAAGAGCCGAGGCGTTTCTTTTTCGGACAGCTCTGCCACCGCCCCACGCGGCTAATGATGCCCGACTTTCCTCCGACTTTCTCCCGACATTCGCCCGCGTTTCGCCTGCTTTTGATAAACGCCCGTCTCTGTTTTTCCCTTCGTCTCGCTTCTTTTATTGCGTTACGTTTTATGGCTCGCAGGCGAAGGCGTGGGAGCCGAAGGTACCAAGCCGGTACATAAACAAAAAAGGAAGAATATGTTCGGATAATGAACTTTTAAGTACCCTGTACTGCGATTTATATTAGATGTTTTATCGTTCACGAATAAAAGAGAAGTTTTCGGAAACATTTTCTACTACTAAACTTCTACTATTTATAAAGTACTGTATCTTCCAGAAGAAAATATGTGATTCTTATACTCTAAAAATTTCCAAAATGTTGTTTTGGTGTCTAAAAATGATTTAAAAAATATTTATTTTCTAGAAAATACACCATTATAGTTTTTTTCCTTTGAAAACTGTATTATTTTGTAAATACTTTTGGTCGCACTCTTGCTATAAGCTTCTCTTTAAAGTATAAAGTAACACTTTTTAGAAATAAGCTTTAAATTTAAAATAACCTTTGTACATATATTGATAATTTTATTAATTTTAATTAGAAATAAAAACACTGAACTAATATTTTTATATTTTTCCTAAAAGAAAAAAAGTAAATACTCATTAGACTTTATGAGGTTTCTCATAAGTTCCTGTACCTATGTATCTAAAGAATCTATTCACCCACAATATATCTGCTAATAACTTTTTTCGGTCAGAAGTAAGTGACATCCTCAGAAGTTACAGACCTCGTAGTGCTAATCAGGACTCTCCTTTTTAGGGCTAGGCACTCCCGCTGCAGAGCGAATATACCCGCCCGCTGGCTTTGAGAAATGACTTTGTTTTCCGATGCTCGCCGCTTGTACTCACGATTTTATGGTGCAGCGCCGAGAGTTCGCGCTCGGTGACCCGTCGGCTGGCGGCCTCCCGGCGTCTCTGGCGGAACTGGCTGTACTTGTAGGCGAGCATCACGCCGGGGAGGGCCAGGGCCTCCAGCGGGGACTTGCGCCCGAAGGGCATCCTCCGGCTCCTTAGGCTCCTTGGGCTCCTTGATGTGCTTCTGTCTTCCCTTTCCTTTGGCTGAGTTCGTTGCGGCGAGTTGAGATATGGCTTGGCTGCCTGGCTGTGGGCTCGCTGAACTGGGCAACTTCTCCTTTAACTTTGACTCTCAGCAGCGCCTCATTATGTAATCACAACATGGACACGAACAACACGACACTACTGCACTATTGGCACTAAAGTCGGATTGGGTTCCTGGTGGCTATCATTACACTTTTCTTTTTCCTTCGCATTCTGTTTTCTGTTTTCTAAATTGCCGCTAATGAGCTGCAATCAATTTTGCACTCTGTAAAGGGAGTTCAATGATTGCAAATCTTGCTTAGATTGAGATATATTTCACACCATTTTAAGAGAATAAGGGGTCAACAAAATGCACTTGATTTCAAATTATTTAAGAACAAAAGCTAAGTTGATAGATAAATAAAAAATCAGTTCACTGGAGACTTTCTACCACTTCCTTCTCAAGGGAGAAGAAACCTTTCCTATTGATTTAAAATTACTCAAGTACAAAATCTTCTTAAGAACAAAAACTAAGTGAAATTCTTCTGAAATTTTACATAAACAAATCCTTGCCCTGGAGACTCTCGCTTCTTTCTCACAGGAGAATAACCCTTTGCTATCTTCCCTGGACAATATTTCACACCTCGCTGTCACACATCAATTTGCGAGATGAATTTCGCCGAACTGAGTGATATTCGTCCCTCAGGGTGGCACTTTCATAAATCAGAGTGCCGCGGTTTCTTTAAGATTCAGTGCGGGACATTAGAGTTATTTTATGGAATTACACAGCCAGGCACAATGATCATTAATTTCAATTACACGGTAGACAGTTGCACAAAAGCCGGAATCACAGGGCGCGACACGCACTGAGGGATGGGGAAGATTGCCTGTCTGATTACAGGCTGGCTTCTGGATTTATTTATGGTATGCTCTATGGGCTGCTCTTGGTGTTCAGGGGTTAAATGGCACCGAAACTGAAAGCTGGCCCACGTGCAGTTGGGGCCAACTCAGAACGGTGAATGTCGCACAGCAGCATCGCCAGTTTCCCACGAAACCTTCGTGGAAGCTGCGTGAGCCTGACGCAATTTCCAGGCAGAGCGATGGATGTGGCTGGCTCTTCCAGTGCCTTGGACACGTTTTGTTTACGCCAACTGTTTGTGCACCAAATAAAATGGTTTAGGCACAAGAATCAGGTGAGTCCTCTGCCCCCTCTGGGGTTCTAATTGATGGGATAATGGTCTGGGACTGCAGCACCTTCACTCGCCGCACGAAACCAGCGTGCCCTTTGCCACGTTACGTATACGCCGCGTGTGCTGCCGTTGCGAACAACCTGCCCCGTAGCGCCTGCGAGTGCGACTGGCTGCAAGGATTTTCCAGAGCCAGTTTTTGGGATAGTTTTCCCACTGGCTGGACGGCGCAGGCGCTCTTCGCCACTTGCCGGCGACTTTTTGGTATAACAGATTGCGTATACGCCCCGTACTCCGGCCTGCCCCCAGCATGTTGCCAATTTGTTGTTTGCTCTCCCTGTCGCTTCCCAAGCTGGGCCAAACGTCACGACATTGCTGAGAGCCGTATAAACAAATCACAGAGTTTGGGGGCAGTTAGTCCGGCTCGTGCCCACTGGTCAATGGCTGGTGTCCAGTTGTCCAGTTTGCCGTTTTGTTGCGGTCTTGTCAGCTCGCACAATGGTGTCCGCTCAACTTTATGAGCCACTGTTAATTATGGTCGGCCATTTGCCCCTTGTTTGGCTAATTGCTGCGGTTTTACCACCATGTATGTATGTGTATGGTTGATTTGCAGTTTGGACGGGTATTTTCATTTAAAAACAGACAACAACTGGCTAATAGTTGGTGTTTGGCGCGAATTCACAGAACAATTTGTTGAGCTGTCTACTGAAAACTCATCTATATTTGTTTTCTAATGTCCCAATCTGCTTGACAATTTCATTTCCTTTATTTTGTTATGTTGTTTATTGCCAAATTTTATTTGGTTTTGTATTTTATTTAGAATATATTTTTAAGGATTATATTATACTATCGTATACTTAAATTAATTATATTTATTACTATAAAAATTTTACTAGTATTTGTTAGTTAAAATATGCAATGAGTAAGAAGTGCAATTAATTAAACAACTCAATAAAATATGGTATGCTGATCTTAATAATTTAAGAGAATATTTTATAAAGAGGTTATTTTACATTACTTATTTCATCATAAGTACAAAATATATAAAATATTATTATACATTATTATATATTATTTTATTTATAAACTATTATAAGAACAAAATATTAGAGGTATTAAATTAAATAAATTAAAATGCTGGGGTATTATGATCCCAACTCCAATCCCAAAAATCCACCCTTTGCTGCGATCATAAAATCCCTGCTCTAGGGGTCGTTATACAGTAACTCACGACAGGTGCGCTGCAGATCAATAGGTGTTAAGGGCGCAGGTCAAAACGCAGTCGGCTAACAAGTAGCCAAGCGGAATTGCCAAATGTTGAAATGGCAAAAAGGGAAAACACAGTCTAGGCCAAAAGCAAATGAAAGCAAAGTAGGGAAAGCCAAAGTAAATAACTGGAAGTAAAGCCAAACAAGAGGTGTTATACGCGGCTCTCCGACTCTTTTGTGGCTTGGCCTGCTTTTGCGAAACGGCTAAGAGGGAAAAATGGAGGGGAAAATTGTTTGGCGACGCCATGGAAATGATGACGTAAATTGAAGCCAAAGCTGCCACGGCAACGGAATCTATTTGCAATGCCCTCCCCGCCTGCAGAGCCGCCCGGTGGATACCGTTTCCACTGACAGGTGTGCAGTAGTTCGGGGCAATCTCCGAGTGCATATTTGTCGACTCACTGAGTGCACTTCTGAGATACAGATACGCGTGCCGCTGCAGATGCAGATACTTTGACTTGGACCTGCTCTAATGACACTTTTCCCTGACAAAGCTCTTTCATTTCCGCTTAAATGCATTTTCCAACCCATTTCATGTATTTTTTAAGCGTTTTGAGTTGTTTCGGCTTGTGTTTCAGCTAACCGCTTTCACATCGTTGGCCCTGCCACAGTGTGTGTCCTTCTGTGTCCTGTGTGCACTTTGTGCTCAATTCTGCGTTTTCTATTTCTATTTTTAGACCCGTGCACTACAGGCCAGCTGGGCAGGTAGGGGCGTCGCAAGGGGGGCTGTGCCTGCCCTGCCAGCAATTGCATAAATTAATCAAAACTGACGCAGAGTATAGGTACTCAATCGACAACAGTCACTCCGACACATCCGCTCTTCACAATTTTCCCAACCCAACGCAAGTCAACCCCCCTGTTTGCCACCTCCCCCGCCCTTGTTGCATTGACGTCACTGCTGCAGTTGTCCGGAGCGATGCCTCTGATGATGATTATGTTTGTCTTCTGGCCAGGTAAGCACCTTCTTGACCTTCCCCAAACTGTTTACACTTGCCGCTGGCAAGGGTTCTTGGCCCTCCGCTCTCATCTTTCAGTTGGCAGTTCAGCTGGGTCCTCTGTTCAATTGACGGGTTGCCCTGGGAGATGGTCACAATTGTGATGGGGGCTTTGCTAACAGAATCAGCACGGAGCAAGTGCTGATTACGCCAAAGGGGAAAGGTATCCCCATAACTTTACGCAAGATCTGTAGGGACACTTATGCAGTCAGGGACCCTTTCAATTACTGTTGTTCAGGTGAGTCTTTTAAATTGCACAATTTAAGCTTTCCCATTTATTATGTACAAACAAAATGCAATTTTTGTTTTCGGATAACCATTGGCCATAATGCATTCATGATGTATTTAATAAAAATATCTCCCACTAATTACAGCCAAATAGAATTATGCTAAATGGTCCCATAATTGAGCGCAGTTAATTGATGTTTTATGAGTATATTAAAAAAAGCTGCTGATTGAATAATTTAAATTGTCGGTAATGGAAAAGTTTTAGTAATGAAATTCCATTTAAGTGCATTGTAAATATTATGCGCGAAAAATCACTTAGGTTTGGTTATTAATTTGGTTTTTTTTGCTGCACAGTCCTTTGGCATTGTTGAAATTGAATTTGAACAGGTAGGTATTTCATTAATTTATTATATGTATCATGTATGAAACACTGCTTTTTAATTTTAATTCTAAATTACTGCAACAAAATAATAATAATTTTTAAAGTGTTTAATTTTTTTTGGCTTAGTTAAAATCGTTTACGGGTAGTATTTCATAATTGTTTGCTGTAGCCAGTAGCCTGTGTCTTATACCCATACCCTCCTCTGTCATTTTCTCGCCTTCAACTTTGTGTGTGCACTTTGTTGGCTGCCCGGTGGCTTTTTTGGGGTCTCCACCTGACCGACCGGGTCAGTTGCTGGACGGTCTTGGAGGCGTGCGGTCTGAGTCAGCTTTTTTGTGAGCAGTTCCCTGGCTGTCTGTTTCCCTGATTTAATCTCCTGATGGCTGCGGCTGCTGTTGCCACTCCGGGAGCCACAGTGCTCCCATCCTCGGCACCCGGTGCTGCCCAAGGACCCAAGGCTCCTGCAGCCGGAGGAGCAGCTGGCAAGGGCCCCAGCAATCTGCTGGAGATCACTGGCGAGGCCAACATCGTCAACTACATGAAGAATCGATTGAGGAAGGGCGCCATGAAGCGGAAGGGTCTCGAGGTGGTCAACGGCCATAAGTTCGGAGTGCGGTTCTTCAAGAATCCCACTTACTGCGGCCACTGCAAGGATTTCATCTGGTGAGGAATTCTGTTTTCGATTTTGCTGCCTTTTTTAGGTGACCATCGTTAATTAAATTAGTGCTTGCGTTGCTGACACACTTTTCGTTGTTTTCGTTCTTTGTTTTTTCGCCATTCTTCCGATTCGCATTGTTGCACTCGCGGATTCGTGCCGGGATTAGGGGCTTTGGCAAGCAAGGTTTCCAGTGCGAGGGTAGGTTGTGAAGTTCTTTATTGCATATTTGGGTAAAAAGGTAAATAAAGGTGTCACAAAAAAGCCTACACATTGGCTTTATAAATGGTTTATGCACAACAGCGTCTAGTGAAATAACAGCCATGTCCTACGGGTTTTATTTCTCTGGGCATCAGTGGAAGCCATTTAAATAAATGAAATAAATAAAAACAATAATTATATATCAACTCAGAACGATTTATGAAATTAAAATTTATAAAAAAATAATTGATAAATTTAGAACTTTAGATAGTACTTTAAACGTGAAACGTGTGTTCCTCAGAATGCCGCTTCAACATCCATCAGAAGTGCTGTAAGTTTGTGGTGTTCAAGTGTCCTGGAAAGGACACGGACTTCGATGCGGACTGTGCCAAGGTGAAGCACGGTTGGATCTCCACCACTTACACCACGCCCACATTCTGCGATGAGTGTGGCCTGCTGCTCCATGGAGTGGCCCATCAGGGTGTTAAGTGCGAGAGTGAGTTGAGGAAACGAAACATAGGCTGTATTCTTTTTAAGATATTTAACCGAATCCTTCAGATTGCAACCTCAATGTGCACCAGGCTTGCCAGGAGACAGTGCCACCAATGTGCGGAGCGGACATAAGTGAGGTGCGTGGCAAACTGCTGATCTACGTGGAGCTGAAGGGCAATAACTTGAAAGTGGATAGTAAGTTTATGATGAAGTCTTACATACTCAATTATTGAGGAGAAATTTATGCTGCAGTTAAGGAGGCGGCCAACCTTATTCCCATGGATACCAATGGCTTCAGCGATCCCTACATTGCAGTGCAAATGCATCCAGATCGATCGGGACGCACCAAGAAGAAGACCAAGACCATTCAGAAGAACCTCAATCCGGTCTTTAACGAGACAATGACTTTGTAATACATCAACATTTTTGTTCCTTTTAGTTTAATTATTTATTTTGTCATTTACAAGTGAGCTACAACCCCAGGATCGTGATAAACGCTTGCTAATCGAGGTCTGGGATTGGGATCGTACTTCTCGCAACGACTTTATGGGATCCTTCTCGTTCAGCCTCGAGGAGTTGCAAAAGGAGCCCATTGATGGCTGGTACAAGTTTCTCTCCCAAGTGGAGGGTGAGCACTATAATATTCCCTGTGTGGATGCCTTTAACGATATAGCTCGGCTACGCGATGAAGTTAAGGTGGGGAAATTGAATCACCTCATTCCCCAAGTTAATAATAATATTCTAAAATTCCCAGCACGATCGTCGCCCCAATGAAAAGCGTCGCATGGACAACAAGGACATGCCGCATAATATGAGCAAACGGGATATGATTCGAGCTGCTGATTTTAACTTTGTGAAAACAATTGGCAAGGGATCCTTTGGCAAGGTCCTGCTGGCCGAACGTCGTGGCACCGATGAGCTCTACGCCGTAAAGGTCCTACGAAAGGACGTCATCATCCAAACGGACGACATGGAGCTGCCCATGAATGAGAAGAGAATCCTGGCTCTGTCCGGTCGTCCTCCATTCCTCGTCTCCATGCACTCCTGTTTCCAAACTATGGATCGTCTATTTTTCGTCATGGAATACTGCAAGGGCGGGGATCTTATGTATCACATGCAGCAGTACGGAAGGTTCAAGGAGTCGGTGGCCATGTGAGTTAATATAACATATCCATCCCTTATTTATATTTATTTTGTAATATTTTTTAAGTTTCTATGCTGTGGAAGTGGCCATTGCCTTGTTTTTCCTTCACGATCGTGACATTATCTACAGGGATCTCAAGCTGGATAACATTTTACTGGATGGTGAGGGCCATGTAAAGCTGGTGGACTTTGGGTTAAGCAAAGAGGGCGTAACTGATCGCCAGTCTACGCGAACCTTCTGCGGCACTCCCAACTACATGGCACCAGAAGTAAGTAGCCTACTTTACTATTCTAATGAGATTACTATTCTAATGAGATTATAATATATTATAATATTGAAATAGATTGTGAGCTATGACCCCTACTCCATCGCTGCTGATTGGTGGTCCTTTGGTGTTTTGCTGTTCGAGTTTATGGCAGGACAGGCTCCATTCGAAGGAGACGATGATAATGCCGTGTTCCGAAATATCAAGGACAAGAAGGCCGTGTTTCCAAAACACTTCACCGTGGAGGCCATGGATATAATAACAAGCGTTAGTGTTGGATTGGTTAACTTTATTTGAGATTGTAATATTTTTATCCCCTCCAAAGTTCCTGGCCAAGAAGCCCAACAATCGCTTGGGCGCAGGACGCTATGCCAGGCAGGAGATTACAACGCATCCTTTCTTCGCGAGTATCGACTGGGAGAAGGCGGAGGCTGGAGAAATGGAGCCACCCATTAAGCCTAGGATTGTAGGCTAAATCTTTATTAAATGCTAATAAATTCTTTTATGATATTTTTTGAAATATTTCAGAAACACCGCAAGGATATAAGCAACTTTGATGATGCCTTCACCAAGGAGAAGACGGATTTGACACCCACGGACAAGCTTTTCATGATGAATCTGGACCAGAATGATTTTATTGGATTCTCCTACATGAATCCCGAGTTTATAACCATTATTTAAAAGTGAACCAAAAAAGTTTCCTTGGTTTCCCGAAAAACCGGGAGGCTTAAAGTTTACTAGATTAAACCTTATTTGTTGTATCCGGAGCTTAAAGCCTTATAAAAGTTATGTCAAAGCTTTAAAGTTTATTTATCTACATGAAAAGACTTTCCCTTTAGCTTTTCCTCTCTTGATTAGAAAGCTTTTCCTTCTCTCTCTTCATGTTAACCTCAACAGTGCCCGTGAAGCCCAGATAGTAAAAGAAAACAGAGAAAGTTCCGGACCAGCTGCTGGCTGCTTTCTCCCTTTCACTCTCTATTTTTCCTTTTCGCGGAGGGGAAACTTTGGGAAACCCACCACTCGAGAGCACCTGAATTAGTTACGCATACGCCGCGTGTACAGCACTCAAGGAAACCCTGTCAGGAAGTTTCAAGATTGCCAGCGGGCTAACTAGCCAACTTCGCTTAAAATCTAAACTCATCAACAGGCTTGAAGTTTCCAGTTAGTTGTGTGCGGCGAAGGCAAAAGTTGCTCCTAAGGCCAAAAACTTGTTGCCGCACATATGGGTGGGATGAATATTCTGCAAAGATATTTATTTTGGCCCCAAAACCCCTTTTTGTGTGTCGAGCGTAAAATTGTCTCGAAAATCCTTCAATGGGGTGAAAAGTCGTTGAGGGGCTTGCCAAAATAGTTTTCCAAAGGGACATATTTCAGTAGGAAATTCCGCCAGCGCGAGTTCCCAGGATATTTGCAATTTGGTGGGAACGACGTCTAATCGGCTGTCAAAAGGATTTCACGGTGAATGCAATTTTCCGCTGGCCTGGCTTTAAATGAATTTCCACCAATCGCAGCTTCCTCCTCGAAGGCAACATCCTGCTCGAAACTGTTTGCACTCTATTAGCGGCAATTTGCGGGTTTACGTGCACTTTCCACGGCTTTTAGACACGTTCCAATGTCTCTGGCCGTGCTGGTTGCCGCTGCCGCTGCCATTGCCGAGTGCAGCCGCCGATGTCCTTGTGCTGGCATTTCCTCTATCCTTCCCCAATCATCGCATCCTGCCATCCCGCCACCCTTGGCCGAAGCATCGCCATCATCGCCGCCACAGCGACATGTGCCTCTGGCCTTCGCTCTTTGGTCCTCTTCCTGGTGGCTCCTTTAGTTTGGAGTTCGGCCTAGGCATTAGAATGTACTAAAGTGCTTAGCACAACATAAATAATGGCCCGAACGGGCGGAGATATATATTTTGCGGCGTAATAAAACGCAGCGAAATCTCATCGGTTCGCATAGTTTGGCCTGGCCTTGCTGATCCCTCTCCGCGCAGCATAATGAAGCCATGAACAGTGTCCTTGGGTGCGGGATGCCGAAAGACGAGGATGTCGTTGAGTGGCTAAATTGTCAGCTTATAAATCAGCCCACTGGGATCGCGATAAGCGTGAAAGGAGAGCTCTAAAAATGAGCCATTCAATGGAGGTTGGTTCAGGATGTGGGCGGTGGTCCGAAACTTTCGGATTTTAACTGTCGGCGACCCCAATTTTTTGCCAATGGTTATGCATCATTTGAATATCCTTCTTGAATGGTTTTCTTAGTGTGTGAACTCTTTTGGAACTTTTAAAATTGGAAATGTGCACAATAATTTATGTTTCAAGTTTTAAATTCAAAAGTTACCTACAAAACGAATATTGAGTGGTCTTTGCTAAAATTAATTAAAATTTTATATTCATTTTTAAAATAAAATACTTTAACTTTTTATGTATTATATTTCCCTCTTACTTTCCTCTTACTAAACTTTAACTCATGACTAGAATATTTCCTTTAAATAATTCTTCAAAGTCCCTTTGACATCCAAACTTGTAACTATTTTTATTTGGAAATTTGCCTGGCCCAACATTCTAATTGGCCTTAACTCTTGACCTCGAAATTCCCTTTTAACTTGCTCCGACAGTCTGTCAATGTCGGCCCTCAGATGGGTTTGGCTTACAAATTGGCCGGCATTAAAGACTCTGAGACAACCGCAGTTTCTGCCCAAAACAATCAACTCCTTGAGCTAAGTTATTTATGCCGGGGCTGTGCCAATCTGCTTGCCACACTTCGTTGGCCGTTGGCTGCCGCAATTTCAATGCAAATTTATATACACAATAAATATATATGGGGCTGTGCGTTGACAGTCCTAATACGATAACGATGGAATCGTTACGCTTTAGGAAGCGCGTTTCTTATTCATGTCTATTTTGTGCTCTGCTCTCGTGCACCCAATACCTGTGGTTGCCCGGTGTCCCAGCTACTGGACCTCCTCCTCCTGGAGATCCCCCACATTTTCCTCCTGTTCCTCGGAAGGACCCTCTCGCATGCCTTCGCTATCTGTCTGTTTCATACACTGTTACTTCCGCTTCCGCCCGAGCACCCATACTGAATGTGCCCCCCACCCACCGGTGGCCACATTTTTTGCTGCCACTAACTGCTTTGGCACTTGGCCACCACTCCTCCTCCGGAATCCCCCGGTCTTATGAGCTGCTGATGGCCATTTGGGGCAACAGGACGGACGGCAATGACATGCATATGGTTTGGCCCGTTGGCTAGGCTCATAAAAGCCACAAAAGCCGCTGAATATTGTCATGAATTAGCTGCAAGCTGCTGAACGAGCTGTGCACTGAGCGAAAATATTGCAAGAATAGGCGTTAGCTTCTTATCAACGTGCTAGTTTCGACTATCAGCAATGGGGAAAATTTATTTAGTGTGTGATTAAATAACTAGCACAATAAAAGATACAATAAAACAATATCATAATTATTATATTTCAAAAATATTTTTTTATTTCTTAAATTTTAAATAAAATAATAATTTTTAGCTGACTGTATTTTAGTAAAAGTGATGCATTTTTTTATTTTAGATGCTTACAAACGAATGATTTAAAGTAATATAATAAACATTAGGGCAGTATTAAATAATAATTAAGTTTTATTCGCTTCGAATTAAAATGACAATGAATAGTTTGATATATTTTATGAAAATCAATTATTTATTTAATCTTAATAGTCCGTCTAGAAATTGTTAATTTGTAACAAAAATATTTAAATGAAACTGATAACCATTCAGTATAACAGAACCTAAGCATTATTTCGCGTTTTTCCTAAGGCAATTGATATGTTCTTCCTATGTGATATCTCATAAATAATTCCATTAATAATGTCTGATTTAATTTGCCATATTTACATAGTTGGCGAAGTGTAATTGTCGGATGAATTCCGCTTACGCCTAATTTCATTGTTGGCCGGATGGCGGCGTGGATTTATCAGCTAAGTGAGTCTCTCGGCCGGGCTAAATATTTAACCTGCCTGCCAGGTGAGCAGGTGGGCATATGGGCAGGTGGGCAGGTGGACTCCTCCTGTTGCACTTCCTCGGCCCGGGGACTCATTCAAAATGCAAACATGGCCCGTGGAGCTGTTGGCAGCTGCACGTGGCGCCAGTTTCGAGCACTTAAACAAACAAACTGTTGCCCCTCATTGTCCGTCCGTTCACGTATCCTGCCGAGTGTTGCTTTTTCACAGCTGTGTGCCATTTGGCAGTCGCCCAGATGCAAAGTGCAGGCAACAATTTAAGCCATTTTCTGGCTTCAATGACTTGGAGTGCGGGCTGGCGAAACATAGTTTCCTTCCCTGCATCTCTCCCCGGTTGGCATCACATTCCCATTTTCATTTCCATCCATAATCAAATAAATTGCGGACCAAGTCAAGCGCACAGCTGGAATGAGCGAAATAAAAAAGGGAAGCGCTCAGGACCCAGCACTGAAATAAATACCTATACATATATTTACATAATCCAGGGACTCGCAATAAAATGTGGCAGAATAAAAACAAATTTCAAATGAGCCACTATAAAAAATAGCGCCGGATACCGACTAGCGATGTGTGAAAATTTTACAGCCACAACATTTTCCAAGAGCTGATCGCTTTTATGGCTTAAGTACTTGAAAACAGACATTTTTAAGGGCTGTTTAGGAAAATAGAACAAGTATAAGAAGTGCTTGGGATATAATAATTTTACAATAAGTAAAACAGAATACATAAAAACGAAATATTATTTTTTCTTTATTATTTATTTGTTTTTGGTGAGTCAAAGTAGATATCTGAGTAATTTGCTTTTTGTTTTCTTGACTTAAAATGGCATTGTTCTGAGTCCTTTGAAACGTAAAATGTTTATTTATAAAATAAATTTTTTAATTTTGTGTCTGATTTGTCTTCAAATAAAATATAGTAATAAAATAAAGTAAGTAATCTGAATAACCTGCTTTTTCGTTAGCATGACTTAAAGTTGCATTGTTTGGAAACCTTTAGAACTTAAAGTAAAAGTTTTGCTGTAATTATAATGCTAAATATATATATTTAATAGATTTATTTATTTTCATTTTTGTGTAACCTTGTGCAATCATACCATTTGATAATATTGGCTTTGACGTTGAATTTTTACTAAGAATTACTTTTCTTCTTTTTAACAAGTCCGCAACATTCTCTTCTAACCAATTCCCAAAAACAATAAAAACTGTTTGTTTTCCTGGCGAATAAATTTGCGTTAAAGGCTATTTGCAGCATGGCAAAGGTCGATTTCCATTTAAAGCGAATCCGCACGGAAAAATCCTTCGGCACATGCCATCAATCTCTAGACACACAGTCGACTAATAAACACAAACAAAATACACAAATAGGAGGAGGCGAAACGTATGCATATATGTATGTACATATGTGTACATACAAATATATATAAACACACGGCGAAAGCTGCTTTTATAGACCAAACGTGATGGCTGAGTGAGAGCCGGAGCACCAGGGGCGCCCAGGAAAGGGGGTACAAGTTCTGTGTTTAAGATCCATTTCAAGAAACTTCATAGAAAAACTTGCTGTTCTCAAAAATAATAAAAACTTTAAGTTTACAACTTTTTTACAACCCCCAGCTAGAGGATTCTGCGGTCACACCACAGAACTTTCACGCCCACACTCGGCAAAACCAATGCACATGGGGCAGGCTCTGGACCCTCCGATTTCCTCCCACTGGTTCCATCTGGCCCACTGGAGTTTGGCTATTCCCAATGCAAACAGCGGGCATGAAATAATTATTGCGACTCTCGTCCTCCAAATGGATTCCTCTCCGTGGGGGATAGGTGAATGGTGCCCCCTTCGACGGACATCTAGTGGTGCTTCATGCAATATATGTATATGAGGGTATTTATTTTTAATGGTAAAGTCCTGCCTTCGCTTCCTCGCAAAACCCATATGATTTTTTTACAACTCTTCCTTTAAGCTGTCGAAGGGCTCAGTTATGCACACTGAAATCAAAATATCAAGTTTTTAAATGTCCTTAGAGCACTATTCGATTTCATTTTTTAGAAAAAACAAAAAAACACTTTTAAAAATATTGAATAATAAGCAATTTTTTCCAAAAATTCAGATAAAACATATAAAGATACGAGCATATTCTATTTAAATTCCGAACCTTTTAAAAAGGATGCTAGGTACAATTAAGTAATTTCAGAGTTGCTAAAAGTATAACATAAAATATCATTTTATATATTTCCAGTATCTCATTTTTTGTATGATATTAAGATATAAGATTTAAAGATTATGTATTAAACCCGGTAATTTTAAAAATGGTGATACTGAATTGGGAAATGGAATAATTGCATACCGAATAGAATATAATTTTCTCTTAAACAGGGTATTTAATATCTCGGAGAAATAGTAGGTCCGATCCCTCGGCTCGTGCTCTAATTAATAAGTGTTGGAGCGCGGTCGTGGCGGTAAGGGGTCCTGAATTTACGGCACAGACCGCTGCTTCGCGCCGTAAACTACAATGAGAACGAAAATGAAAATAAAAATAAAGATAGAGATGGAGATAAAACTGTTGCGCGTCAACGCAGGCTTTTGTCCAATAAAATAGACAAAGTAAGTCGCTTAAGTCGGTCGCCTCCCCACTCTCAGCCCCTACTTTCTCTCACCTCTCGCATCCTTTTTCCCTTTCACTGACGCTTCAGCTTTTACTTTCTCTGCCGGTCGTTGCGCTCGTTCCGCTTCAGTGCAATTCAAAAGCGCAGTGTGTGTGTGCTCTGGTGTGCGAGTGTGCGTGAGTGTGTCCTTCTGATTGTCTTCCACCTAACGGTTAAAGTGTACCGCTCCGCTCCGCTCTGCTTCCTTCCGGTTATGGCATGCATCAAAGGAAAATCCTTCGACGCTTAGCTTTCGTTTCATTTTGATTTCCACACGGCAAGGATTTGGGGTTGCTAGGGCTTAAGAGAAGAGAAGTATGTTTTTTTTTAGTTAAAAAAACGCTTTGTTGTTAAAAAAGAGAAAAACTGTTATCTGCCTTATTTTTCATAAGGTGTTTCAGTCAAATATAGAAGTCGTATACCTATAGTATTTATTTAATTCTAAAAATATTGTATTCGGTCTGTAACAATAGTTTTTCAACTAGGTGTTTAATTTAAATGTATTTAATTTCTTTCTAATAATAGAATCCTAAAAAGTGGCATTTCGATTGTACAAATAGTTTTTATACTACTTTTGATCAAATATTTAACGTAAAACGCTGTCATTAAAACTACTAAATAATGACTCGTTAAGAAGATAATTTATTGCTGGTATTTAAAAATGGATGACTTTTGTAGGTAGATTTGGTTTTGATTTATTGCTTAAAATAATATATTCTTTTAACCAGTCGAAAAAATAGCTTAGGTCTTATTAAACTGTGGTCCTTATTTGTAATCGAAAAAACAAAAACATAGGCCCAATTCTCTTTTTGTTTAAGTTGGGAAGTTATCTTTATTATAGTTATAATATGACTAGCACTTAAGGCCTACAGGTGATTTCCAGGATCCATCAGTTTATCCCCCGAAAAGAACGTTTGTTTTTAATTTCCCCCGGAAGAGCCTAATCAAGCGCAAAAACAAAGATATTTTTGGTTGCCTGAGTCCCTCAGCCGGGGACCACAAAATGTGGATATGCCTGGCAGCAGCTCTCCAGCTAAACAGTTTAATAAAAATGCACATAAATTCCGAGGCTCAGCGGGAGTGGGTTTCCGCAACCAAAAACATAGCCCTCGACATGGACATGAGTGCCTTTGCCCCATTAAATGGCCAATTGTTCGGCGTTTATTGCCAATGTGCCGGGCGGCGTGGATGATGCCACATTATGCATTGCTGGCCATAAATTTCAAGGCTCCGTTCGCGAAAATCGTTTATTCGCATTATTTGCAAATTGACAGGGACAAGAGCTTGGGACAGGGACCTAATTACTCCCTGCCGTGCACTTGAGTTCGCATCACTTCCTCCCCATCGTGCACTTCATTTAAGCCGGGCTGCCAATTTGCCGTTGACAAAAATGACACGGAGCTAGACAATTTTTTTCAATTTCGCGTACGTTTTTCCCCCCGGCGAACGAGGAATCTCTTCAGGGAGAATGCCGAGTTGAGTCAGTGCTTCGTGTTCTGGTTTCTTCCATCGAGGAGATTTGGGCGGTATTAAGTGGTAATAGTACTATAAATCAGTTGGCAGATAGGACGACTTGGGGGTTAGTTGGGTCCTTGTGTTATTGGTTGTAGAATAAATGAATAAGTTGGTGCTGAAAACCTTTTTGATTTTTAGGGATTCTATTTCTGAAAAATGTTATACATTGGGTGGCTAAAAGTATGCTATAAAATATTTAAGGCTCACAAGTACAATGAATCATTTAAGCCAGACGACTATCCTTTGTTCACATGTTTCTTAACTTTTTTTTAATTTTTAAATATATAAATATATTAGTGTTGGCAACCCTCTTCATTTTTGGGGAATCTATTTCTGGGAAAAAGGATAATATTCAGTGGCTAAAAGTATGCAATAATATATTTTAGGCTTACATTAACATGTTTTTTTTATTCACTGCATACTTTTAGACACCGAAAAAATGACATTTAGAAGAGATTTCAAAACAAAGTGATTAAAAAACAAATAATTTGCATTAAAGAAACAATTATTTTTATCGCAGGCATTCAACAACGCAATGCTGTTTAAATTTGACACATAACGTATGTTTTGTCAAAGCGAAAACCAGAACATCCTGAGCATATTTCTTCGACACATTCAAATAGACATGCGAAACCCACATAAGTAATTTAGCAGAGGTGCTGGGTGGGGGAAATAAGAAAAGTGGGCGTAATAAGTGAGTGGAATAAGCGACTCTTTCCAATAAGCCACATAACTCTCGTGCGAGCCCACCTCCCGACACAAACACGTGCCACATCTGCTGATGCTGATTGTGTTCCTTTTGATTAAAAATTCATGTCATACAACGAAAGTTGTGCCGGAACTGAGCACACTGGCATTTCCAGGGGATTGTATGCCCAAGTGTATGAAAAACGGAATTAGCAGCAAACAGCGGGCTCGTATTGAAATAATTATCCCCGACTTCGGCCAAATGTAGCGTGCAAACATTACCGGGGCTCAAAGCCCAAAAATCGAGAAGTGGCAAAAAGGTCAAGTGTAAAAACAAACACAAATACTCACCCGATCAGAAAAGGGGAACGGGGGAAATCACCGGGAAATCGCTCTATTTGTCTGGCATAATTGCAAAAGGACGGGCAGAGATGAAAAGAGCGCTAAAGCAAATATTTAAATATTAGCAGGCGATGGCAGGGGGATGCCATAAAAAAGGACCTTTATTGACCCAGGCCAGAGGTATGCCAAAGCCAATTTTATCTCTTTGCCCAAGGAATGAAAAGCTTCTGGTACGAGGTGTTTATGTTGGAATTTTTCCCTTTTTCCCAGCCCCCATCTACACGATAAAAGTTTGCGTCCATCAAGGATAATCTGCCATTCTCTTGCATAAATCGCTTAAAGAGCAATTGCCAAGTTTCTCCCGGCAAATCGCTGCCAGCAACTATGAAAACTTTCAACTGAGACCGGAATTGAATATGAATCCTGATCATCGTCGCTGTCAAAGGGAAAGAGTGAAGCGATTGGGAGTGCTGCATCAGCTGCTGGCGCTGTGATTGAAGCCAAAATTCGCCATTTTCGGGTGTCTTTTTTCGGCGTCCTCCTTTCGCTTGGCTTTTATAAGCAGAAATTGCTCAATTGAAAGCGAAAACGGCAGCAGCCAGCAGTCGGCGACGACCTTTCACTGAAAAAACGGAAAAGTTTTCTTTTAGGAAATAGAAAAGTTTTTTTTCCTGCCGAAAGCGTGTGGATGTGCGAGTGTATAAATTGGAGGTGGGCCCGTGAGTACATTTTTCACGTAATAAAAATACCTTGAATTAAGTAATATCACTTTTTGTGAATTGAGAGATATCTAGTATAAAACATTGGACTTTGTTGAAAAATTTTCAGTTATATTATTGTACCATTTATGTTTCTTAAATATATAAGAGTTAGAGTTTATTGACCACAAACTGCTGTGATAATTTTTTTGTATTTATAATATTACTATTAATCTGAAATATACATTTTACTTAAACTTTAAATTAGGTATAGAAACATAGAATGTTCTCATAATTTTGTTCTATTTATTTATGGCTCCTTCTAATTGGATTTCTTACGCGCAATTGCAAGTAAGACGATTTGAAGTTTTATGTAACAATACCCATTCAGAGTAGGTAAAATTTAAATACCCACCAAATCGCAGTTAATAATAAATAAGAACGAATGTGATAAAAAATCACAGCTTTATACTTCGCTTTCCCACAAAAACCCATCGTGTGGAACTCTCCTCACGACTGCATCACCGATAAGGAGTATACGTGTGTCCTTGGCTGCGAGGAAGCAACAATTGAAGTATACGAAAACGTGCTGGGATCCAAAATGAAAAACCCCGCAGCAACACAAACTGAATAAATTTAACTTTTCCCGCTCCACAAGAAAATCAATATGCAGTCTTTACAAGCGTTCTTCATAAATATTGAAAATATTGGCTTGTCAAAAGAGAGGGGCTTGCAGTTTTGCAATAAATAATTGGAAGGCAAGCCCAAAATTAAATGACTGTCGAGTTAATTGGGGGGCTGCTGCCGAAGGGGGCTGCGGAAGTCGAAGGAAGAAGCAGGTGGCAGCCACCAAACGAGATACGTTTCGGGGCAAAGAGGCAACAATAACAGTTGCCAACAGCTCGGCCGAGCGGAAACGGAAATGAGTAGCGAGTAACTGGGAGACGGAACGCAAAAGAAAGCGGAAACGACAGAGAAAGTGAGACGGGGGCGGCAGTCGACGAAGCAACAGTTCAACTGTAAAACATTAAATGAAAATGAGGCCCAGCTGGGGGGAGAAAGTAGGAGAGTGGCTTGGGAAAGGGGGTGGCACAAGGACGGGCATCCGTAACAAGGACGCAAGTTTCCCACGCCACCGCTTTTTGTGTGTGTGGCTGTGGGCAAACAACGGCCAACATCGTACAAGCCCAGTTAGTAAGCAAAACATGTTAGCTTGTGTCAAGTCAGAGTCGAAGCTGGGGAAAAATGATGGGAAAATGGAAGCGAAAAACGAAAACCCAGCACTTCAAGGCCGAGTGGGAGTCGGGGGGAGGAGGGGAAAAGCCCGGAAAACCAGGAAAACCGAACCAGAAAAAACTGGAGAGACCACAGCTGCTAAGCCAACTATCGCCAGGGGGAAACACTTCAAAGAATGCCTGTCAGTGCGAATGACTGTTCTCCCAGCCATCCGAGGCCAGGAAAACTAACTGAATCACCAACCACAACTTGAGAGAAGCCTAGCCAAGTGTAAAATAATTAGAAAAAGTTGTTGTGCAAAGAATAAGCCTAACGACAAAACCAAATTTAACTTCACATAATCGATATTTAACAAGTAACTTCAACCAGAATATTGAATTAAAAATGTTTCTCAGCAATAGTTCTATACATACTATATAGTATACATGCCACGTCGCCGCCTTCTTGTTTCACTATATTAAATAATAAAGATAATTGAAATATATAATCTTTACTTACTTATCTTTAGCTTAGCATTCTTTTGTTTTAAAAATGTCTTGCCTTTTGGTGTAGAAAATCGCTGACATATGTGGGCTCCACACACATTGTCCCCATTTCATCTTGGTTTTCTTTACTTAACAACCAGGATGTGGCTTAAATCCAGGTCCGAGCCGAAACAATTGCCCGGCGAAGGCGTTGCCAGTGCCAACTTTTGGCCGGCTTTCTGCCAGCATGATGTTCATTTGCGGTGCACCGCATGGGGCATCATCTTCCTCGGACTCCCCGATCCCCGATCCTTGCTTTCTGGCAAAAAGAATCAGAATCAGACCAATCAATGCCCAAAGGCACTGTGACAATGAGCTAGAAAGGTCGCCTTGATTTCTGGCCTGTGGCGAGCAGGAGCCATCAGGAGGCCGAGGGATCCGGCATGCGGAATCCGGATGGCGAGGAGCACGTGGTCAGGCTGGTGACGTGGAGCGTGTTGCTCGACGGAAGCACCGCAGGACTTTAAGTGCTTCCGCCTTCGGTGGGCAACATATGAAATCAATAATCGGCATAATAAGCTGGGATGGGGTAGTCGAATGCCAAGGGGTGTGCGTGTGTGCGACAGGTCAAGGAAGTGGGGGAAACCGAGCGAGCGGAGAATGTTGGCAGCCTGTCAATATCCAGATACTTATCCCGAGTTGCCCCCGTTTCCACCGGAAGTTCGCACAAATTTTACACACAATTTCAGCAAGAAAGCGGAGAGCGCAAAATATTTTCGGCAAGAAAATCAATAAATTCATATGGGCCACTTGAGTGGCAGCACGATGGATTAACCGAAACTACTTTCATGTTGCTGCCAAGGCTCATGAAAATGAAATGCTTTCAACTCGGCCTTAGGTTCGCACTTTTTCACAAGCCCCGAGTTCTACCACACAAGCCATGCATTTAGAGAAAATTAATTTTATTTAAGAGAAAGAGAAGGGAAAGTCTTTTTTCAGGTATTTAAAAAAAGATGTTAAGCTAAATAAATTTACAAAAGCATCTTTCAAGAGTAGGAGAGATCAAATATTCGTCAATGCTCAAAATCCAATTGAAGATTTGTGGTTGTAATTTCTAGATTTAAAATTAGCCTCGAAAAACAGAGTAAAGTTTATATTCATCTCTATTTTAGATCAACTCATTTCAAAAAACTATTTCAAGTGTACTTTTGTCTTGAATCATGAAACGTTAGAATGAAAAGACCATTTCTCAAGTTAAGAACATTTGTTCTAGGCTTAGTTTCTATTTAAAATATGCTCCAAAACTTTTCTAAATACATTTTTTTATGCGCCTTTTGAGTTAGTTGTCTTAATTTTATTTCCCCTTTAACTACCCAACTCATCTCTCAGTGCTAAACTAAATGAGATCTGGCTGTTGCCAAGGGAGCCGCCTCGGCCCTGCCACATTTGTTAATTACTTTTTGGCCATAGACAGTTTTGTGCTGACCTCAGCGCCAACTTGCTGAGCGAGGCAGCAGCTCCGGGGCAAAGCATCCCATTCCGCCGGCCTCATCTTATAAATGAACAATTAAATAATGCCAAGGCCGAGAACAAACAGGTGAGGGAAGTAATCAGATGTGCGCCAGCCCGGACGAGAGGCGAGATGGATGGGGATCTGAGTGTGGAGTGAGATGGAATGGACTGCGCCGTGAATCAGCTCCGTCACAGGCCATAAGTCACCCAGGACATTGCTCCGTACTCCATGCTCAGCATGCGTAATTATGGGCTCGTAATCAATCCCAGACGCGGGATTGAAATAGGCGGGAGGGGCAGGACTCACCCAGCAGGCAACTGTTGATCCTAGAAGTCGAGCCACGAAAAGAAAGTAATAAGCGGCAATCGTAAATTCAAATCAAGTGCCTGAAATTGCTAGATAAAAGCCAAGTCCGGCCCTCTCCAGCACATATGCCAGCCATACAGGGTATTAAGAAGTATGCAGAGCTACACATAAAAATGTTGTTCAGGAAAAATAAGTAAAATAATCGAACATTTTTGTATCTTAGTAATTAATAATTCAATTTGTGTAAAATAATATAAATATTGCAGGTAAAATAACTTTTTCATTATGGATACATCTAAAATAAATCCCTGAATAATAAAGCTAATTACTCAACATATATTTAAACATCAAAAACCATTTGGTGAAAATATGATATTAAGCATTGTTTATTAAACATCCCTAAGCACCCCAGTTAAATAATGAATTTGCAACTTTTTACAATGCCAATTTCAGAATGACTAATTTTAATGACTAATTGTGATTCATTGAGGCGAAGTGGGACAACAGGCGGTCGACTCCTCCACTCCGTTCGCGCTTATCCCTATCTCTGCAGAGCTGGCAGTTAAGTTGCCAGCACATCGCACAATTTATAATGTTAATGCTGCTGCTCGGCTGTGCTCTTTGTTGCTGACCGGGACTCCCCCGCTGCCCGTTCTCCTCCAGCCATCCGCAGACCGTTCCCCGCCATAACACTTTTAGCACATAATAATAGTCCGGGGTCCGCAATTACCGAGGGTCAGGAGCGAGCGACCGGCAGGGCAGGATAACGAGCAGGACAACGACGGCGCTCAGGACACTTAAAGGCGGCAAAGTGCAAAAGGGACCGCACCCGATCGATAGATGTTTGACCCCAAAGCAAAGTTTGCTTTAACTCGCACATTGGGTCTCAAACTCAATCTGTTGCTGAGGGTTTCCAACGCGTGTGGTGGCAGGCTAGTTTTTACCCAGCGAATAAAGTGCCTCCTCAAGCAGCCGCTCGGTTTCGGATTCAGATACGCAGCCTGATCCAGTTGGAGATACAGATACGGATACGGATGGATTCGCATTCATTAGCCGACGTCGCTCGCTACAGTGGCGGGCGATTTGATTATGGGGCAACTGCAATCAGGCGGCTAAACAAATCCCCAGTGCTCATCGCACTGCCGATGACAGCGGTTCGATATCGGGGAAAGAACTTGAAATGGAATACTCGCCTAATGGCTGGCAAATTCAATTTCGATTCCAATTCCGCGCCATAATGAGCCTCGCTGGGATGAGATGAGATGGAGCGACATCTCCCCAGATTGAGTCCTTTCGGGCCAATTACTTGGCCATTTCGGAAAGTTTTGCTTAACCTGGCAAAGTTTGCCGGATGGATGGGATGTTTGGCCAACACTTTAAATGATTCGCCTGACTTTTGTTGCCTGCATCTGGCCCTGGGCAGGTTATAAATGACCCTCAGTCGGAGGAGCATAGGGAAGAAACGGGGCAGATGGACAGGTGACAGGCTGGCAGGACCTGCTGCTGCTCATCTTTCACATTCTGGCCCTCGTTCCCCACACTCATTTGTCTTATTGAGCGCACTCACAGCTACATAAGCACTTACTCAGGCCTCGAAGATACTTACCCGGCACTTGAGATACTCTTAGGTTCAGGTGGCAAATTAAGCAATTACGAAGGGATAAACATGGTATAGAATGTAGTATAGTATCTTTGTTAAGTTCCTTTGATTTGATTTGCTTACTTTCAAAGTATAAGAGCACAAAGTGTTGCCAAAGAAAGCAGTATTGATTTATTATTATAAGATACTTTTAAAATACTTGTCTTCGATACTTAAAGCTTTTTTCGCCACGTTGGCATGGCAATTACTTACTTTAAATTCTTTGCCCCATCAATTTGTACAGAGTATTGAGCTGAATGGCTTTCATCAAGCTGGTTTCTAATTAGCAAATGGCCGGAGCTGCGAAAAATCTGCGCAAAAGCATCCTCAGGGGATTTGAATAAATCAAAATGGGGAAAGCTGGTAACTGGAATCTCGGGAAGCGTTTACATTTCAATTCAATATGTTTGAGCAAGATTTGCCTGGCCTGCTTACCCATCCTTGGCTGCTAAAAGTTTTGCCCCGCTCCTTCAATATTTATTTAGCTCGGAACTTTCTCCTCTGCGCTCGACCGGTGGAAAGTTCAAGTTTCTGCTGCCTTTTGTGTGTTGTAGGTCTGGGGAAAGAATGGAAAATAAATTTGATTTATGCCAACAACTAAACCGAACCCATTGTCGCCCCATCAGATAGCATTGACTTTTGTTTGCCTCCATCGAGTTGCATATGCAGCTGCCGGTTTTTGTGGAAAAAGTAGAACAAAATAGAAAGCAGAGGGATAACGATTTGCAAATTTGTAGTGCGAAAGCTTTCCTTTTTCCCTGCTTTTCCACATCCATTTTTTTGTGGTTTCGCCAGCAAACATTTGCATTTCCGATATGTGTTTCAGTGGCTGCTCGAAGGCTTTTTAGTGAATGTACTATATGTTCTCTCAGCCCCTTATGTGTTTTTAATTTTTTTTTCGGTACTTCCTGTTCCCAATTGGCCCACAGACAGACAAGAGGAAAACATCATTTTCGAATTTTCCACCAGGCCAAAATGCGTTAGCCCAGTTAGCTGTTGGTTTTCCTGCGTTTTCCCGGTTCTACTCAGCTTGTTGCTCCCAGCCAAATTGGCATAATAAACAATGGCAATGGAAGCCACTGCCGTCGAGTGACTGATTTCTCATCCTCCACCAGGCCCTGGATTTATCCGTATTTTTATTTACATATCTGTATCTGTATCTGTATCTGTATCTGTATCTGTATCCGGGCTTGCGTTGCATGGAAAGTGAGTTAGCGACAGGAGTGTTGCACGAAAAGGAGGATGTGGGGATGTGTCAGCGTGGCTGCCACACATGGCCCAACAATGTGATTTCGAGGGGAACATTAACGAGGAAGCTAGTAAGGTTTCGAATGCCGCCAGGAGATAAAAGATACTTTAGATACAGGTGAACCCAGTCAATTTCCTTTTTGAGTTGCAAAGTGGTTTTACATCAAGATAAAAAAAAAATGGGAATTTAAAAGAAATTATACATTTTTCTATAGGAAAAATCTGGTACTTAATATTCTAATATTTCTTATAAAATCAAGCACATTTCTCAGAGTAACCCTTAGCTTAAATAAGACCATAATGCCTCGCAGGGCATTATCTAATGCCAATTATTGGAGAATTGACAACCTTGTGGCGAATTCACAAAAGTGGGCTAAAAGTGGGGAGACGTCTGCGATGCCTGAAGAGTACTTTCCCCCCTCCTTGCCCATTACCCACCCTCATTTTCCGAACAACAAGGCCTTCGCATCTTTCGAGGAGGTCGCTGCTCAGCGCCATTCGTCCTTGTAGGGCTTGCATCTGCCACATCGCCAACGTATTGAACATCGACCACTACAACATCAACAGGTTCCCCGATGAGGACGATGACTGACCTAACAATGTTCCAGCGCCAGAAGTTAGGGTCCCGTCCCATGATTGATGGGAGGATACAAATTAATAGCTTTAATTAAGCGAATATTGGAGGGACGTGTACGTCTAAGCCATTCATCATCAGAAGTCGTCGAGAAGGATTACAGGACTTTTTCGGCGTCTACTTGCTGGAAATGTCCCCTTAGAAACTGAGCAATAATAAATTGTTTATACACACTTGTGTTTATACAAATACCGAGAGAGTTTTGCAGCATTTTGATGGATTTTTAATGCTGTCTTTGTAGGGAATATATGATTAATGGCTTATGCTCCGCCATACGTTTGTTTGTGTCCCTAAGTGTTGGCCTGTATGGGTATTTATAAGTCATTGGGTTCGTTATTTGTCCTTTAACGATTCAATGAGCTCTAAAACGGTTTTATTGATTTTGTGTTAGTACTGCAGGGCAGTCCTTAGAATTGGGGGAGTGGGTGGCAAACGGGAGCGGTTGGGGGCCGGCGACTATAAATATTGATATGCACAATTTAGACCGCGGCGGAAATGCGATACGTGCCATTTACCCATCTGGCGGTTCTGCAGTTTAATGAACTGTCCCAGTGGCCCAGGCGACATGCTATACACAGCCTTGAGATGTACTTAGGAGTCACTAAGCCAAAGTATAAAACGTAAAAGGTCGTTTATACGAGTAATTTTACGTTTAAGTTTTATTACAACAGGAAATTGAAAATTAAACGGTTAAATATTAACTTGTTTTATAACCTTTTTTTTTAAATGTTTTAATAAATTTATATAAGGGTTATAATAGAAATGTTAAATATACATATTTTGTTGTGCTTATGCCACTGGAAAATGTGTCTTTAAGGAATGGGCCACGGCGAACAATATCAAAATCAACTAAAGTAAATGCGTAAACGTTTGCTTTACGTTACGCCGAAAAACAACTCCGGTGGTCCACATTAATAATGTGGACATAGAGCAAGCGACTAAGGCGAAATACCTAGGCCTCACACTGGACAAACGCCTAACCTTCCGAGAACATATTGCCAGAGTCGTCAAAATGTGCAACCTAAAGCGGAACCAATTATTCTGGATGCTAAACAAGAAAAGCAAACTATCTCTAAGATGCAAGCGGCACATTTATCAACAAATCATCGCACCAACTTGGAGATATGGAATCCAAATTTGGGGAGTGGCGGCTGCGTCCCACCGAAAACGTTTCCAAACCGTCCAGAACAAAACATTAAGACAAATCACTGGCTGTGAGTGGTTCGTTAGCGGCCAAACGCTTCACAATGACCTAAACCTGAGTCTTGTTGAAGACCAAATATCGTTCTTCTCAAGCAGGTACAACGACCGTCTAACTGCCCACCGTAATCGTCTAGCCCGGAGATTACAGGGGGCTATCCCAATTCGCAGGCTCAAAAGAAGACATTTTGGGCTGCTCCTAAGAGACTAATATGAATATATTATTTACTTGAAACTAGTCGTAATTTGATCTACTCCTATATACCAAGTTGAAAACTAATTATAATTTATAATTAAGAGATTATTTACTTAAGAAAACATTTAGGTTAAAGGCTTTAATTAGATCTGTTCCTGGATTATATTAAATAAAGATGTTAATTAAATAAAAAAAAAAAAAAAATAAGGAATATAAATATAAGCTGCCTACTTTTAGGCACTCAAAAAATATTCTTTTAAAACTTTGGAGGCACGTTACGCATCTTATAGTTACTTTCCCGCTGTGCAACTAATGTGACATGCGAAAACCGCAAAACAGCATCCGTTGCTCGTAGCCACATAACCACCAGGACAATGAGTTCCAAGAACCATTTTCCTCCTGTTGATATTGATTTGTCAGGCAGCACCACCCAGCCACTGAGCCACCCACCCACTTACGCACAGGTAACGATGTGATAAACGTGCCGTGCAACAAATATGCGGCAGTCACGCCCATTACGCCCCCGGATCGCTCACGAAACCCAACAAAACCAAACCAAACAACCCACCCAACCCACCGAACCCACCTTTCTCATCCCTTTGCAAAATAGCCACCGAAATTCCATGTCAGTCAGCTGCCAAACGAAATTCAAGAGCCGTATCGAGGTCAGGGGTCACGGGGGGTGGTGGGCGATGGGCGGTGGCCGGATGAGTGGGCATCATCATAATCATAATTAGTCTGCTGAGAATGGCAGCCGCAACGATGTTGGTTTCGGTCTGTTAAGTGCAAAATATTGTAAAAAGAAGAAAGACTTTCGTAAATATATACAGGCAAAAATGTTTCGGGGGCGGGGAACACACTTAATTACTTTGCCATTTTCTTGTTGTTGTCCGGACTTTTGCTTGATTTGAGCTGGATTTTTATTTATCTTAAATATTACCGCTCTTGGGCATTTTTTTGCCTAGCCCAAACGTGGCCAACAAATGGTAAAGAAAAGGCGGAACTGAGGCGGCTAAGCTAACAAGAAAATCTACACTGAACATAACATAATTGAACGATACGCGAATTCTTGAGTTTAAACATGCTGAATGAAAATGCATTTTATTTAGTGGGTTTAGTAGTGATTTAAAATCAATCAATTAATAAAATCAAATGTCCTGCTTTTTCATTACTTTCATAATTTTATTTTAAATAAAACGCAAAAAAGTATTTACTAAAATAGGTATACCTTAATATTAATAGCATTTTAAAATGTTTTTTTAATAATGCCTCTTGAAAAAGAATATTTTTTTCGGTGCACATTTCTACCGATGGACTGGCAGACAGACAGAGAGGCATGCAAACAAGGATGAGCACACAGAGGTGCACAAGCAGCCACACAGCTGTGCTGCCTGCTTTTGGGCATTAGGCAATTGTTTCAGCCTCCATTTCTCAGCCGAAACCCCCGGTTTTCCACCCAGCAAAAGCGTCGGCTGCCGTTTAACTGCCGCTTGACACAGGCCGAAAAGGAAAAGTGAAAATAACAAAAGCGGAGGCGAAAGACAACAGAGCGAAGAAAGCGGGCCCGATGAAGGCAAATGCCAGCGAAAGTGAAGGTGAAATTTGCCATGAAAACAATGGTTCCGCCTCTTCTTAGCCTACTTTGCGGCGCTTTTGACTTTCGCTTTGGGCTCGAATAGCGACAGCTGTGTAAGCATGGGAAGACATTTAATTATTCATTGAAAACACAACTAAATGAGGGAATAAGATACTTTAAATGTAGAAAAACTAAATTAGCGGCAGTAAATTGTAATGTTTTATATCGCCAAAGGTTATAATATTATTGTAGTAATTTAAAGATTTCCAGTCGAAACCTCACTAAAGACATGAATGCTTAATTAACCACTCAAGTATTTGAGGACTTTACACGTATGCCATTAACGCACCTGACTGATTCAAAGGCAATAATATCATGGCCAGCGCGTTCAGCTGGAATTCATTTACAAACAGTGGTCACAGCATGGATACATTAACCATTAGTCAATGAATGACCCCAATTAACAGATTAATTAATTACCTTTTGGTAATGTGGAATAGGTGCAGAAATGCAAGAAAGATATCCTGTGAAAAGCGGGATAGGTTTCCACTATGTATTTTAAAGAAAATGAAAAACAAACTATTCAGGAAAAAAATAGGTCACATTTTTAAAGTGAAATAAAAATCCCTAGAAACCCAAATTATCAGCTGAATTCCCTCAATATACCAAATTCAATGCCATTGTTGAAGTTTTTAAACCCTTCAGCTCTTCTCCCATCTGAATCGCTTGGGAGTTGAAGGATTCAATTATTTCGCTGGCACATCCTGCTGCCAACTTTCGGTTGGTTTATTTATTTTCAGAAGCGCTGGTTTTTTCCGTCCATTGAAAGTAATTAAAAACCATTGAAACTTTCGACCGCTGCGGGGGAAATGGCAATGGAATTAGTGCGCCAGGACAGAACTTTCAATCGGAGGAACTTAGGGGATTTATAGGAAACCGAAAGCAGTTCCCTTTTTTTTCAGGGCCAGCAGTGCGGATGTTTTGTGGCTGCTTACGCTGCGTATACGTGATGGACCCTGCATTTCGGCACTGCGTATTACGTATGCGCCCTGGTGGCCCGGTTAGTGCCCGGCATTTCTCATTTGTCTCGTTTCGCCTCCATTTAGTGCGCCTCGGCACGCGCTACAATTCCATTTTAATTACACGACCACAGTCGCCTGTCGACTGCTCGGCCCATTTCGAGTGCTTTGAGTGTAAATTAGTAGCTGGCAAACGATAAATGAGGATTTCGCTTGCTCAGCCCCGCAGCCAGTGGGCCATTTGGCAACTTCGGGGCCCCCGGATGCCACGTGTTGAATCCTTTACGACTGCCGGGAGACACTGGGACAGAGGAGGGGACCATAAACATGCCTAGGGATGCGTTGGCAACGGATATGGGAAGTCGTTGGCCGGGGCACTTTAACATTCTTGTCTAAATGAAAATTATTTTGCCCTAATTTGTTGTGCAAATCTCTGGTTTTAAGCGCAAAACTTTGCATACAAATTGCTGTTTAAAAGGAGCACCCCATATCCTGGCGGACCAGTTCCACAAGTCAATATTTCAGGTTGTATATGCAGCAAACATTGGGTTTTGAAGCTGTTATTTGTGTTATAAGGGAACGATAATTGGAAAATTGTAGCCAATTGACCATGGAATGCATTGAGAATGTGAATGGCCGACTGAAATGTGCGTGTGCAATCAGCATTTCGATTGTCCAAGTATTGATTGTGTGTTTATTGTAATCCGACTTGTCGATGGCGCTCAAGTGTGTACCGCACATGTTTGAGGGCCCACTTATTGCAGTCACTGTGCAGCAGGATATTATCCTTAATCGCACTCACTGTTGACTCAATGAGGCGCAATCGGGCGGAGGACTTTCGTTGGGGAATTAAGATTGATGGCAGTCAATTAGCGGACAGCAGGTAAGGGTAAACCTGTGGTTAAGCAGGGATTTAATTCCGTAATTGAAAATACTTTGGGGATTATAGTAACAATTAGCTTATTTATTAATATACAACATCTAGTACATGGAGAATTAAACAGCAATCGCTTAAGCTAATTCAAAATATAATATAATGATAAAAAGGCATAATTAGTGCCTAAGTTCGAGCTGTAAACTGGTAAATGATTTTATAAGTATTCTTTTAATTTCTAGAGAAAATGTAGGTAATTCTATTACCAAGAGAACTAAAATAGCAATCATGCAAAACTTAACCATTTACTAACTACGACGTTTACTAAAAAGCAAACTGTAGATAGGGATTGATGGCACTTAATTAGTAGTCATCTAGAGTTTTACCAGAGATATCTTCCTGGAAAGCCTTAATTGAAGTGCCCAGGTTTCTCTGACTTCCAATTATGTTGCGTAAGCATTGTTCCCAGCTCAAAGTTGACCCACATCCAGTTGATTATCCTTTGTTCCGGGAACTCGTCTTTCATTTGCACCGAGTTGTCCCATTCCTCATTATCAGCAGCATTTTCTTGGGCATTTGCAGCTGGGAAAGGCTCTGGGAGCTGCCACATACAGGACACCGAAGTGTCATCGCCATGGCAACAAAAGCTGCGGCGGCCTTTGGTTGCCCGCAGTTCGATTGTTGCTGACCCACCCCCTCTGGCCACCTCGGCCCACTGAAAACCCCCCCCTCTTAACCATTCATGCCAATGAGGGAGCTCATTGTTCTAGCCTGTTTCTGGCCAGGCCAAGTGGCCTCAACGCTTGCTCTTTGTGCCCCGGTGCCTGCGAATCGGAGGAGCGGTGGGGGAATGTGGGTGAAAAGCACGCACATTGATGGAGGAGACAGATGCCAAGCTGGGAAAAACTTTCTCCAGCAGGTCATATCAAAAATGGCTGTGACTAGCATAAAAAGCAATGCATTAGGTAAAAAAAAATAATTTCTGGTCAATAAAATCTTGTTTTAATTAGGAACCGATGGACACGTAAAACATACATTTAGTTTACCCTGTTAAAAGTACAAGGCGTTTAACAAGTACATACTTATATTGTAGGTTCACTTTTCAATGTAACTTAAGATGCTTAAAAGTATGCAACAAATAGATTATTTCATATTTGAAGCATACTCTTAGACACCTAAGAAAGTGATTTTCAAGCCTTTGTAGTTCGTAGGCCTTCCGAAGTAAAAAAGTTTTTATGGTTCTACGCTGACTTTACTTGATTGACAGCAAGCAGCTTACTTTCCAGTTCAATAACAACCAAAGTCAATAGCAATATATTATCATAAAGGTTATATTTTCGCTTAATATATATAAACGTCCGACGTTTTCAATTTTCCTTGCCACCCTCTGTTTTCCTCCAATTAAATAAGCAGGAGAAAGTTGTGCCCTCGCAGCGATCCGAAAGTTTCGCCAAACTTTCTGACAACTGACAAGTTTGGACATACAAAAGAGCGAAATAAAGCGGAAAAATGTTTCATTAAATTCGTATATCTTTTATATTTGGCCTAGTCAAGCAAGTAAAGTTTAAAATGAACAATTTTATTAAAACAATCAATACGAACCGTATGTTAAGCAACTTTTCAGGCTTGTTCAGTTTGCGGTAGACTAATTTCCTTGTAAATATTTGTTAAGCGTGCACTTCCTGCCAAAGCTTTTTCCTACATGTCCAAAAGTATGCCACACAATATACCGAGTGAAATCAAAGAACCCAGTAAAACCAATTCCCTATATCCCCAATTCGATTCACGACAAACCGCCCAAAATGAACGAACATTTCCCCGGCGAATCGGGAACGCGCTGAATGAATTTCGTTGAATTATTTATAGGCCTCTTTTTTTATTTACATGAGGCTGCTTTTTTAGCTGATAACTTTGCACGCGAACTGGGCAATCTGTACTCCATAAAAAGCGAGCTATCAAAGAACAGCAACACTTTGCCCCGATCCCAGGGCATTAATGTGCGCAGGGAGATAAAAAATACAGTGAGTAAAGAGATTTCATTTGCATGTATTTCGCTCGGGATTCCCTTTTATTTAGGCGCCAGACCTTGACAATCCCCATGTGATGACGTGCCAATGTCGAATTGGGATAGGTTGTTATTCTACCCGATGGTGATTTTTTAGCCACGACCACTCATGGATTTTGGCACTCGGCCAAGGGGAAAACAGAGAGGTGGGGGCACGTATGCAGATGATGCAGAGATACATTTGCATTTGCATTTGCACATCTGTTCGAGGCCGAAAAACGAGGGAAAAAAGAGGGAGCTGCAGGAAAAACAAGCATTTAAAAACGCTTTATTGTTATCCAGGTGGGAAAGGGGAAAGGGGGCGAAACGCACTTGGCCGCGTATCCGAGGGATCGGCGGACAAGTTCCCAGCGCCACTGTTGCGGCAGCAGTCCAAATTGAATGTAATAAGAAAATGCAATAAATTCTCGCAAAAGCCAGACAAAAAAGAAAATCTTGACCAAGGCGATCGGGAAATGCTCTTTATAGAAGGAAGAAAATATAAATGTACCAGGCTATGAAGCAAATAGTAAGTAAGCAATGCTATCATTTAAATCTAATAAGATTTATTAATTCAAAGCTTAAACTCTAATAATCACAAGAATTTTAAATTTGGGGAGGTTGTCTTTAGGTATACAAAAATGAAACCTCATATAAATCAATAATTTAAGGTTATTGGAAGCGAAATAATATTATTCAGCAAATTTTATTTGCCCATTTTAATATTTTTAATTGACTAACTTCATTTAGAAAAATATTCCTTGACTTGTAATTGTATTAAAAAAGAATAGATAATATGTATTCCTATGCTTGTAAATTTATTGCATTTGTTTGATCGTCACTTTATATTTATAGGGATCTTTTCCTTCCTGATCATATTCCTATGAAGCTAAAAAAATTTGTCTTATTTTTACAAGTTACTTACTTGCACTCCTTTAAAGCTAAAAATAATAGTTTTTATTACACTTGCACCACTTAATTGACGACAGTAAAAAATCAAGTGTTGACATTCCTTAAAGACAGAACGTTAAAATAGCATTTAAATGAGCGAAAAAACATAACGCCGGCTTATATCCGTCGGTGAGCGGTAATTAAAAGTAATGATTAACCATTAATTGGCAAAGGCGAGTTTTCGTGAATTTTTTCGTTGTGCACCAAATAGATCAGCATTTCCACTCGACCGCCGCCCCAGCACCGCGATCAATTAAGACGCAAACAAAAACCAATCGCTGCCCGCCGCACAGTGGGCCTGATCGGTGCGAAAGTCGCCAGATTTGTGCCGATTTCACGACCGCCAAAAGAGCAGCGGCTGCGGCGCGACGGCGACTGCGAACGCTTTGTGGGGCAGACAGAAGCGAATTGTATCTGAGAGATACGAGTTCGCAGACAGTCCAAAAGTTCGTCTGAACGGGTCGTGGGGTGCGTTTTTTTTTCTTTTTCTGCGGCAAATGGCAAACGGCCACCGATTGAAAAGTGCCGAAAAATATAACAAGACCGGGAAACGAGTAAAAATAAAAGCGAATGTAAACGCTCACTGGCAATCCAATTGTTTGGACAACAGCTGGAACATTTGAGTAGAAGGAGCCAACGTAATCAATTGATTCTTCCGCGTTGGAATCAAGCAATATACATATATTTAAAAAAAGAACGAAAAGTGTAAATCAATTAATAATTAAATGCAATGAAGGAAAATTTTAACAAGCCACCACAAAGAAATGTCACACAAAATAATTTAAATATTCATAAAGCAAATCATGAATAAAATATAATACTAAAAAGTAAAAAAATGTGTAAAAATGTTAGCTAGAATTGTCATAAATAACTTTTTGCATAAGTTAAAATGTTGTAAACAAATCGTTAATCACCATCAGTGGCGAAATGCGAAATGCGCGATAAGATTGGCTTTGTTAGTTTGATTGTGTGCTTGATTGCCACAATTTGTATCAATTATGCGTGAGTGACACGCCCTTTTGGACCGCCGCCCACGCTTTTAATTGAAATTTGTCTGTTTTTGCCGTTCCGCCGCCTTTTCGTGTCTTGTGTGCGTGCGAAAAGTGCTCAGTTTGCGCTGATAAAGAAAATTAAAGCTGCACAAAGCCCTCGAAGGCGGGAAAATGCCGGGGAAAGCGGGAAAGGCAGTCAAGCAAAGGCAATAACAAAAACCGAAGGCAGAGCAGCGCCCTAAGGGCAACACAAGCCAACAAAAATGTCAAGAAAAAAGCAGAGCAGCCGAGTGAAAGTATGGGATTCTGATTGGAAATTACCATTTGAAGATACGAATCGATTTAATGATGATTTAGCAGGTTCGGGGCAGCAGCAGCCACCGCTTTTGAGGCCCTCACAAAGTGTTCGGATGTGGGCTAAGTGCATTGGAGAGGTACTCAGAAATGAGCCAAGTGTGGAAATAATTTATTGGTTTACAATTAGCTCGGGATACCCTAAGATATACAATTAATACGTTTTCCAATGAATAACATTTACGACGCCAGAGGATACTCACAGATTTCCAAAAAAAAGCAAAACAACAGCGATACTGAAATATGTCATTACTTTATTTTTCATTCAGCTAACTTATGAGTAATATATTTATTGTTTGCGTAAAATACCATCATTTAGCTCCAAGCAGTCGCCCCAAGCGGAAGTTTTTCAATTAAACACTTTATTAAGATTTTTAAAATTTGCAAGTGTAAATAAGCGTTTCCTGTGCCATTTGGAATTAATACAAATTAACGAATACATAGTGAGTGCAGTTTAAAAATTTAAAATGACATTTCCACTCGTGAATAATTCAAGCAAAGTGTCGGGGGGCTTATAGACAGTATTCCAAAGAGAAGTCGACTGTACGATGCCCTCTAACTTATCTTTCTTCTAATATTCTCATAAACAAACCACTGGCATAGCGTTAGATACTGATTATTGTAAAAACTGGCCTGCCGCCGAGAAAATACTTCAATGGGTTTTAATTGCCCTGCCTGCAATTGAAATTTATGGCCCAGTGTTTGCGATATCTAAAGCAAATTATTCATAAATTACTATCTACTTGGCCGAGTGACGCCAGCATTATCAGCGATACTTTATCTGTGCAACCGAATTCCGATGGCTTTCAACATGCCCATTTACATGTCGACCGGCAAATGGCTTTCGCAGCAATTGGCAATGGGAATTTACCACAATATTTTATCTCCAATTTTGGGCGAGCGCATGTGTGCTGGGGTTATTTATTCGCCCGCCCAAATATTTGGTATTTCTATTAGAGCCAAACCGCCCGACTAACCGAAAAGCGCAAATGTTGTGATAGTTTATGGTCTGTCCGCGTCCCTGGCAGATAAATAATTATTGCATTAGCCGCGAAAAGCGTCCAAGCCGCTCTCGATTCGACTCGATTCGATACGTTTCGTAGCAACGCCCCAGCTTGATTTCGAGCCGGGCCGCGAAACGTGACACTTGGCTATCAGATGTGGCACCGTGGCCCACAGGCGGGGGCATGTGGCACGTAACAGGTGGGGTAATGGCTAACAGGTAACCGCGTCGAAGGTTGTGGTTGGGCAGATGTAAGCGGAGATCCGCCCACAGCGAGAATTTATCTCCTATCAAACACGCTTGCAAAATTAGCCATAAATAATGGAGTGGTAAATTCATAAATTAGGGCTATAATTTACGAATTTAAAGTGAAAGGAAACCAAAACAAACGGTTGAGTTAGCAACTGATACACAACCTTAATTTATTTAAAAAGTCAGTTCAATCAATTCCATCCTAATAAACTTGAAGATAACGCGGGGTTACACCTGTAGATATTAAAATTACCTTTATTGCTTCAGAGTTGAGATAAACAGGCTTTGAAATATTTGAAATAAATAATGAAGTCAAATAACTTGCCTGAGTGGCATGAAAATATTCCCATACATCAGCGAATATTTCCACAAAATTTTCCAAAAATGTGTACCTATAAATTTTTCCAGTAATTATTCAATAAAAATTCTACCTTACTTTACTTAGGTTTTGATTTTTATCTTGTTTATGAGTGATATCATTTATTAGGCGCGTCAATGGGTGTTGTACAATAATGTTGTGAATACGTCAAGGCAATTAAAGCTTAAAAATACATTTTCCTTATCTAATCAAAAGTTATTCTATAGAAAACACCTAGGGCTACATAATTATATCTTTTTTAACCAGCTTGCACATTATAAAATTTGTGTGCTTAAAATATTAATGAGAAGGTAGCATTTTGTTAAGGAACTTTGTTTTAAAGAAGATATCTAAGAATCATCTAAAAGCAAAGCTCATTCTAGGTTCTTTTTGTACAAATTTTTATAGTGATTAATATGTTTAATATGTTTATCATGTTCCCTATCTCGGGGTCCGATCAGCTGCGAAGGGGTTCCATTTCCAAATCAATCCACTTCTTGTGCGACTTTTGCACCGCCAGTCTCGGCGAAGTGGGCCAAAACCGGCTGGCCCGTGACCATTTAACGAGTTTCGTTCAGTCGAATCAATTAGCGCCGACGATCGGATCGCCAAGAGCGTCATCGCGGGCTCCAGGGTCTGACGTTTGGGACCGCTTTGAATTTCGCTTTGTATTTACTTATGTTAATCAGCTGGCCGGGATGCAAATGAGCGCTAACAGCTAACAGCGCCGCTGCTCTTGGCTAACAGAGCTCCCGAAAGCTCTCTACGGATATTTTGCTCCAGAAAACACAGTCAGTCGCTTGGCCAGAACGCGTTTGTGACTCGAGCGAAGCGCACGTGCCGGGAAAAACGATACGAACTCGCTGAGCCAAGGGGCCAGAGTAGGGTAAAGCTGGGGAAAAACTGCCCCTACATTTTCCAGCAACAACAGCAACAACATCGAGTGTGTGTGAGTGCGTGAAAAGGAAATCTTGTGTAACCCGCAGGCAGAGAGAGTGGGAAAGAGAGAGGGCCACAGCTGGGAAATTCACCACAGGCCACGGACTTGGATTTTCCGCTTGTGTGAAAACCTATTCGCACGCTCACTACGTTTCGGTTCGCCACCAAAGGCAGTTGCTCCTCAGATTTTCCCGTTCCGTGGGTGAAGTGCAGTGTATAGCCCAAAAGACCAATCTCAAAAGTCATCGGTGGCAAAGTAAACAAAATAAACGGTGGCACAAGTGCTTGAAACTATAAGTTTTACTACCAAATACTGGGCTTTATCAACCGAAGGGAATTCCAATAATAAACCTGGAAAAGCGGTCGTAACTATTACAGCCTTGATGGCTAAAAAAGTGGCCTAAAAAGCGGAAAAGCGAAAAAAGAGAAGCCAAGTGACACGGAAATGATAGTAACTGTTGCATTTCGCCCGCGAACTGAATAGTAGGGGGAGTTACCAGTTAGAGCAACACAGAGCTTCAGTCGATTCCTTTGTGGATTTGTGTTTGCGATTCCGCCTTCTGATTGTGGCTTCGATCAATGTGAACACTGTGGATTTTGTATGCCTGGGCAGGGTAGCAAAAGGGTTGTTTTAACCATTAAAACTTTATGTTAAAGTGGTAGAAAATATATAAACTTAAAAAATAAAGGTTTACTTAGGTTTATTAAAACACTCTTCATTACCTTAAACGTAGCCATCAGCTTAAAGGGAAAAGTTTTATGGCAATTTCTTGGTACTTGAATATTTATTTCACAAATTTATGGCATCCCAAAAATTAAAAAAAAAAATGTATTCCTAAATTGCGGCTAAGCTGTGTTTTTTAAATATATCCAATCATATTATAAATAATATGTATTATTTGTAGTCCAATAATATTTGAAGTGTCATAAGGCCTTTAAGTAAAGAACACACTTCGTATGTGTGATTTATTTGATGGACAGGGGTCAAAAGTAAAAGGTTTAAAATTCCCATTCAAAATGTACCCGTTTGAGAGGTAGCTACAAAATGAAAAAAAAATATAAAATAACAGATTACCAAAACATAGCTCAAAGCTGCTTCACAGATGAATTTTTATATAGATCACGGGAAAAAATTTGATATTCAGCGGGCAAACGAGGAATGCAATCTAATATTTATGGCGGCGATGCGAATTGAAAAATAAATATAGGGTGTAGCCCGAACCGAGTCCCGAATTGGCCCACCTGCACAGGTGAGAGCAGTGGCCAGCAAGAACGTGTCTGTTGGCGAAGCACACAAAAATTGGCGTTGCAAAAATTTCAATAAAGCTGAAAAACAAAAGCAAGACATTGAAATAAAAATTATTTCGTTTGCACTTCGCTTTTTTATTTGCACGCGCGCTCACTCTTGGCCCCCTTTTTGCGTCTCTCACTCGACGACAAGCTGGGGGAAAATTATATTATTTGCAAGTTATTATTTAGCTGTGGCTCTGCCCGCCCCCTCAACCCCTTCCCAAAATTCTTTTGTACAATCAACCGTCGGCGCATTAAAATTAATGCTAATTATGAGCTTGTTTGCCCGTCTCCCGGTGACATTTGCTTGAGTTTTTGTTTAATTGCTGCGCTTGTTATGGGAAAATCAATTGAAATCGATGCGGGACGCGAGTGAAAAATAATTAAATAAACGGCCGAACGTGCGGCCAGTGATTAATAAAATTATGCAAATTGCCCTCGAGTCGCAGTCGAGTCCAGTCCCGTTTTTTCATCGTTATTTCGTATGATTATAGATGGCATTTAGGGCCTAATAAAAACACGACGCCGAGAACTAAAACTGAAAATCAATAAACACAAAGCCAGCGCGAAGTACGTAACAAGCCAAATGCGGCAACAACAAGTGAGCAAGTTAAAGAACCTTTGCGATTTGTAAACGCTGCGAAATAGCCGCCGAGCGAGGAAAAAACCAGCTGAAAAGAACATTTAATACAGCGAAGAGGTCACAATGTCAGAGGGCAGCGACAACAACGGGGATGCCCAGCAGCAGGGGGCCGAGGGCGAGGCGGTGGGCGAGAACAAAATGAAGTCCCGCCTCCGCAAGGGAGCGCTCAAGAAGAAGAACGTCTTCAATGTCAAGGATCACTGCTTCATCGCCCGGTTCTTCAAGCAGCCCACGTTCTGCTCCCACTGCAAGGACTTCATCTGGTGAGTTCCCAGTTCCCTAGCATGTAGCATGTAGCATCCCAAGCATCTCAGGCCTCTTGAGGTACACTGGGCAACACAAAAAAGGAATCATACCCCCTGTATCGTTCCTCTGGCTTAAACCGCGTTTTGATACTACAGCTACTTAAAGATTTTGAGTGAAACTTTATTTTTAAGAATATAATAATATTTCAAGATTCAAAATGCATTCTCTATAGGGAGAGAAAGGAAATGTTGCTAGGGTGGTGCCTCAATAACTTATATATTTTCCAAAATTTAGAAAACAAAAAAAGATGAATTAAAAAAAAAATTGTTGGGTGTACTCGCAATAATTCTAAAAAAAAAATATAGGATGCAGCCAATATTTACTTAAAATTTCAGTTTCTTGATAAATAAATGTTTTTTAATACAGAAATGTTATAGGATACTGTCAATAATTTCTTAAAATATTTACCCTGTTATGATATCTAACTTCAAGCTAACTAGAGGAGCACCAAATGAGGTCTGCCCCGTTTTAATGACTACTTTCAGAATTTGAAAACCAAACTGTGATTACACTTCAATGTTGCCTATAAATGTTGCCCAGTGTTATAGAGCCCCCTCCCCCGAGAACCACCCACATACACCCATGCAAAGCCATCCCCCCACCCTTCGACGGCACTTGTGGGTCTACCAAGCATGGCCAGCAATGCGTCCACATAACATCAGTGGCGGGAATCGATAAATGTATATTGACAAGGCGAAAGAACTGAGCAACAATGGCTGAATAACGCAAATAAAGAGCCACATGGCAACAAAAACAAAGCACCCACAACGGGGGCTGGCCAAATCCAATTTTTAGATAAATAACGAATTAAGCTTGTGGTCAGCAATGTGCATGGCACTCTTGAGGTACTTTGCTCGGCCGGGCACTACATTTAATAAGAGATTTTCGCTGTAGGAAACATCCACAAGGACGTAGCCACAAATAGGCAATCTGTTTTAAGTGCATGCATTTATTAATTCATGTTTTCGTTCAACAACAGGATTAAGTTGGTTTTCTTTGCTTTTACTAAAATTATTATTTAGATTGCATGGCCAGCAGTAGAAATCATAAGCAAGGAAACCTGAAGTGATAATATTAAGAAATTCTTCTTGAAACTAAAAGCAAATTAATAACAGCTCTCAAAACTGAAGAAGTATTTTAAATCAACTTTATATAGGCTAAACCAGAAACTCTTTTAAACAAGATTCATAAAAACCCTTATCCATAATTTGTATTTCCTAAAGATTGTTGCAACTTTTACTTAATGATTTACGGTTGTACAATTCAGCAAAATGAAAGGGGATGAAAAGAAATCAAAGTTATATTTTCTAAAAATATTAAAAACAAGAAATACCTTACAAATTCCAATACTAGGATTATTTTCAAGCCCTGCAATTTTATAAGTTACTTTAAATAAAATAGAAAAACATTTTTATATTTAAAAATGCTTCCAAAAAGGTTGAAACTTAAGTAAACAGCAATCACTGTGCCTTCGAGTCAAGTTATTCCCCTGAAAGACGTGTTGTTTTAGCTGTTCCCAGAGTTCAAGCCGAAGCTACAACAAACGAGCAGGAACAAAAGCCAACCTGTGCGATATTTAATTTAGGTAAGGCTTCCGAAATCTGTCTTAATCCATTGTAGCTGCCTAAGCAAAAACAAACAGAGGAGCTGGGTAAAAAACACTGAAATTATGCGGGGGTAACCTGTTTACCTTTGGCCATCCTGGCAGCCGAGTCCCAGAATTCGCTTCCTGGCCTGCCAACATCCCCGTGGATTATAAATCAATTTCATGCGCATTAAATTCCCCCTCGAAAAACCCCATCTGTGCTCCTCCACCGTTGACGAAAACACATTTGTTGACATGAGTTTTGAACAGAATTTTGGTTTTTGCAGCGGTTATCAGTCGGGATATGCATGGATGTAGGTATTCCAAAAGGATCTACTTCACCCCCCATTCGTTGCGTAATGCTAGTGATTTGGAAAACGTAGTAGAATTGCGTCCATTGAATTTTCGCTCAAAGAAAGTGGAAGTGTGTCGTGTGGTGCCGAACAAATTAATTAATTCGCCACTTAATATTCATAGTCAGAGTTGCCCTCCAACCACAGACACTTTGACGAGCCGTTCCAGGGATATTAATTCATATTTAATAAACAAACACACTCTGTCGCCCCGCAAAGTGTCATGAGGCCGCAGCGTTGCGATGACAATTTAAAGCCAGCGTCTAATTAATGGATATGGAAGTCGCTCGCACAAAACGAAGCCAATTTATTAAGCCTGTCTTGTGACTCTCGTCAGCGCTCTGGGCTCTTTGGCTAATTGTCGGCCAAGACAGCTTGGCCATAATTAAATTAATTGCTGTTTAAAATGCGAAACCAGCCGCCAGCATCATCGATCTGTGCCCATAAACCTGGCGGGGTCCCAAACCGAAATGTTGGCCACCCCAACGCCCAAAAAAGCAACAGCTACCAAATCGCCGTTCGCTGTTTTGCCGGCACTGCATCATTATTACACGTAATTAACGCGCTTTGACAGCAATACCAGCAAATAGGCTAAGTGCCACGCCTACGGCCGCAAACGCCTCGCTTTTTTTGGCAGGGGGCTGCAGCTAATTAGCAACTCCAGCCACTGTTTCACTTGGTTTCGACTTTTAATTAATAGTGCGGGGCCTTTGGGGGCTCGCACACAAGGCCCAGTGTTGCAAAGAGGCGTTGCAGGCACGTATCCGAGCCCCTGGGGCAGGGGGGGCTGGGCGGTTCCGGGGGGTGGCTCTGTGGCTGGTGCGGCAGAGCTGCGGCAGCAAAGTGTCACCCGCCTTCTTTTGCGGGCAGCAGGTGAAACATTTGCCGTGTTTACGGCACGTCATTTGCATAATAGCGCGGAAACCGAAAAGGTCACGATGGAAATTCCAGATAGAACCACGAAATACCCTGAACATATCAATTTGCATATTGCTGGGGATAAGAGTGGGATTAAATAAAAGTTCGCTGATTTTGAAGCACATTTAGAACACATTCTGGGTAATTTATCTCGCAAATATAAGTTAATAAAGTACACTGATGGAAAATTGGAAATTGGAAAAAATATGGAAATTCAAAATTTAATAATCAAAAAAATATATATATTTTTTTGTAATTGCTCAAAAAATATAAGTCATATCCTATTTATTTATCCCTATTTAATCCTAGGATGAACTTTTAAAATCTGGTAATATAGGTAGAGAATATTATAACCTAGTTATTTGTCAATATACTTTAAAGAGCTTAAAAAATTAAATTTTTTAAATTATTAAATTTTGTATTAATATCTAAATGTGTAATCTTTAAATGAATCAAAATATTAACTATATATTAATAAAATATATAAAAAACACAGTAAAAAATATTACAAATATTTATGAAATTGATGGGTTTTTTCTAGTGCATGAATTTGTTAAATTTACCACAGAATATTTAAATAACTTTTTTAACTTTTACTAACTTAACTTATTTTTTGTATCGAAAAGCTAAAATTTTTTTTTTATTATAAGAGAAATAAAAGGAATAATTTTTAATAAAGATTACAAAAAGAACCCTAGTTTTTGAGCATTTCGTTTGCATTAATTCTTTCAACCGAAAAATAATATTTTAATTAGAAAAATCTACCATTTATATTGATAAATGCTTGAATAAATGTTTTTCCAGCCATTCAGGGCATTCCCTCTTTTTGTTTGATTAATTAATTTAAATTGCAAACATTCTTAACCCCTCCATCCCTTTGTTGCATTTTTTCGCGTTGTTGGAAAATATGCGCTTAATTAAAAATTGAAATGCATAAAAAAGCTGCCGTGAATCGTAGTATGACTGCAGGCGCGGGAAAATTGCTTTTTCCCATCATTTGATGGGCAAACAAAGGCGGGGGAAAAGCGCGAGGGAACTGAAAACAGCGAAAAGCCAGAAACAGACAACCTGGCCAGACAAAAGAATTAAAATTTAATGGAAAATGCGGGCCGTGTGGCGGGGGCAGGGAAAAGAATTATGAAACGAGCCACAATTTCGCACTCGTTAGCAGCGATAACAAATCGCCGATTTGTGTGAATTGTCCAAGTGGTTACGACCTAATCGGATCAACTTTACTTGGCTTAACAGACCGAACTTTAACCGGGTTTCGGGTCCGTTCGTGCTGAAACTTATTCAACTGCAGTTGCAAAAGTTGGCCAAACAGTTTCCAGCGCCTCAACTTGCTCCTTTTATAATTTATATATATATACTACAGGGCTATATGCGTTTTCCCACCGTGCATGTGAATAATTTGCCTTGTCCCAAATTGCAGCCCGGACTGGACACCGTCGGGTTAGGGGTTGGGGCTGGCAAAGCGGTTTGTGGTCAAGTCATTTATGGTCGGGGGCCGGGACACGGCTGGGAGCGGTCTCGAAAGCCCCGGCCTCTTGGCCCTACAACAGGTCGTGGCCATTAACTGGTGGGCTGGAATAGGTCTCTGAATGGCTTTAAGTTCTCAATTCAAACAGGCATATGGTCAGGAAAGTTCTGATGGCTTGAATTATAAATTATGTAAAATATTTGTAAGTGGACTTGACTTAACATATTAATGGCAATAGGACATATAAACTCTTCTGGAGCAAAACACCTAAATATTATTAAAAACAAACTTATTTTTATACCTGTTTATATCAGATACCTAACGGTGTTTAATTATTAAGTATACATTTTTTTTTAGCAGTTTTGATTTGATTTTTCTTGTTTAAAATCGAAACCTAATTTGTAATTCAGCTTTTTGTGAAAATATTTATGGAATATAATATACCATGTAATTAACCGAAGAAGACAAGTGCGTTTTTAGATTCCGTTTACCTAATTGTATATTTAAAAAATCATTGAAAGAGTGTTATTTCCAATTCATTTAAGTAAACATCAGAATAAAGGCTTTCTAACATAGTTTTCTTTCTTAGATATATATTATTGTGAGTATCTTTAAGTTTGATTGTATTTTTTGGTATTCTTACTTACGTTTGTGGTAGATATATCTTACAAAAAGACGTAGTCATAGTAATTCTTTATTCCAAAGATTGTATATGTTAAGGTATGACTGTAAAATAGTTAAATTTATTTCGTAGAGAAACGTGAAAAGAGTAGTCAAGATAGAATCAGTATGTATTTAACTAGTAGACTAAATATAATATCATATTTAATGAACATTGAAAAAATTGGTTTGATCACCACTGCTAAAACGTTTCCTGATGTCATATCTATCTTCACTTAAATTATTGTGTAACATTTGAAAGTTCATTTAGATTAGTTTCTTTGAAAGCAAAGCAAACCATTTGACATTTAAGCAGGCCCTAGCTGTGACATTCTATGAATTCCCTGAACCATTTTTATATTGATTAATTTTAAACGGGCCATGGGGCTGCCGAGCGATTGGACCCCCTTCGCGTAGCCTATTGATTAATGGTGAATTAAATATTTATTCTAATTGATGTAATGCCAGTAATGTAATAGCTCTGCGAACTCAAATTGACTCATTTCCCTTGGCTTCGCTGTTTTTTTGCAGGGGCTTCGGAAAGCAAGGATTTCAGTGCCAAGGTAAGAGATCCCCTCGAGAGCCTCGAGACCTTTGAGAACTTCGACCTGCAAATAACCCTTTCTCCGCCCGCAGTCTGCTCCTACGTGGTGCACAAGCGGTGCCACGAGTATGTCACCTTCATCTGCCCGGGCAAGGATAAAGGCATCGATTCGGTAAGTGCGCACCAACACATATGCTAAACAGGATGAATATGTACGAGGATATATGTGCCACTGTGTGTGTGCAGGATAAGGCACCCGACTGCATTTCCATGTGCGAGAGGCGGCGGAGTGGGGACTTATTTGCATTGCTTTTAGTCTTTGTGGGCTCTGTCAAATTAAACTGTCATTTGGATTTTCGGTTATGCCGGGCTCGGTCCATCCGTCCATCCGTCTGTCCGTCCGTCCGTTCCGAAAGTCCCAGCTGTCATGTCCTCTCGTCCCGACTCGCCTGTCAACTTTGCTTTGCCAGCTAAGCAGGCTCGGGCTAAAAATGCGAGCTTTCCTTTGCTGCTGGGTTATGGAAAATGTCATTGGGATTTTTCCGCATACAGCTAGCTCTCTACACTGTATATTTATTCAGGCGAACCGCAGCACCAAAAGAAACGAGGACATTTTATGCTTTTATTATAGTTTATGACAGCTAGTGTTGGGAAGTTCATAAATAACTAGCTGCCCTCTTTAGAATAACAATGCTTTACCCAATACTAGCAACGTTATTTAGTTATTACCCAACACTAGTAACAGTATTTTTAAACGCGGTTCTTTTCTGCTTATTATGATCATAATTTATAGGAATTTATAGAAAATATTAAATGCGTCTTTCTAAAAAATTTTAAATAGTAACTCCTAACGAGTTTTTCTCGGGACTTAAATACTAATAAGAATTTTCTTTCCGTGTCTTTCTGAACATAAAAAGAAAAATGTTGTTCGGGAGAGACGGCAAAATATGGCAGGAATATATAGAGAAAAGAGTCTCAGATGGATTGGGTTTTAGGGCAGGACAGCTATAAAATAAAGTAGTTTTTTCCGAGCTTAAATTTCAGTCCCCAGTCAGTCAGTTTGCCAAGCTACGCACATGGAAAATGTAGGAAAAATATTATAGTTCAAAAGCAGTTGCAAACTTACACTGAACTTATGTAGAGTTTGTCATTTGTTATGTTTTCAGTGCGAAAGTTTTAACGCGAATATGTTAATTTGTCATTGTGCTCTGTTGATTTACCATGAACAAAATTTGTACTTTGTATTCTTTTCCATGTGTGCATCCACCAAAATCAAACCAAAACTCAATTCGCTGTCCAACTCACGCTGTCACGAAACCACGCACCAAAAAATAAATAAAAACACAACAAAACCAAATGAATTCGCAATCGAAATTGAAAATGTCGCAACCACAAAAAAATAATCAAATAAAGGACTCACCAAAAACTCAACACAATTTCGAGCCATTCACATACGCAGGACCCACGTTCTGCGATCATTGTGGTTCCCTGCTGTATGGCATTTACCACCAGGGTCTCAAATGCTCAGGTAACCCCCAACCCCCTAAGCTAGAACCCCTTTTCTAACCCCAATAAGTGTTCTTCCCCTCCGGCTTCTATCTTCTATCTCAACCACAAAAGTTTTCGCTTCTCTCTTTCACTTAACTTTTAATCCTTTTCTGAAACTCCGAAAAAACCGAAAAATAAACCCGACTGACTGTGTAAATAATGGTGATAATGTGTGTGTGCTGGTGTATCTGTATCTGTGTCGGAATTAAATTTTAAACGCAATTTGGCCTGGTCAACAACAGGGAAAAGTTTCCTTTGCAGGCCCTAAAAGTTAATTATTTAAATTGTTTAACCTACAAGCATACAGATAGGTACTGTATATATGTGTAAGCAGGCCGCACCTTTGTAAATATGTCGATACACCCGGGCAAGGGCTGCCTTTTTCGTATATGTATGCATTGTTTGCTTGCCCTTCACTTTCCCGCAACCGAACCGTACCGAAAGTTTTTCTCTCTGTGCCCCGTGCAACCCACTTTTCCACCCACTTTTCCCAGCTCCCCCTCCCCCCTCTGCCAACCAATTCATTTGCATAATTATGCACATGCCAGGGATACTCCGAGGACTCCAGTGGACGGGGAATGGGCCCAACTTAGTTGCCAAACAATGCTCGTCATTTGTTTGGACATTTTTGTGCAGCTGCCGTGCGATATAAATATGATTTTAATGTCTTTTTGGGCCCACTAGCAAATTGCGGAAGTGCCACAGATAAAAAGTTTGCCAGGTCCTGCCTCGAGGTTGCAGCACTTGTGGCGCACACAAGCGCTCTAAATTCCTTATCCCCAAACATTTTGTTGTGCTTTATGTGTTTATATAATATTATGAAAGCATTTTCGGCTACATTACAAACCAAGAACAAGTAAAATGAAAAAAAATGAGTATAATTTTTGGTCTATATTTCTAAATATTCAAAATAAATAAATACCTATTATACACTCCTAATTCAGAAATTATTTTAATTGTCAAAAGTTATTATAATTTTGTAGAGCTTTATTGACTTATGAAAAAACCCTTTTGAATCCTATTCTTTTATATTCAATTTAAATTTTTTAAATATGGCAGTTTAATTTAAAATATAAAAATTAAACAAATTTAGGTGATTTAAGAATTATAAACTTTAATTTTATTTTAAAACATCTTTACTATTTCAAATAAGTAATTATAATTCACATTATATTTTATATTTCTCACACGGATTTAAATATTTAAAAATTAAGTCTTGAAATTTTAGATGTTTTGTATTAAATTAATTTTTACTAGCACATTTTCTTCGGTGTACTCTTTAATTACCTTTTTTGACTGAAGGAAGGTGTTACCCATTAAGTAGTTTCTGAAGCATTGTTCCCACCTCCTTTTTGAGGAAACTGTAACTACTCTAGGATGTTCACCATGTGGTTCGTCAGTCTCCAGATCTGGCAATTAATTCACAGCCATGGCAACTGGCTTAATTAGAACGAGCCAGAAGTAAACACCTAACGCAGAGGCAATAAAAGAGCGTTCTGCGAATTGGAAATTCGAATGTCAATTCAAGTGCGATGCCAGGGCCATGGCAACCCCGACTTTCGTCCTCGGGAAAATGCCTCGCCAACCAACCCCAATTGTGGCTTTTCCCCCCGTCTTTGTGTGTGTGTGAAATACAATCTGGCCTAATAACCTTAGATGTTACCTTTGTCAGTTCCTTTGGCTCCTTATTGCATCAAATCGGATCAAATTTATTGCGACAGGTGTAGGCAAATCAATTTTTGCCAAAGCTTTGCTCCTCACACCTGATCAGAATCGATTGGGATTTCTGGAAACTCGTTGGTAATTTGTACTCGAGGCGGAAATTGAAAACAAATGCAGTTGGGCTCATAAAAAGCCATCATATGGCCGTCGGATCGCCCGCCGATATGACCACATTTGGGAACCCCTGCCCCGCTGGTCTTATCTACGCTGTCTGAATAAATGACATGGCAATTTGTATTTGCCAGCGTTTCCCACCACCCCATTTGTTATCGGGCATCAGTTGTTAATATGCTGGCAGTTATAGTACATATATATGCTGCCGCTTTATATACCAAAAATTACATTCAATGGAGTAATGGAGGCTGCCATGCCATCGCCTCCCATACCATCAGATCCCATCCCACCCAGCTAGATGATGATGATAGCGATATGGAAAAGTGGGGCGGCGCGATTTCCCGATGGCGGGGCACAAATTTGTTAGGTGACAGCGAGCGACGCCAGGAATGCTGTGATAAATTCACGCTGCAAATATTTTTTACAAATTTCTGCGCTGGCACGTGGCAAATAAGTAGGCGTCAAATGGGGGCGTGTTAGCCAAATGAAATTCTAGCTGTGCGCGTGAGTGTGCGGCGGCCGAGAGATTTATTGGGAAACGTCTGACACAGGGTGTTTGTTTACGATGCTTTCATGTGGCTGATACTGCGATATAATGATAAGAATAAAGCACATTTCATATAGTCAGACTTCAGTGGCTGGGACTTTTATGTTGGGTGTCAGTCAAGTATATACAAATATCATTTAAATTGGGTCACAAAAGGCCTCTTTCAATGATCTAAATCTTTATAAACGGTACTAAAATCAATCAAAGATATATATTCTTTAATTTTAAATTTTATTTTATTTTATTTGTTACAAAATATTCAATGTTTTCCACTTTTATAAGCATTTATTAATAATAATAATCATTATTTGGGAGTAAAAATCAGTATAGTTATTGATTTCATCGCGAATATATGCCGATAATGTCACGAAAAGCGCGATTAGGTTCCTGATTAATGTAAAAAAATCTTGATGTTTGCTTATCTTTTAAGTAACCTTTACCTTATTCAAAAATTTCATTTGGTTATATATATGGTTCCTAAAAACATAGATATTTGAATTTGGATACGAAATAACCTTCCTGAGAGCTTTAAAAGTTCCACTGTATAACCACAATTTCGGAGTGTGGAGGCCCTCGATTCGAGTGTCGGCACCTGTGGCTATTCAGGGTCCCTCAAAGGCGAGTCCAATTGGAGGCCGCGTACACACACGTGTTTACCCCAATGCGATTGCATTTTATCCAAACAAATCCGCCCAGCTCCACCCACCCTCGCGGCCTTGAGCATGCCCGCCAAAGTATGCAACAACTTTTTTCGTTGCTGCCAAGGTCCTTCGTGTGTGTGTGAGAGCCCCTGTCTGAGTGTGCGAGTGTGTTTGCTTTCCGCTGGTGTTTGTCTTTTGGTAGCAAAAGGATATTAATGGCTGAGCAGCTGTTGAACCTTGGCAGAGACAAACAACAAATGGCTGGGCCCCCAAAAAAATGGAGGGAAGACGAGTATACAGCGGATGCTCATGCTGGCGCATAATGCTATCAAATGTCCTTGCCTGGGGCACCACCCACCCACACACCCACCCACCGCAAACTGACACAACAATCGAGGGCGGAATACTACACCCACGAAAAAACGAGAAATAACCTTAAAGTTTCCACCCAATGTCACGTGTGAGAAAGATTTTGTTGGTGCGAGTGTAAGAGCTCCTTGAGGAGGATTAGGCAGCATTTGTCTTTGTGCGCAACCTTCGCTTGTGTTCTACTGTGAAGCATATATGTATATATTTCCGTGTATATACCCACTCATCACACTGCCACCATAGCCCGCTCACATTTTCATTTGATTTCGCTGTTTGTGACATGTGACGGCCAACTTGCAACTCAATTAACGTCGCGTTTATTTCATTAGCACGAAAGCAAAACTGCAGAAGTGGAAGGCAGCTGCATCAAAAACCCCCAAAGAGGGTGGCATTTGGGGTAAATTGCTTTCGAAAGCGCCTCTTGAAGTCTTTAATTTTTAAAGGTTCTGCTAAGGCATTTTATCACTTCCATCCGTCCAAAAATAACTTTATTAAAATATTATATCTAATGATCTTAATAAATTAATATTAATAATTAAAAAAATGTCTCATATAAAATATTCTCGTAAAAGCTATATTTCGCGGTTAATTTGAGAACCTTTTAACTTGATCTAACTTCGAGAAAAAAGCATTTTATTTTAAGTGATTTATTTCTTTTAAATATTACTTTTTTTATAAATAATTAATTTTTGACTAAGTTTTATTTTATGAACCAATTCATTTTGATTCAAGCTTATTGAGAACATTTTCTGCTCAAAAAATATCGTCAAGTTACTAAGAACATTTTAAGCCTAACCTAAAATTCAGAATTCTCTTGAAAAATTATTTTGCGTATCAAGAGTACTTTGTAAAACCCACATATAAGCCAAACTAAAAATATTGAAGAGCAAAATTTAAGCCATACCGTATTAGCCCATTGTTTACTTCAAATATCATCATGTGATCCTCAATAAATCATTTCCAGTAGCACCATCCGTTGCCCATTTCGTGCGTCCCTAATGTCATGTTCCTTTGTAGTACCCCTTGTGTTGATTTGCATTTTCACCCGAGTACATAGCTATTACGAACACCTATTCCCATGCCCTGCGTTAATTTTCCATTAGTTTTCTCTTCCAACTCGACTTCCAAACCGAAATCGAAACCGGGCAGGCGCATCAAATGCCCCACAAGTGGCAGAATGTCACCTTCCTGTCGCCGACGTTCTGCGACCATTGTGGCTCTCTGTTGCACGGCATCACGCACAAGGGTCTCAAGTGTCGAGGTAAAGTCCCCTAAAGTACCCCAAGCCTTCAGTCCTATATAGCACATAGCCCCCCAGCGCGTCGCCGAAAGTGTCCCAACTCATTTGCATTTTTGGTGGCGTTGCCGCAGAGTTTTTAGATTGTTGCAATTTACAATTAGCAGCGCTTTGTTTTCCGCTCAAGTGTGCACTTGTCTTTGTGTTTGAGTTTGTGTTTGCCAGGGTGTGGATGTGTGTATCTGTGTGTTTGCTGGTGGCTGAGTGTTGTGCACACTTGGGCGAATTGCTTGTTGTTGCTTTTGTCACTGCCGCTGACAAGTTTTCCGCCAGCTTTTCCTATCCCGCTTTTCCCCCTTTTAATTTTGCCTCGCTGCCTGCAGTTGCCTTTATTTTCTTTTCATTTTTCGTTGACATTCTTAAAAACTTGTTAATTTCCACGTTATTGCAAGTGCATGTCAAGTTTGCCAAGGCACTTAATAAATGTTCACTAATTTTAAAGGGTCAACAACAATATACTTAGGGATTTGTAGATCCCATGCTTAGCGTTTCCATTTAGCGTAGAAATTTCCGCGTCATTTGGGGTTATTAAGGTATATGTGGGGGATATTTGGCCTTCTTGGCCCACAAATAAATTAATTACGCGCCATTGACCAAAACAAATACACACAAAGGCCACCTGGCCCGAAACGAATGCAAATGGGTGGGGTCACGGGGCGGAAGTCCCTGGAAAGGGAGCCTTCTATTGTTGCTTAAGATTGTATTGTTCCGGCTCCCCAATAGTGTCATTAAGGTTAAATGGTAAGGAAATTTTTCTAAGTATTTATGGCACAAAAGTGCTTCAGGTTTTGTGGTAACTAAATTTGATACAATTACAATGTCTGTTACACCGTCATATTACACAATCTTAATAAAAGAAGAGGTGTCATAATATTCTCTTTAAATCAAAAATACTTTTTAGAAACAATTAATACTCAAAATAAAAGTTTTCAAAAATAATGTGAACTACTAACGTTATCGTTTTTTACTAGCCAGTGCATCTAGACTTTAGGAATTCAATTGCTTTTCTAAAGCGAATTTTTTATTTTGTGTATCTATTCATTAATAAATAACAATACACACTTTGTATGTTATTAGGTTATTTGGGGAAATTATCCAACATGGCTCAAACATATTATACAATTATTACTAGCTAATTACCCCTTGGCAAATGGATTGTATAAAATCCTCTAGAAAAGTCAGCTAAGGCTTACTTACCCATTCACCGCAAGGATAGGACATAGTTCCGAATGTAGGCCGAAGGAAAAGTGCTGGAAAAGGTAGTTTTTCGAGTTCGTCTTAAGTTTTGACCGAGACGCCCACTCATAAATCATCGTTTGGAAAAAAATTCTTAAAAAGTCAGTAACTTACACATTCAGTGCCAATTTTGTTTAAAAAAGTTGCATAGTTATTGGCGCAATTAAAAACCCATGAGGCGACATTTGCTCTGTACTGAGATCTAGTTTTTAAAGCTGGAAAGTTTTCTCAAGTCAATTTTCTTAGTAATGTTTAATACGTCAAAAGTTGAGGAATCCAAAATTCCTACATTTTTGGATGTTGTTATATTAGGCTTCAATTTTGAAGTCATTTTATAACTTTTACCTCAAAGTTTATTTTCTGTGTAATTTCGCACGAGCATATTATTTAGAAATCGGAAAACAATTATGTTAATCCAAACCTTGTCCAAAGCTTTTAGCTAGCAACGACCTTGGCAAATGCATTTTCTACATCACTTAGTATAAAGTCCCCTGAAAAAGTCAACAGAGGCTTACTTTACCATTCATCTCTGGGATGATCAGCTACTTAAAGGTCCTCCTGTTGGCAGTTCTGCTGATCATCAGCATTGAGTCCGGCTGGTCTCAATATCCTCCCTATAGAAGTCAGTAAAGCGACAGTAAATCGTGGATTGCTCATAGTTATTTGAACATTTTCCAGAATGCGCCAATGGCAGAGGTTACTGTGCATCGGCACGGGCCCCTTGCAGAGAGATAGCTCCTCGTTATGAATGTAGACCAAGGGAAAAGTGTTGCAGCAGGTAGTTCCTCCACTTTATATCATAAATCATTGTTTGGAAAAACATTCTTTAAAGCGGGAGTACCTGACAAAATATTTGCCAATTTTGTTTAATAAAGTTGCGTGGTTTTCGGCGCACTTGAAAAAAAATGAAGGGATTTTTGTTCTGTGCTGAGTTTCAGTTCTCGAAGCTGGATAATTTCATTGAGAAATCCTAATTTCTTACATGTTTTGAGGGTGTTCTTCAAATAGCCTTTTAAGTTTTTGGAAAAGCTCTGTAAACCCTGTAAACTAAATTTCATTCATCTAACTTCTTACTTTTCTGTGTATTTTGGCACGAGCATATTATAAGGGAATTAGAAAACAATTATGTTAGCCCAATTACCAGAATGCGCCAATGGTGATGGACTTTGTGCGCCAGCAAGCGTCCGTTGCAGTGAGATAGGAAAACGTTCTGAGTGTAGTGCAAAAGAAAAGTGCTGCAAGAGATAGTTACTCCAGTTCGCTTTAAAAGTATCACCTTTCATTCGATTTAAATTAATCACATAAAAGGTTTTACAATAACAGCTATCTTAATATTAATATTATTTATAAATGTTTTTTTTTAACCAGACCAATTTATTAAGAATAGGTCGTAATATAAAAGCCACCATTACAAGTTTTTTGAAACAGTTGACCATAATGTCCAGCTTCTTTTGGGTCGTTCTAATGACAGTTCTCCTGACTTCGATCGCCAGTCCTGGGAGAAGGCAGCGGCAAAGAAGGACTCTTACAGCACGTTCGTATAATAGAATTTCTTACTAAATGTTATCCAAGACTGACATAGTCGCATCCATACTTAAGGATGCGGATCAGGATGGTGTTTGCCTGTGACCTACCACTGTCATCGGATAACGACTAAATGTTGGGATCCAAGGACAAAGTGTTGCTTATGGAGCGAGCTCGAGGGTAATAAACTGCTCTAAGCTCTATTTGTTGAAATTGAGGATCCGGGATTTAAACCCTTTCATTTACTGCTTAGGAGACAAATTATATGAGATGTTGTCTCAAAAAATAAAAATAAACATGCTTTCCTAAATACTGAACTTTTTTAAGGATTTTATTATGTGTTAAAAAGTCTTGGCAGCAAGACAGATGCTGTTCAGTGATGTGCTAAATAGATTAGCCTGGGTTTCAGGTTTTTAAAAACCACAGTTACAGCAATTCAGTGCCAGACTAATCGATTTAGCCTAGCTCTTAATATAAAACGGCCAAGAAAAACACGAAGTCAAGTAGTAACAATCATGATCGGCTTCCCGTGGGTCCTTTTGCTGGCAACTCTCTTCGCTGCTGCCTTTAGTCCTGGCTTTGGCGATCGACCAAGAAGGACTATCGGTTCAAGTACGTACACTGAGTCTTCTTGTTGCTATACCCCACTCCAAACTGACATTGTCCTTTCAATAAACCAGGATGCGGAGAAGGATGGTGTGTTACTAGGACTAATCCTTGTAATAATACTTTTGACTACTGTTCAAACCGTAATGAAAAGTGCTGCCTGTTCCCTGGATGGACCACATTCCAGGGTAGTTAGGGTTGCGTATGTCCTATAACCGGGACTTAAACTTGTCAAAATATGTTTGATTATTATCTGTTTAAACAGAAATAAAGAATATTTCATGTTCCTGGATGCGCCTGGGCTTATAATTTTCAAAAACCATTACTTAAGCGTTTCGATTAGCAGTGCTCTCGATCCCTAATGTCGTTCTTGATGAGTTGAAAAGTCAATAATCAAGGTATTTGCTAAGCCTTATTTAGAATAGAGTGGTTTTGAGTAATGCGCCAAATGGATTAGACTGGGTCTTAATGCCATATTCATTTCCTGGTTTAAAACCCTCAGCCACCCAGACCAATCGATTAAGCTAAGCTCTTAATATAAGGCCCCTCGGAATGTCTTAAACTTGTAGTTACAATTATGGCCCGCTACTTTTGGGTTTTTTTCCTGGCCGCTCTGCTGTCTGCAACATTTAAGACTGCATATGGGGATCTGAAACAAAGAACTCTTGGCGAACGTACGTAGAGAACATCTTCATCTTTAGTATATATTTGTACAACACACATTTTTTAATAATTTAGGATGCAGACATGGATGGTGTGTCACTAGGAATAACCCTTGTGCAAATACTGGGGCATATTGCTCAAACCCACGTGAAAAGTGCTGCAGATTTCCTGGATTTAGACCAGGGCGTTAATAATGCCGTGTAACTACGATAAACAGCTGTTATAATATATTTGATTCTTCTTTATGTTGAAATAAAAACCTTCTTGACTTTGTCAAATTTATCGACCCAAGGAACCATTTCTAACCCAATTTCAATTTTAGATTTTAAAAGATCTAAATTGTGCCTTTCGGCACTTTGTACCTTTTATGGTTCCCGAGTTAAGCAAATAATTTCTTGGGTTTAAACGTAATTTTGTTGTTCAATACTCAAATGTCTTTGAAGATTTCGGATGTGGCAAAATAAACGTGACCATAGAAAAAAGATCAAACTAACCTTGGCACCGTGCTGAAAGCCAATTTGAGCGCAGTAAAATGTAATTGTCACGGCACTGAATATAAAAGTACCCGAAACAAGTCAGTCAGTTAAAAATCTTAAGAAAATTTCTAGAAGATGATCGGGTACCTGAAGATATTCCTGGTGGCAGCTCTTCTGTCTCTGATGCTTGATCCTACCTACGGACAAACTAGTTAGTAGAAACACTCACTAGGATAATGTAACCTAATCTAAAATTCCTTTCAAAATTTTAGAGTGTGGCTTTAGAGGCTTTTGTGCAAAGATCCCCAAGTGCCTAGCGGTAGCAGGAGTTTGCCCAGCTGGACAAAAATGTTGTATCGAAAAGAAAGAAAAATCTTAAGAATTTTAAATTTTTCACTCATGAGAATGAACAGAAACGCATGAAGAACTTTAGTTTCTTCAGAAATAGAATTTATTTTTTACTGACAAATAGTGACAACAGTTTTATTAATTAACACGTGTACCACATAAACCATCTCTCAAATACCCTTTGCCAACGAATAGTGTATTGTAATTCATCAGATGGCTCCATTTAGGGAAAAATATAATAAGATTATGGAATGAATTCTTAAATTCTATCTTGTGTTCCAAAGATCTTCGTGTCTCGTAATTATTTGCACTCTTTTTATTGATAGCCTGAACTTGCCACAAGTTTAGCTATAATTTTATCGAGACACGGTCAAAATGGATTGTCTATGCCACCAAGTATTTAACTCTTGAAAAACTAAAAAAATGCAAAGATCTAGAAGTACTTCGTTAAGATGATGAGCTACTTGAAAGTTTAGTTTTTAGTTTAGCTTTCCTGATCCTGATGTTCAATATCAGCTACGGAAAGCGTAAGTGTCTATAATTCAACATTAGGAATCTGCGATATGGTACGATTAACAGTTCAGGATGCGGAGGATATGGATATTGTGTCCCACAGTACTACGTATGCCAGCCGATGAATGGCTTCTGTAGCCTTATTGAAAAATGTTGCAGGAAACCTAGAGCAGGAAACAATTGGGATAAATGAAGATTCCCGTCCAAAACCAAACAGTTCCCCCATCAAAATGTAATTTCATGTCAGATATATACAAAACCTCATGAAAATATATATAGAGGGGATTTTTCACCAGGAATAAGTGGTTGGCCACATCCTGATTAGGCGGTTGTCGTCTTGAAAATAATTGATTTAAAATTGTAACACATAATTAAATAAATAATAAATATAGTTTGTGATATTAGTAATTTCATGGTAGTCCGAGCAAATTTTTTAAGCTTTTAAGAAAGCAAAATGCAATCATTTACACCGTTGCTATCGATAAGGATGGATGTCCTTTTGAAGACCTTCCTTTTGGTATCTTTGCTGTCTATGATATGCTCCAGCGCAAGTGAACGCCGTGAGTGTTATATACCTTTTTCTTAAGGAGTCCTGCTTAAATAGTATTTTTAGATGGCTTACCGCCATGTACGAGAGCCGGACGCTGCTATACCGTCAATAGACCTTTTGGACATTTTAGACAGACGAGGTGTGTCCCCTGCTCAATGCACGGATAAATTGTGAACATTTAGATAAAAAAGAAAAAGCCATAAGGTAATATCTGCGATCTTAGGTTTGTAAATATTATTTATATTAAAAAATGGTTGGACCTTACAAATATAGGTGCTTATTTTTTTAATTACGGAATAGAATAGTAGTTTTTTTAAATTCTTTTTCTTGGTGGACCACCAAATTGCTAGAAAAAATAAGGTCACGCATTAAAATTGAGTGCTTTTCACAAAATTTCGTTATGCATTTTAGAGCAAAGCACTTTTGCAAGCTTCTGAATTTATCAATTCAGTTTTTTGTCTTAGCCGAGATGGTGAAGTTTTTAATATTTTCTACGATGATTTTCCTAATCGGTTTTCTTAGTATTTGTTTTTCCTATCACTATAAACGTGAGTAAAATTCTTAAAAATTATAAGATAATCAAAAATTATTGCAAATTTAAGGATGTGGATATGGAATTTGCGTGCCATCGGATGTCAAATGTAGTTCTCCTACGTCTTCGATTTTCTGTAGTAAACTACAAAAATGTTGCTTTCTGGGACTATCGAAAAGGTCCAAACGGAAGAGAAAACACTGAACTTTCGTCGTATTATTTATTTTTAACTTTTTTGTACACATTTCAACTGAAACGAATCAATTTCGAATGGTGTAATTTGAATATAAGAAATACAAGGACGTCTTGAAATCAGTTTCATTTTCCACGATGACGACCCAACTGAGTTTCTTTTTGGTCTTAGTTCTTTTCGCTATTCTTAACTATGGTGAAGGCTTTCGCCTAAAACGTTCGTATATTAGTTTTCCTAAAAAACATTGTATTGCTAATAAATTTATTTTAAAGGTTGTGACGATGGGCTTTGTTTACCAAAATACGTTTCATGCAAGAAAAAGGTAAGCACGGAAACTGAAATTTGTAAGAAAAATGAAAGATGCTGTAATAATACCTAGGGCGAAAAGAAGAGAAATGTGTCTACCATTTTATTTATAAACAAAAATTTGCGTTGTGGCCGCCAAAGGGGTTTCTCTACATGCATTTTACTACCTTCAACGAATATAAAAATGTCGATGGCCTTTAAAAAGATTGGCATTAAAAACATATTTTAGCTTTGAACTATGCCTTAATCCAATTTAAGCCCAGGGAAATGAAATGGTCACGGCCCTGAGTATAAATGAAAGCGAAACAAGTCAGTCTGCCAAAGTTTTTCTGCAAATTAAACGAAGATGATCGGGGTTTTGAAGGTCTTCCTGATAGCCGCGCTCCTGTCTCTGATCCTTGATCCTACCTATGGAAAAACTCGTTAGTAGAACACCCGCCAGAATTCTGTGATACCTCTATAAGTCTTGCCAATATTTTAGGATGCGGTGATAAAGGCTTGTGTAGACAGATCTTCAGTCTGTGTCCGTTGATATCAGGAAAATGCCCAGGTGTACAAAAATGTTGTCGTGTAAAAAATGTAGTACAATCTTTAAATTTATTGTAGTAGGAAGGAATAAAACGGATTATAAAATGTAGAAATGGCTTAAATTTTATTTGCTGTTCAAAATATATATTTTTACTGTTGATGCGTCAACCTTTTTAAGTTGATTTTTTAATCAACCATGGTTGTTCGAAACATTTTACAGTAGTATAACAATTTCACGGTACTCTTTGCCAGAATATATATTATGTCTCCACACATTTAAATGGCAAGAAGTTTTAATGTTAAAAAAAATATTAATTTTTTCAAAACCAGTACAGAGGAGTTGGAGTCTCTACTGAATTCATATTTGTTAGAATAAGGCACATTTTCCTGGCCGATGGCAAGGTGGTAACTTTGTTTTACAATTAATTGCAAAGTTCCGAAGCAAACATATTTGAAATTCGGCATGTAAAACTTTTTACTGATCCAAAAACTGCAAACAAAAATCCACTTGATGTAGACGAAAATACCATAAGCAAACAGCAGGCGAACTCAAAAACTTATGAATGCCGGGGTACAACACGAAATGGGGCCCACATTATGAATACACACAACCAAATGTTTTTTTTGCGCCACGCCAAAGGAAACCCTTTTTTTGTGCCTTTGTGTACATATTTTTGCACATTCTGTGCTGACCAACATGCCACAGGGCCGCCCCGCAAAACGTATCTTAAATATCACGCATACGCAGGGGGAGCCGGACATTACGTATACGCAACGTGCGCTCGAGTGAAATTAAGACCTGGCCAAGGGTGGCGGGTGGTAACCGAAAGTAATTTTACACTTCAGCAAAGCGGAATGTTGCCAACAGAAAAGAGCCCCAAAAGGAAAAGTCGTGGAAAGCGGATATGTGAGAGGAAACTGAGGCAATCGGCAAAAACAGGATGCTGCCCATTGATGCCCCCTGATGGCCGATGATGATGGCAAAGTGCTTTAATTGAAAACAAAACGTATTTCAGCAAAATGAATAGCAATTCGATTTTAGCGAATAATTTCCAATCGAACGCTTGCCACTTGTCAGAGTCAGCAGAAGCAACAGTTTGTCAATTTCCGTTGGCAGTGAGTTGGGAGAAAACAAGTCCCCCAGATGGGGCCGTTGGGTGAAGGAAAATTGGCTTGGGTTTTTTTTACTGATTGCTTTTGCCAGAGGGCAGACTTATCGGCTGAATATCCGCAGGTAAACTTTAGTTTCCAACGACCTGCAAGGTAAGTACCTCACTTAGTTGTGTGTGCGAGACTGTACTTTTGTGCGTGAGCGTGTGCGTGCGTGTATGCTTTGTTCCACCTCAACATCCAACTTCATGCCTTCTATAAATCCCACTAACCGAACTCTATTAGCAAAACCCTTACTCCTTTGCCTCACAACACAGTCCTGGAGAGAGATTCAAGGATTTTAAACATTTTTCCATTCCCCCAGCATGTGACATGAACGTGCATGCCCGCTGCAAGGAGAACGTGCCCAGTCTTTGTGGATGCGATCACACCGAGCGGCGGGGCCGCATTTATCTGGAGATCAATGTCAAGGAGAATCTGCTAACTGTCCAGAGTAAGTGGCCCCCAAAGCCGGGGGAATACAAATTTAAGCCGCTTAAGCATTGTTACCAATTATGGCCCAATGGTCTAAGTTTTTTATTTCGTTTCTGCGCCCGCTTTGGGGCAAAGTGGGCAAAAAGTTTACAGAATATGAGTGAGGGCAAGTGAAAAATTATATATATTATGCCCCGGGAAGCCGCAAAGTTTCCCAAGCAACGCGCTTAAAATGTTACATCTTCTCCACAGTCTTCGGGCCTTTGTGTTTCTCGGCTGCTCTGCGTTCCGTTTCGTTTGGTTTCCTGTTGGGGAAAAGCTTTGCGGCCGAATGTTGCAAGTCCTTTGGGCTCCTGGGAAAATTGCTTACGATTTGCATTAATTCATTATGCGCGCTTAAGGAAATTCCCCGTATTCGTTCTCCTTCGTTAGCCGCAAATGCCACATAATGAATACCAAACTAGAATGCAGTTGCAGAACAAAGCGGTGGGGGGGATGGATGCCTGGATGGATGGACGGGTGTCCTCCAGGACACAATGCTTTGTTCGTGCCCAGGAGCATATTTCACGTAATTTCCGTAGCTGCCTTTGTGCGGCCGGAGTTTTCACTCAACCGGGAGGGGTCCTAATTGACTGCTTATGCCACTAAGGTTTGCACTACCCACATTCCATTGTGCTGTCTTTCAGTCAAGGAGGGCCGCAATCTCATACCCATGGACCCCAACGGGCTCAGCGATCCCTATGTGAAGGTGAAGCTCATTCCGGATGACAAGGATCAGTCGAAGAAGAAGACTCGCACCATCAAGGCTTGCCTGAATCCCGTCTGGAACGAGACACTCAGCTAGTAAGTGCTCTTAAAATAATAATAATAAACATTATACTTATATTGTCACAACTATTATTAGTGATCTGAAACCCGAGGACAAGGATCGACGCATCCTGATCGAGGTCTGGGACTGGGATCGCACCTCGCGCAATGACTTCATGGGCGCTTTGTCCTTCGGCATCTCGGAGATCATCAAGAACCCCACCAACGGTTGGTTCAAGCTGCTCACCCAGGACGAGGGCGAGTACTACAATGTGCCATGTGCGGATGACGAGCAGGATCTGCTGAAGCTCAAGCAGAAGCCATCGCAGAAGAAGCCAATGGTAATGCGCAGCGATACGAACACGCATACGTCCTCCAAGAAGGACATGATCCGGGCCACGGACTTTAATTTCATCAAGGTTCTGGGCAAAGGATCGTTTGGCAAGGTGCGTAAATAAAGAAATAATTGCCACCTTGACATATTTCTAGTATATGGTTGTTATTTATTTATTTATAAATAATTTTCATTTTTTATTTGATCTTAACTCTAGGTTTTGCTAGCTGAGCGCAAAGGCAGCGAGGAGTTGTACGCCATTAAGATACTCAAAAAGGATGTGATCATCCAGGACGACGACGTGGAGTGCACCATGATAGAAAAGCGAGTTCTGGCGCTGGGTGAGAAGCCCCCATTCCTGGTACAATTGCACTCCTGCTTTCAGACAATGGTGGGTATCCAAAATAAGGGGGTATCCAGAATAAGATAAAAAACACTTCCTCTTCAGGACCGATTGTTCTTTGTGATGGAGTATGTGAATGGAGGCGATTTGATGTTCCAAATCCAGCAGTTTGGCAAGTTCAAGGAGCCAGTGGCTGTGTGAGTGTCCTTGAAAGTCCACCATCGATTCCCTTTAGTAATTTTCCCCTCTTTCAATAGATTCTATGCCGCTGAAATAGCTGCAGGACTTTTCTTCCTACATACCAAGGGTATACTGTATCGAGACCTGAAGCTGGATAATGTTCTCTTGGATGCCGATGGACATGTGAAGATTGCGGACTTTGGCATGTGCAAGGAGAATATAGTGGGCGACAAGACCACAAAGACCTTCTGTGGAACCCCAGACTATATAGCTCCCGAGGTGGGTTTTACAAGAAATGTATAGGTAACCAAATGACTATGTAAATTGACCATTTCTTCAGATAATTCTTTATCAACCCTATGGCAAATCGGTGGACTGGTGGGCCTATGGCGTGCTGCTGTACGAAATGCTGGTGGGTCAGCCACCCTTTGATGGCGAGGATGAGGAGGAGCTGTTTGCCGCCATAACTGATCATAATGTGTCCTATCCGAAAAGCCTGAGCAAGGAGGCCAAAGAGGCCTGCAAGGGCGTAAGCTACTACCGAATCCATGGATGATAAACTATTAAAAATAAAATATTTTCTAGTTCCTAACCAAGCAGCCAAATAAGCGACTGGGTTGTGGTTCCTCTGGCGAGGAGGATGTGCGTCTGCATCCATTTTTCAGACGCATCGATTGGGAGAAGATAGAAAATCGCGAGGTGCAGCCACCTTTCAAGCCGAAGATTGTAAGTAGATATTGTATTTATATATCGAAACCTTATCGTACCCTTTATAATATTATTTTTGCCACACAGAAACACCGCAAGGATGTGTCCAACTTTGACAAGCAGTTCACATCAGAGAAAACAGACTTGACGCCAACGGACAAGGTGTTCATGATGAACCTGGATCAGTCGGAATTCGTTGGCTTCTCCTACATGAATCCCGAATACGTCTTCAGCCCTTAGACATAGATCCCGTCTAGTTTCCATGCTGCGAGTTGTGTCCCCTGAGTCTATTTTGATATTGATTACTAAAAAGACATCTTGTTACTCTCTGTTAAGTTTTCTGTTTTGCCCTTCGACCCTTATGTGTATCTATATTTATTGAATTGTTAAGTTTTAAGTTAATTTTAAGTGCTAGAAACTGTGAAACAGAGCTTTAGTTGTGGAACATTCGAATACCGTTCAAGGGCACGTCCCCACCTCAAGCCAAAAGAAAAGAAAGCAATAAAATTGAACATTTGAAGGACTTGATAGCCTATCACCTTCGTAGAACTTTCATCGATTCTGTCCGATTTCAAAACCATTTTTCAAAAACATACACATTTCGGCAAGCTATAAGCATTTGCATTCTCCATTTGGAAGTTAACTTTTTAGACAACATCTGAGTGTTTTTCGTAGCCAATTAATCGATTTTAATAGTAAATACAGTGGGAAGGCACCCAGAATTTCCTCGATAGAGCGAGGATGTGAGAGAACTAGGAGTTTTGGGCCAGGTTCAAACGTCATTCGATTGTAATGCTAGCCCCGGCATTATAATCAAATCGAAAACGCGTTTAGGTGAGTTCGCCAACGAGGGAGAAATCAAGCGGAGAACAACTTAGGTTGCCATAATATTCAAAACATAAGCAGAAATATCATAGAGTATGTGTTTTTTAAATTCCAATAATATATCGATGTGCGTGTAAATTGATTTTACGATTTATTTAAAAGCATTGCAAACACACGTATATATAGCGCGTCTATATATATGGCTGGCATAGAGTCTCAATGTACCATAACTAACAAATTGCATAGCAATAAGTTAAGCCTAGACGATACTTAACACTTAAACACTTAAACTGTAAAACTAAAGCTAAAGCTAAAACTAAAACTGTTTGCTCCTCACCGAGGGATAACTACGTTAGATCGTTCTTGAGTTGGAAACTTTAGTACCTTCGCAGGAATATAGCTACTAACACTACTGTTTAACTATGGGAAAAGACAATCTACTATAAGCGTGTAAATCTATAGACATCGTATATAGCCTAGACCCATTTCCAAATTAGCGCCATCCGAGCTAAGCTTTTGTGCCTCTCGTAGCTAACTTTCTCTCATAGAAGAAACCTTAACAGAATTCATGCCAAACGAGGCTATACGTATTTATAGGGAAATTACAATATATTATTACGAGTATATGTGTATGTCTGTCGACGGGGAATTGTAGCCAAGCTAAACGCATAGGGCACAGCAGAGTAATTAAATCAGAATTAACAATTAACAAGAATTGGAAATGCTTGAAAGTAGTTTGAACTAGTACATTCGATGCATAATACACTTGAATACTTATAAACTTGAATAGTAAAATTGTGTAACTCCGAACTTGAAGCATTTAAAACGTTTAATTTAACTCTCCAATTTGAAATCAAAACGTAATCTAAGCCAACAAGGTAGATCAAAAAGCTATACTCAATCCGAAGTGACGATGGATGAGCTCGATTCACAACCACGATGAGTAGCACTTAACATTCGATCCGAGGGATACAGAAATTTGCTCGTACTTTTAAATTAAATGTAAAGCATAACTAACATATATCAAATAGATGTATATGTGTGTCTGAATTACTTTAATGACTTTTATGGCAAATAAATGAAGGAAGCGAAAACACTTTTCAAGTCTGTTCAAATATTGAGAATATTACAATTTGAAGAAAATTAATTTTTATTATCAAACTATATACATATTGAAAGTAGGACTTAAACTGCATACAGTTTTATTTAGAGTCAACACTTTTACAAACATATTTATGTAATTTTGATGATTTTCATGGTCATTTTTTAAACCAAAGTCTCATGCGTATGTATTTTAATTGCATATTAAATTAGTACAAAACAAATAGATATATACACTTATACATTAATATATTTATATCTATGAAATATCGATGTGAATTACTAACAGATATAATACCATACGATATCACGCGAGAGAAAGCGAAAACTTCCAAACGAAACTCTCGAGAGAAACCCAAACTAAACTAAAGAAAACTATTTTTACGTCTGAATAACTCACACACACCCTGGAAACTCAGTCAGTCGAAGCTATGTGCCTGTGCATATATGCATCCGCTAGATACATTTACGAGTACACACAGACCCAAGCTGAATGTAATCTATAATTTATTGACCCAAGCCAAAAATGAGAGACAAACTCAAATAAATCAAACAAACGGCTTTGGGCACACGACACACTACAATACGAGTACCCATGAGTAATAAAAGTAATACTAAATACATCTGAATCTCTGAAAACGAAACTGTTTATCTTGGGCTCTGGAATTTTAAGTCTTCACTTATATTCTGGATCAATTTTACGCAGGAGAAAAGGATCAGTTTTAAATTTGCATGGATTTTCTCTCTTTAAAAACTCTCTCAAATCGAAAAAGAGAAAAAAGAGAGAGACTGCTCCTAAAATTACTCCGGGCAAGAGAGGGACAGCCATACTCGAAACTCTCCGAGAGATAACGTGAGAGCAAAAAGCACGATGCCTAACGTATCAACATAAGATATAATAGACTCTAAATTTCATCAAAAGGATCATCATATCTTATCGAGATATTTTTCTGTGTACTATAAGCAATTAAAGACCTTTTCGGGTACTAACCAACAGGTATCTATAATTCGAAATATGTATAATGTACATCCTAACCTGTTGATCATAAATTTGCACAGCCCAGCTAAGTATGCAACAAAAAATGAGAACACTAGCATGTCAGACCATATATACTTATAGCACCTATATAAAGGCTAAATATTAGATAAAGGGAAGAGGCGATCGGCTGGGATAGAGGTCGATGTTGAGGTGGGTTTGCGTGGCGGCGTTATCATTGATTGCGTACAAATTAACATTTATGCGTGCGTTAGCGTTAGATAATCTTATCGTGAATTTGCAACAATTAGATAGACAGATAGACGTGTCCAGCGGTCGCTGCCAAATCCTCCTCTTCACCCAGTCAGCCAGCCAGTCAGTGAATAGCTCGGCCAGTCATCGAATCGTTCAATCTGTCATGTACGCCGTGAATTTCACCAGGCCAGACTCCGGCTGGTCACTGGGCCAGAGCCACGACATGGAGCACAGCGATGTGTGCATCTTCCAGAGGAGTCCGCCCACGGTGGTGCTCTTTGTGCTCTATGGCCTGGCCGTTCCCACTCTGTCTGCCTTTGGCCTGTGCACCAACTTCATCAATGCCGTCGTCTTCATGCGGCCCAAGATGACGCCCTCGGCCTTCAGTTATCTGGCGGCCCTCTCCTGGATGGACTGCATCTCCTGCCTGCTCATCACGATGACCGCCCTGTCCCGGAGCTATTTCTACAGCAGTCCAGCCTGGATCGCCTACGACTATCAGTGGCAAACCCCGTTCTTCGGCATTAGCACGGGGGCGGCCAATCTCATCCTGGCCTGCATGAGCCTGGATCGATTCACCTATCTGTCCAGCTACAAGAGGAACAATGGGGCTCCACGCTTTTGTCGTCGCAAGGTGGCTCGCGCCATGATCCTTGTGGCGATAGGCACCTCCATAGTGGTCAACGTGCCGTACTTCTTTGTCTTCTATGTGAGTGACTCGGGAACGTGTCACGTCACCGACTTGTACTACTCAAAGTGAGTTGACTAAGCTTATCGATGATATATTTTTAATGATTTTGTGTTTCCTGCAGGTTTTATAAAGTTCAAAACTGGTTCACCTTTGCCTTGTTGGCCCTTTTGCCAGCCATTTTTCTGTTCATCGGCAACGCGGCCATTATCATAGCCTTCCGAAGGTGGACGAAGCAGAGCCGACGGTGCCAGGCCACCGAAACCACTGCCAATATGCGCACCACCGCCAAGCGATATCAGGTATTTTAATGGCCTTACGAGTGGTTCTATTTATATAAGGGAAACAACAGGTATTGGGTTTTAAAAAAGGTTTTAATGGGTATAAAAATTGTTGTACTCATGTGGTAGAGAAAAATAATATTTTCAAACCGGTAATTGACAGTGATTGTGATTTTTCGGATATAGACTTATTTACATCCCTTTTTTAAGATACTTCAACTTACCCTACATCTTCTTTATTTCAGCACCAAATGAAGCTGACCATCAGCATAGTGATTGTAATCACTTTGTACCTGGTTGGTGAACTTCCCGCCCACATGACTTCCAGGAAGAGTTCCCTAAATCTAATATTCGGTGGTGACACCAACAAGGTGGATGAGTCCTTCATAGAGCAGCTGGAGGTCATCTGCATAACGCTAAACGCACTGCAGCTCTCCCTGAACATAGTGGTCTATGCCGTGATCAATCCTTCCTTTATGCCGGAGTTTTTCGAGTGCCTTAAAGGAACTTCGGATGTGTGCTTTGGATTGTGCTGCTTCCGCGCTCTGCGTAGGATCTGGACTCGGTGCCAGGCCGGGCGACTGCAGAAGGCCACGGCCGAGGAGCAGGTGGTCAGCAATGTGACTCTCCAGCATGTGCCGCCGGATGAGGCTCTGCCTTGCGGTTGCGAGAGCTGGGCCAGTGACTCTGGCTGCAAGAACAGTGCCCATTGCAAGACGGCGGTGGGCACCTTTACCATGAAGGACTCCGAGCAGGACGAAGAGATGCATTGCCGTCGCGAGTCGGAGGTTTTCTACACCAGATCTAGCGCCTGCCTGCACTCAAAAGACTCTGCCCCCGACGAGGATTCCATATTCAGTTCTAGCTTTATTATCATAACTTAAGGTCAGCTATTGGCTATACTTTAGGATTAAGAAAAATACATTAAATGAGCATAGTTCTATATCGATTGAACAGCCGGTTCCATATTTTGTTGGTGAATCCCCGAGCTGCCTTCTCGTCGCCATCGAAAACCTTGTAGTAAGGATCGCCAGGTTGAATCTTGTGTATGACAATGTGCATCATTCCTTTGCCCTGCTTGTCATCCTTATGAAGTCTTCGTTTCATTACGCGTTTCTTAGCCACTTTTCCTTGGATATTTGTTGAATTGGAGTTTGTTGAATTGGATATCGTTGTATTATGTTGAGCTTGAGCTTGAGTTAGCAAAATACAGAAGATAATGTAGAGAACAAGGAAGTAATGAAGATGCATCTTTCAATAGAAGTGTATCCAACGGATTCTGAATTGTAACTGATCTACTTAAAGAAATGTAATAGACTCCAAAGTAGTTCTCACAGCTGAGCAAATAGTTTGAAGTTTGATGGATGATCAGCAGAGGGAGCAGACTATTCAAAACCAGTTTCTTTCTATTAACAAAAGAAACACTAAATTAAAAGATGAGACAAAGCATTTTTATTTACACATCTTCAGATCACTTTGTAAACAAGTAGATGGCCACAATGAGACCATACAGTCCCAAGACCTCGGCAAAGATCAGTATTAGAATAATGGCCACAAAGAGTTTGGGCTGTTGGGCAGATGCCCGGACTCCAGCTTCGCCTATCACGCCAATAGCAATGCCAGCCGCCATCCCAGAGACACCCACAGCCAGACCAGCACTGAGGTTCAGGAATCCCTTGTACGCGCTATAATGTCTGTTGAGCGATCCAGCCAGCAGGACAGCAATCACCAAGCCATAAATGGCTATGATGCCAGCCATGACCACTGGCACAATCGCCTTCATGATCAGCTGCGGATGCTTGATGGACATCGAAGCGATTCCAACTGAGGACTTGGCGGTTCCATAGGCAGCACCCAAAGTGGAAAACACAATCGCCGACACGGCGCCCAACACGCAGAAGAAGGTGGCGTAATGTGGCTCATCCAAAGTCAGTTCCATCTTTCGGCCAAATATGTTTTACTTCTCAGATTAGGACAAATCCCAATGCTGTTTTCCTTTTTAAAATTCAAATACCTTTGAAGTTCTTTAACGATGTTGCTTGATCATATAATATCTAAAAAGTGCTACCATTTAATATTTTCTTATGCACAGTCTTTAAAGGTACTGATAACCAAAAATATTTTAAAGAGCAATTCAATGCAAACAAGGCTTTAATTTAAGTAACGTATACGCTTTGGCCTTTTCCTTAAATCAGTAAAATTGAACTTAAAGTAAATTTCAAAATACTCAATTGTATACTATTTTTAGGGAGAATTTTTAAATAATTATTTCAGTACATACAATCCTTCAATAACTGCGTTTCATAATTTCATTCTTGAATCATGCGTAAACCTATGTGATGTCTTCGTTTATATACAGCTTAGTTATTATAAGTAACCTATTTCAGCTCGAGCTATAATACACATAATAATTCAGACAATCCTATTTTCCCTGCAACTTGGAAAGAAAATCCATGAGAAACTGATGGCGTCCACGTAATTCGCCTATGCTGCGGTGCTTCAGCTTGGCGCACATACGTCGAATGAGCTGCTCTCGATCGCGTGCCCCCATTTTCATTTCGATAAGTATTACTTTGTCCTCTTCACGAGTCCAGGCAGCCGAGTGGGAGCTACCAGACTCAGTTTGTGTTGTGCTGGCAGTTGATGTAGATGCTGCAGTTGCTGGATCTTCGGCAGGAGTGCAGCTGGCTAGCGTGGCCACCACATCCAGCTTGCAGTCCTCGTCGCTATCGAACTGCGTGGTGATCACATGCTGCGGCGTGTTGCCTGCACTCACTAGTAGTGGCTCTAGCTCCTCCTCCGACTGATCCATATCCATTTTGAACGGCGTAAAGACTGGCACTTCGGACCCATCCTCCTGGTTCTCAAGCTCAGGCTCAATCTTCGTAACAGTTGCAGGACTACGGCGGATTGCTGGCTGCTCCTTCGCTTGTGCAATAATCCGTATGCCCGCCTTTGTATCAGCCGCATCCCGGACACTTTCTTGATCAATCAGCGTGCGCAAACGTTTGGCGCACTCTATGGCGGGCGAGGATGAAGGCTGTGAATCATGGATCACCACCATTGGCTGATTGTTGGCACGTTGTCTGGCCTGGGATTGATTGAGAGGCGATCGGACCTTCTTGGTGGGTGACTTTCGTTTGTCGACTTGGGGAGAATTGTTGGCCGTACCCAATAACGGACTCAATCCCGAGTTGTTAAATGCCGATTGCTTGCGGGGGGATATTTCACCAAAGTTTATGGCAGTTTTCTTAGCGTTTGGGTGATGGTGCCCATGAGAGTTTGTCATATTCGGCGTGCTGGTTGCTGCGTTACTGAAGCTGGAGTTTGTGTACAAGCTGGCATTTAATCGGATAGCATGCGCTCTTAAGCCCGCCTCATCGCACATCTCGACGGATGAGCAGCTGTTCTGCTCATCACCTGTTGTGTCAATAATCAGAGCACGGCTGGCATCATCCTCCTCACTCCGATCCGCAGCATCGTCGCTATCTGCATTGGCCGCCAGACTGAGAAGCTTCTCGCCCTGGGCACGAATACCATGGGCGCAGGTCACGGGTTCACCGGAGACCGTTGGCACGTCATGAGATTGTTCATTGTAAATGCTGGCAGCCATAAAAGAAAGCTTGGCAGGCAACAGGATCTTGGTCCCATAAAATATCCGACCATTAATATATTTTAGATGACAACCAGGTTTACTTGGCGTGGGTACATCCACAAATTCTTGAATCGTTTCCGTATATTCCCCCGTAGTGTTGTTCTGCACATCATGCAGATTTATGGTCTCCACAGGAGACAGGATTCTACAAAAGTACAAGGTTTATTATAAAATCACAAAGACATGTTCGTTGCGATTCCCTCACCTTTTCGGTGGCTTTCCCTGCGGAAACTGCTGCACAAACCAATCGACCAGAAACTGATTGCCCTTGAGCAAGGGCATTATCTTATTCTCAACCTTCTTCATGCTCACATTGGGCAATTCCGCCAACTCGCTGAGGCAGGCATAAATCTTTCTAATCTGAGCGGGCTGCTTGCAGAAATAAATGTTGAGTTTGTTGATGAAATTGGTAGCGTTGCTTATCATAAAGTGCTCGAAGAATTTGCCTATCTCAGCGGCCTCGGCAGGTAGCAGAAAGTTAAGAAACACCTCAGCCAGCTCGGGGTGATGGGGCAGCAGAATTTCTTCCACTTTCTAAGGGTTGAGAAGACAAATGTTTAACAATAGATACATAAGTGAAGCAAGTAAAACTTACCAAATACAGAGCAGAAACTTTTTCCCGCCTGGGATCGAAGTTCTGCAGGAGATTATTGAATTTCCTGCAATCGTCTATGCGATCGGCGTTTAGCAGGGCTTCCTCAACTTTGTCGTAGAAATTTAATGCAAAAACTGTACAAATTAGTGGAAATTAAATGAATAAGTTGATCATTGATTGAAAGTCAGGGCTAAACTCACTAGCATCCTTGCGATTGCGTTCTTCTGGAGAGTCCGGCTGAAGCATGTGGCGCAGCATCTCCTCCTGCCGATTGGCCCTCCTGAGCTTTGCCGCCTCGTCATCGCCCCTGGATCTCTTTGGCTGCGTGGCCGTTGTCGCTTTGGCGCTGGTGTTGCTGCAGAACATCTTTAGGTCGACCAGCAGTTGGGTGTACAGCTCGAGAGCCAGAAAACGAGTGTGCACGTGCTGCAGCAACTCGCAGTCTTTAAATTTCTCCCTGCGCTGACGCAGGTAGGACTCGTAGGTGGTGATTAGCGAATGGCAGCGCTTGCTCAGTTTATGGCGCAAACGTTCGCGCAATTTATGGTAGCGACTGCGGGCTGACGATGATCCCTTTCGCGATTTATAGGCGGATTGAACCTTTGGCTTAAAGATTTGGTAACGCGCCCTCTTGGCAGTTTTACCTGCAGAGGAGGTGGTGCTGCTATCCTGCTGCTTGGGCAACAGATCCTGCTGTACTGCCACACTGGTGGATTCCTCCACCTCGCAGATTTGCAGACTGTGTGTGAGCTCGTCTACTCTGTAGTTGATGGCTTGCGGAGCGTCGTCGGCCAGAGGCGGCGGAGCTGGAGGCAAGGCCAGGAGACCACTGCAGTCGGCGCTGGTGTACAGGCTACGGTTGATGTTCAGCACATTCTCCGCCAGACTTCCGCCGGGCACAAGGGGCACGGAGACCCCAGAGACTCCAAGAAGGTTTCCGGCGCTGGCATCGCCGCCAAAGACATAATTCACATTGATGGTGAGCTGCGAGGGCTGCTCCGCCGGACGGGGCTTTCTCTGGGCTGGCTTCCTCTTTGGTTTGCAATCCTTGGGCGGTTCCGAGCCAGCAGCACTGCCATCAGGGATTGCCGCCCGACCAAAACTGTCTGGCAGCAGCAGATCCTCGCCGACAGCCTCGCGCACAAACTCCAAGTACGAGGCACTGGCAACCGAGGACGCTTTCGTGGGCTTGAAGTATCGGCGGGTGCGCTTTTGGTCCCAGGATTTCTGCAAAATGTTTGTGATTGAAAATTTTCCGCAATTTATAAACACAACAGAGATGGCACAAGCTCGGTATGCGCTTATCGATAAATGTTGTAATCGGTACCTAGCCAGCGATAGACAGTGACTGGTCTTAATTACTGTCATTTGCAAGCAAAAGTTGGACAAATTCATTACAAAACATAAATATAGTGTTTTTTTAAGAAAAACCTCCAAGTTGGTTAAATGAACTTATATACCTAAGCGGTTATGCATCTAGGTACATTTACCTAAATAAAACCCATCACTGGCGATAGCTTGCTACCTGCCTATCGCACTTTTGACTGCACTAAAAGTAAGAGCGACAACATATTTCTTTGTTTTTAAATAAATTATAACTAAATTTAGCCTAAAGAACAACCAATTTATATACTTTCAAACTATTCCCAACAGGGCTTAAACATTCTGACTGTTACAAAGAGCGGAAACCCGTTCTATACCGGACAAAACAAAAACTGACCACGTCTGCACATTCCAATATGAGCAAAGTAACCTTCAAAATCACGCTAACTTCGGACCCCAAGCTGCCCTTTAAGGTGCTCAGTGTTCCGGAGGGAACTCCATTCACCGCCGTCCTGAAGTTCGCCTCGGAGGAGTTCAAGGTGCCGGCAGAGACGAGTGCCATCATCACTGACGATGGCATCGGCATCAGTCCACAGCAGACCGCTGGAAATGTGTTCCTGAAGCACGGCTCCGAGCTGCGCCTCATCCCCAGAGATCGGGTGGGCCACCAACTAAGCTAGTTCCCTAGTCCCTCTGTATTTTCCCACTGAGATTTCCCCCTTTTTCAAATGCTTATTAAAATGTTAAACGATGTAATCAGTAATAATCCAGTGTAATCCTTACCTCAATGTAGTATTGCCAGCCACTGGGCAGCTCCTGGTGACGTTCTCGTGGCGTTCTCACTACTCCACCCTCGAAGCCCCAAAGGATGTGGTTGGCGGGCGGGGCTCGATCGCGTTCCAGGAAGTATTTTACTGGGTTGTACTGCTTTGAGTTGCGCAGCTCAGTGATCTTCATGAAAATCCGACGGGCTGTCTTGCCATATATCGTATCCTTGGCCATTCGTTTACAGGCAACCCTTATGGGATCTGCCCCTTTGCGTAGTGGTCTTTTGGCCTTTCCAATCATCGTCATGTGCTTCTCAAGACCAATAGCAATAAGCTGATATTCAGAGGGTGCATAGGCGGTGACCTGCGTCAGTTTGGGTTGAAATGCCATGCGTGGTAAGTACTGGGGATACATAAACACCCGGCTATCCAACATGAGATCCATGATGCGAGGCGCCAGCCTGGGAACCTGCCTTGTATGGCCATCTCTAAAAATATAAGCAATTAGAAAAAAAGCCGCTTTATAGTAACTCTCTTCAACTCACGTCAAATCAGTTTCCTTGTTGATGAACTCCATCATCTTTTCGTTCTCCTCCTTGAACTCATCACTGCACAGATCGCGCTCCCACTGCCTAACCAGCTGGACAGCCTCGTTAAGATTCCAGCAATTAAAGCTGGCATCTTTAGTGGCCTTTTTGTGGAGATCTTCCAGCATTTCCCTGGGCTTCTTGGCCATGGGGTACAACGTGGGATGGGAGTAGGTTTGCAGATAACTCTGACTGAGCATCTGGGTGTGTATTCGAAGCTGCTGCTGAAGCATGTCATGCTGGGACCGGGTGAATCCCTTGCTCCTGGCGAGGTGATTCATGTCGGATGGCTGCATGTTTCGCAGGTTCTCAAACTGATCTTCATACTCCGAGTATATATGTTTCTTCACCGATATGTATTCCCATGTGAAGTTTGTGTCAAATGGTTTTTTATAACGATCTTCGTTGCTTTTTGGCACAATTGGCGGTTGAATTGGTTCCAAGTTAGAGAAAGTCTGGAGAGATTCTTCTGTCAACGGATAATTAACCAAAGTGGAATTATCGTGAACAACTTTAGCGAGTTGGAAGCAATCGGGTTGTCCAGGTATAGGAACAGCTATAAGTTCGGGTGGAGCACTCAAAGCACTGGATGAAATGTTAACCACTTTACAGGGCGATCCTTCAGGACCATTTTGCATGTTGTTATCCTGCATCACAGCCACAGGAACGGGCATTACCATACCCATATTGCTCTCTGCGGGTATTACAGTTGCTTCGAATACTTGATGATCCGGCTGGTGGCCATTAATCACAGCCTGATCATCAAAATCGATGTTTCGGGTAATCTGATCAATGGGAACCATCGAAAGATTGGCACTTTCAATGAACTTTTGAGGTGTTTCCAATTCAATCGACTCCAAAGAGACACCCTCTTGCAGGAGGCCAGCAAATAGCTCAGAGACCAGGTCAGTCAACTCCTTTTTGGATATGTTGACATCGCGCAGCTCCTCGGCATTCTCATACTCCGACTCCAAATGATCGGCGGCTATGTATTCCGGATCGTTAATGGGATCATCCTCGTCACCCAGTATTGTGTTGTCTGTAAGTTATAAAAGTTAAGAAAGGATAACATAACCCTTTATAGAGGACTACTCACTCAGCGGCTTTGTAAAATCATTTAGGAACTGCATCCAGTCCGCATCGGTGGCAGTCATTTCGTTCTCCACCACATCCCCCGGTTCCACGTCAGGCGGGACAAATTCGGACTGCAAATCCTCGATGGTAGTCTGCTGCAGACAGAATTTGGAGCGGGTTCTGGTAGCAATGCGTAGGTCCTCCTTGTCGAGCAGACTTTTATCCAAAGGCACCTTAAAGCAGCCATCTTCGGAGAACTTTACAGGAGATTCCTCATTTGCAGTGAGCGGAGTTTGAGGTGTGCACGGATTGGAGTCGAAATCCGAGGCTGTGGTGCTGGGATCATCATCGGACTGGGGATTGAACGAGGAGTTAGCATCGGTCAAGGAGTCAACTTATCATACCTACGAAATCCTCCTCCTTGAAGGTGTACTCCTCGTCTTCCTCGTCGGAGTGCAAGTCCTCCCGTATTAGAGCCTCTATGCCCTCATTGTCGGTGGGAGTCTCATTGAGCTGGGGCAGGGAGATGCCGGGTGTGCAGTTGAGCTCCCGGGCCTTGGCTCGGGTGAGTTTTGGCACGGATGGAGTGTCCGTAATGATGATGGCACCCCGTTTCTGCTGCTCTGCCGACTCCAACTTCTTTTCCCGCGCCAGCTCGTCTTCCGCCTTCAGGGTGACCAAGGCCAGCACGTGATCGTTGCGCACCACCTTCCGGACCACCTTTTGCATGTCCTCGGTGCTGATGGAGTTCTCCTTGGCCACTTTCCGCAGCCGGCGATCGATCTCCCTGGCATCCTCGTCCACCTGCGAGTCCAGGCTCTGGCGGTCCACACGACGGCGCTTCCGTGGTCTTCGTGGAGTGGAGCTAGTGCTCCTTGTGGCCTCCGACTTTTTTGCGCTGTTCGGCATTGTGGCGCTTCATTTGCTAATAATTTTTTCCAGCGTAAACTTAGTTAAATCAGCAAAACAAAATCGCTAACAACGAAATGCCGCCACAACAAAATGACATATCGATTAGAGATGGAACAAAAGTCGATAAATCGATACTATCGGTTTAAATTAAACTCAATTGTTAAGTAAATTTTACAAAGTTTCAGTGATATAACTTTTAATTATTTTATCATTGCGAATTTTAAATAATAATTTTTTCATATTTATACATTTATTATTTTTATATTTTATTATATTTTTTTGTTCTTAATATTAATACATTTTTAAAGACCGCCTATTACATTTTTTTATTATATTTTATATCAAAAGTAAATATATCGATGTCTAACGACCAGCTATGCGAAACATCGATGGTCCATCGATAATTGCCCGCCAAATATCGATGCTACCGGTGTTTCGTAAACATCGATGACATGTTTGTGGGAATCGATGTTTCTCCACCTCTAATGCTCTGCTTTTCCGGGCTTCTGCCCAAAAATAATATAAAATAAAACCCACCTCCAGGAGCAAATGTCACCGGAAGTGGAGACAGCTCGAGTAGCAACCGAGAAGCTGAGCCGCCCTCTTCCCGCCGCGGGAGTGTCGAGTCCAAGAGTTCCGTCTGCATTGCTGCAGCCGTGAGGTAAGCCCGCGATTTGATATGAATCACATGCCTAGCGAATGATCGGTGACTCCACCCAACGCTCTAGAAACCGGAAGATGACAGAGAAGGTTACTAAGCTGGCGTTGGCCAGTCGCCTCATCGTGCTCCTGGTCCAGCTGGTGGCCAATGGTGCCCTGCCGGAGCACAAGCCCGACGTATTCCGGATGCCGGTACCGGACGAGCCGAAGGGATGCTGCGAGTGGATAGACAAGCTGGTGCAGCGCTGCTTTGGCGGATTGAGGCACTGGGATGGAGAGTACTTCCTGCATATTGCCGCCAATCTGTACTCCTACGAGAACACCCTGGCCTTCTACCCACTGTATCCGGTGGTGGTGCGTCACGTGGCGCAGGCATTGCAGCTTGTCGGTCTGCCTTTGTCGCCGGATTCCATCCTGCTCCTAGTGGCTATCGGCCTGAATGTCTGGCTCTTCTGCGAGTCCGCCAATCTGCTGTTCCAGCTCACCCACCGCATGTTCAACGACCTCAACAAGAGCTGGTATGCGGCTTTGATATACTGCTTCAATCCTGCCACCATTTTCTTCACGGCTGCCTACTCTGAGTCCTTCTTCGCCTACGCCAGTTTCTACTTGATGCTGGAGTGCGTGAAACCGGCGGATCATTTTCGGTTTTTACGTTTAGGAGCCGCTTTAGCAGCTTGTTTGGTGTGCCGTTCAAACGGATTGATCACCGTCGGATTCCCGCTGTACTTCTTCGCCCGCCAGCTGCTGGTCAGGAGCCCTTCCTGCTGGCAGATAGGAAAGATGGTCCTGACCATTCTGGCAGCCTTTGGAATTCTACACACCTACTATTTCTACATTTACCGGCTGTACTGCCTTCCCACCGCGGCGGCGGTTCATCCGCGGCACATCGTGGACTACGCAGAGGAGCGGAAGTACCTAATATCCGGACGGGGATCTGAAGGATCTCCCTGGTGCCAGTACACGTTGCCATTCCCGTACACCTACGTGCAGTCGCACTACTGGGATGTGGGCTTTCTGCGCTACTACAAGTGGAAACAGCTCCCCAACTTCCTGCTGGCCCTGCCCATGCTGAGTTTTATGCACTGGCACTGCTATGATTACCTGCGTGACTTCATCAAGGCGGCCTGGGCGAAGGTCACGCCCTCTGGCTACAGGGAGCTGGTCAAGGAGCACATCACATTCCCCTTCGTGCTGCACGCTGCGTTTCTCACCCTCGTCTGCACCGTTTTCGTGCACATCCAGGTGTCCACCCGGCTGCTGGCCTCGGCCACACCAGCTTTCTACTGGTTTGCCGCTGACCACATGCCCAAGACCCTGGCCCAGCTTAAGCTGCGCTCAAAGGCGGGAGCTCTCTTTATATGGTGCACCACCTACAGTTTGGTGGGCACGGTGCTGTTCAGCAACAATTACCCCTGGACGTGAGCTACTGGAGTAATGGAGAGGGAGCTAGAGGACCCGCTGGTTGCCAAAGAGACTGTTCACCCGCAGGGATTGCTTTTTAGTCTGTAAATAATCGTCCAATTTCTCTAAATTAATTTATCATTTTTGAGGCGCTCAAAAGTATTGGTCTCCCAAGTAAGTTTCTCATCTAAAAATATATTAAATTAAAAAAAACTGCAAAATTAAAATAGTTTCAACTTGGAATCAGATTGTTGGTCGAATTCAAATTTAAACAAATGGCGCTAACTTTTGAACTTTTAAATACTAGCGCGGTATTTTCAAATGCGGCCAGTATTTTTTTGTTAAATATCTGCAGGCACACTGCCAGTCAGCTGTTGTGGGTGGCTCATCAAAACAAAGAAAATTGTGCAGAATTTTGTTTATTAACCGAAACCCTAGAGGAAAACAGAGATTTCCATGGATGGCCACCTGCGCCTGCACAAGGTGGGCGACTTCGCCGCACCGAGTCTCCAGGAGAAGTCTAGCAAGGGCGGCAACATGGAGCAGCTGTCGGGGGTGATGATAATCATCATAATCAGTGGCGGCGTACTCACCTGCCTCATGTTGTTCATCTTCGCCAAGCGGCAGATCATGCGCTTCCAGCTGCGAGGACGACGTGGCCCCCACGTGCCGGTGGGCAATGATGCCAAAAAAGCGCTGAGGCGGGAGATTGAACGGCGCTTGGACTGCATCCAGAAGATCACGCAGGAACCCAAGCTGCTGTGGAACGATGGCGACAAGTACATCGTCCAGCCGGAGCAGGACGCGCCCCTCCCGCCGTACTACTACCGCATGAAGGCCGTGGACGACGTAAAACTCCTGGAGGCGGAGATTGCCCGGGCAGATGGCAGCTCACGACATGCTCCCGAGAGCCTGAGGGCCTTCCTGCTGACCACTTTGTCGGTCACTTTGAACGGAGCCGGCCAGAGGATGATTCACCAGTACTGCGATATGTACGAGCACGCCCGCCACGACCCAAATGAGTTTGGAAAGGATGAGTACGAGGCCTATCACCATTTGCTGCTCAAGCTTTTGGAGGCGTAAGTAAACTAGAGGATTACTTTTCTCTGGCATATATGTAACTAGCTTATACCTTTCAGATCAAAGCAGCTCAAGAACTACAATTCTAGGAAGGCTTCGCCCGCGCGAACTCCGCGAAAACAGACCAAAATGCATTCCCTACTGGATCCTGCTCGTCTGCGACCGCCCTCAACCTTGGAGAATGTGCAACCCAGCAGCGAACTAACGACTGGACAGCACGCCAAGGTCAATTTGACGCTGGGTCTGCAGGGCGGCAGCGGCAGCGGTGGCGGTGGTGAAGGAGAAGCCGAGCTGGCCACCAACCCTCTTCATCTACAGGCGCCCTGCGAAAGAGATCTTATCATACGCAATAGAATTAAGACTCCCACATTGGATGATATAATCGTAGAGGCAGACCACCACCTGAGCAATGATGTGGGAATTATGGAGGACAACGAAATCAAGAGCATTTCCTCCATGCAATTTCAACGGAACTCCAGCAATGTCTAAACTTTTAGGAAGTAGTAGTTCTGAGCCATTAAAAAATATTTTTAAGGAAATATTGTTCATAATTTAATTTATGTTATTATTTGCTAGTAGTAAAAACTTTTAAGAGAACCCACATGCTGGCAGAAAAAGAACTATTGATTTGTAAGTTTATAGTTTTAATTTAAATAAGCTTAAACGCTTTAACTTCAATATGGGAAGCGCGTATAAATTTGGTAAAATTGATTCCATTGATTCAATGTTTTGAAAGAAATATTAAATTGAGTCTTCTTTCTAACCGTTTAAAATTATTATCCATTAATTTACTTTTTCTTGCAAGGATCTTCCTTTTTCTTGCAGGGATCTTCTTTCTTCTTACAGGGATCTTCCTTCTTACAAGCATTTTTTTCCTTTTCGGCGCACTTGTCGGCCAACTGGGAATAGAGAACCAGGTCCAGGAGTCGACAGGAGTAGCCCGTCTCGTTGTCGTACCAACTGATCAGCTTGACGAAGTTGTCGTTGAGGGCAATGCAGGCCTTGGCATCGAATACGGAGGCGAATCGCGATCCGTTGAAGTCGGTGGACACCACCTCCTCCTCCACGTAGCCGAGGATGCCCTTCATGTCGCCCTCGGCTGCAGCTTTGATGCACTTCTTGATGTCGTCCATTTTGGCGGACTTGCCGAGGCGACACGTTAGGTCCACCACAGAAACGTTGGGCGTTGGCACGCGGAAGGCCATCCCCGTGAGCTTTCCATTCAGATCCGGAATGACCTTGCCCACTGCCTTGGCGGCGCCTGTGGAGGCGGGAATGATGTTGGTCATGCCACTGCGTCCATCGCGCCAGAGCTTGCTGCTGGGTCCATCGATGATCTTTTGAGTGGCGGTGGCCGCGTGCACGGTGGTCATCAGGCCCTCGCATATCTGGAAGTTATCGTGGACCACCTTGGCCAGCGGCGCCAGGCAGTTGGTGGTGCAGGAGGCATTCGAGATGATCTTCATATCCGGCTTGTATTTATCCAGATTCACGCCGCACACAAACATCGGAGCATCTGCGGATGGAGCCGATATGACCACCTTCTTGGCCCCACCATCCAGGTGCGCCTGGCAGGCCTTCAGGGTGGTGAACCTGCCGGAGCACTCCACCACTGTGTGCACGCACAGGTCGCCCCACTTGACCTTCTTGAGATCCGGCTCCTTGAGCAGCTGGATCTTCTTGTCGTTCACGATGAGGTTGTTTCCTTCTACCGAGATCTTCTGGTTGAACTGGCCATGGGTGGAGTCGTATCGCAGCATGTAGGCCAGGTACTTGGGATCCAGCGAGGGATCGTTGATGGCCACAATCTGGACATCCTTGCGCACCAGAGCCTGGCGGGCGAACATCCTGCCAATGCGCCCAAAACCATTGATTCCGATGGCGGACATTGTATGACTTGAAAAGTTGATTCTAACGACCTACAATTTTGATTAATTTTGCCAAGTAGAAAGATTACCCAACTACACACACAGATGAAAATATGGAAAAGCCTTGAAGAGTAAAATGATTTCCGGATCCCAGCTGCCCCTGATCCGTCTCAGCTTTTGGCTCCCTGATGGCAGGCATACATAATTACGCAGCTGGGTATAAATCAATCGAACTCGACCACCTGCCGAAGCTTCTCACGAAACAGAATTACAATAACCTTCGGGAACGCCCAGTCCAAATTGTCTGGAGGGAGTCCAAGCAAGTGGGAGTGGGCCCAAAACTGCTGCCCACACACATTGCCGTGCATAGAAAATCCAGCTTCAAGGGTCATTACTCACCTTTGTGCGGAATGCTCGAATCCTTCGGGACCCCACCCTTTCCTGCACTTAAAAAAAAAATTGTAATAGATACTGCATTATAAAAGAAATTTTAAAAATAACAAATTTTGGTTCATAGTTACTTAGAACCTAAAAAAAGCAACAAAATATCTTCCTCTGAAACCATTTTTTAGACCCTTTAAAAAGTCACTTCTTATAACTGGTGACAAGATCTTCAGGAAATCAAGAAGTACATATTTTCTGCAAGTCTGGTTCAATATATTTATAACAATAATTATTTAATTTAAACTTTAAGCAAACTTTTTGTTTAAGACTACAGAGCAAATGTTATTTATTTTTGTTTATTTCATTTTTTAAAACTAAAACTACAAATAACTCAATACAATTTTTTTTAGCCTTTTGTAGCTATGCTCACTTTTTTTTCTGTGTGTTGTTCTTTCTTTTTTAGCTTGCCAGATGACGGCTATCAGGCATAGAAATTTCGTTCCCGGAGGCCATCCGCCCGCTTGGCCCATGACCGGGCTGGAAATATATCGAATCGAAGTTGTACATTCGGCCGGCCTTTGCAGGAGACCCACTCTATCTATCGACCTGCTCTGGGGGCAGGGGAAATGGGTGCCCAGTCTTCAGCTAGCTATGACAACTTAACTTTGTTGAATATTTTATTTATGGATCCGAAGCAACAGCAGGACGGCTGGCAACATGTTGCTGGCAACATTTCGACGCCCCCGCAGGAAAATTCCAGCTGAGCGCAGGGACCCGCTCTCTCTGGCTCTCTCTCCCTCTTACTTTTGGCCAGGACAACTGGGCTCTCCGGGTCCTGTGTGGTGGGTTTTCCTTTTGGGGCCGCCGCTGATTACGAAATTGTTGCAGTAATCGCAGCACCCGCAGTTGCAGGCCCTGGATATCGGGAAATCCGAACGCCAGGCTCCAAACTCCAAACTCGTTTATGTGGGAACGCGGGATGCGTAGGTGTCATAAATGTTAAATACTCCCCTTTAAAATACCATCAAATTTTGGTCCATTTCATGGACCCTGGTCGAGCGGTTGGGGCATCTAAGCTGGTCCTGCGGAACCCTTGCAACTTTGTTGCAGCTTGTTTACTCTAGTGTCCCTGCCACTTGAAATTTATGCGAAAAACTTTCAAATTTGAAACTTGCCTGCCCAGAGTCGTCGTCGAGAAATGGTCTACAAAGAGCGCTGGCAGCAAATCCCCTTTTAAGAGCAGCTATAACCAAGTTTGACAAAGTGTTGAAACATGGAATATACTATATGCAATTTAATTCAAAGCAAAACAATAAAGATAGCACAAGAGTTACGAAATTTTGGCAGGGAAAAGTTTTAGCAATTCACTAAGGTAAGCTCTGGCTTATGATCTTTGTTGACGATTTATCCGCTTGAAAAGATCGCCCGCCAGCAGTGGGATGCTATGTGTTCCTTATAAATGGTATTGTGTGTAACACCCTTAATCTTAATCACTGTTTTTCAACACTCATCGGGCATTAAGAGAAATGGGGCCCATTCTATATTTGTTACTATTAAGCGCGCAGTGGGTTAATAAATCTTGTTTGTTTGGGTGCCTTAAGATACCTTGGCACTACTTAGTTAACATGGTACACCTCAAAGAAAAGGTTACCCAAAAACTATAGTTAAAGGCCGAGTCCCCTTTAAATAATAAATAGTAACACCCACTTTGATTCGATTTTTTTTCGTGTACCGGCGCACATAAAAGACCAATGTTAAATGTTCCTCCAGGGCCTCTTTAACTTGTTGGCCGGGCCAAAAGCCCCACCGAACTTGGTCTACCAGCCGGATAAATGTATTTAAGACCGTGGCTGGCATTAAAGCAGACCAGGCTGAGGCTGACTGAAGGGGAAAACAAATCGCTTGCGAAATGTTGCGGAAGTGCCAATTGTTTTATTATATGTTTTTCAGCTGCGAAGGACAAAGTGCCTCCATAACTTCCACAGCTGTCAATGCGCTGCGGAACAGCTTAGCACTGGGTCTCGGGATTCCCCAGCTCCTTGGCTTCTCCTCAAATCCTCCTCACTTCCTGATCGCATTGGGCTTGTATATTTGCCCTTTGCAGAGCTGCTAGTGCTGCACAGAAGAAAAAAAACGAAAGGATTCATTTTATATTCGCCTGAATAATATATATATGATATTATATAAGAGCGATATGGAAATTTGAGATACTCTCCAAAACAGAAAAAGGGAGTATAAAGCAAGAGGTGGACTTCCCAAAGTCAAATCTATCATATATCATATCTAGGTGGAATCTATTCTCAAATTGAGTACTAGGATCTTCATATTATTATTTGGATCATATATTATTCATTTTATTATGGAATTGATAGTGAATATATTAAAAATAATCATTACATCTTAGTAAGGTTTTTGTCTTTGTTTATGTCCCTCCTTTGAATGAGTGTAGAAATCGTATATCACATATTGATTGTCAAAAAAATCATATCTAACATATTTTCTTGTATATTTGGTTGGAAAATTATATAAAAAATGTCATATCTACATGGCAACGTTACTGAATTTGATCAAAATTATCATTATAAAAAATGTCATATCTACATGGCAGCGTTACTGAATTTGATCAAAAATATCATATTATCATTTACATTTTTTCTCTTTGTGTACATCCTTCTTTTGAATAAGTGCAAAAATGTTGTTTGGCTGCTTAGCGATTATCCGGGGGATCAATATTCCGCAGCCAGCTGCGGGAGCCGGTCCCCAGAATAGAGCTCAGTAGCCGGATGGTACATCATCTCCAAATTGAATTGTCAGGCACAAGTGCGCTGCTCTGCTGCAAATTTCGGGAGGAACAAAGAGCATTTCGGCGAACAAAGGGCTCGGGAGTCGGGGCCACATCCAGCCAGGCTCGACTATAGTCGTATTCCAACTGACAGCTAATTGTGCGCTCAAGTGCCTAAAGGGGGCGTGGTAGGGATTTGCATTCCGAACTCACCCACAAGTTGTCCTCGCCAGAACTTGGAATTAAATCAAAGGGCCAATGCGGCAGATGGAAATCGTTTATTATGTGTTCTCTTCTTTTTTGTGCCTTTGGAAACTTGGCATTTTTGGCAGGTCATGAAATTCGCAACCTACATGAGTCGTATCTGGCGAAAAGTATATGTAGCCCTTGCCAAACAAATCAGTTGCAACACACACACACCCAGAAGGAGGGGAGAATTTGCTCTGACAGCGAAGTCAACCCATTCAATGGCTTAGATATAATTCAATTTGCATTTTTGCGGATGCGGAACGACATTTTTCCGCTAGTGTGTCTGTGCGGTATTGAAAGTTTTCGTGGAACTTTCAGGGCAACTTAGTAAATGAGTTTTCGATAAATGTACTGCGGGCATTCCGAGGGGGAAGATGATGATGAAATGTGATTTATCCAAATAACTTTGCACAGGAAAAGCAGAATAAACGGGTTTTTTGGGAATCGATATTGTGATTTTAGTGATATATTAGACTGTATACTTGTGTGAAGTTCCTGGGTTTTTATAAAAATGTTTTAAAACTAAGCAAATTACTAACTTTGTTTGGCAATAAAGCCTTGAAACATTTATATTTAAATTTTTTTTATTTTTTCTAGAATTAGGATTTTGAGTTTTGAACTTTTGGTTTGCCCTAGTTTAGCATAGAACTGGAAATTTAATTGAAAATGCTTTCAATAATAGGGATTACGGAGTTTTACAATAGAAAAGTTCACACCCTAACTTCTTTTAAATTCTTCGAAATTGTTTCGAGCTGCAGTTTAGGGGGGAAAATCGATTGAAAGGATTCCCTTAAATTCCCCCATTTATATATACATTGAACTCGAAGGACTCTCCCTTCTTGTATAAACTTTAGCCGCATTTAACCCCTTTTCTTGTGTTTCTCCAAAAACTTTTGTGCAAACTCCCAACTTTCAGCTCTCCCTGACTGGTGGCTTTTGACTAATTGACCTAGCTGACCAAGTGAGGAATTGCCTTTAATTGAAATTCAATGGAATAACAATTAATTGAGTATACGGGTTCAGGTGCGGTAATTACGTTGATATATGCCTGTTCGCCTGCGCTGGCCACTCCATAAATAAAAGCATATTACGTATACGCAAGGGATGCCGGCCAGCGAGTGTGTGCGGCTCTAGCCAGGATGTATCCTTGCTGGTACTGGGAAACCGAGTCAAATGCCATGAAATTTCATTACCTTCGAGAGCAGCGGCAAATAGCATAAAAGTTAGGCTGCTAGCTAAACCAATTACACCGGAGCCGCGATGTTTCAGCTACCAAAGGCAGCGACCTACCAAAAGCAGCAACAACCACACCACTAACTACAACAATAATGTCAACAGAGAGACCAGCAACGAAAACAAATATGTGTAGTAGTGAAGCCAAGCCGGAAAAGCGGGAAAATTCTGGGGCAGTGTAGGGGGGGCGAAAAGCAGCAACTGTTGCCCACTAAAACAGCAAGAAAAACAGAAGCTTCGGCGGCAGTGCTGCCAACCTCCTATACGGGGAATCCCTCATACGATTAGTGGGATAAATATAAATATAGATGAAAAAAAAATGTTTTCATTAAAACTTGATCATTTTGTGGATGTAAAAAAAATTTTAACAATAAGGGATTGCCTAAAATAGGATTTAAAACTAACTGATTTCAGATAAAAATTCGACGTTTACGATAACGAAGAAATATATTGATTTCTTACTATTGCTTTTTTATATTTAAAGTGTTGATTATTAAAAATATATTAAAAAAATAATTTTATTATATTAAACTTTTTTAGAATCTCCCTTTACTATACTTTCCTACTTATCTTCAAAATAATAAAATAAGAGTAAAGATACAGAAAATATTTAAAATTCTTAGGGATATATTATATTTAAGGATAAGGACTGTCCCAAAAAGATGTCTTTTCAAAAAACAGTCCAGAAAAAGGACGATTTACCAGCACAGTTCGGCGGGGACATTAAAGAGATTTATTTATTTCTGGCAACATGGTGTTGCGAGCGAGTATCTGAAGCGAATAAACGAAACGGCACGGAACAAGGGCAATTCCTTCACTTGTCAGCTAACACCTCACTCCAGGAAGAGCCCAGAATAACCGCCGCCAGACAAAAAGCCAGCTCACTTTCTCACTGCGACTGTCAAAAACTCATTTATTATTTAAATAATATGCAAAGGCAGGGGCCGAAGGAAACACGAATAAAATTCAGCCTGTTGTTCATTTTTATTTGGAGGAGCCAGCGCAGAAGCGAAAAAAATCAACAAAACTTTTGTGTCAAAGTTCGAGCTTCTTTTTATGATGATGATGATGATGAGAACCGACAAGCTAAATTTTCCCAGGCCCAAGGATGTCGGCAGACATCCGCTGTCAGTCGCTGTGGCGAGAAGAGAATCGCATTTGGCAAGTCGGGTTACGAAGCCCGGAACAAGACAATACAAATCAAATAGTTGATTGCACATGCATAAAACAATATCATCTGGTTCTAACTCTGACAAAGTTTGTATATTTTAGCTTGCCTTAAATTAAATTAAGACAATTGCCGAGAATTGTAACTTCTTGGGGCACCATCCATCCCAAGAAAAGACACGCGAGTATGACGGAAAGGATCCCAACTGAATTTATTTCCTGACATTCACCACCTACAGAGCCTTATCATTGTCACGACCCAACTCGACACTCGGCGTTCGGGGGTTAATATTCTCCCCGTTTCACTTTCTGCATAAATAATTGTTTATATGCACGTGCACAAGACTTTATTGCCCTTCAAGAGGGGGTCTTATCGAGTTGTCCAAAAGTTTGCCACACTTTGACCCATAAAGTTGGTCTATGTTTTATTTGGCTGCCTTTATGAAGTTATCTGGGTGTTTATTTTGTCATGGGCTTTAGATAAAAGCGGGTGTGATTTAATATGCATTAAATTGCTTTAAATTTATGAAGAAATATGAGTTTCTAGAGGTTAAGTAAAGACGATTCAGAATAAAGGAAAATATAATCGAAAAAGGTTGTTGAAAATTCCTCTAGATAACTTTTCTTTGATACATGCCTAAGCTCACAGTTGTTCTGATGCTAAGCGAACTATTAGTTTTGTTCGCCTTCATAAAATGTTATTTAAAATATAATCCTAGATTCAAATTCCCATAAATCATAAACTTCATGAGGAGCTTACGTTTCAGAAGTCTTGCTAAATTGATAGTGTAGTCTTCGTATTCTAGTCCCATAAATTGGCATTCTTATGAAGGGCCCTCAGCCATATGAGATATTTATAAGCAAGGGTATCCAAGTCGAAGTAGTTGATATATCCATATTTTTCGGTAGGTGACTTTATGCCATCCCCCTCTGCGCTACCCCCTCCACTTGTTTTCGCTTCATTTCGGCCAAAAACATGCAAGCCAGAGGAAATGGCCGGGAAAGTGCCTGGGAAATGGGAAACTCGGGGCTCGCGTGACCCGAGTGTAAGAGGTGATAAATAACTGCAAAATGTAGACATCAGAGGCAGTTCGGCTCGGCTCAGCACTGGCTTTCATGGGTGGGACAACCAAAGTTGTTGGACAAACACAGGAGGACTTTATGAAGTTCGCCGGGCAGCTAATAGGCCGACAATTGGCCAAGTTGGCGGGGCTAACGAGTTTCGGACTCCCCGAGATGAATGAAATGCAATTTTCTGATTGCGCCCAAAGCATCCCCAGGACCTTGGCTCGCTCTCTCTCCATACATACATCCTTTCACCCAGTGTCCTTGGCAGTCATATGCGGAGCTGGAGATGTGCATGTGCAGATACTGGGGGCAATAACAGAACGTCATGAATGCGAAATGCGCTGGATTGAGATATTTTAGAATGCAGCCGGCATTGTCCTTGCCTCGTCCTTGGCTAAAAATAAACACAAATGCAAATATGCTGCGGGTAAGACAATGCCAGCCGCAACAATCGCAATGACAATCACCATAGTAATAACAGTGCAGGCACAAAGTGCTTGTTAAACAATTTCAAAGTAACTGCAGGATGGGGGTGAACAGACGGGCTGTGCATAAGCAAATTAACTGAAAATGGGCAGGTAATAACAGTCATTAGCACTAAATCCCTCCCCACCCCCGGAAAACACACAATTTCATTAGTTGAAGGAGATACTTTCGGTTCGGCCCTGCACGATTACGCGGTAATTCCAAATTAATGCACTAAAGTTGACAACTTAATTGAACTGCACCGCTGTACCTGACATCCAGGTAATGGTGGACAGAGCAATAAATTACTAATGACCTGTGATACGTGGTGCGCTGTAATTATCCAAATGAAAAGGGGGCCTTAAATCAAAAGGGATAAAATTCGGGGTGGGCACTTCTATGTGGGTACCTAAAATTGATATTTGTCTTTAAATTAATAAAATTTAATTTGGATAATTACAAACATTATCAATTAAATACCTAAACCTGACTCAAAGAATATCCTATCCTATCCTATCCTATCCTATCCTATCCTATCCTATCCTATCCTTTCCTGTCCCATCTTATATTATCCTATCTTATCCTACCCAATCTTTTCCTATCCTATCCTATCTTTCTTTATAAAAAAAGAAACTCATTTAAGAAACTAAAAAAAAACTCATTTTGAGTTGCCTACAATAAATTGCTTTCCTGCTTAAACATTTTATTTCTCTCTTTAAAACTCACCTAAAACCATTAAGGTCACAAAACAGAATCCATAACCTTTATTATCACATGAGCTTAAGCGCAATGCAGTTATTATAATCTTCCACAATGTTAAGCAATCAGAGATTCAGAAAAATAACAAAAACCATTACATTTAATTGAAACAATTTCAGGAGCCATATTTATTCATCTGTTAAAACCGCGGAACTGCGGCGCTTGTATGGCGAAAGAAATTTATTTGGCCAACTGTTAGGGGCTTTATTTACGAGGCATATGCATTATAGAACAGAAAATGGTGGCAGTGCTTTATGTTAATGAAGATAATTACTTCTTTTTGAGGCGCTTTGATTGGGAAAATCTGCTTGAAAATGCTTATAGTACTTAGGGAATTAAATTAAAAACTGTATATGGAGCCAGAGGACTTAAGCAGAAATCGGAAAACTTTCTATGGAAATGCTGCCACATTTCTGCTTCCGATTTGAAGCCCCAGTTTGTTCATGTAAATGCGAACTAAAAGCGGCAAGAATTTCACATAATCCTCGAACAGGCACCCGGAAAAGCAAACAATGAACTAGGAGAAAATCCAGGGGCAAGAGCGGGGGCCAGGACTCCAAGGATAACTGCCGCCTGTCCGTGCATATTTTATGAGTTCCACAAGTGGTCAGCGGGGAATGGGGAGACGGGCCGACGGGGAAAAGCAGCCCTAAGCTTTTAATTGGCCACGGAAAAATGGAGGCCAAGTTTTCCACTGTGAAAACCCTGGAACGAAGCCCCGAAACATTGTACGCATTTCATCAGCCAGCGACGAAGTGAAGTCATTCCCCCAGCAAAGTGCTCAATAAACTAGTGAATGAGATATTGCCACAGCCATTCCTCAAGCCATCAGTCCATCCATTCGCCCACTTCCCACCTTTTCAATTTCCCCCGCCCACGCAATCGATTGACTTCTGTTTTTCGGGCCTTCGGTCTATTAAATTCCACGCAGCTCAAAATTATCCCAAAGAATCATTATTTTGTTATGGCCGCGCATTTGATAAATATAAACAGTATTAAGGGGCAATTTATGGTAAAATTAAAGAATAATGGTGGTCCGTTGACCGGAACTCAGGCAGACGTATCCATAAAGTACGAATATTTATATGCTCTTTGTTCAGGTATGGGGTCATATTAAGGTTTATTTCTTGGAAAATATTAGAAAATATATAGGTGCTGCAATATATGTTTACAAAATATGGATTAATCTGATTGCAAACATTGATTAAATTTGTTTTTATTTATGTATTTATGCTTATCATATCATTTGTCTATTGATGTCCGTGTCATTTTTTCGATGAAGTAGTAAATTTCCCCATACATTATTGAAACTTTTTATATTTATTTTTCGTTTAATCTATGAATTACGATCCGAAATTTGTGTGATAAGCACAAAATTAATATAAATTTTCTTGCTCAAATATGCTATTTATAGACTTTCTTGGTATAGCTTACAGGCAAGTCGAAATACATATATTGGGAAATTATTACCAAGAAGCATCGGTGGTTCAGTGGTAGAATGCTCGCCTGCCACGCGGGCGGCCCGGGTTCGATTCCCGGCCGATGCAAAATAAGTTTTTTTTATTTTTTAAAATAAAATTACTTCCATGTTCAATTAATTTTTCACCTGTCATTTGTATACAAATTTTTGTTTCGCAGGCAGTTGAAGGGATTAAAATAAGAACTAGGTTTCCTATATAACCTCAATTTATTCGAAATCTCCCCAAAACCAATACAGCCAAGAAAAAATGAGTCTAGGCGAACCATCAGCATTATTCTGAATGAATATTATTTTAAATCGTTTGTTGAATTTTGTGTTTGGGTAAACAGCACACCAGAATCCATCAATTTTTATGCGATTTGCTACACGAAAGCTAGATTACTCATACGCCCCGAGTGCTGGGCGAGAAAAAATGGAGGCAATGGGCAGGAAAGTGCACAAATTAGCTGGGTGCGAGGGCAAGCAAAGGAAAAGTGGGCGGACTTGGGCGTGATTAAGTTGCTCCATCGCTCTATTAATCATACGCCATGCTGGCCATTCAACAGTTTCTCACTTATCATTTTAAATTATGCTTTAAGCTGCGCGACGGGGATTAAATGTATTCATTATTCAGTAAGTGCACTCACTTAAGAGAACGTCGGCAAGAAAAGTAGCCGAGAAGAGTATAATGCAGAATTTCCATCGAGCGGGAAAACTTTTCATCGATTGCCCGCGAACTTGTAAATTATCGAAAACTTTGCAACCGCAAAAAATTGAATAATTATGCAAGAGCCCTTCAAGATGCAATGGAAAAGTTGCAACTTTCGCCCACACACTCGAGCACTCGGCGGTAACTTGCTGTCTGTAAATATTTGAGCAAGGGCCTTGTGGCAGCCTCACGAGCATCGGCATTATCAGGGCGAAAATTGGGGTTTCGGAGGATGTCTTCAACGTTGGCATAAATATTTAGGATCCAGCATCCTGGCACACGTGCATATGATGATGTGAAGCCAACTGGGTCGCCGGAAAACTCGCACACGAGCTGCCAAATTACACTTTACGCGGATATTACGCATACGACGTGGTGGCACCGCTTTAAGTTGCACAAACTCGCTGGGTAAGTACGCGCGATGGAAACCATCACCCCTGAGCATCCCTAATTCCTTATTCCCCAATTTATTCTTATTGAATTAATCCTTCAACTGTTGCTGCTTCGTTCGTACTGCCAATTTTATTTGGCTCTCATGGCATATTAAGTGCCAGCCATTTACCAACAGCGAAGCATGCAACCCGGTCTCCAAATTGAAAGGGGGCGTTGGGGGTGTCAGGGGGCGTGGCACACACACACACACTCATGAGGGGGCGTCGAAGTGGGCGTGATAATGAGCTGCAGTTTGTTTTGAGTCATGCGCTGGGCGGGGAAAAAGGAAATTTGCTTCGTCTATCCAAAGTTAACGAAGCAACATTTCATCTGGCTTTTGGAGGAATGAAATCAGAGCAGCTTGTACCACATAATCCAGCCTTGCAATGAGCAAAGAAGACGGGGTCTTGAAAATGTCAGTGGTAACTGTTGGCCCTTTGTTGGCCTTAGTCAGTCACTTGGCCAACTAAGCTAACCCGGCTTTTACGGGACATTAAGGGATCTGCTTTGGACTTTTGTCTGGTTTAATATGGCATATGTATGCTTGAAGGGCTTAGTGTAGATATAAAGTAGCAATAAAAGTCTTAAAATGAAATGGAATTTTAACCTAAACATGTATTCAAAATACAAAAATAGAAAACTTTCTTAAAAATACTTTCCTTTTGTCCTGTCGATGTGAGTACCAACTCCCATCTAATCCGATAAGTCGAATACGTCACAATGGAGCATATTTTCAGGCCATTACAATCCTACTGCAATTACAAATGTAAACTCAATTGGCCAACTGAAAGTGAGTTGGAGTAAGGGAAGAAAAGTGACAGAGAAAAGAATGAAAATAGAGAGTGCCTTTCCTTTGGACTATGCCAATAGCCTGCGGCTGTCGGGAACCCAAGCAAATGCTCGTCAGTGCCAAAAACCACAGAAACATGGTGAGCAGGGAAAACAGCAGAATGCAGCAGAGTCGAGGGGGGAAATTCCGGGAAAAGTGAAGGAAAAGCGAAAGGAAAAGCAGAGGAACCAACAAGGGAAATGGATCAATGTCGAATGTCTGCAAGTTGATGGTAATTTGAGAGAGGCTTATGCTTCCATTTGTAATTGGGATTGAGATTCGACGAATCTGAAATGAACGGAAGTAGCTTAAGGGACAGACATGATTAAATTATAGTACTTATGTCATGGAAGGAAGAGTGTTATTAATAGGTAAATCAATTATTATATATATTATCATTATCATTACAGTATAATGATACGGCATAATAATATAATCCTGTTGAAATTCCCTTCACCTTTTGAAATGAACGGAAGTAGCTTAAGGGACAGACATGATTAAATTATAGTACTTATGTCATGGAAGGAAGAGTGTTATTAATAGGTAAATCAATTATTATATATATTATCATTATCATTACAGTATAATGATACGGCATAATAATATAATCCTGTTGAAATTCCCTTCACCTTTTTATAAGTATTAATCATTAATTATTTAACATCTAACAGTATTCATTACTTCCTGACACACATGCTCCCAAGCCACCGAGATATCCTTGTAGATTAAAACAACATTTCCCCAGCCCTTAATTACTGCACTGTAATTAATACGTTTCTAATTTCCATTCAAAGTTTTCAACCACATTTAAAACAGAAACGACATGGCAATCCATTTCGCTCCCATAGTTTTCCCCCCATCAGCCCGCATTTATTAACTGATTTCCCCGTCGATTAAGCCCCATGGACTGTCCAGTGCCCAAATATGCACACATGTGCGTAGTGTGTGTATATTTTGCAGAACCAAATGCAGTTGCAAATTGCAACATATTTGCATTCGCCACTTGCAACATTTGCGATCGACTAAAGCACTCACTCAATCATCGCCGGGGGACACAAACAAATACAAACAGCCACCAAAAATACGACAAAATGGGGGAAAGCCACGCAGAAGGGAAAGCGGAAAAGCGGGTGAAAGGGGGTGAGCGCAAGGGTGAAAGTCATCGATTGCGTGCAGCGTTAAATGTCAGCCCGCAGCCAATTGCAGATGTCAACACATGCAGAGCAAAAAATAGGGGAAAACGCAATTTGCGCCTAAAAGCTGGCAGACATTTTCACGACCGAGTGAATGATGGAAAATGGTTTTGATTTATGCACGTTTTTCCGGCCGTTCATTGCGTGTCCAACGCGTTCAAAACGCCGAATCTGTCTAGTGATTTCATCCCTGCCCTTAAATTCATTGTGCAGCCTGTCAATCGCATTAATAATTAATTATAATTATATATAATTATTACCCACGGAGACACAACGGCTGTCTTCCCACACAAAGGTCAACTAATTAAGCGAGGCAATTATCCTAAGCAGCGACTAAGTCGTCGCACGAACCACTTGAAACTCCAATTAGGGGCGTGGCACAGCCACAATCTGCCTAATCCCATCGAGGCTCCAAGGTTATTTGTCCACATCTCACGATTCGCCTATTACTCATCCCCCCACTATATCCCCCGACTTTTCCTAGTTGTTTGCACTTTGAATTAATTAAGTTGAATTTGATTTTGGTGAATGTGTTTCTCTTGTCCCTTTGATTGCAGGATGTTTAATGCAATGTAAACAGAAATAAATAAAGCTTTGGGGCGGCTGCCGCACAATCTGCTTTTCCTGAGACCCCTCCCACACTCAGTTATATAATACGCTTTCCCGATGCCGATAAGATGGCGAGCAGAATACAAAAGAACCGGGGGAGCTTAAGGAAAAGGTCCGTATAAGGTGAGCCCGATCTTAGGATACCCTTATACCAATACTTAGATATAGGACATGGCAAAACTATTCGCTATGAGTGTCATTTATTTCAAATATTTAATATATTACAGTCGTACATTTAATATATATTTATATTTCGTAACTGAGTTATAATATATTATTATTATTAATTATATTCACATTTCATAATTTATTGTTCATAACAATAATATAATCCTATATGTTCTACCTATGTATATTTAATAATTCTTCGTATAAATAATATACGAATTTTAAATGTACTTCCCACTATATATTGGAAAATAATATTTATCTTTTATATTTCATATACTGTAAGTTAGGGTATCTAAAACAAAGCCAGACTACAGAAAGAAATATTAGCAGGCACATCCAAGGGGACTGTGCCTGCACAAAAACTTCTACAGCGCAATCAAACAGCGTTCCCAAAATAAAAACTTTCCGAATTTCCGCTAAAAAGACTGCATACCATCAGTGGAAAACAAAAAGTTATGCCATTGCCAAGGAAGGTGTCAATAAATTAAAAGCCACAAAAGGAAAATGCCTCCTCAGAACCACCCTAACTAAAAAATCTCCGATTTATTCGCTCCTCTGCAAATATTTGCTGCTTTTTGGGGTGAACGTGTGTGCGGTCGGGGCACGATAAATTTTCAAAATTTATTTGAGGCGGCCTGTGGCTCCATTTGAAGTGGCAACCATTACCAATGCCGTGATGATGATGCCCCAGTCAGCTTTGGGCATACACACATTTGCATGGCAAATTTTCGGAATTTCTTTTATTTCGTTTTTACATTTTATTCGGTTAATGTTTTATTCATGCGACCCCACAAAATCCCATAAACAAATTTACACATTTTCAATATTGAAAAAGTGCTTTACTTTTTGAATAATAAAAACAAACCAAGCTAAATAACAAAAAAAAACGTGTGAAGCTGAGAAATACTTTCAGTTAAGCAATGTAAACAAAGATATTTGGGGCAAAAAAACTAAACTTTTTCACATGCTTGAGGCACTTATTTAAAATCTATTTTTGAGTTTTTTGTGGCTGCTGCTCCATGTGCACATTTATTTGGTATTTAATTATTTTAATCGAACAAAATAAACAAACCCATGGTTTCCTCTGTTTTGGATTTCTCCCCATAAGACCAAGGACAGTGCGAAAGCTTCTTAGCCCTCGTCAGTTGAGTGATAAGCGGCGCATTAGTGGGGAAAATTTATGGCCAACTTTCATGAGCCGAGTTGCTAATGCTGGGATTTCACAGAGATTTCTAAGGGATTGCTGTCGCGGTTTCACACATTGTTTTTCTGCTTTAGTATCAGTATCTTGTAATTCAGGTGGTAAGGTGTTACGTTCACACAATATTCAGGGCTAAGGTGTTACGTTCACACAAAAATAAGGAGGTGCGGTGTTACGTTCACACAATATTCAGGGCTAAGGTGTTACGTTCACACAAAAATAAGGAGGTACTGTGTTGTGTTCACACAATATGTTGGAGTCAAGTTTTCTTACAACATTGCAATAAAACATAATGCCCTGAAGGGGAATTGGTGGAAAATTTACACTCACCGAAAATACAAACCAACATTAAGGTGTTACGTTCACACAAAAATAAGGAGGTGCGGTGTTACGTTCACACAATATTTAGGAGTTAAGGTGTTACGTTCACACAATATTCAGGAGTTAAGGTGTTACGTTCACACAAAAATAAGGAGGTGCGGCGTTCCGTTCACACAATATTCAGGAGATAAGGTGTTACGTTCACACAAAAATAAGGAGGTACTGTGTCATGTTCACACAATAAGTTAACATAATGCCCTGAAGAAAAATTCGTGGTAAATTTACACTCACCAAAAATACAAACCAACATTAAGGTGTTACGTTCACACAAAAATAATTTACACTCACCAAAAATACAAACCAACATAAAAAAATAGGTTCATCCTTTTAAGTGCTTGTATTTTAATTTATTCAAGTCTGCGATAAAATAGCCTATTTTACAAATGTCCCATTCAACAAGTACCACATTTCAATCTGAAAAATCCCCAGGCAGCTTTAAGTTTTTACATCCAAATAAACCAGCCAGCCTTAAACTTCACCTTGAGTTTTACCTTTCAAATTAAGCTCAAAAATTCTGTGAGCTGCCACTCGGGACCCAGGAGCAATTGCATAATGGACCGACTTGTGTCCCTTTGATATGACCCCAAGATTAGAGAACCAGCACACACAATGGCGTTCATGGGGCGTATGATTAATAAACACTTTTAGTTTTCATTCTGGTCAAAGAGAGAACCTTTTCCAGAGTCATAACAATTAACTTTAAAGGTTTAGACATAAATCCTTGCACAATTGTAGTCCTCAAAAACATACATGTGTATAATAGAACACGGAGAAAAGGCAAAAAGCAAAAAGTAAAGATGAATAATGAATGAGCCGCACGCGAGCAGAAGAAAGCCAGGTGGATTGAGGGGGCGGGCAGAGGGGGAAAAGCTCGGTGGCCATGCATGAGTAACACTTGACATTGCCTGAATGAGGAAAATGGGCCAAAACGAGGGGGTGGGAGAAGGAAAACCTACACCCACTCGCCCGCCTATCCACACACGCACTTCGCCCGAAGGGCAGCCGAAGGAAGCTCGTTTCTAGTGAATTATAATATGGCATGCAGATAAAACATTGAAAGTCAAAAGGCCCTGGGGGAACTACAATTAAGAGTAGTACCTACCTGCCTAACACCCAGCCCAGCCACCCACAAATGAGAGGGAAAACACGGCAGTTTCAACATTGCCGGAAATCATTTCCATACGTATGTTTATGATGCTTTGTAGATAACTGCGAAGAGCTGGCGAAAAGTTTACTCGGAATCGGAATCAGCCACATCACGAAAACAAAGCCGAAATACTGCTTAGGCCAAAAGAAAAGATTTTCGGGAGGTGGCCAGAAACCACAGGCAAGCGAAAAGCTGGCCAAAAAGAAAAACAATTCAACAGTTTGTTGCCAGCAACATGTTGCCAACGCGGCCCCGGGTAAAACTCGCTCTCATTCTCCCACGCTCTCGCCGTGTTGGGTTTTCCACTTTGATAAAAGCAAAAGACCTGGCCAAAACCGAGACAGTCTGCAAAGGATTCTAGGCGCTAACGGTTCTCCAGAGAAACATCCCGTCAAGTATCTACCAACAGCAATCGTCGCGTGCGTTCTAAAGAGTTTGATCCAATCGAAAATCACCCGAAAAAAGCGGTCAAGCGGAGTGAATTAGTAGTTCAGAAAGCGAGAAGCATTCGAAAAACAGTAAATATTACAAACTATTTATTAAAAATACTTTTTATTTGGAACTATAATTAATAAAAGCGGAATGCAAAAGCAGCATTTTCCAAAAATTAGTTCGGATAACGGAAAAATGTTGACGAATTTTGGAATTTCATTTTGAAAGCTATAACTTTTTAGCTCCATCTTTTTAAAAATAAGGAAATTATAAAGTGTAACCATTTGAATTTAATTTAGAAGTAACCTATAACAATAGTTCCAGGAAAAGCATGGATTACACAAAGTTAAAACGAAAATTTTAAAAATGTTTTCAGAAATTCGTTTTTCCAAAGATGTTCTAATTTTACAACATATTTTAAGTTGTTACCCCCTAAAACAGAGTGCAGCTTTCTACTAAAGTGAATTTTAAGCATTGTTCAAGGACCTTTAATATTCTAGCATCAAGAATACTGAAATGACCTATAAAACCAAATAATCTAGTCCTTTTACATTCATAACGTACCACATTCCTATAGAGGATTTATTTAAATAAACCATTTTATACCAACAAACGACGTTTAAAAACAGCACCATTTTATGTTGTTCAACCCAATTTCCAATCATTTTATTCAAATGTTATAATTTATGCTAAGAGCCTTTTAAATCTGGCCTAAACTAGCCTAAGCTCACAAAATCCAGACCCGACAAACTCGGTGCAGATTTTCCAGCTAGCCAAAAAAGCTCAATTTGCTGAGGTTTCCGAAGAGGTGGGAAATCGGTTCGAAGAGGTCGCCGAAAGAGCAGAGCAACAGGGAAAAATGTTTCGGCATTTGTATTCAACCCGCTGACAGCTTAAAGCGCGTCAAAAAGCAGCATTTTTTTGTCAGGGACTGGGGGCCAACCTTTTTGTGATAATTTTTGGAAGAAGCCTGCATTCAATTAAGCGAAAGGGAAAGGCTGCCCTCATTGGTATGCCAAATGGCAGCCGCAGAAGTTGACAGTGAAATGCCGTCGCCGAGCGTCCTTGACTTTGCCTATTCATACGCAAAATTAAACACCATGGCGGGCGAATGATGAGCGGGAATGGGTTGGAATGCCACGGTAATGGGCACTACACTGTGGCAATGGCATGAGGATTGGGACGGGATGTGGACGTGGCTGGGGCTGTGTGCCAACGTTCACGAGTCTCCCTAATTTATGCTCATTCATAAATCTCCCTCGGTGGAAAACCCTTGCATTCGCCGTCGCCGTCGCCTGAACGTATGCAACACAATATAATAAAGCAAATTGAAAATTATGACCGAACCAAGGACGTCTACCAGGCGCCGAAGCTTCGAATACCCTTCGCAAAAGCAGGGGCAAAGTTATACCTATTTCTAAGAAGAAGCTGTGGAGGAGTTTGTTTTCCTAAAAAAAAAACTACAAATGGTTCAGAGCTCTCAATGTATGTAATAGTTTCCAACTCAATTTTAAGCAAGCATCATAAAAATGAGAAGCGTTTGTTTTGGTTGTTTTAAAAATAATTTTTCAGTTATTTTTCCTTATGAGTATATGAACCTAATTAAAATATTTTTAATACTGAATTCTATTAATGACTGACTCAAAATACATTTCGGAAGGGAAATATATATAGCTAGAAACTCATTTTTCTTTAATTTAACATAAAAGCAACGTAAAAAAAATGTTCGAAGGCTTTCTCATAAAGAATTTCCTGCCTTAATTTAAATATCTCACGGAGAGATAATTTATCAAAGAATTATAAAGAAAAATGACAATTGAGGTGTAAATACCAGGGGAGATAAAAAACAACCTTGTGACAGCGTGTACAACCTTTTATGTATTCTGCAGCATAAAGGGAGATGTCTAGAATAATTGAGAAATATCTAAATTTATAACAACCCTATGCTGGCTTCCCTTGAAGATTCGGCTACCAAGTGTTGTCTGCCAAGTGCCAAATTGGCTAATTAGATGGCATTTGTGTGCACCAATTCAAACTTGCTCGAGCCGGATAGTCTTCTACTCGATTAAATTGCTAAATGGCTAATCACATTCTTAGTTTAACACAAAATCAAGCGAAGAATTTCACTAAAAATTACTAATTTCCTGTCTTGCAATTTTCCGAGAGACCCATTTGTTTGCGTTTTTCTTGATTCGAACGGGGCGCATTGTGCACGCTCTCGGGCAGCGTAAATAAATAGGAATATCAAAACCGAAGAATTATCAAAATAAATACGTTTGTCAGGCCAGGGTGAAGGCCTTGTTTGCATTCCAGCGCCCGCCCCCTCAGCCTCCCGGCCATTTAATGGCATTGGGAAGGAAGTTGGTTATAAATAGACGGCTATTTGCCAAAGGATGGGTGATTAAGCGGAAGACAAACACTGGTTAAATATGGCGACGTCATTTGACAGACCCAGAGATGAGCAATGATTGCCATTAATTTGAATTAATTTCACACTATCCAGCGGCGGCAAGATTGATGGGTTATTTGCAATTCAAATTGTGTGGGCCTTTGGAATATAAAATGAAAGCAATGATGTAATCTTTCCCCTGCCAACATAAATATGGGCTTCCTGAAAAAATTCGTAGAACAAAGCATCCGGTAATTGTTTTATTCTGTTTCAAAGAAATCCATTTTCTTTAAAAGTAATTCTGGAATATTTTGATAAAATGTGTGGTTCTTAGAATTTTTTTTTTGCGGAATTAGTGTTTAGTATAGGGATACAAAAGTAAATAATTCAGGAAACCGTAAGATTATTTATTATGTTTTAATTCCCTTTACTCGTTGAAAGGTACTCAGCAGGGTGCCTAGCCCATTCCAGCGCCCAAAAACCGTTTATGAAACCCATTCGTTAAAAAGTTTTAAGGAAAAAAGTCTGCAATCTTGAAAACAATCAATTGCTGCATGCATATCTCCATCTCCCTCGCACTTCCAATTTAGCTGAGTGTAACATGAGTATTTTTCGTTTTTTTCTGTTATATCGAATCCCTTTATCTTTTTGTTCCCTCACAATTAACCGAAACATTTCCCGCAGCTAAGTGCTATTAATTTACGCACTTAGGTCGCAGGACCCTTTCTCCCTTCAGAAATGTCCTGCCAAAAAGAAAATACGCAGTTTCCCCCACAGGTATTGGCCGTAATTATCTTAGAACAATGTCAAAAACCAAAAGTGCCATTAAAAAGCATTCGCGCCTAGCCGTAATAATTATTCTAATTACGAGGCGTTTTTGTGGAAAAGTTCTCGAGGTGCTTGAAAGCCCCGCAGGGCCTGTCAAATATGTACTTTGTCCAAGCAAACAATCCGAGAAGTGGAGCAGATCCCACAGCAATCAGCATAATTTTCCCCTTGTTGTTTTTCACATTTTTCCATATTGACTCTGGTCTGAAATCTTTCCACACGCCGACTTCCAGCTGGTTAATTACAGCCATTATTATTTATTATTATTATTATTATTTCTTGATTATTATTTACGCACAAGGAGCGTAAAAAGTGGCTTCTGTTAGCTATGTAAATATTTACATCATCACTTGAGGTTTTTCGGCAGCAATTAAGCGTTACGTCACCAAAGTAAATAAACATTTGGGAAGCCTTTAAAAAGCGGTGAAGTAAATATTCACATGGGGCAAATATACACATGTATCCAGCCCCATACAAACGCAGTCTGCATTTATTATGATCTTTTTATGGTTCTGCTTTTTCCTGAATTCCATGAAAAACAAAAGAAAATCACTAACGAAAAACATATGACGCAGGGTTTTTTGGCTGAATTTCGGCATTGTTTGTCCGGTTTTCATTTTCACGCTTTCTTTTGTCGGTTCTTTATTTTACAGGTAATATAAATGCAATACCACAAATTTGGCGTGCTTCCCCTCCCTAAACATTTGATATAGACTGCCAGGACTCCACACTCTATTTTGTTATTTATAGCTTTTGATTTTGGAATCCTTTCTGACCCTCACAACTGTCATGTCCTGGCTTCTAGTGACAATCTCTAAATTGACTGACAGGCATATCCATTACGACGTGCATGTATCACAAATGGTTAAACAACGCCGCTTTTTCCGGTGATTTGTAATTCCATTATTGGCATATCAATTTGAATTTATTATAATGTGACAGAATATAGGGAAATGTATTCATTGGAAAAAAAGAGAACCCTCGGATTGCAATTTTGTACAATTACATTTTAATACCCGTTACCTAATGAAATATGTATATTGAAATGAGTATATTTTAATCATTAGAAAGGTAGACCCCATAAACTATTTATATTCTTGATCAGGATCACTAGTCCGTCCGTCCATTTTAAGATTGTTTAAAGTGAAAATGGTACTTTAATCTGATGAAATCGAACCAATAATCAACAAGTTATGAGCAAATGAAGGAAAAGCCGATTTGGTGCATGCATATCACCATCTCCCTCGCACTTTCTTCATCTGGGTAAGTGGTTGAGGAGTCGACTACGTATCATAATGTGACAGAAATTTTATTTTCCTTTTGAAATGGAATCCCCCAGTATAGACATTAATTAATATATTGCCCCACTTTATTGCTTCTCGAAAACAATAGATCAAAGTCTGAAACGGTTTGCATGTAAAAGAATCGAGAGCTTTAACTCACAGCTGACGGGGACTAATAACAATCCATAAAAACGACCACATGGGGAGTTTTCATCGCACGACATCGCTTTCCTCTCTGCCCATTGGGAATTTAATTAAAACTGTCTAAAGCGCAGCGGGTGTCAGACGCCGGACAAAGAAAAAAGCGTGTTGTCATGCAAAAAACCATTATTCTTTAGATTTTTATTCATGCCCGAGTATTTTTCAATATAAATTCTACAGAACCCCATTGGTTAACCAGAGTTGGCCAAGCTAATTACGGCACCGCGGTGACCAATATAATGTAATTAAAGTTCGGGCGGCAAAAAACGGTAGAATAAGCTTAAAAGAACAGAACTGCAGAATAGTTTCCCTCTGGCCCTGCGAATTTTCACACATTTTCTTTCGCACGCAGCGCTGGCTGCGAGGAAAAAGAAAAATACAAATGAAAAATAAAATACACAAAAGCTTACGAGCAGCAGGCACATCAACAACACATCATAAACAATTCTCGGCCAGGCCGACATGACAAAAAAACTCGCCTTTTGCAGATAGAAGAATAAAAAAAAATATGAAAATCAAAACAGATGCAAGATCCAGCGATTCTTGTAAGCGAGAAAATTGCTTCTCCAACACGAGTATACAAATTAGGCGGATAATCGACAGTAAATTACAAAGGAATTCTTTTCGGGGCTCTATAATTTGGATAATTGTTTACAAAGTGCCCGAGTCCGGAGGAAGAGGCATCTCCGAGTGCAGAGTACATAAATCAACATCACAGGCTTCCTACTAAATCGCTCGCCGTTGCAGAGGAAGGAAAAATAAATAAGGCGATTTATTAAAATCAGAAGCCATAAACCATTCAATTAAGTGAGTTCCCCCCGGGAACATCGAGCCAGCCACATAGGCATGTGAATTATAATTACGCCCATTGAAATGACCACTTTTGGGCAATTAAAATTTGTTTTTGCACCTCATAAATTGGCGAGTTTTCATCCATAAATCAGAGACAAGTTGCCAGTCTTTATTAGCACTATACATTGGCCGATTTAGATATTCATCTTGTGCTTTCCCCATAAAAGCCATCGTACCTTGGCACGCAATCAGCTGGCCAGCGATGACCTAGCAAATTGGCATTTAAATTTTTAACTGCATTTTTATGTGGCGTTCGCAACCCTCTTGCTACCAATTTCTTGGGCCAAATAAAATAAGCCGTAATGCAATAAATTAAGCTGTTTTTTCTTGTCGACCCCTCGCCGATTGTCTGCCGGACTTTGGGCCATAAATTAAACCTTTACCAAACTCCGAATACGGCGTAAGCCGTTTGGGATAAATCTCCGGCTTTTGTGGGCGGACACGCAAATCAATCCGGGGCCTGCAGTTTAATAACCAGCCCAGGGGATTAACTGGTGAACGCTCCTTTTTATGGCCATCCTTGCATAAATAAACATATTTCTCGAGGCGTGCCAAGCAAATGTCAATGTCAACTGGCGTCGTTCGGGCCTTGGTTTTCCTTTTCTCGGGGTGGTGGTGGTGGCCCAAAGGGGCCCAAGCCAAGGCTAAGTTTATTATGCCGCGAAAATGCAGGCCCTCGAGGGTGAGTGCCGTAACCCTTGCACTCAAACACATACAAAAAAAGGAAAAACAAAGAGCCAAGACAGAGTACACCCACCAGCACAGACACACAATGCGGGCCACCTTGTGTTTTACATTTCAAATGCTAGGCACAGTGCTCCCTCGAAATTACACAAATCGGGGAGAAGAACCCTTTTTTTTGTACTTAGTCATAGATAATGGCTTACAAATTTGTAAAACCGACAGTAAATCATAGCTCTTAAAACTTGACCACATGTTTAGGTGTCAAAAAGTATGCAACAATACATTTTAAGCTCCGAATTTATTCATATCGACTACAATTACTTGTTCACTGCATATTCTTAGACGCCAAAAACTTCTTTTAGAAGTGATTTTAAGACGCCAGTAATTTTATTTTTAATATTTTATTTGTTTTCTTTTTAAATTCAACCACTAAATGCAGAAAATATGATTATTATAAAATACTACATAATACAACATTTAAAATGCATTTAATTCTCTTAATACCTATGTAGCTTCTAAAGTATAATTCGAAATGATGATGTATTTAAGTTCTTTTGGTTTTAAATTATAAATAAACTACATTATAAATCAATTTGTTTCTTATTAAAAATAATTAAATTACTTAATGAGTTGATACTGCATAAATACCTTTCCGAAATTTTAAATATCTCATGTAGTCTATTAGTCACAATCAGATATAATTATATCTCAAATTTCATTTGCAATGACGTCAACTGCCATTTCGGTTTTTTTTATTAATTAAAACTATTAGGTAGCTGTTTATTTTCAGAAGAATATTTAATAATACAATTTTTGTTGGTCAATTGTGGCTACCTAGTCGGAAGTCCATATTTTTAGACTTCTCTGTAAAACTAACTGAAACAAGCCAGGGCAAACTTTCTGTCAGTCATTCAGTCAGTCAGTCAGTCAGTAATTTATTTCAATTTAGTGCGCGATTCTTCTGCCTGAGCTGCAGGTCTCCTGCACTTGAACACACTTTACAGCGGACTGTCTGTCGCTTCGGGCCGCTCATGTTTCAATGTCAGAATGTGTGGGAGCGTGTGTAAGCGGGAGTTTTCCATATTATTATTTATGAATACGACTTTGGCTGACATTTATATTTTGTGGCAGATGCCGGGGTTGTACGACTAGAAGTGTAAGGGCTTTGGCTTCTTGTGAGAGCACTCTTCTAGTCTTACAACTGCTTCGCCCAGGGCCAAAGGCAAGGAAAGTGCAGTAAAAGTGGGAAAATTATGGTCAGGTAGTAAACGGGATTATTTGCTTTTTCGCGAAAGCTAATAGAAGAACAAGGCCGGAAGTTGGGACCTAAGTGCATTTTTAGGTGCATTAGAACATGGATATGATTCTATTAGCTCACACACTCGGGTTTTATCACCTCCAGGGGGGAACATCAAGAAAAAGCATTAAGGGAAACGGTAATTGATGGTGGAAATGATGGATGCCAAAGAATGTTAAAGGATGCCATTGATCCATTAAGAGGTCCTTGGCTGCACGGGACCATATTAAGGCTATCTTAAAGTTGATGTTAACATTAATGCAAAGAAAGGTAAAAAAAAAGTCTTCAACTTTTATTTCTTAAAGCAATGCTACAGATTGGAAACAAAAGTTAATTAAAGTAGGAGTACTTTTGATTTTTAATGTAATACACAAAAATTAAGATATTAAATAATACTCGCATGGTTTGCTTATTATAATTATTTTCAACTACATCAAAATTCGATCACATCGCTAAGATAGAGTATACCTAATCAGCTCCACTCTGAGTAAGAGCGAGTCACCAATAACTCATGGAGTTTAAAAATATAGGAAAATACTAAGATGATATTGTATTGAACCTTATATCTTATCAATTTGTTTTCGGTGCAGTTTTGGCGATACTAAAACTTAGCTTCGTGTGGTAATTAAAGCTAAATATAGCCGCACTGCGGGTATCAGACCAAATCAAAGGAAAACACTAATCCATAATTCAGACTTGGCAGAAAGCCGCAGTCGGGGCAAAGTGCTTAAAATAGAAATAATAACAGACACGCCAGCAACAAGCGCAAGGAAACCGGAAAAGGGAAAGGAAGGGGAAAAGGGGGAAATGCGAGGGAAATGACAGCCCGCCGGGCGGGGAAAATAAACAGAGAAACACTTAAATTAAATTGCGAACTGAGCTTAATGCACTTAAGGTCGGGACATGCCCGGGAAGAGCTGCGAAAGTGGGCGGCCTTTGTGGGCCACTGCCAATGTCAGACAGACAGACGGATTCCATTGACAGGTGAGCAGTGCGTTCGGCTTTCCCCGCCTTTCCGCCCCCGACTTTTCCCGGGGCACTCGAGCACGCGCCCGGGAAAAGCCAAGAACTGAGTACCGAGAATCGCGGCTTATGCAATGCGGCCAACGAGGCTTGACAGTTTGGTTTGGTTTGGTTTATCTGCGTTTTTGGCCCAAAGGCCTCAGTTTTCTCTCTACCTCTGCCTTCCTGCCATGCAAGGCGGCCATTAGTGACGTTGGCTCGCCCGAAAGAAACTCCTATTCAATAGGTCTCCTTCGAGGAAAGAATATTTAAATATGAAGTTGGCAAGCAAGTTTATTTCCTTGGGGACTCTTTCCGTTTTCGTTTTCGTGGATCGAACTTTTATCTGCAGAATTTTATTGCTTGTTTCTGCCTTATCGTTGTTTTATTGATTTAATTTGTTTGGCCCGCGGCCGCAAAGTATGGCATATTCAAAAAGCAGCTTGGAAACGCCAGTTAAAAAGTTTTCTTGTTTTTCCCAACCGACACTTGGTAGGCATTTTGGAACATGGAAACTGAAAGTTGGATTTATTTTCTACCCAATTGCGGTTATTTTCTATTTTCTTATTTAAAACTAGTTATTAAAAACCTGAAAGGTAATTTCCTTGGGTGAAAAATACGTTTTATCTTTTCAAGTGAAATTGCAACTCAAGCTTAAGCCATAATGATTTATTTCTTGGCTCTAAGCTGAGGTCGAAATGGTTTCCCATTTATTTAAACTGTTCAATCTGAGATTTAAATATTTCGTTTGCAAGCCGGATTTCTTAACAATCCATTGCTGTGGGCTCCTCTTTTATCTGAGCCATTTCGAAGTGAAGAGAATTTATGGCTGAAAAAGACAGCTGCAAATGGAATCTGGCTTCCGAGGAATTTTCTTTCTTTCTTTACTTGTGCAATTAAATGGTGTTTTGGAAATTCTGCGCTAAATAGAAAGTTTTATATAATATTAATAATGTATAAAGGATGTAATAATGTATTAAAGGTAAATAATATACAATTTGGCATTCCTTAGCTGCTCTTTCCATGCATATCTAATTATTTTAGTAAAGTATCTTCTCAGCTTAACCCACAGCTCATTACACAATTTATATTAAAGCCGTAACTTAACCCTCGGCACTCAGCGAACATTAGCTGGCAGTTGGAGCGGGGCCAAAAGTATTTGCCATATTGCACTCTGGATTGCAAAAGTTCTTGGCCAGCATTCCGCCATAATCGTATAACTACGTATACAGTTCTAGCACTTCCTTCTCCAACACATATATATGAAAAAACAAGGACAACAAAGGATGTTTGAGGGGTGTGTGGGTGGTGGCAAAGCGGAAGAGGCTTGAAGCCATTGCAGTGGGTGAAGTGCAATTTCCAGGCCATAAAAAGGCTGGCCAGGGGTAAGCAGAAAAGTCCTTTCAGCCGGCCTTAACGAAAGCGTTTGCAGGTAATGGCCATCATCGCAGCCGGTTAATGCGGGCAACTTGTTCCTTTGGCAGATAACACGAGTTCCCAAAGTCCTCGCGAACATTGCGGAAAGTTTCGCTGCAAATTAAATGAAAAGTTAATATTGGCAGTGTGTCCGATAAACAATGGGGACACAGTCAACAAGTTAGTCCTCCTAATGCGATTATTGCACAGTGTCAAATATCTTTAATAAACGGGATTTAGTCTTGGTTTTAACAGGTGTATCAAAGAAGGCATTTTTCAATTCATCAGTTCATTTTAAAAATTTTTATTTTTACTGCATACTTTTAGGCACCTTTAATCTCTCTTGTTTTCGGTGGCCACTCGTAAATTATCTGTGTTATTCGTAGCATACTTCTAAGCTTTTTTCAAGGTGATTTTAAACCCCTAGAAACTTTTCTTTTTTTATAATGCAAACACTTGTTAAGAACTCTTAGCGTTCTTCGCTCTTCAAATTCAAATTAGTGGCGATTTTCTTGAGTGCCAAGAACAGTGTGCATTGCGAAACTCATTTAGCGGCAACAGCTGCTGCAAATTTATGCTCACGGCTCTTCTATTCTGAGCGTTGTTTTAGCCACCGCGGAGCAACCGCCACAAACTGTCAACGATTCCCACCGCATATTCATCCGGATGGCCATAAAGCAAGCAACCGAGCTGGCTAAATCCCAGCCAAACAGACGCTGTTCAAAGTCCTCTTGAGCTCAGCCGAGCTTTGGTAAATTCCTTATGTAATTATTGTTAAATTATTTGCTCTAATATTAATTTGCATCTATTGACTTAAAGTCTTATGTATGCATATAATAAAATCCCCTGAAGGCAAAGCATTTTGCATATAAACCAGCGTATATGCGGGCATTAGGTGTATTGATTTTATATTTAAATTAATTTTCAGCTTCTGTGAGCACCTGAGAGATTTAAAAATATTAATTTTAGCACCGGAAAGTATGCAGTGGAAAATGTATTTTTTAATCCTTACGAGCCGGCTCTCTCACTAGCAAACTTTATTTTTGTATTTCTATGGCTTTTGACCAATTAAACTTTCATTCCCGCACAATAACATTCTGTACGACGCAGGAAAATACACGATTTAAGTGGTTTCCCAAGGTTTATTTAAATAGTGGCCCCTTTGGTAATTATTTTTTTAAGTGCTCTCTCTCTCAGACGCAGTTTCTTTCTTTTTTTCCGCCCGACATCATCTGCAGCATCGCCTTAAGCCCCGAGCTTTCCATTCCTTTCTTATTTTTAGTGCCGCCCAGCCGCGAGGCAACTGCAGACGTGGGTTGTTCAGCAATTTTGTTTACATTTCTTGTTTTTCTTCTTTCCGCTGGTGTATTTAACTCACAATGACTTGTGACAGGGGCGGTGTCAAGCGGCGGGGGCGGGCAGGGGGTCACTTGGGGGCCGCGTGGAGGTGACACGTCCTGTCTCATTTCAGCTGCGGGGAGTCCCCGCACACACGACTGCAATGTCGGGGCTTCCTGCGCTGCAGTGCGACTCCCGCTGCGACCATTTCTCACCCGGAACCCACCACATGTATGCGCACCCGTGTGCCTTTCTGGGGGCGTTTCTGTTTTATGCTATTAATTTGACAGTTTCAGCTGCGCTGACAACTGGCTTTTCCCCAGACACCGAGCATAGCGCTTAATGGCGGCAAATTAATTGTTGTACTCCCCGGCTCTTCCCCAGATAATTGCCCAGCATCCAGGCTTTTTTTGCGAGGACAAATAACTAAAAGAGGAGAGAACTTAGAAATGGATTCAGCCGCTGCCGCCGCCGCCAAGCGCGTTCAAATCGAGAAGGCCCACAACTTTATGCGCCAGTATCGCGATCCCGAGTCCAGGGAGCTCAAGAAGCTGTCGGCCAACCAGTTCATGGATGTGTGGGCGCACTACGACAAGGATGGTGAGTCCTAACTATACCATAACTGTCATAACTATTATATTTATAAAATTTTATAAGGCACCAGCTTCATAAGAAGTACCCCTGGTCCTTATGACACGAACAAAACGTGGCTTACCACCCACGGGCGCTATAAATAGATTTATATAAGTATTATATATTTTTTTAATATTAAGCCCTTATTAAATAAGCTTTTAGTTATTTAATTGCATGTGCCATATCTGTCATCACTGTACAAAGTATTATTTTGTTCTCCAGTGACCCTAGCTTCTGGGCAATTTAACTTATGGAAACCATGTTAATATTTACAACTTCTATAGCCTTATTTGGCTAGCAATAATAGAAATGAAAATGAACCCTCTATTGTTACTTTCTCCCTTTGTTCGCCCCAGGAAATGGCTACATTGAGGGCACCGAGCTGGACGGATTTCTCAGGGAGTTCGTGTCGAGTGCCAATGCCACAGACATCAGTCCGGAGGTGAGCTTTAAGTGGATCTCGAGGTTGGTCAACGGCATCTTAATCTTTCTGCTCCAACCCGCAGGCTGTCACGGACACCATGCTCGAGGAGCTGAAGTCCTGCTTCATGGAGGCCTACGACGACAATCAGGATGGCAAAATCGATATCAGAGAGGTGGGTAGTGTCCACCTACGGCGCCCCCAGGACTATCGTTTACCGTCCCAAAACTGACCCACCGCACATTAAGACACAAATTTCGCTTTGATGGGGCCACCACGACGTATGCGCAATGTTGTCTGCATGGCGTTTTGTATTCGAAATGACATTTCCTTCGGTCGCGACGAGTCGTGGTGGTGCCTCCATTGCCTTTTCCAAATTGGTTTTTAAATGTCTCGACCCGCCCGAGTCCCATAAATTATTGGCATTTTCCCCTGAAACTTTCTGGCAAGGTTTTTCCCGAAAAAAAGTTTTCTTCGCTCTCCCTTATTTGGTGGGGGCCACATTAAATGAGTTTTTAATTGAAGTTGGACCAGCAGCAGCGGCACGGACTATTGAAAGGAGATTTTTCTGTATGGCTTGCTTTTTTTCTCTCCCACCAAATAATAAAGCACTCTGGGGAGCGGGCTGGCACAATGGACTTTTGATAAATGAGCGCCCGAAAAAGAAAGTTTCTGGGCAAGAAAAGTGAAAAGTTCAAGTAGCCGGGCCCCCATGGATTGCTGATTAAGGTCTGCTCGCAGTACAAAGGGATCCTGGCATTCATAATTCATGTTGTACACATTATGTATACGCCACGTCGTGCTTCGATTGCAATGGCTGTGGGTTACATTTCACTGTCAACAGGGTTTTGGCTCGGGGATAAACCTTAATTGCGATAGTGCAGTAATTACCAGCGGCAAATAAAAATGTAAATTCCACAGCCACGAATTATAAAGTTTTCCCGGCCACAGCTGATTACTAGTGAAGGGTGAAGGCTTCACAATTCGACACTTAAATTATGCCACAAACTTTTAACGAATGCCTGGTGGCGAAACTTTTCCGCTTGCTCGCTAATTAAAGTGCCGGGGAATTTTCTTGGTTCTGCACCCAATGCAGCGTAAAACTAGAAGACCCATTTAGTTCTCCTTTTAACAACCCGATTTCATTGTCAAGTCACGCATTGAAACAAGAGGAATTCTTTTGCAGCTCGCCCAACTTTTGCCCATGGAGGAGAATTTCCTTTTGCTCTTCCGCTTCGATAACCCCCTGGAATCCAGCGTCGAATTCATGAAGGTAGGTGCAGGTGACACTCGGGAATGCCAACCCCTGAATCCTGAATCCTGAATCCCCAATTCCCCAACTAATTCGCAATCCCCTCTCGCTTCGCATTAAATTAGATCTGGCGCGAGTACGACACCGACAACTCGGGCTACATCGAGGCGGATGAGCTGAAGAACTTCTTGCGCGACTTGCTCAAGGAGGCCAAGAAGATCAACGATGTGTCCGAGGACAAGCTCATCGAGTACACCGACACCATGGTGAGTGGTCAGAGATCTTAATGTAAATTATCCCAACTTTGAAGCTGGAACTTGAACTGCAAATACTAAATCAAATCGAACACTTTTGGTTGCATTTTTCGGGTTTTCGTTTGAATAATTTACACTATAAAATATATAAATAATATATAAAATATTTTTTAATTGTCTCTATTAGCTTTTGAATTCAAATAATGTTGTTAAAAGAAATCTTTTATGTTTATAGGTATATCAATTAAATAGGCAGTAAATCGAAAAAATAAAAGAAAATAGAAAATGAAATGAAACATAAATGATTTATTAATGAACTTTGACTGTTTAGGGAATAAAAAAGAAGACATCAAAGTGTTCATAATTGATTAAATCTATTTTTAAATAATAATCATTTAATCAAACACATAACTAGAATGCCTAGACAAAAACAATTCCCTCTAACTATGCAGATCATTGACAGTTGCCCTAATGTATGCAATTCACACACAATGGTGTAAATTATTCAGTTTCCCAATTAGCAATAATGTATGCCCAACCTCCGTCCTTTCAGCTCCAAGTATTCGATGCCAACAAGGACGGACGTCTGCAGCTGTCGGAAATGGCCAAGTAAGTGTCCTCGAAGTGGCATTCCAAATTCCAGGCAGCAGCCAGCAAACCAACTTATTTATTGCAGATTGCTTCCGGTTAAAGAGAACTTCCTGTGCCGCCAGGTGTTTAAGGTAAGTGACAAGCACTTGGTATGCCCATGACTCCCAGCCAAGCCAGAAAACATCGTTCAACCGAGGAAATTGCCATCGGGATATCGCGGTTTTCATGAAATTTAATATTAAGAATTTGCCTAAGCGAAACCGACTCGGCTTGCCTTGAAAACAGAACACGTTAGCACCTAGGTTAGCCTGGTTTTTGGTTTCTCACTAGCTGCAGCCTTTACTAAATAACTATTAAATAGCTTTGCAACTAACTCAATCAGCAATGCATTTTTATTTAGTTTCATGATTTATTTAACTATTATTTTGGGCAATGTCTGTGCCGACGGGGGGAAAATAATTTATATGCCATAGATTTCACTTGAATTTGTATGCTATAACAAATAAATTGAATACCAGACACGGAATTAAGGTGGCCTAACAAAATTATGTGTATGAAAAATACACAAAATCTGATTAATAATTATTAGTAGAAAAGCTTTCACACATGAGCAAGCAATTACCTGTATAAAAGCAAGGCAATATTTCTATGCATTCCATTGCATTTTCGTTTACTAAAAACAAATAAAAACCGATTGTTCATTCAATAAAAACTTTAAAAAGAAATGGTTTGAAAGGGAAAGTACTAAAAGCAAATAGGATTGGATAAATGCATTTTTCCCCAAGTTCTAAACCCTTTTAGTGCCTTTCCCTCCCGCTTGACAGATCAAAAAAAGAATTTTAGAAAGAACAAAGCCACTATTTACTTTTCCTTTTCCTGTCCAAACAAATTCGACACTGAATGCAACATTGGAAAGTTGTGGCCATAATAAAAAATATATTCTTGATCCCCATTTGGGCGCCGTCGCAACAAACAAAGCCATGGCCAAGGCAGAAATAGCTGTTCCGCCGAATAAAAAAAGGAAGATATATTGTCTGCAATCGTAAAAATAAGCGAAGCAAAATGGCAAAGCTCAGCTGAAACTGGCAGGTGCTTTCGCCCAATCTCTCCTCTGGCTTTCTTTTTTTCGGCGAAATCAAATGCGTGGGAGCTGGCGGAATCAATTTCCGAGAGCAGAAGCCTCCTTGTTCCCCAGTTTTTGCTGAAGCGTCAACAGATTTGATGCGATTTGAATTGGGTTGTAAAAAGAGGGGATGAGAGGCTAAACAGCAACCACTGCATAAACAGAAGGTGGAAAGTCCCCAAATGGCCGGCCATTAAATACTTTAATATTAGTTTGCCTCAGACACAGATACCCCGGCAATTAGCAGAAGAAAAGCCATGTGGTGTTTGGGAAAACAAACTTTTTGGCCACCGCCACCAGATGTTGGGGCTTAAAATTCCCCAGGGAAATTCTACGAACCCATTTGGACTTGGAGAGCCGAAATGCTGATGCTGCCAACTGCGGTTAAATGAAGCACTGTCATTGCATTCGAGGCGGCCTCCGAGTGTCACGTAACTTCCCGCAGGCCAAAACTTGGCCAAAAGTGTATGTACTTTGAGCATGTTCTCCGCTCTCGCATTTTAAGGATTTTGGCAAGGAGTGGGGACATCCCAAGAATCCTTTATGTTCTCTTCGCAGCAGCTGCTTCAAGAAGTCCGCACGAGAAAAACGCCCCAAATTTATGCAGGCCTAAGATTGATTTTTTCATCTAGATTTGTATTAGACATGGGTGGTAAGGCATTGACATATATTTATTAGGGAAATAATGAAATCTATTTATAGACCTTATAGTAGAGAGCGTAATCCAAGATAACACATTCAAAATTGGTTAATATTTGAAATATTTTTGGAATTATACCATGTTTTCCAGGGCATAGCTGATGGGGAAGTTAGAAGAGGTCCCCTGTACAAATTATTTATAATACTTATAATAGGCAGGCGGAAATAAATGTTGAGCCCTTCTCAGCCCCGTAAACTCCCAATTTGCTGAGCCAGCCCCTTCGAAATTTTCCGATTCGCGTTCTCCACGCCTTGAGCAAACGAAAACTCTTTCTTTTTTCCCGTGTTCGTCCTCGTGTTTGGATTTCCTTTTTGCTGTTTGCCACACGAACCACATCGCCACATATGTACCATCCATGGAGGAGCAAAGAAACCACCTCCCTTCGGCTGTCGGCGTTGTTCTTGGCAATCAAGTGGGCTAGATCCACAGAAAAATGGTCTGGGGATGGATGTGGAAGGGGGAGATCGGAGGGCATCGAGAGCTCTTATTGTTATTTGCTGCAAATGTACGTGCTTCAGTCGCATTGACGCTCATTCCCATTGCTCATTGGCAGCAGTTGCCGAAAACTTGGATGGGTGGGATATCGGGGGACTTTTGGGGGCAGGCGCCACCTCCAACAGTGGCATCAAAATCAAAAGTGTTGCATTCAGCCTGTACTCACTTTGTATTGGTTTGGATTGCCATTCGATTCCCATTGCACTAAATCACTTTGTTGGCACACCCACGCGCTGTTTCCAAACCAAGCGGAAAATCTGGGAGGGGAGGCTAATGAAAATTGGCATTTTCCATGTGGCATACCAGTCCACTATTTGCCAGCTAATTATTTGGGGCTTCGCAAAGTTAAGAGATAACTTTTTGCGGTGGAAATACTTTGCATACTCTGAAATGGAAAAATAGTTGGCAAAGCTGGGTGATTTATTATTTAAAAGTATAAAGCTTCGGTTTCAACAGGAGAAATTTAATATTAACTTATAAAATAGAAAATTATAATAATGATGAATTTATTATTTTCGTTTATTTTATAATTGTTTTAAACATAGCAATACTGAAAAATCCCAAATAAATTATATATAATATATATTTTTGAAATTTGGGGTTTTGTTTTAGGTTTTTACTTTACAAGGTATTTTTGAACTTTGTTTTTTATTTTTAGATTTCTATACTGGCCCCTGGTTGATTTCCCCATTTTAAAGGTTCTTTTTTATATAAAACACATAGGTTATCATCAGAAAACCGTGTAATTCTTAAGTTATTTTCCCTTTCAAACCAAACATGTAAAAGTCAGCTTGATGTGAGCTTAAATCCTTCACGCTTTCCAATTCCGAATGGGAAGCTGGTGTAAATTCAAATGCATCTCGAATGTCTCCCCAACGAGATATTTCTGTTCCGTGTGGGCAATCCTTCCCGGGATCCGAGGAGGGAACTTGGGCAATGTAGCGATGTGCACTCAGTGGAGCGGCAGTCCGAGCGAAAGGCAGCAGAAGCCGCAGGATTGCACAACGAACAATGCTCGGTGCTGGGTGCTCGGTGCTCATGGGTTGCATGCCGCATATTTGCTCATTGTTACAGCTCGCAGCACAAACGACATTTTATTTGGGTTTTATTGATGGCCGTGGAGTGGGCAGTGGGCGGTGGGGAGTGGGGCAATCGGGCGGATGAGTAATGCATAACAATGTAGCGGGACAAGTTGGATTTTAATCGAAAAGCCCCGGTGCGGACATGGTGGCTATCCCTCAGTTCCAAGCCACTGAGTCCCGAGTCATGAATCCCGGGGAATGCCAAGGCAGCCTCTAAGGGCACCTGGCTGGCGGAGATATGCGTATGCACCGCACTGTAGCAGCGCACCACCGTAAGTCGGTCGTTATGAAGTGCCATAAAAATGCGGACAGCCTGGGCTCAGGCAGCCATAAAATAGGCATTTCCAGCACATTTAGCCAAGGTGCAGTTATTACTTTTATATACAATTTCTTGGGACCATAAAAGCCGGGGCTTGCATCAGCATTTTGATAACCGCAGAGGGGCTGAGAGGCCGAGCTATGTGCAGGATATGCAGGATACTCCAGGGCCACTGCAATGGCCCCTAAACTTTTCGCAGGAGCCGAAACTTCTGTCCCCGGGCAGCTACAATTATGGGGCGCACTGTACTGCTGGCTGGTGGCCAAAAGTGCCAGAAAGCGTTATGCTAATGCACATCACGTATTCGCCGCATGCACCGCAACGAGCAGTGACATAATGTGCTGCAACAGGAAAAGCCAGTGGAAATGGCAGCAATAGGTGTGGACAGGGCGGGGACACTACGGCAGGACATTGGGAAAAACAACCCGGTACACTTGGCTTTTTGTCAGTCGCCTTATTTCTAATGTTTCACGGTTTTTGTGGTTCTAAGTGAAAACGTGACGGCGCGGCACAGACAACTCTTCAGTTCAGTTTCTTATGAGTTCCGAACTTACAACTAGTTCGATTTCTTATAGCAATCAACCTTCAAAGCAGAACTTTTGCTCTCTAATTGGTAATGCATATGTTCAACTAAGCGTATACTTAATATTCTCACTCTTAATTTAGCTGCATCCAGATCTTAGATCTTTTAGCTTACTAAAAATAACTAAAACTCTAGCCTAAAAACATATATACAATTTAAACATAAAGGGTAATCAAAGCGGTTGAACGAGTATTGTTTATAAAAAGAATTCCGCCTTGATTACTCTTAAACAAGCAATTTAATTTTAGTTTACAACCTTTCTAACTTTCTATATATATCTTTTTCGTTTCCCCCGCCTACCTCCTCTATGCCATCTGTATCTATATGAACATAACAATATACTATATATCTCTGCATATACTTCTATAATCTTGTGCATTTTTATTTCGACAACCAACAACATAACAATAATCAAACTAAAAATAACAATTAACGACCTAATTATACCGTGCACGTGGTGTATAACATTTGGGCTGCCACCTTCAACTTCCGACTTATTTCACAAACGCAATTTGAAAACCAACTCTGAAACCGAACTAAACAATTACCGCAAATCAAAACTTTTTGCCATCTGCTGTATATACAAAAAATTTGCATTCAACAATCTGCAACCTATTGCACTGCCAACAATGAAAACAAACAAAAATATTTCGTAAAACAATAATACACAAACTATTTACATTCCTGCAAACAAAACCGAAACCAATGAAATGAAATAAATAACATAAAAAACTTATATGTATAAAACCACACACTAAAGGAGGGCATTGATGTAAGTATTTTCCACCTCATCACCAAGCATTCAAACAGTAATACAATTGCCCCTAAAAAGAATTCATGTGGGTATATAACGATTATAGACACTGGTGGCCCATTAAAGCTCTCAATAAAATGTTATTATTTTGTGCTTTGGATAATACTTGTTTAAATAGCCGTTTTTTGTTTCACTCTCGATGAGAACTCAAGAATCCCAGCCGATTGAATTCGTTTTTTCGTAGTTGGCTTGTTTTTCCACCCCTTTCAGCAAACAAAAAATATAAAAGAACAGCATAAGTGCTTTGAATGTGTCTTCTTGATGGACAGAAAAGCATGACTGCAGCATGGTTTGTTTAATTTGAGTGTATGAATCCTTTAGTAATATTAAAATAGAAATATATTCAAGTAAACCGTAGAGATATTAATATTTTTGTCTTTCCACTTGCTATAAAGCACTTTAAAAAGTCTCCTAAAAGTATGCCTCAATATTTTTATTTTGGAAGTCTTATTTTAAAGTTTACTCCAGCATACTTAAATACATATAACTATGTGATTTCAAAATACAGATATTTTAATCTTTAAGGGCGTATAAGTAAAAGAAACAGCAATACCCAAAAGTATGCAATAACTCATTGTATTTAGAATTGCAAATATACAATTTTTATGGCATACTTTTAGACAAAATCAAGTGACTTCTCCAGATATTTCAATCGTTAAAGGGTACTGCAACGACCCCACCCAAACTATATTAACTTGTTCTTGTTCTGGTGATTAATAAAAGCTCACTGCTTATTAGCGATAAGAAACTAAACTTTCTGCCAGTAAAAGTTTTGGCAATTTGCCAATTTTTAGGGTCCTCACTATGAACCTTTCTCCAGTTACAAATGCGTCCCCAACCACAGGGCAAGTCGCACCAGAGAATGATAGCTACGAGCTACTAATTAGACTTTTGATGGCACTGGTCCACCCCATTGCCCCACTTAACACGTCCGGATCCCAGGCCCGAGTACGTGAACAGCTTTGCTCCTAACGATGTGAGGTCCACGCAAATTACACGTTGATGCGGAATTCCATCTCCTCCTCCATGGGAACCTTTTGCATAATTTAGTCATTCGGCGCGGGGTCCCTGGGTGCGGGGAGTGGATATATTTTGTGGCTCTGCCATATGGATAATGGCAGCCGCAGGCTGACACGCTCTTCGCCACCGGCTTTTCAAAGTGTTGAAGTGTAAAATAATTACTTCATTTCATCAATGTGTTGGGCCGTATGCCACATCACATCACGTTCAAGGCGCAATTCTACTTAAGTAAGAGCAATTTGCCAAAGAGCCAGACCAGGCCAGGCCACAAAAAAGCCGAGAAATATATATATATATATCACTGGGTTCGTGTGAAATTCAATTTAAGGAGTTTAGCCACCGCCGTGTGGAAATGGGTTCGAAATTTATAATGCCCTGGCCAAGCACATTTTTTAAAGGTTTAGAGGTAAAAGGGTACCCACTTAATGGGTTTCTAATCCCGTTAAGAACGCAAAAAGAAAGCGCCAACTGCGTTTTCATGGCGCCAGTAAAACAAATGTTATCCGACTTTCCCAAGGATAAAGAAAACAAAACGTTAAGTTCCACCTCGCAGCTTTCCACTCGCACCTTTCACGCACTGGGAAAAACTCTACTAATTGGAATTTTATTTTAAGAGTTATATCTTTACAAACAAGTTCCTCAAAAAATATTAAAATATCTCGCAAACAAAATGCCACAGTGATAATTAAAATAATTGCATACTTTTAAGCACCATAGGAAATAGGAAATAAGTTTTTTTTTTTTTTTTTTTTTTTTTTTTTTTAATTAACATCTTTATTTAATATAATCCAGGAACAGATCTAATTAAAGCCTTTAACCTAAATGTTTTCTTAAGTAAATAATCTCTTAATTATAAATTATAATTAGTTTTCAACTTGGTATATAGGAGTAGATCAAATTACGACTAGTTTCAAGTAAATAATATATTCATATTAGTCTCTTAGGAGCAGCCCAAAATGTCTTCTTTTGAGCCTGCGAATTGGGATAGCCCCCTGTAATCTCCGGGCTAGACGATTACGGTGGGCAGTTAGACGGTCGTTGTACCTGCTTGAGAAGAACGATATTTGGTCTTCAACAAGACTCAGGTTTAGGTCATTGTGAAGCGTTTGGCCGCTAACGAACCACTCACAGCCAGTGATTTGTCTTAATGTTTTGTTCTGGACGGTTTGGAAACGTTTTCGGTGGGACGCAGCCGCCACTCCCCAAATTTGGATTCCATATCTCCAAGTTGGTGCGATGATTTGTTGATAAATGTGCCGCTTGCATCTTAGAGATAGTTTGCTTTTCTTGTTTAGCATCCAGAATAATTGGTTCCGCTTTAGGTTGCACATTTTGACGACTCTGGCAATATGTTCTCGGAAGGTTAGGCGTTTGTCCAGTGTGAGGCCTAGGTATTTCGCCTTAGTCGCTTGCTCTATGTCCACATTATTAATGTGGACCACCGGAGTTGTTTTTCGGCGTAACGTAAAGCAAACGTTTACGCATTTGCTTTCGTTGATTTTGATATTGTTCGCCGTGGCCCATTTCTCGAATTCGTTGAGGTAGGTTTGCAGCGTTTGTGAAGACTCGGTCTCACTGTTCGAGGAGCTGAGAAAGCAGACGTCGTCAGCGAAGCTGGCCAGCAGCATTTTGCTGTTGTCGTAGGTCATTTCTTCATAGCTTGGCTTGGGGATGTCTGCTGTAAAGATGGAGTACAGTAGCGGTCCTAAGACGCTTCCTTGGGGAACGCCAGCTGTAATGGCAACATTTGCAGAGATTGCGTCTCTGGACTGGACGCAAAAATCTCTGTTTGTGAGAAACGATCTGATGAGCTTAAACAGGTTGGCTGGCAGCGCTGTTTTGACTTTGGCTAGTAGTCCCGGGATCCAAACTCTATCAAATGCCTGTTGTATGTCAAGAAAGATGCCGTTGCAGTATTCTTTATTGTCGTAGGCCTTCAGGATGTGATTGACTACACGGTGCAATTGCTCAATCGTACTGTGGCCGGCTCTGAATCCGAATTGGTGCATTGGGATAGTATCATTGTCTTCTAGGTGTATTATAAGTCGGGAAGCTATCAGCCTTTCCATTACCTTCGATAAAGAGGGCAGGAGGCTGATAGGCCGGTAGGAGCATGGATCCTGTTCCGGTTTCCCTGGCTTTAGAATCATACTGATTCTAGCACTCTTCCATTTTTTGGGAAAGTATTGCACTCTAAGTATCGCATTGAATATCAATGTGATAAATAATAGTGCTCTCTTGGGAAGGATTTTAAGTACTGCGTTGCTTACTAGGTCATGACCTGGCGCCTTTCGACTTTTGAGGGTACGTATCATGTTTGAGACTTCTTCCAGACGGATATGTCTTATTGGAGGTGACATCTGGAAAGGGCGCTGTAGTATTTCGTTTATTCTGTTGATATCCTCCTCGGATGCGAAATTAAACGCAGTGAATCTGTCGCCAAGGTGTTCCGCAAATGTTTGTACTTGCTCTTCTAAGGAGCGACACCAGTTACCATTGCTGTTCTTCAGAGGCGTAACTTTCTGTGGCATTCTTTTTACTTTTTTGGTAAAGGACCACATATTAAAAATGGAATCATTAGAATAGTCCATATTGGTCAGCATATGTTCGAATTGCGCATTTTTCAATTCAGCCATGGCAACGTGAAGCTCTCTGGCGCATCTATGCCATTGAGCTTTATCCTCAGGACTGTGCGTTCGAATATAACGTCTTCTCAGTGCTCTCTTACGGACTAGAATCTCTGCAATGTTTGGGTCAATTCTATTCGAGTGGCGTATGAGGAAATAAGAATTTGTATAGATGAAACATTTAATTTGTATAATTGGGACCTCATTTTGTAAATTTTTTATTTAACCTTAAATAATGATTTTTCTTTCTATTAAAACTAAATATTTTTCCCAGTGCCCACTGAAAACTTTTGAACTTGAGGCGCCACCTTGGCCACGTTGCATAACCCCCAAAAAATTACAACTGCACGACTGTGTGGGAGTGTTTTATATGTATATAAAGGTGGGCTTACATATGAGGCAAAATAATTCGAGCAATTTGCCGTGCGCAAATGTAATCAATAAATTTCGTGTTTCCCTCGAGGAAAACACATCCGGTGCAATCGCGAATGAGAGCGACGAGTGCTAAAGACAAATCTGCTGTACCTGAGCCGTAATTCATATTAATTAGCCAGTGTCAACGGCAGAAAACACACATATTAATTGGCTGCATGTTTTATTCGGCCTAATTAGGCTTTGGCCATAAGTATAACGAATGAGCATGAATATGGAATATCTTTTTTATTCAGTTCCCTTGGGTTATTACTAAGCATGACTTTTCGTATGTCATTAAATCCCTTAAAGCATGTTTGTATTATAATTGCTTTTGTTTTGCATGAATTCGTGCCTTCGGCGCTTTGTATTTAATCTATCAAAAAAGAAATTGCACTAAAAGACAAACCTCGACCTGTAGATTAGGTCCCTAATTAAATAGGGGAAAAATACTATGATATCCCAGATAAGTCATTGAAAAAGTTGCAGAATAATCTGAGTCAAAATAAAACTTTTGTCACTTCCACAACATGTTGTTAAATATTTGCTGTACACAACACAAGATTTCAATTTTATTATGGATTTAGCATACTTAAAGCCTATAAAAATATTAATATAACAATATTTTCTTTTAACTTGTTGGTGAGTTCCAGTTTCGAGTATAACTTATAATAACAAGTTTTTGTTAACTTCAATGGGAGTTTAAAAGTATGCCAAATCTAGGTTGTACCCCAAACTTATAAATAAACATTTATGTAAAACTTGTATGTCAACAAAGATTTTTAGAAAAATATATAACAAATGTTTTTATTTTATATCCACAGGGCGCCACAAAGTTGACCAAGGAAGATATTGAAAAAGTATTCTCGCTCTACGATCGTGTAAGTAATCTAAATAATTAGGAATATTAGTTTTAAGGATAGTTAAAATATAAAATATCATTATGTCAACACAGGATAACAGTGGCACCATTGAAAATGAGGAGCTCAAGGGTTTCCTCAAGGACCTTTTGGAGCTGGTCAAGAAGGTGGGTACCCGCCAAAGGTTCAGTGAAGGGATTTTTAGCATTTTGGTGGTTCCAGGACGACTACGATGCCCAGGATCTGGCTGCCTTCGAGGAGACCATCATGCGGGGCGTGGGCACCGACAAGCATGGAAAGATCTCGCGCAAAGAACTCACCATGATCTTGCTGACACTGGCCAAAATATCGCCCGACGACGAGGAGTAAGCCGGCGGCTGGAGAACATACCAAGAAGAGATTTTAGCCAACTCTATTTTTGTCACCCAATCGAGGGAAATCCAGATGAGAGGCCAACGAGGGCTTCGAGGCAATTGTTTACTTTAGAGCTGCATCCACGGGGCGGCGAAGAAAAGATTTTGGTATCGGGGGAAGATCCTGAGCGAACTGGGATCCAAACCGAGGCGAAGCTATTGGTAACATAAATCTAATATAAATGTTTCAATCTTAAATAAATGTTTATCGTACGTTAAGATGTTGAGAGTATATTTCCCCCAAAGTCAAAACCGAAAACGGAAATCTATCCAATCAAACAATTTGCAACACTGAATCGAGCCACTTAAAGTAAACAATTAAGAATTGATAACATCAAGATCAGTACATCGATTTTATATTATATTATACATGTATTTATATTTTCTATGTGTATTTGCATAAAGTATTTTATTTAATTACCAATTAAACTCGAAATAAAAGTAGTTATACATTAAGGATACAAGATTTATTTGAGATTACCTAAGCAAAAACGTATGTGTGGCTACAATCTGTAGATAATTGTTGTTAATAATTGTGTCAGTATGCCCTAGCTCGGCAGCATAATAAGTATTCTTCTCGAAGGGTGGGTGTGCTCAGGCACCCCATTGTACGATGTATATCTCCCGCAAACATCAATCAATCAATCAAGAGCCACTTGCATCTGCCCGAGGGTGGACGCTGCTAATGCAGGTGAATGCAAATGCATCTCCCACCTGAACGTGACGCTGTCACGCTGAAGGGTGGAAATGTATCTGGTTAACGTTGGAGACACTCGTCCTTGCATTTTCCGCCCGAGGGCCTGTGTAAGAGGAGATTACGAGGTGCAGATTGGGGCCAGCTGGCAGCATTTCCACTCAATTTCCCTGCTTAGGCGAATCGGTAACTAAACCTAAACGAAAACTTAAAGTTAACCTACTACGCTATGAACTATCTAACTTTTTCAAGGTGCTATAGCTATATAAATTACGACTTGTTTCCGGTTCCTTTCCTGCCTTTCCCATTCCTTTCTTTGAAACCAAACTAATTGAATTCTAAAAAACTAACAATTAACTTAAGCTTTAAAACCAAGACAAACTGGTGCAATCTTGAAAGGGGTTTACCCAAGGATTCACTTTTAAAACTTCAAATATGATTTGGAAACCACTTGGAACTACTTTAAAAATGAAACCCTGAGTAAATCCGATTGTACACACCCGTACATGCAACAAAATGCCAACTTAACGTATAAATAACTAATTACGATACAACTCTATATGATAACATACTTATGCTAATCCTAAGATATTGTTCAAACCACATGCATGTAAAGCTTCGAAACTGACTTCTCTATATATATATACAAGATACCAATATCGAATATCTAACTGGATATATGTCTAATACTATGAAAATACAGAAGAAATGTTTTAATAAAGTAAATACAATCTATGCAGACATCAAGGGGTCAGCACTCCATGCGCGGTCTTTCGCTTATCTCCACCTTATAGAGGCCTTTGTAGCGCCGGTTGCGTTTCTCCTGGAGCTCAAGAAGATCATTCAGTTTCTTCAGCAAATGAGTGGCACTTAAAACGTTTTCGGGAGTAGATTCACCAGGATCCAATTCCGTGTTAAGGAGGTGGTTGACTTTGTCCATGGTTTTCTTGATGCGCAAACAGAAGCTGATGGATAGTTTTCATAGAAAGTACTTTCAATAAACCTGAGATATAGTTACCACTTGGCCTCCGTTGTTATATTTCCTATGATAAGCTTCCAGGCCATGCAATTCTGCAAGTGCCAGGCACAATAGCAACTCCCCAGAGTTTCCGTGAAGGGATCTTTCCATTCCTCGATGATCGCACACTGAGCTGGCGGAAACCTCACCTTCTCCACCAGCCAGGTGTGCCAGATAACAACATCTCTGTCCTGAAAATTCACTTCACTGCTCCTTGCTTTCAAATCCATGGAGGCAAGGCGCTGATGAGTTGCCATTGATGCCCTGACCTTGGGTTTTCTTCCGAAATGTCGCTCCAGGAAGGCAGCCGCCTCACTGGGTTGGTCATGGGGGCTAGGTTCGCTTACTGGACCCAGCTCCATCATCCCGTTTTGGAAGTTCAACCAGGAGGGATTCGCGCAGAAGGATCGAGTTGAGGCATCTGCATAAGTAATAAAGGTTTCGCTGACGGATTTTATTTTGGTGAGTGATTGATTGGAAAATTAATACGCAGTTCGACTTCTACAACTCTTACTTCCCTAAGTTCAAACTTCAGTAAGATTAACTTTTCAATATCCTTTTTATGCCCCAGCAGTATAGTTAACCCTATCTGTTAGATTAATATTTTTTCAAAAACTTAAAAAAATGTTTAAAAACACTATCTTACTATCAATGATATTATAAATCGTCATACCTTCTAACAATTACAATTTTATTCACATGAAAGGGATCAAGTTGACAGTACAGAAGAGAAGAAAGGCGGAGGGTCACATCAGAGCTTGAGGATTTCCCGTGATCGATCCTCCACTTTGATTCGCTTCCTCCATAGATGATATTCAACTCACCCGCTGCCGATGCTGACCACCAACTTGGTGATAGTCCCACAGCGGGGCGTGGCAATTTCTTTTCGAGTCATACGGGAAATTTTTTGGGGATATCTCGAAAGACGTACATAGAAAAGAGAACTAACAGTCGGAGACTACTAGCTTGTGCCAGCTTTCATGGCTTTCATGTCCAACTTCTGCTGGTAGGCCAGTCTCTGGAGAATGGTGGGATGGGTGTGGTGCCAGCAGGCATACCAGTTGTCGTAGACCGGGAAGCTCATGTGATCCGCATAAATCTTGATCAGGGCCAACCGCAATTGGATGGAGTAGCCCATGCGATGGGCAAAGCTGTCGGCGGCGTACTCAAAGCGACGTAGATTCCACAGCATGAGGACATTGGCCAGAGTGAGATACGGAGTGAGAGCGAATCTCAGGACAATGATGAAGCCCACGATGATGGGCATGACGCCAGGGGCGAAACCCACTGCCATGTACAGCTGCGGGCAGTGGAAGAACAGTCCAAAGAGTCCCATGGTGAGGAAGAAGTGAATCTTCATGATGATCGTGGCCTTGTAGAAGTGGCCGTGCTTCCAGTGACCCAGCTCGTGGCACACCACGCCCGCCACCTGCATGTTGGTCAGGCCCCTGCCCACCTCGTAGGGCTGGATCTCGCTGGAATCCTTTCCCTTGTTCAGCAGCAATGTGTCAAAGATCACAATTCTTTTCAGGCAGCAGCTTCCGTAAAAGTAGGCATTACTATACTGCATTGTCCGGGTCTTGATAATAAACACACGATTCATGGGGAAGCCCACCACGTCGCAGACGCGCTTCACCTCCGCGTACAGGGTAGTGCCCTCCGGCAGAACCACCTGTCGTCCAATGCACGGAATACAGCAGTAGGGCAGAAAGAAGACCAGCAGCAGGGTGAAGACGGCCCAGAAGAGCCAGAACCAGAGGAAGAAGTAGTAGCCAATGAACTTTACGCTCATCACAATGGCCGCCGCCAGCGGGAGCAGGACGAGCTGGCTCAGGAGAATGGCCAGGAGGCCAATGCAGCAGTAGAGGTACCAGGGAAACTTTCCCGACATCCCGTAGCGCAGCTCCAGCAGGCACTTGTCGTAGATCAGCACCGGCAGGAACCTCAGGCAGATGTAGATGGTCAGGTAGAACACGAAGATCATGCTGATCCAGATCTCCGCGGTGGTTACCTTCTGCAAGGTCATGACAGCCAGGCTCCAGAGGAAGGGATAGAAACCGAAGATCAGCTCACACAGCGAAATGGCCAAGTCAATCAGGATCTTCCACAGCTGCAGCTCCGTTTTGTGCAGCTCATAGATACGGGCACGATGGTAAATTTCCGGCGGAATGATTCCTCTCAGCTCCTCCGGCACTATGATCGCATTCAGACATACCAGTTGCTGGGCAAAACAGATGCGACATCAGTGGGTAAATCTGAGGACAACTCAGCACCACTTACCTGTCTCTTGGTGAGGATCAGTTCCCACACACGGTCAACTAACACGATCAGACATAATATCACCAGTACTATGATAGGGTCTACCTTTGGCCAAGTATCGTAGAATGCCATCAAAACTTATCATGTTCCCCCAACAAACAACAGCGCTGGTTGTAAAATATATATCTATATTACCCAAGCCGGATAATTCAATCAGAACCTACTACGTTTGGAAAAAGAAACCGTGAAAATATATTGCCTAACGTCGAACTTCATCCAGCCGCGCCAAACGATCCAGAATGGTGGGATGCGTGTGATTCCAGCTGGAGTAGCAAGGATCCGAGACGGGAAATGCCATATTATCCGCATACAATTTGAGCAGCGCCTGGCGAAGCTCACTGGCGTATCCTAGTCGGTTTGCAAACCTATCCGCCTGGAACTCAAAGCAGCGCGTCATGCTCAGCATGCTGAAGTTGGCCAGCGTCATGTAGGGAGTCAGTACGAAGCCGAAGATGATGAAGCACCCAATGACGATGGGCTGCAGGCCGGGAGCAAATCCCACTGCCTGATAGATGGGCCCGTGGGCAAACAGGAAGGCAAACAGTATGATAGTCAGTATGAGATGGAATTGGAAGACCAGGATCGCCTTATAGAAGTGGCCATTCTTCCAGTGACCCAGTTCGTGGGCCACCACAGCCGTCACCTGGGGGTCCGTCAGTCCCCTGCCCAGCTCCTCCGGCGACAGCTGGGTGAGATCTTGCTTGCCCCTATTCAGCAGCAGCGTATCGAAGATCACAATTCTCTTGAGGCAGCAGCACCCATAGAAAAAGGCATTGCTTCCCATGTTGGGATCGTGCACTCGGATGATGCGTACCTGGCTCATGGGGAAGCCCACCTGCCGCGTAAGGTTCTCCAGTTGGCTGCGCAGGTTCGAGTTCTCCAGCGGCACACGCTTTCCCACAAAGGGATCGATCAAGAAGGGAACCAGCAGGAGGATGATGACCGTCAGGATCAGCGACTGAAGGTACAAGCCCAGGGGAGCGTAGGCGCCCAAGCCGATAAACATGTACACCAAGGCGACCACCACCGCAGTGGTAACTACTGCTCCCAAAATCAGGTCAACGAAAAAGTGACAGATGCGGAACCAAAACGATGGCTTCGCCCTGGGTTGCAGACTCTTGATGCAACATTTCTCGTAGATCATCGCCGGAACGTTTTTGAGCCAGAAATATATGCTCAGCATGAGCACAAAGATCACGGACACGCATGCCTCGTGCTCCATCCATTTGGCCACGGCGCATTTGCCGGCCATTCCATACAGCCAGGCGTAAAAACCGAAGTAGAGCTCCAAAATACCCATTATAACCGCCGTAAGCAGGGTGTTGACAATCGTGAGCCATCCTCTGTGGATCTTGTAGACGCGCATCTTGTCGTAGAGTTCCTGCGGCAAGTAAGGACTAATCACACTCGGGACCCGGTTCGTTTTGTAGGTCAAATTTATCTGAAAGAGAAATAGTAAATTTAAAAACCACTTGAAAGATATGCTCATCACTCACGTCTCGCAGCAGCAGATAAACGGCCCAAAGATTGTCCATGATCAGAAAGGCAATGATTATATAGAGAATAGCAATTGGGTCATCCCAGAAGTATGCAGACATGTTGGGTTCCTCTGACAACAGCCTGACATTTTAGGCATATTTCTTTTTAATTTTTTAAGCTCCGTTAGGGAATCATTTTCGGCTAGGTTCTGATTGACGGATTTTAAACAACCAGTTTACATGAATGAATGAATGAACATTCTCTTAGTGCAAAATCTGGAATATTTTGTTGGGGAAGTCCCCTTACTTTATTACTTGTACGTTAAAACAAAGGGAACAGTGTATACTTTGGTCTTCTGTGATTCTTGCCGTCCTAGTTCAGTTTCTTCTCCTCCTTGAGCTCCTTGAGGCGATTCAGCCGCTGGAGCAGAGTGGGGTGAGAGTGGTTCCAGGTGGAGTACAACCAGTCGTAGACGGGGAAGCCAAGGTTGTCCACATTTAGTTTGATCAAGGCCTGACCCAGCTGGTCTGCGAATCCCAGCTTGAATGCGAACTCATCAGCCTGGTACTCAAATCGTCGCGACAGGATCGTCAATGCGAAATTCATCAGTGCGTTATACGGGGCCAGGACATAGGTGAAAACGATCAACAAGCCCACGAGAATCGGACGAGTGCCAGGCTGGAAGCCCATGGCCACGTAGAAAGGTGGGTATTTGAAGACATTGCCAAAGACCAGGAACATGAGGAAGAGATGAACCTGCATGATAATGATGTTCTTGGTGACGTGTCCCAGTTTCCAGTGGCCCAATTCGTGTCCCAAGACAGCCAGCACCTCCTCGTCGGTGCAGCCCTTTCCCTTTTCCTCCTCAGACAGCTCGGAGTCGTCGGGTTTACCCTTGTTCAGCAACAGCGTGTCGAAGAGCACAATCCTCTTCGAGTTCCAGAGGCCATAGAAGTAGGCATTGCTGTGCGAGGACCGCTTGGATCCCTCTACCACGAACAGCTTGGTGAGCGGGAACTTCAGAGAGGCGGCCAGATCCTCGATGGATTGCCTCAAAGCACCCTTCTCCAAGGGAGTGTACTTGTCGAACAGGGGAGCAATGAAGATAGGATACAGTGTGAGTAGAACCAGCGAGATAACGCCGGTGAAGATCCACAGCCAGATGAAAAAGTTGTCGCCGCCGCGCTGCACAATGAAGATAATGGCGGCGGTGATGGGAATCATGAGTACCTGGGTGACCAGGAAGCCCTTGAGCTGATCCCAGGCGAAGAAGCGCGCCGTCTGCTTGTTGAAGCCGTGCGTCTCCTCCAGCACGAAGATCTTGTAGATCTTGAAGGGCAGCCCCTTGAACGTGCTCAGCACATTCGAGATCAGAACGAAGAAGCAGCTGACGATGATCTCGTTCTTGGAGTCCCACTGCAGCTTGTCCACCACCTCGACGGACAGCTGCCAGAGCAGGGCAATCAGTCCGATGTACAGCTCCATGCAGAGCAGGCCAACGTCCATGACCACCGCCTTAAAGATGCCGAAGTTCTCCTGGTCCAGGCCGTACTTCCGCGCCTTATGGAACGTCTCCTCGCCCATGTGCGCCGTCAGCTCGGCGGGCACCTTCAGAGCGGTGCGGTACACTCTCACCTGGCGGAGGATGAGGAGGGGAAAGCATTAAATGGGGGCAGACAGTCCGTGGGGCCAATTGACATTTGCCACTCTAATTTTATCATTCGCAATTCCGCATTGATAAAATTCCTCGGCCAATGTAGCCATCTCGCTTTAGCAAGCCGGCAAGCTGGAAAACTCACCTGCCGCAGAGATATGTAGATCTCTATGGCATTCTCGATAATAACCAGGAGCAAAATGCTCAGCAGCACGGTCCCTGCGTCCAATTCCGACATATTTAAATGCTATTTCATTAAAAACTAATAAAACTGGAATTTTATTTTACAATCGTTTCGTGACGAATCTCTAGTGTGACCGTCGCGCGGCCGTTGGAATATATCACGAGTGAAGCGATTTGACATGTCTGGCAACGCCGCACGCAGGGGAATCAAAACAAAATAGAAAGAATAAGATGTTAATCCTGCGGCGATTTTATAGCAAATCGGGACGTATAGCCCAAATATATAGGTCGCACAAGGCAGGGGACTCGTTGAGCATACAGGTGGGTGCTATCAAGAACCTATTAAACTTTATGCCCATTCAAAACATTGGAGTTCCAACCTAGGGCTGGATCAAAAACGTTCGCCGGCTGAAGAACAATACATTTCTGGACGTAAATGATGGATCCACGAGCAGCAGGTTCCAGGTGGTGGTGCCCCGTACGCCGGAAAACCAGCACTTAGCTCCGGGCAGCGTCATTTCGGCGGTGGGTCAAGTGCAAGTCTCTCCAAATGGCAGCTTTGAGTTGCATGCGGATCGCGTGGAATTGTTGGGTAACTATGGTGGTTCCAAGATTGGGGATGAGGAAGCCTTTAAAAACACATCTCCTATCCCCCAGCGGAAGGACACCTGCAGGAGGGCTATCCCTTCAGCCCCAAGCAGAAACATCCACCGGAATATGTCCGCGAGCATCTGCATCTTCGTTCCCGCGTCGATTTCGTGGCCGCCCAGATGAGGGTCAGGCACAAGGCCCAGAAAGCCATCCACGACTACATGGATGAGTTGGACTTCGTCCAGATCAACACTCCCCTGCTGACCACCAATGATTGCGAGGGAGCGGGTGAAGTTTTCCGCGTGCAACCGGACTCGGAAGCCCTTCTCAAGCAGATGGCCAGACCAAATGTTCCCGTGGAGCAGAGCTACTTCGATGGCAAGGTGTTCCTCAGCGTCTCCGGGCAACTGCACCTGGAGGCCATGACCTACGGCCTGGGAAACACGTACACCCTATCACCAGCCTTCCGAGCGGAGAACTCCAAGTCGCCACTGCATTTAGCCGAGTTCTACATGTTTGAAGCGGAAGTGGCCCAGTTGGAGGAGCTGGAGAAGTTGGCGCGGTTTATTGAACAGATGCTGAAGTCGGTGACAAACCGCCTGCTGGAAACTAGCTCCGAAGATCTTAACTTCTGTCAGAAGAATTCAAATTCCAGCTCTGACCTGCCTTGGTTGCAAGTTCCCTGGAAGATATTGAGTTACGATGAAGCCCTGCATGTGCTGCAGGAAAATAAGGATAGCCTCAAGACTCCTGTTAGCCTGGATGAGGGCTTCTCCAAGGATCAAGAGCTGTTTCTGGTGGCTCACTGCGCTGCTCCCGTATTCGTTGTGGATTGGCCTGCTCAGCAAAAACCCTTCTACATGAAAGTCTCCCGCACTAATCCCAATCGAGTCCATGCCCTGGACCTTCTTATGCCAGCTGTAGGAGAACTATGCGGTGGTAGCCTGCGTGAAAGTGACCCAGCGATACTTAAATCCCATCCGCAACTGCCGAAGGATCTGTCCTGGTATGTGGACCTGCGAAAGTATGGAGGAATTCCCACTGGAGGATTTGGCATGGGCTTTGAGCGTTACTTGCAGCTTATCACAGGTGTTAAAAACATCAGGGATGTGATACCCTTTCCTAGGTATCCGCACAGCTGCAAGATGTGATTCGTTAAAGGTGTAAAATATTTCAGTTTATTGTGTTTGAAAGTGTAATAAATGTATATTACTCAAGACTACATGCTCAATCAAAAACATTATGAAATCGTAAGTGGGATCTATGTAAAATGGTTACTGTACTACGAACATAATTTTCGGTGCGCCGTAATCTCTCAGGCCAACTAATAAGCCTCTATAGCTGGCCCAACATGGGCTTCCGACCTGGCCAGGCCTCCTTCGCGTATTTCTTTTTCTGCGGACATAGGGCGTCGCCTTCTCCACTGGAGTCGTGCGGATCCTCGCCATAGCGACGCACTGAAACAAAACAGGTAATCAGAGGAGAAATTGGAGTGGGACAATCGCCTGTAACACTACCATTTGCATTAGCCACGGCCAACTTTTGGGCCAACGTGGAGGTGGGCTCTACGGCCTCATCGAAGACGGGCATCACCTCGGGCGCGGGATTTGGCAGCAGCAGCCCCAACTTGGAACCAATGCTCAGCGGAGAGATGGGCTCCAGGTCACCCTTGCCATGGGTTTCGGCCGGAAGTCCTTGATATAGTGAGTTAGTAGGCGAGTGGGGCACCGCACTAGGGGGAGGCATTTCCCTGTTCTGCTGCTGGCTGTGCTTCATGTCCGCCAGGCTCTGCTGGAACAATTGATGCACATGGGCGGCATTGGCACTCGCCAGGCTACTACCCGAATGGATGCCCATGTGGTTGACGTCGTAGCGGGCCCTCTTGGCGGGCACCACAGTGGTTTGCACCAGGTTTCTGAATCGCCCAACATTTGGATCCACATCCTCTGGGTTGATGACAATCTCCTCGTCGTTAAATGTGACATTCCGTATGCGTCGACCCTGCTTCAGGGCGTTCTGCTTTCGCATGTTGGTGTCATCATCGATGCCCAGCATAGAGATGCGGCGGTTGTGGGCCGTGTTGTACTCCGTGAGATTCTGGATGGGATTTGATGATTGATTATTACGAAATTGGTATTTCTTGTTCGACTTAACCTACATCAAGTTCGGTTTGGCTTTCGGGAAGGCCCAGAAGAGCTCCATCGCTGGTTTCACTGAGCGGCAGGTCCTCCATGATGTTGCTGTGGTGCCCAGAGGGTCGTTCCCTGAGTATGTAGTTCCGGGTGGAAGCTCCAAAGTGAAAGGTGCTGTTGATCTGCAGTTGTGTGGGCTTATGCGCCTCCAGTCTGAGGGTTCCAATAAAGGTGCCATGGGCTGGGGGAGATAGTAAATGAATTAGATGCTCCATAACCGGTTTTGAGCACTTACTGGACCCCAGATCCACGAGGTAGGCTATGTTGAGGTGCTTGTGGTAGACAAAGGCCGAGTGGACCCGCGAACAGGAGGCGTGGTCAATGCAGAAGTCGTTCATCTGGCTGTTGCGACCGAATAGGTAGCACCTTTTCTCATCGACCATCAGTTTCTGGACTAGTTTGTCGTCCTTCAGCACATCCAGATGCAACCCAGTGGGCGGTTTGCCGGCCCTAAAAATAGCAAAAATTACTTGCCTCTGGGGGAACAGAGTGGCTGCCCTTGATAACCCACCAACTGGGGATGTCGTAGCTGTTGGCCATGCGATTATGTTGATTAAATTCCTGTTGAAAGTCGGTTAAATCCGAGTTTGTTTATTTTTATGAAAAATCCTTGACCACCGGCCAGTGTGTACATAAATGTTCTCCAATGTTGCGTCCAATACGATAGTATCGATAGCCGAAAAAACAACGAAGGGGGTATTCCTCTTTTTAAATACAAAAATAAGGAGCACTCCCATTGTTTGATAATCTTTTAAATAGTTATAAATTTATTATTTTTATTGAGATCAGATCTAAGTTATTTTAAAACAAAGGATGAAAACTTTCACTAAAAACTTGTTTGTATTATATTCGTTTTAAAATATAAAGTGGAACTCAATGTTGAACCAAAATATTCAGCATTCTGCTAAAAAACGCAAACTAACCTATTCTAAATTTTGTAAATAAAATAATATATTTACGAAAATTAAAAAAAAAATTATCTCGATAGTAAAATCCATCGATCTCTCCGATTGCCGCATTGCTATCGATAAGTAAACAGTTCTGCGAGTCATATTTGAATGATCGCAGTACGGTCATACCTCTCAAGCGCAACGGACGGAATAAACATAAATAACGACAGCTGAGAATTCTAAAAATAATATAGACAACTACCACTAGTTAATCCAATTAAGCAGCTTAATTAATTAGTGCTTAAAAGCGAATGTTACATAAATGAAAGTAGCGCGTGCAAGTCGCCCTTTCGCTTCGTTGTTTGATGCTGTCGCATCCGCAAACCTGTTTTGGATGCCCGTGAACTCATCCACTGCCACCTTGTGACGACGTCTATAGCCGAAAGTATTAATCATAGATAATCGACGGAAAAATCGGTCGGAAAAATGGTTACGACTTCGGTGATTGCCGACCTGTGCATATTCCTGCTCACCTGGAACGTTGGCACCCACTCGCCGCGGGATCAGGACCTGAGCTCCCTGCTGTCGCTCAATGGGAACTCCACCTGTCCGGACAACCAGCTGCCCGACATATATGTGATCGGCTTCCAGGAGGTGAGCACCACGCAGGTGCTGAAGATCTTCCAGGACGATCCGTGGGTGCTGAAGATCGCCGGCGCCCTGCAGGACCACCAGTTCGTCAAGGTGGACTCCAAGCAGCTGCAGGGCATCCTCATTACCATGTTCGCCCAGCACAAGCACATTCCGCACATGAAGAACATCGAGTCGGAGGCCACGCGCACAGGATTGGGCGGTCTGTGGGGCAACAAGGGGGCCGTGAGCATCCGTATGTCCCTTTACGGAACTGGCGTCGCCTTCGTCTGCTCCCACCTGGCTGCCCACGATGAGAAGCTCAAGGAGCGCATCGAGGACTACCACCAGATAGTCAATAACCACAAGTACCAATCCGAGGGATACAGCCGGATCTTTGACCATGATTTTGTCTTCTGGTTCGGCGATCTCAACTTCCGCCTGTCCGGCGATATGTCCGCCTGGGATGTGCGCACGGATGTGGAGAACATGCGCTACGCGGATCTGCTCAAGCTGGACCAGTTGAACCTGCTGCGGGAAAGGGGCAGCGCCTTTAGCCTGCTGGAGGAGCAGCAGCCCAACTTTGCGCCCACTTTTAAGGTAATTAATTATGACCTTGTTATCTCAAATACAGTAGCGTTTTGCCAACCTAGACTATTTTATCACAAATTCAATTATATAATTGTGTAGATAAGAGGTAGGTTCAGCTAAGATAAGATTTACTTGAATGTTTAGTTTTGTCATACGGCACAGATGCGCCTATGTTTTATTACATTTTGAAAAATGCGAAGATATACGATGTATAAATATTAATTGTATAAATTTCCTGTGAAAACACATTTAGTATGCCCATTGGGCATTTATTATACAACATTAATCTCACTTGCTAGAAATACTTTAATGACGTTAGGGAATTCACAAAAACGTTGATCCATAGGGGATTCCCCTTAGTTCGAATTGTCTTTGTCTATCAATCAAAGCGTTTAAATTTCATTGCGAAGAGCTGAAGCCAGACAAATATTTTTATCCGACTGGCTAGTTAGCCAGTTGGCCAGTTAGACAGTAATAAAGAAATCGACGTCCCTTATCGCAAGTACCCACTAAATCAAGTCCAATTAATTTCCTTGCAGTTCGTGGAGGGCACCAATGACTACAACTTGAAGCGACGTCCAGCCTGGTGCGATAGGATTTTGCATCGCGTGCAAAGCAACATTTATCCGGGCATTACCCTGAGTGCCAACCAGCTGTCTTATCAGTCCCACATGGACTACACGCTCTCCGACCACAAGCCCGTATCGGCCACTTTCAGCTACAAGGTCGACGCGGCCAATCAAACCTATACCGACGAGGAGCTGCACGAGATGACGCACGGAGCGGCTCCATCTCCCACTGCGCCAAATGTTAGTCTAACCTTCGCTTTTGTTGTGCTTGTAGCTCTGTGCCGTACTCAACTCTGATTTCGCTTCTTTTGTAGTTGTTTAACGCTGAACTAGAGCAGTGGTAGCGCCGCCATGACGTCACTTAATTGTATACCCTTAAAACTCTTTGCATGCTTTTCGCCTAAGATCTGTAGCCGAGTTGTAGAGTAATGAAAAGACTTCCTCGCAGAAGGAACCAGAGAAACGAATATAATATCAAGTACAATGTGATGGAATCTCCGCTAATATAGCAATCGTATAAGCAATTCTCAAGTGATCCACTAAGCGAATCTAAACTTAAAGTATCAGTCAAGTAAGATGAGACTCTGTTAAAGTTTAAATGTTTCAAATAAATGTATTTTTTTACAAAAACCTGTTGATCGAATAAAGAAATCTGTTGGCTCTCAAGATGATTCTTAGTTTGTTTGCTTTTAAAACTGAATTTCTTGGCCATAAATTTGTCACATAAACAATGCGGTTTGTTTTATCAGCATTTGTATTCTTTATTAGCTATGTTCGTGGGTTGAACAGATCTTGTCCCTCGCCTGGGCAACGTAAAATAAAATTATAAATAAAAGTATATACATAAGCCACCTTTAAATTACTATTAAAGCGCTTTGTTCAACTTAGAGAAAGAGTAAGTGGGTCTTAATTAAGTATGCTGAAATACGTCTTTGCAAAAGGGTTGCTCACAAATATATAGGAGTAAATTTTTGTCATTAAGAGTAAGTAATATGCTCAATTAAGTATGGTTAAATAGGTTTAATAATAAATATATAGGTGTACATGTATTTTTGGATGAAGCGTTTTTATGCGGGATAAATGCTAAGGTACAGGCTAACGTAAAATTGCCACCTAAATTCCCCGACTCACATCAGGATTCACTTTAGCTGTGGTTCAGATGGCACAACAACAAAACATTAAACGAAGTCAACACAATAGAACTCGAACATTTGATTATCGTATTGATTAGCATTGTTATCGAACCAAATGGGTGTAAAAGTGTCCCTTTTGAAGTGTCTGCTCTCGATTTTTGTATCTTAATTTGCTAACGGACGTTTTGTTCTTTATCTTTGAATTTCCCTGCTTCAACAGATAAGCAATTTGTTTCACAGTATACCTTTTTTCCTTCCAATAACCATGCCAAGTGGTCCAAGTATTTGTTGTCGTTGGATGTAACGATTGCATAAGAAGCGACACCGAACCACAAAAACCACGCGACCTTATCGCGTGTCTCCGAACATAGTTGATATCTAACTAGTTACATAGATAGTATCCGACAGATACGATTGAGTGTGTGTAAGTATAATCTCCAGTCAGGTTTGGTTAATTTCGATTTCTATTGAAGAACACATTTGTCTTTTTCGCTGATGTCCACGTGCTCCAGTTCCCTCGCGATCTCCTGGTCGTCCTCGATCCTAGGAAGGATTTCGGATTAATTTCTGCTATGATCAGAGGACCAAGCTCGCAACTTACGCAATCTCCTGGTTGTGCAGATGCTGCACCAACTGGTCACGCTTGTCCACAATCGTCATCAGCTCCTCGAGCAGCAGCCGCTCCTTCTCCCGCTGCACTTCCGTCTTGCGCCAGTCCTCCACAGATTGCGCCGCCCGCAGCTCCTGGTTCAGCATTGTATGCTTTCGCTCCAAATCTTTCTCTTGTTCGCTGCGGGTTAAAAATAGCCCTGTGATGGGACAAGCAACTGATAGTGGGGTTTATTGATAGCTTACAGAATGTTCAGCTGCATTTGTCGCCGGAGAAGTGCGTTCTTCTTGTTGACCAGCGTGAACCATTGCGATAGCAACTGCTCCTCCGTTTCCTCGGTCTCTGTGGAATGTTCGAATGACTTGTTAATGATAGCCTTGATGTGGTTTTTCTAGTGAGTTACTAAGATTATTTGAAGTAGGCCTGTTCTGATAGTACTATTTGAGTCATTGTTGGGTTGTTTATATTATTTTTTATACAACTTTAAGTACTTCTAGTTAAAATTTCTGATTGTTATTGAAATTATACAAATTATGAAGCACTTTTATTTTACTTTTAGGCCAGCTTAGCATTAGCTTTTAAGCAAATTTTAGCAGATTATTGATAGATGGTCACAAAGTCACACAACCAGAACAGGCTCCTCGTGCTTATTTTTAGCCTAAGACGGCGTCCTTGGCGGTCTTGAAAGCTGCTGCAGAGCATGGACTCTGTGATTAGTGAGCGTCGGGTCAGTTGGAACCATATCTCCGAACATAGTTAGACACAATTTGGAAGGGCTGTCCGGCCGAGTTAATAAGCAAACACAGACACAAATTAGCACAAACAAACGGCACAGGGGATGAGCGATTGATTGGATGCGATTGATAAAGGCGAGCGGGCAGGCAGTCGATCTGGAAGATCTGGGCGGGCGGGCAGTCAGGCGGTGAGGCGTGGCAGTGCATCGGCAAGAAAGCGGTTGGCAGAGCAGCTCAAATGAATCAGGCATGAGAGGATGGGCCGCACTTTACCACAATGACTGGGGGTGTGACACAAATGGGAGCGCCGCTCCCGCCGCTGACGGCGTCGCCTGTGGCGATCCTGCTGCCGCCGCAAGGAAGCCGCTCGGCCGGTGGCCGCCAGCGCCAGGACCTCGTCATCCTCGCTGCACGCGGGCAGATTGTCGCAGGAGGACTGCTGCGAGGAGAGCGCCGACGGGGAGCTGTCTAGCATGTGGGTGTAGGGCACAACATGATGCACATGATGCGGTCGCAGATGGGCGGGCGGGGTCATGGTCGATGGATGCACACTCTTGGGCACATTTACAAAACACGAATGGGAGCGCGGCCGGGGGCGCAGGCGCGTGTGCAACTCGTCGCCGGAGTTGCAGACACTGTCGCTGGACGAGTCCCGGTCGTCGTCCTCGCTAAAGGCACCAACACCACCACCACTCCCAGCACCTCCTCCACCAAACAGACTCTCGTCATCGGAGTCGAGCAGCTTGATGCGTATCACATCACCACCACCAATACTATTTCGGATTAGCCTAAGGATGGGGTTGCCATTACGAGCGCCACCCCGGCGATTATTACTTGGATTGCCGCCCATCACGGCGCGCAGCTTGGCCTCCAGGCTGCTGGCCTTCTGGTCGATGGCCTCCTGCTCCCGCTCCAGGGCCTCCAGCTCCGACTCGATGTAGGACAGCTTGTCACCCTGGAAGCAGCATTTTGTTTATGGGTTTTCAGTACAAAGTGTGACCTCTTCAAGCTCACCTTCTTCTCGTGCTTTGGTGAGACGCGCTCCACGATCGCGTGGAAGGACTGCAGGGGACTGCCATTCACTCCCAGGCCCTTCAGATCACTTAACCTATGACTAGGACTGCCCGGCTCCTTGGCTTCCAGCTTCTTGGACTGCTCCAGGTAGAACTCCTCGGCTCCGTTGTGGATGGGCGAGATGGTGCGCTCCAGCTTGGGCCTCGTGGGGCTGGTGGGACTCTCGATGGAGCCGCCGCTCCGCACACGCGTCTCCAGGATGAGGCGACGAGCCTGTTCCCGCAGGCGCGCCTGTCGATCCTCCTGTTGGAGCAAAGACATGGAGAAGTGAGTTGGGATATAAAGGAAGTGGGCCGTACATATTATAGTTACAAAAGTACAGAATATATGGGGTTTTCTTGGAAACTTATAAAAACCGTTTAGGATTATATTGAAAGGTGATATTTTATAGGATCCATGTGGCTACAGCTAAATAAAATCATTAAACAATTTACTTTTACTAAAAGTTCATTACTTTGGTTTACTTTTAAGGAAAGTAAAACGATCAGGCGCTTAAATATTATTATTTTTGTCAGAAAGTTTCACAGTTTACAGCGTGAATAATAATTTTTAATAAAAAATGTGTTTTTCTGTTTACGGCCCACCAGTAATAACAAAGCAATCAAAATATAAGTCCTATTTTCATTCTTTATACTTAAATATTTGTTTTGTAGTTTTTAATGTGTTGATACTGTTTGGTTAACCCCATAATAATAATATTGCTTATAAGAAATAAAAAGACATGCAAGAGATAAGCGCGCTGCGTGCGGCGAACGCGAACTGCGTCTCTGGCAAGAAGCTACTTACGTCGTTCGCCTCGCTGGTATTGTAAAGCTTTAGCTTTTCCATCATCAGCTTGGCTTTCTCGCTCATCAGCTTGTGGCGCGTTAGGATTCGCTACAAATCAAATCATAAACAAAGCAAAACAATAGAACCAAGTATGTACAGAACTGAAAAGCTATGGTAAATCAACTGCAAAGTAGGTGAATAATTAAGGGCAGCAACTCAATGGCAAACTTCAACTCAACGGGGCAAATAGCGCAGAGGCCAGGATTTCTACTCACACTGGCCGCCTGGGGATCTATGACGTTCTTGGAGATGTTCTCCTTGCCTCCCCCTGGAGGAGCTTCGTCCAGGGCCTCCTCCTGCGGCGGAGGCGGTGTCTGGCTGCTGAGCACCGACGACTGATTGGCGTGCTGCGACGCGTTGATCGAGTTCTTGTCCTTGGTGGGCGACATCACCTTGTCCAGTATGTTCTTCGAGTTGTTCAGAATCTGATTCTTCACATCCTTCTTCTTAGTGGGCGAGAGTGGCTCTGGCTTGTTGAGTCCGTGGATCTCCTCGTCGATGGAGTTCTGATGCAGCAGCAAAGACTTCGGGTGCGAAAAGGTGATGCGACTCTGCGACAAATTGTCCGACATATAGTCTCCAATCACGTAGCTCGACTCATCCGCCGTGGATCCTAAAAGAATTACAGGGTTTTAATCAGTATTATTAGCATTTCCTTGTCTCAGCTTACCAATTTGCTCAATTTTCAGCTGCTTGCCGGTGAAATGCGCCCTCAGCTGATGCAAATAGGTCATCACGCCCAACTTGTCCGGCACAGTCAGCATATTCATTTCCCGCGGCTCGATCACCCGGGGTATCCCCAAAGATTCCGCCGCATCAAAGGCAATGCGACAGTTGCCCACCACATCATGGGCGCTCAGCTGGGACATGTCACTGAAAAGGGAAAATATGGAATAAGTTAGGAGATATTTCTTTAATAGAATGAATATATATTTTAATAAATAATTGTTTAAAAATTAGAGATTGGCTTCGGTTTTGTCATTACCGCCTCAAATTAGTTCCAAATATGTTTCGAACTAACAAGAAGTCAACAAAATAATCCATAAGCTGGGATTTATATTTTTTGTAGAGTTAAAATTTATAAATATTATTTACGCTTCTTAAAAAAAACATTCAAGATGAATATACAGTTTGAACATAATAATTTTAAGGAATAAGGTTCAAATGAGATAATTTTTAAACCCAATTCTTGGGTAAGTCGTTTGCCTTTCGTGATCTTGTTTAGGTAACAAATACCAATTAAATCATGACGAATCACATGAACTCAATCGTTATTTGATAAGTCAAAATAATTTAACAATGGTAAGTACTCAGAACAATTCTAAGATTTAAAGAAATATTAGAAATCAACTAATGTCGTTGAATATAATTAATTAGTGACTTTATTTCTGTTAATAATAGCAAATAAATCCAGACTACTCACATGAGCTCGGGCGCAAAGTGATGAATGATGGCGCAGAAGGCCATGCCGTTGCGCCAGCTGGTCGTCAGGTTGGTGACCTTCACGTTGGGGTAGTCTTTGGTAACTTCCTTGCACCACTCCAGCAGATCCTGCCCGGGCGTGTTCGTCTTCAGCACGATCTTCTCCACGGGCTTCAGGCTGTTGTTCTGCGGGCCAGAGGTACTCAGGCCCGACTGCGATCCAGTGGATTCGTTTATCACAGATGCGGGTGCGGGTGCGGGAGCAGGGGTCGGGCTCGAGGGTTCGTAGCTCTTCTTCAGATTCAGGGGCTGCAGCTCGGGGCGCTTGGTGCTCGGCGGAACCACCACCACAGATGAGGCCTCCTTAGAGGACTTGCTGTCCTCTTTAGGCAACTCCTTTTTGGTGCTGTTGTCGCCACTCTCCTCCTTGAGACTCGTCACCCTCAAGTCCTGCTCATCCTCCTTCTCGCTGAAGAAGAGAGCCCTTTTCTTCTTTGGCTTGGCATTATCTGCGCTGACTTTGGGTTCCAGGGGCGTTGAGGTGACCATTTTGTCGAAGGTCTCGATGGTTTTCGAGCGCGAGGGCCCCGCAGGGGTTTGCTTCGGAGGCGACTTCACCTCGCCAGGTGTCTTAATGGGCGTGCTGTCCACCAGCGGCTGCAGTCCATTGGGAGTTTTGAGGGACTCGTCGGCACTGGCACTACTAAGACCACCGGTTGCTCCGGTGGCCGTGCTCGAGTCCATCTTGTTGGCGGCTTCGCCCTTGCCGTCGGCTTCTAGTTCAAAATGCAATTGATTAATGGACTCGGCCAACGGAGTTGGATCTTCAGATAACGAAGGTACTACACCACAACAAACCAAAAATGAAACGAAAAATAAAGGATACATTTAACGATTTACGCACAAAATACAGGTTGCAGGAAACCATTCAAGATACGTGATGTTGTGTTGTAGATGTTATGGGATATATAGAAAGGAAACAATTTCGATTTGAGTCAGAGAGAAATGTCTGTACAAGATATCTACATCTAGAATGCTATAACTAGAGCCAATTTTTGTCTCAGAGATTGTGTGGATAGATCATGCACGATCATTTTCACATATATCTAGTTACACAGTTCGGGAACTCTGATCTATGACACTGACTAAGATGTAAACATACTTAACCAAGGTGCTTCCCACAAGAGAAACAGAGTTTGGAGCTCCCTTTCCCCCATGTTCAGCAATTGACATACATAATATACACAATAGTATGGGTGCTAGTCCATTTTTACATACTAACAGATACAAGTTTTTTAGTTTTAGTACATAAAACATAATAGTTTGGTGCGGAAAGGAGATCTTACCACTTTGGGGGGTGTCCAGATCAATGCAGCCATTGAGGCTTATGGTCAAATGCTTCAGTTGCTGGGTGAAGTCGGTGATCTCACTGCAATTGTCGAAGTCGGGAATGTCCTCCAAGTCATCCAGGGGCGCCACATCGTTGTTGTTCACGGACATCATGGAGACCACGCTCTGCATGTCCTCATCGCTGGAGTGGATAGACAGAAACCATTAGACACCCATTTTCAGTAGAACTTTTAGGGAGATCCTCGACTCACGTGGCCTTTCCTTCCCTTAGGAACACACAGCTTATAGTGAGTTCCAGACTGGCGGCCGTTATCTTCTTGGAGACCGGCTTCAGGGTCAGGGTAAAGCTCTGCTGAGTGGACTCCACGCTGGCATACTTCCTCATATTGATGCTGGCATTGGCCAGGACGCGTTTCTTGCCCATGGGTGTGACCTGTTCCGGGGAAACATCATTCGTTAGTACTAATGATCTACATAAATCGCTTCATTTAACTCACATCTTCGATGACAAACGTCCAGTCCTTGTCCTCCAGCTCGTGCGTCCGCGGATCCTTGAACAGGGTCACCGAAATGGTGTGATTGTCGGGCACTGGCCAGCAAATGTTGCCCACCAGGGGATTCATCATGTCCGGCTCCCATGGCAGCGGCGCACTGGCCACTCGTCTAGATCGCCTGGTCCACACGATGGAGAGGTTCGACGGCCGCCTGGAAAGTGGCCACCATTTGATTACTAACAAAGCGAAATGGGATTTTCAAAAGTTCTTTCCACCCTATTCTGCGTGAGATCATGAATAACAATTTTTGTGCGCCGGATGCGAAGTCGTTATGTGTACGAACATGGGTTCTTTAGCTGATAAATGTATATAACGAATGTTTATAATAGAATATTTCTGGGAATTCAATGCATGTATAAAATCTGTATCTTTGGAATAAAAGATATGGAAAATATTATAGGCTTCTCTTTTCTCGAAACTTGTCGTTGCTATCAAGACTTTTGGTTTCTGTATTCATGCAGTAAAAATCGTAAGACTCGCTTATTTGCATGACAGTCTACTGCGGAGAATCGGGTTTATCTCTATAATAAGCTGTTCTCTAACCACTTATTACTGCTTCAACTTGAAGTAATTCAATATTACAGAGAAAATAAAGGTCAAAACTTTGGTATTATCAACGATATAAAGAGACTTTTTTTAAGATCACTTGGGGCTTTATTTCTTTTAAGAGGTATATTGATGTACGTCCCAGCAAAGTGATTTCTGTGGCACCCCCGATAAGCTGGGAGTTCTAAATATAAAGGCCTCGGAAAAGGGAATCGGAAGACTTCTACAGCTATCATTATTTGTTTAATTAACCAGCTTTGGGCTCTTAAATGTGATAAGAAATGATAAGAAAACCAGTCTTTATATGGCAGAAGATAAAGTGAACTAAAGGGAAAATGGTCTGCTCATTATATAAGGGAAAAGTCGTTACTAAAATAATGTTACTAAAATATATACTTGTGAAGGAAGCTGAATCATCAGCCAGATATTTGGGTTTCAATTTTTAGACATCTGAAACAGTGGTAGAAACTTAAGATTACGACTCAAACTAAAGTTCGAAAATGGTCTCAAAATTAGTTCCCACTCAGTTTAGTTCTCGGGTAGTTTGTTTTGTTGTTGAAAAAATTATTAGATCGATCCCAAAATGAGTTTTTACCAAAACTTGTCTGACCAAAGGGTCATTATTTGTCGGTCCCTTGTGGGAGTCGTCTTATATCGACCAGTGAAGTCATCAGATAGAGCTCGCCACTCTGAACCCTTAAAAAGCACCCAAAAACTGACATTTTAAATATTTTGCTGCCAGTGAGTAACAAATACTAATTATAATATTTCGATTACTAAAAAAAAGGGAATACTTATGTTAAAAATAAATACTGTTTATGCGAATAATACGGAAACCTACAGTAAATTAAAACTAAAAGATACTATTTTCTATGGCAGTATTAAGTGGTCATCTATAGATAGATAGATATTCATGTTCCCTCAAAACGCTGCCATTAACCCTCTCGTTCACCGACTATTTCGCTCAAGTAGAACACTTGGGCCCCGCCTCGGCCACTCGAACCGATCCCCAACCCATCCATTAATCCATTTCCACGCGGAACACTTACCACTTGGCGGTGGTTTCCAGATGCAGATCGTGGTACGAGGCGGTGAACTGGAATTTGGCGGCGCGCTTGAAATTGCGCTGCAATCGCTTCCACACGCTGGCCATCTTAGCGGGTGCGCACCGTGGGGCTCCTTAATTGGGGTTTTTCGGGGGTATCGAGGTTTGTATAAAAATTAGACCCGTTTCGATCGTCGTTGCTCGGGGTGTCACTAATTTATTGTGTCATGTTTGCCACTCAGCTTCGGCAGGCAATCTGGATGCGCAAAGAAATCAAATCATGAACGATAGATCCTAACTATAGTACGGTAGTAATACTATCATTCACAAATAGCAATAATGCCGTCCATAGGGCTTTCTTTGGTGAGGTCCAGAAATCACAGAAGCACTTTTGTTTATAAGTATACATATTTCGGAAGCGATTTTGCTGCTTTGTTGTCTGCGAAAATACTCGGAAAGACACTCGCACCGACACGAGAGAACACTGTTTTTCGTTGTTTTGTGACCTTCAGTTTTGCTTTTCTTATAAATACTCTAGATTTACAGCTTATTGCCAGTTTTGTTTTTGCTTTATCTATTAATGTTTTCGCGAACGAGCCCCATTCGATAGCACCTAAGGAGGTTGACCCAAGTCTCGGAAGTGAGTAGTATTAACCAAATAAAACGATAATATCTTCTATTAGGCTTCCCTAACTCATAGTATTCCCCATGGAACTCTTGGTATGGCGAATTCGGGATCTGCAAGCCCCACAAATGAGTGAGTTTGTCCGATGTTTACGTACTTTCCACTCGACCACCCGACTTCTGAGACCCACAACTGAGTCACCCCTGTAGCTGCTGTGAACACTATTCTCTCGGGCACTGGGTATTCCTTCTCAGCGCCATAACTTTGAAACGACATTGCGAATCGCAGGATCCTTTTAACCACATATAATACAGAAGCTATAGAAGCAATCTACGCAAAAAAAGAAAAAATCGATGTCATCAACTAATTTTGGTCAACCCCCCTCCACCTTGGGCTCGCTTCTCACTCAAGTCGCATAGCCTCGGCAAAAGGTCTGGGCATGTGTGTATGGGTTTTCAACAATCTTTTCGGTCCACTATTACGGCATTTGTTTTGGTCTCCGACTTCGTTTACGGGGATCTCGGTTAGAGGATCCCGCACATCACATCACCGTACATTTGCGCGATTATTACGACCTCTCGCAGTCGTTTGGCTTGTATCACATCCGAGCGAACAACAATGTACTTCACAGCGATTCAGACGACGACCCGACGATTTTCTGCTGTTCAAGTAACATATCTCAGTAGCGACGGGCGAGCTGCAATACATTGCGGGTTATCGATAAGCAACACTGCGCAACACAATCTATACCAACCAGGCAAAACCCATCTATACACATCTGTGCACTTATGTATATCCAAGAGAACTGTTTTAGAACAGCAAAGGAATCTCTTATATTAAAAAATATTTTCATTCTTAACCCTACAGCTGCTAATTACACGACACACATTATATATTTTAGAGTCAGAACCATATAAGGATATTGTAGCTACCCGCACCATGAAATACATGTGTTATTACACTAAAACCACCATGTTTATTCTTTTCTAAAGGAAATTGATCCAAAAAATCAGTATTTTGAGATTGTCTAAAATATATAAAAAAGGGGGTTTTGGGAGCTGTGTTAGTTTTTCCCAGATTGATTTACAATTTAAACACATTTTCACATCAACTATACATAATGTAAAACTTTACCCCCTGTTCCATGACACTTCTGAGGGGTTTCAAAACACCTAAGGCTGTAATACCCTTCTAAGATATCTTAAATGAAAACATAAAACATCGTTCCTTTTCCGAAACATTGAAGCCTCAATAAACCACTATTGTGAGACACATTTTCAATTTGCAGATAGAAAGGCTTAACAGTAGCGAGTACTCACACCCAAGCCACAGCCGATACACCTACCCCACATTTGGTTACAGTAGGGTGTATCCTCCACCGTTAACGGTTATGTACCCTTCAACCAGATTCAAGCAGATTGAACGTTTCCCCCTCCTTCAATCGACTTGTTCAACTTGAACTTGTTTTAAACGCAATTCGATAAATTTTATTTATAATTAAATCATGGTTTCGTTAACATTAATTACAATTATTTAAAAATTAGGCGTGGCTGCTGTTGTTGTTTCTTTTGTTTTTTTTTTCGTTTTTCGATTGTATGATCAAGAGAATGTTTTAATTGAATGTGAAATTTGCGGTTTTGTTTTTTCTGCCGTTTATGAGTCTGCATATGTGCCATGCAAGTGTGTGGGTGCGCATATGAGTACGAGTCTTTGAGTGCAGCTGCGTGAGTGTGTGTTAGCGTTTCGGATTGGCGTGGCAGTGGCTTTAAATATATATTTGCGTTTCGACCGTTTACGGCCAAAATCCTGGCTTGGCGATTATTCAAAAAACTGAGCGTTAAAAGTACAAACTGATGGGTGAACCGGAGGCCTGGTAGTCCTGGCCGAGAGTTGGCTATCATAGAGAGATACAGATACAAAACGGGCGTATCACACAAAAAGCGTTCGAACAAAGTCATTAACACATGTCATAATATGGTAGGTGCCTGAAACACGAAGATATCACAAACGATTTGCTATCAATAAAATTTAAAAGATAATCACAATTGGTTCTGAACCAAGCAACTGCAATCATCGATTCTACAACCGAGAATTTGTTGGAAATGCTCCACACTCCTCCGCTACCGTCCGCTCTACCATCCATCTTTCATCCTCTAATCCTCTTTCTACATGCTAAGCTATCGTATCCTGCCCACGGCCACGCCCCTGCGAATCCGCCCAACGCCACACAGTCCTCCACAGTCATCTAGGTCTTCTGCTTGCCCTGCTTGCAGAACTCCTTGTAGGCGCGCTCGGTCTCCTCGTCCATCTCGGCGTCCACTTCCAAGTCGGCGCCGTCGCCGTCGAAGTCATCGGCATCGCTGCCATCGCCGTCCTCGGTGGCCAGGAAGTCGGTCTCCTCGGCGGTCAATTCGCGGCCATCGGGTCCATAGAAGACGGGCTCGTCACTCAGGCGCGGCGGCTCAGCCACAGTGTCCTCGTCGCCACCCAAGGCATTCGACACCTTGCGGCCCCAGTTGTTCTGCTGCAGGGCGATCACATTGGCCGCCATGGCGTACTTGCCCGGCAACTTCAGCTCGATCGCCTGCAGAGCCGTGATGATCTCCTGCATATCCTTGGGGCAGTCGGCCGTCAGATCGTAGCCAGCCAGCTTGAGCGTCTGGCAGATGCAGCGCACATTCTCGTTGCTCTCGCTGGCCAGCAGCTTGCTCAGTGAATATACGATATTCACGGCGATCAACTGGATGCGCGAGTCGTCGTCACCGCGCAGCTGCATGTACAGCTCGGCCAGGAAGAGGGCCGTCTCGCGGACCTTCTGCTGCTCATTGGAGCGCATGTACTTGGTCACCTCCTCCTGGTGGTAGTCCAGCTTGCACTTGAGCAGCGTGTGGAACAGCGAGTCCGGCTTCGGGTTGAGCATGTGCAGCAGGTTGTACAGCTTGGCGCCCATGTACCGGAAGTTCGGCTGCTCGATCGACTTCTCGAAGATGTCCTCCATGGCGATGGAGAGCACGAACTGGTTGTTCTCCATGCCGTCGAAAATGGTCAGGAAGCGTGATGCAATCGTATCAAATTGGCCCGGATTCTGGGGGATAAGCAAATGTACCGGTAAGTTCGAAAGTATATGTATATATAAGGGGTATCATAAGGTCAGCGTTATCAGTTGTAACAAAAACCAGATATTATTGCAGAGGCTTTAGATTTAACTGATATAATCATACTATAGAAATATAAACTAAAGAACAAAAATAATTAAGAAAACAAAAAGAGGTACAGCAAAGTCTTCTAAGCTGGCAATCAGCATTGATGCATTTCATGGTTTTTGATTTAGTTTTAACAGAATTGATTTAAAATGGGACTTTATGCAATTTGATGGCTTAATAAATATGACAAACTAATTATAGGAAATAACAATAACCATATTGCCCCTTTTTTGCAGCTAAATGACATAAAACATCCTCTATTTCAGGATTTTTTAAGTATAAGAGCATCTCCCGAGACAAGTAACCCCCAAAAGTCCTACCAACTCGATTCCTCACCTGGTTAAGGCAATGTATGACCGTATCGAGATACTCCAGTGCAATGGTGGCCATGTCTGGTTGCGAAGAGTTCGAGGACGACGAGGAGGCCGCCGCTGACGAAGTGGATGCCTGCGGTTGCTGCTGCTGTTGGTTCTGGTTCTGGAAATACTGCTGCTGCTGCTGGTGGCTGTGCTGCTGGTGGTGCGGCTGCTGGTGGTGCTGCTGCTGTGTCTGCTGTGCGATTTGTTGGAATGAGTTATTCAAGTGGGTATGCCGTTGGAACTTGGCGTGTTGGTTGTGTGGCTGATGCTGCTGCTGGTGGTGTTGCTGTTGTTGTTGGTGGTGGTGTGTGTTTTGTGGGTGTACCTGCTGCTGATAGTAGCTGCCAGCCGAGCCCTGCTGGCTGTTCATGTGCAGGCGATTCTGCACGGAATTCGTTAGCTTCTGCATATCGTTGTTGAACTTCTGCTGATGGTGATGGTTGTAGTGCGGCTGCTGGTGGTGCTGCTGCTGATGGTGGTGCTTGTAGCCGTTCACATAGCGCTGCTGCTGCTGTTGGCCATAGGGAGCTCCTCCGGAGGCGCCTGCTCCGCCAGCCTGCTGGTACTGCTGATGACGCCCCTGCTGCGGCTGCTGCTGAGGGGGAGCAGCTCCGCGAGGCACAAAAACGCTGGCCGCGGCCGATAGCTTGGACAAATCGGACAAGGTCTGGGCCTGCGCCTGGATGGGCAACTGCTGCTGGTAGTTGCCAGCTACCTGCCCGTAGCCCTGGGCCCCGCCGGCGTAGTCCCCAAAGAGATGCGCCTGCTGCTCCAGCCCTGGCATGGCCACTCCGCCGGCTCCTCCGGCATTGGGCCGGCGCAGCTGCTCATACTGATCGTCGGGCTGGAAGGGGGCGCGGCATGACATTGCGGTGGCGGTGACGGCGGCGTTGGACTCGAAAACTGGAAAAATCACAAAGGGGGAGAGGTCAGTGGGGGTGGGGGAAGAAAGAGGAGGATAAGCATCTTATCTCTAAGCACTAATCACATTCGTCTTGGAAATCCAGCGTGGTTACGTCGGCCAGCGGCGTCGGGGACGCCAGTTCCGCCAGCGTCGCGGACATTTTGTTTTCCTCGCACTGGTTTCTGGGCTTTCATTTTTTCCTCTCTGCCCTCCTCTTCTTCTCTATTTCAGGCAGTGAACCCCTTTTCAGCCGGAATTCAATTCGCAATGCCTACCTTAGTTCTGTCAAAGTTGAACGTATACGTCGCCGATTTTTCTTTTTGTTGCTTCGATTTGCTGCGTCGTCACTTTCTCGTCTGCGTCTGCTGCGCTGCTCCGATTTTTCTGGCTGATTTGATGGGGGAAATTGCACGTTTTACTGGCCGTGGAAAATGCTAAGTCGGGGGGGGTGGTTGTGCGGCAATCGGTGGGGGCCACTGACCGCCGATTGGGACTGGGTTGAGCTACGCACCTTTTATTCGCGCTGCGGCAATTTGTTACAATTGATATTTCGCCTTTTCACCGTCGGTGTGGTCGCAAGTGGCTAGCGGAAAGTTACCTGGGCGAGAGTATTTTTTATAAAAATAAATATTTATATCGTGGTATTTTTCACCTGGTATATCGCTATCGCTGTTATCGCGCCGCTGTCACGTAAGTGCCAGAAGCGTAAGTGTCAGCAAACGTAGGAGCCACCCGATAATATAACATTAATATAATTATAATAAAAAAAAATAATAAAAGAAATACCTGTAAGAGAATGTCTTCGTTAGCTTCGGCGGCCGGTTGAAGGAAATTAATCAATATATCGATATTTATCTCAGTCTTTTCCACTTCCACGGTGACACTGATGCTTGGGGATGTCGAGGCCCGTTTACACTGGCTTAGAATTACAGGGCGTTCGCACTTTTGCATGTTAAGCCGTTTTCAAATCCCCGTTTTGAAATACAAGTTAGTTTATTGGTTTTCTTGCTTTTAAAAAGAGAGAGGAAAGGAAAAAATATATTCGAAATTGACTTTTGATTTTTAAAACGATAGCATTCGGTTATCTTTTTCATTTCTCTTAAAACATGGCTGTATAGAAACTTCCTGTGAAGAAAAAATGCTAAAAAAATGCTAAAAGAAAATATATTATTTTCAAATGTTACTAGTTTCTATCACAAAATTAAAATAACATTTGTATGTAGCTTCCTTTTCTTGAATTTTTAATGTAATTTAACTTAAAATTTTTGAATTTACTTTTAGAGAGAAAGGATTATTTGTCTAAATCGAATGAAATCCTCGACTTGGCCAAAATATCACGTTGAAATGGTAAAAAGAAGAACGAAATATATTTTCCATCCGTTGCCATCCAATAAACTAGTTACCAAGAAATAATTTAGACTCCAGAATATTTTGGGTAAACTACTGAAGCGTATTCATATATATATTTTGGTACCCCGCTTAAATAATTTCCCAGCTTTATCGGGGAGGGCGAGACTGAGCTGAGTGCCTCATTTCTTTTCATTCATTTTAGTCAAACACGCAACTCAGTCAGATTCAAACCGCGGTAGAAAGAGGAGTCCCAGCGATACGATGGACAACCTTATCAAGTGCTTAGTGGCGATCTGCTGCCTGTGCCTGGCACTGATCGATCAGGCGGAGTCGGAACTTCCGCCGACTAGATTCAACGTGAGCTTCTCCCAGCTGGATTCCTGCGACAGCTTCTCCGTTCCGAATACAGGATACAGCTACCGGAAGTTCTACATGCTGCGCGATCTTAGCAACAACAACCGGAAGGCCGGGGAGCGGCTGCACTTGAAATTCTACGTGTTGACCACCATGGATGCCCACATCCTGCTCTCGGTGACTAATCATCCAAGGATAAATGATCGCGTCTACGAGATCGGTAGGTGGAGACGGAGTTACAGGTTTTACTATAGGGGTTGTGAAATTAATTTTCAAACAAGATACCACATTAATGCGGAAATTCCAAATGTGTGTATGTATCACATTTCGTTGGAGATATTCTCTATGGAACATAAGTAAACAAGTTTTTAAAATAATGCTTTATCTCTCTTCCGCCCAAAGACGAACGTTTCTTGGTGTTCATTGTTCAAATTACATAAAATTGATTTAATGGACTCCGTGGCCTTGAAAAGAATGTTCTTTATGCCACTGTTTTGATGTGATAACTTCATTGCGCTTTCAGTGATAGGCGCCGGCGCAAATACGTTTTCCGCCATCCGTACCTCCATGGGACTGCGGCGAGTGGCCACGAGTCAGGAGCCGAACTTGGTGTCGCTGTACGAGCCGACGCCAATAGAGATTGTCCAGACGCAGAGTGAGTTTCCTGCCCTGCAGTTCTGCCATCTTATCTGGTACTCCCCGCCCTCCAACGCCCACTTCAATTCACAGATGGCGAGCTGTTTGTTTATATACCCGGCTTCAAGTCCGAGCCACTGATGCAGTTCATCGACAATGATCCACTGACCATCAACTATCTGAGCTTCAGCTCCTTTGGCTCCAACACAGCGCGCTGGTTCTTCGACTGTGGCTTTGATGGTTATGGTAAGGTTACACATGCTCGAGGATCCCAAATAAATCTCTTGAAGGGGTCCTAACAAAACATTGGATTATATGTGATAATAGTTGGATTAAGGATGAAAATATTAAAAAAAATGATATTAAGTATCATAAGAAATGTATATTACCTATAATCCGACGTCTATTCATAAGAACTACCTTTTTAAATAATGTTTTTGAGAATTTTGTTGTACCACTCATAGTTAATTTTTGAAAACTCTTCGTATATGTCGAATTTTAGACAAGGAAATAGCTGAGGACGTACATGACCAAACTCCAGTTGGAAAACTCCTGGAGCGACTGAACTTCCAGGCGGAGAATGCCAGCCTGCCCGCAAATCTCACCCACATGTTGTTCCACTTCCAAACGCGGTCCCTGGCCTACGAGCAATCGAATTCCATGCTGCTGACCCGCATGAATATGATGATAGTAAAGAGGAGATACATCTTAGAGAAATAGGATTACATTTTAAAATATCCCCACCCTTTCAGCACTGGCAGGACAAACGTCTTGGCTGGCGTCCCCAAGACTTCGGCTCCATCAAATCCATCGAGCACCCCGATCTGCGGATATGGACACCACACTTGAGCGTACTCAACGGAGCCCTGCAGTCCGTGGCCGAGATCCTCCATTCCTACGAGCTGAGGGTCTACGCCAATGGCAACGTCACCCTGTACGCCAACAACCTGCAGCTGACCAGCTGGTGTGTGGACAGTGCCCGGAACTGGCCCAACGAGCGGGTGACCTGCGACATCGAGCTGGGTCTGATTCTGCCGGAGGAGCAGCAGCCCTTGGACCTCACCTACGATATATACCGCAAGCCCATTGGGCCCCATGAGCACGTGAACATGCCCTCCGGCTGGTCCTTCTCAGAAGTATCCGTGGTGCCGGTGGACACCGATGCGGCGAGGCGGTATAACCCCAAGGGAATGGTGCAGAAAATGGCTGGCGACGTGGCCATCGAGTTCAAGCTGCAGAGGAACGGCAGCTTCTACATGACCGTCTTCTATCTGCCCCTGATTGGTAATGTACACTATATAAGTGAGAAATATTGTAGAAAACTTTTGATCGGTGTGAATATATCACATAATTCGTAAAACAATTACTTCCTTAAAAGTAAAAAAAAATGAGTTTTTACTCAATTAATATAAATATTTCATTGGGATACTTGTTTTAACATACTGATATCATAATATTTTTCATGAATAATATTTATATTTCGGTTATAACTGATACCGATAAAGATCTGTTAACAGATGTATCTTTTATTAAGGTGTATTTTAATATATTTTTATGTTTTTCCAGCCTGTCAGATGTTCTTGCTAATGTCGTTTGTGCTGCGATCTAATCGAAGAAGTGCTCTCATCCTCATTGCCCTGCTGATAACTGCCTGGGGCATGATGTATATGACGCGGCACGCCTCCCCGCACTATGTGCCACCCCTAAGTAAGATCACAATCCCTTCAGAAATTACTTATTTCATTTTAATATCCCACGTTTTTTCCTTGTTCCAAGCTAGATATGTTTTTATTTCTATTTATTTTCAACAATATTATATTTATTAATTTATTCCCCACAGTGACTGCATACAAGGCTCTGATGATGACCACCACCTATTGCTACATCCTGCACATTTGCATCATATGGCTGGAACTGTATCCACCAAGATCGAGTGCCCCCGACTGCCTGGTTGCCCTGATAAACTGCAATGGGTTGCGCTGCATTCTGGGTCTCAGGTTCGCAGATGTAAGTGCCTTAAAATCCATTAAAAACCTAAAAATACAAATCCTTTTTTTGCAGTCCAACTACTATTGCGACATCCAGGAGAATCCCTGGCGACACCTGGCCAAGATCCTGAACAACCTGAGCACTCTTCTGGTCATCGTTGTATTCGCCCTTGTAGATATAACAAGCGGGGTTTGAAAAATCGAATTTTTCTTTATTGTGCCTTTGAGAGAATAGTTATGGTTTCTTAAATAAATAAGAAGTGTACAGAGAAGATGGCGAAGACATTGCGACTACGAGTTGGAGGGGTGGGGGAAGACGTGCCTCGGCTGCTGCGACTCCTCGCAGGTAACTGCTCCATTTGCTCCATCTCCGACCCAAGAGCGACTGGGGTGTGGGTGTGGAGCACGGATTTGGTGTCGGAGCTTAGTGGTAGCCGTAGCCGTGGTCGTCGTAGCCACCCAGGGACAGGGCCGGAGCAGCGTAGGACTTCAGCAGGGTCGGAGCTGCGTAGCTGATGGCTGGAGCCGCGTAGGACTTGACCACCGTGGGGGCAGCGTAGCTGATGGCTGGGGCGGCGTGGGCGTAGCTGATGGCCGGAGCTGCGTAGGATTTGATCACAGGAGCTGGAGCGGCGTAGGCGATGGCCGGCGCAGCGTAGGACTTGACAACGGGCGTGGCGTGGGAAACGACCTGTGGAAGATGTGAAAGGGGATTAGTATTTTAAAGGATACGTTTAAAAATAGTATTGATGTTGTATATTTTGAAAGGGTTATGGGGGTTTCTTTAATTTTTTAAGTTACTAAGTTTGTGAAAAATCATAGCTAATCATAGGGGTTACAAAATCGGTTGAAATATGAAACAAAAATCTTGTAAAAGTTCTTGTTTTTCGCTCAAGTTCCGTAAAATCCATTAAGATCCCGATCTTACCGAGCTGAAGTGCGAGTAGCTGGTGGCCGGAGCCGCCACCTTCACCGCCACGGGAGCCGCATAGGACTTGACCACCGTGGGAGCGGCGTAGCTGATGGCGGGAGCAGCATGGGCATAGCTGATGGCCGGAGCAGCGTAGGACTTAATCACTGGAGCCGGGGCCGCGTAAGTGATCGCGGGAGCAGCATACGATTTGATCACTGGAGCTGCGGCCGCATAGGTGATGGCAGGAGCAGCATGGGCGTAGCTTAGGTCCGGAGCCGAGTGTCCGTAGTCCAGAAGTCCGGGAGCAGCATTGGCGGCAGCCAGCAAAGTGGTGAGGATCTGGTGGGGAACGAGGAGAGCATGTTAAATAAATAACATTGTTTAAGAACTATCTAGCCATCAAGAAATCCGAAGTAATGGGAAGTTACATAAGAACGCGGCCCAAAGGTAAAATACGCAAATTCTTCAGATCCCAATAAACCAACATGACAAAAAAGTTAACATTGATACACAGTCAAGAAGTCCTTAAAAGAGATTTTAACTTATTAACTTTTCAGCTTCCTTCGTCGAAGCTAGTACAACTTTTATGCTTGCCTAATCTTTTATAAAAATCACTAAATGAATTGGAAATTATGGTTTCAATTTTAGGTTCATTTTCATGCCAAAACTATACTAGCAATATTCCTATATTGAATTGATAGATACATCGGATGTATCCAAATAAAAGGATGTGTGTGGACCAAAGATCTAGGCAAGAGATAGTGAAAGAACACTTTTGTCCGAGCAAAGTCCTGATCCTGATGATCCTGATCACTAGTCCTGTCCGTTTGACTCACCAGAAGTTTCATGCTTGCGCTGGATCACGAATCACTTGGCTTGGAGGGAGAATTGCAACTGTAAGTGGATTGCGTGCAATGCGTTACTTTTATACTGCTCGACGACCAGGCAGACCGAGACCACGCACTCGTACTGGTGCTCTCGAACGGACAGTGGACCGGCGGACAGGCGGACGAGCGGACAGCGACAGATCTTGACTAGATTTCGATCTGAGCTTCGGACGGACACACAGTCAACAAAGCGGGCCAAGCAGCACCAATTTGTGAAGTATGTATCGCGGCTGAGGTGAAACAGCAATTCTCCTAGACGCAGCTTGGAGAGCGCCCCCAAAAGCGGATGACGCAACCTGAACTGGAGCTGGGAGCTGGGAGTTGGGAGCTGGGAGTTGGGTGCTCCGCTCCGAAGGCAGACCACTTGCCCGCTAAGGAGTCGCAGGAAAGGCGGCATTTCCACCGGGGGTCTCGAATGGGAAAGCGCGCGCGCTAATTGAACTCGCTGATTAGCTGGCCAATTTTGGGTGCCTCCAAGCTGGCAGCTCCGAGCTCCGATAATAAGGACCACACCCAACGAAAAAATCCAGCCTTGCCACTAACAACTTAATTAGCCAGCCGAGAATGCCGTCTAATTGCTTTCGATGCCATAAGTAAGTATTCTCGATGCGATTCTCGGTGTCGCTGGGAAATTCTCCCCAAATTGCATAATGGACGCTTGCCAAATCGGCGAATGCCGATCCAATCGGATCCAATCCAAGCCAAACAAACAATCCCCGGCTGGCCGAAATATCTAGGCGAGCTTCATATTTATCTTTATCGTGCCGCGAATGCCGCTGCGTGCCACATTTGACCATATTGGATGGGCGATTGCAGCCGCAGCCACGCCGTCTCGACTCGAGGACACTTGTGCGTGGAGAGGGGCCTCGGATGGAGTCAGCCCCAGTTGCCCAGTTGCCCAGTTCCCCGGTCCCAGCTCCCCATCGAACGATCCACCGGTCGGGCGGTCGCCCCTTCTCCGTTGGGTATCTCAGATCGGCGCTTGAGCATCTGGCAGCTCGTGGGATTTTTACTGCCGCCTTGATTAACCCCCTGAGGTGGGACAGGCGTCGATGGCCTTGGGTGATCAAAATTTGATAGTGCTACAAAGCTCTTAAGTTATTCACCGAGCTTACAATGTTCTTATGTCACATTAACGACGCCTTGATTAAAATAAGAGGATTTATTCAAATACCAAGTAAATATGTCATTAAAATTGGATAGATCTTGCATACTGGTAATATTTTACAAACAAAATTACACAAATGTTATTACCCACATATTTGAATATTTGTTTTGATTCATACTTCTATATGTTTGGATAAAATACTTACACCTTTTCATTCTATGAGAGCCGTCTGGGAATTTTCACTTAACGCAATCTTAAAATTTCAATGTCAATAAAATCTTGTAATAAAGTTTAAAGGTTTAAAATGTATCTGTGAATATAAACTTAGGCTCTGCATGAATCAACGACATTTGTTGTTTAAAAACATGTTGACTTTATGAATATAATGATTTGGAACCATAAGTTATATTATTCACAAGTTTATTCTTCTATGGGTTATTCTAAATGAAATGATTTATTATTTGATTCACTATTTTTAATGTAAGCCAAACCCTATTTGAATCCGATGTAAACATTTTTCGAGGTATTCTGAAGAGTTCGAGCTTCACAAATTTTCGAGTTTCCTGAAAGTCCCTTCATTAAGTAAGGGGAGATGATCCAAAGATTATATATATCTTACAGTACTTTGAATCATATACAAATTTCGAGTGTTTGGCTGTAATATAAACATAACAAAATGTAATTTATTTAGATTAAATAGGGCAAGACAACTTTTATAATACCATTATACCATTTTTTCTCATGAACGCCCCAAAAGTCAGGCAAAGTTAAGGCACAGGAATCGCAATAATTCGCAATGTCTCAGATTGGCGCATGCAACTTGCAGCACTCCAAACGGAGTTTCCTCTCAAGAGGCCTCGAAGGCACTACAACAACCTCAACACCATCTCGAAAATACTTAGCACAGAATAAGAAGGAGACAGCACGAGCGGGCAGGAAAGAGACGGAGAGTCACCTGCGATCGCAGTTCATGCATAAATCATGCCAGAGGAATGTGATTTATGTGAAATCTATTAGCAAATATTAAGTCAATAGCAGCAATTGTTGCCAGTGGTCGGCGACTGCCAAACAAGTGTTCCATGTCCAATTCGATGCGGACAGATGCGGACACATGCGGACAGATGCGGACACATGCGGACAGATGCGGACAGATGGATGAGGTTGCCAGGCTGGTGTCGCCGTGCTTTATAAATAAAAGATTTCCCAGCCACTGCCCCACATTTTGGCCAGGTGGAAAGCAATTTTCCAGCAATCGATCGTTTGCAGCCAGAAGGGTGGCAAACTCGAATGCCAAATTGCCACACTTACACTAAAAACTGAAAACTAAAAGCCAACTTAAGGCGCTCGCCCAATCCGATCCCCCCTCCCCATCCCCTTTTTTATTTTGGCTCGATCGAGAGCCAAGACTTTAGCCGAATTTGGCGAATCGGGCGGCGCGAGCTCCAAAATGGGTGCAAAATACCGCGAATTTTGGATGACGGGCCTAATTAGCCAATGGTCACAGAATGGTCGAGAATCCGAGAATTCGAGCCGATTGCCCAATGGCTCGCAAGCGCAGAATTCTTCAATTAATTAACGCCGCTGCTTTTGACTTGCAAATAGCCGAGCGGAAAACGGCCAAGAAAAACGTTGCAAAATGGATAACTCCGCTTAATTAAATCAGAAACAAACGGCGAAACCAAACGGGCAGAAAAACAAAATAAAAACCACGTGGCATTTATGACGCTTTGCCTGAATTAATGAATGAATCGTGGTGGACATGGAAATGGACTTGGATCTCGGATTTGGGAGCTGACAAACTTCAAACCTCGTTTCTGACGTGACTGGCGGTTTTTGAAGTGCACAGAGAAGATTTTTATATGTATAAGATTTTATTAAGATTTTAATAACTATATAATGTATAAAAAAGACGATGGGTGGATAAAATACAAATATAAAAGAGATGTTTATAAAAGTCTGGAATTCGATTCTTAATATTTTAAGTATTGTATCTTATTAAGGACATATATTTTATTTGTAAACTATAGATATTTATCTTATATTCTGAATTTAGCTGGAAGATGCAGTATGTATTAAAAAACCTTAATAATTTTTTGAGGGATTCCCTAAGATTTTTCAATCGTTTCATAATCAAATCCTTACTGACACATTTTTCTTTCTGTATCCCGAAGTCGGACATTTGCATTTGGCAATCCCAACTAAATGCTGACCAATGACAGTTGCCACTCCATGAATCGATGGCGAATTTCTCGCCTTCTTGTTCGTTTTTCGTCAACAGGATTTCGTGGTAAGTGCCTTATTTATGGGATGACTGCTTCGCGGCGGTCGGTTGTGAAACGGTTATTGCCGTTGTAATGGTCAAGATGAAGTGGATTGGTTGTACATATGATGAAAGGCGCAGTTCCAAAATAGTTATTTGATAACATATTTTTTAATAGGTTTAATGGTTTTTTATGTATTTTATTAGTCAAGATGAAGTGGATAGCTGTATGATGCGGCTTCAAAATAGTTATTTAGACGAGTGGCTTTTAAATAGCTTTAATGGCTATAAGTTTAATAAGTTAAGATTTATACCTAATAATACAATGTGTATTAACTATTTCTTATTTTTTCGGTTTAATTACATTAAGCTTTAATTCAAATCTAGCTTTTGGCTTTTCGCAGGTTAAAGCCAAGCTTGTCCTAATGGCGCCATCTAAGAGTTATTCCAGAAACTTTGAAAGCCAACAGATGGCGTTAAAAATTATTTTTGTCCATGTATTTAACATGTAAAATGTAGACAACATTCAGTATTATACAAATAAATAAATTAATTAGTTTAAAACCTTGTAAATAATGAAAATTATAACATTCAACTTATCAAAAAAAATCGAATTATCTTATTAAAATTTTGGACGTATAAAGAAAGAGTAGGAAATATTTTGTACTGTAAATTAGACCTACTTTAAGCGAAAAAATTAACTAAATATTGTTGTTAATTTAAATTTTAGAGACTTTAAAAAAAAGTAGGAAATATTTTGTATTGTAAATTTAACATATTATAAGGCCAAAGTAGTAAACATAGGTTATAAGTAATATGAAGTTCCCCCTTAACCTGAGAATAAATAAATACATTTTCTAAATTGTATTAAAAATTAAATTAAATTAAATTAAATAAATTAAATTAAATTAAAAATGAACATGAAGCATATATGTTAAATTATTTAAATTTGAATAATTCAATTTAATCTCACTCCTATTCAGTTCTTCCCCATTTTATCGATTGCCCTCTGCATGATTTCCATGGAAAAAGCTGCTCCAAGACCAGAGACTCGAATAAATATAGATCAAAGTCACTGAAGTTAATGACGTATGCACGGCACAGCTTTGGGGTGTCGACGATTTAAAGGGGTTAAACGGCGGTCACCGATTTGCTCCCTCGGAATCCAACAGGTGAACCAATGGGAGGGTGGCCTGCATGGACTTCGCTGAACACTGACCTTAAAATCCAATTTTAAACACGTTTTGTGCATAATGTCCCCCTTTTTTACGCTTTGCAGTTGAATTGATTGATGGGAAATTAACTGAAAAGCAACAGAATAGGAGAGGAGATAAGATTTAAAGCAGTGAAAATGACTTAAATAAAGGCAATTCAAACCTATAAGCCTAGATTAAAGGCTGCTTAATTACACACCAAATCCGCTGCATTTGTGTGATTGCACACTCAAGATTCTCTTATTATATTTGTGCGTTTGTCAAGTGCAGTTTGAAATTCAAGTTGCCTAATAACTTAAAACCCCAAGCAGCTTTAATGGCCATAATTCGTCTTGGCCGCCGAAGAAGTAGAAGAACCCGAAGGCAAAAGCCAAGAGGAGTGTCTTGGTGTTGTGGCCATTGCTTTTGTTGTTATTGCGGTGTTAATGTTGTTGTTGTAGCAGCACTATTGACATTATTGATGGAAATTCTTTTGTGTTTTACGGAAAAAAGGCATGAAGAAAGTAAAACCTGGCCCGAAGAATGTCGAAGTTGCAATGCTCTGAAGTAGAAGATTGGAAGTAGTTTCTCTGTCAAAACAGCCGGAAGTTAGAATATTTTGTAAACCTTTAAAATTTGGTCTATAATATGTGATACAAAATTTATACATTTAAAAATTTTGATAAAAACGGGAGAAAATAATCTCTTTTGATTCTAAGATTTGTTGATTTCAAAAACCGTCCATGATATATATTCTTTTGTATACATTACAATCAAAGTGACTTATTTCTTACAATAAAAAATCTGAAAAAAACCTGAGTGTCGCAAAAACAAAAACCGATCCTATCCCTTACTTTAAATTTTAAACTTAAGAAGTAAAAATAATTTTTTAAAAATTAAAAAGCAACATTTCCTAATATTATATGAGAGTTTTATTTTCTTTCTTTGAGGTAAACAATATATTTGTTAGACTTTTGTTTTTAAATTAGCTAAAAATGTAAAGTGTTAAAAAATGCAATTAGTGTTACATTGTTTTCCCTTTATTATTTTTTGTTATACGATAATTCCAAGCTGCGTTTAGTATCCAAAATACTTTCTTCCTGCGACATTTAGAATACCTTCTGCCAAGAAGAAGCGACGCGCGCTGTTTACTCTTTCCTAGCAGCAAATGAAAGCCCAACGTGGACTTCGGGGACCTTATGTGGACAGGTGCAGTGGCCAGGTAAATTCAGGTGTGTGCGTGTGTTTGCCTCCGTTTTCATTTGCCGTCCGTCTGTTTTTCGAATGCAGCCCATACCAATAGTGTTACCCACACCGAACCCACTGCCAATACCCATAACCAGGCCCAAGCCCAGACCCATGTCCCCCGACTGCTGGGCCCAAAACGAACAGTTATGCAAATCGAGGGGAGGCGCACCCCCCATCCTTTTTCATTCTCCCACTCGAGAGCTTTACTTTTTTGTTTTTCTGTGTATTTAGCGCCTAATACCCAAGTTTATGTCGCTTAATTATAGACCTTAAGCAGCCGCCGCGAACCGTTGGGTCGACATGCTAATCGGCAGACCCAGAGGTCTACCCCTTTCCCATCCTGGCGGCGGTGTCGGATGGCCTTCTTCTGATCTGAGACGCCACTTGACGATCGAGTGGGGACAGCATGGAAATTCTAGTAGCTTGGGAGCGGAAATCCGCGATGCGAAAGCTTTTGTTAGCCAAATCGGGGTAATCGATAGGTAAGCACCGATCCCACATCAAGCGCCGGCCTTATAGAGTCGAATATTAAGCGGATTTGGCCAATTCGGTAGCGGGCTGAATGAAACCGAATCGAACGCAGATCTGCTTTTAATAAGACTTAAATAGCTCTCAGCGAACACGATTAATAAGCCATAAAAGTTGGGCTTTAATTGGCCGGCGAGTGGGAGGCTCAACGCGTTAACTGAGGAAAGTGTTCGGCAAAAGAATAGAACACTACAGTAACTACACTGAAAGAAAATCATGTACAGCAGAAAGAACAGAACTTACCACAGCATCTACACTGAAAGAAAATCATGAACAGCAGAAAGAACAGAAAGAAAAAATCATGTACAGCAGAAAGAACAGAACTTACTACAGTAACTGCAATGAGACTGCACCAACTATATTTTATTTAATTAAAGTTTTAATATGAAGATGATAAAAGAATTTGTACAAAGTATTTTTTACAAACAGTACATCTTATTACTTAAATATTGAAAAAATGTTCTTAAAAGTGTCCATTGTATTTCAATAATATTTTGATTACATCTGAGTTTATTTTTTTAAGCACTGAAACACAGTATTTAAAACCAAACTTCTAAAGATAATTATAGATAATAAAGACATTTAGAAAGGTAATAATGTTCATGTGATTTTGTATTTTTTATAAAATACATACTAACAAAATGTTTAAATATTTACCTAAATATTTATTTATTTCTTCTTGGAAAACGAGAGAAAAAACCAATCAATTTTAAGAATAAAATCATTTTTTATAGAAACTTTTCCCAGTGCCCGACCACATGAATATGATGTAAAGTTTTTCAGCTGGCATTGGGAGATAAGAGTGGAAACACGTTTCCCGATGCACTTTGCCCTTTACACGAATTTTGAATGCCAAGAGGACTGCATTCAGAAGTGACCGCCCAACAGGTGGGCGGTTTTCCAGTGGGTGGTGTTTTAAGGGCCGCGGGCCCTAGTTGTCCTTCACTTGCCCTTTACCCATGACATTAAGTGAATAAAACTGAGCGGCTGACTTGATTAAACCACCTGGCCAACTTATTTGCTGTCCCATCTGATTACTGAGTGCATCATAATGCATGCAACTTAGTGGGTACTTTAATTGCATTTCAATTTGAGAGCAGGATGCTGAAATTCCATTATGTGGCGGATACTCTATGGATTTTATTTTGAGAATAGTACATGTTTTACACTATTATTTTATTTTATTTAGAAATTTTTGGAGTAAAGGTAGAAAATAAAAAGTGTATACCACATTAAATCGTTTTTTTAAGGGCCTATGTTAATTATTTAAAAAGTACATTTTATATATTTAAAACCATTTTAAATAAGGACCCTTATATCATATTATAACTCTTTCACTCAATGGACCTTCAAGCCCTCTCCTCTCTCTAAGGTATTCAACACCCACAACATAGAGAGCTAGATGGAGAGTGGTGTCGTGGCAGGCAGCATTTTGTTGGCTACTCTGTCCCCACTTGTTGCTCTCTGAGAGCTACTTTTTGAGTGAAAGAGAACAATGGCAGAGAACGGTGCACAGTGGGTCGGGTCAGCCATTTAAGGAAAATATTTAAATAAATTGCTGGGATAAACCCTAATACTTTATCACTACCTAATGTACTTACTGTAAGAATGCCTTAACATTTACCTTTGATATTTACCAAAGAAAAATATATTTAAATTTAATTGATATAAGATTGCTTCATAAAAATCGTACCATTAATAAAATTTATTTGTTTTAAGTTATGCCAAATGAGAGTTTCTGGCTTCAACCTTTTTATAATATTTTTCATACATAGTCATGTTGTAGCTACGTATCTTATGCATAAATAGCATCTCCTATAGTTGATTTCCACTGAATGGGACCCTTACCACTGTGCCTTTGGGGAGAGAGCGAGAGACCCCAACTATTTAAGCCACAACTCGATGAAACTCTTGCTCAATCTTTGTTTTCGCAGCGCGGCGGTCGCATCGTGGTCGAAAATCAGAAGAAAAGGTGCCCGAAGAATCCGATAAATTCAACCGAATAGTTTTGAATAATTTTCAGCGGTTTTTGAATCGGTGTTTTTTGGATTTGCATACCGGTTTTTGAAAAACACAGTGACAATGAAGTGTTAGTCTAAGCATAAGCCAGTGCTTCGAGGTGCAAATCAAACGAAAGATACAAGAAAATCTCAATAGCAAATCAGAAATATAAGAGGAACAAAAAGTATGAAGTGAATTATAACAGAAATAATATTTTTCGTATCATTCTGGAGATTATGTATTTTTAGAAAGCGCAAATGAAACTCAGTGAAACAGTAACCTCTTCAAGCGAAAGGCCAAGTTGAAAGCTAAGCATTAATTTATTGATGAACTGGCTGTTTTTTTTCCATCGAAATATTTGTACTGATTATTGCGATAACTGCGCTTACAAAAAATATAAACATAAATACGAATCAAGTGAGTGTGTGCCATTGCAGTGAAGAATGTGCTAAGCAAATAAGGCACATGACAGCCATTTAACTGTAACTGAAACTACACACCGAGAAAACACTGAGAATTATTCGGGAAATTACATGAAATTAAAAATTAAAATACAAACTATCCCACAATATTTTAAAATAGTTTATCCGATTAGAATAAAAAGCACATTTTTGATCATTTTATATTTTCTATAAACTAAAATTTGGTTGATAAAAGGGGAAAGTCATACTTAGATCGCATAAAATCTTCATTTTAAGATAAAATATCCCAGTTAAGGTAAAAGAATTTAGTAGATACATAGGTGAATATCTATACATTAACTTCAGAAAGTAAACATTCAACTTAATTGACTTTTTCTTAAGTGCACTCGTAATGGAAATTCGTATAAAGACAGGTTGATTGACTGGTGCAAAGGGGGAATTCGAGCCACTTCAGATACTACCAAGTTCAGTGAGCAAACGCCCTAATGTCAAGGTCTTTCGCTTGGGGATCGCATTTTAGCCTAATGGACTTGACCCTAATTTTGGGGCTCTACGAAATTCGCAGCTTAGGTTACCGAAAAACATATTTCTTCAATTAGAGTTGGGGCCTTTGGTCTCAAGTTGCAACATGTGCCGAAAAATAATTCAAAAAGATTAATCAATATTTTGAAATGAATGTTCCTAATTCTTTGCTTCTCTCTCAAGTGTTTAGTAACCCATGAAACTAACTAACGACAGTATACCTAAACAAAGTAAGAAACGTTAAAAAAACAGAGGAGTGTAATAAAAGTTTAGCAACCGCGAAAACGACTTACGAATTTTCACAACAACTTGATGTTTTGTAACGGATTTTCAACAAACTGGTAAAAACTTTATTGTGGATTCTTCTGCTGCTTCTTCTTGGCCAGTGTGACAAAAACATTTTGTGGCTCTGCGGATTTTTTGAGAACGCAAACTCTCACATTCACGGTAAGTTTGCTAATTATTGCTAAATTATTTGGTTAGCTATTTCACATACAATATCTTGTGAATGATTCATGGGAGAAAACTAATTCGAAGTGTGCCCTTGAATGAATCAGCTACTTGAGATGTCCTACATTCTGATTTGTTTAAGAAACTGGCTTTATAAATTGAAAATCGATACAAAAGAATAGTAATCCAATTAAAATGTATTTTTAAAGCTTTAAGGATAGATAGGTAGCCCCTTTTTCCATTTATTTAATTCTAATCGGATATTCAAAAATATTTTTACTTGAAAATGAGTTACATAATATTTGGATTGTTTTTTTTTATAACCTTCTTAAATCTCCATTTCTTTATATAAATTGTTTTGTAGGCTTAATTTTCATGTAAGTGGCATTAAGGACATTTAAATATCTCCCAATTATGAGTTATGGAAATCTAAGCTACTGTCAACTGGTTTTTCAAGTGTTAATATTCTGAAATCCGAATACAGCGTGGAGGAACGGCTCTGTCAGCTGTCCGTCAATAGATCAGGCCAAAACTGAACCATTTCGAGTTGAAGAAACCCAACCGCAAGACGTCGAAAGCGAGAGGCACCTGAACTTTAAAATCCGACCACTTTGATCTAGTACCTCTGAAATCGCCCAAGGTTGTCTATATCTACGGGTCTAGCGGGTCTAGCGGGTCCAACGCATTCCGACTTCGGTTTCGCTTTCGAAGTCGGCTTAAACTTGGCACCTGTTGCGGTCAGAGCAACACTCGCCTACACTGTCGCACAAAGTTCCGATCGATGTGAATTGGGTAGAATCGAAAATGGTCTGTGGCCGAAAGTGCTGTTTGTTCTGCCTGTTCATGAGCTCGTGGGGCTTCCTGATGCTGAACCTCCTGGGTATCTTCTACTACATCCAATCGCTGAATCTGCTGGAGACCCTGCCCCTGCCCCACAGCTTCAGAAGTCCGGAGGAGTTCAAGGAGAAGGCGGACGCGGCCTACCAAGAGGTGTCCATCCGATGCTTCGTGGCCGCCGTCGTCTATCTGGGATTCGTGTTCATGTCGATAGTGTTCATCCGCCGTGACATCAAGAGGAGGAAGCGGCTCTACAAAGGGGGTGCTCCGCGAATCCGACATTGATCTGTGTGCGTTCTCCATGTGATCGGTTGCTGAATAAACTATATATTTTCACGGCTCCAATTGCACTGCACCCACTCGCCGCCAGTCCACCCACTTGCCGGGCCAGATCAGAACCAGTTTGTTGACCGCATTCTGCGATTAGCCTTAGCTTCTTTATCGGCGAACCACTTTTCGGTCCGCCCCGGCTGTCCACTCCGCATTGTGCATTCGTCTCGACCAACCGATTTTTGACAGCGCACGTGACACCTTCTCCGAGGTGTGTTCTCTGTGGGGTATCATAAATTCACGTGAAATTCTTTTTCCGAAACATGCTAATGGGCTGTGGGTTCTGAGTCTTCGGCTCTACATATTCTGGGGGCCCTGGCTCTGGGGTTATGAATGTTTTCCTTATCGCCGGAGCTTTTGTGTCTGACACGAAAACCGTTGTAAATTATCGTGCACGATTTTCTAGTTGTACATTTGTGTATCTCGCTTGTTATCGCCACCAAGTGCAGTCTGCTAAAATGTGGTGCACTGCATTTTGGGGGAATTCGGGTAAACTGATTGGGAGATCTTGCAGTACTTGGAAAATGTTCTCATTTACCTATAATAACAGAACCTAAAAAGGCTTATACAGAAGTTTTTTCTGGTTGGTATAAATGGATTTTATATGCCTGATACATAAATATATCCATTAAATAACTCACAAATGTGTTAACTATTTCACAAGTGTTTTTTAAGCCATTACTAGTATCAGATTATATCAAAACTCATAAAGTTAGGATGGCCAAATGAAGACTGCAGCTAAACTCAGCAACATTTGATTTTAACATCGATTTAAGATTTTTAAGTTTGCCCTGGAAAAAAATTTTATATTTTAGTAGACACTTGGCTAAGGAAAAACTGTTCCCCAAGACCACGAAGGTCTAGAAGAGGAATCGCGGGAAGTGACGATCTAGAACCATGTCGCGATTTTTAGTGACGGCCAAAGAGCGGCTCCAACGGGGATGTGAGTTAAAGAAACGGTGGTCAATTAAATTTCAAAAATATATTTAAGAAGTGTTGGATAATAAAACCTGAACCCTGAACCCCCAGTGCGCTTTGGCCAGATGTTGATACACTACACTGGTCCTCAGCAAATGGCAGCCAAGAAGCCTCCAGCGCCACCCAAGGTGGTCAAGGCCACTCCGCCGCCGCCCAAGTCCTCCAAGCCGCCCAAGTGTCCTGGAGACAGCAAGGATATGAAGCGGAAGCCGGGCTTCTTCGCCAGTGGCGGTCAGCACGCGACGCTCAACGATTGCCCCAAGCCGGAGGGCGACTTTATGAAGGCCTGGACCGCCAAGAACAGCCGCTATAATCTCATCCTTATATCCGGAGTTCTGGCGGCAGGGGGTTCCGTGGGCTTCGCACTTTCTTCAGGTATGAATGGCAGCATGCTATCGAAGTATTTCGATTTTTTATGAGTAGGATGGGTTTACATTAGATGGTATCATTCCATTTAATTTTCTTTAAAAATCCTTCATCATAATGTCACCCTCTAGTAATATAATTTTAATACAGTAGAAAATTCTTGATGTTCCTTTTCTACTAGTATCAACAAAGATCTTCGATAATTTCGATATATTCGAAATGATATAAAGCTCTTTGACAGTTCCGATACATTCGATATACTATTGTTATCCCAATCCTTATATCCCGCGCCCACTATACACACTCCCCCAGGTATCCTTTGTCTAAATTGGAACATTCCCGAGTATCCCTACACGGATGATGAGATGGAGGACTTCGAGATCGAGGAGGAGCGTCGGCGGGAGGAGAAGGAGGCGCGCGAGGAGCGCCACCAGGATGCGGTCGAGGCCAGGGAGCTGGGCATCCGTCGCCGGCGGGCCAAGGAGGCCATGGAGCGGGAGGTGGACCTGATGCAGCGGGACATGGACGGAGGCATCTCCGATGCCGAGCTGGATGAGCTGCAGCGCCTGGCCGCCGAGCGCGAGGCCTTCGAGCTGTGGGAGAAGGACGAGCTAAAGCGGCTGGACGAGCAGCAGAAGGAGCGTGAGAAGGTCCGCAAGGAGAAGGCCAAGGTCAGGGCCGAGCGGGACAAGGAGCGCGACAAGAAGCGCAAGGAGAAGGAGGCGCAGCTGGAGAAGGAGGAGGCGGAGCGCGAGAAGGCCCGCGAAAAGGCGCGCGAGAAGGCCGAGAAGGAGAAGCAAAAGGAGAAGGAGAAGGCCGAAAAGGAGGCCGAGAAGGCCAGGAAGGCGGCTGGATACTAAGTCCTGCTGCCCCAGTTCTCTTTACTTTGCTGGCAGCAACACGACCACAACATCTATCAAAATGTTCCAGTCCGGCAAATACAAAGAACACCCAAATAGTATAGCCCCAAAACACTGGAAACACTGTTTAATAAATTAACAAAATTGGTTGCTGTTGGCCTAAGATAAGCTTTAGAAAACTGAGTTTTTTATCTAACTATCTATCTATTTTTTGCCTAACATTTTTAGATAGGTAATTATTTTTGCTATTAAGGCTAAAAAAAGTATTTCCCAATTAAATCCGACTTGGGGCAGCCTAGTTTTAAACGCATCCTATAGCGATGGTATAGTCTCGTCTAATTATGCATCTCGCGGCAGCCACTTTATTAACTACTTAGCTCGCCACATGCGCTCATTTCCACCGCTATAAAGTCAGCTCTCTGTTTCGGCCCAAATGAGGTGCAACAACAAAATTCTGGATGGCCCGAAGACCGATTCCGGAATGTAATAGCTATAGCCATGCCCCCGTCCATGTGGCATGCATTTAGAGTCAGTCAGGCAGTCAGTGAGCCGGAGAGGAAATGGCTCATTGCATGTAATCAAAGGCAGCGAAATTGTATCTCGCAGATACAGATACGTAGCGCTGGCGCAGCATAGATAGAGCAGCAGTGCGAATTCAATTGCGGCTTCAATTACGCATGGAAAGAGCGCTCCACTGTTGGCGTAACAACGACCACTTGTTGTTCGTCCCAATAAAGTGGTGTTCTTTCTCCGACTCGCCCCTCTAATCTATTTAATGAAAATTCGCTACCGATAGATGGATAGCAAGATAGATACATTTCGCCCCCCCCAGCCCTCGATGTATCTGCATTTGTATCTGCTGTGCTAAGTGTGCCGGCTTGTGCGCACATAATGAATCACAATCGTCGTCAGTTAAGCCCGGCTTATCATTAATCAAATTAGCTGCAGCAACATCAGCGGCAGCAACTACAACAAAACACTTGCTTGTCTGCCACCGAGTTGCAGTTGCATCTTGCCACTTGCGATGAGGCACAGTGGGCCAGATCGTCAGCGTAATTAACCATTGCCATGAGTGCTGCGATTGTGCCATAAATGAGCAATTGCCGCGAGCTTATCAAATGGAGTAGAACAATCAATTAACTGGAAGGGGCGAGGAGAGTTCTGGTTCTGGTTCAATCGGGTTCGGCGACCTGCAGAGGTGATCCTAAAACAGCTTGTAGCCCATTCGATTTTTGGTGGGGTTCTGAAATGCGTCATGGGGTCTAATGGTATGTTATAAGACTTTAGGATAAGGATGCTGGACCATAATGCACTAATTAATGTTGGTTTAATGGTTACCTCTGCAGGCAGTATCTTAACCGATAAAATACATGAGAAGAGCACTCTTTATTCATTAGTAAACTCTGGGAATAGAGCATTAGGTACATTAAATGCATTAGGCACATTAAATTCTATCATGTACCTAAATTAAGTTGATATTATTCTTGAGTTTTGCTATAATAGGCTATTTATTTTAGTTTGAGTACTGAGACTACCATAAGGAGACATAATGCTAGATATAGGGTATTTAATATTTATTTTAAAGAAATATGCTAATTATATCGGGTTATATTAATGGTTAAATATAAAGGAAATGCTTCAGAGATTAAGCTTAAATATTAATTTTTTTTAATTTATATCATATATATTATTCTATATGTTTTATATTACCCAATAATCTATGTTCCAATCATCACCTCGTTTTCCTGCTGACCTGCGACCACTGTACAGTGCCCACACATGCCCAGCCCGCTGAAGCTAGCTAATTTATCACTGGCATTCACGCTTCGGTATTCCCTATTCCACCTATATCCATGTCCATATCGGACCTGGGACCCCTCCCCACCGTCCATTTCTGACTGCGAGTGACATTATTACTGTCACACTGTGTCGCCCGATGCAGCTCCTCTGCCTTTTATAATGCATTTATGCTGCAATTTGTTTGAATTAGCGGCCCGCGGAGCCCCGACATCCAGTGGATGCAACTTATGGAGCGACTTCGCGACGGCGGAGAGTGCTGCGGGGGCGGAGTGGCGTGGTGTCACCGGTTTAGTGGTTTATTTGGGGCGTGTACCCATGTATCTAGCCCGATCCCGACTCCGATCCCGTACCCGTTCCCCAGCCAGCCGGGCACAAGTATCTTATGCAAGCAGAGCAACGAAAAAAAGAGAGCTAGAGATTGGTCTAAAGTAAAAGTAGCTGCATTTACCCAGTTGCAACACCGCCAGTTGAAAGCTTCCGGGCAGGGGCGTTGCCCATGGAAATGGGATGCAGCAGCTCGAGACCAAAGAAAATTCCAAAGTAACTGGAACACATTGCCATGGAAATCCCCTCGAATTTCCATCTACTCTGGCTACGAACAAAGCATTTATCTCATAGTTATCATGGCAAATAAGAGTTTACAACCGAGTTGATGGGTTTACACTAGTTCTAGATCGTGTCTTATCGGGTTTTACAAGTAAATATTTGCATCGGTTGCTGGATTTGGGTTTATGATAAGACTTACAGCAGCAGATTGTAATGTGGATGCTGGAACTTCCCTGTAATTTATGGTGCAAGGTATAGTACTTTATAAAGAAAAAGAGTCTTGGATATTTCTTTAAGTTCTATCTTGTTTCTTCATTTCTTTGGGTTGGCTTTCCCCTCTAAGAAGAAATTTTCCGTCTATTGACCTGCTACTTTCCCCGCCTAAACAAATTGGAACTCTCATTTGATAAGCGTTACAGTAATTAAACAAATTGGCCAACTGGCCGCTTGGCTTTTGGGGGCCTTTTGAACAAACAAATCGAATGGCGCTGGTAATCGAAGCTGAAGAATTGAGAGCCGAGAATCGAGCCGCGAGAATGGAGAACGGCGGAGAGCAGCGAGCGTGCCAAGCGGCGTTTTGTATCTGGATTGAGGTCTTGCCACAGTTAGCCGAGCAAAGCGCAGTTATACCAATTCTCCACAGCCCGTCTCGGCCACAGTGGGTCAATTCTCCATGCTCCACTCTCGGCAATCAATTTGTGCGACTTGTTCTAGGCCTTCTTCGCCAGTCTTCTGCAGTCTTCTCCGGCCTTTTGCTGTGCAGTGCACGTAGCCTGACTCACCGATTGGTATTCCCATTCGCATACTCATATTCGTAATCATTGTAATGAGCCATTTCTCTAGTTACTTTCCTCGCTCGGCGTATGGGCAGGGTTTTTAATTAATTCTCCATTGACCAGGCCTGACAGCTGAGCCTCAGCTCTTGGCTCTGCCAGCCCAAGAGCACTTCGTATTAATTCTCATTTTTTCGGGCTCCATTTCGGGGTTTTCGGATCCGCCTCTTGTGTGTGGCCTCCGGTTTCGGCGGTCTTCTGTCCAAGCTTGTACCCCAGCTTATTTGTTGTGTGGCCATCGTCAAAGTTCGCATTGGAAAACGAGACAGTGGAGCCAGAGTCATGGAAGTGGTTCCAAAATTCTTGGGATCTTCAGGGGGAAGAGATATAAAGAAAAACTCCGCAATTTTAAGTATAAAAATCATTCTATGTGAAGAAAATACAATTTTAGTAAAATCCTACAATCCTTCTGGTTACTCAAATTGCCTTGAGAAGTATATTATAATATTTTGATGTACTATCTCTTGAATATAAGATGCATTTGTATCTTAAGATATTTAAATTGAGTAAACACATTACCTATTCAATGCAGAAATAATTCTACTCTAGACCATCCTAAGTTGTATCCCAAAAATATATGTCTAATCTTGACTATTTTTAATGGATCCCTTACTACCTTACAACCAACCTGCTACCACTGTGCGTGTCCTGCCAGCGAGCTTTGTTATAAATTAAATTATTTTTCATGTGCATATATCTCTCCCGTATTTATGAACCCGTGAGCTGCACAGATATCGTTACACTAAATTGTAATGTCGGCCTCCCGAAGAATGGAGCCCGGAACATCAAAACTGGAGAAGAGGGCGTAAGCGATTTGTCTTTTGGTTAATTTTTTGTCGGCCCCTTAAGTCAAAGTACCGCTAGGGCCACCGCCTTCGATGCTGTTTCTTGCCCCAGTCTTCGGCTGGCGGAATCCCGAGTAATAAAGTAATTAAAGCCCTGACACTGTTCAATATTTCATCTCTCATCTGGCGGACGGCAGATTAATTGAGACTGGGGCGGCGTACCGGCCATGCGGCTATTACGTACTGATTTGCATTTAATTGCTTGTGAAAAACAAAAAAGAAGCATTAATTTTCAGTTAATTTCATTTGGCAAATGCATCACGAAAAATTGTTTCGCTTGGGCCAGCGAAAGCAAACAAAAAGCGCGGGACTGAGGTAATGAGTGCAGTAAAACCCACTTGTTGATGACTTTAAAATAAGCAATTTGTTGCTGTTTCTGGGGTCCAAGTCTTCTGCTTCTCCATCGTTGTGTATACATTGGTATATCTGATTTTAACCTCTTTTGTTAACTGTAAAACGTTTTACTTTCGCGCGATTTTTAATTGCCGCCTGCTGCTTCTGGTGGAGACGAAGATAATGATAATGGTAATGTTGATGATGATCTGCCAAATCCGCGGTCGAAGAAACGTTTGGCAACATTCGTTGGCCACGTTAATGCGATGTGGCCACCATAAAAAGCGTGTGAACCCGCTGTTAACTCGACGTGTCGACACTTGGCGACACTTTTCCCTGGCCATCGCTTTTCCCCAGTGCAAGTCGATTGAGCCGTTTTTCTGGCCAAAGGTGAAGGCGGCTTTTCCTGGCCATTTCCATTTCCCTTAATGGCTCTCGTGGCTTCCGTTGAAAGTGCTTTGGTGGGTTTGTCAAATGGAAAACACCTTTCTTTCTGGGCAGTTCTGCAGCAGCAGATTTATCAAATTGGTAAATCAGTGAAAAACAAGTTGGAGAAGTTTCCTACATTTTTATCAGGAAAGGGTTTTTATATAACATTTGATGCTGATTTATATGTGTATAAAATCTTCATTTTAAAATTATATAATTAAAAATTAAAGATAATGTAATCCTTGATATTTTAAAAGTAGTTTTCTCTGTCTTAGCTACGTAGCAGGTATATTTAAATATTTAAAATTTATTTTTTTAAGTTCAAATAACGATTTTTACATCTTTCAGAATGGAAGATTTTGAATATCCCAAATTTGGAACGCATTTTCCCGCTCAAAGTAGGTTTCCCACATAGTAGGTTTTCTTCAATATATAAAATACATTTGGGAACCAATAAAAAGTTGTAATATTGCAACTATAATACTTTTCTAGAAAAAGTTTAAATATTTTATGGTCCAAAGCTGCCCACCTGAACCCATTTTCCACCGACCGCAATCCAATTTTCATTTCTTAACCCATTTAAGCACCCTCATTTTCTACGCCACGCGGTTTCTGCCACTTGCATTTTCCGCGGAACGCCGCTGGGCAATCAGCAAGTTGCTGATCCACAAAATAATCGCACATTTAATTGCAGCGCACAACCGATCCGATCCGCGGCAGGAAAACGCAGTTGCAGTTGCAATGGCAAGTTGCAACTGTCAGCAGCTCGAAAAATAGCAGCAAAAAATGTTAATTTCGATGCAGTTGCCCAGTGGACACAATGGACCGTGGATGGCCGGTGGACAGCCACTGTTATTTTATTTGTCAACAAAATTGGGTCAACGCCGAGCGAAGACTGGGGGAAGACTGGCCCAGAACGATGACTAAGAAATGTGTTAATGATAGTGAGTGGCGTAATTAGCCAGAAATATTTGTCGTTGGTAAAACGAAGTGATCGCATTTTTGGGGCAGCTGGCAGCGCAGGCAGGAAATTGCGCGAATACTTGCTGCAACTTGGAAAATAGTTGGCCAAACATTAATTCGTTACCTTTTGCATAAATTAAGTTAACCTTCGGTGGGTGAACGTAAGCAAAGGTAATATAAAAAGGTAAAACCATATATGTATTACCCTTTGTTTCCGCCATTCGCTTTTAACTACGGTTTTCTAAAAGAATAAAATTTTTATTACTACATCATTGATCAATTTTCTAGGAATATTTAATTAAAAACTTTAAAGGCAAATATGATCAGTTATAACTGTTCTGTTGTTGAGATAATATTTGATTTGTTAGATATTCTTTTTCTATATTCCTAACTAAATATGTATATTTTTTAATCAACTATTAGCAAGACAATTAATTTTAAAGCCCAAAAAGTTTCCGCTTCATTTCTTTCATTTCAACTTGACTTTACCTCGAGGGAAATAGAATTTCCAGTTTTGTTATTTAAATATCTGAATAAATTATGCAGGGCCGACTGGCAGCAGCAAAAACCATTCGAAAATCATCAACAAATTAATGTCAAAATAATAACAAATTAACTGCTTCGGCTGCCGCGGCTGCCACAAGAAATATGACAGTTTACAAACGGTAAAAAACATGGCCCACAGCAGCGGCAATAAACATTAACTTGGCTTAGATGACGTTGACAATTTCTAAGGCGTCAACTTGTCAGACTCGGACAGCTCATAAGGAAATTTGTCTGCAGGTTGGAAATGGAAGTGGAAGTAGTTGGTGCCGGTGGTGATGTTAACGGTTAATTAGTTAATACTGCAGAAAGGTCAAGGAACTGCACTTAACCCTAGGCGGTACACGGAAAGAAATAATTAAATATGATATTATGATGGGTGTAGGGCGTTGTAACTTTAACCAGATGCACATCGAGCATATAACAAGTTTAAAAATATAAAAGCATTTAAGGCATATTTTTCTGAACAGAACATTTTAAGGTCCAATGTTTTTATCATATTATATTACAGAGATCAAAGTAAATCTTCGTTGTCTTTCCTAAAACCTTTTTTATAGATCTTATAATTTCTATACTTTTGTCAGTGGATGAGGAAGAATATTACTTCTTTTTTTCTAGATTTTTTTTTTTTAATATATACTATTGAACGAAATTCTTAAAATAATTTTATTTCAACTCATAATTTTCAACTTTTGTTAGTATAAGAGCAAGAACTCTGTAAGATGACTTATTTATATTTTGGAATATTTTTTGAACACTTAACATTTTCTTTGTATTTTTTAAATAACTGTCAAGTAGACCTCATAATTGCCATATTTTCGCCAGTGTAAGAACAAGAATTCTATTTCTTTGTTTGTTTCTTCACCTGTTTGCCCACGCGTCTCTCCAACATGATAAATGATTGAATAAACACGAAGGCTCGTATCTATTAGGCCAAAGGCCGTATGCAGGTAGAACATCATTAGACCCTGTCGTCTCCAGTTTAATTGATATTTTTATGTGAGGAAGGTATATGGCGGAGATCCGGCAATCGCTTTGTATAACTTTAGTTTCGAGGGGCTTTTTCACGCTGCTTAATGGCAAATACTGGAAAGCATTCAACACCCAACTAACAGCTTCCGCTGCACTTGGACTTCCTCCGCCGCATCTCTTAGGTTTTAAAGAGGCGGCTATAAGTTTGTGTGGCAGAGATCCAACTTCAACGGAAGTACATTCACGACTCGAGTCGCGTTGGTTCGCATAATCAAAGAGCCGCAGACAAAGTGTAAAGACCCTTTAGAAATTTATGCTTGAGTCATCCATCGACAGCCGACTTTGGCGGCTTTGTGTGGATTTTTATTTTCTGTTTGGACATTGCTTCCGTTTTTCAAACACAGAACAGCCATCAAATAAATCCAAAGCAATGGCAGAGCGATTGCAACTGCAGTGGCAACAGCCACAGCTACATTTCCGCTGCTTTTGGCCAAAAAAGGCAGTCGACAATTATTACTATCGAGTCGAGTGAGTGGAAAGGAAAAGCAACAAGTGCACGCACTACCACTCGTATACACACTTAAATTGCGCCCACTAATAACCCACTGGCTGGGCAAAAGGGACGGCACTAGCCCGGTGGCAACTTCTTCGTTTTTATTTGCCAACACGAAAGGCAAAGACCGGTCAACTGGGAAATTGTCAACACAGCCCGCCACTTGCCACACAGCTTTGCCTACAACTCCCCGGGCTGCGTGGCGTGGGGCACGAGGGGGTTAAGCAGGCCTCCAGCTGCGTAGACAGAGCTCAGACGTTGCCCAGGCTGCCCCGTCGCCGTGCACTTTTCCAAAAACATCAATAGGCCGGCGGAGTAGGCGAAGTCTGACTACGCTTCCCTGACACCAAAATTACCGGGAAGAGGGAAATGAAAACGTAAATGTAACCTGTAGATACCGATTCCCTTCTATAAATATGCATACATGATTGAGTTTCGTAATAAGTCAGAAGTATTAACATAAGAAGTAACAGAAATAATTATTCCTAAACAAAAGTAAACTCAAATTTAAAGCCAAATGTATAGAAAAATTAATAAAAAAGGGAAAATAATGATTATTTGTTATTACATCTATATTAAAATAACTATAAAATAAGTGCAATAAAAATAAATTAAATTAAGTGTTAGGAAAGATTTTAATTTTAATTGCAATGTCTTCAACTTAGGATAGTAACATAACCCAAGAAATAAATAGATAAAAAATTTTTGGGATAATTCTCAATGTCTAGTTAAGGTGCCAGCTTGTTATCTTAAACTATTTGAATAGTTTAATGATTTCGTTAATCGACTCTTAACATAATATAGTCAATTACTTTGTCATCCTACAATATTCTGAACATTTTTTGAACAGATAAAACCTATTGCAACATCGAGAATTTTAATTGTGAAAAACACCAGTTTAACTGACTGATTAAACTCACAATACATTAGGAAAGTGTTACCTTAAAAATGAATTAAATTCATGTTACAAGAATATTCGATAAAATCAATGAAAATAACTTTTATATGATAATATCATATTATCTTTAAGATCTTAAGAAATATATCTCTGCATTTTAGTACATTTTTTAATAATAGATCTAACCATTTCTTTTAATCTTCTCTTAGTTTTCTTCAAATTAAATTAGCTATTAGTTTTATTTAGCTAAGTTTAACCATTAGTTACCAACCATTTGGCATAGTTTTGGTACCGATTTCCTCTGTTCGATTCTCTATCTATAATCTTTGCAGTTTGGTTGCTTCTTTTTTTTGGCATGCGCCGCGTGAAAAACGAAATGAAAAGTTGTTGCTGTTGTGTCGATGTCGATGCTGCGATGTTGCTGTTGCTAGTGCTGCAGTTGCTGTTGGTGTTGCTGCTGCAGTGGTCAGTTGCCGGCGTATCTTTTGGCCGCCGAAGGCTGCAGACCCAGCGAAATATAGACACACACTCCCAAACACATTTGGAAATGGAAAGTCGTCGTCTGGTTGTCGCTTGCAGTTTTGTTTCGGGGGTTTCTTTTTTTTCTGTTTTTCTATTTTTTCCCATTTTAGTTTCATTTTTACATGGATTTTTTTTATTTTTGGCTGGGCTGCAACCGGTTGCATTAGTGCAACGGCAAGCAAGAAACATTAGCACATGCAACAAATTTTTCGTATTTTTTTTATTAGATTTTGATTTATTGTTTGTGTGGACTGGCGGATTGCCGGGACCTATCCGCTAATTGGAATTGGCCAAGTCGGAAAATGTGGTAACTGCGGCGCAGGAATTCTGGGCGAGAAACGAGAAATCCGCGCTTCTCCTGGCGGAGGAAAGCGAAAGTTAGACGCTTTAAATTTGAAATTGAAATTTCTTGTTTCTCGGTTTACGGCCGCGGCGGAAAAGCAAAAGCCGCGGTTCGAGCCAAGTGCACGTTTTGTTTGGGCCATAAACTGTGGGCCGCGGACTGTGTGCCGTGGCCTGCCATTATGAGCTAACTCCGCCAGGGCGGCGGAGTGGTGGCTTTTCGCACTCGACGGGGTTATATAAGGTTTGCGGTTCGGCAAAGCCTTACCGAACGTCATTAAAATTGCAAATTTCTTTCCGTCTTTATCTGCCTGTGTGGATAATGGGACCAGAAACTAATAAGCAGGTGCCGCACGGATACAGAAATATCTCCAAGATATCCATCCCATTGCTACAGCCGCCAGTTGAAAGCCCTAGAGCAAACCGTCTATTTTCTTGGAGGGTTCTGCGTGTCAACGCTTTTGTAGAATCGGGCTCATAAATAAAACATCAGCTTAAATTAGTGACTGGCCCTGAATGAAACAAAAACATAAATTGGATTGATTTATAATCGCACACAATATTTGTATTATGGGCTTGCCAGACAAAAGATTTGAGACAAAACTACCGTTTCATTGCCAAAGCGAGCTGTTTATATATGCTATTATATCTCTTTAATAGCCATATCTAACTTAATTTTTCGGTTAAAGGGGGTTTTGAGATTAATGATGGTTTGAAGATTTGCTTAGAACTCTTCTTTGAATAGTCAGTTATTTATCATATATTTTACAATCAATGAAAGTACTGAGATCTTCTTTTAATGACTTCCCAAATAAGGAGAGATTACTTTCTTTAATCCATTTAACCATACAGATCCCATCCCACAGCAATCTCAAGGGGATTGAAATTTCACCGCTTCAATTTCAATTTCAGGCCATAATCAAATATATTTGGCCAGTGCCCACGCAGTAACACACGCACAACAAGTTAGCGAGTTTATCAATTAACATTCAGATTATATTTGCCAGCAAAATATTTCACTCTTTCCCAGCCGTTAAGTGCTTATAACTTTCACTGCATCGCCGCTGTCTCATCTCTCAATAGAAAACATTAATTAAAGCATTAAATGCACATAATTAACGCAGTCGCAGATGCTGGCTCTTCTTTCTCTCGCTTGTATATGGTTATATATACACACAATGTATAGTGTGTCTTTCTCCCCGTTTTTGCCCAACAGTTGCACATTCGTATCTGTAAGATTTTTAATGATTTTCCTTTGTTTTGTGGGTTTTTCGCAATGTTTTCGCATGGGAAATGATTGAAGTGCAGTGCAGGAAAACTGGGCAGTTTTGGCGGGGAAAAGCCAGAGTCATTGAGGAAAGACATCAAGTGGAGTTAACCTTGAGTTTTCCGGGGTAATAAATTAAACTGTTTTCAGTTGCGGTAAGCATAATTTCTTTTCTTCATACGCGGAAGATACGATCGAACGGAATGGCAAGGAAGTGAAGCAAATGAAGGCTTCTGGGGTAAAACCGCAGACGGCTAAGAAAGTTATTAACATTAAGTGCCATTTTAATGATAATACAACAAGCTTTTGGCACAAAGACAACGAAGACCACTAATAAATCGCGCCGCATAGACAAAAGTCTATTATCTCTGGCCGTATCGCAGTTAATTCCGAGCCAACATTATGTAAACGAAGTCGAAACCAAGCGAAAAGATAAAAGCTGAAAATTGTATCGGAAGCTTCACCCAAATTCACCAAAGTTTTACAGTTAAATCAAGATGGGCAAAAAACGCGGCATGTGTGTCAAATACGTTTAAAATGTAAAAAATGCACAGAAATCAACGATATCCAACGAAAAAGTAAGGGAAAAATGCAAAATAAAAGCGAATAAAATTTAAAATGTTTACCTTGCAAACCGGTTGGAGCATAATAATCATATCAGAACCGGTTGGATTTAAGAACGTTTCGAAACGAACCGTAGTCAGACCCAGAATCAAATCGCCACAGGTTTTATTTTGTTGTAATATGCCCAACTTCTTGGCAATTAATTTCGCAAGCTGAGCCAAAATATTTGATTTCAAGTAGTGCCAAAACGGAGCAGGGCCTAATTTCGAATTAATTTGATTGCAAGTTGATTGAGATCTGCGGATAAGACAGGCGTGAAGCATGCAAAATTGCCGCGACTCTGTAACATTTATAATACACAACTCAACGCTTTTGGCCAGCAAAAAAGGAGGCTTAAACCAGCCGAAAAAGATTGCCAAAGTTATTGCCTGTCAGGCCAAGTGACGGCTGCCCAATCTCGGGTTTCTCGTTTCGCTTGGTTTTTTCGGCCTTTCTCGGTTCCCGCTGATTATTGAAAAGAACACTCTTCCGGAACCGCCAGGGGAGTCTGGTATAGTAATACCTTTTCGAGTAGATAAGCCATCGGGCGAGTGCTAATCACAAGCTGCCTTCAACGGGTCCCCTGGCCATTGATTTATTGCCAGATTTCAAGTTAACACTTTTTTGCCCGATCCCAAATTGAGTTATTTATTCCCGGACCGAACGGTCACGTACTCTGCGGCAGCGGCAGCAGCAACAGGTTGCAAGTTGCACGTTGCACGTTGCACGTTGCAAGCTGCAGCTTAGATTTATATTCGTAGATTTTGGCAGTCGTGTTAATGAAGTTTGCTGATTTATGTGCTTATGAGGCTGTCGCCAGTTGCCCACAGGAAGTGCTTTTTCGAAAATCGATTTGGAAAATCTAATTGGAGTCTCTTTTTTGTGCCTTTGCAGATTCTTCGGCAGCCCAGCTCTCCTCTCACACTGGAGTCATCACGAGAAACCCATTAAGTGGTAAGTGCCAAGACATAAAAATATTTAACAGCTCGGGGTATTTGTCAAACATTCAAGCTGCCAAATAAACGCTTTTGTTTACCGATCAATAGATTGGCAGCCAAAAGAAGTGGGGAAAACATCTCCATAAAACCAGGGACTTAATAAACATTCATGCTCCAGTTATGAGCGTTTTGTTCAAGATCACCAGGCACCTTTCCACAAAAAAAAAATGGAAAACCCAACGATTCGTCTTTATTCTGCTGCGTTTTATGGATCTGCTTAACTGCACAACCAGTTTCGGTTTGGTTAATCAAAACGTCGGAGAAACCTTCACGAATGACAGAAAAAATGTCAAACATTTTGATGCAGGGAAAAGTGAAAATCTGAGAAAATAAAAATGCTCAAATGCAAAAAGAAAATTACTTAAATTGTGGTTTATTTTCCCTGGCAGTTCATGCATGAAAATGGGTGCCGCAGTGAAACTGAAACTGGCTTTTTGGTTTTGCTTGAGTAAAGTGTGCGATCATGCCTTTAATGGGTTATAAAATGAGCATTTCAGGGCTGTTAATGAGGACCCAGTTCCAAGGATTTTCAGGGTTTTTCGGGTAAGGAATAAATCAAGCACAAATTTGGGCATTTATTTCTTCTCTGTCTCTTCCTTACACTTAGTCACTTTTATAATATGGCTATGTTGTTTTATTTTTTGGCCAAAGAAAAGTGATTCACAAGATTTTGTGGGTCAAGTTTATTGTTTTCCGTTGGCTTACTCTTACCCCAGTGAATCATTTGTATCTTGTCCGAAAAACTGAGATCATTTACCACAACTATGTAGGTTTGGTGGCTCATTAGCGATGTTTAATAAGATGTTTATCCAAACTTCGCACATTCATCGTTTTTACTTTGGGGCTCAGTATCAGTTTCCTTTTGATGTGTCAACACAATTCAAAGCAAATTGCCAATTGTTGTCGTTTTTGTCATTTTTGCTAATTCCCAAACAAAACAAACGGAATTGTTTATCGAAGCCAAAAAAGGAAAACGTCTTTTGAGCCAACAAAAGGGAGGCAAACAGTGCCGCGAAGTTCATAAATAATTTGTTACAGTTTCTGCGTTTTATTTTGGGTTCCCCCTTGCTTTGTTTTGGTCTTCAACAAAAATAAACCTTTTGAAAGCATTGAAATTTATAGATTCCCCCTCTAAAAGCTTTCAGTTTTCTGGCCAGCAACGATTCTTGATTGAGAGTTATGAAAGGAATGCTCGGTTCTACAGTTGGTTCTTTTCCAGTTAAACGACTTTCCTGCACAAAGGCTGGGGGAATGGGTAGTCAGAATACTTTCTAAATGCACAAATCACGGCAGTGGCTGAAGAATTCAATGGCGTAGAGTAAACATTTTGGGGCCGCAGAACCCCTAAATAGGCTTTAATTAACAATTTATGTGCAGTGGCAGTGGCAGCGGCGGCGGGAACCTCAACTTGATGCATCATCCTACCCATCGGCTGGGGTTTTATCTCTATGCGAGGCCTGTAATCTACTGGCTACTGTGCGTTGTCACAGCCAGCTCCTGCAGCTCCTCTTTGGTTTTTCTGCCCAGTCATCCTTAATTATTATGATTATCGATGTTTTATGCTCTATAATTGCCGCTGGCAGTCGACGGTTGGCGGTGACTTGGTCTTTTTGGGCGTCTCCCGGGCCAGCCCCCGAAATTGCCGTCTTCTGTGCTCCCGACCCTCTTCATTTGATCTCTCCCCTGGCCCTCTGCCCCCCGACTAATTGATATAATTCTCCAGTTTAACTTTGGCTTACTTTGTTGCATGTCGTCCGACGACTTGCTCGTCAAGTTCGTGTCCTAAGTCTTTTGTTTCGGCCGTCAACTGCCGCTGGTTCTACATAAATTACGTCGAGTTAATGATTATCTCTCAGTTGGTTAGCCAAGTGTCAGTCTAACGCAAGCCAAACACATATGTGTTCGCGGAGAGATATGTGTATATAAACGCCGGCAAACTCACAGTCGACATCAGGCGAAGATAAGTTCGCGTTTGACACACTTGCTGCACAGTGGAGTCATCAAATTGTTACTTTTTTGCAGGCTAATTGTAATAGGCAGTGTGAGTACAGTTTTAAATTGAAATAATTAAACTTAACCTATCATTTGCTACAATAAATTAGATTTTATAACGAAAGAGTGAGCTATTACTTACCTTACCTTAGGAAATTTTTTGCAAATACCTTCATTTACAAGATAATCATTTAATTTTGTAAGCTTTGGTGATAGCTGCATATATTTTTTAAGCCTAAAGTAATAATTTATTTATCAATAACATGTTTTTCATGATTTTTCTTTGTAATTAGAAAACGCTTTTTAACATTGATAATACAACATATGACTTAAGGTGGCACAAGTTTTACCTCCACATAACATTTAAAAATCGAAATATTCTTACTAAGGCCTACATATTTGATCTTTCTTTATTATGACTGAGCAGTTCACACTTGTTATTTGTGCCAGCTACATTTTACATCACTTCACAGTCACTGTGAGCCAGTTTGTTGGATGGCAGCTCTATCCGGACCACATCCATCCAACTGTCCGGAATGTCCAGAATGTCCAGTATGTCCAGGGCGGGCGTGCATTAAAATTTATTATATAAGCCAACCGAGTCGCCTTTGCCGAGTCGCAGTCGCAGCCGTTGCAATCTCTTAAAAATCTCGCGTACTCATCAACAACATTTCAAAGTGTACGTACATCAAAGTGGACTAGCCCCTGACTTCCCCGCCTAACAGTTGTACATGGAAGGTGTATCGCATAAAATCACAAAAAGCTATCTAAACAGGAAACCCAACAGCAACATCAACGGCAACATCAGCAGCAGCAACAACAATGTCGTTGGCGGCGTCGAGTAAATTAAAACAAAACGTTGTCGTCGTCTCCACCTCCTTCTAAAAGAGTTCCTCGGGCCTGGCCACTGATCCTGCCCCTCAATCTCAGCCCATACCATACCATCCCATCCCATCCCATCCCCGTTTATACCTGTTGCTTAGATGTTCTACTCCTGTACTCCGGCTACTGGATTGCTCCTCCCGGCTGTCTGACTATGTCTGCTACTGTCTGCTGTTTTGTTGCCTTAACACTTTGCACAAATATTATTATGTATTATGCTTTTTCGCCATGTTCCTGCCGACTCTACCGATTCTACTGCCTCTGCTGCGGGGTGGCAGCCCCAACTTTGATGGATTGCACGTCTGTCGTGAAGAACTCAACTTCGACTTCGACTCGCAGCTTTGCCCAGTGAAATGGCAGCCACTTTTTAGTGTTTTTTCGTTAGTTGGGCGTGAGCAGCAGCAACAACAACGAAAGCCACATCAAGAGCATCAGAATTTGAAGGTCAGATTTGAGTTGGTTTTTTGGGAAAGTCTCAACGGAGACGGAGCCGAAAACGTCGTTTATTAGCATTAAACTTTGGAGGCTCAGATGTGGGACGGAAAAAAAGAGATACTTGTCTGGGACTGGGCGCACTTTATGTAAGAGATTTATCTAGCGAATGCATTAAGCTCTGGCAGGGTACCCATTTTCTGTATGAGAGAATATATGCGCAGAGGGTTTAAAACTTTAAAACTTTAAAATTAAAAGCAAGCAATACACATATCCCATTTTAAGCTCAGAAACCATCAAAGCATATTTGAAAAGGATATTTAATAAGAAAATGCTCAATAGCAAATAATTCTATATAATTTTTTATCAGTCTTACTTAGTTAGTTGAGTGGCTGATATTTTTAAATTTATTATTTATACACTAAAGATACATTAATAATGTTAAAATGTTTAATTAAATGTGTAGGCTTTCATTTTTATGGCATATTTTTTATAGACAGACATATGTTTATGTCGTCGACATTAATCCATAATGGTAAATATATTTCGAAACAACGCCCCTGACTTTTCCCCCCACTCCTAGTGCAATGAAAACAAATATTTCTGTGGCACGCAATGCCCCCTCTCTCCAACGCCTCTGCTCTTTGGGCTAGGGCGCGTCTGAGCCATAAGCCCAAAAATCAAGAAAAATGACTAAAGATGGAGCCGGTGATGAATTCGACATTGGAGTGCCAATCAAGGGAAAAACTGGGCCCATAAATCGATACGAAATGTGTAGTATCGAGAGAATCAGGCATGATTTTTGGTCGATTTACAGGAGAAGAGTAGCCCCAGCTTTGGAGCCCTCGATTGATTAGTCACGCCTTTTAGAATTCCAGCCGCAGCTGCAGCTGCACATCCCCAGTTCCTCAGCATCGTGGTGTGAACGAGCTGAGCAAACAGAATTCAAATCCGAATCTGAATCCAAAGCGGCAATTAAGCGGCCAAACGAGTCTAACAATGGAAACTGCGGCCATAACACAGCATGTGTGCATATACTTACACTTACACTGGCGTTTCTTGGCAAAACCGAGAAACTGCAAAGGAATCCGAGCCACAAAAGCAACAGGTGCGCAGCTGGGGATCGGCTTTTACGGCCCATATGTACGTGTGAGAGAGCAACAAGTTTACCATAATCACAATAATTTTCAACTCAACTGGACACAAGTGGCACAAACGGAAACAACGAGACCAAAACCATACGGAGAATGTGCCATAAAGCGGGGAAAAGGGGCTCGGACTCGGATCGAAGCCTCAAATCGTTGATGGACTGTAGAACCGAACTGAGAAATGGGATCTGAGCAAGAAAACGATTGTACAGGCAAATCCAAAGCGATTGCTGCCACTAATGATGGCTTAGTATCCATAAGATGCTTTCAGCTGGTCCGAGAACTCTTCTTACTTTCTCTGCTGATCGTTCTGTCGTGTGGAAAGATCGTAAAAGATAATGATACGCTTCTAAATGTTTCTTTCACCGTCGATTTCCACTGCTTGGGATTAGTGTCCTGGGTAAATATAGAAATGTTGAGGTTTTCTTTAATAGGAGTAGAGTTTTTTTTTACCAAGCTCTTACTTAGGTTGAAGAATGATAATATTCTTTGGTTTCGTGATCAAATAGGTTTCATCAGAAAAGCTTCTGTGTCTCGAATTGAATGGTATTATTATTGTTTATACTTAAGCACATAAAAATAGATTTTTTTAATCAAAACAATGGCCTGGTCAACCACAATTTTCCAGGAACTGATGTTCTATTTTCCAAGAGCATACATCAATAATAATTTTGATCTCTCTGCTGCCTTCCTATACTTAATAATGTTTTTTGAAGTTCTCTTTGTAAGACCCATTGAATTTTAGTATAATACTATTCTCCTCCCAATCTCTAGATCAACATCTCAAGATCTCCAGATCGATCCAAGGCCCAGCTTTCGTTCTCGTTAAGACATTCCGTATCTCTCAGGTCGGCAGCAGTTCTTTTCACTCCTGGCCATTGTGCAAATTATAAAGCCATGTCCAGGTGATTGACATGCCACGTAACGGGGCAAGAGCCCAGGAAGAGCCGCTCTGACTCACATTATAAAGCCATAAAAATAACACCTTCGGATGCGGCCGGCAACAGCCAGCGACGACGAAGACCAAGTGGCATCCATCATTGGGGAGCGTTTTCTTTTTCGGAGGGGGCCACACGCGGCGATCGACAAGATGGAGCGACAAAAAGCCAAGCTAATTACATGCCAAGTAATTTCAATACCCACAGAAAGAAGTTGTTGCCCAGTGCAGTGGTGCTCGATCGCGAGGAGCAGCCAACACGTAATGTGGCAGGCAGCAGCAGCAAAACAGATGAAAACAGCTGAAAAACAAGCGAAACAACAAAAAGTGGTGCAAGTGAACAGCATGAGGGCCAATGGACTCGCAGCGGCAGTGGCATCATCATCATCATCATCACAACCAAGTCAACCGAGTGGCTGCTGCTGTAAATGGCCATCGACTCGGTCTTGACCCATGGCCAACATCTGTTGCTGGTGGCTCGGTGGATGTTGCTAGTTGCTCCCGATGCTGCTCCTGTGCTTTTTGTGGGCCTGGGTGTGGAACAGGAAGTCTGCTTCGCTCGCTTTGATATGTAAATTGTGCCAAATCAATGCCTGGCTCTGCCTCTGCCTCTTGGCCTTTCTGCCCAATGTGGTAATTAAAATTGTTGGCAGGCAAAAAAAGAGGCTACTACTGAGTGCCTCGACTAGGGGATACTTATTACACTGTTAAGAAAGCTAAATAAAATAAATATACCTTCAACACCTTGAATTTCACATTTTTATCTACCTTAAATTTTGACAAATAATGATCTGACTTAAATTCTTTAAGGCTTGAATGATTGGTTAAAAAAATGAAATGCCCGCTACTACCTGTTACTTACTTTTGAACCAAACAGTGTACCCTTTTATTCAACAAATAAGGGGTACTACGAGCAAGCATTAGTATGCAACTCTCACTCGGAGACAGCAGCAGCAACTGCTATCCATATAAGCGAACTGAAAAGAAAGGCCAACGCTCAGCGCTCAACAAAACAATTTACCAAGTTTGGCCTAAACGGCCAGTGACAGTCCGGCGACAACAACAATTGCAACTGTTGCGGCAACAACATCCTCATAGCGAGCATAGCAACACGTGCGTTTGCCTTTTGCAACAGAGCAACAGCAACAGCAACATCCACGGGGCAGCAGCCACATCAACAACATCGAAAGGTGCTTGGCCACTGGCCAGGTAGCTTTGAAGTTTTTCGCGCGAAATTTACTAACGGCACAGGAGCAACATCATCAGCAGCAGCAGCATCAGCAGCAGCAGCAACATCAGCGGCCTGGGCAACTGAGCAACTAAAACGCGCGTGCGCAACATTTGCCACAAATGGAGTTATCAACCAAATGGGTCTTCATCGATATAAAAATTGATGAAGGCGCTGCGCTCTTCGCCTTCGCGGAGGCAAAACTTTGGCCTGTCCCCAGCATCCAGCGTCCTGAGCGATTGCAGGCCGTCAGCAATTTTCCAAGGAAATTGCTTTCGCCCCCGGGCCTTTTGCCCCCAGCTCGATGTCGATGTTTTCTGCAGTCTTCGGAGACTTATTTTTGCTTGTTAGCCATTGCCAGTGATTTGTGTTCTTAGCTAATGAGCAGCTATCAGAGGAAATGTCCAATAAATTACGGCCACAAGAGCAGCACACTGTTCGCCTCGAAACAAAAGTGAAAAGTGCCAAAGCCCCCTGTGTGGATATTTATTGTTTTAGTATCGTGGAATTTGTCGCTGGCCTGGCTGGTGCTGGCCCTGTTGTTTGCCTGACACACAAAATCATCGAGGTGTCAAAAGTGAGCGACAACATTTACGAGACACTGTTTGTTTCCTAACCGAGGCCCGGCTGAATTGCGGCCATAAAACTGGACACACTCGGCTTGCAGCGTCTTAAAGATGTTGACAGAGATCCGACACAAAGTAAACTTGGATCTGCTAATCCTAAGGGATAATGGCGGGCGATGCGGCCCCTTGTTTACCTTTCACTTTTCAACCCGGGTCTTCTGGGGACTTGACACCTTAGAAGCCGAGAAGGATCAGTTTTTGACAGAGTACCAATTCACTTTTGACAACATTACACTTGCCAAGATTTCGCAAGGTATCAGATGTTATTATTGTACAATATGGCAATATCTTAGCATTTTTATCACTATGCATTGCATCAGTACAACATGAACAATTTATTCAGTCCTTTATTTAGAGAAAAACTATAGAAGCTACAATTCTAAAAAACTCTAAAACCAAATATAAAGGATCATTATTAATCTATATAAAGAGCCGCCCTGATCAAACTTCTCAATGCATAAGTTATATCTTGCAACTCTTAAGTACGGATACTGCAAGATCTGAAAGCCAGGTCAAGAGCCAAAATGCGTAGGGAAACCTCACATTCCCCGAGTGCACATGGGCACTCATAATTGAGGTTCAGGCGGTTCAGTCGCATTCTAAGCACTCCTGCTCCACCGCCGTCATGCATTAGCTAATGACAAGCCATGGAGCTGTGGCCAACTGGGTTGAACAACCTCGCCAGCCTCAGACCCACCGGGCTCCAAATGAAATTGTCATTTCAGAGCGGTGCAATGGCTGTTGCTGTTGCTGCTGCGCAGTCAGAACAAGTTCAAGGCATAATTGCCACAAGCAACATTGGCAGCACTCGTGTGTAATTGTCGTGGCGGATCAGTCGCAACACCTGATTAAGTGAAGCATCACATGGCTGTTGGCCGTTTTTTATTGCATCACATGTTGCTGGTGTCGAGTTGCGAGTTGCCAGTGGCCGGTGGCGAAGCCCGCAAGGATGTGGACGTGGACGTGGACGTGGCGTCCTGTCCTGTCATTGCCTGTCAGCAGCAACACATGCTGCTGGCGCCAGTGCAGCAGCAACATCAACGGCAGCAGCAGCAGCAGCAGCAGCGAAAGTATTAGCTTACGGACAACAGTTGTTCGATAGCCATAATTGATAAGTTTTTTAGGCTTCAGCTCGCTGTGGGTGTGTGACTTTCATCGAAACTATCTTTTAAAAAAGTTATAACAGTGCATGTATCTGTTCCAGCAATTTTCTGGGGAAGAGACGAAATATTTCATTATCTACAGTACAGTGGGTTAAATCCACTTATCATCATAATGATAAGTTTAGTATACAGAAGGGAAATGAACTACTGCTGTAAATGTACCTACTTTAGAAAGCTTAATATTATGGTCATAAAGTTTTAATAAACAAGTATGGTTTAGCTTTAAAATTATACTTAAAAAGGCCCAAAAATTGGATTTAACAAAATCTGAAGGACACCTTTTACAGAGATTTTATTATAACTAACCCTGCACCGAAATGATATGATATATTTATGAAATTATACTTAAAAGATAAAAAAAGAAATCATATTTCTTCGTTATCACCCATGGTATGGAACCACAAGATACCATACTCACTGCAATCAGTAACTATTACTGCATGTGCAATAGCTGCCGCTGCCGCTGCCGCAGCTATTTTGATAAAGCGCGTAATCGTAAAAACGCTAATTATACGATTTTTGCAGCAATGTGATGATTAAATGTTGCAACCGCCGCGGGCCCAGCCACTCTTCCTGCGATTGCCAGCCCATCTTCATCTCTTCAGATGGCAATCGAAGGGGCCTTGGCCTCGCTCTAGCCCAAGATAAAACTCTGTGACTGAGACTGGGCGAGGGTATGGGCATGGGACTGGGCCTGAGACTGAGACTGGGTCCAAGTCGCAGCTTAATTAGCGTAGAAAAGGGCGCAGCCAAAGACATGCATCAAACAACTGAACACGGGAAAAAAAACTAGGCAAAATCAATAGGAGAAAAATTTTAAACTAACTACATATATCCGAAAATTCTGATGAAGTTTCTTGCTTTCTTTCAGAGCCCATGTTATGTTAACAATAAAAATAGTAGAATACCTTCTTATGTTTATGTGCGAGTTAGTAGTAACATTACACTTAAAATCGTAATTTAAAATTTATTTATTCTGTGGTTTCTTATTTTGTGGTTTTATGTTATTAGCCATTGAATTTCGGCATTTATAACCTGAAAATGACTATTTTACTGGCCAGTAAATACCAAATTTCATAACAATCAAATCCCTGATTTTGGATAGTATTTTTCTGAGTGCAACAACAAGGAGTCGCGGAGGCTGGGGTGGAGCTGCAGCAGGTTTTAGTGATCTGTCATTGCCGGCAAATGGGAAAAGCAACAGCAACAACTAAAAATAGTTGCACACGTGCATGAATTTCGGACTATTAGACGTAATAGCTGAATGCATCATAATTTACCTTGACATTTAGACCAATGTCTGCGCATGCCAAAGTTAATTGCCAGCGAGCAACATGCAACATGCAGCAGCAGCAGCAGCAGCAGCAGCAACATCAGCAGCATTGCAACGACAACAGCAACATCACCATCAACAACTATGCAAATGGTTTGCTTACACGCCTGCATTTTGATTAGGTTAACTATTTATAGCCATGCGATGCGGCATCAACGCCGGCCACATTCCATCAGTGAGTCACTGGCAGCCTGTGCCTCTGATATGATGCGATAGGCCTAATTAGCTGGAACGGCGACTGCGGCTGATAATCCTCCTGCACTGGGCAAACAGGTGCCAGCTGAAGGTCAGCAGCTTTGCCATAATGCCGGTTTCCAGTGGCTTACTTCTAGTTGCGAAACCACTGGGATTTCGCAGTGCGAAGTGCAATTAAAGCTGTGATTGGCGCCCAAAAACTGGTAGAAGTTCTGGCCGAACAGATATGATTTTGAGTCTCTGTTAATGTTTTTTTTTGGACTGCCAAAAAGACAAGCCAGCAAAATGAAACTGAAAACCGAACGCATGCGCCAAAGTCGCCGACGCACCGCCCAAGGCAGCCGGCGGGCAAATGTTTTTGCTTTTGGTTTTCGGTTCTGGCTTAGGTTTCGTTCGAACTGGTCCAAAACACCGACCTGGGCCCAAAACTCCAACTGCCCGACTCCCAAACTCCGATTCTGTCTGCGAGTGCGTCTCGGTTTCTGTTTCTGTTGCTTTTTATTTTCAATTTTTCTTTTTCGGCTTCGGCCCGGCCAACTTGGCAACCTTTAAAAGAATGCGGACTTGCCAGTAGTAGACACACTCGCTCGCACACGGTAGATAGGCCATATCGAAGATATATATATACGTGTGCTTCTATATGTAAGGCATGCACAGAAAAAATAACTCAAAAGTTTGTGGCAACAAAAGGTAACAACTCTTGGGCTGCCCGGTGATAAAGCCACCAGGGGGGTGGTCAAGAAGTTTAGGGAAGCGGGCTTAAAGATGTCGAAGGTATCTTCTTACTCTCATGTTTTTAGTGAGCTATTTTGTTTTGAGTAAATGTAACAAAAACTTAATACAATTTTAAGGATTTAGGAGTAGAATTCAAGGTTTTCTTTAAAATTACTTCTAGAAAATGTGTATCTTTTACAATTTTGTACAAAAATAGCTCTTCAAGTTAATTTTTGAATAAGAAAAATATTAAAAGAAATTTAATAATAGTTTTTAGGTAAAATCTACTCCGTTTATACCAAAATCGTACATCAAAAACAACACTACGTATGAGTAATAATATCTGCAGATCCCAAAATATATTCTTTCCAGCAGAGTTCTTTGCTATTTCTTAAATGCCCAATTTCTTCGTAAGAGCGCATAAGAGTGGGACAATTTTTATTTTTTCAATTTTTCAATTTTAAAATAAAACTTTAATTTTCCGAGTCTACTTATACCTATTAAGAAAAGATATTTTTTCAAACAAACTCTAAGATATTTTCGGATTCTTTTGTATTGATACATTCGTTTTACAGAGCAGTGGTATAGATATGTAAAATCTATGAAAATTGTATATATCAAAAACTCGCCCTACCAACTCTTCTGGCAACCCGTGGGGCAATCCATTGCCGCAATTGTTGGCGGGATCATTTGAATCAGTGTGCGTTGGCCAGCGTGTGTGTGCGTTGCCAGTTGCAGTTGCCACATGCCGCATGCCACAGCTGTGGCAGCCCGGCTTGTTTACAGGAATTTTACAACTATGCAGCCGGCTCCTCCAGCGGATCGGGCTAAAAGGATGAGGAGAAAATGTTGTTATTACTTATTAAGAAAAAAATAAACACACGAGGCGAGGGCAAATTAAAATAAAATTAAGTGCGGCCAAATAAGGTGGGGGAACGGGGGGAGCTGCGCGAAGGAAAGGCCATCGGCTTAACCCTGTCCTTGTCCGACTGAGGCGCAGTTTAAAAAATAGTTTAGCAATCGTCAGCCCCGCGGACAGAGAGTCACGTTCGCGCTGCCCACTCCTTGGATCCCGCTGCCAGCCGATCCGATCTGAGGCCCCTCCATGCAGCCATCTAGTCCGCATCATCGTCATGCGGTAATGAGCCAAGTGAGGTTCTTGGAATTGCGCCAGCGGCGCGTCCTTGAAACTGGTTTCGCCCCATAAACAAGGCGGCCATTTGCCTGGATATCGCTGGGTTCTATGACTCCGGACCCCGACAGCGCATCCGACTCCGATTCTCGAAGCGAAACTGATTCCATCTCCTGGCCATTAAAATTTTGCACTATTAATTAGACAACACACTGGCAATTTATGGCAATGACCTCTCGCAGACCAATTAAATGCACATTACGACAACGTATTGCTCGGCTCCAAACCGCAGGCCCCTGCTTAAAAGCGTCTATAAAAATCAGCGAGACAAGGTTCAAAAGCTTCTGATAAAATTAGTAAAATTATTACTGAACAGTAGCCGGAGGAGCTGGCGATGGCGCATGCTTGGGATGGCAAAGGGGGGTCATTCTTAGGGGCATGAATGCCCATGGAACCTGAGAAGAACAGGAGGAAATGCCGGAGAATTCGGTTGGGCAGTGAACAGTGGTTGAAATTTATCATACAAATGTAGACTTTTTTTTCTAACCAATGGTTAATCATAATTAAGATTTTAATAGAGTTCTATGCAGTTTCTTTTTTTTATAGAGTTTTTATATCTATATTGATTTTGAAAAAACATACTATGTATGCTTAAAGATTTTTATATTCCTACTTATAACAAAATACGAAAATGTAAATAAATAAGCAAATATTTATAACGACTACCAATGTTTACTATTCTTGGCAGTTAAAGGTAATGGTTCATTTAAAAACAAACAAATAAATAAGTTGTTTATCGTTCAAGCACTAGGCAATAAATGGTCAGAAGCTTAGCCATTATTAAGCATAGTGTTTATAACTCATCTCCAATCGATTTTTCTAAGTGCTATTAGCACTAATAGTTTATGGCTATAAATTTAGAAGAAAACAATCAAAGAGCGGCTTATTACTGTTTTACCACTGTTCAATATACGGATCCACTGAAAGAAAATAAGTTAACTTTAATAACAAGACTAATATCCTCACCTTAACCAAGAACTTTGCTTAACATTATAAAATATTTTTTTGCACATTTTAGTCCTGTTTTCTGTATCTGTTTCATGCTATAGAAAGCTATATTTGGAATATATGTATTTTTTGAATATACCATCTTATAAAGATTTTTATAAAACATTTATTTTTAAAAAGAAATAACTTCACAACCAGTTTAATTCTTTTCGGAAATGCTTTAAACTTAATTACCAAATGAATATTATGTCAGTTAATAAATTCTTTCAGTGTAAGAAGTGCGTCCGCCTGCTGCACAACCAAATGTCACATCGATTAGCCGCACCGAGGGGCACGAGATGTGGCCATTGCAGCTGGCAAAGCTAACTTGGCTAACTTGGCTAGGGCCAACTAGCTTGCTAGCAGGCTCGTAAAACATCAAATTAGCTTTGACCAGGTTGGCTAATTCGAAAAGTAAGAGGCAGTTGGGCGAATGGGCCATCCAGCGCTGTGGTTGCGCAGCAATCGAGTGGTTCAACGCCCGCCCGGCCACCCACTCGACAGCTGCTGGCTGACCTTCGCCGCCTGCCGTTGACTTTCCTTGATTTCCCCACACTAATCGGTCGACAAAAATGTCGAGCAAATATTATGATACCCGGCAGTGGGTAAGAACAAGAGCCACAGGCACTGAGCAAATATTATATAAGCACACACAACAGCAGGTTTTCGGTTACGTTTTTTATTGCCGCCTGATAATCACCTTTGATGCGTTTATTGAACCGATAAGACGACAGATCCATTAGCTCATGGGCAAGTTCCAAGCAGCTGATAAGCGAGAAAAGTGGGGGCTGCTATTTTAAGGCTACAAACTACTCTATAAATAAAGCTGTGTGGATTGAACGCACACGCTCTGTAAATATACCCACCCATTGAGCTGGGAATTAATCAGTGATTAATAATCACTGCTATCTGGAGTAGTTCAATCAAATCAAAGCCAGGAAAGTAGGAAATCGATGGCTAATCATTGGCCGTGCTGTTTGTTCAAGTTGCTGCGGCAGCGGCAGCAGCAACACTTTAAAATTCGCTGCAATTTGCGTTTATTATACGCTCCGTTGGACGAAAAAAGCAACAGCTGCGAACAAAATAGGGAATCTCGATGGGGATTGCAGACAAATTTGGGCCACAAAAGAGCCAGGTCTGCTCCAATTTCCCCTTTCTTCAAAATTAATACTACACTGAAGAAAAATTGATAAATTTTAGTGGTTAAAATTAAGCTTATTATATTTTTCAAGCATATTTTAAATGGGTTTTAATGTTTCCTTTTTTCTGTGCACCATTGCAGCGCCCACAGCACCAGCAACATAGTATGCGTCTCTTCAAAACGCGCAAATCCACCGACACCTACAGCACACTAGCCGCTCAGCAACACCAACAGCAGCAGCAGCAGCAGCAACCCGACAGCAGCAACACTTCCCAGAGCAACAACAAGAGTCACACGCCGGCAACATGCAACAACCGACTGACCAAGAGCATCGCGAACAGCAACAGCATATCCTCATCGCTGCCTGATCTCAACGAGTCGCCCGTCATGATCCTCAGCTGCACCACCCTGGCCAGCAATGGAGCCACCGCCACGGCAGCGGTCACAGCAACGGCCGGCGGAGCACCGGCCACCTCTGCCGCAGGTCTGCCGCAGCAGCAACATCAGCAGCAGCCGTTACGCACGGCCACGCCCACGTGCCTGCTAAGTGGAAGGCAGACGCCCTCGGCCATATCGGTGATGTCGCTGCAAGAGGCCACCAGTCTGCACCGCCAGCAGCAGCAGCAGCAGCAACACCAGCCACCCACCATCTACGTGCCCGTGCCCTCGAAACTTGGCAGCAATGGCAGCACTGGCAACCACTCGGCCACACTGCTCCTGAGCTATGGCAGCACCAACAGCATTGCCACCATGCAGCAGCAGCAGCAGCAACATGCCGCCCAGTACCAGCAATATGTGGCACAGCGACTGCACGCCGCTTCCAGTAGCTGTTTGTACGAGAAGGGAGTGCCTGCCGGCGGAGGAGCGGGCAGCAACAAGAGCAGTCGATCCCTGACCCCCAATGGTAAGTAAAAGATATTGGTATTCAAGGGGTAAACTACCATTGGTATCACATATGGACCTTCAAAAAAAGATCGCTAAACCCGCTGACAGTTGAGTAAACTTGTTAGTTTCCTTAACGAGTAGGAAAACTATTAAAAAAGTGCATAGATCTTCAAAGTTTGTAACTTATTCATAGCCAAGTTTTAGGAGATTGGAGGATACTTCCCGTGTACTCTCTGTAATAAATCTTTAATAAATGTAATCTCTAAATAAATAATATGGAATCCAAAAAGTCCTTGAAATACTAAGAAGGGGGGAGATGCACATTTATTAACTAGACGCCGTATGAGTAATTTTTCTTTTATGGCCTTTATAGTTTCTTATCGGAGTCTTTGATAATATATAGAAATATTATTAATATACATTTTTTATTTTATTTAATATATCATGATTATTATTTTAAGTTATTAAACTAAGTGTAAAAATCTGCAGTCAGTTAAATGCCACTGGCAACCAAAATTCTTTATTGATGCTTCCTCGAAGAACCCCAAACCTCCTATCACACAAAAATGGGTTGCCTTATTATTGGGGGCACTGAACAAGAAGTGCGATACTCCCTGTGATAACATGCTGATAAAGAAATGGCTCCTATCATCACAGGCGTTTACTAGTCTCAGCCAGTGATCCTGCTTCTCCTCCTGAACCTCCCAAGTGCTGCAGTTGCTATTGGCACCCAATTCCAGGTGATATTCAGAACCAACAAACAACATTTGGTGTTGCAAGCACAAACGCGAACTTCTTAGCAGAAGTCTCAAAGATCTGGGAAAACTCTGTCCCATGTTCTGGAGACCATTATTCCACAACTCTGGTTGAGCACTACGAATATTCATCAATTCCAGGGCAAAGTTTGAGAGAAGAACCTCGTTCAAAAGCTGAGATCTTTTAAGGTGCCAATAGAGGCTCATCCAAAGCCTTAGTTTGAAGGAATTTCTGGGCTTTAGTTGCTTTTGCAGTTCCAGTGATGATTTTCCGTCTTCCAGCAAACGCGACCAGGGAATATTCCATGAGACTCGCTCCTGCTGTTCATTATGCAAAGACAAACTTATTTCCTTAGTCCAGTTATTAAAATTTGATGGACCCTCATTAAGATGATTGACCACGAGTTCAACTAGTGGACCGCAAATTTTGTGCTCAAACACTGCTTGAACTGTATGTTGCAGGCAACATAGTCCCATAAATATTATGAGAGGAAGGTAGACGACCATTGCGATGGAAAAGTTTACTTGAACTGATATATAGATCTCCTACATGTTCAGATTTTACTTAAGGACTTCCTGGAATCTCGCTCTTATCTCTGCTTTTTTGATAATCTCTTCGAACCCCGGCTTTCATTTCCTTATACAGAACTGATACCGGTTTCTTTTCCGTATACGGAGGAAAATATGTTTAAGATAAGATGGCTATTTTGTTGAAACTCAGTATTATTAAATATTATTTTTAAGAATTTAAAAGAGGGAAGTTTACAGGGAAATAACGACCAAGTTAACTATATATAGGATCTATATTACATTTTTAGAAGGTATACATGATACCTAATAAATTACCAATCCAACATAAATTTGATGTCCATTTCTTTCTGTGTAGGCCACCTGCCCGACTACAAATTGGTGACAGCGGTGCCCGTTGTGGTCCTGGACGATGAGCACAAATCGAACTCATTGCCAGCCAGTGAACCGAGCCGCAACAGCGGCGGCAACATGAACAGCAGCAGCAGCAACACCAACGGCAGCAGCAACAGCAACAGCCTTGACGTCAGCAACAGCAACTCGCACTCTGGGAGCTCCACTTCCCTGGCCAGCACCACGAGAAATGGTAAGTACTTTGGCCAAAAATAGACACCAAATCCGGGCAAATGCCGGAAAATTGATTTTCCCATCAAGTGGCGGCGCCTCGAGTGTTTTTTCTTCCCTTCCTTCCCCCTCGGAGTTTGTTTTATTTTCGAGCCCATAGGAAGGGGAAATTTTTGGGACAAAGGTGATGGGGCAAATGAGTCCATAAATTAAGCCTGGGCGAGTGTGTGTTGTCAGCCCGGTATTAGGAGCTCAGTTTAGAGCGCATTTTAATTGAAACAATTAATTTCCGAAGCTAAACATAGGAAGCGGCACTCCCAGTGCTTCCGTGTGTGGCGGAGGGTAAATCAGCGCCAATCAGGGGCCAATTGTCATCGATACGATGCCTGTTTTGCAGCCTGCCATCCGTAATACACTCCGAAATACCGTATTGACCCGATTTCGCATCAATGCGCGCCGACAACACCGCCGCTGTAATGCGATCCGATGTGTCTGCAACTGGAATTTGTATTGTTTTCAGCTCGGCACGAGTTGGAAGTGCGGAGCCGGGCTGTGGTCTCGTTTTTGAAGAGGAGCCGAGCCCACCCCAAAATCGTACACTACACGGTGGACAAAATATACATTAAAGTTGAAAAACAATTATTTCTAGATCAAAAAATTGTCTGAATACGGAAGTTATGGGTTATTTTTTTGACTTATATCATTTTTCTAAAAATATAAATTCCTACGAAGAAGTTTTATAAGATTGTCATACAAATATCTAAATCATCTCTACAATAGCTATAAAAGACTTGTTTTTGCTCTATATATATCGAAACCTTTACAATACCTATATAATTTTATAAAACTTTGTTCTTAAGAATTAAAAAAAATATGTTTTGTATTCAGCTTATATCCTCTACAATAGGTATAGCTCTATATGAATACATTTTTCCAATTCCAATTTTAAGTAATATTCTTTAGGATTTTAAGGATAGATAGTGTTCTTAAATAAAATAAAAAAAAGTTTGAAATTATACGATTTTGCAGATGATAGAGCTTTGATCTGTATGATAAATTATATGCTCGGGGTTCCAACTTATTCTAGAAGAAAAAAAACATTTTCTTTTGTATACCGTTATTAAAGATTTTTGCCTCAGTGTAATAAACCTCCCAGTTAACAGCCGACGAAGTGTGACAAAGCCGGTCATTATATGTCATTCTGTGCAGTTCAGTTCAGTTCACTTTACTTTGGTTGAGTTCAGTTTAGTTTCAATGATTCGCACAAAGATTGTTTCATTTCTTTTTGCCCGGTTATGTGATATGTGATTGAGGTTTTTCGTTGTATCAATGAATGGAGTTACAAGAAATAGATATGGGTATTAGAGCAGCCAGTTAGATAAGCGAGGAATCGAGGGCAGGAAGTGGCTGATGAAGTGATTGGCAAATTAAAGGCGAAAATACATGAAAATACGAGAAAATATGGGAAAATAAGAGCCAGAATATCCATACCAAGTGCAAACTTTTCCGATTTTCACTTTTCCCCGACTGCGCGGCTGACCGCAGGCAGTCATTATAGGCCGGGTTCTAGCAAACGGCAATTCAAATAATGTTTTCCACCGCTCTGCGGCAACCGCAAAACGTTTGATGATTGCATTCTGGCCGCGATGCCGGCCGACAAAAGCGGCCAAACAGCTGCAAGTTGGGGCCCCAAGAAGATATGGCAGGTTTTGTCAGGTGCCGCGGGAATATGCAGCTGCTGCTCCCCGAGATTCATTCATCTTGGGGCCCGGGCCAAGGCAAGAGCCACTCCAAAGCCATCGCCATTGCATGCCAAAGTCGCGTTTTAAGTTCGTTGAGCTTTTGCCGCCTCTAATGCCGAACTTAATTGGCTTTAATTAAAGTTTTTGCCAAGTGTGCCGCCCCAAGGTCAATTCCAGTTTGCTATATAAGTAAGAAATAGCTAAATAAACAATTGTAAATGGCTTTCAACGAAAGCCAAAGAAAAGCCGATGGGAAATCAATAACATAAAAGACTTTCGAGCCTCGCTCCCAGCCTAAATGCTATAATTTTCGATCCAGTTGAGCTCTGAGGATGGTTTCACCTTCTTCCTCGTACTTTGTATTTTTCTGGCGCTGCACGCATGCGCATTTATTGTGGATTATCGCTTATTACACGTTCCCCTGACTTGATTTCAAAACCGATTATCGATCTCTCATCTCCCGCCCACTCCAGGCCCTTATGGCCAGGTCTTGTGGGAGAGGAATTATCCACGAGAATTCGCATTGCTACGTGAGATATTACTGCATGCCATGTGCATTTGGTTGCTGCCAAACTGATTCCCGAACTGATTTCGATTCTGATGTTGATTCCGTTCGATCTGAAAGTGGCACAGAATCGCGCAGAATTGCGCTCGCATTTGCATAAAGGTATGCTTGGGTATTTCGGCTTTCTTTTGAGCGGGGTCTTCTGTTGCATATCAATTGTTATTGAAATAAGGTTTTTTGTTTCGAGATCTTGAGAATTTAAATTGCTTATTTTTGTGTATTTTATTAATTAGAACCTCCATTTTCATATTCTTCATTCGAAACTTTTACAAGTGTTCCATTATTTCAATTTAAAAACAGTGGATTGTTGATTGACCGTTTTTTAAACCACATCTCAAAGCTAAAAGTAGGTTTCAAGTAGGTTTCAGACCGTAAACTAAATAAAAATAATGATAATAATTATTAGAGGATTCCTAGAAGTTATAATAATCATAAAGACTTTTCTTTTGGACCATTCAGATATCCAACAACACTTTAGAAGCCCACTTGAAGATTTTGTCATAAAATAATTTATTTCAATTAGAAATTGAAATTGGAATATTCCATTATAAATATAAGAACTGATGAGATGCGCAATCCATTTTTCTTTGGCTTAGTTATAACATATCATCCCTAAGTTATGACCCTTTTACTAGGTTCAAGACCCTTAACTTAACTAAGATCTTCAGAAATAATCATAGAATTAGAAGAGACTCTTCTGAACCATTCCTTTCTCTGGCAACCCTGGCAAGCTCCGCTCCTTTCTCCACCTCTGCACCACTTCAGATGCTCAGCTCTAAGATTCTGTTCCAGCTCTCTGGGCCTCAAATGGTTTTGCCTCAACACCGCTTACATGTCAGCCGGCAAAATTGCAACAAAGCCATCTCCGACCAGCGACTCTTGAGGGGTGCCATGGGAGGGAAACGGGCCTCTTGGGCTGGCGGGCATTTGACACCGTCTTGAAAGTTAAGTGGGTGTAGAATTTGTGGCATGTGGCCGGCGGTGACTGCAGATGGAGATGGCGATGGGGCTGTGGGAGGGGAACCAGCGAAGCCAGCGATCCCGGGATCGGGAGAGTCTCTGGGAGTGTGGCTGAGGTTGTCATATAATTGATGCCCGCGCGCCGTTTCCTATTATTGTTTAACACTCGGCTGCAGCTCCTCCTTCCTCACCCATTCCATACCATGCGATCCCATCCTGCCCCCCATTTCCTTCGGCTGTGTGATTGCAATGAAAACTTTAATCAAAGGCGAACTCGGTCAGGCCTTGGGTGGAGTTTCGCCGTTCGGAGCGGCTGTCAACCTGCATTGGCTCTGGATCTGGCCACCCCTCAAACGCCTCCTCATCATCATCATCGCAGTCATCATGCCCATCCGCAGCCCGGCTTCCAAGTCGCTGCGCCCACACATGGCCTGAGCCAGGGCAATTTGAACGGACCAAGGCCCGCGGCTGGGCTGCGGCTATTAAACAACTTTGGCACGAGTCAGCGAAAGAAGCTGGATAGAGCCAGAGGTGGCTCAGAATAGGCCCAGTGATCACTGATCACTGGTGGATGCAGTGACTCAGCAGGGAGAAGAATGAATCCTAGAAATTAAATATTAACATATCAAATATTTACATATTTGTGTCCCTACCTACAAGCTCCAAACTACAATACAACTCAATAGATATGATATTATTAATCTGAGTTGTTCCTTAAAATACACTTCTCCCTCAAAAATATATAACTTGTTATAAGTAAAACTTATTAGCTAGAATTCGAAGATATATATTTTCTATACGAAGATCATCTCCTAGTTCCGAAATCCATTTTCCCCAGTGCCAGTGAGTAAGTGGGTTAGTCAGTGCCCTGAGTCACTGCCTCGCATCACTGGTCACGCTTTTGGGCCTCACTCCGCCACTTCGATTTGATGGAAATAGTTTTGGAAATTTTATTGGTGGAGCCGTATAATGGGCTTTGAAGTCAATGGCAAGCGATGCCTCCTTGATCCCTCGAATCTTTGGCTGTGCATGTTTTATGCTAATTGTTGGTAAATGCCCCGTCCCCGTCCTCAGCACCTCATCTTCGGGCGATAAATATGGAACAAGCGCATAAATTTGTTTATTAACCAGATTCGAAGAGGAGCATTCTAGCGCCCAGTCTCTGTGCTCCTCCAAGTGTTTGCAATTGCTATTAAGGCCCAATCGTTAAAACATTTTACGACGGTATTAGATATCCGCTGGGCGATGGGCAATCCGACTCCATTTAATGATTGGTTATGCTCTATTAGTAATTGAGGTGTGTTTATTGCTCAATAACTGCAGAATTACGATCGTTCGATGACCAGGAGATGGGCTGCTAATGCCAGAGATCAATAGAAAATGCAAACATATCTCTTAGGGTCTAACCTATGTGGTTATCTTCGGCATATTAAGTGCAGTTCTATTAATATAGTTAATAGTGCGAGATGTAGGGTTAAATGGAATTATCACTTAAGTTCTTAATATGGTATCAAATAAAATAAAGTTGGCAGGTTAAATTTCAAAAAATTTAAGTAAGAAGGAATAATAATATTAAGCTTATAATATAACATTGCTCCTTCATAAAAAACAAATAAATATGGTTCCATCTATCCCTCAACTCCGATCAAAGCCGCTGGCTTCCCTGTGCTTTCTTGTCAAAAGACTTCAACGTCAGTTAAGGTCGAAAGATCTTTGGGGCCGACCCCCTCTTTCATGACTCCATGTGGGGGAAACTCCAACCGCAAATGCCTTGAAATCGGATGCCTTTTCACCGGCACGTGGCAAGCCGGCTGACCACAGTGCAGCTGGAGCGGTGGATTGTCATTGGCCGTGTCCAAGATCAAGACCATGTGGTACGGAACCCTGGACATTTTTCATCTGTCAACCGGCCACAGCGCCGACTTGCGGCGAGGCGTTGAGATTTATTGAAGTGTTATAATTAAGTTAGAAATCGCTTTCTGATTGCAAATCCTCCATCCTGCTCTCTCCTCCTGCAGTTTTCACCTGGGGCAAGCGCATGAGTCGCAAACTGGATCTGCTGAAGCGCAGCGACTCGCCCGCCGCCGCCCACAAATCGCACTCGGACCTGAGGAGTCTGTTCCACTCGCCAACGCACCACAAGAGTGGGTCCGGTGGAGCCAACGCGTCCAGTTCGTCAAAGGCCTCGCCCTCGCCCAGCAGCTCCGGATCCACGACCAGCACCCTCAAGAAGTGCAAGTCGGGCCCCATTGAGACCATCAAGCAGCGTCACCAGCAGCAGCAGCAGCAGCAGCAGCAACAGCAGTTGGCCCAGGATGTGGGCTCTGGCCAGAGCCAGAGTGCCCAGTCCACGCCCACGCATCAGTTCCAGGCGGCCGCCCGCCCACAGAAGGCGCTGAAGAACTTCTTCCATCGGATCGGCTCCACCGGCATGCTGAACCATCGCTCCCACAATCTCCTCAAGGCCTCGGAGGCGGCCCAGCAGGCCACGCCGGCGGCCACCACGCTGTATAGGAGCAGTTCCACCAGCCAGCTGTCCAGCTGCTCCTACGTCAAGTGCGACGATCCCACCGAGGGTCTGAATCTGCAGCGAGAGCAGCAGCGACTGCCGCGTATTGCCAGTCTGAAGTCCAGTAGCTGCGATGACATAGCCAAGGTGAGCAGTTGCCTGACAGCCAGCACAAGTAGTGGCAGTGGTGCCGGCAGCTTGGCATCTCCTCCGAGTGGTGCAGCAACGGGCGGTGGTGCGGGAGGAGGAGGAGGAGGCACTGCACCCAGTGGCCAGCACGATCCCTCGCGACGTGGGGCCTTTCCGTACGCCTTCCTGCGATCCCGTCTCTCCGTGCTGCCCGAGGAGAATCACGGCAATGGACCCGGTCACCTGAAGCAACAGATTCAACGGCAGCGGGAGCAGCATCAGCACCAGCAGCATCAGCGGGATCTCCTCGAGCAGGAGCAGGCCGCATCGCCCCTACCGCAGCGCCGATCCCCCGAACAGGCGATGCTGAGCAATGTGTCACGCAACGACAGCATCACCTCCAAGGACTGGGAACCACTTTACCAAAGATTAAGTAGTTGTCTGAGTTCGAACGAGTCCGGCTACGACAGCGATGGGGGTGCGACGGGAGCCCGGCTGGGCAATAATCTGAGCATCTCCGGCGGAGATACCGAATCTATTGCCTCGGGCACCCTCAAGCGCAACTCGCTCATCTCGCTCAGCTCGTCGGAGGGCGTGGGCATGGGCATGGGCCTGAGCCTGGGCATGGGCCTGGGTGCGGCTCCATCGACGCGGAACAGCAGCATTTGCAGTGCTCCCGTGTCGCTGGGCGGCTACAACTACGACTACGAAACGGAGACGATCCGGCGGAGATTCAGGCAGCTGAAGCTGGAGCGCAAGTGCCAGGAGGACTACATCGGCATCGTCCTGTCACCCAAGACAGTGATGACCAACAGCAACGAGCAGCAGTACCGGTATCTCATCGTGGAGCTGGAACCCTATGGCATGGCCCAGAAGTAAGTACTGGAATAATAATCCCTCCGTAATCCCTCCTCGTTTTCTTAATGTCATGTTAATTTTTGACGTGGAGTTAAATTGCTCGTCTGGAAAATTATATTTTCCTTATATCCTGATACCCACATTGAGAAAATTAATTTAAAACTAAACACAAACTTAACATGATATTGAGAAAACGACCCATAAAATATCAAATCATCATGATCTAACCATAACTTACACTCTTTCCCTAAGGGATGGCCGCCTTCGCCTGGGCGACGAGATTGTCAACGTGAATGGAAAGCACCTGCGCGGCATCCAATCCTTTGCGGAGGTCCAGCGCCTGCTGAGCAGCTTCGTGGACAACTGCATCGACCTGGTGATTGCCCACGATGAGGTGACCACGGTCACGGACTTCTACACCAAAATCCGCATCGATGGGATGAGCACGCAGCGCCACAGGCTGAGCTATGTGCAGCGCACCCAGAGCACCGACAGTCTGACTAGCGTGCAGAGCCTGCAGCTGCAGCAGGAGAGGATTCAGGGGCAGCCGCAGGAGCAGGAGCAGGATGCCCAGGGTGAGGACCAGTGCGATGCGCGGTCAATGGCCAGTGTGAGCACCATGCCCACCCCAATGCCGCTGATGCAGCATCGCCGGAGCTCAACGCCCAGGCACTCACTGGAGGTGGGCGGGCCGGAGCACGAGCTCCTCAGGAGGCGAGCGCGCAGCTCCTCAGGTCAGCGCAGCTTGGCTCTAACACCGACCCCGCTCTTTGCCAGCAGTGGCGGCAGCAGCAGTTGCTCCTCCTCCCCTAACCACCGGTTGCTGGATAACGAGCATGACCCCGCTAACGACACCGAATCCTATACGCCAGTGTATGCAAATCGGGCGGCGAGCGTGTGCGTGGCCACCTCGCTGGCGGACGACGAGAAGTGGCAGTTGCTGGCCCGGAAGCGCTGCTCCGAGGGGTCTGCCCTGTCCCCCGGCCCGAACCCGCAGCAGTTTGGCCAGCGCACCCACTATGCTAGGAACTCCATCAACCTGGCCAACTCGCACTATCGCTCGCTCCGGTTTGCCCACTCGCGGCTGAGCTCGTCGCGCCTCAGTCTGTTCATGCAGCCGCCGACTAACAGTCTAACCGCCGGGGAGGGAGTCGCTAACACCCCATCCTCTACAGCCAACACCACAACCACTGATCTCACTAACCATCAGCAAGCGCAGCAAAACCAGCAACAGACACACCAATCACTGTACATCAAGCACACGCCAAAGAGCGTCTCACTGTTCTCGCCTAATCCCTATGTTAACGCCTCATCCTCACCAGCATCCTCGACATCCACATCGGCGGGAGCAGGCGCCAACCTGGCTCCGCCGGCCGCTGCCCTAATGCATCACAGGCCATCGCTGCCGGTGGCCAAGCTAACCATACGCGACGAGGAAATGGCGGAGGTCATCCGAGCGTCCATGAGCGAGGGTGAGAATCAGTAACCCAATAATCCACTAAATAGCTAACTAGAAGAAGTCAACATTTTAAAAGTTATTCTGAAAAAAAATCAAAGGTTTTTCAAGCACTTTTAAAAATTTCTCAAGGTGTCTTAAAGAATGCAGTTAATAAAGAACAGTCGTCTTATAAATTGTTGCATACTTTTAGACACCTTAAGTGACATATAATAGTGATTTCTAAGCCACAGTAACTGAAATTTGAAAACTGTGGAGAAGATATTCCCCTCCACAGAACATATTCTCTTTATAAACTAAGCTCATCCTTAAATTCCCAGGCAGTGGTCGTTGCACTCCGAAGACTATCACCTTCTTCAAGGGACCCGGACTGAAATCTCTGGGCTTCAGCATAGTGGGAGGCCGCGATTCGCCCAAGGGCAATATGGGAATCTTTGTCAAAACCGTATTTCCCTCCGGACAGGCAGCCGATGATGGCACACTGCAAGCAGGTAAGTTATTTGTTTAAAAACATTCATTGGTATACAATTCTAACTATGGAAAATACCCCAATAGGCGATGAAATAGTGGAGATCAATGGCAACTCGGTGCAGGGCATGAGTCATGCCGAAACCATAGGACTCTTTAAGAACGTTAGAGAGGGCACCATTGTGCTTAAGATCTTGCGAAGAAAGTAAGTGCAGCTAATCCAACTTCTTGTATAAATACAACACTAAAATTATACATTTCTCCCTTGCAGATTACAGAAAGCTAAATCAATGGGTTGTTAGTTAATACCCACATCTGACTTTTCCCCTTGAAAACACCTGATTATGGACAACCTGCATCGTTTAACCAAGTTAAATGTTGGCTTCTTTACACAAAATGAAGCCCTTTTCGTAATCGTACAAAGCCCCTTGAAATAACTACACTTATATACAGACTCTATTTAGAAACTAGAATCCCAAATAGTATATAATCAATTGTATGGAGTTACAATTTTAAATTATTTACCCATTCTAGACTAGGCTAAGATTCGAAACGTTGTACAAGTTATATTTACATACAAGTTAAATATATTTACCTGAAAAGCTAAATCTGTTTTGTCTTAATGTATATTTACTAAAATAAATCACGCTGTTTCCGTTTCATCTTTGACAATCAGTCGTTGCTTTTTCACAAAATGATCTATGCGATTCTCCAAACTCTCTGTAAATAAAATTAATTAGAATGGTATAAATACCATGCATAATGTGAGTTAAAAATTTTTACCACAACGTTTGCGTTCCAAGAGAGGCTGATATTGACGCGGTTTGACGGAATCCTGCAGCAGGATTACTTGTGCCTGCACCTTTTCTTTGGGTTTGAAGTTATCCTCTAACAGGTTTTCTAGTTGTTGAAGCACATTTCGTATCATGGTGCTTTTCACACTGAACTGCGTCCACTCACATTGAGTGTTCTCAATTAGCTTCTGCAGATTTTCTTCACTGTAAATCCAACTAGTCAGGTCACGTTCCTCGGAACAGGCGGGAGCATCTGATGGTTGCGTTCCCTCTGTGGCGGTGTCCATGGCCTCTTCATTTGCATCCTCGTTAGATGGGTGGCTTATACTCCTCGTAGTCTTGTCCCGAAAATCACAGCGGAACAGATTCAAGGGCAAACCAATGGCTGGCGTGTATTGGGGCTTGCAGGGATTGGAATCCACATCAAGCAGGTGACTAATAACGTTGGGTTGCTCTTTTCTTTGACCGACAAGCAATAGCACAGCCATGATGCAACGTATCTGGTGCCAAAGGAAGGCATTGGCTTGGATCTCCAAGTAGTACATGTCGTAGCCCGTCTTCGATTGATTCTCCTCACAAGCCTGCACCCTAGCCGACTGTAAGTTTCTCATGTAGTTGGTCACCCCATTGTGGACATCCATTTTGCAGAAATTCCTGAAATCCGCATGGCGCACTAGGAGTCTGCAGGCTTCCTGCATTGCGGAAATGTCCAGGTCGCCCTTGGGAAAGTAGTAGCGGTAGCTACGCGAAACGCAATCAAAACGAGCGCTGTAAACTGGACTGCGCAGTGGCATCCACGCCACACACTGGATGTTCTTGGGCAGCACCCTATTTAGCAGACCACAATAGTCGATCTCTGAGATCAGAGCAGATGGATCCAGTTGGGTTTCGGGGGGATGTTTGCTGCGCAGATCGATAGAGATAACCTGGCAGAAGGCGCTGACCTCCTTGTCGGTGCGTCCACAGCGATGATAGTTGGAGGTGGCGCGGGATTCGATCAGGCAAGTGCGAGTTAGAGCGCGAAACAAGTTGGATTCTATTGGTAAATAAGTAAAAGTAAGGAACAATTAACAGAACTAACAGATGGGTAAGGAATCTACCTATGGTGTCATTGGAGTCCTCCTGGCAGGCAAATCCTTGATAGTCCCAGCCAAAGTAGGTGATCTTCAGCAGAACATGACGCCTGTGGGCACTGAAAAGATGGGAATATTTAGTTATAATGTTTCTACTAAAACCCACCCACTTACCTGCTCCAATCGAACTTACGTTGCTTCTGCGCTTTGCTGGGCACCTTCTTATCTTTGGAAACCTTGTCCTCCGCTTCTTTTCCAAATAATATAGCGTATTCCTCATCATTTTTGTCCTGTTCGGTTAACTTCTTCTGCAGCAGATTTCGCAGCTGAAAGTTGTAGGCCTCCAGCTGGACAATCTTATCGATCAGTTCGGTTTGGCTCAGTTTTTCCAGAGCCTCGCGGGGCAGACCCTTTAAGCGTTTGTTTATTACAATTTTTTTGTCACTTGTTGCGCTCATTTTGGCGGTAGATTGCAAATAAACAAATTAAAAGCTACACGTGAAGTTCTACCTGGCTGTTTGCCATTCGCAGAGAAACGCGGGCATCGGAGATGTGAAATCTCTGTTTCTTTGATTATACCATGTCTACACTATTTATATTTCATATTTGCATATTAAAATTGATATATAAAAGTGATAATGTTTGCCTAGATCAATAATATTTATTCATTAATTATTTTTAACGTAATTTTTTTTGTAATCATTCAATGGAAGACTCTGACAATTTTTCAACAACATTTCTTAAAGTCTGATAGCGAGTTTCTATAAGTAAGCAAAGTCAGTAAGTTTTTTACTTTTTAGTAATTATGTAAAGTTGGCTTGTTATTTTGGCTTTTAATTTTGGATAAGAACCTATAAAAACTTATTAAACAAATCAAATATTTCAAAAGCTAAAACAGCGGAATATTTTGTGAGCAGTATTTTTTGTTCTGGTATATTTTCCAGAAATTAGTGGTATCTTTCGTGACTCCAAGCGCGGTCATACCATTCGCACTGTTTATAATTTATTTTAGTTTTCTCAAAAAAGGCAAAAACCATCATAATACCAGGCCAAAACGGAGTCCTAGTCCACGGTTACGCGACCTAAGACCTTTCGCTGCCATTTGCTGCCTCTGTGGTGCAGCATCCGAAGGTGAGAGACACCACGAACGCCAGGAAGGCAGGAGGCAAAGGCAGCAAGGACATCACAAAGGATGGACGCGTGCAGCCACAAGGTCGACGGCGAAAATGAGAATTGCGCGGCGACCTTGGCCGCTGTGAATCTGAATGTCCTTCCCGATGAGATACTGGAGTTCATCTTCACCTACCTGCCGCCCTACGGCGACCTGGAGCACTGCAGCTTGGTGTGCAAGCGATGGCATGCCATTGTGAAGAGTGCGTATTCAGAATTGGTCATAGCACTCTTTAATTAACTTGTAATCCTGCCCAGATCTCGTGCGCCGCTCCAAGCTGAACCTGGAGAAGGGCCTCACCGACTTCCGACTGCGCTGGGAGGTGTTTTCCCAGCAGACGGTCAATGCCGGGGCCGGAGCACCCCTGTCCTTCATCGCCGGACGTTTTGCCCACTCGGCTGTGCGGCACGATAACTCCATGTACGTGTTTGGTGGAGGCTCCTCCTCGGACACCACCTTCAACGATCTCTGGCGCTTCGATTTGACGCACATGCGCTGGGCGCGGCCAGTGGCCACAGGGACCTATCCCTCGCCGAAGGGGAGTGCCTCCATGGTGGCGTGGCGTGATCAGCTGGTACTCTTCGGCGGCTGGCGCTACCCCTCGCTGCATCCGCCTTACCAGCCATGGTGTCTGTTCGACGAGCTGCACTACTACGACCTGGGCAAGAATCGATGGCTGCTGCGGAACTCGCTATCCTGCCCTCCACCCATGGCTGGTCACTCGGCCACAGTGCACGGCGATCGAATGGTCATCTTCGGTGGCTACCAGATCAAGGACGATGTCAACGTGAACTCCAACGACACTTGGGTGCTGGATCTGCCGGAGCAGCGCTGGTGGCAGCCGCTCTTCGTGGGCAACACTCGACCCAGTCCGCGATACGGACAAATCCAGGTGGAGCTGGGCAGGAACCATTTGCTGGTCGTGGGCGGATGTGGTGGCGCCAATCGGGTGTACACCGATGCCTGGCTGCTGGACATGACCAGGGATGCGTGGTGCTGGAAATCGCTTAATGTGCGCAACAAGCGCTTCGGAGCCGTCCACATGTGGTGCAATCCAGGCTGCAAGGTTAACAACTATCTTGTGGTTGTCGGACCATCGCCCAATATGCCGCAGGACTTCCAGATGATGAAGCAGAGCAGGGTCCCGGTCGTAGGAGGTCGTGGACCGCCGCCGCCGAATCCTCTTCAGAATCTACCCCCCGGAGGACACCGAATACCAATGCCGGAGCGTCGATTGGGCGGGGCTATGGGTGGTCCTGGACAGAATCGCGGGGGAAACATCCGTCATGGAGTGGGAGGGGCAGCAGCAGCTCTGGGCCCCCAGGAGCAGTATTTAGCCAACCGAAGAGCAATTCTGAACCAGCACATGCAGCAAGCCCAACAGTTTCTGCACAACAGCAATGTGAATAATAATAACAACAACAACCAGCCACGCTCGGGAAGATTGAGTGATCTCCATGCCCCGCCAGCTGCAGCTCCTGCTGCATCTCCCCCATCCCCGCCAGTGAGACCAAATGCTCCTCCATCTCCCGCCGATGGCGATGTGGATGCCGCCCAGCGGCTGCAGAGGAACCTGGCGCTAAGGTGTCGTGATAATGAGCCCAGGCTGCCAAAACGCTTCGATGAGCTATACGAGGTGAGTTGTTAAACGGGCTCAAAAAATCCTTAGTCAAAATTATTTCTTCCAACAGGATCCCTTTCGTATGGCCGCCTTTAATGTGCCCACTCGATCGCGAAGTGCCTCGCGGGATCACAACGAGCGCATCCGTCGCATGGAGGAGAAGATGAACGCCATACGGAACTCGCGGCGCAGTGCACCCGCCGCTGCCCAAGTGGAACCACAACCACTGCGCGCCCCCTCACCCAAGCGACTGCGCTGCAATGTGCAATCCCTGTTCGTGTGCGACATCTCCAGCATCCTGGACAGCAGCGAGCCGGCTCTCGACTGGATGGAGTACAAGAACTTCGGCGTGCTTAAGGGCGCTCCGGACCGGTTAATCCTCTCGAGCCTCATTGCCGGCAACGGCGAGCTCATCCTGTTCGGAGGCGTGCACAAGGAGACACTGACGGACATCACACACCATGTGTCCAATTCCATACACTTCCTGAGTGTGCCACGTGATATTATCTAGGCCCTGAACCGACGCCCGTCCTAGTCCTAAGTTAGCCGGATAGCAGGTAGCCGCTGCTAGCCCTCCTCCCCAATCCTTCAAAGTTCGGCGTTCGACGTTCATTTAGATATTAAATTGAGTGTAATCGATGTGTTTTATGATTATAAACGATTAACTACTAGCGGATCTCCAATCCCTGGCTCTAATTCTAGCTTTCCAGCAGTTTGATCAAGTCGTACGCTTGCTGAAAGCGCATATCACAGAGGTCATCTTGGCAGGCAACGCACTGCTCCAAGAGCATTTGGAGTCTTTCGTTGTCTGTATTCCTGAGCAAGACATCCCTTACAAGAAGGCATGCCTGGTAGACATTTGCATCCAGCTGCTGGCCGGAGCAGAATGCCGAAACATCAAAGGTGAATCCTCCCTCGCCAGGCAGGGGCTCGTATTTCTGTGCCTGTCCTGAAGTGGAGGCAGCGTCCACCAGCACCAAGGAGTCCAAATCGATGAGAACCACCTTTTTGCTGTCGTCGTCATAGGCTAAATTATCAGCCGTGAAATCGGTTAGGTAGATACGAAAGTCCGAAAAGCCAAAGGTCAGCTTAAGGGCGAGTTGGAGCAGCTGACGAGACAGCTCCAGGCGAAGGTTTTCCTCCGCTTCAGCGTAGTGCATTAAAGTACGTCCTGCGTAGGCTTGGAAATGCGTAAGACCACAGGAGGCATGGGTCTTGGGCACTGGAAACTGGAGCAAATACAATTCCTGCATTAGCAGCGGACTGACGTAGTGCATCATATAGAACCAGATACTGGCGGAGGCATGACCACGCTGCGCCAAGTAATCAACGAATCGGGGTATTCTGGAAGAAGTCCGGCAAAGGTGGAAGCCACCAGGTCGCTCCTCCAGCTCTAGGAATTCCTTTCTCGAGTTTTCCGCTTCACGTTTCTGTAAATGAATGTCCTTTCTTTTTGCCACTACTTTGGTCTTCTCTTGATCCTCCTTCAGTTCTAGAAAATAAATCGCCCGTTGATCGAAGAGCAGGGAGATGGCTTTCAAAAGTCTGCTCCAATCCGAAGGCTCTGCAATTTTCTGGAACACCTCCTCGCATCGCTCGCGCTGTCCAGAGAAGCAGACCGGACACAACTGCAGATCCTTCTCGAAGAGCTCCTGGAATAGCTCCCTTTGCGGCTTCACCTGCAGCTCCTGCAGCAGGGCCAGAATGAGCAGGACTTTCAGTTGTCCAGGCGGCAGGTGCATCACAGGTTCTGCAAAGGCGAAAGACAGAAGAGGTTAGTGCTAAGACCATGACAAAGGGGCTTTCCAAACAACAAGAGAAGCCACACGTGTGTGTATCTGGGTGGAAATGTGCGTGAGGGCCCAGCCTCCAGAGTCCACTGCGCCATTACCTGTTTGGCCAGCCACATGCCAAAGCCAAACTCAAAGCAGCTGGGGGACACTAGCTCTAGACGAAGCATGAATGCTCTTCTGGCATATGTTTTACGAACTTTGATGTTTCAATTTTTATAAACCCAAAAAGGTTTCATGTTTTAAAGTTGTTGATTGTTTTTCTATATTAAAAATAATATAAATCTACTTACAAAATGAGTCATAAATTAACCAGTGATTAGAACGATAAAAAATCATGGCATTAGGTTGAAACAAAGAAGTTATAAGAAGCCTACTTTCTACTTAACTTTACTTATATTGTCACATCCTTCAGTATTTTTAAGTTTGTTCCAATAACTTTAAATTAAAGGACTTTCCACTTCTTCTTAATTTTCTTCTTTCCTTCAGGATTTTAAATTATTTTACCAAACTTTGTACTTTACACAGAATTTTCCATATGATTTGTTTATAATACTAATTTATTAAATGTAATTTTCTTAATTTATAAAGAAAACATTCGTGGCTTAATTTGATTTTCCTATCTTTTAAGATCGCCCTTTACCGTATTCCAAAGTTAGAAAATTAAATTAGACTGATTAGAGCTGATTGGATTAGTAACCACTATCACAAAAGCATTGTTATTTCAGGGCGTCATAAACGAGTGGAAGATGTACCCCTCGAAGAGCGTAGGGTATAGCAGAGACTGGGATCTACAGAAATAGCTTTGGTGTGCTTGGCTTCCCCGGCTGAACTGAAGAAGAGTCGATTGAAAGGGTTCAAGGTTGGCCATCAATCGCCGGCAGCGAGAAGCCAGGCAGACGCTTAATTTGTAATCTCCGCCGAGGTGGGAAGAGCAGCCATTACGGAGAGATACCAGAGATAACCGTCCCTTTGGCCCTGCCCCATACTTCAAAATTAGTTGTGCCCCGGAATGGACTGGAGCTGGGAGAAGACGTTAGAGTTCTGGTGCTCCTACTTCGGCGACCATGACATTGGCTTTGGCGAAGGCTCGGCACCCGCACCCACGTCTTCTCCGGGCCTTCAGTCGCCCAAAACCAAATCCCATGTACGATTTAGCACTAGCACCACAAGGAACTGTCAGCTGCAAGAACTGCAGCAGTTGGGCTCTACAAATGCCTTCTTCAACTTCCTGCTCGCCCAGCGAATACGAGAAGTGGGCTTAGGCAATCTAAACTACCTGGATGTGGTGAACTCGAATAGATTAGCCTCAGAGAAGCCCCTATGGGACTCCATGGCTGAGGAGAAACGGGAGCCCTACCTAAAACTGGCCCAGAGTATAAGGCAACGACACATGGGAACCTTTCGGGATAAAAGAAAACTGGAAGAAACGGGCTACCAAATCCGAAGGAGAATCGCGCACTCGGAGCAGAGGAGAGCCCAGAGCCCTGAGAGCTCGGCGAAAAGCTGCGAGATCGCGAGAGGCCAGCAAAGAAGAGACCCCAAATCGCTGGGAGAACGTTCCGCCTTGCCAGGTAAGATCAGTTGAAGGTGGCGCGTTGCGCTCGACGGTTGTGTGTCTATTCTGGTGCTCGCCCAGGTTCTCCGAACGATCGTGCAACAGCTGGGTCCTCTGGCGCATGAAGACGCGATATCGGTCAAGTTCAGGCGGCGAGGCGACGGCGCGACGATCACTCAATTAGACGCGTGAAATTCGCTTTTAATTTCCCCGAACTCAATTTTCGTACATCTATACCCCAAGTTTTTACCATATAGATCGCTTTTGTGGCGGAGCGCTCGTGTGTTTGCTTGGAGGCGAATTTGTCACAGTGCCAAAGGTGTGTTCTCCTCTTAATTCGTATACTTTTCCAATGTTCTGAATAGCCATAAATTAGCCCTAAGGTCGTTTGCGAACCCTTCACCACCTTGGCTAGGTACTTTTTACGCAACCGAATCGCACGATTTGAGTCGAGTCAACAATGTGCGCAGCAGATTTCCAGACTATTGACGAGCTCTGCAATAAAAAGATAATATTTGCATGAGCTCGGTTTGGGATTCTGAAAAGCAGGGAGCCCGAGATCAGCACGATCATCTCGAGACGAGCCCGCTGTTTACAAATGGTTCTATAGGTACCCTGTACGCAGTTTGTAAAGCTTATCGAAGTGATAATGAGGGCTGATGGTTTGTCATTAAGTGGCCATTAGGGGGCATATAGTAACCTCCGTTTGGAGACCATAAATCATGTACTTGATAAGACCGACAAGTGCTGCCCGGTGACTAAATAAGGTGCTCCTGACAAGTCGCCTTAGCCTAATCCACACTTGTCCAAATGAAATCTGTCGAAACACTTAGAACCGGTTTTATATTACCCCCTGAAAAAACAAACACCGAACCCGAGCCGGCAATAGATGAATAGCTGGCTGACAAACTGGCTCGCCGTAGTATTATTTCGGCTTATTGATAAACAAAAGTCTGGCATGTGTGCGATCACCCAAATACCTACATACATCTGTTCATCTGTTTATTGTATTTTGCATGCGGTAAACACCGCGATCTTGGCCATGACTAAGGAAATCTAATGCATGGGGTAATGGATATTATTCAATGCAAGTTGCGTCACTTTATTTTACGTACACGAACCTCCTTGACTTCACAGATAGTGTTTTCAAGGGGGATTGCGTTATCGGACCTCCAGTATTAACATCTTAGGCACACGCCCTTACATTAAGGAACCATGAAATGGCAAGTCGAATTGAAAGTGTGCTAACTTGATTTAAGAAAATATCAAATGGCACTTATGTTTTAGTTACCAAGGGGTTCTTCAGCCTGGAACTTTGAATGTTGGTTTTCATTCTCTTTTAGCCCTAATCTTTAGTTTGCGGTCAAACAAAGTTTCAGCAAACTCGTTTCGGTTTCTTTTAAAGCTTATTTCGAATCTTTACCCCACTCGTCTCGCTTTCTATTCCCCGTGTCGAAATAGTTTCTATTATAATTCGAGTTTCGAATGATTAATGGACCCTCTTGACACGCGCAAATTGGAAACTGGTTCTCTATGGGCTCATTAATATTAACCACCTTTCTCTGCCCCTTTCGCAGATGAGCATCTCGGCGGTGGATCGCAAAGAGCAGGCCAGCGTGGGCAGTGTTCTGGGCCGGCGCTACGGCCAGCTGTTCCATGGAGCCAAGTACACGGATTGTGTGTTTCACGTCTGCGAGGAGCAGGTGAAGTGTCACAAGCTTATCCTCAGCACCGCCAGTCCTGTTTTTGAGGCCATGTTCTTTGGTCCCATGCAGAACAACGAGCCAGAGCCGGAAATCGAAATCCACGACATTAGTTCCGCCATCTTTAAGGTGCTGGTGGAGTACATCTACACGGGCGTCGTGGACTACAACGGCCTGGAACTGGTGGCCTGCATTGAGCTGTACTACGCGGCAGAGAAGTATCTGCTGGAGGAGCTGATCGCCGACACGCTGATGGCCATCACCCGCAAGCTGCGCTTCGCGAACATCCTGCCCGCTCTGGAGCTGAGTGTCTGCATGGGCCTGGACAGCCTGCTGGAGGTGTGCATGAACTTCTTCATGCGTTGCTGTGTGAATAATGGTCAGTACATGAGCCATCTGAAGGAGCACTATGTGCACGTGTCCAAGGAGTGCGTCAAGGCCATAATAGCGGCCTGCAAGGAGCCGCACAAGCTGCTCATCTGGTACGTGTACGAGTGGACGCGCCAGGAGTGCGAGCAGTTGGGACTGGGTCCCAGCGATGCGGATCTGGTGGTGCACGATTTGGGTGGTGAACCAAGCGATTGGCCAGTGGCCACGACTGTGAATGATCTAAAATCACCAGCTCTGGCGCCCGTGGTTTCAGTAGAGCGCTGCTACTACAAGGCCTGTCGACCCTTTACAGTGGATTCCGAGTCACCGGTCTTCCGCCTGCGCCTGAAGTGCTCCAGATTCATCTCGCTGATGGGCCTGGTGTTAAACAGTCGGCTGACCCCCAACCGCTTGGGACACGTCCAGCAACTGGAGTACCGGGAATCGCTGCGCCTGGACCTGTGTGAGGTGCCCGCCGAGAGCGAGGGTCCGGCCAGTGAGCCCGTGTGGAGCCATGTCGTCCAGGGCCAGAGCACCAAGTACAACTGTGATCTGCATCTCGGCTGGCGGCGCGAGGAGGCCTGCGTGCTGAATCCTGAGCTGACCTACGAGCTGCAGATACGCTGGGACACTGGTGCCTACGGCGCGGAGTATCCGTGCAGCCTGCAGTCCTGCCAGGCGGACGGAATCCGGTTTACAGACGAGGACAGCTTCAGCGGAAGTCTGGTCAAGGGACTGCGCTACGCCAACCTGGTGTAGCCGCTCGGGGAGGGATACTCTATACCATAATTAGTTAGTGCGTAAGACGTGTGTGTATTTATTGCCCTAAGTTAATGTACGCTGCCTCAAAGTTCAATAAACTGTGAGTAAGATCGCTTCAAACACAAGGCGTCGACAGGCGGAAAAAGCCGGTTTGCGGGCCGCTTTTTGTTTGGCGGCTGCCGAACTCGCTCGGTAGCGCGGTGCCTCGAAAACTTTACTCACCAGTTGTCGCGGGCACAAATCAAAACACCTGCGGCCCCGAATCGACCATAAACATCGGAATAATTAATAAATAAAACCAGATCAGTCAGGTTAGATGTAAACAAAACAAAAATTGGTAAGCGACAGTGTGACCGTCCCTCGATTGTGCTTCTACGCTAACTTAGCCTGCCTCTAGAGGTAATAGTACTTCCAAATTACGTTTCTCCACTGAACTTAACATATTTAAAAATCAAATCCAGGATTGATTAATAAAAATACATCCATAGGTTAAATTAGGCTTTTTAAACATTTAAAAACAAGGGCAACCAAAAATTATTCTTAATTGGTCTGTCTATGATATGATAGAAGTTTTCTGTTTTATTACACGACGTAAAATATTGTTCAAAATTTGTTCTTTTCTATAACATTTTTTTTAACAAGTTGCTTATCCTTACCATTTTAAAAATAATATTTAATTTATCATATGTAATTTAACTTTAAATTATTATTATACAAAATGCAGTGTGAACATTCACTTCAGTGTTGGGAAGTTCCCAAACGGCGATTAGTGCTGGAAGACGTCGCCGCCTAAAAACAATAATATTCCGCTTTGGTTTTGTTTACGCTGCTAAAATGACGATTTTGTACAAAGTCGAGGGCAAGGAGTTCAGCAAGGACAGTGTTTTCCCGCACAAGCAGGTCCTCTGCTCCGTCTCCGCGCGAAATATTGTGGCGTTCAGCGCCCTGCAGAGCAGGGACGAGGTGCACGGCGGAGATGCCGGCGAAGGATCCCTGCCAGGAACTGGATTGGGTGTGGGCGCCAGCAACAGCCATGTGTACGTGTGCGACATTGTGACGCCCTGGGAGTACTTCAAGGTGTGCTCCTCCAAGTCCCTGATCAGCGTGCTCCAGTGGAGCCCCAACGGGGAGCAACTGCTGCTCGGCTACGTTGGCGGTCGCGTTGAGATCTGGCAGACAAAGAACCAGTCCATCAACCTGTGGCACCTGCAGTATCATGCCACCGTGCCCAGCGAGGACATCATCGAGGCGCAGTTCTTCCACAACGGCAAGGGGGTGATCTTCAATCCGCAGAAAAAGGATCACACCTACTACGCCGAGAAGTTCGAGCGGATGGAGCAGCAGAAGCCTACTCTCAGCGGATTCGGAGGCGTGCCCAGCGAGGGTTGCGTGCTGCTCACTTCCTCCGGTCTGCTGGCTGCTTTCAGTCTGCCAGTGCTACAAAAGACATCCGCCGGCGGAGGAGTAGAAGGCACTGCCCACGAGGTCGTCGAGCTGACGCCTACGCTCTACAGCATTGGCATCTCGCGCAGCTTCATCGAGCACTGCAGCATGACGCTGAGTCCCTCGGGAGCACTGAGTGTGGCCTTTAGCTGCGGCTGGCAGCAACAGTTGGTGCAGTGCTTCAGGATTTCCCTGTCCTTGGAGGGCGAACTGGGTCTGGAGCAGCATTTGGTCATCAAGTCGGAATCGCAGGCCAGCATATTTTTGGGACCCCTTGACGGAAGGCGCATCAGCCACCTGAAGTGGACACGGGTGGCCAACGAGGAGGTGATCTTCATAGCCTATGCGTGTCCGAATGGTGGCGGGAGCCAACTGGAGCAATGGACCCTGACACGCCGGCACCAGAGTGTCCACGCGCTGCTCCAGGGAGCCAACAGCAAGCCCAATGAATTCGTGCAATCGGAAAGCTGGGAACAGGTGGGCAAGGTGCAACTGCATGCCTCTTTGGCAGACATCAGCATAACCCGACTATCGGTCTCCGCGCCGGATTGCTGCCAGGTGTACGCCATTCTCCAGGACAACAGTGTCCAGGTGCTGGAGCCCAACACGCTCAAACAGCTTAATCACACACAGTTCGAAAAGGTATCGGACGCCAGTGGAGGAGTACATTTCGTAAGCGGCGACTTGACGCCCACCAGCCAAATGCTCCTGATCTTCGATAGCCATGCGCAATTGCACGCCATGCAGGCACCTCTGCTGAAGCAAGCAGGATCAGGTTTGCTGCTCCTGGAATATTGCATCGTCACTGGCTGCGATGCTAGCGATGTGCTGCTCCTTAATCTTGGAAACCTGGAGGCACTTGTGGAGAAGCTAACGGACAATTTTACGCGGCAACCTTCGTATGTGCGCCACTACTACTATGCCAATTTTCTGGCCCTCAAATCCAATCTGTGCCGCGTGCAGCAGCAGGAGTTCGACAATCTGATCATCCTACACGCCATATCCACAACATTCAAGAGTCTTCTTCGACCATCTGATCTGGGCTTTCAGGACAAAGGACCCGCTGATAACTTGGCCATTAAGCTGGCCGAATCCATACCGGATGTGGACACCGTGATGCTCAATCTGGATGCCAAGGACTTTACTGTGGAGCCGGTAATGCTGCAGAGTCTGCAGCAGCTAATCCAGTGGGTCACCGACCTGGCTCTCAACATGCTGCATCGCCTGCCCGAGGAAGTAATGAAGAGCAAGCTGTCCGGGAAGCGGCCCAGCTACGACATCAGTCGGGACATCGTGGCCATCAGCAGTCTGCGCGAGCTTCTGGTTATGATCCGCATCTGGGGTCTGCTGAACACCCAGTGTTTGCCCGTCTATACCAAGACAATGGACAACATCGATGTGCTGGTGATCCTGTTTCGTCTGCTGACTCGCCTGGCTCAGAATCCCGCGGAGCCCGACGAAATGCTGCTGGACGAGTGCAGTCTGCTGTCCAAGCAACTGCTGATTCCGCAGCCCACCAAGTTCAACCCCACCACGCTGCTAAGTGCCCAGGGATTCGCAGCTGTTAAGTCGGGCCAACTGCAGTTCACCTCGCTGGTGGAACCACTTTGTCTGCAGGACATGGAAACGGAGGAGGTGGTATTCGCCCGCTCGGTTAAAGATGGCGTAAGCAACCTTCAGTTGGGCGCACGACCAAGCACCATCCGGAGGTGCGCACGCTGCGGATTCGTTTTTGTCAATAATGCCAACAAGGTGGCCAAGACGTCGGCGCTTAAAGCGTGGTTTAGCAAATGGCTGCACTGCCACTGCGGCGGATTTTGGAAGCAGATTCACTAGTTAATATTAATTTCTGTCAGCAGTATTCCTAAGCGTAGTTTTATTTTCCAATAAAAGTAATATACAATAAGAGTAATATCGCAACATAGCTGTTCTGTTGTTTGCGACCATTTATTATATATTCTCCATAGGAATGACTTGTTTGTATGTCCGTCGGTAGGAATTTTGGGACTTCACATATTTAAAATGTATTGAAAAATGTTCTGTGAAAAAGTCCTGCATAGATGTCCAGGGTCGGAGAGTTGATCAGTAAGAGATTTGACCACTATATTTGGATTTTTTGTAAGGAGATTTTCGCGATTGAAGTATTTAATTTTATAAATTTTTTAATTTGGCCGAGTACACATTAGAAACTTGGACGTAATTTAAAAAAATAAAGGATGCCGTTGACTTCAGGTCAAATTCTTTTAAAAATGAAGCCATAATAATATGTATTGGGGATTTAAAAAGTTTTTGAAAGAGAAAATAATTTTAAAAGTGCAACTTGGTATTTCCAATAAGAACCTAGGTCCTGTTGCAACATTTTGGTATGTTTTCGATATTCTTGGTACTTGGTATTTTACTTCTTTATCATAACGCTTCGCTAACGGTCATACTAGAAAAGTGCAAATTGGATAGGATAGGATAAATACAAACAAATTGGACTGCAAAGAAGCTAGAGTTAAAGTTCAACTTTTATCTGCATCCAAATCCCATTGGCGAACTCCTAGGCCAAAATGAACATAAATCTGCCGAATTTCAACGTGAAGAACCTGGTGAAGGAGGCGGGCAGCACGATATCGCGAGTGGTGCAGGTGAAGAAATCAATGATTTTGGGTGGGCTGAAAATGCGGGTGGGGATGGTGTGGGGCCTGGTCTTCGGCGGGAGGAGTGGTGGGTCAGCCCGAGCTCAAGCACTTTCGTTCACTCTTTGCCCTTTTAACGATTCTCCTTGGTTCTCAATGATTTTTCAGCTCACGGAGGAGAAACTGGGCACCACCGAGCGCACTGAGTACGACTTGCACTTCCAGAATCTCGCCGAGCGGGCGGATGTGACCAAGACATGGACCGAGAAGATTGTGCGGGACACGGAGTCGGTGCTGATACCCAATCCCCAGAACCGGGTGGAGGACTTCATCTTCGAGAAGATTGAGAAGTCGAAGCCTAAGCGACTGAGCAACCTGGAGCACCTGGCCCTAGACATGATCGAGGCAGGCGGGGACTTCGGGCAGGATCTGCCCTACGGCCAGGCGCTTATCAAGGCTGGCCAGGCGGAGCAGAAGCTGGGCCAGTGCGAGCACGACTTTATAGCCACCTCGGGCATTTGCTTCACACAGCCGCTGCGCAAGTTCCTCGACGGCGAGATGAAGACGATCGGCAAGGAGCGCGGCATCCTGGAGACCAAGCGCCTGGACCTCGACGCCTGCAAGAACCGGGTGAAGAAGGCGCGCAGCATGCTGGGCCAGCAGTCGGTAAGTGGATGGATGGTGGTATTCTGGGGGGATTGATTTCGTAATGGCCTTCTTATTCACGGTCTTTTTCTGCCCTCTGCTGCTTGGATTGTACAGAAAGATGGCATCTCGCCAGAGGCCGTCTTGGAGCAGGTATCGAAACCTTGACCGAGCTTTTGATTTATGATTTATCAATAAGTGGATTACTAATTCGAATTATTTCTGCAGGCGGAGCGCGACTTGCGGGTGGCCCAGGCTGAGTTCGATCGGCAGTCGGAGATAACCAAGCTGCTGCTGGACGGGATCAGCACCTCGCAGGCCTCGCACCTGCGCCACTTGCACGCCTTCATCCAGACGCAGGTGCGCTACTACAAGCAGTGCGGCGATGTCATGGAGCAGCTGCAGCGTGAGCTGGCCAAGTAAGTTGATGGCGATGACGATAGAGTATGGCTGTGTGAGTGACCCTCGAATAGGCACCAAAAGAATCTGTCCTTGCACCACAAACAACCAGGTCCCCTTAACCTGATGTATCCCGTGTGCCCCCTTTTGGTCATCTCACTGTGCGTTATGTTATCTGTTTGTGGTCTTACAGAATGCAGCATCCCAAGCCACGCCTGCGCATCAATAGCGAAGACGTTGATGGTGGGCCTCCCAGCTCTGTGTCGATGCATTCCTGTGATTCCGATTCTTTAGTGGGCCTGGCCCTAGATAGCGATCCAGATCCCGATCTGGACAAGTCGTTAACGAACCTGCTGGAAGACTTTCACATAGAGTTCGATACGACGGCGGTCTCCACAGTTTAGGGGTCCTTCTTGGTCACCCGACCCTCAAATGGAGTCGGATCTCTTTGCCAGTTAACATTACCATTAATTATACGTACTAGATAGGTTGTTGTTCTTGTTATCCGTCATTCGTAGTTGTAAAGATCAGGTTTCAGCAGCTCATCCCTCCATTTAGAGACCCACAATCGAGCCGAATCAAAACTCTCATTAAACTCTGCATCTTCCATCAGCTTGGGAGGCCCCACACCATACATTCCGCTCGACGTGAACGAGGCCAGCAAGTCCAACCCATCGTCCGGAGCCGCGGCCCGTGGTCCTGGCAACAACAATGCCGCCAACGCGGTCGGCCCCGGCCACAAACCCAGTCAGCCCCTGCACGTCAGCACCGATCAAATGCAGCGGGCCCGCGTCCTCTGCTCCTACGATGCCAAGGATCACACCGAGCTCAATTTAAGTGCAAATGAGGTGAGTCAATCATTCAATCACTCTTTGACTAACTTATGCTATCTGCAAAACATTTTCCAGGTTATCTTCGTCACCGAATGTTCGCCGGTCAACGAGGACTACATGTACGGAAAGCAAGGCCTAATGAAGGGCCTGGTGCCACGAGCTTTTGTGGAAATGCTCGACGAAGAGCACGACGTCACACTCTAAGCCATCCAGCAACTCGTTCAGCAATAATTAACCAATCAATAATCTCAAGAAAAATACTCCAAGTACGGCAATACTCATACGTTTAGAGAGAGGACATCATGGAGAGGAGGGAAGCAGGCAATTGGACAATGATATATGATGTGGCCAAACTGGCATTTGGCACTAGCAAGAGAGTACAATAATTTATTAGAATATACATGCATAAACATATACAAGGCATATACATACGTGGACGTGTTGTTAAAAAGCGCATTGTAGTTTAGGCCTCGTTGATCCTAAAAACCCTGATCCTTGCCCAAAACAGCGACGCTTCTCGCCTGAACAGCTCACGCGCGCATAGTGAAATCAAATATACATCCTCTGCTGCCTGAATAGCCGTCAAGGTATATTTATAAATCTATGAATTGTCAACACTATAATTGTTAAAACTTATCGCATATCCACAGAGCAAGTGCTGTTTAATTAAGCTTCTCTGCACTCAACAAAGTATTATATTTGTGTTAAGTTTGTCTTGATCTTTGTTAACAAGCAAAATTCGTATTATCTATAACTCTTATAATTATTCACATGTTTACGAGATCTTAATCCTATTATCAATGTATACTGCGGAGGCGTTTGAAGTTTAACTAATTATTATCCTTCCTACTGCAAGTAATAAGTTACGACATTTTTTCGTGCAATTTTGGAAAGTCAATTAATTGAATGTTGCTCGTTAAATTTAAGACAAAACTCTAAACACCAATGCGAGACTAGCGCTTAATAGCTGAAAATTAAAAGCAAATTATTGATGAAAAGGTACAATACAACAATTACACAGTAAACAACGATGATTTTTAGGTTTTCAGCAAAGAAACAAAAAAGTTTTAATAGAAGCGAATTTTTAAAACACAAACTATATTTAATGATTACAAATATATGATGAAAAGTGAAAAACAAAGTACAGATTGTGCTTAATGGGCTTTTGATTTTATATTGTAGAAAATAGAGTTAGTTTGGCAAATGACCATATAAGTCTAAAGCGATGGCGACTCTTTGATCTTTAGACAAGAGGACGTCATGTCTCTCGAGCAGTAAATTGTTTATCGCCTTCCTGTTACTTATCAATGTCAACTGCTTATTTTTATTTACAACGAATTATAGCCATTATGTCGGTTAATCGACGTTAAATAAATTTAAAGTGTATACTAAAGCTAAGCGATTATCATCACTGCTCGAATAGTTCTATCCCAGTATCTTGGCGAAAGTTATGATTGAATGATTTGATTTATTTGAATTTGATTAGAATTAAACTGTGAACTAGCAGGGTATATTAAACATCCAAAAGTATAGAGTTCTGACTGCCAATTCGAACTCATTTATTGAAATTTTTTATATAAAGTCGATTATGTGCATATAAAATATAGTGGGTATAAGGGATAAAAAAACATAAAATATAATGGGTATAAAAGGATAAAAAACATGGTGTTCGATTATCATCACTGCTCGAATAGTTCTATCCCTGTATCTTGGCGCAAGTTATGATCGTCCGTGCACCTTATTTGAATGATATCTTCAGGCACAACGTCAGGATTCTAAAATTGAACTGTGAATTAGCAGGGTCCATGCAACTTGCAACAGTAATGAATACTTACTGCCACTTTGAACTCATTTATTTGCTCGTTCTTCATAGATACCCAGAGTTCGATAGGTAGCCTCCTCTGAACCACGTTTGTGGCTATCTCCCACCGCACTTTGGCCACTATTCCTCCTACCAGATTGATGTTAAAATGGGTGTGTTTTTCCAGGCGAATATAGTTCAGTTTGGAACAGCACAAAAACAGATATAGTATCATGTTTTCATGGGCGCTCAAGGGCCTAAAGCAGATCTTTTCCAATCGATTGAGGTTTGGTAAATGCCTCAGCAAAGCGTCGGGAAAATCCGTATCTGGCATAATAAGCTCACGAAGGCCTTTGAGCCTGGCAATTTGTCCAAGTTGCTGAATGGGTACCGACTCGAATCCAAACATTTCCAATTGCTCCAGCTGCGCGGACTTCTGCTCCACGAGCCCACCTATAAGACGACTACACAACAAGTCCCTGAATGCTCCGTCATTTGCGACACCACTGTAGATGGTCAGGTGCTTTAGACTTGGCAGACTGGGCACAAAGTCATAAGTGGTCCATGGATGGGCCGACACCCTTAGCACCTCCAGCGAAGGACAAGAATTCTCCATTACCAGGAAGAGAAAAACCTTTCTGGGCGATGTATTAATGTTCTGTATGTTCAGCTCTTTGAGATTGGGTAGGTTTCCGCAAAAGCCCGGAATGTATTGGGTTTCTAGGCCCTGGCAACCATTAAGATCCAACACTTCGATGGAGGGCGGTAGTCTATCCAAAGTGCGCCCCGTGAGTAGGTTCCAGCTCAAGTTCAATTTCTTCAAGTTTACCAGGTGTTGCAGTTCCAAGAGAGGTTCGTCCGCTATTTCGCAGTTATGTAGCTTCAACTCCACCAGCTGGTGGGTCCTGGCGAATATGGTGTGCATATGGAGTCCGAATTGGGGGCTGCACACCACTTGCATGGACTTCAAATTGACACAATATTCCCCTATGAATTCAGCGAAACGCTCCATGTGGTCCGTTTCAAATTTCCCGTGGAGGACCTGCACACGTAAGCCGAACATTTGGAAAAAGTCACGCATGTCCCACACGGTCATGGTCCTGAATTCACCCAAGTCCAGTGAAGAGTGCAGCCTGGAGGCGGTTCTCTCCAAGATCGCTCTGAAGCGCGGACAGGTCCTGCCGAAGCGCACTTGATCTTGCAATCCTAGTTCTATCACTATGTGCCCCAGGCAGTCGTCATTGAGCCTCGAAAAGAGCATCGATTCTTGGCGGAGCATTAGTTCCCTAGGAGTTCCATAGGCATCAGGTTGCTCCCAACTATCGCTGGCCTCCACCATGAACACATTGTAGCCATTGGCTCGCAGAGCTCTAGAATTGGGTGCCAAGTCACTAAAAGTTTTGATAACGAGGTGAGTCGCACTTACTGGGCTGCATCCGTGGCTTGGGCGTAGATCACATGACCACTTTGAAAAGGAGGGGCTCCATTTCCGGGCCTAGTTATGTGGATTTCAAGTATGTGCCCAAATGACCTGAAGTGGGCGTACAAAGTTCTCTCGTAAAGCTAAAGAAAACCAAGGATTAGGAAGCAGCAACTTCACTTGCGAAAGCGCAAATACCTGCGGTGGAGCATCGCACCAACGTAGTTTCCTCACTGGAATATGATCCTCTGTGTAGGCAACTTGGTCCCTGAAGTAGTAGTTTCGCTCCACTGGAAATGGAAATGGAGTGCTTTCATTTAGATTCTTCTGTATCTTAAGAAGTATTTGGTATACCAAGTCCCTTTCTCACGTCTTAGGTCTATAAAATGTAGAGTTATTAGGTCTTAGTTTTTTAAAGCTACTTTTAATTTAGGAAGCAGACGAAAAAAAACCTTGATTGATTCACTCACTGGGATCGCCAATAAAATACGCCATTTTTAAATTTTGATATGATGTGTCTCGAAAGCACTCAATTTCAAAATGTTTTGCTCTCGGAACTGGCACTGATCAGTACTGGGTTTCTGGATTCTCTCCCATTAGATTTCTGCCGGTCACGTACACATATATAAAACACACATATATTATTATACATTTAAAAAACTGGAGATAAGAAGTTTCTCCCCTTACATCTTTATCAACTTTTCTTGTTTTCCCTTTTTCTAAAAAGCAGCTATCGCGTTTAAGATCACTGATCAGGAAGACTTTTAGACCGTAGTGGACAACAAATAATTTACCAGACTGTATTATTATTTTAAAGGCCAGCTGAATTGGTATTTATTTGGGAATAGGGAATTGTTAAGTAATGCCGTAGCCTCACTGATGTACGTGTTGTAGTTTTTATAATACATGGTACTTTGGAAATAAAGAAGTAAAACTTTTGCGAACGTACAGTAAGTTCAGGAACAAAGAATTTATACTAAATTGATAAAGAAATACAAAATTAAAACGAATTAAAATATTTTGTTTGTGCAATACAAACATTTTGTATCACAAATGTATTTGTAGATAAGTAGTGCAAAATTATGTGTTCTTTAAGTTTACCTTCATAAACGAAGTTAATCATGTAACAAAAAAAAATAAAAGCACATTAAAAAAAAACATAAAATGTATTTATTTTTCGACATGGCCAAAATCGGAATTAAAAAAAGTAAAACATTCATAAAAACAGAGCAAAGTTAATTTGAAGTGTCCATCTCTTGAGTACATATCAAATTAAGATCTCATCTGTTTTGTAAGCTGTTGTTATGTGGAATAAGTCTATTCCTAATATATTATATTTTGGGGAATCTACTTAATTAGTGTTATTGTTTGCGAAAGTCCTGTAGTAGAACGCATTTTGACAAGAGCCCCCGCGAAAATGTCATTTCAAATAGTTCAGAATGGTATTTTTTAGGATATCAAGACTGCCTGCGGTCATACTAATCTTGGCGCCCGAAATCAATGTGAAATTCCTAAACACAAAATCAATTTCAAATTACGAATCAGCGCAGCGCAGAAGCAGGATCGAATATGTCTCATTTCGTCAGTAATCCGTGTGAGTATCCCAGTGGCGAGTGCTAATTGCAGCCAATGAACTTGGCACACGAACTTGGCCATGCTGCGGGAGAGAAGAAATAATCCTCTGCGTTTCCTTGCAGCCCACCAGAACTACTACTTTAAGGACTCCATTGCCTACACCGAGGACCACATTCCCGTGCAGAAGCTCTACTTTTACAGGGTTCCTCCAGGGGTAGGTCCTCCTGCTCCTCAGCCCTTTACATACGCCACTAAACCCCTGCTAATCATCTCCTGCAGCTCAGACAGGCCGATTTAAGGAAGCACTTCGGGATCTACGGGACTGTGCTGCACATGCAGATCTACGAGCCCCGCGGACGAGGCGGACGCGGCGGTCGCAAACCCAAACCCACTCAGCTGACGGGCCACGTCCTCTACGCCGAGGAACAAGCCGCAGCCAAGTAGGTTCTGGATATGTAAACTGCAAGCGCTTACTGCTTATCCTTACTCCTTCGCCAGGGCCCTGCACAGCCGGATTCACCACCTGAAAGGACACAAGTTCCACGTGCAGGCCAGTGACAGCTGGCATCAGCCGGAGGCCTATGGACCGGCAATGCCTACACCCAACGAGGAGACCTCACCTCCGCCGGCCATCATGAGCCTGAACGATCATTGCTTGGAGCACGTGCTGCAGGGGCTCACACTGTCTGATCAGATACACTTCGCCAGGACTTGCCTGCGCTTCAGGGCGGTCTACCAGATGGCAACCGCCAGGCTGCACAAGGAGGTGAACTTGGCCCAGTTAGACGGCATGACCGTGTGGGACATGCGCGACTTCTTCAAGCTGTCCGGTTGCCATGTACAGAAGGTGGAGGGCATGATGCCCACGATTCACGAGCAGCGCCTGTGCGACTTCTTGGCCATCAACTGCAGCAACATCCAAACAATGGAACTGTTCAACTGTCCCATGTCATCGCGCAGCATGCACAAGATATTCGGAAATAAGCCCCAGCTTGAGACGCTTCATCTGATCAAATCGAATATCTCCGATGGCGATATCTGGGCCCTGCGAAATCTTCGCAGCCTGAAGACCCTCAATCTGGAAGGAAATCCATTGGAAGGGAAATACTTGTCCAAGCTGCCATCCACCATCGAATCATTGTCACTAAACAGTTGCACCTTCTTTGAGGGCCATCACCTTTCCAAAATATGCAGTTCCTTTCCACGGCTAAAGGAGCTCAGTATATTGAATATAAACATGTCGTGTGTTAAGATCTACGAAACCATAGTGCAAGATAAGTCCTGTGAACAGCTTGAGTCTCTGTCGATTAGCATCGACGAGGGCGTGAAGTACGAATTTGTTGCCCAATTGCCCAGCCTGAAGCGGCTGTTTGTCTTCACCACCACGCCTGTGCGCGACACGTTTCGCGCGGAGCTCTTCGAGCAGCTGGCGCAGCACAAAGCGGAGCAGTTGGAGCAACTGGAGATATTTGGTCATGTCCCTCTGACCAGGGAAATGGTTCTGTACGTTGCCAAGCTGGTCGCACTACGCACTCTCACCGTATCGCGCATGCAGACGGACAATTTGCTGGATGAGCTATGTAGTCTGTCCATGCTGGAGAAGTTCACCCTTCGCCACTCGATGAACGTACCGGACACATTGATCTTGCGCTTCTTCGAAGCCTGCCGCTATCTGAGCTACGTGGCGCTGGAAGATTTTATCGCTCCTACCGAGAAAATAGTGCTGGGCATCGTGTCGAAGGTGCGCCAGGAAATGGCCAACATGGAGATGAAGCGCAAGTTGCCCATCCAGCTCTGGATCCCGTGCCTGGACTCATGCCTCGAGAAGCTTGTCATGGAGGTAAGTGTCTCAAAGCATTTTATATTTGTAGGGATCTTTACTAGTTCCCAGCTGGTAAGGTATGTCAGTGCCATAAAAGGTTATTGGTAGAGAACTAAAAAAGGTCATTAGGACAGTTCTCGATTTGACCATCTAAGCTTGCATGCATTGCTCACTTACTGGGGGAAATAGAGATAATCAATACCGATAACCTTCAACATTTGAGTCAGTGAGTGATCTTTGCTTTATTGCGTAGTGTTTCATTATTTACAAGACTTTATTTGCATTTATTTTAGAGGGAATAATCAAAGGCTTTAAATTCGTATAAAATGTAATTTTCTAATTTTGTTCTAAGACACCAGTCGTATTCACACCGCCATTCTCCAGAGCGATTTGGGCGATGGACGACATTTTCTCGTTAAGCGCCCTATGGTGGCTGGATGTGGCGGCCTGCAGATTCTTAATCACTCGATCAGAGGCCTGAATGGTCAGGGCCTTTGTCATGTTGAGCTCGTGCTGTGCAGTTGGCAGATTCAGAGTGACAGCGCGAGATGATCGTGATTGCGTCACAACCATAGAGTATATATCAATGGCCGCGTTCGCCAGTCGTGTGAGCAAAATTTGCTCGTTTACTACATTTTTGTTGTATCGCAGCAGTAGCTCTTCCACCGATTGACCAAAAAGATCAATGCAATGGGCCGTTTTCTTCGCGTAGGGCAATAGTTCATCCACCACGTGGACACTCAGATCGGTGCCACCCAGACCGACGGTGGAGGCTGCTCGCTTTGAGGCTTCCTTGAAAATCAGTCCCAAATTGGCGGAGGGATTCTTAAAAGCACGCTGCAGCTCCTTGAGATGGGATCCCGCATATTGGATGCCAGTCAGTGCAATGAACAGCCGGAGAATGTCGTTTGTGCCCTCGAAGATGCGGAAAATGCGCAAGTCTCGCAGCACTCGTTCCAGACCAGTGTCCACCATGTAGCCCATACCGCCCAGAATTTGAATGGCCTCGTCGCACACGTACCAGGCGCTCTCCGAAGCATAGATCTTGGAGATCGCGGCTTCCAAGTGGTAGTCCTTGCTGCCAGCGTCCATGTTTTGCGAAATGGTGAACGCCATCGACTCGGTGGCATATTGCAGGATATTCATCTGGGCCAACTTCTCCTGAATGGATCCATAGCTCTTCAGCTTCTGCCCGAACTGCACCCGACTGTTGGCATGGTCGGTGGCCACCTCGATGCACTTCTTCATAGTGCCCGACAGCGTGGCTCCCATACCGAACCGGCCGTTGTTCAATATGTTCATGGCAACCTTAAATCCGTCACCCTCCTGGCCAAGCACATTTTCGATGGGGATTTTCACATCCTCGAAGTAGATTTCAGCCGTGTTCGATGCCTTGATGCCCATTTTCTTCTCCGACGGACCACTTGTAACGCCCCCAAAGGATCGTTCCACTATGAAGGCCGTCACCTTGTCCTTCTTTTCACCCGTCTTGGGGTCCACCTGCTCGGTCTGAGCGAAAACAGTCATGATATCGGCGATTCCTCCATTGGAAATCCAAATTTTGGAACCATTCAGCACGTAGTGTTTACCATCGGCCGACTTTACAGCGCGGCAGCGAATGGATCCAGCATCTGAACCGGAACTAGGCTCCGTTAGGGCAAAGGCTGCGTACACCTGCTCGGCGGCCACTTTGGGCAGGTACTTCTTCTTTTGCTCCGGGGTGCCGTACAGGAGAATGCCCTTGAAACCGATACTCTGATGGGCGCCAATCGTGATGCCCAGCCCTAGGTCATTGGCGCCCACAATGGCGCACAGCCTGCCGTACTGGGTGTTGTTCAGACCCAGGCCTCCGAATTCCGAAGGCACCTGGATTCCAAAGGCGCCCAGTTCCCAGAGAGCCGTCGCCGTTGTGTCATCTATCTTGGCATTTGCATCGTTACGCGCGGCGTCATTGACGTCGGAGAAGAAGCGTTCGAACGGGTCTATCAGGCTATTGGTCAGCTCCTTCTGATCCGAGGTCAGCACATCCGGATAGGGGAACACTTGGCTCGACACCAGCGACCCCCGGAATATGTTGGCCATGAACGACTCATTCTCACTTGCCTTCGCCTTCTCCTCCTTTCGATTGGCCTCCGCCGCCAATTTAGGACTATGCGTCGCCACTCGCCTGCAGAATGTGGCATTTCCTGCCAACTTGCTGCTGTTCAGGATCGTATACCTCCACATAGTTTCTAATTGTTTGTAAAATTGCCCTTTGGACCGAGTATTAGTAGGACCACCCTACCGATCCCCCAAAGTGGCCAACGCGACCTAGCGCAGGTGGAATCTGGTATATTTTCTGGTATCTACGGTTTCAGTCGGTTTAAATAGGGTGATTTTCAAAATCACCTGAAAACTAAAAAGGAGTTTTGATATTTTTCGCCTTCCAATGATTAATAACTATAATAATTTTATACAGATTCATATTATAAACAAAAACTTTTCTGCTTCAAAAGAAAAATTCTAAAGTAATGAAAAACCTTGCAGCATCCTGAGAAAGTTCCTCAGGACATTATCAAAATTAAGTGCACGTCCTCCCTCGAATATGATTTAAACACCGACTTCGCCAACTTGATAGAGGACGATGAGGAGTTCGATTCGGATGATCTGGACATTTTTGATGAGTCGGATGATGATGACTCTGAATATTTAAGCGACCACGACCTATACGATTTTTTTCTAAGCGAAGAGGAATTGGACTCAGATATCGGCTTGGATCCGGACTATGGCTAAGTTCATCCCTCGTGACCGTACGATCGTAATGGAGATCTCATCGGTATCAGAATGTATGATTCAGGTAGGTTTTTACATTAGCTGTGCAAATAGTTTTTTTTAACTTGTGTTCTCTTATTTTATCATCTAGATTGATTACTAAAAAATCCGCGAGAGCCGTTGAAACTTATAATTTATTTAATAACAATTTATACTCTTTGTTAAATGAGAATGCATTGCCAAATAAACTGGAGGTTGTGTTTTCTGAATAATGAGTATTGGGGTTACTTAATGTTGAAATCCTAGCAGAGATTTAAAGCGTGAGTCTGAAACGAGTAATCTAGTATCATTTTTAAATACCCGAGTTTTGTAAACAGAAAACACAAAAATTTTCTTGGTAATAAAATGAATACGAAAAATGCACTCAAAAAACAGTTGAAATTTTTTTAAGTCGATTGCACAGAAATGTTTTTAAAATAAACATTAGACTTCCATACCCAAATAAAAACACGTATCACTCTTCCAAGTTGCAGTTTAATGTCGTTAAATATGAGGCTTTTGAAAAGCCTACAAAAATCCTTTGCTAGTTGACCTTTTCTATTTCTCTTGTAGAAAAACCCTAACTCATATATTTATCCGTTAGCTTAACAAGTATTTACAAAATTTACACGGTTTTTTTTTACAATTAATATTAGCTAGTTTCAGTTGCTGCGACGTTACTAAAAGTCTTTTCTTACGGATTCGAAGTATAATAGTGGCTAATCTAGTTCAGAAAATACATTAGTTGCTGCCAGCAGCGTTGGGCTAAATATTTCCCCACATTTTTTTACAAATCCTTAGAATAGTTTCCGAAAAATAAACAGAAATTCGGGTTTAGAATTAAGATATCTCTGGAGGTGTCTATGTTCTCATGGTGATCGTTTGGCCGACTGTCATGATAGAATCCAGGAGTGTATAATACCTGCACAGCGAAGGGTATCAATCAATAAGGATAACGCTACTGAGAGCTCATTATATACTCACGATTTTCGCCCGGCGAGAGAGTTATATGTATGTCCTCACGACTCAGCAAAGGGGCTAAAAGTAAACATTTGGCAAAAGCCCACAGACATGTATATTTTGCGTTTTACCAATCAACGTGTAAGGCAACAATTGGCGAAGCTTGTGTAAATATTTAAATAACATTCTTTATTTATTTTTAAGGTGGCTAAAAATAATAAACTCTGTTTTTCGTTGGCTTAAAGCTAGTTAAAACGGTTAGATATTACTGATAAAACATACGGCCTGAGGCTGAGGCGATTGCAATTAATATAAATGAAATAAAATAATTTAAACAGGCCGCGCTTTCCGTTCGCAAGGGTTTTCGCCTTGCCCATGTCTTTCAGTTTGAGCCATGCAGTGGATTATGCACCTGCCTGCCGCCTACTACATAATTTAAATGCTATCACAGTTTCAAAGTCGAGCGCATGCAGGAACAATCGGAAGCGAGCTCTCATGCACGTTTGCAGCAGCTTTTGGGTTATGTATGCAGGGCGTACGGCTGCTGGGGCGGCTGCTGTTGCTGCTCCAGGCTGCCGGGGGAGGTGGCAGCAGCAGCGGCGGCCCCGCCTCCGCTGGGAACAATGCGTATCATACCCGGCTGGATCCTAACGTTCTCACAGGCCTCGCAAATGTTCAGTTGCGGATGGTTGCGGAATGTACACATGTTGCAGGCCCACGAGTCCAGTGTCTCCTCCTCCTCGTCCACTTCGGAGTCGGACAGGAATTCCTCCTCCGGCTGTATCGGCGGCTGCTGTTGCAGCATTTGTTGCTGGTGCTGCAACTGCTGCTGGTGCAACTGCTGCTGGTGCAACTGCTGCTGTCGCTGCTGCTGCAGATATTGCTGGAACTGATAGTACTGGGCGTACGTGGGTGGCGGCTCCTGCTGCATCTGAAACTGCTGCTGGTGGCTCTGCTGCTGGGGCGTCAGGCAGGCCGAGGACGGAGCACTGCTGTGGTGCTGCCCAAAGTCCAGGCTGACCGGCTGGGCGGTGGGTGCTGCCGGCACCGAGTGCAGACGGAGTGAACTGGGCGGCGCCTGGACGCGAGCACCTTGACGCTGGCGCGGGAATGGCTGTGGCTGCTGCTGTGGAGCATTGCTGGCGGGTGATAGGTGCTGGCGGCTCATGGGACTGGCCGCAGGACCAGGGCCATTCGCCTGCGGCTCTGCAGGGGCTTGCGGAGAAAAAGAAAGTAAGCATTGGCTGTACGGATGGTGCATTACCATATCCTTACCGTTTATGCAGTCAAGCAACCGCTTACAGTCCTCAGTCAGTCGCATGATATCTCTATCCAGTCTTTCAGATTCGCCCACCGGCACCGGCTCGGTCAGGATGTTGATCTCCTGCTCCAGGACCAGCAGCCGCTTCTTGTTGTCCCTCAGCGCATTGGCCAGCTTGTCGCGCCGCTGCTTCTGCCGCTCGATGGTGGCGGCATGGGCTAAAATAAAAATAGAGAGGGAGCGAAATGAATGGATCAATCGATTGCCTTTGGAATGTGTGCCTTTTGTTGGCCTGGCAACAAGTTGCCTGCCTTTCGGCATTTTGCATTTCCATATCTTCCCCGCGGCTAGATTTATTTTTGCTGTCTAACGCCTCACATTTTATTACTCTGTTTTGTTGCTAAAAATAATGACCCCACCACCCGCACGGCCACCGCAGAGCGGGAGGGGCTTATAAACAGAACTTATATTTAAATAGATAAATTTAGTGAAAATGCGCAAGCAAGCACAACCAAAAATCAATCTAATAATAATTTATTCCTACGAAAAAATAGGTAAAAATAAGAACCACAGACAAAGTCTCTTCGATGCATTCTGTGTTTTGATTTGGACGACTACTGTTCATCTGAATATTTTTAGACGCTTGATAGATTTCCAACGGAAATAGCCGAGAGGGCAGTGGGCCAAGGGATCCGAGATCTAAATCTTTGTTTTCGCGCCGAATGTCACATCATCATACATCTCAATTGATAGGTTAATTCGCTAATGGCCTATGCATTTCCAAATTCCAAAATGTTCTGGCCAAGTGGAGAGCTCTCCGACAATCTGAACGACATTTAAAGTGCTTTCTCGTGATGGCGTCGCGTGATTAAATGTCAAAGTGTAAGTGCCTTTGGGCCCACGCTGCGTATGCCTAATACCTTAGGCGATCAAACGGAGAGATTTTCCGTGGCGCTTTCTTCTAATTCTCTTTCCTTTCTCCTTTCCTCCGATCTTAGCACCCACACTTTTCGCCCTGAACTTGAACGCCTGGCGGCGAAAAAAAATCGAAAAAGTCGCAGAAAGAGCGACGAAAGCAGAAGGCGTACAAGTAAAGCGAAAAAAAGAGGGGGTGATAAATGGGGGAAAACATGGCCAAAGCCAGACAAAAGAAATATCAACGCGTGGGCGTTTGATAATGGATCAGGTTTGGTATATATTTGTAATATCCAAAAGGTCAGGAAGGCTATGTATGAGGGGTACTTTAGTAAAAGCAATCCTCTCTTAAAAAAAATGATGTATAGTTCTAATAAGTATAATAACAATGACGTATGACATTGGATTATACAACAACTCATATATTATGACTTCATCTGTTTGCTTCACTTCACTATTCTCAAATTCTCAATAGAACCCTATCTCTGGTTGATAACTGATTCTGTCGCGTACTTCATGACGTCAATATATTACTCCATCTATTATAAAATGCTTTCATTTTGATTTTTAATTAAAGTCACCCAATCATTGTCCACTGATTTTGAGCCCATATCTAGTGAACACACCCTAACATCGATCATGACACCGGGTAACCCCTTCGTTGGCGCGCCTTGAACCCTTCCCTTGAGGCCATATAACTCTGCCAGCAGGCATACCAGCCAGAATTTCCATTTTTGCGAGCCATAAGACGGACCAGTTCCCGCTAATTCTATTTCAGGGCGTAATTCAATTTCCTTATCAAGTGTAAACAATATTGGGCGAACCTGCTCACTGATAACCGAACCGTGGAGCCCAACTACGATGTCGTCTGGTCGATAACCACTGGAATCCAACGCGCGTCGGAACACAATAATAACAAGAGTGGAGGGGGTCAGAGTCTGTTAACGAAGAATGGTATACCCTTTTACAAATATCTTGCACATCACTTAGATTATTTATTGGAAGAGTGACCTATCAAAAAAATATATTGTATTAGAAATGTATGACTTTTTATACGCAATAATTTAGATTATTATTCAGAGACTATTTCCCTAGTTGTACTCTAATTTCTAGAACTACTCTTTATCTAGTTGGGTTACTTTTAAGTGCCCTTGAATTTATAATTTAGCTGCAGCGCACTTTGGTTTTGCCACGACCTAAACGACTTCTCGGTGTTTGTTCTTGACACACCATCAGACTCAGTTTAAAAAATGTTTTTCATTTAAATAGCAAGCATACAAAATATACAGATAGGCGTATGTCTCAAAATATCACCTACTGACTGCTGACTTCCTCTCAACTGTACACTATCTTTTTCTAGGGTAAAAATATACAAAATGGCCATAAAAAAGCGCTTGACCACGCACATGGGCCCTTTAAAACCCTGCTGTACAATATCCGAAAACGTGAACCCACCTTCGCGATCGCACTCCTCCATGACGCCTTCGTAGAGCGGCATGGTGGGACTGCTGTCCACGCTGTTGCTGATCCCGCTGTTGTTGTTGTTGCTGCTGACGGCATGGTTGTTGTTGTAGTTGGAAGCCACAATGTGGTTCTGCTCCTGCGTGGGATAGGGGAACACGTCCGGCGTCATTTCGGCCTCCCCAAGTCCATCGGCCACCACGGCGGCCGGCGGCGGGGGTTGCTGATTCGCCGGAACACTGGCCACCGGCTCACAGGGAGCGGCGTATGCTGTCCTCGGGCGTATGCAGCCCGCACTGAACACACTGCCCTCGTCCGTCACCGTCAGCTGGAAATTCTTGTGCGTTCCCCGACGCGCGTCAAAGCTCACGCTGGAGTAGGTGATACCGCTGCCCTGGCCACTGGGCGCCGGGCCGGCGGTGATGTCGATGGCCGATTGCGCCGAACCCGTCGGCTGACGCAGCGTTAGGTTGAGCGAGGTAAAGCTCTTGCGTCCGCCAGCAGCACCTGGTGATGCTGCCGAGCTGGGCGAAGGAAGAGGCGGCGTAGCCGTCGTCGTCGTCGCCGGCGGAAAGTCAATGCTACGGAAGTCGCGAGCGTACGGCGGCTCTGGCTGGAGCGTAATGACTGAGCGATGCCGCACGGGCGAGGGTTGCTGTTGTTGCGCTGATGCGATTGCTGTCGACGCTCCCTGTACAGCTGTTGTCGCCGCCGATGCCGACGTAGGCGACGATAAGGAGACCGCATTGAGCGAGAGCTCCGATTCGCTGGAGCTCATCGGACTGGTGAGACAGGAGGAGTCGTTGGAGAAGCTGCCGGGCTTGGGTTTCGGAGGCGGCGGAAGCGGCGGTGCCCTGCGCAGCGGCTTGCTCAAGGACGTGGGAGTCAGCTGGGGCGGATGGTTATCGCGCTGCTGACGTTGCTGGCGCTGCTGGATCTTCTGCTGCAGCTGGGTGCTAAACTGACGCTGCAGATTAAGCGTTGTGGGTCGTGGCCGGGGCTGCGGATTGGGATGTGGGCTACTACTAACAGCTGGCGGAGTAGCCACCCCATTGCACTGGCCCACTTCCGGATGTGTTGGTGCTACCCGCGACGGCTTCAGCGGCGTGGGCGGCTTGGCCTGCCTGTTCTGATGATGCTGTTGCTGCTGCTGCTGTTGCAACACCTTGGCCGGGTAGCTTTGCACTGGGATGGGATGCAGGGCTAGCTCCTTCCTCAACATCTGGATGCAGTTGTCGCGCTGATGGCAATTCTCATTGACGCATTGCGTCACTATGGCATCGGGTATCGTGGGGAACTCTTGCTTCATCTCATGGAACAGGTGCATAATACTAATGTTGGTGCAATGACAACTGGGCTTGGCCTTGCCACCGTTGGCTTCCTGTTGCTGGTCCTGGGGATGCGATGGATGCTCGAGCAGCTCCAGCTGCTCATTGCTCCCGCTGCGACTGCAACTGACGGTACTGCTGGGACTCGGATTCTGGTTGGGATTGGTACTCTGGTTCAGGCTCTGATTCTGGTTCTTCCGCTGAAAGTGCTGATTGATCGCCTCGGTTAGGGGGTTGCCCTTGCCGTTCGGTTTGCCATTCAGTTGGTGGGTGTTTGATCCGGGCGGCATTGGTGGTGTAGCCGCCATTTTAGGCCATCATCTGTCACAGCTGGAGACCTGGGAAAATGCAAAGAAACACAGTCATCAGTCAGGTGCTTGGCTCTAATTCAATTACCGGGGGGAAAACAAATCGATTTCTTCGTTCACCCACTCAGGGTTATACCATTGCCCGATTTAGAACATCAACTAAGCGGTTTAAGAACAGTTTTTTATCATACTTTTTGTCGAAATTATAAAAAGCTGCGGATAAGCAGGGGCGGGAAGAGATCTCCGGCGAAATGACATGGGTTTTAAAAATATTTATGACACAACTTTGCCGTGCCATGTTGTCTATATCTCGCTTTGAGTGGCCTACAGAATCGGCCATTGCCAAGGATGGCGAAACAATTAATCAGCTGCGTTAGCACATACTATCCAGGTTGCAATAGATAAGCTATTGGCGCCTTATTTTGCTAATAGAGTAAAGCTAGACCATATCCATGTGAGCTACAACAACATTTTGTCCATAAAAGGGTGATAAATGGAAATATGCCAATAAAGCGAGAAATAATTAAAACATTTGTTATATATTTTTTTTAATTTTGTTTATATCTTCGCTAAACCCAATTTCATATTTCTCGAACCTTGTATAACTTACATTTTATATAAATATGATACGGTGTTAAATAAAGATTTGACAGCTATCGTTGCCAAATGTTGTTGTAGCAAAATATTAAAATATATTTAACAATTTCAACTATGATGTCTGAATTTGTAAAAAATTATCACTTCATACACTGTTTTCTTAAATTTATATTTTTGTTGAAATAGGCTTCCGAACACTAACACTTTTGGTAATTTGAAAAGTTATCTTTATTTTTATTGATTTATTAAACAGTATTATTTATAACACTTCTATAAAAAATAATTTTAAATTGGTCCGAATTTGCTTTTTATTCGTATTTTCGTTTCTATTATTTTGGTTTTTATTTCGTTAGTTGTGAAAGTCTCACGCAGTTTTCAAAAACAATAATTTCGGATTTCAGTTTGCTTCGAACGCGTTTGAACGCTTTAAATGCCAGCGAAGAACTGAAAAGCAACTATCAGGCATTTTCGAGAATGAAAGGCCTAAAATCTTGAAATAATCATGAGCACCGAGAGATATCTCGATGCTTGTGTGTGGGAAATGTTTGGGAGAGCGTAAACAAAACGTATATTATAAATTTCGTCTCGAGAAAATGATCGAAATTCGAACTAGAAATGCAAGTTCAACAAAAATAATACTACCTATAGTAAACGCGGTTACACATACGCACTGTGGAACAAAGGCGATTTGATACGCCGAACACATCACAATAAATGTAAGAAAATAAAAGAGCCCGTAACGAATCAATTCAATCATTCAATATCTTTGCCACACCAATACGGTCCTATATAAGAAATTTTGGCTCTTTCGGTTTGCCTCTCTTGCATAAAAATACATTTTCGTGTGGGTGTTTCACACTAACACTGAAAAGCCGAGAAAATTGAATGAAATATTTGAAAAAAAATGCCCAACAACAACAAGTACAGAAAACCATCTACGTATAGAAGAAATGTTAATATATAAGAAAATAACAGCTACAAATTAATGATATGCTGGCTGAGGTAAGGGAAAAATTGAATGCATAAAAAACGAAAACCCATCAATTGGGATAAACATTTAATTGCTGTCCATCAGCGGCCATAAGAATATCGCTTAAATTAGCCAACGGCTTAGCCAAGTATTAGAACCGCCCTCGCACCGCCACCTTGTTCCCGACACGATAAATAAAAACAAATAATAAAGCGAAAGCAAACCATGTCGGAGACACAGAATCTATAGGAAAATACGTATAATTCATTAAAAATATGAACCACTAAATTCGCCGAGATGGCGCCTTAAAATTGGCCAGCAAAACATTAACCATAAATTATGCATTTATATATCATTTTGCCTTCCAGCTGGTGTTTCTTCTAATCCCAGAGCGAAAGTTTTTCGCCTGTGATAACATGTTTTAAAAAAATCAGAAGCTATTAGCGATAAACCCCAAGGTATGATAGAATTATTTGTTCCATAAAATTCCACCCTCATATTGCGGGGTACTTATGGGCGGACGAGCGGAACGCGTAAATTGCGATCTGATATTCGAAAATATTTAGCGTATAAATATAAACAATTTCTCCCGATTTTTCGCCAGGAATTTCTTGGGGAGAAGAGATCAAATCGGAGGGGAAGAGGTCGTTGGGGAGGCAATGAAAATTCGTTTCGTGTGCTCTTTCGATCGCTTCGCTTTGTTTGCCAGCTTCGTCTGCCTTTCTTTTTCCCCCTCCTTTTTTTTTCCTTATAGCGGGTGGCAGACAAACAACAACAAGAGTGGGGCGATCGACTGCAGACGTAAACGACCTTCACAATTAGCCAGATATATGCAGGGCAGATAGACGAGATAGAGATACACCCATACGGGCGCGGGGCCCAGAATGCACAAGCCAGAAAATCGGAAATCGACGTCAAATATTCGCAGCCCCGGTATACATATGGGAAGTTGGGAGTACTCGTGTGGAATGATAGTGCTATGGATACATATGCTCATAGGGAAACACATAAATACAGTTCGGATGGCAGAAAGTTAGTATTTACTTTTTGTATTATCTATTTTATATACGAATATATACGATTGATAAGTAACGAGATAATATTAAGGCTATAACTTTCTTAAACGAAAACAGTGGCAATTCCATTACATTACTATTAAAATATGTATTTATTAATAGTTATCTTAGAAAATAAATACCTGCTTTAATAGCTATGTAATGGAATTCCCATTATTTTTGATAATAATAATAAACTTTTCAATTTAAACATATATTTTTCGTCTTTTCTAAAAATGGTTTTTTATTTTTCTTTTCTAAAATATCTATTTTTTCTTTTCCCAGAATTTATTTTTTTCTTTTTTAAAAAATGTATTATTTTATAAACCAAAAATGTGATTACTTTATGTTACTTAAATTTGTGCCACGCGCTGTTTATACAATACACCTATTCTACAGGTAAAAGATAAATTGCCTTTTTCTATAGTGCGGGTTTTTTTGTGTTTCCTCGAGGACACAGAAACAAACATAAAACCTGCTAAGAGCAACAATAACAAGAAAAAACAAATAAAAGTTCGCACTGTGTGCCAAAAACATAGAAAACAAGAACAAAATTAAAAAAAAGTTTACAAAGTCATTAAAATTATGGCAGCCCACGATTGTTTAGGTATTTTGGATTGTGAGGGAGTGAAAATGGGATGGGTGGGGGCAGCACTACACGGGAAACTCTTGTAATTAGTTGAGCAAAATTTCCATTCATTAAAATGCCATTGTAAGACGACGGTGGGCGCGTGTTCTTTCTCTGACTTACATGAAATTTTCTTATGGGTATTTCCAATGATTACTTTTCGATACTCAGAGATTTAAAAAAAAAATCTACAAGTTTGGGAATAAAATTTAAGATTATAACCATTAGATCATTCCATATCGACCCTTTGGTTTTTCAGAAACTGGATTAAGTTGGCAATCTTACTTTATAAGTACATTTTAAACAAACCCCTTTCTAGTCTTGATTTTTTAGACTTTCAGTTTATGCAGAAACAAGCTATATCTTAAGGTTTTCCCAATCAAAGTTCTTTTGGACTTACAGCCGAACTTGTAATCCTTATGTCCATCAATCTTACTATATAAGCCCGATAAAGTCTCCGCTGGACTTAAGGCTCAAAGACTTTGAAGTATCGGTGCATATTGACCGGAAATCTCGCTGTCTGGCACGTCAAAAAATAAATATATATAAATAACAAAAAATGGCCAAAAATATTCTTGTATACAGAAATAAATCGTGAAGGGAACTACGTGTACTGGGGCATCCTTCCCGCACCTTCAACTCGGTTTCGAAACACAAAACATATGGGCAAAAGAAACCAGCAAGATATGCCAGGAAGAGGCTGAAGTAAGTGACATGGAAAACAACTTTCACTTTGTGCTGAAACAACAAAACGACTGGGAAATTAAAAACAGAAAAAACGAGATAGGGGAGGAAAAATATGTGGAACTGTGAAAATTATAAATCAAATGCAAAGACATGAAATGAAATGGAAGCAGCACACAAAATACCAAAAGACGAAAAATGGAACGAAAATACTTTTATTTTGTATTTTGGTGCTCGGGGCGCTTTTCTTTTGCTTTTCTTGCCTCGCCAATAATTTGAAGAGGCGTTTTGCGGAATTTTCTGCAGACGTCAGGCCTTGACGTCATTGCCGACTTCGAGAATTGAATATGGGCATGGGAATCGGAATCGGAATCGAATCGGCGGGGAAACGGCAGTGGGTACGGGTTTGGGACTGGGATTGGAAAGTCAACGAGCACACTTTACCCCCAAGTCCAGTTCTTGTTACATTTAATTTCGTGTGTTATGATCGCCCCCATATCCCTTTAAAAAAAACGTGCAAATTATCAGAGCGGAGTTATTTTTAGTCGATGTCCAAATGCCACCAGGTGCGGTGAGGTTGTGAGGGGGAAGCCCGCCTTATCGCGACTTTCGTGTCTCCTCGCAACAGGGGACCTATATTTCCCCCTCTCGAACCATTAGAAAACACTATTGCAGCGATAAGATTGATTTGAATTGATGGGAAAGTTTTCATTGAGCGCGTGTAAATACTGTGCAGTGGGGAGTCTAGAAATGTTTTGTAGTATATTTTTAAAGCTTATTTGAAAAGACACTGAATCAATAGGTAAAGAACTTGAATTATAAAATGGAACCGTATTTTTTCAGATTTGTTCACACATACTACCTAACGAAGTGTCGTTTTCTCGACTTCAATTAAAAAGTAAGTTGTTAACTATTAATTAAAATTCTATTTCACATTTATCTAGTAATCGTGTTCGTGAAAAAATCGATAAAATGTTTAACATGTATGTACTAGAATGTATTCTTTAATACAATCTAAAATAGTTTAATTCATGACTAACATAATTTAAGTCTCATTTTAGTTTATAATAACAAAAAAAACGATTATATTTTAATGAGACACACTTCATTTAAGTTAAGGCAGAGTTATCTCCCAAGAACTGAGAGTAAATAGAGATAATGACAAGCAGATGCTGAAATTCTCTCTGTGTGCTTCATATTTGCACTCTCAACTGTGCAAATGCCGGGAAATTCCCGCAATTACAACAAATAATCACATAAACAAAGGCACAAAACGGAACAGAAACAATAATATACACAAAGAGAAAGAAGCAGGTCAAAATCAAATCAAATTAAGTTAATTACAGAACATTTAAAAATATTATTTATTTAATTAATAATTTGTAAAAAAGTGCTTTTACATAGATTATTTTAACAATAATTTTAATACTTAATATTGATTAATTTCCTTGTATGTTAGTAAAGCTTTTTCTAAAATCCCATTTTTTACGATGATCTTGGATCTATAATGATTTTTTACAATTTATCTAAAACATGTCTTATGCATGCAGATCTTTCTCAGTGTAGGACAAGTGCAAAACAAATTGGTGAACTTGTTTTCCCATTGCGAAAACCAAACCGAAACAGAACAGAAACAGTGACCGCTATTGTTATTGATAGTGGTACAAACTCTAACAGCTATGTATGTATGCAGATGTGTGTGTTGAAAATCAATATTTGCACTTAGCGATTAGAAGCGGTGGGCGGTGGGATCTACGCGAACGTTTCGTTTACATATTTCCAGAAGAATTTCGAGGGAGTTTTAGCCGTTATCAATAGGCGGAAATACGTATACGTATGCATGTGTGGCAATACAGTTACGTGCAGGCCTGCACAGACACCCGCACCCAGTCGCGAGTGCGAGAGGGACACGTAGACCGTGTTAACGGCAAAAGATAAAAACCAGCTACAGCCAGTGTGGGAGCGAGAGAGAGGGCGGCAGAGAGCGCGAAAGAGCGCACAAAACAGGTGACATTGGCAGCTACGCAATAGTACATAGATAAAAAAAGCGAAAAAACCAAGATCGATTGGAAAGTAAAATGTTGGGAAACTTGGCAAAGCCCCTCGCCCCCCGAAAAACGCATTCACAACTTGTTGCCCCTGCCGAAATGTGTTTATTTATTGCCTTAATTTGTTGCACTACCTCACAGTGATCCACATACGTGTGCATGTGTCGAGTTGCGTCTGTGAGTTGTTTTTCACAATTTGTTATTTGCACACCGAGCAGAGCCACCCACACCTGTGCAATTTGGCTGGGTGTGGGTGGCCAGGAGGAGAATTATCCAGGTACTCGCACCTCGCATCCTTTTCCCCTCTGCACCTCCCACTCACCAAGTAATTAATGGGTTTCCTTTGTTGCTCCGCTTCCTTTTGTTTGTTTTCTGGCATTCAATTTCGTGATTTCGAGATCTCCGATTTTCACTGGCTCTCCTTTCTCTGGCTGATAATCCGTTTCGCTTTTCTCACGCACTCGCAACTCGCGCACCCGCTTAGCTCGGCTTTGTTTCGATTAGTTTTGCATTTGTTTAAATTTATTCAACAATTACAAATAATTATTACGACTTTTTCTCGTCGTCTTTCTTCGATCAACCGATCTGCTCGATAGCTGTGGAAAACATCGTGAATTATCGTGTTTTCTTGTTATCGCGTATGTCGTGAATTTTCGTGTGTTATCGAGTATTTCGTGACTTTTCGTGTTTGAACGTGACTAAACGTAAGCATCCGTAACCAAACGTAAGTGTCAGTAAAAAGGGAGATAGAAGATCACGAACTGTTCTTAGGGATGGGAAAGAGGTGAAAAACATCGATAGCATTTTCGTGATTGAACGTAAGCAAACTTAAACTAACGTAAGCCAGAGTGATCAAACGTAAGTGACACTTTAACAGCGCTGTTAAGATGCATCGAAATCTATCCTTCTTTTGAGAAACATCGGTAAATATCGCTTGCGATCAGTATTTTTGTTTTTCAACGTAAGCAATAATAGAGTCTTTACTCAGATTTCATTACATCCACTAAATCATAAAATTTGTCCAATTACCCATCAAAATTTTACGGACTCTTTTAGGTGATATTTAAAAGATGTATTTTTGGAGCAACTCTCAGTACTTCTTCTTCACAGTGCAACTTAAAACATTCACTTCGAAAAAAAAGATAGAACAAAATGTTAACTTAAAAGGGTTTGTCTCATCAAAAACTATCAACTGACCTAAAAAAACTGTGCCACGAAACGCCATACAGTGGTCACAGTGGTCTACTAAAAAGTATTTGGGTCACAAATACCTATCAATTGACCTACGCCCACGCCCCCTCTTACGCCCAAAAGCGGTTTAAACGCTTAAATCTTTCTGGTGTCCAGATAACATAGACTGAATCTCTTTCCCTTAATATATCTCCATTTCCCTCTTTCTCCCGCAAGCTCAGTAAAGGGTATCTGATAGTCGAGACACTCGACTGCAGAGTTCTTCCTTGTTCAAATATAGTTTTACCAGTTTTTAATTTTGAGTCTGAGAAAACCACCACTAAAATTAAAATGGCATACAGTCAGCTGATTTAATATTTTTTTTAGGTATATAGACATTTAGATCCATACAATCAAGATCGAAAGTTTCATTCTTGGAAATACAAGTATTTAAGTCGTGTTCAATAGTTTTTAATTTGGGTATTAAAATTCTTTTTGCATTCTTTTTCCTTATAAAAACAACCAAACAAATAAGTCAATTAAAAAGCATATACATATTTAGCTTAGTTAAATTTTCTTATTAAATAAATTTTAATTTAAAAACATTTTAAGCAATTCAAATTACAGAAGAGCGCCGCTTTTTTAGTAATTTATTTAAATGGCGGCCTTAGCAGTGTTGGGCAACGAACCCCGTTCAGTGTTGCGAAGCGCCGCCTTTCCGTTTGATTTCTGTTTTGACATTCGAAATAGGTTTTCTTTAATTTTCCAACGAAAATCCCCCAAAATGAAGGTGACGCCTAAGAAAAAGGAGACGTCCCTACGCCTGCGGGAGACGCGCCGCGAGGAGCAGAAGCCCCAGACTAGCCACCAGGCGCAGGACGACGACGCCGATTCCGATCTGCCCATCCGGGGACGTCCCTCGAAGAAGCTGCTGATCCAGCAGCAGCAGCAGCGCCAGTACCATGTGAAGCTGGAGCCGGATGTCAAGGCGGTCACGGCGGGGGCCACTGCAAAGCCATCCACCTCCTCGTCGGCCATCGTCATCGGGGCAAGTGGAGCCCGCATCAAGGCCAGGCGAGTGCTCTACAAGAAGAGCGTAGGCTCTGGATCTGTCCAGAAGGCTCCCGGCGAGTCCTATGTGATGCGCCTGTTCGAGCGCAGCTTGGACCTCTCCAAGTACCAGGACGGCACGCCCCTGTACCCCATTTGCCGCGCCTGGATGGCCAATCAACCCAGGAATCCCGCCGTGGCCACCTTTCAGACAGATGGCTCAACTACGGCCACCAAACGCGGGGACAACGGCGAGGAGATACTCTCCAAACTGAAGAGCGGAGAGATGCAGATGCTCACCGAGCTGCCGCAACCCAAGTCCACGAATCTGCCCATCATTCCGCCGCGCCTGGAGTTCAGCCAGGAGGAGATGAGGCGGGAGAAGGCTCTCGAGGGAGCCGATGCCCTCGACTTGCTCTCCTCCAACGTGGCCCGCTGGAAGAAGGTGCGCGGCCACTGGCTGAAGCATGCCCAGAAGTACGAGCACGAGCGCTATGATCTCATTGACCAGATAATGAACGTGGTCTGCAAGAATTAAAGTGGAGCAGGGAACGAGGTTGGACCACAAACAGCATGACTATATACACATGGACTAGAATAAATACTGTTTGCGTATAAGATTGTTTTTGATTTTATACAATGAATAAATCTTCATTTTTAAACGACAAAGTGGATTTGATAAATTCAATGATTTTCTGTAAAATCATCGGAAAAGCCCTCGAAAAATGTACTGAAGGTATTGTTTAAACTTGTAAATAGTTAGGATGAACCATTTATATTTCCCAAGTAATAAAATCTTTAAGATGTACAAAAAATCAAATTAAATCCTTTTTAACTGCTGACCTTTCAGTAAAACATAAAAAACAGGCTCTTCAAAACTACTACAACCATTTTTACATTGCAATTTAGTAAATAGATGAGAAAAACACATTTCTTTGTCATTGACTTGAATAAATGTTTATTTGTATGCGTAGAAGATGCGTTCCCATTGCGGTTAAATTAGTGCTAGTTTAGAGCTGGGTTTTGAGTTATCATTCTTATTTCGGGTTGGCAAATGCTGCTGGATTGTTCTGGTTCCGATTTTGGTGTCCTTCGGCTCGGCGTCCGTGCGCCGGTCCGCAACCCCCGCGATTTTCAATGGGGGTATACACAGCGGGCGGCCTCTGGATCTATTCGACCTTGAGCAGCTCCACGTCGAAGGTGAGGGTGGAGTTGGGCGGAATGACGCCGGGGTGGCCGCGGCTGCCGTAGGCGTAGTCCGGCGAGCAGATCAGCTTGGCGCGCTGGCCGACGCTCAACTGGGCGACTCCCTCGTCCCAGCCGCGGATGACCTCGCCCTTGCCGATGGTGAACTTGAAGGGCTTGTTGCGGTCGCGCGACGAATCGAACTAGGATCGAGGCGAAACCGCCATTAGCTTTGGTGTCCACCACTGACCCAATGGACTACTCACCTTGGTGCCGTCGTCCAGGGTGCCGGTGTAGTGAACCGTGACCTTTTGCCCATTCTTCGGGAAGGTGCTGCCTGCGGGCGAGGAGTACGAGAATGCATGTGTGTGAGCGAGACGACCACAGTGTTGCGGGTAATTTTCCCAACTTGTGCATCGCAAATGTATGCACTTCTTAGGTTAGACAAGCCGGTCTCTTTCGGCATTCCCCGGATATTCCAAGCCCTCAGCCCTGTACTCACCATCACCGTTAGCAATTGGAACTACTTGTACGCCCATTTCGATTAGTTTTCTCTGGCAAATCCGAAGCGGAAAGTGAGCACGTTGAATTCTTTTCGTCGCGTCGCCGAATGACAGCTAGAGATGACGATGGGGACGGGGCTGCCAACTCTTCGCTCGGAAATCTCTTCTAGCCATAAAGCTAGAAATAGCTAGACCAAAATGTAGCTAGACTGGTACATTATATTAGTGGTGCTCTTTTGACTTGCATTTTTAGAGGGGAATCAAGTTATCAGATTATTTTAGGAAGCTTAAATTAAGTGAATTTGGTTTGAATTTAAAAGCATAATAAATTCGCGCTGTCTTACAATAAATCTAGTCAGCCAATCAAAAACAGCTAGATCTAGCGGATAAACAACTACATCGGCAACGCTGGTTAGGGGAAATAACTACAATTAATAGCCTGATTCCACTATTTTTAAATGCTTAATGAAGCTCTTTCCACCTCGCAAGTTATATATTTTGAGTTAACCATCTAACTTTTAACATATATTTACGAAAATGTTCACTTTTTTTTAATTCAGTCCTTAAACATATAGTAAAATAGAACTCTCAAAGTCAAGTATCCCTTAAAAAAGGATCTCGAGAAAAAAGATTTTATTGATTTCTATGAAAGTTTCAAAAACAATTCTCCCATGTTTTATTTAAGTCTATGTAACTAAAAACAGCTTTATCAAAAATTCTCCTTTTTTTTTATTAAATCTCTTCTACTATAAAACAGTTTAAAATTATAACAAAAATTATATACTAAAAATTGCATAGTCGAATTTATCATAAAATTATTATGGGATATTCAGTTCCACTAAGGACTCATATCCCCTTTACAGTTTTATGACCATTACTCGCAGCGTGGTGTTCGGGGCAGCCGGAGCAAAGATTACTCGTTCCTGATCGTCCTTCTAGTCGGCGTAGCCAATGCATTGAGTGCATCCACTCCATCCCAAGGGCCTCCTTCTGCCGAGCGGAGTAAGAGCTGGTGCAGTAGGCCACCATGACGGAAAAGGCCTGGGCCCGACCCAGGTTCATCAGGGTGGTGGCCAGGCGAGCACCCAGGCCCTTGCCCCTCATCGAGGCGGCTACATTATTATTAAAAAGATGCGGCCCAAGCGTTGTCCGTCAGAGTCTCAGCAATTTGGATGTTCCTTTCCACATCCTCGGGAACTTCGGCTCCTGCCAGGACGAAGCCCACAATTCGTCCACCATCGTTCTCGTCGACGGCCAAGAAGGACGTACCCTGGGCGATCAGCAAGAGGTTTATGGCATCGTTCTCCTTCTCGTTCTGCAGATAAACATCTCCTCCGGAGGATTAGCACAAGGGCTCCGCCGTGAAGTACTCTTTTTTCATAAAGGATTTTAGATTTTCGTAATCCTCCAGCACCATAACGCGCATCGTGACGCCCTCCCTTGTGTTGGAAGTCATTCTATCCGTCCTATGCTTTTCTTTTAATGGAGAAGATAACACATTATTTCACATTTTTATACTGACCGTTGTCTTGCCAATTTTTTTTCAACAATTGGCGATTGGTGATTGCTTATCATAAATGTGTACTATTGTTGGTTGGTCGAAATAAAATTGCAAGGTCTTTAGTTTAATCTTAAAATCTAAAGTTCACTGCCCTGATAGAACATCTTTTAACTTGCTAGTAGAATAAAATATTTTAGCCTTCTGTAAAGTTTCACCTTACAATTCGTCAATGAAAACTATAAGTATATTTCTTAAAGAATTTTTATGTGTCTTGTTTATAGCTTAAATAAAAAAATAAAAACTGTTTAACATTATTATAGATATATCTGTATTTATCATTTTATAATTTTAATGAAGTAAGGTAATATTTAAAAAATTAAAAATCTGTTTATATATATATCTCTTTTATGTATTTCCTAAGTGTATTTCTTTACCAATGCTGTAGAGCCTGATAAGAATTAAGCTCTTACCCTAGCGGCTCCTTGTAAAAATAAGTTCCCATAATCAATCTTATTGGCTCACTATAATTGGCAATCCCAAAATAATTTTTATCGACCATTTTCTAACATAGAATAAAAGTATATTCAACAAAAATACAATTTTAGTTCCACCCAATTGTATTAAGAATCGTACTACTACGCCAAATTGAGTCGTCCTCTAAGTTAAAATATATATATTATATGTAATTAATAAAATTCTAAAGGAAATTTATTTTTTTCTCAATATGTAAAAAAATGACTATATGAACAACTAGCAACTCCTCACAGCTTGGCAACCACGACCCGCATGTGCGTATGTGGAGCTGGTGGATTAAATATGGAGTAGTAGCTGCTGCTGCAGCCAATAAATAGGGGGAATCCCTGAGAGCGACCCTAGTCCATCAGACATACGCTTAGTTGGGTCAACAGACCCTTGCCCCTCATCGAGGCGTGAACGGAGATGGCTATCAAACTCAGGTACTTGGAGACTCCGCAGCGCTCGAAGATGTTGGCATCCTGCTCCACTTTGGCCACCATCTTCCGGCTTCGACCCAAGGCATTTGGTTCCACTTCCTCGGCCTCCTTGTGCTGTTTCTCCATTGTTTTGGGGTCCATTTTCTCGGCCACGGCAATGCCAACCAAAAGGTTTTTGTTACCTTCATCGAATACCACTATGGAGAGACCTTGTCTGATCCTCGTTCCGCAGATGAATTTGACTTGGAGTCCTATGCCCATTGTTTCGTCGTAGTGGAAGTAGTCCCTCATGATTCCATAGTCGCTCTCTTGCATTACTCGTATAGCTATGCCGTTTTTTTGATTCAAAATCATGTTGAGTTAGTCACCGTTCTCTATTATTGCTCTGACTTTCTACTTTCTACTAGTGGCTATATTTTGTGGTTGCAGTTCTCTTTTAATGACATCCATGTGAGTTATCAACATAAATATGACTGAGTTTGACCTCTACGATTTTTGGCTTAAAACGAGTAATATAAAACTCTTAAGATAATGCTAGGGGTACATTTTTCAATGTTTCAATGCACACTCAAATTAAAATCATGAAGGAAAGCAAAAGTATCTATGTAGTAACCAAGCGGAAAGCTTTTAAATGATTATCAAAAATATAAAAATATAGTTAGAAATATTATTTGTTTTAAACATTAATAATACTGCACATTAAACATTAATAATTAAGCATATCAGATATTCCTAGAAAGATAACAATTTTTCAGTTTCAATAAAAATAATGTATGATAAATACAAAGTTTATCAACTTTTCGAGTAAATAGTTCCCTCTCAAAGAGTTAACATGGCCCCTCGAGTTAACAGCAGCATCCTCGGCTAACAGCGCACACGGACAGCGAGTGCTCTCGCACACAGCGACAGCCTGCTGTGCACACGTACATCGCGTATACGCACCGTCGTCGCTGTATATGTAAGGCAACTCTAATTGGTCACTTCCGTTCCGGTTCCGTCGACGTTTCCTTGGCGCATGCGACCTCTGGCTTCCAGCATTCCGAACTCAGCTCTAGAGGTTCAGCTCCACCGCCGCTGCGCTTGACACACACACAAAGCTTTTCCGCACATAAGTGCCAGGGGGTGAGTGTGTGTGCGTGCTGGCCGTGCCCGTGTATGGGTGTGATAAGAGATGCAGCCGACGTAACGGTAACCACTTGTCGCGGGCTATAAAAGGCGCCGCTGGGCAGCAGCCATTTGCAAACGCTCGCATGTCACCGAAGGCGCCACAGCTGCGATTTTGAACTGCCAACGGCCTCGAAAGTTTTTGAAAAACCCCAAAACCCCTGCTCAAATGAATGTGAAGTGAAGTTCGTTGTTTCTCATTCGGCATTGCTTGTGTGGAGCTTTCTTCTGCGTTTTCCGGATCATTTTCAAAGCTGTCAAGGATTACTCAACAATGGATTGGTGCAAGTACATGGTTTGAGCGAGGTATTTGTTAGGTAAGTGGGCGAAAAACGCCAATTATGGGTACACATTTTTGGAAAACCTTTGGTGCAACTAGCTACTTAAACATAGTTCTTACCTACATTATTTTAAAGTGCCTCTGAATTTAATAACTAATAAGTGGAATCTTAAACATTTTACACTTTTGACTTACTAAGTAGTATTTTTAAATTGCTAGAGAGTAGATCGTAGATTAAATGCAACTAAAGGCACATTAAAATGCTGTTTACAAGTTGTAAATTTATTCCTTAGTAGAGATTACCGCTCATATCCCAAGAAAACTTAAATACACAATAATATTCACATTTGTACTTCAATTATTGTGCAATTACTATTTTTAATAAGTACACTCAAAAAACACTCTTAAAATTGTAAGTCAATGGAACTTTTAGGTAAAACTGATCAATTTATAGTGAAATGGTCCCAACCCAATCCCAACTTTATAGTTATTTTACTATTAAATAGTAACCAAAATATAAATAAATTTGTACTTTCGTATTACGGATAATATAGGTCAATTATGCAATTAATATTTTCTTGTGTGTACACAAAGCAGTTTCATACATACTTTTAACTGTTCGAAAACTAGAATTTTAAATACCCTTCAAAAATATTTTACTATAAGATAAATTAACAAACACTATTACTTAATCATTTGTTTACTTAAAATAGATTTCTATCAACTCTAGAACACAAAGCGAGATGCATTCTAGTCGCTCGTAAATAAAATTCAGAGCACTTTAAGCACTCAATCTGCCTTCCCTGCTAATTGATCACAACTCTGGGCAATTAAAGTCAGCGGGGAGGAATTAAGTAGATCAGATTAATTGTTTGACGTGCTTGTGGTTTCATTACACGCAAAGATGCCCGGGCATGGGGCCCATATGGACGGATATGTGTGCCTGTTCTGTGGTGTGGATGGCTGGTCAAGTGTTTGCTGGCCAGTGTGTTTGAACATGCCACCTGTCGTATGCGTAATGTGCCAACGAGCTCTTCAAGGGCTGGGTGAGCACATGTCGTTGCCAAACGGGTTTCAAGTGCCCCGGACACACGCACTCATTGAAGTCCATGAGGGGTTCGGGTTAGGGTGTGGGGTTTAAACGGTTCGAGCGGTGCTATATTTCTGGCAGAGAGCTGACCCACTGAAGTGCTCTGACTCCACAGATTTCAAAGTGCGGCGGCGGGAACTCCACGTTTTGGACCAAGGACACGACGGGTTATATAGTCGCAGATGTCACCGACCGGACACATAGCCAAATCAAAGACGCCCACGCCACACGATAACGATAACAATAGCATCAGCGACGAGCGCGAAACATGGAGCGGCAAGGTGGATTTTTTATTATCGGTTATTGGATTCGCCGTCGATTTAGCAAACGTCTGGAGATTTCCCTATTTGTGCTACAAAAATGGCGGTGGTGAGTCCTCCTTATCCTGATTACATATTCTCTAAAAAGCAGTGATACTACCACCAAGATAGTTTCTATATAATCCCAAATAATATCTATACCTTAAAAGGGTAATATAAAACATTTTTCTACAATATTTAGGACTATCTACATTTTATTTTCTAAAACTAATAGTTTTACAAGCTTAGAAACTGCTTTGTATTTCCTATACCACTGTAATAAGTATATTTATAAAGCTTATAACCATATTTTAACATTTTCTATAATTTTTATGACCAATCCAAAGTAAAACTTATGAAAATCTTAGGAAGAACATTTTATTATATGCATATGCTGCAAAAGTAATGAATCAACATTTTTTTTTATAACCATTATAACTACGTTTAAATGGATGCTATACCACATAAAGCAAACTATGGGGCTAACGATAAAGTATCTTATCATCTTTGAGATATATTCATAAAACTGGGTTGACCCATGGCAGGGATTTCTCTCCGTGTGAACTGGCCAATTAGGGGCATAAAGACATTTCGTGAACCGCTCTGGGTGAGTGAAAATAATTTATATGGCTTTACACATCATTGGGCTCGCCACGGAACCCGTCGCCTTCCGCTTCCAGCTTTCCGCCTTCTGCATTTTCCTCTCGGCCTTGTTAACACTTTGTCAAAGTGCTGCCAAGTGCTGTGGGTTCGGCGGAAGGGGGAAAGGCGCAGTTTCCTTTGTCAAATCGCAGGGTTTCCCCCGCTGGAAAGGCGGCAAAGGACACACACACTTACTTCGCTTCCTGATCCTCATCGTGAACGCCATCATTCAAAACAATTCCGAAAGTTAAGTGCTTCTGTATGACAACTAAATCTGGCAGTCATAATCGCATTTGGCCCGCTTACCCTCTTTCACTCTTTTTTCCTCCCACCCCATTTCTGGGCAATATGTCAGCCCTCTTATGTGGAGTTCTCTAGGCTTTTGTTGCCGGAGCACTTTCCACCATCGCATTGTGGGAAATTCATGTGCGAAACATGTCTCCATCTCCATCTCCATCTACCCATTTTCCCCCGATGGCGGCACTTTCCCGCTGAATGGATGTGTGGCTCACAGGGCCTGCGTTATAGTTATTACTATTTTATGAGCTTTTTCTCCTACAGCACGCCGCTCGCCCTTTAAAATCATAATAATAAATTGTTATATTTATACGCTTCATTGCGTTCAATCAGTGGCTCCGGCTCCGGCTTAAGTTCCACTCTGGGTCCGTTGCCAGGACCACCAACTCGCTCAGGTTGCGATTATTACCACAGCTTAGTCGGTATTATTTATTCTGTTTCCCATTTTTCCATTTTTCTGCTGCCTGCAACTCGGAAGTGGGGCTCTGGTGGCAGCAACAGGCTGTGCCAGCCACATTGTCCTGGATTATGGCCGAAACCCCAGGAGCAGGCTCTTGCCTCAGGCTTAGATCGCGCATATTTAGTGTTTCTGCATTACTTAGCTATGCACTTCAGTTTTATAATCTATCTAATCTAGTTTAATAAGAAATTTGGTAATTTTTACATAATAAGAGAACATTAAATAAACTTTCGCTTAGAAGATAAACTTTAATTTTATAAGAGTTATATGAAAAATCGAATTTTTTTATTTCAAACGTTTCACTAACCTTCTCAGTCACAGTATTTTATACTTTATTTTAACCAACCTTTGTCAAATGGATTAACCTATAAATTCAAGTATATTCACGTATTAACAGAAAATAATTAAAGTCCCTTAAATTGCTTTTCATCCTCTTCTATAAAATTTGGTAAAGACATTACATTACATAAACATTTTGGGCAATTTAAGATTTCTATTCTGATAAGAAACTTTATCTTAGTCAAGTTTAGGTTCCACTTCGATAGACCTTTGCCAATTACACTAATAAAATGATTTAAAAAGTTAGTTTCACTGTTAGAGCGCACAGAACTTTCTCAAATAATTAAATAGAAAATCAATCTGCTCCCCATACCATCCCATCCACATGTCCTGTGCCTGAAATTGGCCAAGTTTTGACCGAATTATGGCCAGGGAATCGAATTAGAGGCACATATCTCTGCACAGTGTCCGTGACGAGCTGGTGGAAAATGGGGGAAATGCACTTGAAGCACCGGAAATTATGGCTTCAACAACAGTGACGGGCGTCATAGATGCCCCGACTTTATTTCAGACGTTTTTGTTTTACATTTTCAACATAATTGACAGGACGAAGGGAGGAAGCGCCCGGGCTGCCAGGTCCTTTGTAGATATAGTACATATAGAAGAGCAGAACACCCATGCAGATAGCTAGAGACCGGGGCAGATGTACGTATGTAATGGCCCTAGACGACTTTGTCGGCCACTTTGCCTGCTAATAGACATAATCAAATCATAAAAACATCATCCCCTGCCACTCAGCAAAGTATCGATGGCACTCTACCAATTGTCAGGCCCACAAGGGGTGTGACTTTGGCCCGGGTTTTCCGGAGGTGACGGAGATGACTGCCGGAGACAGTTGAGTCTGCTGGCTCTGCCCGCTTTTCCCGCCCTTGCCCTCCTCCGCCCGCCCAGGCTGCTGTTAATGTTTTTAAAATAACCTTAGAGTGGCACTTGTAAAACAATTTGATTTTGTGTACCATCGAGCATACATAAAGGTCGGCGTGTCTATGTAGGAAATATGTGTGCAATTATGTAGGTTTGTCGGCGGAAGCAGAGCGGAGAACAATGCAGAGGTTGTGACAGGGGTCAGTCTGAACACTCGATATGCGGCGGTTATGCAATCATTATTATAAAAATTGTATGTAAAAAAGGCAAGGTGAATGTTGAAGAATTTATCGAGCGGCGGAAACTTAATATGATTTAAAAACATTACTGGATGTTCTTCCAGTTCCTTGGGTTTCCTGCTATGAAATAAATTATTGCCTGCTTTTGGGAGCTGTTAAATGGGGTACAAAATTATTTTCATTGTTAATTAACTCAGTTTGTTAAGGGGTATTTGTATAAAAATATAACTTTAAATGCTAAAACTAAAATGAATTTATTTTCATAAACTTTCTTAGATTTTGGATCTAAAAAAGTTATCATTGCCTGCTTTTAGGTGCTTTAAATTGAGTTTTAAAACTACTTGAAGTAGTACCATTTTAGTTAATAAGTCCCTGAGCCTTTATATTTTTAAAAATAGCAAATATATTATAACTTCCCCACTTCAGGCGCTTTTCTTGTGCCCTACGGCATTATGTTGGTGGTCGGTGGTATTCCTCTATTCTACATGGAATTGGCCCTGGGTCAGCACAATCGTAAGGGAGCCATCACTTGCTGGGGTCGCCTAGTGCCACTCTTCAAGGGTGAGTAGTTGGCATAGTATATATTTTAAAGAAAACCATTTATAAGATTGATTTCTTTCCAGGAATTGGCTATGCTGTGGTGCTGATAGCCTTCTATGTGGACTTCTACTATAATGTGATTATTGCCTGGTCGTTGCGTTTCTTTTTTGCATCCTTCACCAGCTCATTGCCGTGGACGTCGTGCAATAATATTTGGAATACCCCAAATTGTAGACCGGTAAGTAGATTTTAAAATATGTTTAAAGTGTCATTAATATGTCGGAGTAAAAGTGAAGATATATCTGTTTTCTGGTTAAATAATGTGTATAAAATCATAATAGCCTCGTAATTTCAATATTTCTACCAGTTCGAGAGCCAAAACACCTCTCGTGTTCCACTGATAGGCAATTACAGTGATTTTTCTGTGATGGGTAACCAAAGCCTGCTCCTGAACGAGTCTTATGTGAATGGTTCGCTGACAAGTTTGGAGACGCCTTCGGTGGGTCATGTGGAGGGCTTCCAGTCCGCTGCCTCAGAGTATTTTAAGTGGGTATGATCTACTTTTTCGTTCAACCAAAAATAACCTTAAAACTCCTTGCAGTCGCTACATTTTGGAGCTGAACCAGAGCGAGGGCATCCACGATCTGGGCGCCATCAAGTGGGACATGGCACTGTGCCTTCTGATCGTTTACTTAATCTGCTATTTCTCGCTGTGGAAGGGCATCAGCACTTCGGGCAAGGTTGTGTGGTTCACGGCCCTCTTCCCCTACGCGGTGCTACTGATCCTACTGATCAGGGGTCTCACCCTGCCCGGATCCTTTCTGGGCATTCAGTACTATCTCACGCCCAACTTCAGCGCCATCTACAAGGCGGAGGTTTGGGTGGATGCGGCCACCCAGGTGTTTTTCTCCCTGGGTCCTGGTTTTGGAGTGCTGCTGGCCTATGCATCCTACAATAAATACCACAATAATGTGTACAAGTATGTTCTTAAATTGGGCTCTATTTTTTTGTTTATAATTTCAAATAATTTAATACCCTTAAAAGAGATGCTCTGCTGACCAGCTTTATCAATTCGGCCACCAGCTTTATAGCCGGTTTTGTGATATTCTCCGTGCTGGGCTACATGGCCCACACCTTGGGTGTGAGAATCGAGGATGTGGCCACTGAGGGACCCGGCCTGGTTTTCGTGGTCTATCCAGCTGCCATCGCCACCATGCCGGCCAGTACTTTCTGGGCTCTTATTTTCTTTATGATGCTGCTCACCTTGGGCTTGGATAGTTCGGTGAGTGTTAGATATAAGCAGAGAAAAAATATATCAGATAATCTGATAGTTTTGATGATATTCATTTTTATTTGTGTAGTATCTAGATATGTGGGGTATTACTTTGATATGTTCGGTATCTTGGTTTTTGTGCTCTTTTTTTATTTTACAGATTTTTTTACATTGTTATCTTACTCTTACCTCGGGTACGATGACTACATATATCTCTTGTTTTGGTTCGATAGACTTCTAAAAGAGGGAAACAGTATACTTTATAAAGATACTATATGATTATCAAATCTATTTTTATGTGTTGCTTACTCGCATTAAACTTTGAATCTAACTTTAAATGTACTTACCTTACAGTTTGGTGGCTCTGAGGCTATAATCACCGCCTTGAGCGACGAGTTCCCCAAGATCAAACGGAACCGGGAGCTGTTTGTAGCTGGTTTGTTTTCCCTGTACTTTGTGGTTGGACTGGCCAGTTGCACCCAAGGTGGCTTCTACTTCTTCCACTTGCTCGACCGCTATGCCGCCGGCTACTCCATATTGGTGGCCGTGTTCTTCGAGGCCATTGCCGTGTCCTGGATCTACGGCACCAATCGATTCAGCGAGGACATCAGGGATATGATTGGCTTTCCCCCGGGCAGGTACTGGCAGGTTTGCTGGCGCTTCGTGGCCCCGATCTTCCTGCTCTTCATCACGGTCTACGGCCTGATTGGCTACGAACCTCTGACCTATGCGGACTACGTGTATCCCAGTTGGGCCAATGCGCTGGGATGGTGTATAGCCGGATCCTCGGTGGTGATGATACCGGCGGTTGCGATATTCAAGCTCCTGTCGACGCCGGGAAGCCTACGTCAAAGGCTAACCATTCTAACCACGCCCTGGCGGGATCAGCAATCGATGGCTATGGTGCTGAACGGGGTCACCACCGAGGTCACCGTGGTGCGGCTCACCGACACGGAAACCGCCAAGGAACCCGTCGATGTGTGAGTTCGACCCGTGGCTCGTTTTCAAGTTTACTACGTTTAGATTTGGAAATTTACCAACAACTCACGTTCACATATGTACTTGTGTCGCATTGCATGGAGGTTTGTGTTTTTGGTTCGACATTAGGAGCAGGTCCTGGAGGACCCTCGCATTTCGCAAACAACGTACTTAGGTTTCGCCACCGGAGGAGAAGCGACCCATGACAGAGATCAGCTTCAAACCATAAGAACTAAGTTAAGACTAGGTTGTAGTTCGTATGGTTAATGCCACTTATAGCAGACACATATATACAATGCTGTGTAGATAATACCAAGTTAAAGAGACAGAAACACTCGTCGGTTAATCCACCTAGGAATCCTTGAGTCCCTGAGAGAATGTTTGCATATGCCAATGGAATTAACGACACGATCGTGGCTCAAATTGGGCATAGAATCTGTACATACACACAATGATGTTGTAAAAGCTTTAAACACGTTATAGGATATCACATCTCATGGAACTGAAGCAAAAGCTGCCGCAGTTGAACGACAAAGTGACCTCCCACAGCCATGAGGGGATTTTGTCATATGCAAAGGTTTGTTCTAAACTAGTTTACCCCGTCCAAGCAACTACGATTGTTTGCCTAAAGCAGCCATTTTAAGCAATCAATTGGGAGTTATCATAAGCAATCCCAGTTCCGAAATGGTTTCTGTATATAGATTTTTGATATTTTAGTATTCTTTTAGGAGTTTCTTTCACGCTGAAGCAGAACTAACAGCCATGAGTTCTGTTTCAATATGTTGAAATAAATTATTATACTTTCAGTTACTGAAAAACAAGTTGGTTTTTAATGGGTGGGTGGATGTCTTTTAAAAGGAACACAGAGAATGATTGATAAGCCCTTTAAAATTTTAAGAAAAACACTACATCTATAGTTCTTTGATTAGATATTCGGGGTTTTATTCCAATTTGAATGCTCTTTCTTGTACAATAATTGCAATTAGTAACGCATTAAAGTAAGAGTGGATCGTAACCAAAGCAACAGAAATGCCTTTCGTATCGTATCAAGTAGCGCAGTTCCGGATAAATATTGAACTCTCTTACAGAATCGCAGCTTTGAGTAGTATTCTTAGTTTCGGGGTACATATGGCATATATATATTCGTATGTCGCCTCTTCATACATACATACATACTATGTAAGCTTGCATTAAAAATATATACGTGATGTATGGTTAGTTCGGATGGGGGAGGTCTAACTCCCTGGTAATTGATACTCGTATAACATGTTGCGGTGTATGCAGATTACGTATGTTGGTCGGGTTTGGGTTAAGGTTGCGATTAGGCTGCGTTAGATAGGGTTTCTCAGTGAATATTAGTCTGCGGTTATGGTATATTACTCGTTTGTGGTGCTATAGAGCGGAATCTAACCCAATAGAGCTAAGCCTATGTACAGTAAATACTTTTGATTCTGCTTTTTCTGCCTTGGTATGCGGATTACACTTATATTTTCATATTTCATATAGTATTCTGGGCTTGGGGAGTCTTGCGAATGCGCCAACTTGATATTTGTGTGTTTACATATGTGATCCATTGTGCTCGTCGATGATTCGCTAACTAATTCGTAAGTATGTGGATGTACGTGTGTTGTGCTGTAATGCCTAAAATCAATACGATGCAATATGCATAAGCAACAAATCGCCTTGCCACCGAAAGACACTTTCCGAATTGACAAATGACCTAAGTGAGTGTCTGATGGAATCACTTAACTGGCTCCGATTAGATGTATAACAGTTATAAAATCTAGTTCATATTACGTCTGTGCATTGAGATTTGTTCTGTGGATGTTATATATATATTTTATAAGGTATATATCTAATATGACATCAGCTATTATTTCAGTAAAAAACAACAGTTAATCCGACCTTAAAGCATTCGTTCATCTTTTTTGTTTCGAAAATTAAATTTTCATTGAGAGCGCACACAAAACATACGTTATATTTCGATTAAATTTTCGTTCAACTTTCGGAGAAACATCTCTAGAGGATACAGCACGGAATAAAGCCTTTGAGGCCCCCGCCTTCGAAGCCTTTTGGTTCGCAGCAAAAGCGACAGGTTTCTGACATTCAGTATATCGGCAGACCCGTGCGGTTTCATCGTTCCGTAAGTAGGGTAAGTAATTCAACTATAAAGGCTACATTGGAAAACAATCGGTTATAAACAATATAAATTTGTTGTCAATTTGTTTTGTAAGTACCAAGTCTACGTAATAGGAAAAATGCCTAAAGTAATTGCCTTATGTATGCTTAAAATTTAGTGTAATGCACCAAGAGATTTCACTTTCAGTTTTATCAGCGCCATAAATATATCCATATCAGTATCCAATTACAATCATTCAGATCAACATACATACATATATACGCGTACTTGTTTATAAGAAGTACAAGCAGACAATCGTGTATGAGATACCTAGTCCAACATTCATATTCGAATTATTTGCTATGCACTTTACGAATATTCCATACTCCATATACCCTCTAAATGTGAGTCCGTGAATCCTTGTCAGTGTTTTGATTTAGGTCTGCTGAATTGAGCTCAAGAATGCCGGATCCACCGAGGCCACCTTGGCCGTGAGAAAGGCGTGCATGCAGAAGAGCAGGCTCTGGAGGACCTGGCATTCCAGTTCCTAAAAGGAAATCAAAAATGTATGGTATTAATAACATTTTTAATATCTTCAGAGTCAACCAAACAAATCTAGATGGTTTTTTATACCTTTGTTTCGATTGCTCGACTTTCGTGGTCCTGAAAGTGCAGCTTCAGCTTGGACTTGCCATCATCACTAGAGCCCCTCAGCTGGGAGAACTTATACTGCCAAACTGTAGCAGAGTCAGCTCCCTCAGTTAGGGAAAATCCAGCTTGCCAGTCCAGCGTGAGTCCACCACTTTTTCCATGATGCGAGACGGCGAAGGTCTTGCGCTGGAAAAATATATATTTTCAGTCCTTAGAAATAGAAGAAAATCCTACGACCTACGCTCAACTTAATGACACTGGTCACAATGGCCGCATTCCAGCTGTTCTCGATCCTCAGAAGCTCTTGGCGGGTCTCCACGCTCAAGTAGCGGGGCTCGTGACCCGAACTTTGCAGCAGGAAACAGTGCTGACGACTGTCCACAGTCTCGGACTCCTTGACGATGCGGAACATGGTCTGATAGACCTTGTAGACCACCAAGGCCTTGCTGATGCCAGCCACATTCAACTGGTTTTGGGGTAATATTATATTACATTTTGTGTAATTATTTAAAATCATTTTTGTGACTTACTGGTGGCGTCTCAAAGAGCATCACCTCGGTGCCCTTGAGCAGTAGAAATCTGGGCTTGTAGCTCTGCCAGGAGATGTTGTTGTTGATCACTCCCTCGTTCACCCAACCCATGTACTCAATGCGCTCGCCCACAGCAAAGTTTCTATTATATAGCTTCATCTGTTAAGGGAAAAATATGTAAGTAATTTGGAGAAGGGAGTTTGTTTAACTACCATCTTACTTGTAAATGCGTCAGGCCCACCACATTGTCTGTGATCAGTTTTAGCCACTGACTAAGTATGGCCAGTTCGTCGCAGTGTATGACACCAGTGGTAATGCCGTTGAGACCACGTACTTCGAAGGCGTTTTGGCGCAGTTTGTCAGTGCCATAAATATATCTCGTCACATAGGCCATCATCAGGGGTACTGCAAAGGAGATATTAAAATAGATTAATTAAAAATCAAAGAAAGATTTTTCTAAAGATTGATTAATTATAGCAATAACAGAACATTTTAGCATTTTTTTTAGTATTTAAAAGGCAAAATTCAAAGGATTCTAATCAAAACAACTTTAAGCTTAGAAAATACATATATATTATTAAAGGCTTCATAAATTAGTAAAAATCTCGACCAAGTGCAACTACCTAGTTTACGCACTTTAAAACTTATTTAAAACAATTTTACGATCTTCACTGAAGGTAAAGATATTAAGATATTTTAATAAAAAGCGAACTCAAAACTTAATTTAAAATATTTTAGGATCTTCAGAGATCTAAAGAGCGAAGAGCAATAATTGTATTTAATAAAAAAGTACAGAACAGAAAATCTCTCTATTCTTTTGAAGCGTAATTCTAAAGTTAATCTGTTACCAATGAATTATTTATATCTTGGTTTTTATTCCCTTGCAGAGGGTATAATGATTTCAGTCAGAAGTTTGCAATGCAGTGAAGGAGACGTTTCCTACCCTAAAGTATAAATATTCTTCTCCTGTCCGTCTGTCCGTCCGTCCGTTTCTACGCAAACTAGTCTCTCAGTTTTAAAGCTATCGGGCTGAAACTTCCCCAAAAGTGTTCTTTCTATTGCAGATAGTATATAAGTCGGAACCAGCCGGATCGGACAACTATATCTTATAGCTCCCATAGAAACTATCGGAGAAAAAATTTAAAAAAAAGTATATCTTTCTTGGATATAACATTTTTAAATTAGTTCTGAATTTCGAATTAAATTTTATCAAAATTGGACGACTATATCATAAAGCTGCCATAGGAACGATCGGAAAATTGGTGGGAAATATTATTATTTTTTATAACTGGAAGGGTATAACTTCCTTTCTTGCTTATCATAAATTCCGATAACTCACCTGCCACCACATCGGTCCATCGCTTTTCGGGCTCCGAGCAAATTGACATGGGGCGACTGCAACTGCGACTGATGGTTCCACTATTGACGGAGGACTTGTAGCCCTCGTCTGCCTTCAGTTCGGCGCACGTGGCATCGTTGTCAGAGTCCGGCGTGTCCTTGGTTACTAGGTTATTGAAGAGGGTTAATACAATACTGGTTAACCCGAAACAAAGTCCCCATACTCACACTGCTTCTGAAGGAAAGGGGTGGCTGCGCGATAGTGCTTCACCGTGAGTACAACTATATCCCCGGCGTTTCTCAGTATATTGACGGCATCGTCGTGGGGACAGGCCGTAATGTACTCTCCATTCACCTTGATGATGGCATCGCCCACGAAGAGCTGGCCCGTAATATCCGCCGCCTGATCCTTATAGATGCGCGATATCAAGATGGGCAGCTTGTGCTCGGCACCACCCTTTATGCTCAGTCCTAGGCCGCCTTGCTTTTGGCGCGTAATTTGAACCATGCGTTCCTAAAAAAGTTATATTAGTATCTAAAAATTTCCTATAGCCATATAGCACACCTTCGATTCCATTGGCGGTCCGTTGGGGTGACAACTACTGGGCGTGACGACCTCCAACTTCTGCAGCGAAAGCAACTCCATTGTGAGATTAAGTCGCAGGGGCTCTGGTCTGCTCTTGCCATCGCTCACATGGACCATGCCAGTTCGCACCTGAGAATGCAAATAGGACTATTATATCACATCATTTTGAATCATATATGCAGTATTTTCGGCTTACCTTCAGGTTTTGATCGAGTTTTTCTTCTATTGGCGTGGCCATGGTGTCAGAGAGCTTCATAATTCCTAAAAACATTTAGAGGAGACGGATCTTTAATGTGATTTATGACCCGAAATAGAAATGGTGTTGGCGGTCTTAAAAGTTTAGGGGCTTTAGAGGACATCTAAATGAATTATGACCCAAATCAAGAGACTTTGCAGATTAAAAAGTAATAAGTAACACTGAAAGCAACTCAAATAAATACAGAAATTAAATATTCAGCGCGAAAGGTCTGCAAAAGGTTGAAGTTCGCCTGACTTGCGGCAATCATGGGACGTCTACCCTTGTTAACCGATCCGCCGGCCGCCAATCAAGTTGGCCCAATAAACAGGTGATTTCTGAGAACTTTCCGCTAACATAATCGTGGCCATGGCAATGAGGACTGTGGAAACAACAGCAATCAAACCGAGAAGCCGGCTCCGTTGGCCTCTATCGATTGCCATTTTCCTCGTAAGCGACGCCAGTGGAAGGCGAATCCAACGCAATTGCAACTGCAATCATCGCATATTGAATTACGCTTAATCGCCGGGCCCCCCGATGAGCCGATAGTTCAAGGTGAGCCGTGCAATTGCCTTAATTAAATAACACACGCAATTAGAAACAATTAAGCGCAATCACTCGGCGGCGCAATGCAATAGAATTCATCTAGATCCAAGCGATCCATGTCCATGGCAATAGAAATACCTTTGCCAAGCGGCCGGTTCCTCGAACTCGTGCGTCGGCATATGTTTTCCATTAAAGTGGAAAATAAATATGCTACCGGAAAACCAGAGATATGAGTGAAAACACATTGAAGTGTGCCCCCTCTGCAGACGTTGTTTGTGGTTTTCCCGCTGCCGAGTGCCGAAGTGTGGCCGCAACTGTTCATCGGCGGTGGAAAGGCAGGGCAAGTATTTGGGATAACCACTTGTGCTCCATAAATAGGTGTTTCGCCCGGGGGTGGGGCGATTTGGGCGCCAAATATGTGCATATGGTGCCAGCCGCAATGCCATCTAAGACGGGGAAATTTTGGGATACGAGGGGGAGCACTTTCTATTTGCCCGATCTCTGCAACCGCTTCATGGTCAAAGTAAGTTGGAATGCGAATGCTGTGGTTTTTGGTTTGGTCTTCGATGGGAAAAATAATTAGAATTGGCTCTGCTTATCTTGGTAATAAGCCAATTACTTTTAAGAAGTTCCTAGTTTTAAGATTTAAAATATTTTTTGTTGTTTGAACTTTGCTTATAGGTCGTATAGGTAAACATCATTAATGATTATAAAAGAAGTAAAAAAAAATAAACACTATTTGAAAAATAAAATACAATTTAGACATGTTACCTTTAGTAATAATAGTTTACATAAAAGTTAGAATAATATGTATATGCAATAAATCCCAATATAAAATATTATTGTTACTGTTAAATTATAGTTATTTATAAATAAATAAAATATGTTTGAAAAACAATATATATGAATGCATATTGTGTAAATAATATGTAAAAAATAATATTACTTTCGGTCCTAAATGAAAACAACCTTGCATTACAAATGTATTTCCAAAAAATAAATATATATTATAAAAAATTATTTAATTCAATAAATCGAAATTCTTTGTAAGCAAAAGTCTATGTTATAGTGGAATTCCTTCTAAACTCTCCCCACGAATGTCCAGACCTGACCTGACCTCACTAATTTCTTCGAGTATTCCTCTATCAATGCCCGAATCCTTGGCATTCCGCGTGTCATAGCGAGTAGCTGCTGGCCAGGCCACCGACCTGAGCCGAAAACACGCATACGCTCCGTTGTCCCGGGATACCTTTGATTATGGCTTTATTATTACGTGTGCACGCTGCGCTGCCCTTTGGGTGCGTGCTCCAGCGCCGTAACCCGTGAAGCCAGGCCCAGGGAACTCGGGCTCCCCCAGTGGAGGGGCCTGGAGATGAGGGGGTTGCCAAGCTTCAAACCAAACAAGCCAACATGTTCGCCATGAGGGCTTCGGAAATCAGCTGTGCCTCGAAAAAGAGCAGCAGCAGGAGCAGCAGCAGCGGCAGCAGGCGAACCCTTTGGGGCTGTTTGCCTGAAGTTTCAGCAATTGAACTTTTTTTGCAGCTCTGCCAGAAAAGTAAAACAAACACACGCACACACCAGCCCCGCATAACCGATACTTTTTGCCCGAGGCCCAAGAATGTTGATTATTAATTTATGTGTGTTTGCTAAACAACTCCACCGCGCCCACCATATCGGCTTGGGGATTACCTCCTCGCATTGACGGATGTACTCAGGACCAGTCACATACGTGTATATATTGTATGGATATATATAGATGGGCACTTTATGTGTAGCTACGACCCGTTTTCGCGTTTTCAATTGGGTCACATTGGGCACATCTTCGATTTGCCTTCGAGTGCAGGGGCTTGAACTCACGATTTGGCCAAATCGTCACTCGCAAAAGTATGCTAACTTTCCGTTCTGTTTGTCACACTTTTGGCCACTTCAGGCCAAATGTTGTATATATATAGATGGCTGGCTGTACTCCAGCGTGGAGCTGGTCCTTCGGCGGTCCAGAGCACAACGTTCCCAGAGCCTGAGCGCGAGCGAACTGAGAGTTCCGCCATAAACACGTCGCCAGCGGAGGACGGAGCGGTGCGAACACGAATCCGAGGAGCCTCTCCCGACTCTCTCGCAGCAGCGCAGCTTTGTGCAGCCTGGCAGCCCATATGTTTTGGGGTCGTAGAGCGGCCTCAGCTCGGAGCTTTTCCCGGCTCTTCAACCCTACCAGTTCATATCCACCCCCACAGCTTTGGGGAACTTTTCGGTGTAAAAGCTATGGATTAATAGAACGTACGTGTTCTAGGTGGCGCCCTTATAGTGGGGGTTGAAATTCTATAGTTCCCTCAACCGACGTATACTTGATATGTGGCGTTGGAATAATGTAGAACTCTTGTAAAATGTACTCTAAGATTTTAAACAACTTAATATGCTTGTGTTGTTAATGTATTATGATTTCCAGATATGAATAATTCTTTTTTTTATAGAGAAAAGTATCTTAATGTCATATAAGTAATATCAAAAAAATGTTTTGTGATTAGAAATTATTTTACAAATATAGGTTTTACCTTAAAAGCCATTTTTAAGTTAATTGGACTTTTAAACTTAGACATAAATTTTGTAAAATGTACTCTAAGATATTTCACGTTTTAATATATTTGTATTATTAAACTATAATGGGTTTTATATATGAATGTTCTGTAAGTAAAATCTTTTATAAATATATGTAGTTCTCCCAGATTTTTTATCATAAAAGCAATTTTGAAGTTTATTTTAACTCATTCAGATTATAGGGGCCATTCTCGATTTCTGTCCTTACTTCAGGTAGGGAAAATCGAAATGTTCAAACATTTTGTTTTTAGATTATTTCCTCTTTATTTGGTAACTTTTTTTCTGTGTAAATAATGTTAAAGGATGAAGAAAATCTGCAGTAAATTTACAGATTTAAAAGAGGCCACACACTAATTATATTAAAACTTTTCTTGTGGTTATATCCATTTAATGTTTTCAAAACAATTTAATGATTGAAAAACACTTACAAATATAGTAAACAATTTTTAATTTTCTTTTATATACTTAAGTAGTACATGGGTATGCTTATGGGTATGCTTAATATGTAGTTTGCACTATAAACGGGGTTTATTTATAAAGTAGGGAGCATAAGGACATAAGTTAGGGCCCCCAATAAATAATGAGGTAAAAATAGCTAACATAAAATTCAGAAAATGGATGTCTAAATTGAATATTTCCCTAGCACCCCACATAAAGCACAGGAATCTGTTGCTTCATCTGCAAATGCTACGCCGCAAGGTGGTCATATCGAGCCCTATTTCTGTGTAAGTCGGACGAAGTGCTCGTTAAATGTTAATTAGAACGCTGAATCAGCGGCGTTAGCTCATTAAAAGTTTGGCGCACCCATTTTTGTTGTGATTGTTAAGCAAATACATAGGGCTAGGGCCAGGGTGAGCTTTGTGTATTTGTTTTTGGCCCCGACCCCTCGGTTGGCTCAGTGATAAGCCCACGAATAAGTGGCACTGGAATACAATGGTCGGAGGCAAAGTTAATTAATGTATTAGCCAAGGTGAAGCCCCGTGGCTCACACTTTGGCAGGTCATCGGGAAACCTATTTATTTTTCGAAAGAGGGAGCATAGTTCTTAATTTGCATTCATCCTTCGGGCTGATTCTAGTTAATTCAATACAACGCCTAAAGACAATACAAATGTTAGTCCCAATGTGGAGTGCTATTTAACTTCAGGATATATTGGCACTAGCACAAAAGAAATGTAAATATATAGAAATATTTTATTTACTTAAAAATTATTTGTTAAAATCAAGCATATTCGTGATCTGGCTTGTAGGACCAAGTCTTTTAAGTATTATTTTAAAATAAGAAAAAAACTTACTTACTTTATTTTCAATAAAAATACTTAATTTTAACTGATTAATATTAAATATACCTTTAAAAATAACCTTTAAAAACATACATTTCTTTGTAAATTATTTCCCTGTATACCTTTGGTTTCCTTCAGTCTGAGAAGTGGATTGGTAAACTTATTTCCCAGAAGGTGGGGCAGGTGCATCGGATCATTCGCAGTTTCCCAGAAGTTGTCTTAACCCTCGACCGCCGAGCCCCCGATTGTCACTGCCACTCAGCGCAATCAGATGGGATTTAAGACATTGGCGGCGATGGAAACTACAATAAGAAAAGCAGTCTGGAAAACAAGAACAACAACAGCAGCGAAAGCCACAACAACGTCGTCGGCATTATTGACAAAAGTTTTCCGTTTGTTTTCGGCGCTTTTCCTCGCTCTGCAACTCGCTCGCTCTGCGGTTGCCGGAAAAGGGCAGCAAGCACATTTTTGTTAGCTGATTGAAATTAGTTGATGCATAAAAAAGTTTGTTTGCTAACAATTTCGTTCGAAAATATTTCGGTTCTAAAGTAAAATTATGACTGCTTTGCATATTTTTCGGTTACCAATGTAAAACTTTAGTCCCCGGCCCCAACTTATTGGCATTGGCGAATGTTGGGAATTTATGGCCTGTGCAAATGTTGGTCTACCATTCACAATTTCGCCAAGAGTTTGCCCTTTCCGTTCGGCAAATATCCGCCTGGATTCCTGTAATTGCATTAGACCTTCGCTTGTTGATTTTGTTCGGAGCGATTACGTTCTTATGCGTCTTAGGGATTTTCTCTTTTTTTTTTTAAACTCAAGCCAAATCAACAAGCAACATCGTGTAATTGAATAATTATGTTATTGTGTGGCTGAATGAACTTGCGAGATTTCCGTCTGACAGCTGCCACGACTGGCTGGCTGTAGCTTGGTATCCGAAAGATACTTGTACAGCACACAGATACAAGATGTGCGCGCTTGCCAGGCCCTCAAGGATACACATGCAGACAATCTCCTCAGCCGGCAGCAACACAAAAACTTAATTAAGCCTCATTCTGGTCTTAGCACCTCCGGAACATTAGCAAATCAATTGAGTTAGGCGACGGCAAAGCCTCATCATATGTGCACTGCGAAAAATTGTAATCTAAAAAGTTAAAAGTTCGATAAATATTTAAATATTCTGAATGAAATATTTTTCTAAATTAAGAAAAGGGAATTTAATTTAGTGATTAGGACATAAATATTGACACTCAGAATGTTTCTAACAGAGGCTTTATCTTTCCCTGAAAATTTAACCGGAACTCATGAAAACGACCTTAAGTTAGTAAAATTTCTTTAATTAAATGTACTCTTATTGAATCTATAAATATGAACTTAAGAATTTAACTTATCTTTTTCATTGACGCTCCAGAAAATCTAAATTCCTTAACTGGAACTTAATCTGGTTGAGAAATGTTAACCGGAACTCGAGAAACTGGCACCTAAGTAAGTACATACGTACATATATTAATTTTATTTTCTTTTTGTATATTATATAAAATAATTTCAAATTATTTCTTTGAAAATAAGGCTTATGCCTTGGGGTTTCTTGTGTGTATACATAAATGACGTGTATATTCCGATTGATTGGATGGTTGTCACCTACAGGATAACCAATTTTAATGCAGTTTCACACTCTGTGCGGCGATGAGATGAGCTGCGCTGAGCAAGCAAACAAATCGCACAGCCTGTTGGCGATAAGGATAAGGAGGCTGAGGATTTGGGGAATGGGGGCGTGGCAGTGCGCCACTGCCACTGGCACTGGAGATGCAGACCACGCATGCAACACGCCAGCGACAACTTCCGTTCTTTCTCCGGTTTCTGCGAATATGTGTTTTTTTCTGCTACTGCTGCTGGCAACCGAGATTCACGGCACGGAAAATGCTTTCAATTTAGCAACGAGCACGATTCGGTCGAATGCATGGCAATCAAAATGCGGTTAGTTGCGTGTGGCAGCAACGGCAACACCGGGGAGTGGGGGTTGGGAGAGCCCGGGGAAAATACGACAGTGGGCGGTTCGAGCCACAACAACCGCGGTAACAACGCTGACAACACAATGACAACAACAGCGATGCGAAAAAAATGACAATTGTCAACAATTTTAATTTTCATATGCACGCAAACGCAGCAAGGACCACTGCGACTACAACAGCAACAACGACAGCAACAAGGATTAAAATACATCGTCCCCCACCGGAAATGAACTCACACACACACGCGCTCACGTATAGAGCGCTGTTTTGGTGTTTGTGCAGTTTGTTTGCATTTGTATTGCTAATAAAGAGCGGAAGGCCTATGCCACGCCCACGGCACAGTGGCGGTCGAAATATTGTTAGGACTGGCTTGGGCAAGAAAATAAAATTGTGTTTACATTTATAAACCAAGTATGAAGCTTTTCCCCATAGTTGCGGTTTGATAAAAAAAACTTATAAAAGAGAAATTTCTAAATTATAGTATAGTTTAGGCATACATAACACAATTTTGAATTAAATAAATATTTCCTCGACACATTGGTGACCGAAATGCTTGCTTGGGCTAGAAACTAAAATTGTGTTTACATTTTAAAACCATTTATGTAGCTTTTCCACATCACTGAGGTTAAATAATAAAACTTAGATCAAAAAACCGAAAATCTAAATTTCTATACATACACGTAATTAAATTTTAAATTAAATAAATATTTTCTAATCACAGTGGCGATACACATATTGCGAAGAATTTTAATATAATGTTTAAATTGAAAATCCACATACTTCCACGTCGTTGCGGTTTTAAAATGAAACATAGAACTAAAAACTCAGTTATTAAAATTTAGAATTTAATAAATTAGAAGCCAAACTTTCGAATTAAACCCTAATTGGCAAATACAGTCCTTTCATCTTATAAACGACTAATGCTTTGATAGATTAGATTTGATCCACTTTCAATCTTCAATCAATTGGTTGCGACTGCTGCACTTAATGCCATATTAACCTACAAAAAAGTGGTAATTCAATTACTAGTTCTGCCCGGTGCATTTATCTTAGCAAGAAGTAATTGAATATGCCCACTTACACTGGCACTTTTGATGATTTACGATCTATATCTATAGAAATAGTTGCTGTAATAAGCAGTGAAAAAGCTTATTATTACAGCAGGCATCCATCGCCAATTGATTTACGCACTTTGCCATTAAATAGCATTTTGGGCTTCCCGCCACTCCAGAGCAAAGCTTATAAATTAATTAAAAAATCAGTATAAATACATAAATCAATTACCCGCCTCAATGAGACGCGCTCTGCACTCTTTGGCGCTGGGAAAATTACTTGGCAGCTGCAATGACAAGAGGTCCTGCGGATTCTGGGCAGGGCTCCCGAAGGACGAAGAAGGATGAGAAGGAGCAGAGCGATAAAAACGGCAACATGGCGTTCAAAGTGCACAAAATGGCGGTAATTCGCGCTTTGTTGCTGTGTTTCAATGGCTGGTATTGCAGTGAACAAAATTGGCATTACCAGCATTAGTATTTTAAATATATTTTAAAAATATGTTATATTTTTAACAAAAATGCTTCTTTTAATAAAATCTTTATTGGCGTCTAAAAGTGTGCTACAATACATTTAAAATTCCAATAATCTTAACTCATTTTTTTTTACTTAAAACTAATTTTTTATTATTTTTACTATAATCCCCAGAATATGCCCCTAATAGTATGCTACAACTAGTTTCAAATTCAAAAGTTCCTTTCATAAATACAAGGATAAGCACTTTAAGTTTTTCTTAGCATACTTTTAGGTAGTTCTGAAAAACTTAAAATATTTCTGTATTTTTTTTTTTTTTTTTTTTTTAATTAACATCTTTATTTAATATAATCCAGGAACAGAATCTGTATTTTTAAATGTTGTTCTAAGGAGTACATAAATATTTCAATCAAAATATCTTTACAAAATGTTTATATCTGTAAAAATATTAAACATTTTTATCAGTGTACACTGCCACAGCATAGTGCACAGCAGCGGCAAAAGCGAGCATAACCACAACAAGAGCGCGAAAAAGGACCTTGCAAAAAACGCGAAAAGGCAAACAAGGGCGCTGCTAATAAGGGCGCGGGCGGTGGCAAGGAGAAGGACAGGACCGGAACTTAGGGGGCGGATGCAGGCTGCACTTGCCGAAGAAAATATATTGTTCAGCTTAATTTCTTCCTTGCACTTGCACTTCCACCCGACTTAACTTTGTTCTCCTCCTGGAAGGAAAAGCGTGAATTGTTAAAAGTAAATGCTCGGCCATCCACAAGGGGCGGCCACCGTTCTCACCACCACCGCGGCAGTATGTCATTAATGATTTCCTTTCATGCGGCCAATGCAATTACGTCCTTTCCTCCGTAGCCCGATAAATTGATGGCAAACCCGGGAGTTTGTTTAAGTTAGCATAAAGTTTCTCCTCTCATTGTCTGGCATTCCCTCATTATCCAACTTCCCCATAAGTTTCCCCCAGGAATTATGATGCCATGTTCCGGGGGACAAATGTACATATGTCTAACCATGACAATTTCATTAAATATTGCTAATCAAATATTGTAAGCAAAGGGAAGCACTAGTCTAAGTGTATAAAAACTCTGACGCAAAGAAGTTCACTTCACCATATTTTATAGCTGCGAAGTTTTTCCACTGACCGCATGAAAAGTGGACGTGTGTGCGGAGATGGAAAATAAACTTTTTCGTTGGACCATCAAAATTATGAAGTACCATATGCCCGGAGATGTACGAACCTTGTTCTGCGAATTGCTACTTTTGCGGGGGCGGCGGCACCAGCTGGCCGAGTGGGCGTGGCAGGCTGTGAGCGATCTTTTGGCCATTGCACTCGTACATCAACCTGAGTGTCGACTATTTGCGGCATTCGTAGTAACTGAAAGTGTGAGATAGCACAGACACTTCTCCGGAGTGCTTTAGAAGACTAGAGGAGGAAGAGGTCTGCTTATGTTTATTTCTATAAAGTTTTTTGGAAAATTATTGACCTTAACTTCCCATAAATGAATAGATAAGAGCAAAGTCGAGTTAATATTCGCTTTTTAAAGATACAAATAAACCTACAATAATAAGATAAAAAAAATGTTCTTTATTATTTGTAAATTCGAAAATTTAACAGATAAGTATATATTATCTAGTATTCGCGAATATATTTCTATGAGATAATACCATTATTTGTGACTTTGAATAATTCTATATTGTAAAGTTAGGTAAATATTATAAGGGAATTGCCATGAGAGATGGAAACATTTTCGTTTTAATCTAAACATCAATCGTTCCTTCCACAAACTGTTTTGCTTATTTAATTTACTTTTTGTCCAATTCCTTCCTTTGTTTTGTTGAAAAGATAAAGAGATACTAACGACAAGTATGAAAATACATTAATATTTGAGTGTAAAAATGATCTTATGTTACTGATTTAAGGGTGCACCTTTAAAAATCCTTAGTTTAACCGGGATTGAAATGTTTCACATGACTATATAGCCTGAAGGCCGGTTAAAACTTGACTAATCCCCAGTTTCCTGATATCTGACACCATCTCCTTGCCTTAACTGGCCGACTAAGGGCTTAATGGCATTCCACAAATCAGCTTGTGCCGGCGAGGAAATTCGTTACCTGCAAAGCAAACATGGAGTGCTCGGGATTTGGGCCTCCGGTTCTCCAAGTGGCTCCTGCGTTGCTACCAACTTTTCAATTACTGCTGCCCGGGCGAAAGTAATGGCTGAAACTGAAACAGGGCGGACTACAACAACAACTGCCAGCTGGCAAATGGCACATTTTGTGCTTAATTTCATTTCCGTTTAGGTGCCGCTCCGAAAATGCCATTCGTTTTGCACGGGAGGAGGAAAAGACGGAGACAGGAAGCGCGGTCCATACTGCGCAACAATGAAGCGCTTGGGCAACGCTAAATTTCATTTTAAAAGCATTTTCATTTACATTTTGTCCATTTGATTTTGCCATTGAAATTGCGAAGCGAGAAACTTTTCCGCCGGCAAATTTTATTGTTTCGCCATTATTACACAGGTGAGCGTGTGTCTGTGCGCGGCTCTGTGGGCCCCCAAAAAGCAGTTTTATGACCCCAACGGTAAGGCACTCCGCGCAGGATCTCAGGATCTACTGAACCCGGCTCCTGATGGGCTCCTAATCCGTTTGTGCTTTTAGTGGCGGCCAAATTTTAACGACGCATCTTCGGAATTTGTTTAAGAAATCTATAGGAGCGCAGCACATTTTGTTATTGCTCCCGGACTCCCCTTTAGTGCCGTTCCAGTGCACACGAAAAAATAAATGTCATGAAAAATTATTATCAACATTGGCTTATAAACCTCTCCTGGGATGAGAAATCGTTTTTTTTTATACTTATTTTGAAAAAGAGAAATAAAAGTGTTTATATCATTGGTACTTCTGGGACTTCTTTAAAGAAGATATAAAAAACACTGTCAGTTCTGAAGATATTTTAATATCTCAGCTTAGTACATTCAGTTTTTGAATTGATAAATATAAATTAAAAAGATCATAATATTTTAAGTCACTCAAGTGTTTCTCAATATACAAAACTGTAGAACAAAATGTATGGAAGTTGAATATCATTTGGGAAAAATTTCAAATTATTTGTATAAATGTCTGAAAACTTTAAAGTATTAAAAGTTGGTTGGTTTAAATTTAAATTTTACAAATACAAAATTTAGATTTATGTGTAATACCTTTATTCATATTTAAAATAAAGGTATTTCATTATTTCTTTTTGTATAGGAAATGCAGAAGGAACCTTTCATTTTAACAACAGTAAGGAAAATATGTGTGCCTATATTTTTTCTCAGTGCATGTGATTTTTCACTTTGTCTGCTTTTGGCTGCACTCATTGTTTGTGTTTCTTTTGCCGTTTGTTGCCTTTCTTTTTGGTTTTTACGCGCGACGCTGGTTGAACGCTTCGCTGCTTTGATTTGCCTTGCTTAGCCGCCTAAAACTCCCCTGACCCCTGGCCCCTGGCCTTTATCTTGGCCAGTGCAGGATACTCAGGGCAAGTCCTTGGACGGGACAGAAAGCAAACTGAAACTGAAACAGGAGCAGCACTCGTGCGCACTTCGTGCTACAAAGCAACAAATCGAGTTTGCGAATAAATGAAATTACTTTTCGGTCTAATGACCATCATCTGCTGATTTTATTAGATTTGCTTCCTCTTGCCCTGTGTTTGTTTACGGCTTCTGCTGCTGTTTCCCCAGCATTTTCCACATCCAATGTTGCAGCATCGAACTGCTGAGCAAACTTTAAATGACTTTTGTGCCCAATCGCTGTGAGCAAAATGTTTGATAAGAGACGTGTTACCTTTCGAAAGGGAGTTATCCCCAAAATGGGTAAGTCAAGAGACTGTTTTCACCTCGGAGTTGCCCATCTTTGGTTTTCTGAAATTTTTCATATCTAAATTTTGGTTGCACTGAAGGAAAGGAATTGAAAGATATCCCATCTAGAGATTTTCTTATATGAAAAAAAAATTAAAATTTAACATTTTAAAACCAAGTTAAATTTTAAATATTATTAACTCTTAAACAAGTACATATCAGTAAATTAATAGGAAAAAGGCGTACATAAATAAAAATTACTTTTGTTCGGTCATTTGCTTCAGATCCCTATAAAATTGTAATTGTAGGTACCTAAAAGTATGCAACTTAATATCATAAGTACATTGATTTCACTCAGAAACTCTCATATCCTTTTCTGCCTGCATACTTTTAGGCACCAAAAACTAAAATGCTTAAATGTTTCAATTTGTTTGGCGTTACATTATATGTTTAAGTTAGACAATTCTAAATGTTTTGTTTTTTTAGTAATACGTTTTTCTGTTTCACATTTTTTCGAAGTGTTCAATTTGAATACGTCGCATTTGTGTTGGCTTTGCCCAACAACTTTCCCTAACCTGTCACCTGTTGTTGTTGATGATTTCCCTGCTGTGCTGCTGGGCCTCTGCTTTTCTTTTCCCCACTTTTATTTTTCCTCAGCTTCCCCCAAAACTGACATTTCATTTTTATGAAACATCTTATTTTTCTAATTTGCAACAGCAGGTGTCGCCATTTTCTGCAATTTTGTGTTTATATGAGAAAAGTGCTGCTGCCTTTCCTGCTTTTCCGCAACACCTACACCCCCCGCTGCTGAGCGGGTGTAAATTCAGTTTACTGTAAAATTTAATAGAAAGCGAAATTTCCCCCACAACAGCTGTGTGTGTGTGTGTGCGTCTGGGGGCAACAGTGCGTATGTGTGTGCGTGCAAATTGGGGTCTTTTGTTTATAGTGTTTCACATGTTTGCATATAAAGTGAGAATTCCTGTAAAGCATGCTGTAAAAATACGTTTAATAAGCTACAAGACGGCTCGTATTATCCCGCTCGCATTATGTTTTGAAGTTCCGGTGGGTTGGGTTTTTAGGGGTTATGCGATGTATGGCATAAGGCTTGGAGACCTCCAACCGACCTGGCGTCTTTATTAATTCATAAAACGACAAACGCAGGTGTCGTTGACGATATGTCTGAGCTCCAGAATATTTTTCATGTTCCTAAAAGTCAAACGGCGAAATTTTGAATTTTTTTTTGGTTCCCAAATTACCAATAAAAACAATAGCCGAGCGGAAAACAGCAGTATACACAGGGCTACTTGCATATGTATGCAGGGGAAAATCATTTCCCCAAGCTCCCACCACCTAGTACGTATAATTCGTTATCTCTGGGGCGTATCAAAATCACGCTTGATTAACTTTTTCGAGCCATTTAACAAATAAGCAATAAAATCCGTGCATTTCCTTAGTCCGTGTCCAAGGCGGGACCCCGCCCACTTAACCCCCGACCGCCCACGGGGGCAGCCTTTTCGGTGTTGTCTTGAGCAAATTGCCATTTTGTGTTCAAATGAGACGTTTATGTTTTTTAATTTTTTTCTTGCTCCTCGTAAATGGCCCAAAGTCAATGGGTTCAGCTGAGGGCAATCTGGCCATTGGGGAATTGGATGTGGAGAGCTGTGAATGGTTTTTGGCTTTTATTGCGAGTTACAAAAAATGTCGTTTTATTCGCCTTAAGATATTCTAATTGAAGGCAAATTAGCTGAATTTAAATGGGCAAAGGGCACTAATTAATTTCTGGCCTAAGAACAATTTCAGGCATGAAATATTATGACATTTTTGACACTTGATGTATGGTATGAAGCTCATTTAATGGTTAAAAGCTCATTTAATACTCAATCAATCGTATTTAAAATGTCATGTAGATTATCAAGTAGTTCATGCTAAAAATGTTTTGTTACAGAAAATCAATCAATTGTAAATTAATTTGTAAGTTCTATATGTAATTTCTATGATTAAATCCTATTAAAAAGCCAGAATTTACTTAAATGTAAGGATAAAATTAACATATTTGTGATTGATTTCTCAATGTCAGGTTAAGTTCCGTATACGTTGTGTTAACTTTGGAAACTCAAAATATTTACAAGTCGAACTTAAATATTTGACTTATAAAACCCAAAGAGATATTGAGAAAATTAATATGGTATGGTATTTAACATAGGTATTTAATAAACAAATAAGAAGCCCCAATTTCAATCATTTTTGGTAAAATATTTATTGATTTAGTATTCAACGAACTCTGTTTAGACACAGATATTATAAAATATCTGCCAATCGGGCTGCCAAACTCGTTTCTGCATTACATTTGGGCCGCACAATCAGCACTTCAAACAGAAGCCGAGGCATAAATAAACAAGCGGAGAGGAAATTGCAAATCCCCAAATTAGCATTAGCTAATCAAGGTAACAAATGGCAAGAAGGGCCGGGGGTGCAGGTGGGTGGCTCGAAAATCCTTGGGCAAATAGGACATTGTGCGCAGCTGTATGCGTTAAGTGCAATGTTAGGGCTTCGAGCCCCAGGCACCCAAGGGACTGCTCTGTGTGTATAATATATAATCGAGAAGTATGCCATTTCGCATTCGAGAAGGCGAAATTAAATTTGACCGGCCAAGCGGCCGCAAACAAACCGAGTCAAAAGCACACAAACGGCGATTTGCCAACATTTGCCAACTGCAGCTACATGGCTTGCAGTCAAATGCCCATGCTCACCTGGTGAATCGCATCCTTTCCGGAGGACCGGACCGAAGGAGCGGGTGAGCATCCAAGCCTGGCAGGGACCAATTAAATATTGAGAGAGACATTTGCCATTTCGTGCTCCGTTTGCAATTAGCCGTAACATTCTGCCGGATAAATGCTGGCACATTTGTACGAATAAGTATACCTCTAGTACATATGTTTGTATGTGGATAATATCGAGGCAACCTCATAATGCCATTTACCGAATTCCATTGATTGGCACCTCTACCCCCGGCACCACAGACTTCAAAGCAATTTTCCCGTCACTCCGGCCAAGAGGTAAATATTTTATAGTCAACATAATCACATCGCTCATCAAAGCCCCGAAATCCGCAATGCCGCCATCAATCGAGTTGGTAAATCAGGCCATATTTATTCGATTGAAAATCAAATTTTGATTTGACAGGTGGGCACCGAAGGAGGCCTCAATCGGAAGCGAAATTACCCAGCCTTGAGTTGCAGTGTTGGTCTGGGTTTTGGTTGATTGAATACTAATTAGCGGGGAATTGGATTGAGTAAGTTCTAGTTTTTCATATGATAGGAAGTAACCATTTTGCCAACTGAATTTATAATAAATTTAATAATTTATTACTTGTATTTCGAGTGAATTTAAAGATAACCTTTCTATCAATTTCTCAAAGTCTTGTTAGCTTTGACATTACGTTATATTGTTGATTCAAAAAAATGTGGCTAGGAAAATTTAACTGCTGGTTATCTATAGTTTTAATCTAACTAGAAGATAATTAAAACCTTAACCTTACATAGAGAAAACAGACATTTGTTATCCTCATAACTCATACAATTTATTGTTAACGATATTAAAGTGCACATTCACGATGATCGCTATCCCAGGCCAGAGATTAATTGCGTGCAAACACAGTACCAAAGAGTCAAATATCGAATACATGGGCCAAGCTACAACATAGGGCCCACAAATGAGGTGTCCATAGAGGAGGCAATCTACTGGCCGGAACAGGCCATCTGGTACATGAACTGGATAACAGTGCGCGTCGGACGTCCGGTCATCGAGTCCTTCAGCAGGTAGGGCCTGGGGTTGATCTTGGTGGTCATGCCGGTGCCCCGGATGTCCAGATGGGCCCAATCCACGCAGGGCACCAGCGAGTGCAGGATGGCAGCGGCCAGGCACGAGGTGGCCGGACCCCTGCCCGTGTTGCAAAGGTCATAGGTGATGTTGTTGTTGACGATCTGCTTGTAGTACTTGAACAGCGGGAAGCGCCAGATGCGATCGCCAGTCAGGCCGCCGGACTTGCGGAAGTTCTGCCACACCGACTTGGAGGTGGTCCACAGGCCACTGGCTCCTCCGCCCACGGCATAGTTGACGCCCATGGCGACCGTTCCGATGTCGATGACCAGCTTGGGCTTGAAGGTGGCCTGGGCGTAGAGCAGGGGATCGGCCAGCTGCACCACCGGCGCCTTGTCCACGTTCTTGATGCCCATGGTGGTGCCGTTGAGCAGGGTCACCACGTCGCCGCACTTCACGGCCATGCCGGAGGGCATGTGCTCGCAGAGCGGCATCACCGCCGTGATGTTCATGGGCAGCGAGAGGGCGGCGGCGGCCCGGAGCACGCCCACACAAACGGCAGCTCCGGCCATGGCGCCCCGGTACTGATCCATACCCTTCTTGGGCTTCAGGCACAGGCCGCCACTGTGGAAGGTCAGACCCTGGCCCAGCAGCAGAACGGGACGATCCTCGGGCGAGGTGCCGCAGTAGCTGCACTCCAGCAGCAGGGGCGGCTCACACGAGCCCTTGGCGATCATCAGGAAGGAGTTCAGGTTCATGTCTTCGATCCAGTCCATGGAGCGAACCTCCACGGAGACGCCACACGGGCACAGGGCATCCACAGCGGCCTGGGCGAATATAGAGGGGGTCATCATGTTGGCCGGAGTGTCTGACAAGCGCCTGGCCAGATTCTGGGATTCGGCCTTGAAGAGACCCCGCACCCAGGCATCCCGATCGCCCTTGCCGTACATATCCAGCTTGGGGGTCATGATGCGGTTCTTCTTCCTCTTGTTGGCATTGTACCGCCAGACGGCCAGCGCAGCACCCTCGGCCGCCTGCTCCGGGTACTCCATGGCGTCCACATGCACCTCGTACATACCCTGCAGCTGCAGGGCCCGGGCGCCAGTGCCCGCCGCCACGCGCACATTCTCCATGCCCTCGTCCAGCTCCTCGTTCTCGTTGTAGGAGGCACCCTGGGGGCCAACTCCGACGACGGCCACCGCTTGGAACTCGCCCTCGAAGCCGCTGAATAGCAGCCCCTTGCCGGGCGTGCCGTCCAGCCCACGCTCACGGATGAGGGTCAGCAGTTTGCCACCCAGGGCATCGTCCAGGGACACGGCGTTCGCAGTAGTCTTGGGCGGCTTGTCGCCATCCTTGGCGTAGACGCCCACCACCACACCCTTGGGTTTCTTGCAGGTGGCATAGCAACGGTAGAGCGGCACCATCGTCTTTCCCACATCCCTGCGACTACCCATCAACCGCAGACCAGCCCGCACCAAAGACATGTCCTTGTACAACGGCATACTTCAATATCAATATCAAAACACTGGGAATTTTACGAACGCGTATTTCTACTATTGTAACAATACAGAGGTAAAAAGGTCACTGAGCCACGTAACTCTCAATTTTCTAGTCACGCGCGGTTTTCGGAAATTTTCTATTAACACTGAGAATTTTGTTTCGTTTTTTTTTTATGGCGAGCTCATCTGTGACCCGTACGACAAGCTAAATTAAACTGAACTTTCCCGTGGCACGAGCTAGTGATACGGATTGACAGATCCCCCAGTCGAGGCAATGGATTACTTCGATCCAATTTTTTGGAAAACTTTTTGGTGGTTATTGAACATTATATAACACAAATTTTAGTTTAAAAAAAGAATAAAAAAAAATAGTTTGTTTATAAATAGTCAAAAATATTTTAATATATATTTTGTTTAATATAAAATGGATATAATATTCCGAAATATACTTAAAACAATAAATAATCTAAGTAAATTCCTTTGATTTTAATTTTGCAGGGGCTTAACTTTAAAATAATCGTATTGACCTATTATATGAAACAAATTTCGGTTATTTGCTAAATATTTTAATAAGCCATTATACCTTGTAACCCCATAGATACTTATAATTTTCAAATAAGAATTTTTGGTGTTTAAATTATGATTTAATTGAGCCTTGAGTTTTTAAACTAGCCATTGGTGTTTTGTTAAATATTTTTGCCTTCACCCATTCGGCACTTTATATTTGTTAGCCAAAGCTTAGGGTTCTCCGAGTTGCCCACTAATATGCATTATTTTCATTTAACCAGCAGCCCCAAAGCCGCCAGATTGAGCTGCGCAAGAAGTCCTGTCAACGCGGAACGCCCTGCCCGGGATTATAACGCCCTCGACGCTATTTAAATGATAATGACAAAAGTGGAGAGTGCAAAGGAAAAAAATCATATGAATTTCAATTAAGTAGTCAACAACCGGGCCCGGAAGCTGGGCCCTGATGCTCCGGCCAAGTGCACAGCGATAATAATAACGGCGAGTGGAAATAATTAATTTTCCAAGCCAGTGAGTCAACGCTAATTAAGCTTAATTTTTGGTGTTGCATAACTAATTAAGGTGGGAACAGTCGGCGGCAGCAGGCGCAATTTTCAAGCCAGTATATCATGAATTATGCAAAAATGCTACACTTTAATTCTATTTGTCTGCGGGGGGACAATCTATAATTGGAAAGTATGCTCACGCTTATCTCCCGACTATTTGAATATGGAATTCAATTTAATGTTGCTCGTTGGCCGAGCGTAGAAATATGCAAATCTTTTGCCACACACACACACACACACACACTCACTTAACGCAAATGTTTGCCTTTTGGCTTTGAGCAAGGTGAACCGAAGGGTCGACAAACCAAACACACAGGCAGCCCGAAAACCAAATTGGAAATTTGGTTATTTCTCGCCTTTGCGCTTGACCTGGCCGAAAGGCCGGAGTCCCCGGCACGACAAACTTTGTCTCCAACAACCTGGCCAACACACACACTGCTGCCCAACGGGGGCGGCCAACCTTGCCCGATGTCCGGCTTGGGTTTCCTCGTTATAAAATATTTGCCAAGTTGAATAGTTCAAAGTATTTGATTTAAAATTAACATTTGTCTTTGCGCACTCGGTTGGAATTATGCAATGTGTTCGCAGATAAGCAGAGTTGCAATGAAATTCGAAATGATTATTATTTGGACAGCATTTTCCCACACCCTTCATTTGGAATGTATTATTGTTAAATGTTTGCAGATTACCCTCGCAACAATTGCAAAGCTTGGTTAAACATTGGGGTATTTTCACATCTTAGATACCCCTAGAAAATATGTTTTATAAAGTACAACCATAACATACCATCAATGTACTGATCCACAATAAAATAAGCATGTTTATTTATTGTTTAAATTTTATTAAACCATCGAGCGGAAACGTTAAAGTTTAAATAAAGACTAAAGGGTTTTTATATTTGTTTAACATATCCTTAATTACTGCTATTTGGTGTAAATTACAATCATTATAAAATACATCTATAGCATTCCATCAACATATCGTTGCTATTACTATAAAATAACCAGTTGAATTGATTTGGGATACTGTTTTTAAAACATTCAGCGACAAAAGTAAAGCTTGGATAAATATTAAATGATATTCGCATACTTTAAACATTTTTTAGACACCCTTAATACACCTATAATATCCCATCCATATATAGTTTCCAGATAAAACAACCATTAAAATAGTTTTTATTTTAGATATTTTTTATTAAAATGTTTTTATCTCACTTTATTATAACTAAACGCTTATTAACTAAAGATTTTTGCAAATTACCTTAAGTACATTTAGTCTGAAGAGAGTGCAAGACACTGAAAATCATAATCGAAATACTTTCTAATAAATTGTTCTGTGGGGCAAGAAATGGGTTTACGATTAACTGGCTCTCGAAGGACACACACATAATACACATTAATGAACATTTCTTGGATATCGTTTAGTATATATAAGCTATGGACCGATTCGAGTTAATTATGTCGATGCACATTAGGCGAGTATTGCTTGTGAGTTTAGAATTGTATTCGATTTAGGGCTGATTCATATATCCGTGTTTCGAATGCTTGCATGTGTACAATCTCAATCTGAGTGTCGTTATAGTACATTTATATTGTGTTCATCGCGATTATGCAGTCAGGCTGTTAATAAATTTATCAAAACTTAACATCACATTGCTTCTCCGATTACATTTAGGTTGCCATACTTATAAGGAAGCCTTGAAAGTTCAAAGTTTGGATATATGTATATTTATATATATGTTGTTACCATACTGAAACTGATCAAGGTCTAGATTCAATTAACGATATGAATGTGCGATGCTGCGGCAGTTTTATATGTATCTCCAAGTTCAATTGTCGTAACTAACTATGGTTGGTGGCGTATTTATAATATTATTTATGTGAATCGATTTAAGTGGATGAAATGCACCGTACGGGAGGAGCTGTGTCGTGCGATAATACCCTAATGTCTAACTCTAAGTCGATGAACGCATTGTAAATGCCTCGGTAAATGCATAATCCTTTAGGAAGAGTTTTCTGTTCATTGCTGAAGAAAGTATGTCTATGATGATGTCGGTGATAATAATGATTATAATGGGTTCTCGGCCGTCCTCCTTGTTGGGTTCCGTATGCTCTTCGCGTTCGATTTACTAAAACTGATTGGACGATGACGGCATGTTGAGGGCGAAACTCTGTTCGTGATATCAGACATTGGGCTTGCGGAAAATCTCATTCGGATGCTGATTGCTGCTAAAGTTCTGCCGTGTCGAGCATTGCTGTAAAAGGAAAATCAACGAATAAAGAAAGAACATAAGACACAGGCGATTAGTAAATATAACTGCGGAGGTACATACATTTGAGCCCCAAAGTGATTGCATTTTAATTACATTTCCATTGCATCCCCCACCCAGGTGGGCAATTACCCTGCATTTGGGTCACACCACAGGTGGGGTGTCTGGATAATGACAACTTAACTACCTTACACCGCTTTTATTATTATTTTCCCTTTGATTTGATGTTTCGGTGTCAGTTTGGACAGCCGCCCGCGCTCGAAGGCTATTAAAATAATTGCCAGTAAAATCGTTTATTATGGTGTGTGTCTGCCTTCGGCACACCACACCAACAAAGCCAGCAGAAATCCCAGAACCACCAACATTACCATTCTGCCAACCTAATTTTACCACAAATCCACCCCTTGGGGGCATTGGTCCTCATTATCACTTACCGCTTGCTTCTTTTCCCAGGACTTCATGGCTGTTTTGTACTTCTCGAACTCGTGGCACCAGTCCGAGTAGATTTTCTGATAGTCGTTACTCTTGTTCGGCGGAGTGCACCTTAGAAAGGGAGAAGCAATGTTTTAGCATGATTATACTTGTTATACGAGTGTAATTGAATATTATATCTCTTATAGAATAGGATAAATCCATTCTAACTGCCATAACACTTTTAAGATAGTTTTTGAATATCAAGAGAGTATATTGGCTTACCTGTGGGCATCCACCGTGATGTTGTAGCTGCACAAAAGCGAACCTCCCAAATGGCAATCGTACCGACCCCCGTCGGCTTCGTTCACAGAAACCACAACCAGGCCACGTTCAGTGGTCTCAATGTATTTAGTCGGCGAGTATAGAATCTCGTAGCTATAAAAGATACATCCATGCGATTGGTCATGTGTCAATCAAACCAAATTCCAGTGAATTCCACTCACCGTCCCTTGTCCTTGGAGTGATGATACCAGGTCACCTGCTCGTTTTTCAGCACTTCGGGAATTTTGACAAAGCAACCCAGATGCACGCTCTGGCCGTAGGTGACCACAATCTTCTTTTTGAGCACACTCGAATCGCAAATGTCACTCGTCTCGTTGGCCACATCCTGTAGATGAAACAGAAATATCATAACATCTGGCTTAGCTTTGATTTTATTTTAATCGGAATAACTTTCGGTTTTAATATATGTCTTATAAAACGTAGCATGCCAATTTTTCAACGACTATAAACACATTTTTAAAGGGTATAATAGACCAACTATAGCATTTTTTAATATTTGCGAAAAGGGATTTTGTTTTTATTGTCAGTACCCGTCTCTATGCCAAACATGGTTCAAAACGGACTATTCACTAAAAAGTTAAAGGCAAATAAAGTGCGTCATCTCAGATACAGCCGGTTTGCTGCATGCATATCTCCATCTCTCTCACACTTCCTTTAGCAGTGTTTTTCACAATACTCAAATCAACCCACCTGCAGTAAATCCAGCTCGTATGGTCGGCACGTATTGGCCTCCTTATCCCAGCCGCAGTAGGGATCACGGACGCAGCGGAAGCAGTTGTCGTAACGGCGATTGCACATGGCCAGGTCGATTTGCTTGATGCGATGATCGGTGCCAATGTAGAGGCTCTTACGTGTCTGGCTGATTTCCATCACTTGGATGGCCTCGTTGGGAGCCACCTCAAAGATATCCAGCAGTTTGGACAGCGACTCGCCGTTGCGGTAGTACTGCACGATTTTGTAAATGCGACCCAGATTGGTGCCCACATAGTACACAATGTATTCCTGATTGAGGATGTCAATGCGGATTCTGGAAGGAAATTGTTTAAATACGCATATAAGTAACCTTGAATTAACCTTATACTCTTAAAGCCGCTTATGGGATTTACCAGTGAGCCTTTAATTTATGAACTCAAAAGGGGTGAATGCAATGAACTCATTACTCGCCACTCGCAGCTGCTTTATTTCACATTTTCTTTTGAGATTTATTTAATTTCCCTAGCTTTACACGCATTAAAAGAAAAATAACCACTTGAAAATACAAATTACTGGTAAAGAATTTCTCAAAAAATAAAAAGCAACATTTCACCGAATTTCCCCATTTTTTTTTTAACAGTTACCGAAATCCCAAAGGATTAAACTGGTTAAATAAACAGTCACATATCACACCTGCAGATAGAAAAGAAACGCTTTGTTGCAACACTCACTTGTCAACGACGAGCTTGGTGAAGACCAAATCCCTCTTATAATAGACTGGATTGTTGTGCTCGTGATTTACGGCTTTGTCCATAAGTGGATGGGATCTGATGAAATTCAGGACGGTATCGGGAAGGTTTGATGTATCGTTGACACATGTACCCGGCCGTGGTTCCGGGACCCGGGAGTTAAGCACCGGCAGCCATGCGGAATTCGATGAAGATTGCTCCTTGAATTTACCTGTGCGCGCCGGATAAAAATGAAAAGAGCACAGAACAATTGCTCATATGAGATTGGAGGGAACAGAGGCAAAAAAAAAAAAAAGGAAAAAGTTTATCAAGCTCTCGAGTGCTGAGCTGCAATTGAAGACTTAAATCTACGACCAAAGGTGTCAGCTGGTGCTTGCTGCCCCTCTAAGCCTTCAGCCGTTGGAGAATAAAAAGAACCACCATGTGTGTGTGGCCATAATCCATTCAAATGGATTTTCTAATGCGATTTATGTTGCGCACGGCAACGAATCGAACTGAACTGAACTGAAATTACAAAACACTCAAACACCCAGTTGGAGGGGGTGGAGGGATCGGAATAAAACACTGTATAGATGGCAAATAAAATTTGCCAATAAGTTTGTGGGTGCCATTTCCATTTTCCTTTCCAATTTCCAAGTCAGTGCCACCCAATCCACTTGGGGGACAATGGACAAGCGGAGAAAATTGCATGTCAACGCGATGCGATGTGCGGATCACCCCAAAAAGGGCGGTGGAGCTGGGTGCTGGGTGCTGGTTGCTGGGCTTACCATTGAAGGCAGCCTGAATCTCGTTAATGTGGAAACTGCATACGGCAGATCCAATCAGGCCATTAGTGCTCGTCGTGAATGTGGCGAAGAATCGGCTCTTATCGGAGGGCAGTTGGTAGACCGATTGGATCTCGTTGAAGTAGAACGGGAACTCGCCGGAGATGCTGCAGTTGAGCCGGGCCTTCAGATAGGTGGCCCAGTTGTGGGCCAGAAGGTTCTTTCCACCCACATCCTTCTTGCACACGCGGGCAATGCGGGAATAGACGGCCTTGCCACAGTTGATGTACTCCACGGCGGTCTCACGGAAGAAGAAGTACACGTACTCGCCAATGTCGAAGGATCCCACAAAGTTGGGCTCTGAAAAGTAAAGAAAAAGTAAGTTAGTGATGATAATGATAAAGATATGAGGGTGTACAGGTTTTCCCCTGAGAATGCATGCTTAAAATTTGGTTTTTATACATATAGTATAGATTAATAAAATACAGTTAGTTAATAATTCAACATAGAACTAATTAAAATGATAATGCTCATGTATTCCTCCGGAAATGGACGCTCAAAAAGGTAATCAACATCTTTCAGCGTAAAGAAGTAAATGCTTTTAAAATATACTCACTGTCCAACCACTTGGAGTCGTATTTCAGGGTCCTCTTGAATTTATACTCCAACCGCTTAGCCGAAGTATTATACAGATCAGTGCGGAAAATAACCGTGTCCGCCTTGGTGAACTCGGCATTGGTGCCGGAGTACTGGGGAGGGGGAGCAAATTTACAGCCTCAGTTAGGGTCCGAGAAAGTTTTGGTTTATGCGAGCAATTTGCTTACCAGGCCGGGCAAACCACCCGGGTTGCCCTCCTCCACATAAATCGCCGTGGAGTTGTCGAGGGGATCGTAGGGGCACTTGGCAATGCCCAGACCCACGCCAATCACATATTCCGAGCGCGGCAGGTGAGTCAGATTTGCCTTGGATTAGGAAGCAAAAGAGTAAAAGGGTGAGCAAGTGAAATGGGTGTGGTGGTGCACAAAAGATTTGCCCCTCGAGTGTTTGACTTGAGTTTAGTTGCTTTATCTACGGCATATAGCATAGATGTCAAGTCAAAGGCTGAGTGAGCAACTGGTGATTGCCATCTTAAGTCAACTGTCGGTGGCAATCTTTTATGTGGCAACGTGAAAGGAAGCCGTCGAATGGCAAATGGCTTCCCAATCGGGAGGAGGGGGGCGACTTACATAGATAACATAATCCTTGGGATTGTGGGCGTTGGTGCCGCACACATAGAGCCTATCGCCCTGCTCCATTGACTGGATGACACGCACATGGTTCTTGCAATCGAAGATCTGCAAAAACACATATCGATTATGGTTGTTAAACAAAAAACAAAGGAACAAAAGAATTCAACGGGATGAGTTGGGATGACAATGTTGTGGGGCTGTTTTTCCAATTTATTGTACGGCAGCGACATCATCTGTTTTGTGCCCCCGAAACGCAGCAATATCGAAACATGTTCCGTAATGCTGCAGCGAATTTGTGGCAGAAATGTGGACAAATTGCAATTGCACGCGTCGCTGCCGAAGCTAAATCAATTGGCAACAATGCAACGAAACGCTGCAAAAATTACTAGCAGCGCCAGTGGCGCACAAGCAGCTTTATGATGACTTAAGCAGGATGCCCATGTGGCCCCATGTTGCTCGTGTGTGTGCAACATGCAACATGCTGCTGCTGCTGCTGCTGCTGCTGCTGCTGCTGCTACTGCTGCTGCAGCTACTCCTGCCACGAATAACTTGAAATTGATTTCGAATGAAAGGATTTGCTGTCACATTATAAACGAGTTGCAACAGAAGCGTCTGCCACATTCCCAGTCGATGGGATTTCCTTGGCTTTAAACTGCAATCGAGTTACTGAAATACCTCCGCCGGGATGTGATTTATTTGCGAGTTACTATGTATGGGAGCACATAAAGTAGAGGCAGAAGTGCACAGGAATTTGACGAAAAAGTAAAACAATTGTGGATTGCATATTAGGAAAATTCTCATGAATTTATGGCACAAAAGGTCATTTTCCTTGTGAAATTTATCTCTTTTACATTTTCTGCATTTTTTGCATTGTTTTAAATTTTTAAATTTAAGTAGGTATAACTTGGACATTAAATCTCCTTCTGGTGAGCTACTGATATATTTTACTCACCTGGCTTTTTCCCTTGGAAACACAGCTAACCACATCGTCGCGGGTGGGCTCCAGGTTGATCACATCGCGCTGTAACGAAAAGTAAGCCAGAGATAAGTCAGCTAAATATATACCAAATCCAAATCGGGTTCATCTTGGGGATTGCAGCCATTAACCATTAGGTTAAAAGCTCACGTGCCGTGGCTTCTATCAGTTCAAAAATTCAATTTACTCAAAACAGCTAAAATACAAAAATTGTATATTGCAAATGTTCGGGGGGCGAGAGGCTGCGTCTGCCGCATGCGGCATAAACTACAACTAGCAGTCGTCCGTGGCACCTTCAGAATGCTTTCAACTAAATTTATTTATAAATCACGTAATGTTACCCAGGCACACACGAAATATTTTCACGCACCAACCTCCACTGCCGCCGCAGCCACCCACGGGGCAACCCACCCAGTGCCATCGTCCTGCCCAACCACCCGACCACCCATCCGCCCACTGGGGAGGCAGGCAGTCGCAGCAGAGCGTTCATATAAAACCAAAATCATGTATTATTTAGTTGAATTTGCATTTGGCGCATAAAGCAGCGGGAGCAGTGTGATGAGGAGCCAGGGATCCGGAGGAGGAACAGGTGCAGGAGCTGGGAGCCAACGAGGCACAGGGCTACACTGAGCCGAAGTGGGTATGGATATCTCGAATATCTATTTGACAACTACCGAAAAATATCTTCAACACAAAAAACCTCGCTTACCAACCAAGTTATCCATAAATAATATGATAACCAGACTACATGTATAGTAAAGAACAAATTTGTGGCCGATTTCCCAATATCACGAAAAATGTAGTTTCTAACATAATGCTTGGTTTTAAATATCTCTAGTTGTAATGTTATAGTTAAATATGTTTGCCATAAAACGAATTTAAGGGGTTTCTCAATGTCATGTTTTGTCGGAAACATTTAGTTTCTCAATACCATGTTTGTATTATAACAACCTCTTTAAATAATTCTTGTCTGAAAATTTCATAAAACTAAATTGACTTTTCAAATAATTTAACCTCTTCTTAACTTTGTGAAAAATATTGGAAACTAACTAAAACTTTACCATGGGAAATTGTCTTAAGGACATTTTCATTTTCGTATTGGGACCTCAATCTATACTCTCCAACATACATAATAGGTCTTCCTTTCCCACTTTTCTCCAGTGTAACTCCGTGTGTATAGGCCAGAACCAAATGATGCCCACGGCGAATGTATTCGCACTTAACCGCATAAAATATATTGACGTATCCTGGCTGGCAAGCATGCTACAAGGAAGTATAACCTCTTAGACTTTTACGATTCGGCTGCGGAGATGCGTTGTAGGGCCAGGAATATTACGGAATGGCAGGGCATGGAATAGAGGACGGTACCAAGTCAGGTGTGCGGCGCTCATAAAACAAACTTTTGCAAGTCATAAATTCATAAACAGCCCGAGAGCAAGCCCAGGCTGGAGCCCAAGACACGGGGTAGCACTTCCTGTAATCGAATTGCCTCGCAAATGTTGTGGCAAGTTCGCGTATGTGGCGTCTCCCGAAAAAATATTTATATCTGGGCAACGCATAAACCTGAGCCGGCAGAACCGAACCAGTTGGGGAATACTCCCGGAACCTAATGCCCGGACAAGAGAGTGCATATTAAATATGTTTTTTGGCCCTTTTTTGGGTAGCTTGGTAGGCAGCAGGACCTGTGGGTTAACTAAAATAAACATTTTTTTCAGCCCGTGCTGCTCCCCAGCGAATCGAAGATTTGTGGCTGTCGACGTCGTGGTTGTTGCCATTTGAAGTGCGCCTAAAAGGCTGCTAAGCCGGTGTATTGTGCTGACAACGTTTAGATGGCGCTTTATGGCCACAAAAAGCGGCAAGAAGCTTAGCGGCCATTTGGAAACTATGGCAAGCACATATACACAACAATCCCCATCCGCTGGCAACGCGGCGTATAATGAATTTTTAACAATATGCCACAGAGCAACAGCAACAGCCGCAAGCAAAGTTGTTTGGCCCAAAAGCTTTTCACGATTTTTGTCCCTTACTGCTGTCAGTTAGATTTGTGTTCCGACCCTGGACAACCTGCCACCACCTCCAGGACAGCCGCCCCACTCGGCGACCCTTGGCGACCCTCGGCGACGAATGGACTTAGCCTAAAAGCGTGCTCTAGGATTATCATATTTGAGGCATTTAGTATAATCAGAGGCGAAGTCATGGCAGCGGTACTTACATTACAATTGGACGAGGAGATGTTCTGCAGGTTCACACGGAATACACGATCCCTGAAAGGAGGAAAATATATACATAACTAATCGTATTTAGAGCTTAAAGGATGTGGTTCTATCAGTAATAATAAAAGTGTAACAAAGAGTAAAATATTAGAATCAGAAAAGAATACTTTAGTAATTTTCACGGGCTAGTATGCTGACCGCTGTTGTACACTGTTTGTGTGGCGGCAGATACAGAAAAGAGTACTTCACTATGCCCGTCTTAGAAAAAAAGCCGACTGTTCAAAGTAGTTCCCAACATTTCACTTTCTTAATGTAGTCTTATTTATAATTATTGATTTATTCTCAGGTTAAAAATTTATAATTAAAAGTCTAAGTTATAATTAGAAATTGGATTTTATCTTTTAAACATACTTTCACTTCCTGAATGAATACAAATTTGAGTTTAAAATCGAAATGGAATGTTAAAAATTGTTTTTCATTTATTATCAAAACTCTACTACTAATTTATTAATCTAATTTTTACTACTTTCCGAGAGTTTTGTACTTACATAGCTCCCACATAGAGTGTGTCCCGATCCTCGTTCATATGGAATGTACGATAGTAAAGCTTTCCGCAGTTGAACTCCCGCACATGATCTGAAAATGTAGAAAAAAATACAAATATTTCCGTTAACTAAACTCAATATTTGCTCAAGATATTTTCCCTAAGTGAATTTTCCCCAAGAGTCGCAGACGCCGGACACAGCGTCTAGATAGTGTCAACAAAGTTTTCATTGCCGCACAGAACGCCGGACAGTGGTGGCCACAGACAAACGGGATGCCCGGTTGGGGGGCCAGAGATACAGATAGATATCCCGTTTCAATCAAATGACATTTTCGAGAACATTTTTTGCCCCTGCCGGAAAATTGTCTTGTTTATTTACATTAAAGTACAAGTTTTCGCCGTAGCAAAGCAGAAAACAAGCTGGGTTTTGGGGCACAATGCGAAACAAGACTCATTAATTATAAGTATTGTATTATGTTAATTTCTGTGACGTCGCTTTGTCTGCAAATTGTTTGCCGTCGTGTGTGGTTATGTGGCCATCGCTAAATGCTGAGCACACAATTCTTTAATTAAACTAATTTGTATTTGCCCGCCTGTCACTCATCGCTACTTCAATATCATCAGCAATTAATTTTGCCGCCAAGCAGCCGATGGGAATTATGCGAGATGGGGGGCACCATGGGAAGCTGTGGCAGCCAAAAGTGTCAAATGTCGTTCAAGTAATATGGATGACCGAGGCATTATCCCCCTCGGCAGTCGCCGGACAATGGCCGAAAGTATGACAGAGGTCAGAGCGGACCAAAGGAGCCAACAAAGGGCAGGACCCCAGAAGCCGAGGCAGGACCTGCCTCGAACCCAAGCCACCGGCCGAAAACCCAACTGGCATCCGATTTATGCTCGAGCCCAACAATAGAATATGTAAATACGGAAGGGAAACCCAAGACCCCACCGGCAGAAATGTAGCTATTTTTGATTTCCGATTTCGAGTGAATATATTTTTGCGGCCAAGGGGGCAGGGGGCAGGGGGCCGGGGGAAGCAAGGAGTCACCTATTGGCCAACTACAATAGAAGTGCGCACACACACGCTCGCTCGCATCCTTGTTTGCATGCACAATTCGGATAGAATGTCCTTGCCAAACAGGAAGTCGACTTGTGTACGCTTGAAATGCTTTTGTACATATTTTTATTGTGAATGCCTGTCGAACTTTCCTGCTCTTTCTTCGACTTTTTCCTTTTTATTTTTTCTTTTTTCCCTTTTACCACATTGCCTTTTTATTTTTTCACAACTTTTCCAGAGTTTTGCACTCGCACATCTTGAATGGCCAAAACATGCGCTTAAAGCCAGCACAACGAAGCGTGGGGAAAACTAATAAATAATTTGCATATACGCTACTTAATTGACCACACTGAGTTGCCAGCCATGAAGTCAATAACGCATTCGGCCTCTGAGCCAGAAAACTATAAATGTTTCATGAAGTCTGCGGAAATGGTTAAATCTCTCCGGCGCACAACGATTTGCGAAATTGTTTATGGGGGCCAATTGTCATTGGCAGCCAGTAAAAGCATATTGCCACGATTTCATGACTGGATTAAGCCAATAAAAATATGGCAAATATTAACATAAAATTGATGGCACTAAAGAACGTGAACTCTAGCGAATCGGGGTTATCCAATCGGTTGTGCCACTTTATGGGGCGGAGTGAGTTAAGGCTTTCAAGTTGCTGAATCGAATCAATTGTATTTTGCCATGTTTTGAAAATAAGGTTGCTTAAGGATGGACCTGACTTTCTACTAGCTTAAGGGCCTTCTTTATGTAGTACATTTAAATGGATTAGACTCTATTCCTAGTGTCATTCGAATTTTAAAAAATACATAAAATGTATTTCTTGCCTTTGGGGACTTTAAAAACCCAATCGTAGTCCCCCCAAATGTGCCGCTAAAATTTACCCAAAGGCAACTCCTAAAATCCTTTCAAAATTTGACGTTTAAGATGTGAACTTTATTTGCTTTTAATCCAAGTCCAATCAAAATCAAATTGCATTTACGAGCTGCCTTTGAGTAACGCAAAAAAAAAACGAAACAAAAAATGCCAAATTTTATATTCCTTTTTTTTGGCTTGGCAATTTTCTTTTGGGATTTTCAGCGGGCTGAGCTTGGAGAGTGCTTATGTGTATGAGCATTTATGACTCCGCCATATATGTCAATAATTTTTATGCTCTTCGTAAATATGCGTTTGGCTTTTACGACCAACCCCACGTGGCAAAACGAAGCGAAAAGGGCCAAGACGAGGCAGTCAAATCAATTTCTGGAAGGGAGAAAATGACATTTCCGAAAACGTTATTATCAAATCAAATGCGAGTGCTGGCCAGGGGGGCAGTCGAGGGGCGACTGCAATGAGCATATTGTAAAGTTAATGTTGTGCCACCCACTCAATCCGCCCATCCGACCGTGCCCCAGGCAGATGTGGGTATGGAATACACGTTTATATACACACATATGCCATGTCAGCTGCAGGTGCACGGACTTTGGCTGACATTTACCTTTGAGATGTTTAGGTAAATACCGAAATGCTTGCAGTAGATGACACAGAAACTGGAACCGCCTCTCAAGGCTCTTGCGTCAAATCAACAGCCTGGAGCTGCTTTTAAGGTAATCCATAGCTCGCTATGCAAGTAGCCTTTAAAGCATTATAACTCAAAAAATCCTTTGATAATTTTTCCTCCTTTGACAGCTCAACATTCCAATGTCTAGACCATAAAGGGATGGTGGAAAAAGGCAAAACAAGTTTAATCAACACAAACGGAAATAGGAGACAATAAAAAACAAGGATCTTAGAGTTTGGTATTGTAGTTAAGGTCTTAATATCATAAAAATATATTTCTTTCTTCTGAATACTGATTTGGCTACCAGCATATAAGAAAAACAAAAGCAGTTTTTATTACTTAAACTTTAAATATATGATAATAAAATCCCCGCTTGGCAGTGCTCTTTAAGAACTTCCCTGTTGGAAATTTCCCACTATATCATTGCAATAGCTAGTTCTAGAAATTAGAAGGTTTTAACATATCTGAACAATATATTATTGATCTGAAGATTATTCTGATACATTGTAACCTTTATATAATCATAATTATCACCTTGAAATGAACCATTTATTAATATCCCAGCCACCCACAAAATCCCTTCTAAAAATTCCCAACTTATTTTTTTGCTTTGGAAAGTTTTTATTATTTTTTTGGTACGCCGTAACCATTTATATAATCCTCACTTATGATATTATAATCGAAATTCCCAAAGCTCACACCGTGTCAAAAACCATTTAGTTAATTTCCCAGCCTGGCGTGCCCGTCCAGAATTTCCCTGCTGAAAATTCCCCACTTATTTCAGTGCCTTTGCTAATTATGAGAAATTCACGTCGGCTCTAAGCACTCGAAAGCCGTCTAGACGTCTGCACCTGTGCTGCAAGCTGAAACAGAAAGGTGGCCTCATGGGAGGGGGTGTGGTGGAGAAAACCCAAAGAAGAATAGGGCTTTCAGGAGGGGGGGGGGGGGGGGGGGGGGGGGGGGAATACTGGGGAGTCAACCGAAATGTTTACCCAAAGTGGTTGCCATTTCATTTGCACGAAACAACACAATAGAGCCACACAGAAACTCACACTTAGGGCTTGTCTCCTTTTGATTGTCTGTTGTGTATATAATTAAAACGCATATGGCAGATATACTTATTGTCAGCACTGTACAACAGTGAATGCCCAAAGGCTTCGGGATGCAGCTTTAATACTGTGCCACACCACACCGCACTGCAGCCATGAACGGCAGGGGGGTGTGCGAAACATTTTCAACTCAATTTAGTCCATTTTACGGCAACAGCAATGCGCAGCAGCGGCGCAAGTTCATTTTGTTGCAAAATAGCAAAAATGCAAAAACCCCGAAGAGCGCACTCATAAAAAAGCATCAAAAGAGCAGTCAAAACACCACTAGACACAGCCAGCCAAAGCGGCAACTGCAATGGCAGCAGCTCCCAAACCACACCTTACCATAACCATCCGAGCATCCTAGTTATATGGCCTGGACATCGCCCAAAAGCTGCCAGCAAAAACGCAACAAAATGCGGATGCGGTAACTGTTTCATTTTTGGTTAAAAACGAGGTACAAGCAGAGGTGGCTCCCCGGTGCAACTTCATTTGATGAGCTCGTGTGTGAGGCTGCCACATAAACGGTTCAAATAGTTTTAAACCCCACTTTTTATACCCTTGAGAAGGGTATTTCCGCATTCAAGCGAAGCTAAAATGAGCAAATACATTTTTAGGGACAGAAAATGTTGCCTGAAAAGTAGGATTCAGGTATCATGAAGAGTTGAGGGTACAAAAAATCAGACCAAGTAATCGAAACGAGTTTGAACACATACATATATATATTTTTTATTAAATTATTATTAAGTAAATTATTATTCAAGTAATTTTATTTTATTATATTTAAGTTGTGTTAAGTTTGGTTTTTATAATATTTAATATCTATTTTATTAAGATGTATGTAGATATATAATATTTATTAGTAATATTCATTTAAACGTTGATTAAGTTACATAATGTTTATGATTGCTTAAAAATGAATGTTTAATCCTTGTTAGCCGCTCTTTTATTATAATTATATTTATTTTTAAAACCGTAGTTGAGCTTTAGAGAGTATTCTCACTTCCTTATGCCAGGCTACTTCTCCCACTTTTTTATTATTCGCCCCAGCACCTTTATGGCAAATTTGCTCGACAACTGAAACATTCTGCGACTCGCTTAATTTGCCATGAATTCAGGGAGTCCGGCTGGAAATCTTGTTGCCACTTAAGTGCGCACAAAGCCGCAGGTTGCTTGCCATATGCAACATACTATATTTTGGCCAGACAAAAGAGAATGCAAATTCTGGCCTTCAGCATGCTTAGCCTAAGTCAATTAAGCCAGCACAAAATACAAATACGCACACGCACACGCCGACGAGCTGGCAGTGAATAGAAGTTTAATTAAATTTCACCTTTAAATGAGGGGCAAATTGAAATTAACGTTAAGCGAGTTGTTTGCATCAATTTAAGGTGATTGAATTATGGCAACGACCGAATCTGTGGCCTAACTGCATTTGCAGTTGATTGATTGCATTTGGCCCGTTGCCTGTGCTAATTGCTTTTGCAACATTTTGCGACACTCTGCTATCGGCCACAGCTTCCTCAGACTTCTCTCTTGTTTTTCCTCTTGCCGCTTTTCCTTCACTCTGCGAGCGATAAGCGGACTTCCTCTGCTGTAATCAGCAGCGCCTACATAAAGTGGCTCCTATCAATCGGGTGTTGCGTAACTATGTAAGTAGTTCTTACATACTAAGTACATAGGTCACTGGGAAAAAAACTTCAAATTACATTATCAATTTTAATTAAATTTGTTTTTACATTTGGGATACAAGCCAATATATAAGCTCCCATTTCTTTAAAATGCTTCTTTGAGATAACAAAACCTTGACCTTGACCTTATCCTATAATCTATATTCTATATCCTACATCCTATATCTTATATCCTATATTCTATATCCTATATCATATATCCCATATCCCATATCCTATATCCCATATTCTATATCCCATATCCTATACCCTATATCCCATATCCTACATCCTTTATCTTATATCCTATCTCCTATATTCTATATCCTATATCCTGTATCCTATAACCTATATCTTATATCCCATATCCTATATCCTATATCCTATATCCTATATCCTATATCCTATATCCTATATCCTATATCCTATATCCTATATCCTATATCCTATATCCTATATCCTATATCCTATATCCTATATCCTATATCCTATATCCTATATCCTATATCCTATATCCTATATCCTATATCCTATATCCGTTATCCTATATCCTATATCCTATATCCTATATCCTATATCCTATATCCTATATCCTATATCCTATATCCTATAACCTATATCCTATATCCCATATCCTATATCTTATAGCCTATACCCTATATCCTATTCCTATATCCAATATCCTATATCCTATAAGCTATATCCTATATCCTATATCCCATATCTCATATCTCATACCTCATATCCTATATCCTATGTAAATCCTATATCTTTTATTCTATATCCTATATCACATATCCTGTATCCTTTATCCTATATCCTATATTCTGTTCTGAGACTTTAAATTACTACAAGCTGAGATAACTTAAGAAATCTTTCCGATTCCCTTGCTGACTTAGGTAAGTTCTTCCTCCAGTTTTAAGTTGTTTCCTGCAAGTGGACTTGCCAACTTGTCCAGGGCGAAACGTGATTTTCCCTCCGTTCAACGCCGGCCAACTAAAACTTGGCCGAAAGGGCCGGCTTTAAACACGCTTTTAATGATGTTGCCACCGCCGCTTGTTGCGACTCGCAGGGAAGCAGTATGAAGCCCCACTTGCAGCTGCAGGTGTCGGGCAATGCATTGAAATTCAATTTCGCGGCAAACTCGCCACTGTGAACAGCTCCTCGCAGCAGCTCCGCGGTGACATGCTTTGGGTGGTGCCCCGATTGCCCAGTTGCCCGGCTTGGTTCCCGGCTCAAAGCCAGGTAAATCCCCAACCACCTCGGAGGACCGACAGCACCCGGCTCAACAGCAAAGGGGTGGGCTCAATGGGAGCTGCTGTGTGAACAGCTTTTGACATTGCCATGATGGAGTGGAACTGCCTCCCTCTAAAAGACTACAAAATAGAAAAAAAAAACCCCTTATCGCTTTTGTCGTTTTAATGGGTCAGCAGTGCCTACAGCTTGACGAGACCACAAGTGAGTGCGAGCTCTTAAAGCTGGGCTGCACTCGGAAGCAAATCAGACAACTTGCAAGCCATTAATCCCCAGCTCTAGCTCTATTTGTGGCAATAAAAAATTAAGCCAAGTGTAGAGCACAAATAAGAAATGACTGCTATAATTCTGAACTGTCTAACTTGGCTTTGTGAAGTTTTGCCAGCTATGCTTTTTGTTGGATACAAACTATGGAGAATTGAACAAATGGGTTCATTACCATGCACTCTCTTCGGAACTTGGATATTATTTTGAAATAATTTTGTTCAGGAAATGCAGAATATATATCCTAACCTTTAAGACTCCAAAACAAATATTTATTTAATTTGTGCAGCAAATGTTAATAGAATAATATGATATAATATAATATAATACATATAAAAGTACCAAAAAATAGTAAGTTGTGTGCCCATTTAACTATTTTGTTGGTCAAACAAGCTTAAGATGTGTGAAGACTATCAGCAGAACTCCTATTTCAGAGAACATTTTGGGTCAGCGGGAAGCCTGTAGTTCTATCATTAAGCCCCTTCGGGCTCAACCTTAGCTACCTGCCGCCGAAATGAGTCAATAATCAGGGGTTTGGTCTTTATAATGAAGTCATTACACCTCATGTCAAACAGCGGGCCAACTGGTATCTTTTGTGACGAGCCGTGGAGGACCAAATACGGGGAAGAGCGTCTGGCAGACACAAAGCCGATACAAAAATAGAATTTTTCGAAAAGAGTGGAAGAAACATCTGTCAAACCGCTGAGTCAACCGCTTGAAGTGGTGGCGGAGGTGCCGACAGAGGCGGAGCGGGCCAGTATGGGATGGGAAATGCCATGGAGGGACATAAATTCAGAGTTCCCCTAAAATAAAGCGCAATTAATTTCATTTAAATCAATAAAAATAGTGCTTTTTCATTTACAGACGTGGAAAAAAAGGAAAACATGTAATAAATATTCCGCATCAACGGGGGAATTTATAGTTGACATTTTAGAGTTTTGTTGTTATACGCCTCGGTGGCTTTTGTGGTTTAAGTGTTTTAATTTATGGCTCGGTGATCGGCCTATACAGTGCATCTGGTGCAGTGTCCAGCCTGCCAGCCCTGGCATGTATTTTGGTAGTACAGAGATCTATACAACTCCTGAAAAAGTATGCGCAAACAGCTCGAACGATTCCCTAATCGCCTCACGTTCTCCTCGAAGGCAAGTGCTTAGCCATCGAGTTTACAGCGCAACATGCGGCAAGGACCCAAAGTTGTTGTCGGCACGTGAAGTTTTATGCAGCACTTATAGCTTATAGCTGAAGATATAGATACGGAGGGGACAGGGCAGGGGGCACGGGAACGGCATTCTGGAACGTGGACTATTAGAAAATGTTTACTGGTCTTGACCCGAAGTTCTTGTTATTCGCCTGCCTGGCCAAATGAGATTTAAATTTTTTATCCAACATTCTCTACGCTCTACGCGCCTGATGGCTTTTTGCTGTTCCTCCGCCGCATTCATTGAACTCTGGGGAACTTTTCAATCAACCTCAAGATGATAAATTAATGCTGGCCAAAATTATTAGGCAACATCCAACATGCTTCGCCGGCAAACGAGGGGAAAACCTGTTTTCGACCTCACATAGTTGAATTTTGAATAAGTCTTGGGCCTTAATGACTCAATAAAACTGGTCAAAACTTCGAAAAGAACAAAGCCACTGGGAAATCGACTTTGATTTCGCATTTGAATGGTACAGTATACACACTTTCGGGAGCGGTGGCTTTCAGGGGAGCCAGTCAATTATATATCATTCAGGCATTCAGGATTTATCTCTGTGGATTATGGGACTGCATATGGTTAAAATATGATTACATTATTGGTATTTGTTTAAACATGAAATATGCATATGAATAGCAACAATTCACAATTGCCCGGCCCAGCAATATTCGCTATGAATGCAACGCATTAATATGCAAATTATAAATAACAACAACAATAACAATGCCGCGGGCCAGAAATGGAAAATGGCCCAAACCGAGCTACCAACAAAAAAAATGGGTGCAATTGAAATCGAACCAAACGAGATAAATAATAAAGGCACAAAGAACATGTGCGAGTATTATGGCAAATAAATTACAAATTTGTTGTTGCCCGAAAGATTGAAAAATAATATTGGCCACTGTTAAAAAACGGAAGAGCAGGGAGCGTCTTGTAAGTCGAAGCCTAGAGTACCCTGTAGAGGGGATTTTGTAGGTCCAGTAGTGAGCTACTTCGCCATGCTTTAGTTATTGTATTATTAAAAACATAAGTTTAATGTTTACAATGTTCGGTTTAACTTCTTTAATGATAAATCCCACTTATTGGCGATCATTCAAGGAGTTAAGCCTATGATTTATCAAAATTATATTCGTTTTTAAGTTTTGGAGTACTTTTTAACGAATTTTTTTAATAAAAACTATTTTAGAGCTTAGAAAATAGAGAAATATCTTATATATACATATGTTATTTTTATTGCTAATATGTAAAAAAAACAAAGAGGACTTTTGGGAAATTTATTGTTTTAAATATTATAAAACATTAAAAAACACGGTTTGCAATTTATTAAAATTTTTTAAATATTTTTGAAGTGAAATAAATTATTGAAGATTGTATTTCTTTAAAATATTTAAAGATACCAAAGGTAAGAGTATCTTTTCTAACTTTCTGTATATTTATTCATCCATACTTATGTTTAAAGATTGTAGAACCCCTGGGAACACCCTACGAAAAACCCGGTGTACACGAAACTTAAATTTATTTAACAAATGCATTTTAATCCGTGTTCACCCCTTTTTCCCGTTACTTATTCGGCTATTTACCTGCGCCGTGCTTCCCGTAGTTGTGGCCCTGATCGCTTCCAGTGCAACAGGGACGCTCATAGTAGAAGTTCCAGGTGTTCTCGTAGTCCGCAGCCGTCTCGCTCACGCTGCAGGACAGCAGGAGCAGCAGTGCGAGGAGGGGCGATAGCTGGAGCCACGGCATTGCGGGGGCGCTGCGAGCGGGAGAGGTATACGGAGAGGGGGGCGTAGGCGACCCTCAAACCTCAATTGGATTACTGCCCGAGAGAGAGAGAGAGCGAGAGAGGGCGATTGCTTGTTGATTTTACCGATGTGCGAGGAAAAACCGGCGTCTTTTTTCCCACGAATAACCGTTAACGCATTTAACTTGTATTATTTTTACACACTTTTGCGGCAATTGCAATGGAATTGATTTCACTGGCAAATGGATTTTAAAATAAACTTCTTTCCCCGGGCGATTTATAGCGCCCCCGCTTTTTTTTGGACCCCCGATCGGCAGTGCCAATTTCGCTCCGGATTAATTATGTATGCGTTGCAGGCGCATAAAGGCGTAATGCACTTCACACAGTTGTGTGTTCAGCTCGGTTTTCAATTCGATTTCAACGCATTTAGCACTCGCGCAAAGCATGTGCGATATAAAGATAGAGGCAAAACGAACTGGAAACTGGTTCTGTTTTATTGTAATATGCCCACACGCTCGGGAAAACAAAAGAAAACTCCCCAACTCCCGAGGGCGAAACAAAAAGAGATCGCGAGATGGGGGCTAAGCAAACGCGGACTTTTATATTCAAACAATTTAAGAGGCACTGCCTCAATAAATTGTTGATTAATCTGCAAATATTTCCCTGGTTTCAGTTTTAACTGCCACACATACACTCGCACTCACACTCGCACACGCACAAATAGAGATACACACTTGAGTTGTTGTTGGGAGTTTTGGGCTATTGGAATTTCGAAAATCGAACTCCGAATTGAATGAACTGTTGCACGCCAATGGATTGAGACTAAAGTAAGTGCATTTCCGGCGCTTTACCTCTGCCAACTAGGAGCCGCCCACGGAAATTAACACTCGGAAAGTGCCTGAGAGTCCGCAGCGGAAGCACAAAACACAAAAGAACAACCGAACCGACAACAAGTAGAAAAGGAAAACACAACGCACGATCACCGCGACAACGCACTTGTGAGAAATACACTAAGGCGTTTTAATCGGGCCAATATCGCAGGCAGATTGCGGTATATACCGACAGTGTCGAGTTATCGCGCTTATCGGGAAATTTTGTATTTCGGGGGATTTTCTTTTTTCAAAAAAGTAACGACTTTTTCAATATTAAACAGAAACCATTTTTAAAGTATTCGAAATGATTTTCTTGATTGCAATCATCCACGAAACAAACAAAGAAACTAATAAATTAGTTTTATAATCAATGAATTATATTTTGTTCAAATAAATAACTTTTAAGAAGAACAAAAATAAGGGATTTTGGGATTTAGTTAACTTTTAACTTCTAAAGTTTCTTTCAATTTGAAAAGACTAGAAAGCATTGGCATTGGTCAAATTAAGAACACGACTAAGAACAGATCATAAAGTGGTTTTAGCTTAAGATATAACATTATTTAATATTCAGGTGACGACGTACAGTTTGAGTTGTCAAAATCATCTTTGCTCCGACCCGCAATCATCCAGTTGCGAAATGGCGGATTTCAATTTTCGTATTTTACCGTGCGGAAGCGGCGAAGTGATTTTTGGCAAGGACAACGACAATTTTGGCAATAAGCAAACATTTGCTAAGCCAGACAAACAAAACGGGTGGATGGATGGCAGGTAGGTACAGCCAGCTAGGTATGCAGACGAGCTCTTGCATTTAGCAGCCTCGAGCGGCAATTAAACACAGTTTGGTAGTGTCTCTGGCATTTGAGTGTCTGCTCGGCAAAATATTTAATTAAAAAGCAAGTCGGTTATGTTTTCTTCTCCTTGATATTCGCAATTGTGTGTGGGTGCAACCAGTGCTTCCATCAGTGGCGGAAACGGGGGTTAGATTGTTAAGCAGCCCCTTCTATTAGGTGCTGAGACTGTGTTTTATTTTGTTCATTTGAATTAAGTAACAAATAACAATTTTGTATTCATTAATTCATTATTATTGCAGTGTATTTACAAAATACATGTATGTATGTACAAGGGTAAAGTTTTTTAAGGTTAAATTAGATCAAAAATTTCTCCCGTTGGAAGTATTTAATTTTTTCTTTAGATTTTAGTAAAAAATTTTCATACGACCCATACTCCCTTTGGTCCCGCTCGATTTAGAAAGTCAATAGTAGTTTATTAGTTTTTAACAAAACGTAACTTTTTACAATTTTTATTTTGTTAAAGTATGAAAAAGTCCAAACTATAAAAAAGTCCTTAAAACCCCTTAACAATATCCTATGAACGCCCCTGGCTGCCATTGTCTCGTTGGCCTCTTCTCTCTGTTTGCCTGCTAATGAGTTTTCGCAGAACCACCACACTAGTCGTTTCCCTCGCACACCCACACACCCCCAAGGCACTTGCATCATGATACTGTTGAAAATTTTTGACACATGTTTACCCACTCTATCCCATCCGATCCCCCTCGCCCCGTCCCTTTCTATCCCGGATTGTTGTTGCTGCCTTTGTAGTTGCTTTGATGTTGGGCGCCATTTTTGGGTTTTTCTCTTTTCGGGGGATAGCCTTTCAAGTGCAGCAGCGACAACGTCGCCATTGTCATTTGTTTTCGCAAACGTTTCTTTCACACAATGTCAACTTTCAACAAAGGACTTTAATTAAGTCCTTAATGACAGCTTAATTTAGCGCACTTTGCACAGCGCGTATGCCCCAACACGTACACAAACAAGGGCACAATGCTCACACACGTGGCCACCAAACACACACGCAGTCCGTCCCGCTCCGGCTTTCTTGGGGATCGGGTGTTGCGTTTAGTTTCTCTCTCTAGCTCACTTTATTTTGGGGCCGTGCACTTGCGGTCAGTTTAATAGAACAAAATCACAAATGCGGACAGAAAAATAGCAGCCAAATATGGGCAAGTACGAAACAAAGCAATTATTTGGATTCTTTTAAAATTGCAATATAAAATTTTTGTTGTTGAATAAAATTAATATCTTTTATATAAATATATACATATATTTGAGCCACAAGTTGTTGTTAAATTTTATAAATTTATTTTAGGCTCTAGCAGGCAATATTAATAGTGACTATTGCCTGGAGGGCCTGGAGGTCCCATCGGTCCGGCACTCCCCTTTTATTTCGGGCTTCACCTTTGGACCCCTTATGCCGTGCAATCCTTTACTTATTTCTGCTTTAAACTTGTCAAAATTTTTCTTTTCCACCTATGAAAAAATGTAGGTTTTATAACGGCACTAATTAAAGATACAACTTAAAAAATTTAAATACCCAAAAAAATCGTTTAGCGATATATTCGAATGGATATCATAGAAGTAAAGATGATCTTATGAATTTTTGTTCACGCTTATAAGCGAACTATAGTTCTTATTTTTCTTGTTTCGAGGATTGAAAAATCCGTATTAGTTAGAAGAAAATAAACTTAACTTAACTTATTTATAAAAAAGGTTTTTTATTTTCGTTTATTTTTGCCACATTAGTATAAAGGGATTCAAGTTTAAATTAAACATGTATATATTTGTTAATACGACATTTTAATACTCAACCTTTTTTCAATATGGGGCAATATTACACTGTTTCGAGCAATTAAGAAAAAAATAATGTATCAATTTACAATTATGTAAAAAAGTTAATCGTCAATTTGTGATCCCTCGGATCCTTTGGGCTATTAATTCGACCGCATTTATGGTTGCACTTTATTGCTTTATACTTTCGGCCCTAGGGTGCGAAATAAATTGAGGGGCTGACAGCGTGGGAGAGTGCTTAAATAGCATTTTGATTATGCCAAATAAAACATGGAAACTTGTCTCGCCAAACATTGTTGTTGGTCGCTCAGCTTGTCAGTGGCCAGCAACTTTACGTGCATTATAGAAAAAGTTGGCCAAATAACCAGCAGGGAACTACACCACCAAACACACGCACACCCCCACTCACACACAGCTTGGAAAAGCGATAAAAACCATTTGTTGTGGATGTCCTGTTTTGTTATTTGTTGTCCTGCTGCCTGTCCTTTGTTGTGCTGTTGTTGTTGCGCCAAGTTGGCTTACTCAAGTTACTTACAAAGATTTCAATGCACTTTCTTCCTGCCAACTTGTTCGCACACAAAGCCAGAGAGCAAAAAGAAATGAAAAAGAAAAGCTGGACTGACCCACAAGAAAAACAAAAACAACCACAGTGGGACCAGCCTATTGTGAGACCCCTTAATTGACTTTGATATCATTAAGTTTTGAGCGTTTGCTTCTACAATTATTTATGTATATTCCTATAACCATATACATATTTTTTAAAAATATATTTGGAGTAATATAGTATGAATGAAAAAGAAAGTGATTGGTATTCTTTATTCAAAAAACTGGTATGGGTTAAAAAATCATTTAAAAGCTAGAAATATTTAAAAGGTTCTGAAAATATTTAAACTATGTTTATTTATATAATCTGTACTTTTTTCTACCTTATCAATCCATACTTTTTTAAGACAAATTTTTCCCTAATAAATAATTTTACATAACGAAACTTTATTTAAGAGTCTTTCCTTGAAAGAGAAAGAGAAATTTTTTTTCAATCTGGTTCCTGTTACAAGGTTTTGACTGTTCAAAAGCGGTAGCTTCAACGGCGAACAAGAACAAGAACGATTTGACTTCTGGAAACTGTCAGAGCAAGCAAATGGCACTAAATATTAAGTTTGCCGTTGGAACTTGACCAGAAAAAGTAAGCTACGACGAAAACTTGGCCGGCCAGAACTAATGAAAGCTTTCTGCGAGTGCGGGGTGTGTGTGTGCCTGGGTTTGGGCCAAAAGTTTTTGCCTTTTGGCTCGACCACAGAATTTCTCATGAGTTGGCGCTGCGGCTGCGGCTGCGGCTGCACTTGTTTCAAGTTCAATTAATTTTAAGTGCGGCAGCAATTGTGTTGCACATTGTTGTTCCTTTCCTGCACTCGTTTGCTTACCACGACTCACTCTCTTTTTGCCACGAGCCCAAGTTGCAGTTTTTGCCTTTTTGCAGGACGCAACTTTGGCCTGACATGCAATGTCAGCGCCCGTGTTTATGCCATAAATAATGCAGCATATTTTGCATAATGACAAGTTATCGCACACACAACATAATTGCATGTGTTTGTATTGCATAGTTGATGACGTCACCTTAGCCATAGGGGGCAAGGTCCTCGACTTAGCATTACTTTTCTATCCCAAAATGCTTGGTAATGTTATCTACTCAATATCCTCAGCCCAAGTTATAGAAATAATATTGATCCCTTTATAATTATTAAATAAATCATTGCTCATTGCCTGAATAAAAATATTAGCAAAAACAACCAATAGAAAGTAATAAAGCATATCTTATTTAAAATATCTAAGGGTCTATTATATTTTCGTTTTGTAGACCATACTTGTTAGTTGATATTATAAACTTTATAAAGTTGTAGCTTCAGGTCTTTAATAATATCATACATAACTCTATACACCTTATAATAACTCAATATCCTGTATCGTATTTATGGGTTATTTATAGTACTTTGGAAGCTCCATTTATAGAGCTAAGATTTTAAAAGACCTTTAAGGTTCTTTCAAACAGTATCTTCTCCTAGCTCAGATTGGTTCCCAGTAAAGCTAGCAGCGTCACGTAAGAGAACAGGTGAACTTTAAGGCGGATCCCTAAGATCAGATCTGTAGGTCGGAACTGAATGTCGCGCAAGTCAGCTGGATGTTGCGTTTCCCGGATAAGTGTCACATCAAGAGGACAGATTGCGGCGAACTGCAGCTACGGAGTGAAGCAACAAGAGTTGCAAAACAAGCGGCGAAGGAGCCAGATAAACAAATCTTGTCTAGCCGGAGAAAGCGAGCCGAATAGGGGATGCGGGATGGAGGATGATGGAGCACGAGACCCAGACAGACTTCAGACTAGTCAGGAAGTTGGCTTGGCAGCTTCAAAGTCTAACTCGTCGGCAAACAAAACTTGCCGGCAGTTTTCCTCCTCCGCATTATTGTTCTGTCTCCCTTCCATGTGCATAATTAAAAAAGCATTTTGGACGCCAGCGAGACGGGGTTCAACTACATTCGGATTTATATTGTGTCACTCAATGCGACTGCGACTGCGACTGCGAAATGCAAATGCGAATGCAGCAGACGGTGCAGAATTCGTTGCATTTTGAATTGGGGAAAACAAAGCGGCCGGCGCTCGCAGCAGCAGCCTTTTGAACGCGTGCAACAGACTAGAAGAAGTGCTTGCCAAACTGGGGACAAAATTAAGCACTTTAAAGTCTGGCCACACCTACATTTTGACCCTCTTGGGGCCAGGTACACTAAAAAAAATCACCCCAAAAGGTTCAGAAATTTCATTGTATTAAAAAATTATCTTATTGCGATTATCCAATAATGAATGCAGAAAAAAAACTATTATACTTTGGGGGAGGTATAAAAGTCTTCAATTCTCGTAGTAATACTTCGGAAAAGGCTAATTAAAGATCCATTACCATCCCCATATCCCTTACTTTTTTAGAACAACTTTATTATTTTCGATCCCTGTTCAAAATCCATCTTCAAAATATATCTTTAAGCTTATGTAGATATTACTTCTTTTTTAATTCTCCATGTTCCTGTTGTTGTTTTGATAAGACTACTACTTAGTATACCATTTTCCAAAATATTATGTCGTGCCTTAACCTTACGGAATAGTTAAAAATAATTTTTTTATTATATGCTTCATTATTTTCTCTTAATGGCTTATTTATACATATGGATTTTTCTTTCTTTTCTTTCAATAGTGTAGTTTTTTGAAGTGCCAGCGCTGTCACTCGCCATTCGCCGGGGTAAATGTTTAAAAAAGGTGGATAATTTTATCGCTTAGCTACGGTGAGACCGCAGCAAAGCTGAGTTTTCTGATGGGTCAGAAGCCGCAGCTTGCAGCCGCATGTCAGCAAAGTCTGGGAAAATCCGGCTCGAAGTTTTCCCCGGCACCGCAACGCACTCGCTGTCAACTCTTTTGGCCCAGAATTTCCCAACGCCCTTCCACTGCTGCGACATCAGGTGCAGAACCACACAACAATTAACAGACTTTTGGTTTGGGGAAACTGGCTTTTGATTCGGCTGGAGCAGATTCTCGCCTGCGTTCAAAGGCTCTGGAGGCATAAATCGGCTCGTCGAGGGGAAATTTTAATTCCAGCTGTCAGGCGGAAACATCACAAAGCCCTGTCGATGGCACACAGATGTATGGTTCCCCAGTTATGGCAACATTTTTCCGATTGCCACTCGTTTGTCATGGGGCCTTTCTGGTTTTCCTTCTTTTTCTGGCCTGTCTCTTAGGCTGACCTCAGGAAAAAGCTGGGCAAATGTGCTTGTCAGGCTAGGGGATAATTGAATTTCAAAAGTTGCATCTGCCGGGGCAGCAGCCGAAACGTAGCAACAACTGGAAAATGTCGGATTAATAATTTATCAATGTCGCAAGTTTATTGAAATAGATTTCCGCCCTTGTGAGACATTTGCATTTCCTGTTTCCGCCGAGCCATTGTTGTTGACGTTTGCCTGGCTCGTGCATGTGCAGTAGTTGCATTTATGCAAATATATTCGGCATACGTATTCCAGCATGCATACTTAAGTTTATTACATTTTGTGTGCACTGGGGGAAAATGCATGGCATGGAAATCAGTTTAGTTTGTGATCCAAAAGTAAAATAAATTTTAAAATTAAAAAAAAAAATAATTTAGCTATCAATAACCACTATCGCTAGCTATTTTTCCATTGCATTTCTTTATCTAGATTGTATTTCATGCAAAATGGAGTTCAATTTTCTTTTGTGCAAGACACCCAAGTCCGATCCCTAATTGATTGAGATGAATCTGCCACTTCCGACTAGACTTCTCCTGTTCCAAATCCCACTCCCACTTCATTTTCATTATGTCAGATTAGAGCAAAAGTTAAACATTTCCAGCTACGAGATGCATATTTGTATTAGCCAAGAATTGAATTTAGTTTTGCATATTTGAGATGCTCTCAACGAGATAACTGACCATTGTCTGCGCATTTCCCCCCACCTCATTAAAGGAAAAAGTCGGAAAATTATGAAATGACTTCGCATACTTCATAGGGAGTGGGGGCGGCGGGGACAACGACTATTCCTTTCAGACTCTCAGGCATTATTAATTGCACAAACACAAATACTAAGTACAAACAAACCGATTTTGATTCAGACTCTGAGGAGTTCCCTCAGCGACTGTTATTGTTGCCCGTCGACTGACGGCTGCCACGCCCCCTCCTCCGCCGTCTGATTGCGCCTTTGAACAAACAAAGGATTGCTCCTTTGTTGCCATTAAGTAGGTAGGCTTACTAACTTGCAGCAGTTGGCTCTTTTGTTCGGAATTAAGCGCATTAAAATTGGTTCCATGTGAAGGTGCTGCAGGGCGGGCAAAAACAAGGAACGCATTTTCAGCCAGAAGTGCGGAGTCAGTGTTTAACCCCAGGCACCAATGGGGGGCTCAAGGCTTTCCAAAAGTATCATAAAATGCCTCACACTTTCGCCGAAAAAGAAAACTCTTAAAAATACATTTTTCTAATATTTTACTAAGAAAGATATTTTCAATAACATTTAAAATTAAATGATAAAACTATATTTCCTCAATTATACTTATTTTTAATAATTTTTTAAGAAATAAATGAATTACATTTTTTTAATATTATTTGTAGATCAAATTAAAATGACTAAATAGTGAAATAATTTTGGGAATATCTTAAGATTATCTTTAATGAATTTTTTAGAAAATGATTTGCAGATTGTGAAAAACATAAAATGTTTGGGGTCTTAGATTCTTATGAATTAAAAATTAAAGTGAAAGATACTAAAAGAGAGTACGAATCTTAATCCTCACTCAAGGATAAGTTAGCTCGGGTCTTTTTTATCCCAATTAAATAAATATAACTATATCGAATTAATATTGCTAAATTGTATAACTCAAGTACGGGATGGTCTAATATTCTTATAAATATGAAGTAGCTAACCATTGCTATCTATACCCAAGATGTTTTATTCATATTTTTACCCCAGTAGGGTTAATAGTATCAAAACCTGTACTGTTCTGGTAATAGATTCAGTTAAACACTCCTAATAGTCGGGAAATTCATGTCTCTTCATATCATACTGCGTCGAGAGTGCAATTTTAAACGATGTTGCGTGCCCGAAGTGGCTGCCCTGCTCGACACTACTTCTTGGTACTGCAAAGTCAAGTGCAAATAAGCAAGTAGATAGATGGTGGTGGAAAGTCGGAGAGGTGAGTGTGGAAATGTGTGCTGCACGTTAAGTATTATCAATTTACAGCTAACATCGCCTGATTGCCGAACAGCACACAAAGGTGGGGAGGGGCAGGTGAGGGTGGAACCAGAATCGAAGGAGGGAACCCAACTCAACTCCCTGGGAAGGACACACTCGGTCCAATTGGCCACTTGAGCTGCCGCTTGCCAGGAGCTTTTTTATGGCTCATTGCATTCGCATATACGTATAAACGTATTTATACGGCCAACGTCTGTTGCTTTACTTGTTTGGCAGAGTGCTGTACATTTTTCATATAACTCCAGCTTCCAAAAAATACACAGAAAACAACAGTTCAATAGTTGGTAGGGTATTATTACCAGATTTCAGTTTAAAAAGATTGGAAAACATTCAATTAATTTAAAGATATATATATTTTTTATTAAAAATATTATAATCGAGATCAAAACACTCTTAGGCATATAATTCGAAGTCTGGTAACAAGAATAACTAACTAACTATACCAATATCTTATATATTGTATATTATATTCCTAAATGGATAACTTCACGATACACAAGTTCGAACCCAATTTAAGCCATGTTAGTTTATGTATAATTTTAGTAATGACAGAAAGGTCTAGTAATTGTCTTACAAATAATACGAATTTTGGTATGGAGATATCTCCATTGTGCTATTATTCTCGGTGCACGAATGCCAGGCTTCAAGTTGAAGTTCGAGTCCGGGTTTTTGGCTTTTCCTTTTCCGGCAGGCAAGGCCACTCGGGAGCATAGTATATCCACATGCCACATGCAATTGACGTGCTAAGTAACTGTGTCTATGCCACCCGGCTGCCACCCACAGCCCTGCCCCCAAGTATCCCTTTGAACGCCATCCACATCCCATATCCTCTACGTGTCTCTGGCTCATTTGCCTTCGCCCTCGGTGCTCCTCTAATTTTGCAAAGCTATAGCACATACTTCTTCCCTTTTCAGATGTCTCTCAAACGAAAAGACATATGCACTTGTCGGCCGTATCTGTGTGTTGTTTGCTTTGGTGTTGATTCCCAAAAGTATTTTGTATTTTCCATTGTTGCCGGCTTGTTCTTGCCTAACAATTTCCATCAAACTGTCTGTGTCTCCGTGGCCCCATCCACTCTGCTGCCCCTCCCGAGTGGCTTTCTCGGGCTTTTGTTTATTTGGAGTATTTGTTACCAGTGCAGACCGTTTCCGGGGGAAAGAACACTCTTCTGTTTAAGTTTTGGGATGCTCGATAGAGTACGGTGTTGGGTAAGAGGAACACAATTTTTGGCAATTTTTAATTGGGTAAATTTTTGGATCTTTAAGTTTTATGGGGGTTAAAAGATGGTTCTTTTAAAATATATTCTAGAGGGAAAAAGTATTTCGTTAAGATTTATGGGATGACAACTTATTCCAGGGAATGTATTCAGTTTTTTTTAGATAAAAGATGGTTTTTGTATTATCGATCCTAAAGCTCTTTTGTCCGAGTTTATTGAGAACAATGCATATAGCCGTTCATTACCAACTATGCATAATTATGAACTGGCAATGGGGCACAGCCAAAATCAAAATAATTATTATTTCGGCCCGGCCCCGAGCATTTCCAAAGTTCAAATTGAAATCCAGCCAGGATTCGCTTTGAAGTGCGAGGCCAAGCGCCTGAGGAGCTGGGAAAAAGTTTTCACTCGCTCGTTTCTGCCGGAAATTTCTGGCCTCGGGGCTTCGCTCAAATGACTCATTAAATTCTTGTTTTTTGCGGGCCTTAATATTTTCATTTTTTTTTTTCGGTGAATTTTCCTCAAACACTTTTCTCTATGCAAAAATTTTCACTTTGCTTCGCATTTAATTTATTTCCCTACACGGGACAGATGCCAGCGACAATTTACAGGACTTGGGCCACCGGAAAAGTCGACGAGGGGTTGGGAAAACCAGCGGGGTGGGGGAGGTCAGGGGCTACGGTGGTCCAGGGACTCCGTGCCATAATAAAACGCTCACTAACACAATTAAATGGGCTTTGCCGGGGTAAAAATGAATGTTAAGCAAACATGACAAGGCTTTTAAGTTTATGGAGCTCGCTACCCACCCGTTTTCCTCATCCGTGGGCCAGACTAACATGCTCTCGCTTTTCCTGGGGAAAACTGCTGCACTTACTGTCACTTTTCATATGCAAAGCGCTGTATGTCTGCCGTTAATTTAATAACATGTAGCATTTTGCCAGGATCAGGTCCTCAGTTGGGCTACAAAGTGCCCAATTAGGGGGCGGAGTTTGGGTTCCTGTGGCTTGACTGTGGGCTTACCCCAGACTGGTCCTGCCCCCAGCACTCCGTCCCTGCCATTTTTACAGTCACTGCATTTTGCAATAAATATCCAAAATTGCAATTGCCAAACACACATACATGGATGCGAACGATTTGGCAAGCATTTTTGGCTTTTGCGGAAGTTCGGCGAAAAATCGTTGACAAGCGACAAAACACTTGACAGCGTCAGCAGAGCCAACGGAAAAAAGTGTGAGAAAGTCAGGGAAAAAAGGGGGAAAAGGGGGAAAAGGTGGAAAATTCGGAAAAAGGTGGGCTAGAAAATGCCAAAAACAAATAAAATCACAGCTTCCAGCAGCAGCAGGCACACCCAAAGAAGCTAAAAGGAAACAAAAGATAAACAAGCCAAGAAAGTTTTGGCTGATCAGAACTTCAATACCATGTTCAAGCGGGCTTTATGGATTATATTTTAGAGATTCTTTGGAAACTAGGAAAAAGTTAGAAAAAATATTGGCAAGGAAAATGTTGTTGAAAAATGGAAAAAAAGTCAAATCCTTGTAAAATATACAAGTTGTGCGTTGATTTTAGGAGATTCATTTTTATTAAAGATATATTTAATTATTAAAATTATATTATTTATACTTAAATATTTTTAAGCAGTTAGTTAACTTGCAACTAATATACCCCGAGAGAGGCAGGGTATCGACACGTTCGACATTTTGTGGTGCAAGCAAACCCTGGTGCAAAAAGCGGGAAAAGCTGGACCGATGGCGAGTAAAAAGCAAACAACAAGAATGTGTAAATGTGCAATCAAATGAAAGAAAACCAATAATCGAAAAATGCCAATGCAGCGTACTTTACACACACAAAAGGCGAAAAAAATAGGGGATAGCCTGGGAATTATTGGCCCAGGTGGAGGGGTAAAGGTGTAACTCGGGGGGTTGGCCGTGGAAAATGCACTAAATAAAACATGAAATTGCAAAAAAATTCGACCATGTGAGCGGCACATGGATGTCAGGTGAGCTCCCCCCCCTCACATTTCACCCTCTCAATCTTTCTGGCCAAGAATTTGCAGCTATAAATTGTTGTCGCCGAATAAAAGTGGAAAGTGTATAGAAGACTTCCTCCCGGGAATAATTGTGCACACAATAAATCAACTTGAGCAGCGGCGGCAACTGGCGAACAAAAGGATTTTTTCAATTTGCTAACGAAACGCGGCACACAAACACCGAAACACAAAATAAATGATAATAGCCCCTGAATGGCCAACTATTGTTGGCCAAGTGTTTTTGCGACAGCGAAGCCGCAGGCCAAAATGTCAAAATGCTAAATATTAATCATCATTATTTCAATCAACATTTATTAACATGGACTTTGCATTAGCACATAATGTATTTCTGACCTTTTGTCATTCTGCTCCAGAGGGTTACACTCGCATCCTTTGTGCGTCCCCATCCACGTGCAGAGACCACATTTTCAATTTTGCCACGAGGGTCAGGAGGAAAAGGAGCCAAGGCAGAGCCACAAAGGCCGGGACCCATTCGTTTGTCTTTGCGGCCTGTCCATGCGAGTGTGTGTGCTGGCCCCCTTGGCACTTGTTTGTCAGCCCATGCCCATGCCCATCCCCACCCCAAAAACCATAACCATCCAACCCAAAAACACCCACCCCACCAACCATTCCAGAGTCATTTCAAACTCGATTTCAGTCATTTGTCTTTTGTCATATTAATAATTCCCTTTTATTATTGCCACCATGATAATAAGCTGTCTGCTATGACCGCTCCACTCGAACATCCCCATCATCCCGAAACATTTTCCATTATCCCCGACTTTTATAATTTCCCATCGCAGCAAAAAGGTGCGCGTTCACCTTTTTTGCGTCGCGCATTAATAATAATATAAGGAGAGTGGAACTGGCTGGGGGATGCGTACCCTTCCCCAATTGGGAGATGTTCGAGTGCTGCATTGTCCACTGGAACAAAACACTCTTTCCCTCTTTTACACTGAGAATAAACGGGGTTCTTATTACTAATTGTATAATGAACAATCAAGTCATTTTAAGCATGCTTTTGGAACACGGCTACAACCACCCGATATTGGAAAACACTGACTTAAAATCGTTGACTATAAAACTTTTAAATAAAAAAAAAATTTAATTCTGAACACATCAATCTTATGTATACCAAACCTAATTACTAAGGATTCACAAAAAAAATATTAGTTACAATTTTTAAGTAGTTTTCCAAGTTAAAAGATGAAGCTTTTGCATGACATAGAACACTTTTGGTTAAACAAGTTAAGGTTGGAATAAAAAGAAAGAAGTAATCGAACTCAGGACCAACCTACAGACCTCTCACATATCACAGCTCAAATGCAGCACATGCAGATACATTTTCATAGCTTAATTTTAATTGAAATATTGTATTTATAAACTTTTATATAAGGATGAACACTGTGCAATCATTAATCAATTATGTGGTTTCCCAATGACCAATTTTTTCTCTCAGTGTCCGGCCCTTAACTTGCTCTCTTGAAGTCATTAATTTTCATCTGTTGTTTCTGCTGTTGCTGTGAGCTGTGTGCATCCCTCTTTTTGCAGGCAAATAATCTTAAGTATTTGCTCGTTGCGGTTCGCTTTGTAATAGATCATTAATAAGGAGTAAAAAATTCCACAAATGCTGGGCAGGCAAAGTAATATTAATGCAGTCAAGTGAGTTATTTACTAATTTGATAGATAACCGCAAAACTTCCTAACCAACGAAGCGCTGCCTACTTTCAACGCAACTTTCATTGTTCCGTGCTGTGTGTGCTGGGAGTGTGTGGGTTCTTTGGTTGTGAGTCGAAGACAAAGGTGTAGAACTTGAAGTTGTCAGCTTGTTAGGGAGAGTTCTGAGCCTTTGCTGGCGAAGACAAAAAGTGCTTGCCGAAAACCTAAACAAAATGCAAAAGTTCAGAGTTCAGGGAGTGCGCGTGTGTGTGCTTGTGATTCGATTAGCCTTGGGTTTAGAACAAGTTGGCTCCATTCAAATCAAAACCAAAAACCACAAAATATCAAGTGCCAGACCAGAAGGAACCTAACTTGATTTGCAATTATTATTGTTTAACAAGAAGCATAAGCCGACACTTATCCCCACTCACATACCGTAGCACATCTTGGCACTCGGGCTGTTGTTGTTGATGCAAGAAGCCCTGTGAGCGGGGAAAATTTTCAAATATTTGAAAGCCTTCATCTGCATCTCCAGATACAGATTCAGATTCAGATACAGACCCACACACAATTGTTGCGTGGCCCTGCCCGGAAAACACTCTTGAGGTTGGGGCACATAAATCCAACGACAGAGCCAGACCAATGTCATCTTATTTTAGGCAAATGATAAATTGACAAATTTATTTGGGTCACAGCCAGGGCACATTCATCATCATTTGCAGGAGGATTTCCATTGGGCCACGGGGAAATTGAAAATTTCTCTCTGTCGTTCGTTTATTATTTTGTTTTCTTCTTTTTTTTTTGGTTATTTCGAAGGGACTCCACTCATAATGGAGTTGCTGGCCAACAACAACTGACACTTTTGCCTAATGCTAATGCAGTTATAATGAGCTCTAAGCCAATTGGATTGGATGCCTCTGATTTGGGTTGGGTTGCCAAGTCGAAGTCAAAGTCGGACATTTGCATAATTAAAATTGATGTTCATGCTGGCAGTGAATACCGTACTTGGGTACTTGCAGCTCCATCGAAGGGCCGTCCGACTTGTCCATTGTTTATTTATAATCCCAGCAACTAGTGCGCTGATTGAGTTGCCCGAGTTGAGGAGCGCATAAATTTGCATTATAGATCGACACACAGGAATCGTAGGACCAAATGAACGAAGGACCATAGTCCACTGAGGGAAAATGGGGTTTCAAGTCGGAAGTAAATATGTTAAGTTACAGCTAAAAATCTAGGAATTTCGAAAGGGTTTAGTTATTCAAAAGCACCCAACTATCCTTATAACTAAATTTTTTTATACTTTTTTTAGATTTCTCGCCCAAGTCTTTTTCCAATTTTTTCCTTATATTCTGCGCAATTTTTCTTAGTGTAAATATATTCGTAGAAGAGGGTCTCTTGTTTTGACCTACTGTTCATCTGCATGCAACATTCGTGCTGCAATTTCTTTTTGCATAATGCAGGAGACTGTTCAACTTGTGCCCAGACGGCAAAGCCGGTTCAATCAGCTCCCCAGTTAAACGGAAACATTAAAATATTCTTTCTTTTCTCTGCTGTTTGTTGAAAAACTCACCTGGTGAAAGTTCCTCGGTGACTGCCTGTATTTGTGAAATTAGCATGAGGCAACCGCCGAGCAGAAGCCATTGCACCCTGCTCATTGTGGCAACACTTTTGTTTCGAGTTGGTCGGGTTCTGTCTTCAAATTGGATCTGAAATGTTTGGGAAAAACATAACATTCAATTAATAATGAGCTTTTCCTCGCTTAGTAAGTGAAATCCTTGGAAATAGGAATCGCTTTGACAGCAAGAAGCGCAGTTGACTGTCAAAAATGTTATCTACTTTTTACCTACTTTTAAAATGTATTGAATGGTAAACAGTATGTTTGGATTTCATATTTAAAAACTAGCAATTTAATAACATTAGTTTGGTATTTCGAGGTCCGATTTCTCAATATCATGTTGAAATTTAGTTTCTCATTGTCTTGTTAAGTCTTGTGATTATCGTGCGTTCAACAAATGTTACATTAAGGAAAAAATATATTTTTAGACCAAGTAAACTTTATGGTAACTTTCTCTGACAGACAATCAAACTATAACCTTAACCGGACGTCGAGAAATTGGACGTTACTTAGTTATTATTAGCTATTAGGCAAATTACTGAAAATTAGAACTCAAACTCAGAAGAAATCCATCAACAACTCCCATGTTTCTGAGATAAAAATCTCGAAATCGCTTTATCGCGATATATTCAAGAGCATGGTGCTCGCATTTCTGCTCTGTGTAATTACTCATATAGCAGATATATAGGTACATCTGCGCAATTTGCCATTAAGATTTCCACCATCGACAGGCGGCAGTTCCGACGCACATTATTCACCGGGTGCTCGCGCCGCAAAGTATGCAACGTCATGCGGTGTGGCAGCGAGATGACGGTGGAAATCGGGGGGTCTGGAGCTGTGGAGGTCGGAAAACGGGTGGAAAAGTGCGGAAAGGCGCCGCCAAGGGCGAAGGTCCTCGATTGGGGGGCGTGCCCCGAGTCCTGTGCCCTCTGCCACACGTCAAACACATTCATCACGAGTGCCAGAGTGACAGATGGCAAATGCGCCTACGGCCTCGTTTGCCCGCCGCTTCTGGCCAGGAATCCTTGATCCTTGGTCCAGTTTGGCCATGACAACGGCCGGGCGGACAAGGGCAAAAAGGACAAATGGAAATTTTTCCAATTATTGCCGCCGGCAGCAGCCGCTTCTTCGGCGCCGAACAAAAAGGAGCATTTAACGCTTTAAAGTGCGACAATGGCCATATTTCATTCATGGCCAGGCTCAGGGATCCCGCTCCGAGATTCCCCGGAATCATCAATAACTAATTGCAAACTTTTGACTGACGTCGCCAGTTGATCAAAAACTCATTCTGTCAGCCGCATGTGGACACGAATCCAATAAAGAAACGCCAGCTCCACGGCGAAAATATATACATTCTAAGTAGTGCAATATGTAATGTGGTCACATCTGGGTCTGACATGATTCTGGCATTAAAACGAAAGTCATTTTTCGGGCGGCTTCTACAGAAGACCTTTCAGCTTTTCGCTTATTTTGAGTTTGTACAATATTTGGTTGGTGAAATTCACTTTTATTTTAGACTGACAGCAGCTGCTGAATAATTACGCATACACAAAAGGTTGTGGACAGGCTAGGGTTAGGTGTACTGTGCGCGACATAAGTGTGGAGGAGCTGCTATAAGGAGTCCGATAAAAGTAGAGAGTATACAAATTTAGTTATAAAATTATATTTAAGAGCGTTATTAAACTTCTCAAATAATTATTAGTAGTAGTAGTCCTATAAAAAAAAAGATTTTCTTTACTATATATACGATTAAGACACTTAGTAGGTCAAAAACAGGAATCCTAACTCATATAACCTTTATCTACAAGCCACTTTTGATTATTTATATTATGATTCTTAAATAATGCCATGATATACTCTATATTATATAAGAAAATAAATATTAAACAGTATTCCTTGAGTTTTTTTATGATTGTCTTCATTCTTTGTTTGTATTTAAATATTATATAAGAAAATAAATATTAAACCGTATTCCTTGAGTTTTTTAGGATTGTCTGCATTCTAAGTTTGTATTTAAAATATTTTCTAATAGTACAAGGTAATTACACTTTAAACTTAACTATTCCGTGGGATCCCTAAACATATTTGATGATTTCTAGTTCAGTTCAGTTCTTCTCCTCGTGATTGATTAACTCAAGTGCACTTCCTGTGCCGAAACGGACTGTAAATAGGCACCATATGCTGGCATATGACCCAAGACGCGGCTCAGTGGGTCCCATCAACACTTTCAATTTCAAAAGGAAACTTTGGGCCACCGACCACACACCCATATGCACGAACACGGGGGCGCCGAACAAAAGGGGGCCAGTGGGCGTGGGTGGTTCTTTTCGGGGGGTGGGCCGGGTGGTTTTGGCACTGGCGGATTGGCAAGGTTTTACGAGGTCCTGTTAACCGCGGGTATTTACACTAAGTCTAATGAAATGTTTAACAAGCACTTTGCTCTGCGCAAATCCCAATGACCCATAATATTAGCATAAAATCACTTGGCACACTGGGTGAGGCGGGACGAACCTAACCCGACCTACACCGCGCCTAGCCCCCAGCCCCCTCATAAATAAGTAGTTTTGGGTGTGTTCGGGTGTACGTAACTACTTGCTAGTCAGCCTGCGTGGCTTGACACGCTCTACGGGAAACTGCGGGCCTCGGCTCGGGAAATTTTCATTTAAATTGCACACTTTAAAAGTTTGCCCAGCCGAAGGGAGGGGGAGAGTGGCAGGCCCCCAAGAAGAAGGGCTTAACAAAGCACCGACATGGCCTATGGCAGGCTGTACATATATATTTTGCCATTACGCTGCATATAAATTTTTATGTTGGTCCATACTTTATTTGTTTCTGGCCTCCGTTTGGTTTTCTGCCCCCTGCGACCCCCACTTGGCTGCTACCAAAAATAAATTACATTAAAATTCTAAGCCATCAGCCAGCGAGCTTTGGAAATTTATTTTTCCACATTATTCGCCGCTTGCCGCAAAACTCTATTTTCTTGGTGGGGTTAAGAGTTGGGATCCGAATGCGGATCCGGGATCCGGGATCCGGGCTAAGCCCCGGCAAAGTTGTAAAGTATCATTCGAGTCAATTAGTTCATTTGCAGAATTTCATTTCGGTCCGAGGGAATTTTGATGAGTTTCATTAAGTTTTGAAATAAATTTGAGCCGAAAAGTGGGTGAATGTGTTGCCATGACCACTGGGCATCTGGCCATTATTTTGGGCTTACTTTGTTTATGTGATTACTTTTTTGGGGATTTGATTAAAGGGTTTTTGAGCAATTTTTACGGCTAGGCAGGTATGTCTATAAAAAATATATAAATAGCCTATTACAAGTAAAAAGAAAATTAAAATTTTTCACACTTTTTTAGGTGAGATATTATCTAAAACTAATTCTAAATAAATTATAACAAATCTTTTTTTTTTTTATCATCTATTTTAATTGTCTTAACAAAATAAGGCCAATTGGTTTATTTATTTGTATTATATCTATACCATTTTTAATTTATAAAGAAAATTGAAATATTTGCACACTTTTCTAGGTAAGTAATTACTTAAAAGTAATTCAAAATAAATTTTAAAAATCTATGTATAATTTTTAAACAATTTGTTTGCCATTTTAATTGTCCTAATCATTTAAAGATATTTATTTGTTTTCATTGGCCTTTAGAATCAATGTTTTTACTGCTTATAGAATTGGAGATTTTGTGTATTTATTTTCTTTTCTTCATCCTATTCAGGACAGCCCACATGAATCCTTGGCCCAGCTTGCACAGGTATGTCCTTTTCCCCCATTCTCAAGTACATACATGTGTTTGTGTACACATACATACACTCCCAAACAATCACATACACCCTAGATTCTTGATATGTTTTAAAGGAAATAAGTATAAAAAACAAGCTTGACTTTCATCACCAACTTACTTTATTAAATTAATGCTTCAGTCCTGGGAAAAACCTTTGTTAAACCATGAATTCTATTGTTTAGTTCTTGGTTAGGACGAGTTGAAAAAATGTAAACACACTTTTGTATGGTACACACAAACACGCGAAAAGGAACACGAACTCGGGGATAAGTTGATTTAGGCTTTAATTGGGCTTATCGAGGGATAGCAACGTAATCACAACCATGTCTCACTAGTCAGATAGTTAAATATTAGGTTTCACTTGAGTTTTGAATATTTTTGAGGGCAAAAACACAGAAAAATTGGCATACAAATTTACAGACGCTCGAAATTCGCTGACAAACGGAGCAGACAAGCACTCGCTCTCTCTCTCGCCGTTTCGCTTCCACATCGTTTCGTCCTGCGGGAGAGAGGCAGCTGTTCGAGTCCTGTGGCGAAAGGACCTTTTTGGGGGTGAGAGGGTTCTGGCAACTGTCAAAGTGACAGCCAGGCCTTCGCAGGGCGCAGGCGCCTGTTTCGCTCGGTTTCCAAATCGTTTCAAGGAACATATCCTGGGATTTCAGCAGGGGTGGCTCGTCCTGCCGCTCTCGCACCATCCTTCTCTAGAGAAACGGAGAGAGAGAGGGCTCTCCCTCGCATTTGACAATTACCTGGAGAATTGGCATTAGCCCATTTTCGTTGCGTTATAAATTGCGTTTGTCACTTTGGAGCATTCTCCGACTTTGGGACCCCAGCACACACGCATTTACAAGGGTGTGATTTTACATTTTCCCCCCCAAATCCACCCACCTGATTTTACCACCCAAAGGCCCCCTCTCCCCATGCCATGCAATTACATTTAACTTTCCTTGAGCAGCCTGCTGGCTCGGAATTAATTTTCGATTTTATTGTCAGTTAGTCAAACCCACTTGCTTCGCTGTCGCTGCGACTGACTCTGATTTAATTGAAACTGCATGAATATGCAATTTCGGGCTATAAATTGAAATCTCGATTTCTCTGCCCCCCCTTTTTTTTATAGCCTTTTGGAATTTTCACTTTTAATGGCTCTCAGTTGGCTCCTTGGCAGTTTTCAACACACACACACAACCCACATTTGTATAACTTATAGAACAGACTGGAGGCCAATGTGAACACCTGCACATATATATAAATAAAAAATTAAACCAAGAAAGCTGAGGAAATCAAAGGATGTGGGAGAAACTGGTGAACTGCATCAAGGGTAATGGCGGCGGGAAGACAAGCTGCCAGGTTGTCCAGCTGGCCGACCTGATGAAGCAGGTGCCCTCGAACCAGCTGAAGATGTTCCAAATGTTTGCCAAGAAGCACGAGGAGTACAAGGAGTAAGTGGGGGTTACACAAGTCGAAGGGGTTACAAGGAACATTTGATATGTATAAAAGGGGGTCTGATTTTGGGCGAACTTAATGAGTCGACTATCTATAAAAGGCCAGGTTGTTTCTCATTTAAAGACAAATTTTTCTGCAGCATTTTATGAATCAACCATTTCAATTTTGTTGACATAGAATAATTGCGTTTTTTTTTATTCATTTTTAAGGGGTTTCTCTTCAGCATGATACAAATTAAGATTTTTTTTTAATTACCTTAAAATTTTGGTATCATTGTTTAATCAAAATGCACTATTTGTGATGCCAGACCGTATTTTTCTTAAGAGTTCTCGGTTCTTATGATAATGCGTTGGGGTTGTTGAGACAAAAAGAAAATAACCGCGAATTCTTCAGAAGATACTTTTATGTAAGAAGGTTAGAAATATCCTGTGATGTTTCGAAACTCATAAGATTCTTATTTCACAGTGTGATATCTTAAGTAGGGCCCTAATCAGTAACCATAACATATCTTCGCCAGTCGAGTTCGCAAGTACCCAGAATCGTTGCCGCCAATTGACTGGGAGTACTACCGCCAGAATGTCCGCGAAGAGTTTGTGGATTGGGTGAAGGGTTACGAGACCAAGTATGATAAGCTTCACTCCGTCTTTGAGAATCGACACGCCATGGTGGATCACAAGCGCTACTTCGAGAAAGTGGACGAAGAGGCGGAAGTGGTTAAGAAGGCTATAGCCGCCTATAAGGCCGAATCAAACGAGAGAATCAAGAAGCTTACGGAAAGTCTAGAGTTCGTAAAGGCCATGCAGCCCTACGACCAAATGACCATGGAGGAATTCTGCTTTGCCCGTCCCCATTTGGCACCGGATTTCATCAACAAACCCACTTTCTGGCCCCACACTCCCGAGGAGCAAATGCCAGGTCCTTCGGATCCCGAGGCAGCAGCAGCTTTGCACCATGAGGAAGAACCGGAACCGCCAAAGAAGCCATCCCCTGAGAAACCACCAGAAAAGGGTTCCGAGGTACCTAAGCCTGCAGCACCTGTGGCTCCGCAGAAACCCACCGAACCAGCTATAGACACCACTCAGTTGGCTGAGAAGGCCAGTGGAATGGCCAAGGAATTGGTGGCCAAGGCAATTGTGCTGTTCAACAGTCTCAAGGAGAAGCTGTCGGGCCTGGCGAAGAATGTTCAGAAGAAAGCCGAAGCCGCCAAGGCAGCCCGTGCCGAAGCTTCTGGCAAGTCAGTGACTTCCACATCCACTCCCACACCCACAAAGTCCCTAGATAGTATTAAGGAACGCGAGTCCGCTCCAAATATTTGTAACCAAACCATTTTACGCAGCGAAGAGGAGGAAGCCAATCCGGAGGTCAAGGCCAGACATGCCAACCTATCCATCGAGGCAGATCCCTGCGAAGCCCAAGAAGAGAGAACCAGGGAGATAGCCAGGGCTCTGGAAAGAAAGCGTCAGTTAAAAGAGGCTGAAGAATACAGGGAGTACCAGAGGAGCAGGGAAGCCTGTAAGCCCAAAGAAGAAGAGCCAGTCTGCGAGCCTGATCCTTGTAAGCCGAGGGAAGAGGAACTCATCTGTGAGCCTGATCCTTGCAAGCCAAAAACCGATCCTTGCAAGCCCAAGGAGGAAGAAGACATCTGCAAACCAGATCCCTGCAAGGAGGAAGATCCCTGCAAGGAGAAACCTGAAAAGGAAAACGATTGCAAGTTCGACAAGGACAATGATGGTAACTTAGAGAACTCAAAGGAGCAGGAGCAGGTCTTCATCAACATAGCCAAGTGCAGCGAAGATTTGGCCAAAAAGAAGGAAAAGAAAACAGGAGAGCCTGGTAAACCTAAGGAAAAGGCGTCGCTGACAGAGATACCTCAGGGTTCGGATCAAAAACCCATACTGGGCATGCAGCTATCATCATCGAAGGATGCCAAAAAGGATCAGAAAGATAGTATTGAAGGGGCACACGAAGTGGGTCCTGTCTACACGGATCCTAAGCAACTTGCAGAACTGCTGGCCAAGGAGAAAGAAAAGAAAGAGCTCAAGGAAAAGATAGGGCCGGCTAAGATTGAAGATGCCATTAAACCCGAAGACGATAAACCACTTACCATCTATCCCAAGCTGGAGATAACAGCCAAACCCAAAACCGAAGACGTAGATGGGGCCAAGGAGTCGCCCAAGGATATGGCCAAGCAGGTGTTCAGCATGGCCTCGGGAGCTGCTTCTCTGCTGACAGAAGCCACAAATACCCTAGAGGACTTGAAGAAGAAGAAGGAGGCTCGTCTTGAGGCCCTCGAACAGGCCTATACCTCGGCTCAAAGACAGGCCCAAGGAGCTCTGGCCGAGGCTTCGAAAGCCGTGGAAGCCGCCAACAAGTTGGCCCAGAGATCGGCCGAAAAAACAGGGGAAGTGAGCAGCCGCGATAAGGAGGCCTTGGAAATGGCCGAAAAGCATGCCATTCTGGCCAAAATGCTGGCCAGTCGTGCCGTTGCCCTAAAGGACGAGATCGCCCGAGTTCTCAATGATCTGAAAAAGAAACAGTAATCCTTACTTTACATATTTCTAAATGATTTTGTACCACATTTTGTTTGTTGTATTTTCGTATTAAATTTTCTGTTTTTTTGTTGTTATCCCGTTCAAAGTTTCGCTTTCATTTGATTTCTAGCCGTTACGTTTGTTTTTATGCAAATTTTTTCAGCCAGCTTTGCTGACCAAAAGTTGGGCGACGGGCTATAAATTTTTTCTTTTCCACCAGCCTTGGTTTGCTGCTGAAAAGTTTTCTATTTGGAATTAGCCGGCGAAATGTGTGTGAGGCGCTCGCAGATTGCATAATTATGCTAATTTTGTTGTTTTTCCACCCGCCACTTGGGAAGTGTAAAAGAGTATATGGGAGTGGGTGCGGGAATGGAAAGAGGACATTAAACATGTTTTTAAATTTGTTTATGATGCACTATTCACTAAAATGAATTTTAGTTACTTTGCTGATTTACAAGTAAAAAAATAAGGATAGGCAGATAACTTTTTTTAAGGTTATAAAATAAATAAACTCAAAAAAATATACATTTTTTTAAATGCGAAAGGGTTTTCTTTTAATTAATAGGGTAATGTCTTAAATTAATGTATCGTTGTATTTCATAGGTAAAGGAACAAAATATTCAAAAAGCCCAACAGATAATTCTTTAGTTCGCAATATTCTGAAGAATTCGCGTTTTTCTATATTCTTATCTTGGGTCGCCAAAAACAAAGAATGACCAATATTCTTTGGAAAAACATCTTATATTGAACCCATTTATTTATATTTGTTTTTTTAAGAAATAAATGGTACAGTCCGCGCCATAAATAAACATTTTTATTTCCTTATACTACGAAACCGGACTTATTTAAGAACTGCTTTTAGGTACCCTCTAAAATGCTGTTATATCCTCTAAAATGCTGTTATATCCCATTTTTGTGCCCATTCACCTGAGAGAATAGGGTAAAAGGCAGTCAAGCTGGTCCGCTTTACGGATCCTCCACTTTTTGTTTGGCATTCAAAGCAGCCTTTCGCAAAGTGTTGCCTACATTTCGGCGCACCGCTTTCGCAATCAAACTCATTTGCATAATTAGCTAGTGCTGTGTGCGCGTGTGTTCTGCTGTGGGTGCGTGTTTAATTCCAGTTTGATAGTTTGTTATAAGCTTTAAGCTGAAACATTCCTTTTGTTCGCCCCAGAACAATGGGTCGGTCTGCTTTCTGGCGGACAATGTAAACAGTGTGCTGAAATCCGGCTTTAATTTATGTGTATTCATCGGCGTATACGTCCATGTAAATTTATTTATATATATTTGTTAACTTAAGCGGCGTTAAACAAGCCGTATAAATTCAATTTGAAAGCGCTTTGTCTGCCGCTCTTTGTGAGCTCTCATTGTATCCACCTTATCGCTTAATCGATTGCGTAGGTGACAAAAACATTTTGCCCGAGTGCGAAGGGATATTCGGGGTCTAATGTACCTTTTGGGACACCTTTTCTGGCCCCCGGTGGAATTTGCATATTTATTTGGGTTTTCAAACTGATTTTAAGACCCCCCCCCCAGTAAGGTTAGTCGATTAAGCTGAAAAGGATTATGCATGAGCTACAAAGTGCCGGGTGCGGGCTTAAAGTCAAAGCCGAGCCAACTTCGATGGAATTGGCCATTTGGCAGGGTCTGGACATTTTCCCCGCCACTTTTCACCCGCCGGCCAAACTTTTGCTGACTAGTCTCATGTGCTCGCTGACAATTTCCCGCTGTTTCTTGTTGCGGAAATATAAAATATTGCGTTTATGTTTATTGTTTTCTGTCTCTGGCAATTCCCAATCGAAATAGATTCTCTTGGCAAGCGCCTTGGCCCGCGAGTTCAACTGGCAGTGACCCAAGCATAATTATAAATCCTCGTGCTCCCAACGCGATTTTCCCCAGTCGGCCAATAACTTCGCCTTACGGGCATTACGAGTGTTTTTATTGCCCCCCCTGTGCTGTACTTGTTTCTTGTTTTTTAAGGTATGTGCAGCTGATTAACGGTGGGCTTTTATGGTTAGCTCGGTTTTTAATAGCCCGGCCAGGAATGCGCACAAAAGGGCCCTAATTAGCGGCATTTAACTAAGCCTCATGTTTGGCGACGTGATCCTGATTATTACAGCAACAGCAAATACAGGAACCCGGGCGCCATAAAGGACCCGACTTCACCCGACTTCACCTGAGTGCCCGAGACCCGGGGACATTGAAAATGTAAATTTTCTGCTCGCTCGCAGCGGGAAAGCCATATAGCCAGGGAGCTTGATTAGTGAACGCCACCGACTCCGGGACTCCGACTCTATACCTATCCGTGTCCGTGTCCTGGTCTCGGCGCGTGTCCCTCCACGAACGCACCAGGACTCGCCATCGTACCCCCACTTAACGACGTAGTTAGCGTTAGTTAACGTATGTACGTGATATCGTTAAACTTGGTCTAACGTTACCAGACCGCCATCGCATAATAAGTGTCTTATTAGTTATGCCGGTGTGCAGTTGGCAAAATGTTGGGAACAGACAGTATTAATAAAAAGAGAGCTTTTCTTATGACAAAAATAAAATAAAATTTATTTATTAATCGAATGTATGCTAAAATAATTGTCAGCTATGCATTCTCTAGATTTTAAAATACTTTAATTGACACAGAGCCCCAGCATCTAGCTTCATAAGCTAGGATAATATCAGATAGCTTTGAGTATTCTCTGCCGCCACACGCACAGTATACATCATTGCTCTCTTTTTTTTCATTTTGGAGAGCATCTTATATAGCTGTCTCGTTCTAAACCAGAGTAATTTCTCGCGCTATCTCCCTCTTTTTTTTCTTTTTTGATTTGAGAGAGCCTTTTAAGATTTTATCCCTATGATCAAACTTTCAAAATCATTAAATGAAAATGTTTTCCCAGTGTATTTGCGGGCTCCTGGGCAGGCAACCCGAAGCCCAAGGCAAACCCAGTTTTGGGACACGCACCACTAAGCTGGGAGACACTTTCCATGGCCAGGGGCAAGCCGAAACTTGGTCTCCCGACTGGCGTCTCATCAATGGCCAAATTCTGTTTGCTTGGCTCAACTGTTGCCCTGAATTTCAATTTGTTGTTCCCGGCCCCGCATGTGTGCACTGATATGTGTGTTTGGTACAGGAATATTCCTCAGTCCTCCAATTCGCTTCAATTAGCCAATTGCTCATGGTCCTCCTTGTACGGCTGCTGCCAATTGGCGGGCATTGATGGCTTTTAATTAATTCAAGGCAAATACTGAGGCCAGCCGGGCGGTTGTAAAGTTTTTGGGGCGCGCGGAATTCTTACGCCAGCAGGTCCTAAAATAACAAACAACCTGGAAATCTATTTTGAAGATAAAATTAACGCTCTTTCTGCGGCGGTTGGGGGAAAAGAAAATTGAATTCCAAACAGCCGGTGGGCCTCTTTTGGCAGGTGGGGTGCCGGTATATATATACAGTCAGCCACCCAGAAACGGTGGTGCTGTCCAGGTAATCGCCAGCGTGTAGTATTTGCTTTTGGCGCTGCTTGTTTATTTTTTAATTTCCTTCCAATTAAGCAACAAACAAGATACCGAAAACGAAACTGAGACTCGCTCCCAGTCCAGCACAGTGACTGCGATAAAAAAGCGACCGAATCAGCAAGAAAAAGGAAGAAAGGAAGCCACCAGGGGAATTAAATCAATTCGCGAGACCTTGCTCGAAAATTCATTAAAAAGCTGAAGGAGGACTGTTATATTTGTGGTGGTTTTTATACTCTCTCTAATGCCATCTGTATTATTATTGGATAAGATGTTTGGATGACCTAATGGTTGTACTACTTCTAGTAAAAGTGGTTTATTTATATGCTCTTTGGCCTCTCCTTAATTCGTCAGTTCTGTAAGGGTATTCAAAATTCGTTTTTCTAAAGACAGCTTTTGTATAATTTGGTAAAGCTATTTAATCAGATAAAATGCAAAGTGATGGAAGTTTTATGTTACAAGAATAATGGACTCTAGATATTGAAAGTATTTTTGACACATTAATTGATATGCCTAAAGTGGTCATCCTACAGAGCTAATTTATAAAAGTGTAATTTGTAAATTATATACCTTATTATAGTTACATTTTTGTAACATTTTTCTACCTTTTCTTTATTTGATTTTCTAAAAATAAGCTAGGTGGGCGCTACAAACTTTGAAGAGAATTTATTAGTTGCCCATGATGTGCGTAAAATGGAGGTATGTATGAGGCCAAACCTCCGTCACGCAGCCTCGAAAAAGGACTGAAAGTTGTCCCTGTGCATGTCATTACCTATGCAAAACATGTGCGCATTAATGAGGAATGTGCGCCGGGCCTCGCATCTCCTTTCAGCACGTACCCGGCCAGCGTTTTCTTGGAGCAATTAGGTCCTGTGCCGAAATACCCGAATATGCTTTCTTTTCCGGCACTAATTAGGCATATGTAAACGAGTCCTGCTGGCCAGCACTTAGTCCTGGCTAATGGAGGCCCATAAAGGTGGCTCGAAAGCCAGGTCACGAGCTTCTTGGGTTACATAGGAAAATTCTAACAGCAAGGTACCATAAAAATTGGTAGATCTCTTTTAAGCTGATTTTAAGCAAAATAAACATAAATGTGGTACAAAAATTAAACATTTTTTTGGCCTTTAAATATGGTTGATTTCGAGTTCAGAGAATAGAAAAGAATGCAAATTATTTAGTTATAGATTACGCACGTATATGGGGCTCTAAATTAGCCAAAAGGCAACAGTACGTATAAGGGATAAACCTTAAATCCAAATTTTACCGGCCATGGTCAACATATGGAGTATATTTAAGAGATTTGTTATGACTTTAATGTTCAATTAGCGAATTTTAACCATTCTGACACCACAGAATACATCTTTCAAGTAAAGACCTAGTACCATACTGACTACCAGTTAACCCAAAAGTAGGGACGTCATATGGGTAATACAGAACAAGTGACGCAACACACGAAGGACACTGAATTTACGTTCACAGAAATCGGGACCCGTGGATCCCTCGTCAAGTTCTAAACAAAGATGCATCACTTGCAGGCCATCTGGTACAGGAACTGGATGATCGATCGGGTCGGGCGTCCTGTCATGCAGTCCTTTAGCAAATAGGGAGGCACTCCATGCTGGGCCAGCATCCCGGTGCCGTGGGTGTCCAGGTGGACCCAGTCGGAGCAGGGAACCAGTTCGAAGAGGATGGCAGCGGCCAGGCAGGAGGAGGCGTGTCCCCTTCCCGTGGAGCAGATGTCGTAGGAGGAGAGAGGGGTCACTAGATTGCGGAAGTACTTCCACAGTGGCATGCGCCACAGCCTGTCTCCGGTGAGAGCTCCTGCCTTCTGGAAGTTCTTCCACAGGAAGGAGTTATTGGTCCACAAGCCGGTGGCCGAGGCACCCAGTCCTTTGCGTATACCACTGGCCATCGAGCCCACTTCCACCACCAACTTGGGCTTGAATGTCGACTGGGCGTAGAGCAGGGGATCCGCCAGCAGGACGGTTCCGGCCAGTGAGATGTCCTTGATCCTCATGGTCTTGCCGTTGAGCAGGGTGACCACATCACCCGGCTTGGTGGCCATTCCCGAGGGCATGTTCTCACACAGGGGCAGAACTGCGGATACATTTATGGGCAGGGATAGAGCAGCTGCTGCCCGAATGGCTGCCACACAGACTGCTGCCCCGGAAACTGCTCCTCGGTACTCATCCATGCCCTTCTTCGGATGCAGACACAGGCCACCGCTGTTGAAGGTCAGACCCTTGCCGAGCATCAGGATGGGCCGCTCCTCCGGCGAAGTGCCGCAGTAGCTGACCTCCAGAATGATGGGAGGCTCGCACGAGCCCTTCGCCACCATGAGAAACGAGTTGAGGTTCTGGGTCTCGATCCAATCCATCGATCGTACTTCCACCGAAACGCCACAGGGGCACAGTGCATCCACGGTGGCCTGGGCGAAGATAGAGGGGGTCATCTGGTTGGCGGGTGTGTCTGCCAAACGACGGGCCAAATTCTGGGACTCGGCCTTGAAGAGACCCCTGGTCCAGGCATCCTGATCCGTGGAGCCATAGAGCTCCAGCTTCGGAATGGCCAGGCGGTTCTTCTTGCGCTTGTTCACATTGTACCGCCACACGGCCATGGCAGCTCCTTCGGCAGCCTGCTCTGGGTACTCCATGCCGTCCACATGGCAAGTGGTGCAACCCTGCATCTGGAGGGCCCTTGCTCCGACGGCAGAGCACACCCTGACATTCTCCATGCCCTCGTCGATGACCTCCTCGGCATTGTAGCCAGCGCCTTCCTTGCCCAGGCCAACAACCGCCACGGCCCAGTACTCCTTGTCTATGTTCTGGAAGAGTCGACCCACTCCGAGTTCACCATTGAGTCCAGATTCCTTGATCAGTTCCGTGATCTTGCCGCTTACACGGTCGTCGAACTTTTCGCCACCCGGGGTAAGCTTCAGACCCTTGTCACCGTCCTTGGCATAGAGGCCCACTACAACGCCTTGCAAATTGCAGGTGTTGCAGCCCCCATCCTCGCCTTTGCACCTCACCTGGGGTTGGGAATAATATAATATTAAGTGAATTGTACATATATTTATTAAGTTTTTAACATAGTAATTTTTGTTAAATTTTACAAAATTCTAACTACATTTTTCATATGAAAATATCTGAATATTCGCCTTGAAAATTTATTCAAGAATAGATTACTCTCGAATAGAAAGAGCAAAACACTATAGCAACTCTCCCGAAGAGAAAAAAGAGAGTAATAATCCAGATGGCGACTGAACTTACTTCACTTGCCCCATTTTTAATGATATATCTAATTAAAATATCTCACCTGCTGGAAACCTGGTCCTTTGGCAAGGACAAGTGCCCTTTGGCCCCTGAACAATCCCAAGGTGGAGCGGCGCATGCAAGAGATCACCTGCGATCGAGTCATTTTGTGCAGCAATTTGGATCAACTTCGCTGGAAATTTTCACCGATTACAGAGAGTTTCTGAGTACTTTTACAATAATTTAGCAACGCGACCGAGTGGGTGTAACAGTTAAGCGAATCAACTGCTAAATACTGGACTGAAAAATAAAATACAAAAATCGGGTTTTTATTAAAAAAACTAAGGCAGTGTTCGCTCCGTTGAGCTGGAATCGAGAAACTGAACTAAGGAAAATCAGGGACCAGATGACATGTCGTTCTTTTCGATTGGCAGTTTACTAGGATCACAAATCTTTTATTGTGTAAAACTTCACATACAACTCTTGGCAAAACGGGATATAAAAGACTTCAGAGCTGTCATCAAAGGAATTTATTTTGCCAGGAACAACCTGGCCGCACTTGAAACTTTATGTGATGATTAAATTTGCAATTATCTGCAACAACAGCGGCAACAACAAGTGCATTTCTGCAGGCGACATAATGAAAAAGCGAATTGCAGAAGGGGGTAAATGCACATATATATAAAAAATTGCAACGAAGCCGCAGACGAAACACGTAAAAGCAATAAAGCAATAAATTGCCCAATTTGAAGCACTATTGTAGCCAATAATTTGCACAGCCACTTGGCCGGTTCTCTGCTGCAGAAACCCTCCTGCCAACCAGCCCGAAATCCGGCCCACTGCCACCCACCGCCCGAAACCCTACCCCCCACCACCCACCGCATATAATTTTCAACAAAAATATTCACATTTGTCAATGTCGCGTGATTGATGTGGTCGAACGCATTTCCGCCGCGCCGAGTGGGCCAGCCAACGTGCTGATGGGCCAAATAAAAAACAGCCAACGCGCAGTCACAGAAGGAGAAATACACTGAAAAAAGTAGGATCAGCTTATAAGCTAGATGTGATCTTTAACGAGAAAGTTGATGGTTATGTTACTTTCCAGACCCAGAAAAATCAGGTGAAGTAAAGTAAAGTGTTCTTGAGTTAAGCAATTGACTTCTCACCCTTCTGAGATTAAACTTTCTTGAAATCAAGATGAAAGTAATCTCAAGTTCGTTTTTTCAAGATGAAGCTATCTTGAAAATACAGTAGACATTCGACAGTAAAATTAAAGATTTTTACTTTGGAAAAACCGCTTTAAATATATTAAAATAAATTTTTGTAAATGATTAATAATATAACCAAATTTGGAATATATCATTTGGTAATATTAATAGATCACGATTTTAATCTTTTATTTCTGTCCAAAAGGGGTTGGGAATTATAATGAAATTGGTTATTTGAAAGTTATATTCGCCGTATATTCAAGAATTTTTTTTACAAGATTTGTATATTATAGTTTAAGCTTAAGTAATCAATTAGACATTTACAAACATTTGCTTGCTCTTTTTTCGCTCAGTGCTCGTACTGACACATACACACATGATTACACTGGCAAGTAGGCGGCGCAAAAAACAAGCAAAAACATTCATTTTTTGTACACAAATGAGTGTGCAAGGAGGATGTTGAGGCCAGGACATGGCCATTGCCATGGTTATATGTAGCTACGGCGGTGAATCTGGACCCGAATCTGAACCTGAATGTGGGTTGTGGATGCGTCTGTGGGTTTGGCCATTGGAATGGGCGTGTTGGCGACATTACGCGATTTCACGCATGATTTCAAATTAATGACAGCCCAGGGAGCCGAGTACACCTTTAAGTTAGCATGGGGGGAGCCAAATTTAAAATGTCCACCCGCACAGGATGTTTAATTTCCTAAATGCATAAATCTCACTAATACGCCAAATCTAAATCTCATGCGGTTAACGCTTTTTTCGGGGGTGGTGCGTGCCGCATCCGAAAATCATAAACAAACTTCAAAGAGGACAATGGCCAAGGAGGCAGGGCCCGAAAAGCGTTTTGCAGCTTATTACGCACGGTAACCAGTAAACTGGGTGAGCTGGCATCCTGGCATCCTGGCATCCTGGCAACACCGCAACAATTCAGTTTGGCTGGATCTGATGGCCTCGTGGGTGGTGGATGGCTAGCAGGAGGCGTTCAGCCGGCTTCTGAGCCCCCAAACACACGTAACGCGTTCGTTTCCATTGCCATTTCCGTTTTTTGTCCTCAAAAACACCAAATGCCCCACATAACACACCTAACTTGGCTGGCTTTTGGGGAGGGCAAAATGGCTGGTCCATGGAAGATTCTTTCACAATCGAACCCTCACCTTCTGCTCGGTTATTTGTTTGCCTTTGCCACAGAATATTGCCAATTGTTGCAGCATTGATGCAAATTTATTGCCTGCCGTCTGCCTTTTGTGCGCCTTTGCAGATTAAAAGAGATCCCAAAACTGATTTGGTGCTTTAACCTTAATTCAAACATGAATTGACTTTAGGTTTGCTATGGTACTGCCATAGAGCAAAGAGCTAATCGTCTAAAATATTTTGGTTAAGAAGAATTGCAGGTAGTTTTATCGCGACTAACTTTAAGTTAACTTGTGCCTTAACATCTTGAAATACTTCAATGGTATTAAATTATTTAAAATGCTTTTCAAAATTGAATCATTGAATCAGTATATTTCCGGTGGTTTTAATCTATATACTATATATTTATAGTTAATAAAAACCCCGATTTAATCGCGGGCGATGGTGAAAAAAACATATTTTCAACAAGGACGGAACTGTCTTATCAAATAAATAAAAACAAAGTAAAAATACCCTATGCATTGGTATAAAAAATAATAACATATACTCCTACCTAGATTACTTTTGACAATTTTATTAATAAAGAACCTCTGCAGAAACACTGTGATAAATAAAATGCTTAACCAGAACACATGTATCTCTCGTCATATGAAATGGTCTGCGCAATCCACTGAGTAAAGCTTAACACATTGGTGAAGACGGTTATCCCTCTGCAATTTTCCGAGCCACTACTAACAATCCCGACCTGAGCATGGATCTCTCTTTCGTCATAGTAAACCGTCGTTACGAGCGGCCCACCGGAATCTCCGGTGCAGGCATAGGTATAGTTATTTCCGGCACAGATATGGGTGTGATCGACGTTGGGAGCATGTTGATCGTGACAGATTCCCCTTTCGGTTTGGGTGAGATTGACGGTTTGGAGCCTGGGGCTAACCGAATACATTTCTGTAGCACCCCAGCCGGACAGAGTGAACTCCTTAACCGCATCCACATACCAATACCATTCATCCGGATTTTCATGCATTAACACACATATAGGTCGTATGGTCTCTGTGGATAGAGAGATTTTTGAAACTTTTTTGAAAGAAGATTTTGACTAGGCCAGGGGATTACCTGTGAATACCACTGACTGGTTCAGTTTTAGCAGAGCTATGTCATGGTTGGCAATCGACGTGTACCGCGGGTGTGTGTAGATTTTAGTAACCGTGTAATCTCTGTAAGGTGGGGCACATACAAAGCGATTATAACAGTCTGGTTCTGTGGTCCAATCGTACTCGCCCAACCGAGCCAGTCTGCAGAAATGAAACAGGAATTAGAAACTAAGTTTTCATAAAATCTGAGTAGAGTACTAACAATCGATTGGGAGTGGGAAGAACACAATGTGCAGCGGTTAGAACAAAATCTAAGAAGAATAACTTAGTTAATAATTATATAATATGGTAGGTATTTCTATAAACAGAAACATATTGATTGTCTTTTTAGATATAGAATAATAATATACAAACCCTTCGTAATTAGAGAACCTCCGCAAATAAATACCCTTTGATCATGTAGAAATACCATCCATGGAGCTGAGTTCAGTTCAGCAGTGGACCCTCCAACTATTCTTCTTTGAATTGGGCTCAAGCCACATTGTGGATCAAGTAATTTGGCCGAGCCGTGCAAAACTTGGTTGACGATAATCAAACAAAGCAGCACAACAAGAGTGCTCTGCATCATAAAGCTTTTCAAATGAAACTGAACGAAACCCGCTTATCACTTTGAAGAAGAAATAGATTCCGACTTATCAACAACCCCGCTTGACCTCTTTAATCGAATCATCATCGAAGTTCATCGCATAAGTATATACTTGATCATTAATTCATTTATTTAGTTGTTGTGTGCGCTTTAAAAATACAAATTCATAAATAATACATATATAAAGTGGTTTTTATTATTTCGTTGTGTTTTTAAACCATTTTTTTCACTTATTAAGAGCTGGCATTGACAACAATAGTTTGGTAGATCCAGTTCGAGTAACTCAAAATATTCGTAAATACTGAAACGCCTTGAAAGGGTTTTCGCAGATGGCTTACGATGCCGAACTGAAAGAAACGTCTACTGAAGCCATAGTTCACCATACTTCCCAGGGGTCCACCAGAATCGCCCTTGCCCACATAACGTTTACTCTCGCCGGCACAAATGTGGGTACGATCGACGACATAGCCGTACCAGGAGCGACAGGTCAGACGATCAATCTGGGGAACTTTGGTAATCTGCAGTTTCTCGCTCACATCTGTGTAATTCGTGGCACCCCAACCGGATATAATGAAGTAGCGAATGGAGTCCAGATATCCTTGCCATTTGGGGTTCAACATCACGCAAATCGGTCGAATGCTTTCTAAATAAAGAAACTTCTTTGTGGAGACTGATGAAAGGGCGGAGGGACTTCCATACCTGAGTATATAACGTTCTGGTTAAGTTTAACCAGAGCTATATCATAATAGTGGGCTGTTTTGTAGTACGGGTGTACGAACTTTTGCATCACCCAGTATTCTGTAGGTGCCGGTGCACAATCGTAGTTATCGCAATCAATGCGTCGACTTGAATCGTTCTCCCCCAGTCGAACAAATCTATAACGACAAATGGTAGCTTTATTATCATCATAATCATATTTTTATGGCATTTTAAAATATCACTCACATTGTAGCAGTTTGATCCCTAAAGCAATGAGCAGCTGTCAAGACAAACCCTAAAAAGAAGTTAAGAACTTAGTGAATTGATAAATATTGCAGATCGAGCTTAAGGTTAAAGTTTCTCTTTGGATTTGACTTATATAAACATATTTCTTAAGTATTGAATTTTTATATTTTTATACTTGTAATACGAACAATGACTGACAAGCGATCCACCGCAAATAAATCTGGGGTTCGTATGCAAATATGCCATCCATGGGGCAGACATCAGATCAGCATCTTGGCCTCCAGTTATTCGGTAAGAGTACTTTGAAGAGCCACAATTGGTATCCAGAAGGTAAGCCAGTCCTGTGTAAATTCGGTTTCCAAGAACTAAGGAAGCCAGTAAAACAGCGCACAGGGATTGCTTCATCTTGGAGCATTCGAATGCAACTGATGTAAGTAAAATTCCGAAGTATTAAAGGCGTACTTATCTGTGAGTCAACAGATTCCCCAGAATCAGATTGACATTTTATGCTCTTAAAGGAGGAAGTGCTGTGGCATTCTTAGTTAATCTCTGGTTGTGAATCATTCGTTGGAATAAAATATTTTTCGATTTACTTGGATCTTTACGAATGTAATGTATTACTTATTTGAGGGAGTCAGTTTAGCAAAAGTATCTGTCAAATATTTAAATTTACCATTATTTATAGTTTTATAAAATATTTTGTACATGCAACATGATTAATGCCACTTAATTAGGTTTCCCTTTTAGTTTTCCTGAAGTGCCACATACAATTTTAGAAATAATTTATAATCTTTATTAGCTTTGGCTTGAGTACAGTGTTTGCCCAGACAAATACTCCGTGGTTTGCTTTAATGAAGTGTGGATTTCTTCGATTCGAAGTTGTGGGTGTATACAAACATAGGCATGGAATTCTCAGAAGGCTCGTAAATTTTCCAAATGCATAAATCACGCAATTGAATTCTAATTTTTCGGCTTCTGCAGACAACAGAACAATGTAGCTCGGGTTGCCTGGGACTGGGAAGGGAAATGCATTTCGGGCCAGAATCAATCATTATTTTTAATGCACAAATGGGAGCAATTACAGTCAGTTTGGGCCATACAAAAGAATGTCTCACTTGATTTATCGAGGTTTGGCCAGTGTTTGTTGACCATGCATCTTGTTTATCATGTGCGAAGTCGCTGCTTTGAATACTGAGTACAGATAGTAGCCAGTGTATTTATCCCCGGTGCTGGTGAAAGTAAGAGTGGGCAGTGGAATAAAACTAATGGTATAATAGTATACATTTTTAGAAAAAAGAGGTAAGTATTGCTCAATCAAGTTGCCCCTTACTCACTAAAAATAAATAAAGATAAGCTTATAGTAAAATTATAAAATAAAACTGTCCTAAGTTTAAGATAATATATATTTTGTTAATTTATTTACTTGAACAAACAGGTTGCTATCATAAAGATAGATACATTTCCCACTGTGTAATAGTTTCTACGGTCTAAATAGTTGATGAGCCGGGTGACAGTCTTCAATTAGCACCTGGCACACCCCCTCTGCAGAAGACAAAGGCAAATATTGTGCGCACAGCAGTATATAAGCAATATCTGCTCTTAAAAGTCTAATAGTCGCATAATGGCTTTCTCCACCTCCGTGTCGGTTATTTTTCTGATCTCCGCTATCGGTTGTTGGGTCTCAGTTTCTGGGGACTTGCGAGCGGATCTTAAGGATTTTGTAGCCCTGGTTCCCCGTCGAAGAATTGGCTTTATCGCCGCCAGATACTATATCTTCGATCCCAAGTTCCGTCAGGCAGTCGAGTTTGTGCGGAGCGATGACTTTATAACGACCTGGAAGCAAGTGCGAGCCGCTCCCGACTTTGTGGATATCATTAACTATCTGACCGAGTACGGTTCGGGCTTTGATATCACAACTCTTGTGGATAGTTTGCCCAACCGACTGCGTGCCTATCAACTGTCGCGCACTGTACCCGTGGAACTTATGCTGCGCCGCGATTTGACTACTTTCCTTCGGGATGTTATTCAAAGTTTGCCAAGGACCAGAATCTATTCGCTAATGTCACAGAAAATGCGACAGAGCAGCGAATTCGCCAAACTCTACAAGTCTCTACGGAATCCAGAGTTTAAGGAGCTAGTGCAGCGTGCCAGGGTTAGATATACAATATATATAATTATAATACATTTTGCTATTTCAATAATATTTTATTTTCAGCGTTCCGGTCAACTGCAAGCGCCAATAAAGAAATTGAATCAAAAAAGCATAAACGTTGATGAACTAATCCAAGTCCTCTTTGAGGTAATCAGTTGGGGTCCTCAGATTTCTTAGACTGTTTAATTTATAAACTAATCTATTTTAAAAATATTATTATTTATTAATAAATATTACTTGTTATGCATCATATTAACGAAGCATTTATTAACTAATATCTACATAAAAATAGGTAATGAATTTTACCCTGAATTCAAAATGGTTGAGACTGTAGAGAAAGAGTAATAATAAGGCCATTTCTTATCAGCTATGAGTAATCACATTTTTTTTATTTAATTCCTTGCTATAAAACAGTAAAAAATTCTTAGAATTTCAAGATTTCCGACACAACAATTAATAGGTATATGTAATAATCTGTTTGCTACCATTAATATTATATTAATAAATCAGCTTTGGCATCTTTAACAAAAATTGTGTTCAAAGGAGAATAGAATAGAATATATATTTAGTAAGTAGTAGGGAAAAACTTCATTTATTGACTGCTATAAAGTATAATTTCTTCATGGGTTTTGGGAATTTTAAGAATAAATCAATACGACAAATCAAAATGTGGTGTAAATATAGCGTTGCACATCCATCGCAAAGCATTGACTTGTGGGGCTCGGTTGCCATCTTTGAGCCTCTGATGTGTGCAGTCAGTAGTCAGTACAATGTGGAAAATCAGCAGAAAGGAAAATGCTCATCGACACATGCTTGCACACACGCACAATATGCCATCATTAGTGCAACTGGAAACCAGGTCGTTTTCCGATGACAAAAATCCCCAGGAATGCTTCATTGATTCGGCTTTTGGGCCCAGTTATGAGGCCTTGCAGCCATTGGGCGCCCAAAAGTCACACTGACAAGTCGGTGCTAAATTTCAGCTGAGTGAAGGATTTTATACTGTCGTGCATAATTTGTCGACATCGACATAGTTTTTATGGCTGGCAGTTGCAAGTTTATTTGCCACAAAATGCGGCCATATAAGCGTTGCCAAGTTTATTTCGAATCAACCAAATTGCACTGTTGCTGCTGTTGCTGTTGGTGTTGCAGGCATTGCTGCTGAATATGCAACAAAAGTTGTTGCACTCGCAACGCCCACCACACACATGGCTAGCTGGGAAGCCAAGTCAAGCCGATCCGGCACGGCCCACATCATTTTGCAGCAGTTTTTGGCTGACAGAGATGCAGAGGCGGCGAACGGGAACGTCCGACCCCCTGCGGCTCCTCTTTTGCTCCCGCCCCTGCCCGTGCCACTCCTGCTGCTCTTGCTGTAACCCCATTTTGCTTGACATTAATTTTATGCCATGTTGCTGGCGTGCCAGCGGTCCAAAACGCGCTTAAATTGTCGCATTTGTCTTGCCGTTTTAAGTTGGCTGTTGCTGCTGCTGCAGTTGCTGTTGCTGTTGTGCTGCTGCTTGTGCAGCTCCTGCTGCATTGCATAAACTTTTGTGTAATCCTTTCAATTTGTTGCATACTTTTAGGCGGAAATTAAAATAACAAGCGCTACGTGGTGGCTGCAGCACTCGCAAAAAATGTAAGAAGGCCACATTAGAATGTTTAGCTTAGAACTTACCTTTTACATTTACATTTTAAACTTATTTAAAATGATTTTGAATGAGGAGTGAGTTTTGTTTTATTCAGCAAAGATTTTCATACACTGTATTAAAAAAAAATTTAAAAAACCTTGTAAGCAGTATGTGCAAGCAAACTAATTCTTTATAATCCACATACTACTTATTTAACTTAACTTACATATTTCTCAATCCCAACGTTTTTCCATTGTCTCTTTTGCATTCTATAAATCTATTTTTTCGGGAAAGAAATTTAGTTGTAAGCATTGAGCAAAAAATACGATATTTTATATATATGTATTGATAAGTGTATTAAAGCCTTACCAAATATTTTTTCCCCAACTGGAAAGCTTTGTAACTCAAATTTTTAAGTGAATAATTTTTTGGTAATCCTACCTTAAATAAAATAGAACTAACTCTATTAAAATAAATTCTTAAATTAAATTTTTTTTGAAAATTTCTGACTCAGACTAGATATATTTTCAAATGTAGTATATTTAAAACTCGCGTATTATCAAGTCATTTTATAAAAATCAAATGTGTTTTTTCTCCTTCACACTTTTTCTTGAGTGTGTTGACTTGCTTAGTTACTGGCCCGGCATTTGTTGGGAAACTTGGTCTACACGTGTTACACCGCACACTCTAGTTCATCAATTAGTAACCTAGACAATGTTGCTCCCTATCTGCTTCTGGTGCCTTGGCTTTTCAAGTCCCTCGGATTTCCTGCCCCTCGAGCTTCATTCTTTTCCCTGGGAATGCATTCATACAGCTGGAATTTATGCTACGAATTTTCGGTAATGAATTTTGCAAAATAGTTAAATTGAATTTTATGCTACGAGGGCCTTGTTATGCCAACTCCGTGTTGTTGTCATTCGGCATCAAGTAAAAGTAAATAATTGCTGCTTAAAATGCTCGTCAGGAGTTGGCCATGCACTCGTACTGCTCGTGCTGCCAGCTAGCTGCTACTACCCCATTCGTATTTTATTTTCATGCTTGGCCAACAGCCCTTTGGCCCTTTTTTCGGGTGGCCAGAATTTTGAGTGGCAGCAGCAGCAGCAGGAGCAGAAGCGGTCGATTTGTTTTTTGCTCCTTGGGCGGCAGACTCGTTACCGCCTTAACTGCAATATCAGTTACAGGAGTCACTGCTGCCGTTCTCTATTTCAAAGCGGTGTTTTCGGACCCCTCAGAGCCCCACATTGCCCACGAAATCCCTCGAATCCATTTCCATCCTGTTCACTGGCTGCCGGTTATATTTCGACCAGATTGTCTGTATTTGCGGTTTGTGCGTACGTGACATGGATGTTCGTTCGTTCGACTGGCATGCCCGCTTGCTTAACAATTAGTTTTAAAATGCTCCAGGACACATCCAGTTCTTGTAGTCCAGCTCATCCTCGTACTCATTAGAGCTGGGGGGAGTTGGCCCCTGCCCAAACCCACTGCGTAATCCGTTGCCCAAATAAAGCCCCCACTTCCACGTCCACCGCTGAAAACCGAAGCGAAAAAACATCTAGGAAAATCGAGAGAAAAAACGGGGAATAAAAATCAACAACAACAATCAATGTTGTCCCGTAATCAATTAACGATTTAACGTTCGTCTAGGGCTGGTCAACTGGTCACTCTGTGCGCCGTCAGCATTTGGCGCCGCATCTCCCAGACCCGCCCCCCTTGCCGCCCACAGCCACCCCTTTGGATAGGTTTTGTTTGTGTATGCGTTTGGGGTCGAAGGTCGGGGGTCATGTTGACAGGGGCTGCATGAACACGTCATCGAGGCTGCGTTTTGGGGGAGGCGCGATTGTCTTTGTGTATGCAAGTGCACTGAAGAAAAATATTAAAAAAGGTCTTCATCCTAGAAATAACTTAGTCGTGCACCAATTTCAAATAGTGTCCGCCGAAAAGTATGCCATAAAATATTTGACTTTTCGACTTAATAATTCTCAAGTGGTTATTTCTGCTTATGGCTTATAAACCATTTATAGTCGAAAAAGGGAATTATAATGTAAGAGAGCTCTCAAAAGCTCAATAAAAGAATTAACTATATCTTGAAAGGGCAAGAAGGTCATTAACCGAACTTCAGTTATATTTGGTTGCTCCGGAATGTATGCAAAAAGATATTCTTTCGTTTCGTGTTATAATTCCCAAGAGCTTATTTCTAAGATATTTAAAATTGTTAAAATTGTTAATAGGGAAACTTCAATAGGCTTACCTGATCTGGTTTATTGGGTTGGAAATCAAAAGTTTTATAAACTATTTGTTTGAGTGTGCAAAGTGCAGAGACTGACAGGGCTGTCATCTCGCTGGAAGATCCTCTTAACTCCTCCACTTTCGGCATGGGGCGCAGTGAGCGCAACTCCAAGCGAAATTCGATAATCTGCAAATGGCAATCTCATTCTTGATTGCCTGCGTACCACTTCCATTTGAAACAATTATTCCGGGGCGTTGGCAACCCTGCCGCCCGGCCGCCCTTCCACCCTGCTTCGCCTGCAAAAGTATTTGTTGGGGGCTAATGTGATTACTCCTGTCATTATTTCGTCGCTACATCCGTCTCTTCAATGGATCCGCACACCACCGTACGGCCCCAGCCCGCTGCCATTAAATTGACCACCGACTGGTTGTCTCCCCTCTCCTGTACCTATACATATATATATATATCTATACGCAAACGTTTACTTTTGTGTGTGCGTGTCTGTGTGCATTTAACTGCACGTTTTCAAACTTTGACCCGCACTCCATTCCGAAACTCTGTCCATGGGTCCTTCCATCCGTGTTCTGGGGGTCTGCGGGGCTTGGGGTTTGATTGGTTATTGACTTTTAACAGAAAAATTGATGTAATGCAATTAGTTTTACAGCTAAACCGTTTGATGATTGTGCAACAAAAACAAAAACAAGAGCGCTGTGCTAAACGAGCACTTTACAGCCAACAAGAGCTGTTTAATGGTGCTGGTTGACGGAGGGTTAAGTTGGCTGGGATGTGTATGACCGTCGCGCATATAGAAGTATCGGTGTTTGTCCAGGGTGAATCATGTACTGGGGTGAATTCCTAACCCAAACGAACTTTACTTTCATACAAATTGATTGAATTAATTAAAGAATTAATTTATTCGGGACTGAAATGTCATGCTAGGTGTCTAAAAGAAGGCAATCAAATACTTTAAGATCAGAAGTACTTTCAATTCATTCGGAAATTCGAGTACCCTTTACTTGCAGCATACTTTTAGGGAGCCAACATTAATTATGAAATAAATTTAAAAGCCTCGTAATCTGTGCAGCTTTCCCCAGTAAAAAGGTGCCCGAAAATTAACCGAGAGATTTAAAATCACTTGCAGCTGTGCCTAAAAGTAGGCAGTGAAATACCTGATTCCACCCTAATTTGTTACTCAAGAGCTCCTCACCCTTATTTCCCTTCTCTGGAACGTTACATTCTTATTATTAATTTTTAATTATAATAATTACGTAGCCAACGAAGATTAATGATGCATTATTATTTTCCTGCTGTGCACTGGTAACCAATAAAATTTCCATTTCCATTTCAATCAAACTTTTGCAGCTGAATTCAGCTAAATGCGTTACAATTTTCTAAAGCTACCATTTCCCCGCAGAGCCATGTTCGAATTTTCCGAAATTATTAATTAAGCCGAGGGCGGCTATCAATTACACGCGTGCTACAAAATTTAACCATAACGCGGAAATTCGCCGGGGCAATAAGACCAAGATGAAAAGCGGGAAAATAACTACGGCTACAGTGGCAACAAACCCGAATCGAAATGCCAGTACATATGCGGCCAAATGAAGTGAAACATGAGCAAAAAGGGAGGCAATAAGGGTAGTTGAAATTTATTACAGTTGTACGAAACAAAGCGTAAAATTTTTGCTGCTTAATTGAAAAATATAAATTGTTGGCACACACACACACGCTGATGCGTGTGTATGCGTGGGTGGGCAAATGAGCGTGTGTGTGTGCGGGCCGGAAGTAGAGTCAAAAGCAGAACAACAACATTAATAACGCTGCCAACGGAAATAATAAAATCCATTTTAACGATGACGCCAAAAATGAAATAAAGAGGAATCGCACAAAAAATATACATAAAATGGCTCAATATTGTGGCAGTGCCAGTCATAACTGTAACTGTTAAATGGTCTTAATGGGCTGCCGAACTTCCAGCGCAAGCCAATTACTTTCCTTTCAGCTGGAAAAGTAAAAGTCTGCTCGGGAATAACTCAAGGGTTTATCCCTTTTATAACTCACCAGATTATTAACTTTCGAACTTCAACAAGGTAAAGTGAAAATCATCTTGTAATTGGTGCCTTAAGTATTAACAATTATGATGATAAATAATACACAGGAAAAAATTTATAATAAGATAAACATTTGACATTTCCCACTTATTCTGAAGAATTCGTCATCTTTTTTTTATTAATAAATAAATAAATGGTAGTGCGGAAATCATTAAATTTTCTAGATCTAAAGAATTCGCATTCTCTTTTTGTTGAATAAAGCCACTAGATCAGTTTAGACAGTTGGGTTCGACATTATTTCTTATGTATTTCCTTACGTACATAAATATATACAATTAGATTACATTAGATCATGGAATTTAGTTAATCGGTTTTTTCTCAGTGTGTATATAGCTTTAAAAAAGGGAAAGTCTCATGCTTGGAAAGCCCCTACCTGATCTTCAACTCATCATCATCCATCCCCGTCTCAGCTCAGTAATTTACAAGCGGAAAAACGACAATCAATGCGGGTCAATATTTGCCAGTAGTAAACAGAAACACCAACGGGGAAAAAATGGTAAAAATCACACATACCCACGGCCAAAAGGCAAAAGAAACCGGCAAAAAGTCAAGTGCAAACAAGGCAAAAAAAATAAGGAAAAACCGGAAAATCGAGCGACAGGGAGGTTAAGAAAATGCGACATGCAGGTAGCATAAATGGGTTAAAAAAAATACAAACACAAGCACAATTATCACGACGTCCGCTGGGGGAATCCTTTGATGATGAGTACATCCTGCACATCAAAAGCCAAAAATAGAGCAACCAAAAGGCCAGCGGGTCGAACAGGTGAATCCAGTTCCTGGGGGCAAAAAGGATTCAAAATGGGCAAAAACGTAACGAACAAACAACGTGCCCCGATGTCAGCCACACAAATTCCATCTCTCTATGCGAGTGGGTGCCCGTGTGGTCCTGATTGAAGCTGTGCCTCCGATGGAGGCCACCAGACATTTGGGCACCCACAAAATCCAACCCCGAGCCCCAGACCCAAAGGAAGCAAAAAGAACACACACATCCCAATGGACATACATATGAGCATAGGTAGAAAGGCAAACACGCCTTGACTCTCGGTCAGATATTCTGATTTGTTTGAGTTTCTACTTTTCGAGGCTTAACAAATTAAGCGCTCAATCTGTAGGCCACGAAACGCAGACGGGGAAATCCTGGAAAAAAGAAAATCAAGGGAAAACTAAAGGCCGACCAGCAGACCAGGTTATCAGTCGATGAAAAAACCCAACACCCAAGTAGCTGTGTAAAAGGCCAACAGGGGAAACAAAGCCAACAGTAGGTACTAATCACCATCACCCCATCTGCAGGGCAGACTCTATACAATAACTAACTATTGGCAAGCCCATAACAAAACACTAAAGCACACAGAGAAAAAAGAGGAACTTCTTTGGTGAAGAATACTACAATTTGGGTTTGTAATATAAGGAAAATCTTATTGGATTAAAATGTAAACTTATCTGCTATCTACTAATAACCAACTTTATTTTATTTATTTTATTTTTAAGGGTTGTATGCCACAAGAACTAGCGTAAATTAATGCTATTAATTTTATTTACGATTACAATTTTGTGCTAGTATAATAATTAATTTTAAGTACGGGAGTAGTTTAATTAGTTTAATTTTATATTTTTCATTGTTGGTTTTTAAACAATAAATAAATATTTTTTCACATACATTTTTTTTTAGAAAATATATGTAAAAACCAGTACTAAATAGTAAAAATTCTTAACTTTAAGCAATATTTATTTAAATATATTTTTTTATACAATCTTCAATGAAAAATATAATAGAATTTCGTTTGTAAGCCATTATGAAAAGATATTCATGGGCGTTACTTCAATAAAAGTTATTTAAAATAATTAAATATTTTTCTAAAAACAAAAAATGGCTGTTTTTGGGTATTTTGACTTTTATTTTTTGGTTTTATGTTAATAATTAAGCAGCTTTTTAATTTAATTTTAATTTAATTTTTCCCCATCGAAGCAATATTTATTCAGAAAAAAGCAAAGCGGAAATCGCTGCATTTTAGTTGACAGCAGCGGCGACAGCGATTGAAGTCAACTCTTCGTTAGTTCTGTTTGTTGTGGAGCCACCGCCCACTGCTCAGCACCACCCACTGGCACCCACTACCTCCCAGAACCACCCACTGGGACTTGCGTGAACCACCTGCGTGTGCTGTCGACATTCTCCATTTGTTTGCATTCCGTATGCGGGGGTGTGTGTTGTTGGCTCCTCGTTAGTCCTGTCGGTTGATTTTCCCCTTTCTCCTTTCCCATTTCTCCGCTCGGGAGCTAGTTTTGATGAATTTATTCGCTAAACATGTTTATTATTTGCCAGCAAATCACACAGCAATTTGACAGTTTTAAAAGTTTACTTGTGCCAGTTGATGTGTGAAAAAGGAGCAACATGCTCGAGGGCAGAGGGGGAGGTAGATATGTATTTTCGTGTTTTGCCGGGCTTTTCTTTTGCTCCGCTGATTAATGGTTACCCACAAAGCTCTGGCAGCCAAATTCGTTTGGTATTCAGAGCACAGTCGCTTGTGCTGCCAAATCAATCTGCCACAGTTTCACTTGCCCCCCTTTTGGAGAGGCAGCCCGCAGAAGGCGGGAGTTTCCCTGGCAGCGATGTTAATATTTTAAGCTGCGTAATTAATTTAAAACCTTGTAATTAATAAATAACACCAGCGTGTAGTGGGCGGCATTTGCCACCCGAAATCGTTTCGAGAAACAGATAAGCGGTAATCATTAACACTGCGGCCAGTTTGGAGGCTGTTAATGGATTTTACTGGCTTTGCCTGCGGGTTGTTGCTGCTGCTGTCTCTGGCGTTGTTGCTGCCGTGCTACGAGTGGATGTTGCATGTTGCCGCCGGGCGGCAGCAATTTGTGCGTGCCGCGGGGGCTTTTAGCTGTAACTAATTCAATTCGATCGGAATTTACGGGCTTAGTTGCGAGCTTAAAGCATTTTTGAATGTTTCAGCCAGTTTCACAACTAGGTGAGTGGCGAAATGAGTTACTTTCTCCATGGCTACGTTACTTGCACCATATTATTTTTTGGTTTTATTTATTTATTTTTTTTAACGACCTAAATGCAATTAGTAAAAAGCTTTCCCACTTCTTGCCCTTTTTATTGCAGGTTTTTACTAATGAGGCTCTCCTTACTGTTATAAAAGCTGCCGAAAAATATGAGATCTTTAATTAATCAAATAACATTCTTAAATAGGTAAGCATGAATGCTTCAGTTTTTTAATTCTATTTGATTTTGTCTCGCATATGCCAAACACTTATCTTAATATTCGTTTTGCATAAATATCTGTTTCAGTTTCAAAACTGTTAGCTGGCTATTCATGTTTCCGATTTGCGAGCAAAATGGTTCTACGTCCAATCCAATTATGTTTGAATTTAATTGGGTCCGGTTTCATTGTTAAATAATTCACAACTAAATTTCGTTAAGCTAGCCTCCCCCAAATTGGTTTTGCATGGCAACATCATTGATATGGCAATTGCCACTTGTTCTATTAGCTGGCTCACACTCCCACAGCCGGCTCCACAGTGTCCTAGATATGTGTGTGCACGTATCCTGACGATCATCAATCACTGTGGCACGCGAACCAGAAAACCCAGCTCGGCTGACAGTGCACTTTTTCAACCGATTCCCCCGTGGGGTCAGAAATTGGAGAGGGGTCCTGGGGAGAGGAGGTCCAATGGTACAACTATAATTGGCAATTCATGCAGGAAACAGGCCATTATGCCGCAGTTAACTTATTAGCCGGCCATGAAAACGGCTCTCGGTTCGATCAGCTGGTGCTGCGTCACTGCATCCGGAGCTGTCACCTCCTCGAGTGGATTCGCCGGAAGTGTCCGTTGCTCTTTTATCGAATATAATTTCCATACCACCCACAGTGGCTTACCCGCACCTCCTCCACAGTCCACAACAGCCCCCCCATTCGGGCGATGTCTTTCGGTTAGCCTGCGGCTGCCATTGTCTCTGTTCGAGAGGTGTTCAACTGGATAATACACTGGCATACACAAATTTAATTAATTACCACCTTGGAAAATGAAATTGGGAGATCCTGTTCAATTAAGATAAAATTTCTGAGGCATAAGCTGCTTTCACTTGATACCATATTAATGTTTTTGTCTTTTGACCTTGTATTTCAAATATTAAATAGCATTTCTATAACTTTTTGTGCTGGAAAAGCATAATCCCTTGTTTTTTTTATGACTAGTGAATTATTTAGTCTTATAAGTAAAATATAAAATTGCATGTACTATTTTAAGGTGTGTGTTTCAGCTAGTTCTGAAGTATGCGAAAGACTTGATGGTAGCACTCCAACATGTTGGTCATTATAGTCAGAGAAAACGGTAAATGTACAAAGTAATAATAAAAATATATACGTAAAATACTTACTACCTTATATTTTACTTAATTTGACGCTAGTTTCTTGATTAAAAAAGGAACTTATTAAGAACAAACCACTCTTCATTTTATTTTTAATGGTGGGATATGGTCAATTTGACCATTAACTTAACAATTATTTATTTACATAACTTTAAGTAACTACTATTTTATAAACTAACTGTTTTGACACTAGCTCTTTCATTAGAATCGAAGCTTATCAAGAACAAAATAATCTCAATTTAATTTTTATTGATGGATTATTCACTTGTAGTCCCTTTGGACAGTTCGACCATCCATTTTTTTCGCGTGTAACAATAAGAGGCTTAATTGCAAATGCAGCAACAGCAGTTGGAACAGAAGCAGGTGAAGGCCCGAGGCGCCGGCATAAATACATGCACTTCGGCTCGCATTAGAACACGTCGTATCAGAGGCCTGTTAATTACACTCGCAGAATGCCCAAGGCTACTGTTTCACACACCTCCCACACCACCCAATGCCAGCACCACCCACTCCACCCATTATCGCCCATCCATTCTGCCGTATAATCAAAGACGGCCTCCAGGCGTCTCTGTTTATGGCGCTATTAAGGAGCGGCAGCACTGAGCAAATGCAGAATTTGCAATGTTTACTCGAGGACATAAAATTACAAAATCTTGGGCCCTGAATTAGCACGGCCAAAAATGCCGGGACATGTGCCAAATTCTGATGTGTTCCTCGCTGGCAGTTCAAACACAATAAAAATTATGCGTGTCATAAATCCAACTGATGAGATTTGCATTTTGGCCCCTGCTCTATACCAGCGCCCTCTTGGCCAAAGTCGTTATGCCATCAAGCTTGAGGAGTGACGAGGAGGTGGGCTTGGGAGGCGGGCGTGCGATGTAGATGCTGTTTGATATCCAGCGGGTGCCATAATAATTTTCGCCTAATAATGATGCGCGTTATGGCTTGACGACAACAGAGGAACCTTCCTCACCGCCATAACTTTGCGTGTCTCCTGTTCCTCGACATTGCAGGGAAACAAATGACGCCGTTCAGCGAGGGAGACTTCCCTACACTCAGCCGAAATGGGGGGAGCTACTTGTAGGATTTAGTAAGCTATGTCAACAATTAGGTATCTATAGGAATTCAATGGCATTTTCTTTTATTGATGAGAAATACGACATTTACACACATTTATTCAAAGGATATTTCTCTAACTATTCTTCAAAATATTAGGATACTTATATATAATTTATAGTTTAATCCATTTCTTCCATCAAAATTAAGTCTTTCAACCTTAAGTGAAGTATCATAAATGGTCATATGTGGTTATGATAGCGTTTCTTGATTTCATATCTTATATTTTCTTTATCAGATCTCCTAACCATAAATTTCTTAGTTCCATCATCGTTGGTCAACATTTTATACATAAACTTTAAGTAAATGGTTATTTTCTATATAGCCAAGAAAGTGATGTTCAAAACGATTCCTCATATTTTATTATATCATTTCTTTATAAACTGCTTAAACTTTTGTTGCTTAAAGAATACATGAAATAGGTATTACTGTAGTGTTCCCTATCAGTTTTTTCGCTTATTTCTTGATCTAGGTATACCATTTTTTCCCAAGTGTAATCTGTGTGCAACAAACTCAATCATAATCTGTGGCCAATGGCACTACCCCTACTTGCGAGCACGACGATGTCATGACAACTTTCCGCTGAGGCAACGAACGCATTGCAATAACTTTTCGTTTTCTTGGATGCGGCGGTGGGCGGTGGGCCATGGGCCGTGGGCTGTGGGCTGTGGGCTTTGGACTGCTCCTTTAGAGCTTATTCTTCCCGCTCTGAATCTTCATCTGGCTTGTGCAGTTGATAATCAGTGGCATTGGCATCATAAACATATCAGCAGGAAGTAGATAAGACACTTGCCGCACACCCACCCCACGGCACTCGCCAATACAGTCGGAACGCACTGGATGCTGGCTTAGCCTGCCTCTTAATGGGTTTTTGGCAGTGGGCGGGAGTGTGTGATTAGGTTTCATGAGCATAAAAAGAGGGAATTTCCTACAATGTTTACTCACACATACTGCCAATCGCAGGAGCATGAATACATGCATGTTGCGTACTCCACTGAGAAAATAAATCGTTCCAGGCTCAAGATTACCTTTTTGAAGTCAATGGGAAAGCGACTTACAAGTTGTGGAGAGTTTCGCACAAATAGCTATATATTTTAAAGAACATTATGATAAGAAAGTACTTCAAATTCTGATCCTTGAAAGATACATTTTTGGTCTCAAAGGTTCTTTAAAAATAATCTTCATTTCTGTAAAGTCATAATGTTTAATATTTTTGAAACACTGATGGAAGCGTCTCAGATATTTACTAAATATTAATAATTTTGTTAAATATTAATATTCCTAAAGAACATATTTGTGGATCAGATAAAGTGTGAAATCTGAAGGTTAAAATGTCTTTTAAAAATATTCAAATTTCAGTAATCCCAAATATTGAAAATAAGTCATATGTTTTTAGAACAGTGATGAATTCCTCTCAGATCAACAACCTTAGTTTCCCTGAAGTGTTCCCAACTGAGTGTAGGATTCATTGGAGCATTTCGTTTTGGGCTAAGCATGGCAAATTAGGCATCTGATTGGGGACCCGAAAATGCAGCCATGAATAATTTATGTCCTTGCTTATGTCTCCCGTGTCCATTCGGCAACACCGCAAAAAGTGGTGAGCTGGGGGGACGGCACTCACTCTGCATAATTGCCTTTAAATGTCTGGCAATTTCAAGAAGCTAAAACATTCAAGTCTTTGTTTCAGCCCACTCTTGCACACCCGCCCACGCCCACTTTGAGCCACGTTGTGCATTTCCCGTGCAGAGCATGTTGACAAGAAATTGCATAATTATGGCTTGCCCGGACAAGCGGTCAGATCAACTCAACCGCAAGTGCTGTCTTTACACGACAAGGGCAAAATAGGGTAAATGCTGCAGGGAAAGGCAGCAGGAAAATCCTGGGGAAAGGCTGGGCGGGAAAAGTTAGGGGGACTGGTGCTGCAGGGGGATGCAACTATCTGAAACTGTGGCTTAGCTCTCAGTTAGGAGAGAGCAAACAGAGTTTTGGCCGCAGGCAGCTGCTGGAGGCGACCACAGGTACGTATATCCTGCATCCTGGCTGTAACAGGTGAGCAGGTGAACGGGTGAACAGGTCACCTAAAAAAAAAAGAAGGAAGGAAAACGGAGACCAGGTCCTGTGTGCATATGCATAAGCGGGAAAGGCAGGCTTTAGCGCAGCCCTGGGACGACAACTTGGGCAATTCAATTGCATAACATGAATAGAAATGAATTGGCAGGCTGTGGAACCGAGAGCAGGCTTTTGCGGCTGCCCCACGGAACCAGTTCCACGAAGGGATTTGCATATCCGGTGGACTAGTGGCGAGCACTTACCGCTTTTCCCCAGAAATACTGCAAGTGAGTGAACAAAGCAGTGTATCAGTAAACCTCATGTAAATTTGTGCTTGTATCTGAAAACCATTAGCAAAATTGGTACTGTGGGGAAAACATAAATAAGGAAATTTTATATTCTCATTAAATAATTAAACATTATCTTATTTTTCAGAGTTAGGCCAACCAGACTACTTCCTTAAATGAAATGAGGAATGTAATTTACCTTGAGTCAAAATGTATGTATCTAATTGGCCTAGTTGTCTAATTATTCAATACCTTTTATGCTGAATTTATGAAAATCAAAGTTAAATTGACCTTTTATGAATTACTTGAGTTACTTCAAGTAAATCATATTAACTTGACTATTAGGCCTAGGACGTAAGGTAAACACTTAGATTCAAAGCAAAAAATGTGGTGAAATGGGATATAATTTAAATTAAAATGTTATAAAATATCTTGTTAAGTCTACCTTTATTTGTTACTTAAATTGTGAACATTTTTTTCCATTACCAAAAATGTAATGTTCCTAACTTGCTTCCCTTAAAGCCCGTTTTCTGGGCCCACTTTAAAGAGGAAATTCCTGGGGCAACCCAGAGCAATTTTCACACTCGATTAGCTGCATTTGTGCACGTGCCAAACCGAACTCGAATAATACACAACAACGACGGCAAGTCGGAAAAATAAAACAAAAACAAAAAGCGAAAAAACAGAGGGAAAATTACAATAAATGTTAGATTTTCATTAAAACCAAAGCGAGTCCTGTGAGCTCGTGTGTGTGAGTGTTGCGTTCCAAGAAAACGTTGCCTACTTTGCAGCGCACACAGCGAAATGGAAAGTTAAGCACTTGAGACGACGACAAAGGGGATTTCCAAGGGGTGAAATGTGAATGTGAATCTGAATCCCCGGCACCCCTTTTGGCCGAATCGCACAATACCCAGACCCCCTCTTCGCCGAGCCCTTTGTTTGGGTTCGGTGTATTTCACTTTATTTTTTCTCTGCACTGAGCTGCACACAATAATGAAAATGTTGTTGTTTGTTAAATTCCAACAGCCGCTGCTAGAACACACTTGAGCGCTCAACCACCCATCCACCCACCCAAACACACACTCATATGAGCCCGGCTACATTGCATTACTTCCGCCTCAATGGTAATAATTTTAAAATCAATACAATTCAATAAAGTTTTATTACTAGCGCTGACAAGGGTGGCGAGCTGCCGCTTTCATTTTGCCGCCGGATCCGTTGAGTGTGGCCCGCTTGGGGATCCGTTTGGGTTAAGCCCGCTGAGCTCTTAACCCTCGACTGCCGGCGGAAAGAAGAGGAGCTCGGGAGCTCCACCTGCTGCTGTCGCCGAGTCGCAATTGCTGGCAATTAGAATACGTTTTATAAGCAAATTGCCGGCGAACTTATGCGTCAAAGTCCAACGCCCATTTGTATGCAAATGGCGAGTAGACACGGCGCGAAATTCCTCCTTAATGACTCACATTTAGGATAAAAAATGTCATATTTTTTTAGAGATAATAGATTAGTTTATGAATTAAATATCCTTTAAACTAAGTTCTTTAAGTATAAATTTATTCAGAAAACAACCATTCCCCTAGTTAAAATAGATGATATTGACCTATAATTAAATAATAGCCATCGAAAATTATTTCCTTATTATTCTTAAAAAATCCTAACCATTATTTTTAATAAATCAAAAATGTAACGCTTCACAAATTGGTATAAAAGTTGAAAAAAACAAAGAGTTGTTAAATTCAGAGAATATTATATATAAGATATAGTATAGGTATAAACTTCAACTTGACAGGGGTCTTTTTTATATATTATAAAATGTATATCATTTTTAATTTAAAAATATTTTCTAAATAGAAAATTCCTTAATGCCCCCCATTTTTTCGGCAGTGCAGGTCAGCGGCTGTCGCAGGTTCCCAGCCACTTTCCCTCCTGATGAATCAAAGTCATAACGTGGCTCAAACGCCCTGCCACGCCCCCTGCTCTCCCCTGCTCGACGGTTACGCATCGTTATGCACAGCGGCAGCGGATGACTGTTATTAAAATCAGTTGTTCGGGGGTACAGTCTTCTTTGGGGCAGACAGACACGGGTGGATGGGATGGATCGAGGACGCTGGATGGGGGATTTGGCACAGCTGTGCCCGGCCCCAACTTCATTATAAGCCGCGGGACGGGGACAGTGCGACGCATTCGTTTAATGTCTTAATTCTGCACTCAGCCAAGTGAAAAATTAAAATGGCGTGGCTCCTTTGTTCGGGCTGAATCCTCATCAGTTACAGCAGCCGGGCCAGGTGAAATGAGCTTTCTTTTTTGTGGGAAAGCACAGCGGTCATAAGTCTAATGTACGCCTTGTTTAAATATTAATAAAGTCCGTGGAGTGGCCTTAGCCACAAATTGTTAAATTGAAGCTAATAAAATTTGGCCATTACGCGTGGCCAGTGTCCATTTTATGGGCCACAAATTTCATGGCGATTAACTGTGATGGCGGTGGATGCATCAAAAAATCCCAACCCACCGGTTCGACTTCATTGCGTAATTGTGGCCAAACACTTTGAGGCAAAAGAACAATGGAGCTTGAAAATTTATTTAAAAAGAAAGCAGCACACCCAAATGCGCTCTAAAGAAATAAAGTAAAAATTAAAGCGCGCGAAATGCAAATGTGCGGTGAGGGGGCGTGGCCATTTGGGTGGCGAGTGGGTGGGCGGTGGGCGAATCAGCCAAGCGTTTGTGCAAATTATGGTTTAACACCTCATTGAACTCGCTGCCAGGATGCCAGGATGGCAGAACGCCGGGGTGCCAGGGGAAAGCAGCTAGAGCTGCGAAAATTTGAATTTGAATATGAATTTCATATTCAAATGAGTTTTCAAAGACTTTGTGAGGCGCCAAACGGGGAATAGAGTTAATTATATAAAAATTATGGCTTATTGTTTCCATTTTTGCCTTGCCCAAAAATATGTAAATTGGCCGCGCAAATGCCATTTAATTTGAGACCAGATCAAAGCGATTACGGCTGAGCTACGCAGGAAAAGCAATGCATAGATTAAGTTTAAAAGCTGAGAAAAACCAGGGAAGAATTAGAAAGCCAAGAAAGGCTTTTCCTGGATTATATTCAATTATAATCAAGGCCGAGTTATAACTCGTTTGAGCATTTTCTGGGTTTATTATAAAGGTTATAAAAAGCTTAACAATTAATGTACCTAAAACCAAGGAAATATGAGATATATATAAAACAAATTAAATGTTTTTCAGATTTATTAGAATTTGTTAGATATTTTAAGTACATAACATATGTCTTTTTAAAAAATTTAGCAGATTGTTTATATTATTGATTAAAATAATAAAACTATAATAATTAATAATTATATTAATAAATATATACATTTTAAGTTTATAATATATATATTTTTTTTAATAATGAGGCTCAACAAAAAATTATTTAAAATCTATTAGTCAAATGAGTGATTATTTCTCTAAACAAAACAAGATGCTTTCCCGCTTTTAAATATTTTTTAAATAAGTAGGTAAGCATTAGTTAATTGTTACCACTTTAACCAAAAGACCTTTAAGCTTTTCCCCCGAGTGTAATGCACTTTTCCCCCAAAGATTAATCCATCGATTAATCAGCAAACGCCTTATGCCACGTCCACTCACTTCGCAATTGTTTTGCGGCTGGTATGCATATGTAAAACCTAATTACAACTAATTAGTATTTGCACAAGTGACAACCTTTGACCCAATGTAAACAATGGCGGGCAGTCAACAAGCCAAACAAAACCGAACAGTCGAGCACTCGGACATTCGAACGGCAGGAGCCAGAGGAGCAGCCGATGACCAAATGCAAATAAACAAAACGCTTTGATTAGAAAATTTCATTACACCAAATCGAACGTTTGCCAATGGCACACAGACAAACACACGCACAAATGCAAATACAATCAGTGCCAAGGCAAACAAATAAATGCACAAAGGGGCATTTTCGGCCCGAATGCAGCTGGCCGAATGCATCAGTTCATTAAAATGCCAGTGCCCCTGCCTCTGCATCCGTTCGCTTCTCTGTTCTCCGCTCTCTGTCGCATCTGAAAAACGCAATTTAATAACGCCTGCAAATGAGCAACGCTTTGGCCAGGACCCCCTGCCCATTCCCATTCCTATTCCCATTCCCCCGAAATCCGGCATCTGTGGCCCAATGGGTGTCCTGCGTTTGTGTCAAATTTTATGGCCCAAAGGCGCATATCAAATGAAATCGACAGGCCTGTCCCCAGCCATTGTGTGTATGCGTACGGGTGCACTGAAAAAAATGTTTGCCATTAACACGAGTCGAGCTGTTTTAACCCAAAGGACTCCTTTTGATCCTTTTTTGGCTAAGTGACTGGATTTATATTAAAATAGCTAAATGTGTGAATTGCGATAAATACAAAATTACATTTTTAAAACTTGTAATTGTTCTATTCATAAGTTCAACATAGAAAAAAAAAAAATCTGAAAAATACTTTTTTATGCTAAATATTTTCTGGACAAGAAATCTGCTCTAAATTTTTAAAAACCAGCTTAACAAAATGCACTGGTAGTTTTAAACCATACTTTTTTCCAATCTTATTAAACCGTAAGCTGCAAAATGAAATATTACTTTTATAAAAACTATATTAACTTCTCTAATTGGATTAAATATTTATCAAAAATTATCATTTTTTTAAGTTTTTTAGAAGTTTATATAAAAAAATATTATTTTTAAGGTTAAACAAATTTGTAAATATATATTATTTTTAAACTTAAAAACATATGGTTTTTTATTAAATAGGATAATTTTTTTTTTACAAAAAAAAAAATTCTTTTTAATGCTACTTCTAGTCGTTGAAAATCTATTAGTTGGAAAAAAAAACTTTAAGTACATATGTACGTTTTTCTCCCACATTATTCGCTGTGTGTGCTTAGGCCAAATCTGTTGCAGTTGCAGCCTTCACTGGGGATCCAACGCAATTTATTAATGCATCCCCACAGCCGGACCTTTGATGCACAAGCTAAGTCAATGGGATTGCATTCAGAGAGGACGGGATAGGATGCGATGGCGAGTTGCATCACCATGGGAGCAAATGAGGATAGATCAATGGTGCTGCGCAACCTCGCAGCTCCTTGGAGATTTAAGCCAGGAATCACGGCTTAGGTGGCGTTGAGGCCCAGAGGCGATGCCATATTTCACTGGTCGCGGCACCAGGTGGCCGCAAATATTTTAACACTCAATTAAAATTGCAATGCAAATAATTGCAGCGCATTTAAAGGCCATTGCCGCGCGCGTCTGCACACACATTTAATGCATTTTTGTGGTAATGGCAGCAAATTAAGCGGAAATTACATGGCCGGCGAGATATCGATACCCGCCTGGCAGCCAGTTGAGCGTGCCACGGTGCACGTTGCTCAAATTATGCTGATTTATATATAATTTCTGTGTAATTTCATTAAGAAATGCAAATTGCACATTAAATGCTATAAATATTGATAAATGAATGCGAACCGTTTACGGTTAAGCCAACGAAAAAGAGCAACCGAAGTGGCCTTTGGGACTCTAGTTAATCATATTTTTTCTCGATACTCAATGATATAACAACAAAATGTAAAACTAAAAAAAAATTTAAATACCCACGAAAGCCTTACAATATAAAGAAAAAATACTCTTACTACTACTTACTACTACTCTTACTACTTTTTATACCCTTGCAGAGGGTATAATGATTTCAGACAGAAGTATGCAACGCAGTGAAGGAGACGTTTCTGACCCCATAAAGTATATATATACTTGATCAGCGACACAAGACGAGTCGATCTAGCCATGTCCGTCTGTCCGTCCGTCTGTCCGTCCGTTTCTAAGCAAACTAGTCTCTCAGTTTTAAACCTCTCGGGCTGAAACTTTCCCAAAAGTCTTCTTTCTATTACATGTAGTATATAAGTCGGAACCAGCCGGATCGGACCACTATATCTTATAGCTCCCATAGGAACCATCGGGTGAAAAATTTTTAAAAATTATACCTTTCGTGTTTTTTAACATATACCTTTCTAAGCTTGGATATAACATTTTTAAATTAGTTCTGAATTTCAAATTAAATTTTAACCAAATCGGACGATTATATCATATAGATCCCATAGGAACAATCGGAAAATTAGTGGTAAAATAATATGGAAAAATTATGTCTTCGGTGTTTTTTCTTCTTCTACGCTTGGAAACATGAAATAAAAATTATATCTGCTGTTTTTTAACATATAACCTTCTTAGCTTGAAAATAACATAACAACATAATAATAATAATATGAAATAATAATAATATGAAAAAAATTATACTTTGGGGCTTCTTGACGAATTATCTTATAATATTGGGAATATACATTTTTATACTTTTAAGAATGTCGAATTCAATTTAATAAAACTATTGATTATTTTTATAACTGCAAGTATACAAACTTCGGCTTGCCGAAGTCAACCTTTGACTTGTTATTTTTTGGGTCGTATTATCATAGAATACTTAAGTACATTTCAATTGCGTAATTTGTTAAAAATCCCTTTGATTTCAAAACACACTTCGTTTGGGCGCTTCACTTCCTGCTCGTCGAATGCAGTGAACCTATAAATAAGAGCGAAAATCCACTAGAGAATACAAAATTCACCGAGTAAGTTTCTAGCAGATATTAAGTTTCTAGATATTAAGCTTGTGTTTTAATTATCCTTACCCCTTTCGTTCGGAAACACTTTTCTTTTATCTCTGCGGTATTTATGATGTGTTTAGGACAAACATCGTACCTGAAGGGCGTGAATATGTGCTCCTCCAAAATAAATTCGTATTTCGTTTCCATAGAATTTTGTATACTGCCCAGAAGGATCAGAAGCTGCCAAATTTTAAATAGACCTCTGTTCATCTTCGGTAAAGTTACGGAATGAGTTGATGTGGAAAACTCAGGCTCTTTAGAGGCCACTACTCTACGCTATTTTAATTACTATTATTAAAAATAGGCTTCCGGAAGTGAAATTTGAAATTATACTTCAAGTTATATAAGCCGCACATGCCGTGGATATCAATCTTAAAATTATACGCCAATCGATGAATCACATTTTTATATTTACCGATAAAAGCGTTAATTGTGTTATATAACTCATAATAAAAGAAAATCTAATCAAGGCTAATATAGGCTTTAGAGAAAACAAAAGTAGTTAGTAGCGTTTAATTTTTGTGGGCTTAAAATTTTAGAATAAAATATTTTATTAAGAATACTTACTTAAAAATAAATATGGCAATGGGGTTTTGAAAGTAAAAAATATTTTTTTTATTTTGAAGATAAAAATCATTTAGTAAGCTAACAAAAAAGAACAAGCTAATGCGTTATAACAGAGTGCCTCGCCTATTTGATACCTGCCACTAAGCTAATGGAAGCGCAAAGGAGATTTTACAACTTAATTACTGCACTGGGAGATATAATTATATGTCATTAAAGAGAATGGATACTTTCATTTGTTTAATTTATTAAAAACACCTTTGATTTCAAAACAGATTTCATTTGGACGTTTCACTTCATTTGCGTCGAATGCGGTGTACCTAAATCGAATCGTGTAGCGACCGTTCTTCAATGGAAATCCAGTAGACATTATGAAATCAACCGAATAAGTTTCTAGCATGATTACGGCCTAAAAGAAATGGTTTCTCAAAAAATTATCCAAATGTATTGTAATGGTGCTCACCCCTTTCACTCGGAAACATTTTTCTTTTATCTCTGCGGTATTTATTATGTGTTTGGAATAAGCGTCATACCAGAGCTGATTTTTGTCAAACATGGCCTTGCAAAAGTCCTTGACCTTTAAATTTAGCGTGGTTGGTTGCCAGGTACCGCGATCGAAATACAGTATGCTTGCAGCAAGCTGAAATGAAGGTTACTGCTTTGACTCTGAAAAAAGATGATTTTACTCACCTCTACCCTGTCGGATGGCTGGATATCCCAAATTACAGTTTTATTTCCGGAAAGTGTCACACCACTTTCGTTCATGTCGAAGGTGTTATTAGAAAAATCAAATAAACCCTTGATGTCCAATGTTTCCGGTGCTTCGTCAGTGCAAGCCGTGAATATATTCTCATCCTCCATAACGAATTCGTATTTAGCCTCCATAGAATTTTTGATGCATTCCAATAGGAACAGAAGCTGCCAAATCTTAACAAGACCTCTATTCATCTTCAGTTTGGTTAGGGAATGAATGCTGCTGGAAATGTTGGCTCTTTATAGGCTGCCTCTCGACTTTCGCTGACTTAATTACTAATATTAAATTTGCACTACCACCTATCTGCTTCCGGAATTGAAATTTTAAATTATACGTCCTGTTTTATAGAACCACAATATACAATTTTCAATTCATTAGGTGCCACGCCACGGCATTGATAGCGATCTTTAAATTAGGCTGGAGAGCTATCAGATACCCGTTACTCAGCTTGAGGGAGCAAAATGAAAATGGAGATGTATGGGCGGCAGACTGTTTCAAGAGTTTTAGACGTTTGTGGGCGTTAGAGTTTAGTTTAGATTTTGATGAGACAAATAAATTTAAGCAAATTTTCTAGCATAAAAACTGTGGACACCACAGTTTTGGTCGGTTTGTGGACGTTAGAGTGGGCGTGGTACATTTTTTTTGGTCAGTCGGTAGGTATTGCTGGTACCAATACATTTCAGGAATCTGCATGCAAGGTCTGAATATAGCTTTTATCGTTTCGGAGATCTCAGCGTTCATACGGACAGACGGACGGACAGACAAACGGACAGACTAGAATATATATACTTTATATAGAATATATATAGTTCATGGGGTCGGAAACGCTTCCTTCTGCCTGTTACATACTTTCTGACGAATCTAGTATACCCTTTTACTCTACGAGTTACGGGTAAAATAACTGAAAATAGCTTTAATTACAACAATAAATGAACACCCTTTTTTTTAAGGCAAACACTATTTTATCTTTAATATGTACTTTATTTAGATTGACTTGATTTTTGTATCTCGCCCTTGATCTCGTAACAAATTTTGTTTTGGCGCACTACCTCATTTTCATCATATGCTGAGTGCATAAATCGCATGGCATAGCGACCACTTTTTATAGTCATTCCACTGGCGAATACCGGTTGTATTGTATATGTTTCGAATATTATTTGAGACTGAAACAAGGAAATCACTGTGAGCAATGTACAATTTTGGCCATTTTACTTACTCCTTTTACTCTGAAACAAGTGTGGTTGACTTCTGCTGCATTTTTAATGTGCTTACTGTAAGAGTCGTACCACGCCTGCTTCGGGTCGAACATTACCGTGCAAAAGTCTCTGATCAGCACATTAAGAGTGGTTGGTTGCCAGGTGCCGCGATCGAAGTAAAGCCCGCTTAAAGCAATCTGAAAATTTTACTTCTGGTTTTGTATACCAAAATTACTCGGAAATATTTTGAGTTACCTCAACTCGATCAGATGGCTCGATACCCCAAATAACAGTCTTGCATCCCGAAAGCGTCACCCCACTTTCAGTCATCCGGAAAGTGGTATTGGTGAAGTCAAATAAATCAGTGATATCGAGTACTCCCGGTGGCTTGTCGTTGCAATCACTGAATATACGCTCATCTTCCATTATAAATTCGTATTTAAATTCCATGGAATTGGGGATATGTCCCACAATGATCAGAACCTGCCAAATATTAAATAAACCTCGTTTCATCTTCGCTATGAAATGGGAAATGAGGCTACTGGAAATTCTTTTTATATATCGTGATCATCATTAGTTTAGGTACCATTATTAATTCGGCATTACCACGCAAACTTCCTTCCGGAGGCGGTGAACATTTAATTATACACCTATTCTAGTTATATAACCAGTAAGGCAGGTATATAATTTTAAAGTTTTAGCTCGCGTAAAACACGTAGATGGCTATCTGATAATTCGCTTAATCCAAGGGCGTAAGGTTTTTTAAGATTAATAAATGTAAACTTTTTAAGTGGAGTTTTGAAATTTTCCTTGTGACTTTAACAATTGTTTTGGATCGCAAAATTATTTCTAAAAGACCTTTTGGATCTTAAAATCTTATAGTATGGTATATTACATTTTTATTTAATTACATCATGAAATACTTTAATGTAAGTTAGTTCACAGCTGTTTTATACGGTTTCATTAATACGATTTTATTTATATTTTCATATTACAACAGAAAAGCTTCAAATCTTGTAAAAGTTTCCTCTTATTTCGTAGCAGACATCGTGTGGACGCTTCTGGCCGGTCGATAGGTCGATTGCAAATACCCGAACTCGAAGGGCGTGCCGAGTGGGAAGTAATGGTATGCCAGTACCAAATCGTAGCTTTATTGTATATGAGTCCATTATAATTAATGTCTGTAAGGCCAAGCAAAACTATGAAAGAACTCTGCAAAGTATAATTACCTACGCCTTGGACTTTGATACAATCGCGCTTGATGACATCTCTATTCGTTATCCGAGAGGACCACGCCCTGTACCACAGCTGTTTATCATCGAACATAACGTGACAGAAGTCCTTTATTACCATATTGAGTGTTGTCGGTAGCCAGATACCTCGATCAAAATAAAATAGGCTTCCAGTCAGCTAAAACAGGAATATTGTTAATAAGGCACAATATATTTTACTTCTGCAGTTTGAAGACCTCAATGCGATCCGATGGCTGGGCATTGAAAACACACGTCATGTTTCCCGACATTTCGATTCCCTCTGAGGTCATAACCGTGCGAAGGTTGGTCATGTCAAACAAGCCTTTTATATTTAGGGTTCCGGGGAGTACTTCACTGCAGTTGCTATAAATTTCCTCGTCTTCCAACTCGAATTCGTACTCCACTTGCATTGACAAGCCGATCACTTTAAAAACTATTAGTAACTCCCATTTCCACAAAATGCCGCGCTTCATCTTGCTATTGGTCCTCGAATAAGCTGTCATTTTTGATATGATGTTGCTTTTATGTTTCGTAATTCGTTTTGGTTGTTGATTGAGATCTGAAAACAACACGTTTTTACCGGGTATATGGGGCACAAACGTGTAATTTGTACCTCGAGTAATGAGCTACAATTAAAATCATTTTGTCAACGAATATATTCTAATTGAATTAGAGTATGTATTTTAAAATGATAGGAATTTTCGACAAAGTGATGTGTGTATACTCTTGCCCTTAAGAGCATGTCATACTTATAGTAGGCTTTAGCTAAAACCCCTTAAAATTTTACATTAAAAAATCGAGATAGCTCATTATAACATGCAAATAAGATATACCTAGTTAACTCTTGTCAACTATATGACCCAGATACACGCTTCGACTTACTTATGTACCTATAACATTTGACCTATATCAAGTAATTAACGAAATGTGCGCTAGGTGGCGTATTCCTGTGGTGTGCAATCTCTGAAACAGCCCATTTGCAGCATGCATATCTTCATCTCCCTCGCACTCCCATGAGCTAAAAGCTATCTAATAGATCATGTCGTTTTCACTTGTTTAATCACATTTTATTAGAACTTTCGCTAGACCTAGAGCATAATTTACTCATCTTACCATCAATAAATGATATCCGTAAAGGAGTGCTGGCCACTCATCACAGCGGGGAGCGGGAGCCCCTGCCAACTTGTGTAAGGTAATCCCCGGCTGACCTCAACTACCATCCGCTGGACTTTAAACTGGGAGCCGAGCTTGTTAGCCTCGTTTTACACACTTCTGCATGGCAGGGCACATTCGGTGCTTTATAACTATTTGGCATTCGGGGCAGCAAGTCGCACCAGCCGTAGATAACGCCCCTTTCTCAACACTTTGAAAAAGTTTAAATATAAATTAAAAAGTTTTCCCATTTTTTGTTGTTGCAGCAATGTGGTGCTGGTGCTGGCGTTGTTGTTTTATTTGGTATGTATTTTATGTTCATGCAAAGTGAAAAGTTTGCCGGACGACATCGAAGCGAATGGCTTGCTGGTGTTCTTTTTTCACCATTTTTTGGGAAAGGGTTTTGAACCCGTCCGATCAGCCTAATGCCGCGGCAACTGTTTAGGCCATTTAATCCCCCACCAATTTCCGCACTTATTTCATTGCCTTCAGCCGGCAATTTATGCATTTCTTTGGCCATTGTGCGGCCCTGGTATTTGCAATACATTATTGCTGTCAGATGAAGTTGTCCTTTTGCAAAATTAATTGCATCCTTTTTGTGGGCGGAGGGCGGTGGGCGATGGCAGGCTGTGGGTGTGCAGGAGGCTGTGGTCCTCTAACCACAGGCAGACTTCAGGACTCGGCATTGTTGTAATATTTTTGTTAGTAAAATGTGGTCAAACTTCGGCTGCCATAAAGGCGCAAACAACTCTCGGGGGCTGCTGTGTTTGTTTGGGTGCGCCTGCAAGTTTGCGGACTGGGCCTCGCCGCAAACATCTGACCGTAATGCAAACGCATTTGCTGCGTGCCACGCTCAAAGCCAAGGCCCAAGTCCATGGAAGCCGAAAATGTTGACCATCTCCATTGCTACATCCTGCAGCAGGACCTTAAATGCCCCTCCCACTGCCCCCCACATCTGTTTGTCGATCGTTAGACGGTTTTGAAAGGCTTCGCATTTGGCTGCTTGCGGCTTGCTTGAGGCACTCAACCTTGGGCTGCAGCTCCGAGTGCAGCAAAAATCACCGAGTGTGTGTCCACTGGGGGAAAAATATATATTTTCACTTTTAGAATAAAACAGAAAGGACTATTGGAATTTCGAAAAAGTCTGAAAGCCTCAAGAGGTTGCGGATAACCAAGAAGAGCTTACAACTATTTTAAACTGATTAAATATTTAAGGACCTTTTGGTTGAACGACTTATTTTTTTAAATAAATCATTTGAATTCGTGGAATTTTTTTAGATTTTTCTTAAGGTCAATTCAGTATTTTATAATAGTTGTAATGTTAGTAAGTATAAAATACCAAATGTGGTATTTAGTTTTTATTACATTGGACCTTGTGTGCAGAATCTTATAGGACTTCGGTAACACTAAAAAAGTTAAAGATCTGTAAAGAATTTTAATACGCCTTAAATTATTTTTTCAAGGTTAAGCTAACAGCAAAATAACAATATATTTTTCATTGAAGGATTAAATTTATGTGGTTCAGTATTTGTTTTTATTGTAAACTTCAAGTTCTTATTCTATTAAGGAATGCCACAAAAATTAGTTCCAATAAACCAGGAGTTCTAAACTCTTCCAAGCCTATTCAAATTTTCGTCTAGTGTTGTGCACTAAAAGTAATCTTCGACTGCGGCCATATATCTCCTTTGCAGCGGCTTTTACTTTGCTTTCGTTTGCTTTCGTTGGTCAAAAAAAGGAAATTAAGTTCAATAAAAGGAACATTCGTAATTTATTAGGGTGAACCCGGGGGTAAACCAGACCCAACCCGCTCCCATTTCGGGCCATTCAATATTAAAGTTCTGTGCAGAGACCCACTTACTTAGCGAGTGCGAACTGCCATGTTGGCAGTCTCAGTTTGATGGCAACGATGAGGAAAAGTTATCATTTTGACAAGTTCTTAATATGCAATTCCATTAAGCTGCAACCAAAGTTGAGCCACTGGGCCTGGTCTGCCCCACTTTGCGATGCCATTCACTCGTTCATTTGTTCGCTCATTCAGCTTGCAGGCGAGTAAAAGGCGGAAAAAATGGGGAAGAGGGCGAGAGCAAAGCATAATTGCATTTCGTGGACAATTAATTCCCTTTCTATTGCCCATTTCGTCGTAATTTAATTGCAAATTACTTCCCCTTTTATGTGTATTTGTAGACGTAATTGTAGCTTCATTTGCCTTCAGCTTGTGCCTGGACACGCAAGGCGATCCCGGTTGGCCAAGACTCCGCCACTTTGTTGGGCGCCATTCACCATTCGCCATTCGGCACCGAATTGCCAAAGTTTCACGCAGCAGTAAATTCTGGAAAATTGCATGTGAGCTATGCTGCAAAGGCTGCTGCTCCCTCCGCCGCTGCAACTTTCCTCAGTGGTCACACGAAAATTTATTATTAAAATTCACTCCACTCCACTTTATGGCGAGCCGGAGACGAGAGCCACTTGAGCAGAACATTGAATCTCATTTGACAATTCCGTCCTTCTATTTGTTTTGTGTTTCTTTCCCTGCCCGTTTTGTGTTTTGCATAATTCGAAGCAAAGTAACTCCAGCCGAGTGGAACGATAGAGAACCTTGGTCAGGCCCGGGATGGCTGTGGAGTGGGTGGGCGCAAAATGAAGAAACCGTCTGAGGAACCCAGGGGCGTTGGTCAGCTGTGTGACACGAATCAAACAAAAGCGTCAACTTTGCACAGAGCAAATGAAAGCGGAAGGCCGGCGTGCTGAGTGCTGGGCGAGGGAGCCGCTTGCTTTTGCTTTGCTTACATTGCCAACAAAGTAGAAAATCCGTAAGAATAACACAAAATTCTCGGCTCCTTTCCTCCGACGCCCGTTGGCCCTGTGTTTTTGGTCCCGCTCCCTGTTCTTCGATTATCCTGCGACATCTTTCCTGGTGATTGTGGCACCTGAAAGCGAACGGGGAAATGCAGGGCTGCCATGTGGCGCAGACAAAGTAAGCGCCCCAAGCTGCAGTTTCCAGCATCCTCGGCACTGCAAAAAATTTAATGAAATAGTTGATTATATAACCTATTATAATAGGAAAATACTTACACACTAATTACATGGCTAATTTCCGCGTGGCAGCCTTAAGCATACTGTTCGTGTGGCGGCAGAGAGTGGGCAGTCTTTTGTAGGAAGTCGGCTTCTACCTATGATTAAAAATAAATAATACAATTTGAAGCATATCTGAAAGAATTTATCTAACTTACATTAATACAACTTTTACCATTTTTCCCTTGTTTGAAATTAAATACAATTTTTGTTGCAGCTCTGGCACTGCGAGAAAATAAGCCTAATTGCCTAATTCCAAGAAATTGGCTCACACTAGCAATATTCACATACAATCTTTAATTTCTGTAAGTATTCTTTTTTGCACACTGTGCGTGTGGCGGCAGAGAACGGGCAGACTTCTCTATACTACTCAAGAAGAAATTATAAAATAAATAAATATTCATTTCTGATAATTTTCGACCACTTTCAACACCCCTTTTCTGGCCGTGTGCTTTCGCCTCTCCGTTGCTGCTTCATCAGTGGCAATTGTTTAGCTGCGCTTTTTTGGCCAATGGATTCATTTGAAATTTATGCAAATTAAGTGCGGCACACAGCGGCAGTGGAAGTGGAGCAGCGCAGACTGCAGTTGCATAATCCTTGGAGCGCAAAGGATTTACACTTTTGCTTTTGCCAGATAATTATCTTAATTGCAATTTTCGCTGCTCTCTCGACTCGACTTCCTGCCGGCTAAACGGAAAATTTACAATTTAATTAAAGCTACGCAAAATGTTGCCAGCTAAACCAATTAGTCTCTCGGTGTGTGAGTGTAGTTAGCATAACAAATTAAATGGCAATTAATTTGCGAACGCTTTCCGAAAACATTAATAAATGCAGGCCCCATTCATTATTTTGCAACCTGCACTTGCGAACTGCCGACCGAAACTTTCATTATTTGCCATCGGTTCGCCAGTTTCCTCCTCCAAAGTCCTGCTCCCAAGCTGCAGGACCTCAGGGCTGCATCATTTTTCAAGCGAAGGCAAATGAAAGCACTTAATCTTGCTCCCTGAACTTTGCCACAAAACTCAACTCGACTCAACTCAACTCAACTCAAACCGAAGCCAAAGCAAACACTCTGCACTCTTGTAATTTTAATCAATTCATCTTAATTTCGTTTGAAGTGCACATTAACCTAATGGACAGACATCCTGGTAGGGGGCGTGGCGGAGGGCGTGGGCGTGGGCCCCAAGGACCTCTCACCTACACCCACCTACTGGCCAATAGGTGGCGCTGCCCTATTAAAATGTTATCTTCTACTTGGGTAGCTGGGTAACAGGATGAAATATAAATACTGAATATATCTTGGCCCCATCCTGCGGTCGATGGGGCAGCAGGCGAGGGACCGGAAAGGTGATGTTTCATTTTCACATTTCCCATTTATCTTGTTTAACCGAGAAGACGCCTCAAGGTGGCGTTCTTCTCCGCCCGGCAAGATGTTCAAGTGGCTAACATCTGGGAGAAGGCTCTCTCCATCTTACTCGGAGTCGCAGCCCAAGTGGAAATTTCCCAAAACCTCTGGGGGCTTAACCTCTGGGAACCTATATCTTTCTTCCATGTTTCGGAAACCAATGTTTATGCGACATATGTATGTGCATTGTACATTTAGCAAGTTATTGCAAAAACATAGAATGTCCTTTGTCAAAACATTATTTTTGGTGTTGCCTAAAAAATCAAAGAGGGCTTTTAAACACATTAATTTACAGTGTTAGTTGCCACCAATCCTCTTATTTCGATACGCTTTATTTATGCATATTTATTATACGGTGTACATATTTTTAAAAGGTATTTTACACTTTTAAAACTGTTTTATTACGAATAAATTAGTTTAATTGAGGCACTTCAAATTAAATGTGAAAATCCATCACTTAAGCTATAAACTATGGCGATTGATTGGAAATTCCCCAGGAATAAACCACTTGAAATATACACTTAATGCAACTTACTTTTGGTTTTGGAAAAATATGGAAATTACGGATGCATTTGTAAGCAATAACAAATCATTTTTTGATTAACTCATGCGTGTCAATTTGACGTAAATCAAATATTTTCCCAACACACACACTCTCCGAAAGACACACACAGACAGATGCACAAATAGCTAAGAGAAAGGAGTGGGGGGGTGGTGGCAAAAAGAAAAATGTGGAAATCATGCCAAGGAAATTGCAGTCAACAACTAAAGAAGCAGTTCGCCTCCTTATTTGCCTTCCGTCTGAAGTCTGATATTCCCCGCACGAGAATTGAACTCACAAAGATGTATGCAAATGCAAATGCAGCATAAACAAAATTCAGCATATTTATTTCTGGGGAGCGAGAGGTAAAACGTATTTTTACGCTTCATCGGAATAAAAAATATATAAATTCTGCTGAGTGGCGAGTGGAGTCGGCACCCGGATGTGCGGATGCATTGACAACGATTTCCGCTGAGCAGCAAAGTAAGGTATACGCTATGGGTATATCCCCCTGATCCCAGAAAGGAAGCGATTAAGGTGCATCCACGTTAGCCAGGCCTCAGTGCACCGGTTTCGGTTACCGAACCTGGCCAAATCAGATCAAATTAAATGTGCTCGCTGATTAGATTGCCGGGGAAATGTGAAAGTAGCACAGTCAGGCCAAACTTGGGCGAAGGGAAGCGAAAGCGACGGCAACGTCAAATCTAAATGAGGTTATAATTAAAAAAGTTTTCTTATTTGCTGTTGCTGCTGCTGTAGCGGCTGCTGCAAATGAAGAAACAAGTAATTCGCCTAATAACGAGCTTATGTAATTAGCTCATAAACAACACAGAAGCAGGTCCAGCAATTGCAGCCCAAATAAAAAAAGATTCGGCAAAAACAACAGCAGATAGAGAATGGTACAAGTCAAAATGTAATGAAAAAGTTCTGGCAACGAAAAAGTTCGAGCAAATTCGAAGGTAAGCTGAAAACGGCGCAAAAACCTGTCGCCTGTCCTTTCGAAAAAGTTCCGCAACGCCCACACCTTCTCAGGATATAAGTATACATGTGTATCTATGGGATGCGGAAAATGGATCCCAGTCTGTATTCGCCATTTGATAATTCGTACATCGTTAGTCAAGTAAGCCAACTGCCACGGAAATTATCAAATTGAAATGGGATGGAAATGGTTGCCAGTTGTGAATTGCCGATGTGACTACTGGGGAGAGATTAAAACTAGAAAAGATGGGATTATTACAAGTCTCTTTAAAGAAAGTTATTAACAAGTCACCTAATAAATGCTAATTTTTTTCGTTTTATAATATTATTCTAAGCAGCTTTATTGTCTACATCAATTATTTTAAGATTATTATGAGTTTATTAAAAAATATAAGTAAATATTATTTTCATTTGCATTTTAAAGTCGATAGTACAATATTTTTAAAATACTGTACAATTTATTGTAGTTTTGTGCTGCTATAATGGATTCGTTAAGTTATAGATCACATAGGTAGTTTTTAATAACTAATAAGACCTAACTTAAGTACACAAAAGCCTGATGGCTTACTTTGCGGTTCAATAAAATTCTTATCAATATCATGATTAACCCAAGCATTCATTCTTATTATTTTAAGGTATTTTTTGAACTTGTTATTCCCTGAAAAACAAAAAATGGTATCTGTTTCCCAAAAATGCGCTTAGCCATAACCGATTCTTTGGATCGGCTGGGTCAACTTGCATTGTCCCCACCGCAGAGGCCCCAATTCCGACATAATTAACCACTACAGGGCTCGTTAATGCTCGTTACGGTCTCCTATGTCCGGTGGTCCCATGGAAACACTCCGGTCCGTGGAATGACTTTTTCAGGGACCGTCTCCCGCCGCCGCCTGGACACTGGGCTCATCTCATCCGAATCCCCTGGAACCGCAGGCTGTGTGTGCGGCCAGCAACACTTCCGCTGACATTTCAATTACCTCCACCACTTAATAACCCTGAAGTGGGATTGGGAGGGGGCTGGGCCACAATGGAGGGGCTGACAAAGCCTGGCCAGCGGCAGTTGACCAATGCCATTTGGCATGTGTGACTGACTAGGACCACGAAGGACCTCGTGGCGAGTAGCAGTTTTTTGATTAATGTGTCTGCTACAAATTACAAAAAATGAAAACGACCAGAAGGACAGACAATACGTGATACCGAATGCAAAGCCATTCGCATCCGCACTTGCAACCACCGGATGCCGAATGCCCAGCGACCCACGTTGGGCGCCACGAAATGAAATAAACTTGGCTACTAATGTGGCAACACCCAAACTAAATCTGCAGTCAACCCAATGTGATTTGTGCTTGGCAAAATTTACTTTATAAATTTCTGGCAAAGTGGCAAAGACAGCGGCAGTCAAAATGATTTTCTAATTAAATTGCCAGAGCCCCAACGAGAGGCAAACTTTGGCGGAAAAACAAAAATATTTCGTCTTCGGCTTGGCGAAAAACTTTAAAATTCAATTAAAAATAATGCGGGCTCTCTGGCAGATCGGATGGGAGGCGTTTTCCGATGGCAAACCGGGGGGATGAGACTATGTGCTGCTGGGGCATATGGCATAAGCTGACTGGCCGCATGCAAAATGAAATACAGCCAGAGACGGGCATTAAAAAGACTCGCAAACTTGCAGCAACTGAAGCTGAAGCTGCGGCTGTTCCTGTTACTGTCTCGCCAGTAATTTTGTGCAAAATTTTACTAAAAATTACTGCCAAAGAAAATTTGCACATAATTTGATTAAAAAGTTACACGCATTTGCTGTGGCGTCAACGTCAGCAGCAACTTTGTAGCACTTTATGCGAAAACGAGCTAAAAAATTTTGCGGAAATTAAAAGTGCTGCGGCTGCTGTGGCAAAGGCGGCGTCGTGTGAAGCCTAGCTTGAAGTACTGTGAGCCCTCCTAAAACCAAGTTTATAAAAAATATGTATTTTTATTCTTAAAACACAAATCGCTAGTTTTTGGTATTGCATAAGTTATACAACATTGAAATATTTTTCTATATCATTAAATTCAAATGTTTTCTTTAGAATTTTTTCTAAATATTTTACGTTATTCATTTGTTTTTTTTTTTATTACATACAACTAAAAACATTGAAAGCCTTTTTACTTGGGTATTCACTGCACTTTGCTTACCCCGTAATATTTTTTGCAGCTCTCATAATATTCATACAATCTCCGCTGGAAGCACACTAAGCTCGAGGATGGGGGGAAAGGATTTTCTACCTCAAATGCGTACAGAGTGAGGGTCCGGGGACTTATTGCGGCTTTAACGCTTGAAAAGTTGGCTTAAGAAAACTTTCGAAATGATTTCGCAACTGCAACCCGAGATCTACGTGAACCACGGCCTACTACACATTAGTTCGCCCAACTGCCAGCTCTCAAACTCAGCTTAGAGTCCAACTTTGTGAAAATAATTTGCCAGCAACTCCGACCCTCACCGAGTGTCTCAGATATCTGAGTAAACATTTTGAGATCCGAGCGGTAGTAGTCTCTCCATCAAATGTCTGCCAAAGCGAGGCAACTCTGACGGGAGGATCTGTCATAATGGGGGCCCTAAAACAAAAAAAAAACCGTGCTGTTGAAGAGTGGGAAAAAGTTGGCAACTTTTGTCTAGCTAATCAAATATTTGCAGCCAGCGAGCGCTGCAAAGGGGGAACATTGTGGATGGGGGGCGTACCGATGACAGAAGGCATTCGTGCGAAGTGCGCTGAAGGACTCAAATCCTTTTAGGCACGTGTGTGTGTGCAGAGCACCGTTAATATGACAGGAACACCATGCTCAGGCGTGCGTATGTGTGTGACATGCAAATCTTGTTTGTCAAGTGCCACGTCACAGCAGCCGAAAAATGAGTAACAAAACTCGTTGTTGCTACGTTGCCTGGGGTTGAAGTGCGTTTTTTAATTGAAAATTATTACGGGAAAGTTGTAAATCCCTTGTATTAAGCGCGCTGGATGATGGGGGCGGAGTGGGGAACGTGCACTGAAAGTAAAAGGAGTCCAACTAAATCTAATCCCATTTGGGATACAGTTTGAAAATTAGGGCCTTTCCAACACTGGAATGTAATGTTGAAATGAGTTTTACCCTACTCAAACAAGGAAAACCGAAATAAGTGCATGCGATAGCTTTGAAGCGGCTTTTCGTTTTGGAGTTTTCGCATTCAGATAATTATAAAACAAAATTTAATTACATTTACCAACACTGTTTACAATGTTTCCTCATCATCATAATTTTTTACAATTTTAAAAAGGCCTTTTAACAGCGTTAAGGGTACAAAAATTGCTGTATTGTTTTTTGAAGCTCAAAAGTGAACTTTATATAAGTTCAAAATCATAATTAGAAGCCTACGTTTTGCTACAAGTGTAACGTTTACTCACTCACATTATTAGAGGGGCCAAAGGTGGTCGTCCGCATACAGCGGATTGATGTTGTTTAATTAAATTAAACCGCCACGGCGCCACACGTCTGCCCCATCATCTCATCATCCCAACTTTGACCCAGCTCCCAGCTGCCTTTGTTGCGGAATAAAGGCGTTATTAATATGCTTATGTGCTGCGGATCGGTGCAGTATACACATTCTTCAGGTGTGAGTCGACTCCAAAGGGGTTGCATTCACAGCCAGGTGCTTAACATAATGCCGCACATTAAATTTTAAGTGTCAATGGCGCCGCTTCTTTGTTGCCTTTCATTATCATAATGCTGCTGGCCATAAAAGTGCTCAGCTTTTTGGTCTTTTCGGACCCACAAGAGCGAATGGCTCTCGAATAGCTTTATGTGTTTGGGAAGGGACGAGCAAAATCATATCTTGTAAAAAATTTAATTGTGCGGACTAATGCTGCCCGTAATTTAGAACCTTAAATGTTTATTGCAATTATATTGATCCTATATTACAAGGGATAAGCTGGTGCTGGAAAAAACGAAATTATGGCATTATTAATTTACTGCTTATTTAATTGTCTTAGTGGAATTGTATTACAGAAAATGCAGTTTTTTGTGAAAAGGGCTTTAAAATTGATTTTGAGTACGAACTTTTTATTAAAAATTTTTTAAATAACATTTGTACAACTTCCAGAAAAGTTAGGAAAAGGAAAAATTGCACTTAAATTAATACAAATATTATTTGTAAAATTGATTGCAGTCAAATAGCTTTAAGCTTCATATGTTATTACATATTGTTCTTAAAACAAAAGCTTAATTTCATTCAATTACTCGTGTTTTTGTTAAGAAATATTGCTTTCATAGAACTTTGCAAGGCAAATCGATTAAATACTTACAGTGCACTGCAGTTAAGTACGATTTGTTCACTGCCTTTGAAATGAGTTGCCCTTCCTGTCCAGGCTTCACTGTGCTCCCCTTTGTTCGCTTGACTGGCTTTGTTTGTTTGTTTATTTATTTGCCTGTTTGTCTATTTTGATTTATTTCATTTGGAAATGATGCAGTGTCGTCGTGGTCGTCGTCATCGTCAACCCCTGAACGACAGGGCTTAGCTAGTTGGGGGTTAGCAAGTCCCGAGAGTCGGCAAGTAGTTTGCTGGCATATGGCTCAGAGCTATTTTTATTTAATTCTTGTCTTCAGCCGAGATACTTCCCCTCTCGCCCAGCTCGCCAAGCTCCTTATTTGTTCATGAAAATTGCACTTGCTGTGATATTTACCCTGCGTCCATCCAAGCTTCTGCCTCCTCCCCCTATAGGTGCCCCACAATCATCTGCCATTTCTATTTAATTTTATTTGTTTATTCTGTTGTCGCCCTGGATATTCATATCCTTGGTTTCGAGCGCCCAGCACAAGCTTCTTATAAGTTTTAAATACCTTACTCTCAAGCCCCTTTGGTTTGGTCAAAACTTTTTAATTAGCCTGATCTTGAATAAAATGCGAACATTTTTAATTACGCCCAACTTTACGCCAAAGAAAAACTTATTTGAAAGCAAAGTTTCCCCGGGAGCGGTGCAAATAAAATGTGAAAAAATGTCAAACAGATCTTAGGGCTTCATATAGGTATTGTTTGTACCCGCTTCCAGCGTTATGCATAATGAGCGAAATAGGAGTGGCGAGGCACCCGAAACCCAGACTCCTCGAACATTTGATACCATCCCGAAAGAGCATTTTGTAGTCTTCGCACGTTCGTAAATTGCGCTCATTAAATTGCAAATTTAAATTTAATTAGTTATTTATGCAATTTGATATTTTCGCAGGCTGTTTTCTATTTGTTTGCGTTTTGCGGCCATTTCAATGTAAATTTCATCACGATTTGTTATTCATATTGAGTTGAAAACTTTTTGTAGCTCGCGTATTAGTTGTTTTACGCCTTTAATTTCCATTTTCGCTATTATTGCATTTGTGCGTAATTTTTTCTATAAATATTCAGTGGCCATTAAATGCAGTTATACATATTAAAAATTTGTGCTGCATTTGTGATTTTTTGCATTTTGTCTGTGGCAAATAAATATTTGATTGCCCATTTGTCACACATTGACCCGAATGGAATAATTTCTGCGCATAAATATTAATGAGTTTCGCTTGGTCTGTTTAAACTTAGTGCTCATTTAAATGTCATTAGCTGGATGTCATGTCTGTTGTTCTGGATGCAGTAATGGCATAATGTCAACCATTATCATATTTTGTGGCACTGATGCGGAGTTATATGAATTTTTAAGTACTCATTTGAGCTATTAATGTGGCAGTAGGCTTGACGCTTTTATTGGTAACCTTATATATGAAGTATTTGGTCACACTAGCGCAGATGGCAGTATTTTTTTGAATATATTTGGGAGCGCTATAAGGTTTGAAATAAACTAAATATTGACAACTGTTTATGACTCATATTTATAATTCCTTATGCTTATATTTTGCTTAAACTTTAAATCTGAAATAAATACATCATTAAAACCAAACCCTCAAAATGCAACACGAATTCCATTATTATCCCCCTTAAGTCCCCTTTTAATTTAATATTCCCATTTGTGATTCTCGAAATCAAGTCGCTATTAAAGCTGCTTTCCCCGCCCATAATCCATCCCCACTTATCGCAATCGCTTGTCATGTGCAAATTTGTTTGCGAATTTGTAAATAATTCCAAATTCATTCACTCGACTTTTTTCTAGCTTTCGCTCTGCTTCTTTTCCCATGGCCACGCATCAAGTTGATTTATTTGCCGGGAAACTTTCTTCACTCTCGGCCCGTCCGCCTGTCTGTCTGTCGGTCGTGAAATGATTTACATAGGGATAATAGAAAAAAATAAATTGATTTTAAATCATTTCAACAGTGTGTAGGCGGCGAGCGAACGCCACAGCCAGGGCTGCCAGGGCTGCCAGGCTTCCGCACTCAGTCCGCCGCATTTGTATGCAAATACGCGTGAAAATAAAAAAAGAAATATAGAAAAAATAACAAAAGGCAAGTTAACGAGTATTCAAAAACCAGATTAAAATAGGAGTGCTCTGTGAGTGCCGCCCGCTGTGATTTATACGCCTCGTTCCCATTTAGCATCGTCCTGATGTCACATCAGTGCGGATGAGCCGAGGAGTATTCCAATTTTCTCTGGGAACTCTCCGCCTCGAACGCCCTGAAACTGGACGGGGTGGCTCAAGATATTATTAACATGTTGCTGAACACTCTTTGGCCAAAAATTGATTCGCAACTGTGAGGCTGGGAGTCGGGGCTGAACCCCGTTTACATTCTCGTAATCTTTGGCAAGAGGCATTTTGCCATTTTGCATAGTTCGACGCTGCAGTTGGGCTCGAAAGTCTGGAGCCCCAAAGCCGGCTCATGATTTACTCGCCCAGTCACAAAATATGGAAATTGCTCGTGTCTCAGCCTAGGACATGTCACCGTGTCCCACCTTTGCAGCCCATCCCCAGTCACCTGCAGTTGCTGTTGCGGTTTTTGTGACATGCCGCATCAATCTATCGCCATTTTCTGTCTCTCGATGCTGTGCAGCCTGGCTGGATATAGTCCTGTTCGATCTTTTCCCTGCCATGTGCACCGCTGTGCTCCTGCTCCTGCTTCTGCTCCTGCCCTGCCGGCAAATTGAATAGATTGCTAGGTGGACCAGCCGCAGTCGCAGTCGCTTGCTGGCAGCATTTTGGCCCGAATTTTGCATACATAAATATTTATGAATTTATTAAAAGTGAACCACACACAAGCTCGCCCGCTCCTCCGCTTTTCGCTCGCCGGGCGGGGCATCCTGGCGGCTGACTGGATGGATGGATGCATAAGTCAGCCGCTCACGAGTGCCGGGGGTGAAGGGGGTAAGTACACGGAGAGAAATTAGTTTGTATTGGTTTTTATAATCTTAAATTGCTAAAAATCTCTTTTTGATAGTGTACACACCTTTCCTATAACCAAAATTTGGGTTTTTTGTGGATCATATTTTAAAGTACGATACAAGGTTTTTAAAACTATCCAGCTTAATGTATTAAATTTAAAGATAGTCTGGTGAATACCTGATAAATATATTTTAAATGGATATTTTACATTTTTAATGGTAATGTCTTTATCGAAATTTTTTCTATACGGATGATGTTTAATATAGGTATACTAAATGCAATTTTTTGAATGCTTTATAATTAATCAAATACATTGATAAGTATATTTTTCAAAAACCTTTTTTTTTTTAAATTGTTGTTTTTAATATAAAAATTTTCTGTTTATATTAAACAGTTTTAAAAATATTTTAAGGATAGTAAAAAAATAATATTTTTTAAAACATTTCAGTTCCTCAAACTAAGATTTCTTTTCTCAAATCCTCAATGTGTATTATATTTCAATAAATTTAAAAAATGTGTTAAAAGCTTTAAACTTTAATGGAATGTACATGCAGATTTTGTATTTAATAATCTCCAATTTTTTTTTATTGTTTATATTGCAATAGGTAAATATGTTTCACTGTATAAGCGAAAGCCTTCTGCCTTGCATTCGGTGCGGGGGGCGGGGCAAGAGTAAAACGGTGAAAGGGCGTGGAAAATGGGGGGCTTCTAGGCCATCCAGCCATCTAGCCATCCAGCCGTCAGCAGCAACGCCTGCACACATGCCGCAGCATCGGACAGGGCGGGGAGTGGGTCGAGGACCACCGTGCTCCGTGTACAGCGAAATGTTTGGTACATTTTTGTGAAAATTTGCACCACAGCGCCATCAGCCGTCCGCCGCCCCCGCTCACCTCATCCACCCAAGGGGAAAGCCCAAGCCCCCGAAAAAAAAAGAAAATACAGAACTGCACAAACTGGCGCGTTTCGGTGGCTCTGGGCCTGGGTTTTTGGGGCACGGGCTTTCGGAGGAGGTCCTGCCCCGGACCCGGACTTTCGGGGGTCCATTCATTTGCACCAGAACAAGGCAATCGCATATTTGTGGCAGGAGGACGGTGAACGAAATTGTCAAGTTTCTGAATGCCTCAGTGGCTCAGCGGCTGTCGCTGTCGTTCAAACTGTGGATGAGGTCCTGGGCACGGGGCACGGGGCCCTGGGTCCTTGGTCCTCGCTCCTCGGTCCATATGTCCATGTGTCCATATTCCCCGGGCCCCTGGGCAGGCATAATGCAGGAGGTTGTCATTATCAGGGCCAATTCAATTGAGAATTTTCGTGCCTAATTCGGCACAGAGGCAGCGGGTGCAACAAAAGAAAGCAAATTTCGCATAATTGAAAATTTTTGGTGGCCCAAAAAAGGGGAAAGGCCACGCTGATTGCCAAAATGTTGACCATTGACATGGGCACTTGATTGTACCCCATGCAACTTTGGTAAGTGGCTGTGTATACCTATGTGTGGGTTGCCAAAGTAATTTAAACTTGATGTCAAATTCAGCAGAGTCATTCAACTTCAATGTCGCTGCATAATTTCGGCCGCTTTTCGGGTGAGTGAGAAGGACTCTCGAGGCTGCCTGGCCACGTAATTACCTGGGGCCCCGTAATTGCCAAGGACGAGGGTTCTCCCGAATGACTCGCCGCTTTTTGTGGCTCCTTACTCATCACTTTCGAGCACCCATCCAAGTTCGACTTGAACGCAATTTATGCAAATTCGTCGGGGAAGACAACGCACATGGCAATCAGCAGGATGTGTGTGTTGACAGCCGGGCCCCGAACCGGCCTCATACCATCCCGAAATTCCTATTCCACCGACACGTCCAGCCTTGGCACATTTAACAAGGCAAGCCGCATCGAAATCCGCTCGATTAGCATAAACGCATTAAAAATATGCCACCCCCATGGAGCCATGAGCACATGAGTTCTGTTCGTGGAAAGTAGGCGGATGGCATTGGGATGGGGTCGGGTGGGGTTTATGGATTATAATGTTTGTTTTGACATGCTCGATGACAGCCTCGGTGGTCGTTAAAGTTTTCAATTGCCGAAACATGTTGCTCGGCACTCGGCGAAAAACATATATTAAAGGTTTTCTCTGGTGGGTTTTATATATTGCTAGCAGTTTTGTAATGTTTTTCATTCTATGAGTTCCAAATTGTTAAAAAGTCCTTAAATATTAGAGATAATAAAAATATTTGACATTCGTTATTGTCTCAAATCCAGAATGTAAATAAATGAATGAAACCCTAATATAAAAATAAAATAGTACAACAAAATATTTATCATATATGAAAGCATTCTAAAATTGTGCAAAACCCATTAAATTTATAAATAGTAATGCATATTTAAAGTTTCATCGACCCTATACCCGATATTGCTCTGACTCCCCGCGAAATAGCGCAATCAATATGCAAATGTTTTATATTAATTTATATCTAATCGGTTTCAAGTGCAGACAGCTCTTGCACATGATGCCTTTTGCAAGGGGGCTTAGTTATATGGGGTTTATCTGCGGAAAATAGTAAAAAGGGTATAGTGCACGGGGCGCTAAATGCAATCATAAATAAACAGCACGCATCCAGAATACTTGCATGCAAATGGGGGCCAAGGACCAAGCAGCGTCGCAACAGGATTGACTCCTTCCTCTGGCCCTGTTGTCAACGTAATTTACCATTTTCCTTCAACTTGCATCGTCTACGGCATGCATCACTCACTCACTTAGCACCCCGCGCTTCCCTCTTCGGGTGCTTTGTTATCACTGAGAAAAATAAGTCACGGTTTGAGAAGTGCACAGAAATATATTAAGCACTTTATCACAATTATTGTAAGCTTAATACTTAGGTATATGTTTCTACATATTTAGGATTATAAATATTTCTAGAAAACAAAAGCTATTTAATAAATTTTTGGTTGTAATGATATCTTTTTATGACCAAATGTTTGTTGATTATTTAAAGAAATATATATTGTAGAATTGTTTCTCAGATTGACACTGTTTTTTTCCGAGTGTGCGCAAATGCTGCGCTGATGAGCTCTGTGCATTGCATACTTCGTGGCGCAGACTTTCCAACCTGCCACGGACGCCGCCCATCAGTTATTTGTCTCGCGCGGCATTGTTTGTCTTGCGAGTTGGCGCTGCAAGTTGCAAGCTCGGCAGCTGCCTCATTGCCGCCGCCTCTTTAATGTGTGGGTAAATGCGACAAAATCAAGTTAACTGCCCGCATTAACGCACATGCGATGCAACAGGATAGAGGCAAACTTTCGACGCGACTTTGCCACCTAACTGGGTTGGCGGAAATGAAATTTGCCAAAATGCCAGCCCCACAGAGCCACATCGAATTATGCTGCCATCAGGAGGATTTAAATCAATTTGGAGGGCCGTAGTCGCGTGACAAATAAACCTAAGCGGCACCGCCACACTGCGTATGCGCAATCTGCAGCCGTGGCAGCTGCTCCACGCTCCACATGCTGCTGCTGCCGCTGCTGCAGAGGCGATTAGGTCGTCCAGACCGTCATACGACCACGGCCCTTTGTGCCGGCATTATCTGCTTGGCCACTTGAGCGAGTCAAAGGGGCACTTTGATCTCGGGGCCCCATTCCGCCATCTGCCAACCGCCTGAGATTTAACCAATCTCAGGACCAATTGGACACGGGGAAAATAGCTAAGTGTATTTAGAAGCTCGGAAAACAATTTTATTTTGCCAGAAAGAGAAGCTAAAATAATTTAAAACTGTTATCTGATTAAAAAATAGAATAAATGTATAAAAATAAAATACAAATTAAATAATTAGTATGTGTTCTTATATGTTTGTTAAATTCCATTTATGATTTATTCCCTTATCTAGGACTAAAACCTCTTTATTGGACTCCAAGCCTGGCTTGTCCTTGAAACATTCCCTTAAATAGTCAAAGATATTATTAAATTAAGTATATATTCCCTTAAAAAATATATAATTTTTATATTCAAGTAAGTATTGTGTCTTAGATATATCCTTATTGTGCATGTCCAGTAAAAAAAAGTGTATCTATTTTATTTAATTTTATTAAAATCCTTACAATTTGGATGACTTACAAAATGTTTTTATTAAATTAGAAATGTTATAAAATTAAGTAGAAATCTTTTGAGCACTTTCACTGCTTCATTGCAGTGCAATCTTGATTGCCTTCGGCCATCAGGCTCTTCATGTTGTGGTCACTAAGCAATGGATATGGACACCTGATTGAGGGCGGAGTACTTGAAGTTTGCATTTGGCCATAATGGCGGATGCAGCTAATGCACAGATTACCAAGGTGCACACACCACCAGATGGATGGGGATGAGGATCCTTTGAGTTCGGTGCGAGTATTTCCAATAATTAAACAATCCCCCAGTGCAGAAGAGGATGCTGCGCCCACTTGAATCTATTGAATCGAACCGAATCGCATTGAATCGAATCGAATGCAATGGAGAATTTGGCAGAACGTTGGGGGAACTTCAAGTGAGTGGCATGTTGCACTTTAACTGGATTTCGCCGGCGGGGGTTTTCCACCACCCACTCACCCATCCAACCAGTCGACCCCCCACTATCGGTGGCAACCATTTTTTCCCGTGTCGGTACAAATCAATTTATGCCCGGCCAGTGTTTGAACCATTTCTGTTTCTGTTTCGGTTTCCGTTTCTGGTTCTCTTTGTGCAATTGACGGGCCAATAATTAAGCCGGTGCCCAGGGAAAGCGATCGGAAAACGCAGGGAAAATGCCGGGAAAACGCAGGGAAAACGCGTGGAAGCCCAGGAATGTAACTCAGTCTGTCTATCTGACTGCCAGTTATGTGGCATGTTCTTATGACACGGCCGTCGTTGCAAAGTCAATTTCCTTGCCTATTTAAATTTCAAAGCAAATGACAGAAGGTGTTGTTGCGCTGCCACAAACTGGATTAAATTTCGTTTAAAATGTAAATGGAAAAAAGCGTGATAGACAGGTTGGGCTTTTGCCGCCTGAATCGTATCCAAATTGCGTTTACAGCGCCGAAACATCAAACCAAAAAAAGGAAAAAATCGAGAGAGAGGAAAAACTAAACAAACACCTCATCAAAGAACATCAAAGGCCGCCCCAAAAAATAAAGCAGGAAAACCCCAACAATAACCGGGTGGCGGGGAGGAAAAATCAAAAACGTAAAGAAAGGAAAAAAGGTGGTTTGGAGAAAGGAAAACATTTTGGTGCGCACGACGCAGAAAATAAAATCAAGAATTTCACACCTTATCAATTTTGCTAGATTAACAAAACGAACAATGGGGAGGGCCACTCCGGCCAGGGAAATTGCATCATCAACGTCCTTGCCGCATGGAGATCGACATCAACATCATCATCATCATCCTGTGGATGCAGGGAAGCCAGCGCCACCGCACTTTGTCATTAAGGAAGTCAAAAACTTCGACCCCAAGCAGGGAACTAAGTCAAATCGGGGGATGGTGTGGCACTCTCTTTCTCACTGGAAAGCTCGGAGAAATGGAGAAAGCGGGGTAGAAATCGGCTTGGCTTTGTGTGACAGCAGCGTTGACATTTATTTTGATTTCAGTTTCGAGTGCAGGACCTAAGTGGGTGAACTTTCTATTTCCCTTCATCTGTTATCCACTCCAACCTGTTTAACTCCCCCTGCCCTTTGATGCACTTAGCAAAAAAAAGGTGGCAGGTGCCCAAAAAATATTTGTAAATGCTTTTATGTTGCACGCTGTCTAAAAAATTTAAATGTAGACCTCAAGAAGTTTTCAGAAGTCTAGAGATTAATATTAATATTAGTAAATCAAATTTTAAAATTCTTCAAATTTAGAGTACGATATAAAAGATATATGACAATGTTCAATTTCATTTATAGAGAACCATTTGCTGAAATTAAAAGTTTAGGAATTGTGTTTTTCGTAATTTAGATTTTTATTAATTTTTAGCTCTTATAGCCTAAATACTTATGATTATTAATTTTTTATCTTTTTATACCAACATTTCTAACCGCACTCCTTATTTTCTTCAAGTGCACTCATGCTAATGTGCATCTCGGCTTGGCTTTTCTCTCAGGGGATGGCCTTTTTACTTGGTGTCGCTGTCACTAAATTGAATTTTATGTGGCGAGTGCCAACTTTGATGTGTGCCTTTATTAATGGTTGCTGGGAACTGTCAGCCGGGCCCAAGAAGTGGTCCCAAGGACCGGAAAATGGGGTCTAAATCAGCACTGATAGAGCGTCGGCTGCGGAGGGTTTACGGTAATTGCAGCACAAACAGGGTCGAAAACCCCCGAGTCGGGCATGTAAATTCAATGAAATATGGCTTGCAAAAATGCCTCGCACAAGCAACGCCTCAAAATGCCAGCAATGTCCCGCCGACCATCCAAACATCCGACCATGAGACCATGAGACCTGGAGCCCATGTGACCATGATACCATGTGGCCATCTGACCAGCGGCGGCCAACGTCCGGACATCGAACGGCAGCTTGGAATTCCGGGCATAACTTCTTGCAGCAACGAGCAGACGAGCATATGTAAAAAGCGGAGCCAGCCAGCGACACATACTATAAGTACACAACACACGAACACACATTGCTGGCGGGTTTCCATGACACAAAAAAAGAAAAGCGTGCTCGAAAAAAAATGGAATGGAAAATCTAGCCAGCAAGTCTCTAAATTGTGCGGCCCTAAAAGTGTCCGGCGGCACATAATGCTCACAGAACGTGCACTGGAAATAAAATGGGGGTCTTGTCCTTGAATTAGCATAGTAGGAAAAGAGAAACAAACAAAAAGGATTTAAACTTAAAACAAAAAATAAAAATTGAAGTTATTACAATTGTTTATAGATAGTCATATAAATTTTATATACATTTTAATGAGCTAAAATTAAATAAAAAAGTATTATATGTGTTTTTTATTTGTTTTTTTTTTATTTCAAATTTGCCTGTATTATGGGCAAGAGTAAATAATTTTAGTTGCTTATAAATGAATCTTAATTATACATCCCAAAAATATAATCTTAATTGTACATTTTACATAGCTAATAAAAAACAATATTCATATAATTCAACATTGCACACTTGTTATGAATGCGAGTATAAGTATTGGTATATCCTTTATTTTACTTTTTCCTAGGCTAATCTTTAATATATATGTATTTATTAATTATATTTTTAAGTTTCAGTCCATTAATGGCTCTCTGAAATTCTCTAGGTGCATACCCACTCACACGCACACTCACAAATCCGTCCGTGTCCTTGCCACATGCATCGTCTGCTGGAGCTGCCGCTGCTGCTGCCCAATGGCCGCAAGGAATTTCACACAATTGCTAGAAAAATTGCAGAAAATTGAAAATGTGCGAGAGCGCATAAATTTTTACTGCGTCACTTGTGAATGCTAAATTGTTGTTATTTATGTGGGCACTGTGAAGCCAAGGTCCGCCACTTTACAGCCCCTCCCCCTATAAGATAAAATCTGTGAGAAGAATCGAATTCATTTCGCACATAACTTGATGTCCTGCCACTGGGTTTTGTGGCCATCTTCAGTGGGGAATGCAACTGAAGTCGGCAACAAAGCCCTGCAGCAGTTCAAGGTCACAGGATATGGAAGTCGGTGGAATAAAAGTTTACGATTATCAATTTTCACAGCAGTCCCCGCTTGAGGACGTGTAATCCCGTGCGTGCAAAGTGGCGAAAGAAACTGTAGCCCAAGTGGGCCATCGAGGAAACGATCAGCAGACTGACGCCCAAGGAAATGGCTTCACCCTGATGCTCCTCTAACCAATTGAGCACTTTCCGGGCAGGTTCCCTCAGCAGCTGCATGTGCTTCTCAGCCGCATGTTCGTGGCAAGTTTGGCCATAGAGGAGGATATAGGACACCTGCATGGTCTCCGAATCCCTAATTATCACATGCCTTTTATCCGGGCTGGTTTCGTTGTCCTGAAAGACGAACTCCACCACGGCCACGCAGCGCAGGATGGATCCGCACCTGGAGCCACCCACTCCAGCCTGGGGCTTACTCTTGGCCAAAGCCTCATTCACATCGCTCGTGAGTTCCAGAAACCTTCCATCACTCAGGGAGTTGGCGTTCAGTAGGGCGTAGAGCTTCTCCAACTTGCAGCCATAGAAGCCCAGGCGAACGGACTCCCTGTTGTCCTGCCTCAAACGGGCGTAGGCCTCACCCCTCTGGTTTTCTCCGCCCATTCGCACCTCGAAGATCTGGGTGGGTGGACGCCTGGGAGGAGGCATACCCAGGTGTGAGTACAGCTCACCGAACTCACTGGGTCGCAGGGAGCTCAGGGACACGCGATCGGCCTGATCCACCAATACGTCCGTCAGCAAACGAACCACATTGGGGGAGCAGGCCTCGTAATCGCAGTGCATGAGCTGCTGCTGCAGTGCCTCCAGTCTGGGTGCTTCGCCCAGGGTGTTGCACACGAGGTCAATGGTTCCCCAGTGACCAGGGAGAGGCCTCAGCCGCGTCCTGTAGCGATAGCTCCAGGCGGCGGCCACGAAAATCGTCCACAGAGCCTCACAGGCCAGGAAATCAACCTGAAGACGTCGCTGCAGGAGCAAGAGATCCTTCAGATTGGGGATCTCCGTGCCCCTTGCCGAGTTATATGGTACCACCGTGGACCGGGGGAGTAGGGCAGCCAGCTGATCCGCTTCGCCGGCATCGCACTGGGAAATCCCGCGGATGAGGCTCCCGTTAGCACAGTCATTTTGCACTGGATTCTGATTTTGATTTCCCTTCAGAGACTGAAATTTTGAAATTGTTTCGCAGAGTTTTCGGCAAGCCGTCGGGCATCAATCTAAGCCTCCGACAATCGAATGAAGTGTGTCGCCCAGGTGGCAGGTCGGATGATTGCCCCGCACAGGTTGCAGGAGATTGGATTTCGTCCTGGAAGGCACTTGAAAAAATAAATCGAGGATTTGGTTGGGGTTTCTAGTAAGTTTTCTAATGTTAGAAAGTGGTGATACTTGTTGGACTCACAATTTTGACAATTAAGTCGGATTCTTACCTACTCAGAATAAATTGAGGGTATTGACAATTCGTTATTTAGAAACAATTTAAGTAAATTATGTAAAGAAATAAATAAATTGATTTTATTAAAGATAGACAGATGAATAGATAGGAAGGTATGTAAAGAGTCCGATAGAAAAATAGAAAGATAGATAGATAGATAAATTAATAGATAGATATTTAGATGGATAGATAGATAGATAGATAGATAGATAGATAGATAGATAGATAGATAGATAGATAGATAGATAGATAGATAGATAGATAGATAGATAGATAGATAGATAGATAGATAGATAGATAGATAGATAGATAGATAGATAGATATACCGATAGACATATAGATAGATGGATAGATAGATAGATAGATAGATAGATAGATAGATAGATAGATAGATAGATAGATAGATAGATAGATAGATAGATAGATAGATAGATAGATAGATAGATAGATAGATAGATAGATAGATAGATAGATAGATAGATAGATAGATAGATAGATAGATAGATAGATAGATAGATAGATAGATAGACAGATAGATAGATAGATAGATAGATAGATAGAAACTTCTAAGAAAGATTGATACATTAACAGAAAAATAGATTATTATTATATTATATTATATTACAAGTTATTATTTTAATGCAGGTGAAAGAGCTTTAACATCCCAGGTAATAGATATCTTATTTCTATATAGTATTGAATCCAATATAATTGAAGAAGTAATAATTAAAGATACATATATAGGTCGCATTCCTCCAGATCTCATTGTACTATTCAAAGAATCCGTAATTTCCTCGAGTGCAGGCATGGTAACAGTTGGCAAGAGTGATCTCCGGATGGGTTATGCTCGGGCGGCTGCTGTGGGTGGTTGCCTGGTTGGGCTGTAATTGATTAATGGAGCCTGATGTCGAATGCCTGATGCCTGCCGTCTGCCGCTTGACGGCTGACGCTCACCTTATGTCGAGGGTGACTTAACCTAGACGACCCGAGGTGAGATGAGACGATGTCGATTCCGAGGCAGAAGCCACCACCGGCTGGGCAGGAGTGGAACGGTCAAAGTTGCATCATAGCTACGCAGTTAATTGGATACTTTTTCAATACTTTTATCTGCGGCAGCAACCCCAACCGTTGGGACTCTCCACCTGCTGCTGCATGCGTAATTTATTGATATACTCCCGCTAAATTATGAGTCTCCTGGGGGGCGCGAGAACGAAAATTTTTTTTGTTTTTCCCACCCAGCGAGGAAGCTGCAGGTGTGGGTCTGTGTGGAAATCAGTTAACCGAAAAAGTTTGCAACTTTTTGCCTGTGCCGTGCTCGCTGCCTGTGAAATCAAAGTTGGAGTTTATTCAAATAAACGCCGACATTAAGAGAGTTGCAACTGTTGCGTTGCGTCGTGGAAGGCGTCTCCTGGCATTCGACGGCATAAATCAGGGCCAACAGCCGTGGCAACTTTTTTCGCAGATAAACTTTTGACGTCATTTAACCCTCTTTTTTCGGCTTTTTCGGGGGTGCCTGCAATGTTATTAATATGCCCAAGTTTCTTTTGCCGTTGTCAATTCCCCGGAGGCGCCTCCTGCTAAATAATTCCAGTTCCCATCGATTTCCCGCCACCACGACAAGCGAATGTCTTTAAAGGATTTCCGTTTATTACACACTAAATGGGGGCCCATTTTCATATGCTCGTGATAGGCAAAAAGTGGCGGTTAAACAGCACACGCAGTTAGGGAAAGTTACCACATTATAAATATAGCAGTTGGGGCTATAGATAGGACACATTTTTAGAACAACTTCCAAAAGTTTCTTTTGACTTGCAATTATAAATCTAAATTGATAATGAAATGAAGTTGAGTAATTAAAAGATACAAAAGGTTGTAAAATATAACATTAGAAGGAACTGTATTTGAAGAATAATTTCAAATCCGATTTCTCAATGTATTGTTAACTTTCAACACTGAGTTAAGTTTTTTCTGACTGATTTTACCAATGAACTGCATAATAAGTTATCACTGACGGCAGATGCAACAAAATTTTTTGACTCATCGTTCACTTTAACTTCTTGTTATATAATAAACCAGAGCTTTAACATGACATTGTGAAATTGGCCCTAATTTTGATGGCATTTAATTTAATATTGATAAATATGTAAGGCTAGTTACTGTCCCTCATTGCTGCCAGTTTTCCTGCCACATCGAACCCACCAGCGAGCCTTGAAAAATCCCCGAGACTTAAGCAAATTAAAAGCTGGAGATGGATAAATACGATTTAACAGACTCCACAATCCGCTCCACGTAGATGCTGTTGTTGTGCAGGACAAATAGGAAATTTCGCAGCGGCAATGAGTTCTGAAACGCAGAAGATGAAACGTGAATCAGTGCGGCGAAATCAATTATCAGAAACACTCTGCATCGAATGGCTGATAAATATATATGGGCTCGGGACCGGGGAAAATAAATATAAATTGCCTGCTGGCTGGCGATTTGATTTCATAAATATGTGCCTCACGTAGCCCAGCTCAATTGCCAATTAGAAGCGAGGCGAAAGGAAAAAGGCAGTGGGAAAGGCGGCAGAAAAACATAAAAAGAAAAGGCAGTGGCACTTGAAAATTCTGAGGCATCAACGGAAGTTGATTTGTATACGGAATCGCATATAAAAGTTGCCCACTTTTAACCTGCACCTTCCATTCTGGCCAAAACTCAATAAAGCAATCGGAAATTTTTCTCACGTCCCTGTGGGAAATTATTATGGAACCTGGCAGTCGAGGACGGCCGTTTCAAATGGAATTCCTTTAAACAATTTTCCCCCAGAACATGTATACATAGAAAGGAGATGGGGCCCGAGCAAACAAAGCGTGTCCCCAACTGAAATACAATTACCACATGGGGATTCCGGGTTTCCGACTCACCTGCAGGCCGCTCAAAATTTTGGCAAACTTGGGACTGCTAATGCTGTCCACAAAAGCGGCGAACTGTTTGTTGCTCTCGAACTCGTCGAAAAATAGGGCATACAGTTGGTCCTGCGGCAGGATCTCCAGGACCCTCTCCACCATTCCGTGCAGGCCACTCTGCGCCTCGCCGGCGGCCGAGCTGCCATCCTCGGTGGTTGGGGCCTTAGGTGCTTCTAAAAAATAGAGGACATTTAAAAAAGACTTAAATATATAATAACCTAATTTGAAATGAATACGAAACCTTGATAAATGGGACATAAGTAATGGTTTAAATGTATAGTAAACGTATAGTAATATTAATATTAATTTAGTTTAATCAAAAGAAAATAATATTCAGTTGCCGTGAATATTAAAAACAATAAATCAAAATCTCTGAAAACCCCTTTAAGTAGGCTTTAATGCCTTGGAATTGCCCAAAACATAACGTATACGCACCTTTGACGTCTGCCGATCCCAGAACGGAGTGCTTGAACACCGCCGCCACCGCGTGCATAACCTTGATCACATCCAAGCCGTGGGCACCCAGGTAGTTGGTGAACTCCTCGACCTCCGGCAGCTGAAGGATCTTGCGCTTGATGTCCGCAAAATCGCTGCTGGCGAGGAAGGCATAGGCCCTTTGGAACTCGGCATCGTGGTGATAATACTGCGCGGCTATGGACTGCACTTCCTGCAGGGGAATCAGGGCCACAAAGGCGCTCAGATCGACGGAGCTATTGGAGGGAGTGGGCTTCTTGCGACTCAGGAATATCAAATCGTCGGAGGCGTTGCCCTGGTCACTTTCGTCACTCTCGTCGCTGGCGGTTCCGTCCAGGGTCACGAAGCCAATGCCACTCACATCCGATTCGTCACTGTCCGGCGCTATCAGTTCTTTCTGTGGGAAACCCATTGAAAGGGAAAACCCAGCCGCACAGACCACTAAGAGTACCAGGTGACCGCGATTCATTCCGGCGATGTGATCTTCTGCACCGATTCTGAACTTCTGGCCGCCACTTCCCAGGCTACTTTTTGCCCGCCGCTCTGTGGAGACTTTGGAGACCATTCGAGACTCCGACAATCGTTTTGTCCCAGCGATTATTTAATTTAATCAGCAGCATTCAACAAAAACCCCAGTTTATGGAGGGGATTTCATGACCGAGGTGCAGCTAGGAGAGGTCACAACACTCTGAGAATAGATTATAATATTTGGAAGGCTAAAGTTTAATGTTTATTAGATTACAAATTTAATAATACTTATTATTTTTAAAACATGATGTATAGGGGTGAATTATAACAATTTGTAAGAATCGTAGGATTCAAAGGAAGATTAAAAATAAATATAAATACCGAGTGATATTATAAAAAAGTAAAAGTAACCATCCACTTAGCCTTAAGCTGTAGTTGGGTAAATTTTCTTTTGAGTGTATCTTACATCTGCAGTGAATAAATATAGATTTATGGCTATCATCGGTGGCTTCGATTAGGCCATAAAACACGGCTCGTTTTCAACCTCGTAAATTATCCAAAGTGGGCGGGCTTCCTGTGGGCGGCGTTGGCCAACTGCATTTCCGCCGATGGAAATCAAAGAAAAGCGCACCCAAAACACCCCACTCAGCGGGCGCCTGAGTGTGATGTTCACACTTTGACAGCTGGCGGGAATGTCACCCGGTTAGTCACTGTGTGTGTCACTCAGTCACCCAGCCAGTCACTCATTCACTCAGTCATTCAGTCAATCGCTCAGACGCCCATTCAGGTCTCGTTTCCAGCTCGCTCGCTTGTCAAACTGTGCATAAAATATGTACATGCATATGTACCCATCCCACACCCGCACTCGCACTCGCACTCACACTCACACCCACTGAGTGATGTATTCATTTGCTCATTCAGCAAGTTAAGTAGGAATAAAATTGTCAATTTTCATGTCATTATTTCATGTCGCCGTCGCCGTCGCAGTCGCCGTTTGCCGCTCACTTTCGCATGTGTCAACTGTGACACTCTCCACATTCCCGCCGCTGTGTGTTCGCAGATATGATTTATTCACTTGGCTTGATTTATTACAGGCCCACAGAACATTGTTCTGTTCTGCCTACAAACCAATAATAATTGTATCGCCGTCAACGTCAGCCGACCGAACTTTAGTTGCACCGCAATTTTTTACATAAATTATTTCGCTAAGCCCCCAACTTGATTAAAACTTGGCCTATACTCCGGGCTGGGGGGCTGTCGCTCCTGGCCTCCCCGTAACGTATGACACTTTATGAATTCGGAGCGCAAAGTTTCGAGGGCTCAAAGTTTGCCGGTGTCGGTTTGGCTGCAACCGTAAACAATTGGCCCGGCCAGTTATCCAGCACTCGGAGAAATTACCACTAATTGGATTTTTCAATTCAGTTTAATTAGTGCTGTATAAAATATTAAGGGTCGAGATCCACAGGGGCTTTATTATTAGAAAATTAGTACTGAGCTCAATGATTTTTTTAACAAACAAACTATTATTGCTAAGAAAGTACCTTTTAATATATTTAATCTTATTGGTTTTAAGCTTTTCAATTTTCCTCACAATTTAAGAGATTTTTAAGTTTTTTAATCCATTTTCTCAACTTTAAAAAAAATGTATACAATTAAGATATCCAATCGCTTGAAGTAAGGCTCTTATCACAATGGTTCTGGATACTTAAACGATACACTGATGAAAGCATGCAGAATGTTTATTAATTTATTTTATTTTAATTTATAGCACTGTATGTTACTTAACAGTATCTTACTTTGGGAAATATAACTTAAACAATTTTTTTTTGTATTAAAAATACCTAAAGTACATACATGTGACTAACATATAATCAAAGATTTGGTAGAATAATTTAAATATTTAAAAATTGTATCATCCTTTTTTATCTGTTTACTGAACTTATACATTTAGTTTGAAATATTAAATTTAATATTTATGTTAAAGTACGTATTCTTATTTTTTGTCAGTGCACATGTTCACACCCCTTGCCCGGCTCCCGCAAGTGTGCCGGGCGGGCCGAACTTATAAATTAATTTGGCCCCGGCAGAATTCTTCAGTGAGCTGCTGGCATACCTCAGCTGCCATAAAGGTGCCGTCGGCCCAACTTGGCGGCGACTTAATTAACTGCAGTCCGGCAAAGTCAGCGGTACACACGCACCTGAGTCCGGGCTGGGGAGGAGGAGCGGGGGGATCAGAGGACGCAGTGCATCCTGGCAGGACGAGGACGAGGACGAGAACGCGGAGGACAGTTAATTTCATGCTGCCTGGCTGCCCCCCTCGACGCCATGTGTTTTAAAGTGATTTCCTTGGCCAGGCGCCTTTTGTTTATGTTGCGGCATAAGAGCGCCGCTTTACCGCAAGTGTCAACATTTATTTCCAACTTAACACTTTTGGCGTAACATGGCGCTTAATCCGCAGCGCCAAGTCGAGCCGCGCCAAGAACTTGACTAATTTTGTGCAAAGTTCAGCATTAACATTACCGCAAATTAGCAAAAGTTTTCGCACAAACAGCCGCAGCGGAGAAAAACAAAAAAAAGGGGGGTACAATCCGAGGAAAAAGGGCGAGTTCCGGAGGGGTAGTAAATCCGATTGCAGGGATTGCATGGAGGAAGGCGCCGAGACTGGGGGGCTGCAGGGAGCACTTTGAGTTGTGGCATCAGCAGACGTTGCCCGTAGTATCTGGGATGGTTCACTGACTGCCATAAATTAACTTGTCTAGGCCCGATTCCTTCTCCTTGCCAGGCGGCCTGTCCCCAAAACTTCTTGCCAGATTCCCCAGCTGGCTCCCGGGCAGCCCGTCCCTTCTTCCCGAGCTTGTAATCTGTTTCACACTTAATGTTTTCCCTCTGCCAGTTCGGTTTGCACTTTAGCAGCACGTAGAAAGAGCTGTTGTTTAATTGGGAACATGGCTCCAAAATCGAAGTGTCAGCAGATCGGTAAACTACCAAAAGGAAAAAGATACACAAGCTTGAAAATGATTAACTGCAATTTATTTAGGCAACCAACATAGTACTCTTATAAAGTTGATTGAGTTAGATTTATCTATTTATGTAAGACCTCCATGTAGCTAGTTGTTTATATTGTTGTTGAACGGGATCATATGGCAACATATTACTTAACTTATAGCTTTCCATATAGGAAAAATGATTTTTTAAAAATTCAGCAAAACCAACCTTACCTTCATTATTATTATAATTCTCTATTACTTCCAAATTAAGTCTCTAAATAAAAACAATATTTTATGGATTTTTATGCTTTTCTTTTAGCTTGATCTAATAAATATGGTAATATGAAAATTGGTTTCAATATTTTTAAGAACTATTATAAAAAATTTACATTTTGACAAATTTTTGCAATTGGTTTCCATGCAAATTATATTTTCAAATCCATGAAATATAATTTTTCCTCATGCTGTTTTCTGTAAAAGGATAATTATATTTTATTTTAAAGGCAAACCTATTTATATACTCTCTGTGACACTTTACTAAGGAGAGGGTCACTTCATAAAAATCATATTTTTCCTTAACATAAGGAAGATATAACAAGTTGATATGTGTGTATAGCAAACGGCTTTCTATAAATGGAAAATAATATTTTGAGGATTCAGCCAAGCCAACATATTTAATGCCTACCTATTTATGTGATGCCTGCCCCTCACTGCGACATTTCGATGCGATATGGGTTATTCATAGATGGACAGATCAATCGATGGATACTTTATCCACGCCGACTTGTCCCCGTCAGATGTCAATCAGTTTTTCGGGCTTGGCTCTGATTTCCCGCGCCTGACCCCCGCACAGGATGTCAGCGGAGCGTAACAAAAACAGAAATTATGTCCTTACACACAGGTCATCGCTGTCGACCGACATCTGCCTGCGCAACCTTCAATCAATTGGGGTTTTTGGCATTTTCGTGGCGCGTTGGCGGGGGCGGGGGAGGGGTCATTCTGGGGGATGCCCCAACCCATCCTTCAGATTGAAGAGCAGAGTGTTCCGTCGCTTTTGACACGTTTGGCAAATATTTGAGCACGTCTAAAAGCGCGTTACGGTCTTCGGGCCAGGCGTTCAATATTTTCCGAGGCATTGCAGCGGCGGCGGCAGCAGCAGCCTCTCCTCAGATGACCGACTTGCCCCGCCCACTTTTCGGCAACTAGCTTTTCCGCCGCCCCCTCGCTTTTGCCACCCATCGCGTGGCAGTGCGTGCTTTGCCCTTGGCCTGTGGCTTAATTAATTTTCGCTTCCGTTAACAATTTTTATGCGGACTTGGCTCCTCGGCTGCGCTCGGCATGCGCTGATTTCGTGTTTATGGGTCCTTTAATTCGCCACTAATACGGCTCCGTTTGCGGCGGAATTATTTGCCGGATACATGCGATTAGTTTTGCCCAGATTGCGAATAGTTTTTGCCAAAGCGTGCAACAAGTTAATTACATAATTCAGCGCTGCTCCTGATATTTATGCTGGTCGGCGGCTTTCGGGACTCTGCACTTTCGGCATAAACCAAATAAACACTAAATTCCAGTTAAATAGGCAACGACACCAGCAGAAGCGCCAGAAACTTGGTCAAAAGAAATATAAAATGAAATTAAATTAAATGAAATAGCAAGAGCTGAAGGCAGCTAGCTGTAGGGGGCAGCAGTGGGGGCAAAAAAGAAGACTTAAAAAATAAGCTAAAAGTCTTTTGAAGTTGCCAAAGTAAAAGCAGGGGTAAAATGCGATGGTGGAGCGGGAAAAGCGGGCAAACAGCGCGATATAAAGTTGGGGCTTTTTGGCTTTGACGCACGTAGCTCCCGATTTGAAAGTTTGTCGTGTGTGCTCTGTATCGCATATGTATACACATTTGTGTATGTGCTTTTATAGCAGGAATCGACAGAAATTCCCAACACTCACTGCATCGCTTTTATTAAGCTTATACATTTTTTATTTAAGACTTTTCACTTTGAGCAGTTTTGTGCAAGCCTCGGGGCGGAAGGCAAACAGCAGCCACACCGACAGTCATGTGACATTTATTTGAGCTGCCAGGAGCTAGGAGCACTCCAATTTCCCCTTCAAAGGCCACCTCCCACACTCCATTGCACTCGCCAGCTAGCCCGTCGAGGCCCATAAATTATCCAAATAGTTAATGCCCGAAATTGTGAAATAGTGCGACACTTTCATTAAATGCCCAGAGCGCCGAATGGCGAAATGGGGAATTTCAATAAAAATGCCAAAACGCAGTGGCCACGACATGCGATGCGAAAACATTTGATAAACTGCAACAATTTCCCCAAGGGCCGGCCACTTTTTTATGGCGGCCAACCGCCTGTATTAGTTTTGCGCATATTTAAGCTGCAAATGCGACCAAATCCATATGGAGTTTATTCGATTTGATTTGTGGCCAGCTGAAGTTTGCAAAGTAAAAATTTTACCAATTTCGCCCGGTTTGATAATAAGATGGAGGGTATCGTTTATTTGCGTCTGCCTACAGGGAGAGAAAGTAATTAACAATTTTTTAATTAAATAATATCCATAAAAGGTAACTAAATATTTAAAATTTCAGTTAAAGTTTTGTGGAGTTTATATCAAAGGAAGAATTCGATAGTTAAAGATACAAGCAAATTAAAAATAAATTGGTTAAAAATATAAAAATAAATTAAATTAATAAGATTATTATGCAGTCAAAAAAAGAAACCCTTCAATTATGTTTAATTCTTTATTCTTTAAAAACAAATTATTTTTTTTTTCCAAATTAAAAATAGTTTTATGTACTCAAAAAAGGAAAAATATTATTATGCCATAAAAAATGATAAAAAATTTAAAGATGGATTAAATACGTCGAATACTAATTGGCAACCTTTGCTTTTCTATAAATAATATTTTAGCGCTTAATTGCGAATTAAAGAGATGAGATATCTAACATTTCATTTTAATTTTCTTAGTCAGTGACCATCTCTTTTTTAGTTTTATATTACTTCACAGTTTATCTATTTTTCCCTGTGTAGTAGCTGAGTCTGGCGGGTCCTAAAAAAGCGTCACGTGGTGCATATAAATTGCCAGGTTTCAAAACTTTTTCGTAGAGGTGCAAATTACTTTTGTTCTTTTCTGTTTGCCCCCGGCGTATATTTGCTAAATTTCAGTTTTTCCTGTTTTTTTCCTACTTCAGCCTGACAACTGTCAGGCATCGAATTGACCAGAGTTTTTGGCATTGCCTAAGCGTGCGTGTGAATGACCAAAAACTGGACATCGACAGGGACGCACAAGTATTTATAGCAGACTATCGAGTATGTGTGGTCAAAGGAAATCAATTTCCATATGCAAAACTTTTTTGCTGCACGTACTGGACGAGAGGGAGCCCCGAAATCGAATTTTGTCCATAAAATATTCAAATTGTTCCGTATAAACGACGCATAAACATTCTTTGTGCAGGGCACCTGCAGTCCCCATGCCCATTTCGCCGCCCATTTTCATTCCCACTTCGATCCACCATCACCCCCGTCGACTCGCATAAATTTTTATGTTCAAATGCCAAAGGCCGTAGGCGGGCGATCGCTTAATGTGTCCCGCGGCAGAAATTCAATTTGTAGCACATCCGTGGCCGAAAAGCAAAAGGTAAAAAAGCGGCTGACAGAGGAGCAAAGTGCAAATGCGAAAAAAGTGCAAATGTCCAAGGAGCTGGGAGCAGGGAGCCCCGAACAAGGATCCAAATAAACCGAAACAAAACAGCAGCAAAGTCTCCCCCTCAGGATGGCTGAGAAAAACACTGCTCCTGCTGCCTTGCTACTTTGCCACTTTGCTATGCGAACGATTGATTGAAAATTGATTTCATTATGAACCTGTGATGCATATTCCCCCGACCATCCAGTGGCCCAGCCTCCAAGCACATATCCTTCGACACCACCCGGCGTTCCCACAGAGTTTTGTGCATCTCGGTAGATAATTGGATTTCAGAAGGTCTCCGGTCTCTAGTTCCTGTTGCTCTAGTGTGTTTTGTGCCCTTCCACTTCCAATTAGTTATGGAATTTTTGCTGTATTTAAATTTTTGTATCCCCCAGTTAGTCTTATCGGAATGTGCTGGTTGAGAGGGGAGCGCAGCAACCCGGTTCCCGGACATTTTCCGAGGAAATTAAGCCGCTTATGGCCGGGCCATTCGGTTCCCTTTGTTTTTTAATGCTCAGCCACGGTCCGCCTGAGATCCCTTCGGTTGGGGGCCAAAAAGTATTACCATTCCACTTAAGATTCCGCCGGCCAAGTGCACTTGAGATGGCCACAAATGGCACTGGCTGCTCCTGTGTTGTCTGTCGCGCGTATTTAGCATAAAAGGTGCGGCCAAGACTTTGATGTTCGGAGAACTGCGACCCCTAACCCCGACATTGTTGATATTTTGCATCAAAATTCTGACAAACTTGTTCGGCGGGGGGTGCGCATGGGGTGGGGGTCTAGATCCGAAGCGGAAGTGGCGACATTTTAGGATGTCACTCCGAGTTTGAGGTCGCCGCAAAGTGCGCAACACAATTTGCATAATGCCCGGTGGGACGGATGGATGTGGATGTGGATGTGGCTGCGGATGTGGATGTGAATTTGGATGTGGATGTAAGTGGGGATGTGGTGGAGCGCGCGGAGTGGCGATGCTGAATGCGGTCTCAAATTTGGTCTACGTTTTGGGTTACTGCACAGCGGGAAAAATTAATAAATTAAACTCCATTACGAACGAACATTTGTGGATTGCAACTGTTCTGAATGGCATTTTTTTAATTTTTATAATTCATAATTTACGTTCTTTGCTGCAGATATTCTCTTTCTGAATTTAGAGTTTTCGTAATTTGAACTAGGGTTGGAAAAACATCTATAGAGGGCTCCATCGGTACTTTTGGCTATCAATTTGAATGAGAAATGTAGCTTAGCGATAATATCGATAGCCAAGCCATTGATGTTTTGATTATTATATAATCGTCGATAGTATCGATAGTGCTATCGATCATTCTATTTTCCTTAATCTATTTAATCTAAACTAACTATATTTCAGAACCCGAATATGAATATAACTGTAAGCATAGACGGATTTAACTTAATAGTTATGAAATATTTAAAAAATATTTATTGTTACAAAAAAAAGTTAAAAAAAATTATTAAGCTAATATTGTCATAGTTATGACCATCATCATCTTACCATCTTCTTCCATCTTCTTTTAACAAAGAGTATATGGGCTTGGTAGGTAAAACAAGTTGGGGATCCCAAAACGTGACATTCTAGGTAATGTAAGTACCACTTCTCTCAGTGCATGCAAATGAGTGCGAAACGAACAAGCAGGCGGTCCTATCTGCCCCAGTATTGGTTCAGACCTTGTTCGGACAGTAATATCCCACATTGTTATACCTTACAGATCCCAAAACATCCAGAAACATCCCCGAAAAAGGCACCATGCCCAAGGACGCGTTGCTTAAGTCGCCCAGGACGAGCAAGGAGAAGTCGGAGCATAAAAAGGAGGCGCAGGCCCTCCAGCTGAAGTGCGTGAGCGACTTCGAGAGGTCCCACAAGATCGACTACCTGCCTCGCCACCTAAACACCTTCTGGAAGACGGACACCCGGCTGTCGGCCTCCAAGCTAAACGGTCTGTGGATGCTGAACAACACCAACTACAACAAGGGACTGGCCTTTACACTGAACGAAAGGCGGGTGCTGTCCATCCACGGACTACTCCCGGTGGCGGTGCGCACCATTGATGAGCAGGTGATGGCCTGCGCGAAGACCATAGCCACGTTTACCACCCAACTGCAGAGGTATGTCTACCTGACCTACTTGTCGCGCAGGAATAGGCGCTTGTTCTACTACCTCCTGCTGTCCAATCCGGAACGCTATGTTCCCCTGACCGATGCCTCCGGTTCCATGGAGGTCCTCAAGATCCACAGGATGCTGCACTCGGTGGGCCAGGGCCTGTTCATCTGCATCAAGGATCTGGGTCACATTCCCCAGATCCTGGCCAACTGGCCTTACAGGTTGGTTCGCTGCCTGCTGGTGAGCAATGGGGCCTCGGTGCTCAGTCTAGGTGACCTGGGTGTGGATGAGATGCCCGTCCTCTTCTCCAATATCCACAACAGCGTGGTCTTCGGCGGCATTCATCCGGATCACTGTTTGGCCGTGATGCTGGATGTGGGCACCAATAATGAGCAGCTGTTGCAGGACCCCGCCTACACTGGCCTCAAGGAACATCGTACCTCGGAAAAGCTGTACGACAAGTTCTTCGAGGAGTTCACCCTGGCCGTGCTGCAGCAGTACGGCTCCCATGCCCTGATCCTCTGCAAGGACTTCGAGGCCCAGAAGGCCAAGAAGCAACTGGAGTTGTACCGCGCCCGCCAGTGCATCGTGGACGTGGACTTCCAGTGCCTGGCTGCAGTGGCTCTGGCCGGAGTCATAGTTTGCAACCGCCTGAAAAGGGCATTTTTCTCGGCCAATGTCTTCCTGTTCTACGGAGGCGATGCCATAAATATTGGCATGGCTCGACTGTGCATGGCCCTGCTGAGGAGAGAGGGTATCATCGAAATGAAAGCCAGGGAGAAAGTGTGGTTCTTCGATGCCAATGGCTTGGTGGTGCTGGGCAGGAAGGACATTCCCGAGGAGCTGCTGGAGTTCGCCAATCCCAGAGAGCCAATTGCCAGCCTGTTGGAGGCCATTCGGGAGCTGAGGCCCAATGTCCTGGTGGGTGGCTCCTCGCAGCCGAACAGCTTCACCCCCGATGTGCTGAGGGCCATGGAGAAGAGCTCTGATCAACCGGTGATATTTGCCCTGTCCAGACCCCGGGAACAGGCCGAGTGTTCCGCGGAGGATGCCTTTTCCTACACCAAGGGACGCTGCATCTTCATCTCGGGCTCCAAGCTGCCTCCCTTGAAGTACGCCAACAAGTGGTACCAGCCGGGTCATTGCACCAGTGCCTACTTGGTGGCCGGACTGAGTTGTGGCGTGATGTTGGCCGGCTTTACCACCATACCAGACGAAGCCTTCTGCGTGGCCGCCGAGAGATTGGCCAGCCTGGTCTGGCCCTGCGATCTGGAGAGGCGGAACGTCTATCCGCCGATGCGGAAGATCCAGTGCATCAGCCTGCAAATGGCCGAGGCGATTTTCACCTACGCCTTTCGCCGCGGCCTGGCCACCCTGTGGCCGCAGCCGGAGAACCCCATGGAGTACATCAAGGCCTCCATGTACAACCCGGAGTACCGCATGAACATCGTCGACGTTTACTGCATGCAGAACCGCACCATCGCCACCACCGAATCCCGCAAGTACTACACGCTCAACATCTAGGACCTGTACTTACGGCGGGGCTGTTATTACATGACCCTAACCGGAGGGTCAGGGACTTGGGGGCACCGCTAACTGGGGGCCAAATTGCATGGCATATCATGTCTAATAACAGTTGTTTGCCCCAGTCTGCATATTGATTTCGATTCGAACCCAAGTCGGAGCCCAAGTACGCCGGCGGGCAATTAATTGCATGCAATTTTCATGTGTCAACTCATGCTGTGTGGGGCTACACTGTGTGTATGTGTGTATGTGTGTATGTGCATGTGGGTGGTCCTCCGGCCGGTTGCTGAATTCCCCCCTGACTGCATTCGAAACTATCGCCGTGCGACAATAAAATAATTGAAACAACCACCATGAAATGGTAGGAAACATGGCCACAACAAAAAGTCAGACAAATTAAATTGCACGAGTCTGGCTTTGACAGGTGTGCGTCTGAGCGAAAGCATGATATTCCATTCCATTTATCAATACGGAAAATGAAATGCAACCCGGCATTGTGTCCGTTTGTCACATTGAGTTATTTGCTTAGGTTTTTCACTGCATTTTCCGGCTATCGTTTATCGGATGGCGTTGGTCTTTTGGCCTGAACGGAGAGCCCAGCTGGAATTTTCATTAGCCACATATATTTTTATGCAGGAACTTGAATTCCGATTTTATTTGGCATTTCTCACACTACGTAGGGCCCCAGGAGAGGACTTCGTAGCCAATCGTTTTCAGTTCCTGCGCATCGATGGAGTGGCCTGAGAGCTCCCGGACCACGCTCTGTACATTTGAGGTTTTCTGAAATTAAGGGAGGTGCTTCAATATAAAAGATATAAGAGGGCTTCAGAGGAAATGCATCTAGCTTATTCTCCCTTAGAAAAATTGTTTTTAAACTTAATATACCCCTTTAAAAACAATTATTAAAGGTAGCTTCGGAATGACTTTAAGAAATATTTTAGGGTTTCTCGTTACGTTGATCACAATTAAAGGCATCCCCATATCTCAAAATATCACAAAAAAATACCTTTATGCATTGTTACCATAATGTCTTATACCTCTTATCATATACAAATATATCTTACCCAAGCTGCCTCAGCCTTCGTCTTAAACTCAGCACTTTTCAATGCCTGGTAGAATTTCGCAAATAAGGGACTTTTCTGGCGTTTTTCATTGATCAAGGCCACAAATCGATCTCGGGGCAGATGAGTGAGTAGCTCCTGCACAAAGCTGGTGAAAGAACCCAGATTCTTGGTCTCTGAGATGGGTTCAAGTAGCACCAAAACAATCTCCTCTCTGGGAACGTTGCCCACAGACCTTGGTAATCTATTGTAATTGTCATGGTGCTGCCAGTACTTTTGCCTTTTTCCCTGGACAGTATCGTTCAGGTGCACAAAAATAATCAGATCCACAACTTCTGGCAGAGACTCAGTGCGTTGTTGTAACCTCTTGAAATCGGAGCTGCGCAAAAACTTGGCGGCTTTGCGAAAACCCGAGTCTGTGATCATGTGCTCGGCCACCAATTCGTCGATGGTGACACTGGGGATCAGCTTTTCAAAGTCTTTCAACTCGCTTATCAGCTCCGGGGAGTATCTGTACTTCCTGTAATAGCGAAACTTTCCCGAAACTAGCACAAGACTAAGGAGAATGAACTGTAGAGCCAGTCGTAAGGCTGACATTTTGGCAGCTTTTCACCTTGAATTCTAGGTTTATAACTTCTTTTTTCTGGTAATCAATGCTACTCGCTCAACGGTTTGTGTTTTACTACCTACTCAAATTTTCTCGTATAAGATTAAAAATTGTGTTTTGGTACTGCTTTTACTCTTTTAAAAATGGGCTTCTTGGTTTTTATGAAATGTTTGTAACTGAGGGTACATACTACAAATCCCTAAAGCACTTTCTTTGTACCTTAAATCTAAAATGTATCTGTTCGGTGAAGTAACAGGCTAGAAAAATATACATTAATACATATTAAAATAATGAAGGGAAAATGTTATTATTACTATAATAAGATAGAATAATAACCTAATATTATCACTATCATAAGATAATAATATTACAACAAAATATTTGATGTTGACTTTATCTTTGTATATCTTTTCAAAATATCCAATTTGTACTTATATTGAAAATATTGTTTCTAAATGGCCATTAAAATATTAATAATTATCACTCTACAATTTGACCTCATCACCCCTACTTACCAGTATTTTTATTTCGAAAAGAGTATTCGAAATTCGATGATCAATGGCATTATTCCCTCCCAAGACTCTCTTCTTATCGCTCTGTTTCGGCAAGTTTCCGCTCTCCGAAACATTGCTCATTTAAAATAAATAAAGGCTGAGTTCCACGAGCATTCGAAGTCGAATTCGAGCGCAAATAGGAACAGTTTCCTTTGTTCCCCATTTACAGTCGCCTCCCCAAATAAAAGACCACAACCACCTTCGATTTGCTTATTAAAGAATCTTATCACATTTATTTACTGCATTTTACTTTATGTGTTTACACCTAATTTGTTTTCTTAATTTGTTTCTGTTATTCTGATTTTGTTGTTTTCCGGAAATATTTCGATAGCCCGTGAATCAATCTGCGTTTGAAATGCTTCGAATGGAACCTTGAATTGGGTATATACTCGAATGATGGTTAAGCGCAAATCTTCTTTTATTGTATGAATACTTTGTAAAAGTCGTTTATCTATTTATGTATATATATATTTACCGCGATTATTTGTTTACTTTGTATTAATATTTTTACAGTGAATGGTTCGTTAAGTACTCAATTAATATTAATTTTCATCTCAAATTGCCTCGTTCGCAATTTTTTTCATATTTTCTGGGTGTTTTTTCCGAGTTTCCGTTTAATTTCCTCTTCTCTATGCTTTTGTTTTACTTTTTACTCAACATCATGTGATTGTCATACAAAACATTTCACATAATCTTTAAATTATTTACAATAAATGTCCAAACAAAAAACTCTACTAAAGGCAACGCAAAAACATGTCATCCATTAAAGTTAGAAGCTCAGAGCATTAGTAGCTTTTAAATATCTGTTATTAAATAGTTTTCCTCTTGTGGTTTTGGTTTAGTTCATTTACAATGGCAATGCCAGTATGCAATGCTAAAATGTTTGCTTTCTTATATATTTTTTTGTTTGGGTTAAGTCCTAAGATGAAAACATTAAAAATTTTAGCAGAGAAAATCTTTAGAAAAATATTTAGAGAGTGTGTGGGTGAGGGTAATGTTCAAGATTTTCTTTCCATTATCCCTTTGTTTACTTTTGTTTTCCGGCGAACAAACCTATTTTGGTTTTGGGTTGAGTGAAGCGTTTGGGTTTTCCTTGATTTTTGCTATATTATGGCAGTTTTCGCGGATATAAATATGTTTACTAAATGCAACGAGTCGTGTGTTCGAGTGTTTTGTTTTCTTTTCGTGTCAATGAGTATCTGCAATATTACTAAAAACGTATTTACTTGCCACACCGACTTACCTACGCTATTTACGGGGTAAGTAATCATGAGCATGTTGGTCTCAATGCAGTAACTTCATGTGTCTATCTTTATTTATAAGTACGCATATGCATATATAACTATGTATTGCTTATCGTAAACATTAGGCCAACGCACAATCTATACAAGAGCGAGTTAATGCCGAATACAGAACGTCAAATTAAAATCGTAGCCGAGTAGGTCAAAATCAATGCTGGTTAATACTTATCGTCTAAAGCTCTCCTATGTACATGTTCGCCCTAGGCCATATGGACCATATAGCCGCTATGCTGTGCGTCGTTTGTGTTCTCCGAAACAGTACTTCCGTTTCCGGTTTTGGCTATCGTAATAAGTTGGTTCCGTACTTGTCTATGACCTAAACAGGGGCTGCTATTCGTGTATATATGTATATACCTTACGCTAGGTTTAGTCGAACAAATATGGCTAAGTAATATACAAATTCGTTTAAGATCTTCCCAACCCCAAACCCGAAATGGCCAAGCGACGAGTTGCCGGAAACTGAACCAAGTCGAAATCAAAATCAAATCGTTGCGCCTCATGAGCCTGGTTAATACTCTAATACTTTAGGTCAGATTCTCACTTAGGTGGTTGCAGTTCCATCTGTATCTGTATCTGTAGCTGTCTCTGTATCTGTATCTGTACTGTTAGATTACCTTAACCTTAGCTCGAAATAGAAATAGTGTCTTCTGTAAGTGTCTTTGTGTGAGTGTAAAACCGTAATTTCCATTTGACTTATGGCAGGATCCTTTTGCTAGTAACTTTTCTCGTTTACTCCTTCTTTGTATATCATTTAGTTAATGTCGAAAATTATTCAGTTTGACGCTGACAACATCTCAAAACAAAACGAAAGTATGACCAAAAAACGCATCGAAATTATTGGAAATATTGTCGATTTTAAAAGCTTAAAAATTTCAGTCTTTGTAGTGGTTTTTCCATTTTCCTTCTTTTCTCATTTTGTTTTTCCCCAGCTCGGCCCTTGTCACATTTTCATAGTTCCTCTCCGCCCTTTCCTCGGGTGCTTACTGCTTTTCTGCGCCTGCAAACAGAATAAGCCCAAATAGAGCAAATATATGTTTAGATATAGAAAGTGAGATTGAGTGGGCACAAATTGTGGGTACAGAGGGAAATACGGGGGGTTACTGTGGGTTGTCTTACATGGGCACTCAACTTACATTTACATTTTAACTAGAAACTTTAGAAGCGAGCAAATATGGTAAGCACGAACACGAAAATGTACAATTTGCGGTGGGCGGTGGCCACGCCCTCCGTCGACGACGACAAGAACTCAAAGCTGTACAAGTACTCTGGGCAGCGGCAACAACAATTTTTCAGGGGCGTCAGCGGCAGCCGAAAGGGGGGCAGGGATGGACAAAGGACATTTTTGGTTAGATTTCGTCAGGGTCTAGTAGTACTAATGTACAAATACTGGTTATGCTGTGGGACACATGGTGATGATGGTGTGGTGTACTGCGAAAAAACCAGTTCTAAAATCAAGGACTGAAATCTCAAAAATATTATTTGGATTCTCAAACTTCTTACTGTATGTTCCATTATCAATAAAGATTTATTTTTAATTTTGAGGATACCAAAGATATTTTTAATGATTTAAAAAATTTGTTTGAAAGCTTCTGAAAAGTATACAGCAAAATTTTTTGAACTTGTTATCTCTTTTTATAATCTTAACTAGTCCTTCAATTCGAATGAACAAATTATTGATTGTTGTGTTGAAAATACATTTACATTTAAATATATATTTGGTTCAGGTAAGAAAAAATGTTTGATGATTTAAAATCTATTTTTTAAGGTGAAGAAAAGTATGCACCATAAATTGTATGACCCTTTTATACTTTGTGATATCTCCGCTTTACATTCTGATTTAAAAAAATAAGTTCTTGATGGTAGAACGAGTTTTTTCACAGTGCTCTGATAATGCAGGGACTGAAGATAGAATGGGTTGTCCTATTTTCAGTGACTCAAGGATACTCACTTCTGGGTCAGACCAGAGCATCGTTGCTGAACACATCGTTCACGTGCTTGCCGTTGCTGCTGATTGGTCCTGTTTTGTCCTTGAGGCCGCATTGCTAATAAGAGGCGAAAACGAAAGAGGCGGGGGAAGGCACTTAGATCTCTGGCAGCGAATTACAAAATAATTAAAACTCAAAAAGCACCCCCGCACCTGACGCCCAAAAATTAATTAAAACAATTAACGGCAGCTGGCGCCCGAGCCGAAAATATAATTCCCATGGGTACACACCTCCTGTTTGGCCTGCCATTGCTTCATGGCCGATTTGTATTTCTCGAACTCGTTGCACCAGTGCGAGTAGATTTTCTGGTAGTCCTGCTTCTGCGAGGGCGGCGAGCATCTGAATGGGGAAAAGTGAACAATAAGTTTTTGAAATTTTAGCGGAAATTAGCCTGGGGGGGTTGGATTTCAAGTGCAGACAGTGCTGCCCACTCGGATATTTTCACAATCTAATGGCGGGGCAATGAGTAATCAACTAATGTAAGGCTTTTAAATTTTAAGAAATTGAATTGGTATGGTAATGCAGCAAACTTGGCGTATTATCTATTTCTAAAACAAAGCCTCCTTTAAGTTTAACAATTAAATTAAAGGTAATCGAGACAATTCAAATTATTTTTAATGCTTAACACAATTGTAAAACCCGCTTTCCTTTAATACTTTACTTAACTGTATTTTTAAAAATTTTAACCAGACGTTATTTTACTGCCGCTTTCTCAATGTCATGTTAAGGTTTAAGTTTGTTAACTGTCAGAGAAAGGCCAAATTGTTTGAAAAGGCAAATTGTTTTTAAATCATTTACAGAGTCTATAATTCGTTTCTTAAAATTTTTATAGAGTAATATTTTTGAAACAGCAACTTAACTCCCAGTGAAATTAACTTGACATTGAGAAACCGGGCCGAATTCAGCCAAGCTTCTAATAATACATTTTATTTTTCTTCATCTATATTTAACTGATGGCGCCCTTCGTTTAGAACCTTTTTGGGCCATCCCTTGTAGACACCACTGGTTATTTTCGAGCTGACTCACCTGTGGGCGTCCACGGTGACGCCGTAGCTGCAGAGCAGGGTGCCATCCAAGTAGCTGTCGTACCGCCCGCCGTCGCCCTCGTTCACCGCCAGCAGGACCAGCCCGCCCTCGTTGGTCTCGATGTATTTGGTGGGCGTGTAGCGCACCTCGTAGCTGCCAGACAGAGATGGGAGACGAGAGATAGGGACAGATGTAGAGAGATGGCTTTTCAGATGGCTGCTGCGATAGCGCAGGGAATTTTCCATTTTCTATTCGCATTGGAAACGCACAATAAAAATCAATATAAACTGTGTGCGCGAGACACACACAAGCACAGGGAGTCTACTCCGTTGGAAAGTTGAAAGTTTTTCCATTACTTGGGCACCGGCAGCAGTGTAAACGCCAAAAAGCAGTCTTCGAGCGCATTTTAAAGTGTCAATTTACCGCAGCATTGGCACGGCTAAGTGAGATGAAGCGGCGTTTCGCTTACCCATCTCACCATTATTCGCTTTCAATTTTCCCAGAGATCTGCGTTTCGGATAGACATTAACGGCGTGGTGTTTCCCTCGAAAACTCAATATACCATGCTCTTTCGGTTTTAAAGTTATTTGTTAGAAACTTTCCTGAAGTTGGTTAGAACTGATGGGTTTGGTTTACCATATCATGAAGCTGTCTTGGATTTGAAAGTGCCAACACATTAACAATTAATTAACAATAAATTAATTAACAATTAATTTTGAGCTGAAGAATCGGGGGTACCACATAGAAAATTTAATTTAAATTTGATAGCTTTCTGGCAATTAATCTTTCTAAAGAGCAGAGGATTCGGGAAATCACTTTATAGAAAATTGCCAATAATAAAACCCAAATTCTTATTTTTTGACCACATTCAAGGACTCTACTCACCGTCCTTTTTCGGTGGAGTGGTGGTACCAACGCGTCTGCTTCTTTCTCAGCACTTCCGGCATTTTGACAAAGCAGGAGAGGTGCAGCGTTTGGCCGTACGAGGAGGTTACCCTCTTCCGCAGGACACTCGTGTCGCAGATACCGGACGTCTCGTTGGCCACATCCTGCAGGAGGCCCAGTTGATAGGGTCGGCAGGCCTTGACGTCCTCATCCCAGCCGCAATAGGGATCCGCCACACAGCGGAAACAGCTGTCGTAGCGCCGGGCACACATGGCAATGTCGATCTGCTTCACCTGGTGATCGGTGGCCAGGTACAGGGATCCCGTCTTCTGGCTGAGGGTCAACTCCCGGATAGGTTCGTTGTGCGGCGAGGCCTCGAACACATCCACCAGGTTGGAGTGCCTTTGGCCGTAGTGCATAAACTGCACTATCTTGTAGATGTGACCCGACGTCGTGGCCACAAAGTACACCAGGAACTCCTGGTTCAGCTTGTCGATCCGTATCCTGCGGGAGAAACGAGGCAAAGAAGGCAACAAAACCAGCGTCAGTGGCGAGCGCTTAACTGAAAACACATCCTGCGGCACTTTGTTCACAAGTTCCGGCCAAGACAAAACATTTTTCGCTGCCAGAACAACTGACAGCACAGAGCCAGCCCAGGAGTCTGTGCACTTAAAAAAAACAATGGGGAACCGAATACGTCAAATAAAGAATACAAGTTTTTTAGATCAGAATGTGTAGTCTTTAATTGACTAAAAAAACTGGCTTTTATGTCTTTGAAGATATTTCAAACTATTTTTAGGCATACCAAAAAGTATGCAACAATTTACTAGAGTTTTTTTTTTTTTTTTTTTTTTTTTTTTTAATTAACATCTTTATTTAATATAATCCAGGAACAGATCTAATTAAAGCCTTTAACCTAAATGTTTTCTTAAGTAAATAATCTCTTAATTATAAATTATAATTAGTTTTCAACTTGGTATATAGGAGCAGATCAAATTACGACTAGTTTCAAGTAAATAATATATTCATATTAGTCTCTTAGGAGCAGCCCAAAATGTCTTCTTTTGAGCCTGCGAATTGGGATAGCCCCCTGTAATCTCCGGGCTAGACGATTACGGTGGGCAGTTAGTACTAGAGTTTTTACAACACTAAAACTATGCAACGCTACATTTTGTATAGTATACTTTTAGAAACTGTCAAGTCCCAGTAAATTTGTCAAGAGCGCCAATTAAAATTATATTTTCAATAAAAATAATTTCTCTAAATTTTTTCAGTGCACGAGTACATTTGCCCCGACAAATGTCAACAGGGAAACTCCCATGTGACTGGCTCCTTGCCAGACCAACGGACCACTGGCAACTGGCAACTGGCTGGCGGCGCTAATGAATACAGTTCTCACTTACTTGTCCACCACCAGCTTGGTGAGTATGACGTCCCGCTTGAAGAAGACCGGATTGCCAAATTCATGATCGACCGCCTTGTCCATTAGCGGATGTTTGCGAATGAAATTCAACACGGAGTCCGGCAGCGTGGCGGTGTCGTTGTGGCAAGTGCCCGGACGTGGCTCCGGCACTTTGGAGTTCAGCACGGGCAGCCAGGCGCTGTTCGAGGTGGCCTGCTCCTTGAATTTGCCTGTAGATGGATGGAGATACATATAGATATAGAGGGAGCATCAGTACGGAGTTGAGTTGAGTTGAGTGCCGGAGAATGCTGCACTTAATTTATGTGTGTCAGTACGGCGCGAAAGATTTGTGGCACTCGCACTGCGTAAATAAAGAATACAATTTAAGAGTCCCTGCTTTAATGTTCATGCGAGGGACACTTTGTAAAAAAAGAAATTGTATATTAAGGACCTTTTAATCACTTTATCGTAAAAATCTGACTTTTTATCTTATAAAAAATAAAATAAAAGTAAGTTCCTAGAAACCTCTCGGCTTACAAGTATGCAACAATATATTATTAACTGAGAACTCATCCAGAAAGACGGGTAGCCTTTATGAAGTGCATACATTTTTGCACCTTAAATTGCGTTAAAGAGTGATTTCAAACCCCCCCCGACAATGTCACTTTAATACCACTTTTAATTGACATATTTTCATTAAATTTCCCAGTGTGGTTTGGTCTCTTCGCACATGTATTACTTTCTCTACCCCTCATGAACATTATTACGTGGCAAGTATGAAATACAATTTAAGAATCACATTCTGGCCTTCGAGTGCGGCAGCATAATCGTTTGTGGCCATAATTAATTGCTGTGGCTTTCCACATTTTTTTATCGCACTCATTGCTGTCTGTGCAACATGCCCGCAAACTTTTCGTAATGAATTTTAAGTGTATGCCAGATTTTTTGCACCACTTTGCCCGGTGGCAGTGTCTGTGCGGATCTGTCTGCCCGATTGTCTGCCCGTCAGTCTTGGCACCGCTCCACACTCGCGGGCAGACCCCAACTTTATGGTGTTAATGAACTTTCCGGGCCAAGTTGGGTTAAAAAAGTGTTGGCTGTACTCATTACTTGGACCCGAGGGCGCAAGCAAAGTTAAAGAAATTCAACTTGAATGTGAGACTGTTTCAATAAAAGAGTACGGCGGCGGTGGTGAGGCCACCATCAATTCAATATGCGCACCATTTAACGCTCAAATTCCAGGGGCTGGGCCTCCACCTGTGCGCGTAATTCCATCCGCAGTCGTCGGAGAAAAGGAATCCCCCGGAAGAATTATGGACAGTGCAATAAATCACACGAGCATCCCCACTCGCGTCCACAGTGAACACTCACCGTCGAAGGCCGCGTTGATGTCCCGGATGTCGTAGCTGCAGACTGCCGATCCAATCAGACCATTCGTATTCGTCGTGAACGTGGCATAGAACTTGGTATCGTCCTTCGGCATCTTGTAGACCGATTGTATCTCGTTGAAGTAGAACGGGAACTCGCTGGAGATGCTGCAGTTCATCCGGGCCTTCAGATAGGTCGCCCAGTTCTGGCTGATCATGTACTTGCCACCCCTGTCGTTTTTGCAAACGCGAGCCACCCTGGAGTAGACAGCCTTTCCACAATTTATGTACTCCACGGCATGTTCGCGGAAGAAGAAATACACAAATTCTCCAATCTCAAAGGAGCCCACAAAGTTGGGTTCTGAAAAGGTGAAGAAAATAGATATTTTTAAATGGGTCCTCCGGGATATAAGCAGACTGAACTGAAAAATATTTATGGATAGTGATTGAATAACGCATAACATATTCGGTGCCGGATCACACATCCCTGTCTTTGAAATCATATGCATATTTAATTTTTGGTGTCTAAAAGTATGCAACAGAATTACTCAAAATTGAAGGAATTTATTGCCTGCATACTTTTGGACACCTATAATGGTATTTTAGGCTGATTTCAAAAATCTAGTGATTTTGTATGCCTCCCCCGAATATCTGAAAATGATTGGTTTTTTTTTTTTAATAAATTATAGTTTATAAAATATAAATCAGTTTTTATTAATTCTTTTTTTTACCAATCCAAATACAACCAAAACGTTTCGGGAATTAAAATATCAATTATTAAGGATCTCTTTGCATATGCTTATCGATTTTACTTAGTGTTATTTAAAGCCTCAACTTACTGTCCAACAGCTTGGAGTCGTATTTCACGGTTCTCTTGAAGTTGGCCTCCTTCCGTCCATTTGTCAGGTTGTACAGGTCCGAGCGGAATATGACGGAATCCGCCTTGGTGAACTCTGCATTCGTGCCGGCGTACTGCATTTATGTTGACGAATCGGTGGAGAAAAACACAGACATACTTGGTTAGCAAGGGCAACTGTTGATAAGGCTCGAACATCACGCATACGCCCAGTAAGCCAGGGCACGCACGCACACAATTACGCATAAAGTGTACGCACGTGCCCCCTCTTTTCCTCTGCGGGTGTGTGTGTGAAGATGCCTTTTTGCTCTAATTTAATTTTAGCTGTTTTATTGCCGCCTTTCTCTGTTTTGGCCGTCTTTAAAATTTTCTTGGCCCGTCCCAAACACAACTTTGGCAATTTCCCTCTGCTTTTTTGGCCCCGCTTTACTTTCGTAATTTTATTACAATTGACATTTTTCTTTTTATTTGTGCCTTCCTTTATCCTTACTTTTATTCCACTTCCGCTTTCCGGGTCGAACTTACCAGGGCGGGCAGGCCGAAGGGATTTCCGTTCTCCACATAGACGGCGGTTGAGTTGTCAGCAGGATCGTAGGGACACTTGCCAATGCCCAGGCCAACGCCGGGCACGTACTGGGATCTGGGTAAATGTGTTAAGTTTGCCTGGGGTGGTTGAGGCATTTTCGGGTGTGGGTGGGTTAAAGAGAGAGAGAGCAGGGTGAAAGCGCATTAGTTGACTTTAATTTGGCCGCCCGCTGGGCTGAAATGAACTTCAAAAACTTGTCTGACATTCACAATTAGGCACTTTGATGAAGTCGCCCTACATCGCGAAAAAGGGTTCTCAATTTACGAGTAAAATTTGGTAGAAGTCTGTACATATTGATGATACTATATACACGGTTTGATGAACTTGTAAATATGATTTTAAATTGATTTTCGCACCAACTTGGAGATATGGAATCCAAATTTGGGGAGTGGCGGCTGCGTCCCACCGAAAACGTTTCCAAACCGTCCAGAACAAAACATTAAGACAAATCACTGGCTGTGAGTGGTTCGTTAGCGGCCAAACGCTTCACAATGACCTAAACCTGAGTCTTGTTGAAGACCAAATATCGTTCTTCTCAAGCAGGTACAACGACCGTCTAACTGCCCACCGTAATCGTCTAGCCCGGAGATTACAGGGGGCTATCCCAATTCGCAGGCTCAAAAGAAGACATTTTGGGCTGCTCCTAAGAGACTAATATGAATATATTATTTACTTGAAACTAGTCGTAATTTGATCTACTCCTATATACCAAGTTGAAAACTAATTATAATTTATAATGAAGAGATTATTTACTTAAGAAAACATTTAGGTTAAAGGCTTTAATTAGATCTGTTCCTGGATTATATTAAATAAAGATGTTAATTAAAAAAAAAAAAAAAAAAAAAAAAAAAAAAAATAAATTGATTTTATGAAACTTAAGTTTCCACAAATGCCATTCAGTGGTTAAATTTAAGAACTTCAGTGATTTTTAAAAAGTTCTTAACGTATGTAAGGGGGGTACCACAGAAATCATAATGTATTCTCACCTCAAATCTCTTTTTTTAGGTGTCTAAAAGTAAGCAACAATATATTTTTAGCCCACAGAATTCTGAAAAATGTTATCCTTAAGTAATTGCATACTTTTAGACACTTAAAATGTAAATTTTTTTTTTTTTTAATTAACATCTTTATTTAATATAATCCAGGAACAGATCTAATTAAAGCCTTTAACCTAAATGTTTTCTTAAGTAAATAATCTCTTAATTATAAATTATAATTAGTTTTCAACTTGGTATATAGGAGTAGATCAAATTACGACTAGTTTCAAGTAAATAATATATTCATATTAGTCTCTTAGGAGCAGCCCAAAATGTCTTCTTTTGAGCCTGCGAATTGGGATAGCCCCCTGTAATCTCCGGGCTAGACGATTACGGTGGGCAGTTAGACGGTCGTTGTACCTGCTTGAGAAGAACGATATTTGGTCTTCAACAAGACTCAGGTTTAGGTCATTGTGAAGCGTTTGGCCGCTAACGAACCACTCACAGCCAGTGATTTGTCTTAATGTTTTGTTCTGGACGGTTTGGAAACGTTTTCGGTGGGACGCAGCCGCCACTCCCCAAATTTGGATTCCATATCTCCAAGTTGGTGCGATGATTTGTTGATAAATGTGCCGCTTGCATCTTAGAGATAGTTTGCTTTTCTTGTTTAGCATCCAGAATAATTGGTTCCGCTTTAGGTTGCACATTTTGACGACTCTGGCAATATGTTCTCGGAAGGTTAGGCGTTTGTCCAGTGTGAGGCCTAGGTATTTCGCCTTAGTCGCTTGCTCTATGTCCACATTATTAATGTGGACCACCGGAGTTGTTTTTCGGCGTAACGTAAAGCAAACGTTTACGCATTTGCTTTCGTTGATTTTGATATTGTTCGCCGTGGCCCATTTCTCGAATTCGTTGAGGTAGGTTTGCAGCGTTTGTGAAGACTCGGTCTCACTGTTCGAGGAGCTGAGAAAGCAGACGTCGTCAGCGAAGCTGGCCAGCAGCATTTTGCTGTTGTCGTAGGTCATTTCTTCATAGCTTGGCTTGGGGATGTCTGCTGTAAAGATGGAGTACAGTAGCGGTCCTAAGACGCTTCCTTGGGGAACGCCAGCTGTAATGGCAACATTTGCAGAGATTGCGTCTCTGGACTGGACGCAAAAATCTCTGTTTGTGAGAAACGATCTGATGAGCTCAAACAGGTTGGCTGGCAGCGCTGTTTTGACTTTGGCTAGTAGTCCCGGGATCCAAACTCTATCAAATGCCTGTTGTATGTCAAGAAAGATGCCGTTGCAGTATTCTTTATTGTCGTAGGCCTTCAGGATGTGATTGACTACACGGTGCAATTGCTCAATCGTACTGTGGCCGGCTCTGAATCCGAATTGGTGCATTGGGATAGTATCATTGTCTTCTAGGTGTATTATAAGTCGGGAAGCTATCAGCCTTTCCATTACCTTCGATAAAGAGGGCAGGAGGCTGATAGGCCGGTAGGAGCATGGATCCTGTTCCGGTTTCCCTGGCTTTAGAATCATACTGATTCTAGCACTCTTCCATTTTTTGGGAAAGTATTGCACTCTAAGTATCGCATTGAATATCAATGTGATAAGTAATAGTGCTCTCTTGGGAAGGATTTTAAGTACTGCGTTGCTTATTAGGTCATGACCTGGCGCCTTTCGACTTTTGAGGGTACGTATCATGTTTGAGACTTCTTCCAGACGGATATGTCTTATTGGAGGTGACATCTGGAAAGGGCGCTGTAGTATTTCGTTTATTCTGTTGATATCCTCCTCGGATGCGAAATTAAACGCAGTGAATCTGTCGCCAAGGTGTTCCGCAAATGTTTGTACTTGCTCTTCTAAGGAGCGACACCAGTTACCATTGCTGTTCTTCAGAGGCGTAACTTTCTGTGGCATTCTTTTTACTTTTTTGGTAAAGGACCACATATTAAAAATGGAATCATTAGAATAGTCCATATTGGTCAGCATATGTTCGAATTGCGCATTTTTCAATTCAGCCATGGCAACGTGAAGCTCTCTGGCGCATCTATGCCATTGAGCTTTATCCTCAGGACTGTGCGTTCGAATATAACGTCTTCTCAGTGCTCTCTTACGGACTAGAATCTCTGCAATGTTTGGGTCAATTCTATTCGAGTGGCGTATGAGGGCTCTGCCATGATTGTTTGCAGTGTACACGTTTGCACTCCTCGCCGCATTTGTCACGTTGGTAGTGAAGAGGTCTACAGCGTCGTCAATCTCAGCAGCAGAGTTGAGCTCAATGTTAAGGCGTATCGATCTACATAGTTCTTCCTTGAAAACAGCTACATTTGTGTGTTTGCTAAGAAGTTGTCTACGTTGAGTGCATTGTATGGCTTCTGTTTTTAATGTAGTGATGAGAGATAGGTGGTCCGATTCAAGGTCCCAGCTGTCTCTGATGCTTAGCTTGTCGTGTGGAATGTTGCGATAAATTGCAAAGTCTAAACAGGATGGTCTTCGATTTACTGCGCTTGGATAGTATGTTGGTGCTCCAGTCGCCAGGATGTTGGCGTTAATTGAGATGGCGCTTGCGGCAAGTAAGTTACCTCGGTGACAGGTGATCGCAGAACCCCACCATGGATGTTTGGCGTTCCAGTCTCCGCTGATAAATGATCTTGGGAAGTTGAAGTTAGCGAATATGTCATCAAATTCTGATTGAGTCCAGCTGAAGTTCGGAGGGCAATAGATTGATCCGATGAATATTTGTCCTATACATGTTTGGATTCTGGCACCCACGATTTGGACTTTAGCATGGACGATTGGCTCGATGGGAAAGTGATTGATCTTTTTGTTAACCAGGATTGCAGCTCCACCCCTGTGGCTGCCGTCAGGTAGATTTGAAGTGTAGACTTCATATCCAAATAGTTGAAGGTTGGATGTCTTCGTTTCAGTGAGAAGGAGAATGTCAATATTCTCTCTCTCCGCAAGGTGGCCGATTTCCGTCATTTTGCCGGCAGCACCTCGCGTGTTCCAGGTGAGAATTTTTATTTGGGACATTGTGTAAGTTGCGCGTTAATTGCAACCAGCATCTTCAGCATCTGGGCTTGCATGGCGTATAGACCTTCGATAGCTTTTGAGAGCGATGCAACTGCCATTTCTAGTTTAGATTCTTGTGCATTTTGCTGTTGTGACACATCTGGGAAAAAGTGCGCATGATTTTTTGCACCGTAGTGATGTTGCTGTTGAATGGCGTCCTGTAGCCTATTTGTTAGGTTTCCTGGTCGTTTGTTTTGTTTTTCCGTGATTGGATTTGCATTTCTGGCTATTTGAGCATAAGAAACTCCATTTTCATAATGTTTGGGTGTAGAGTTATTGTTTATGCTCACTTTTGGGGTTTTCTGTACATTTTCGTTCATTTTGAGCAATTTTTGATAGGATTTGCAGCCACGGAAGTTAGCTGGGTGATTTTCACCACAGTGAGTGCAAGTTGCTGGTGCTTCTTTGCTTCTGGGACAATCTGATGATTTATGGTAGTCACCGCAAGAGACACAGATAAAAGGTCTGTAGCAATATCTTGCAGTATGACCAAACGATTGGCATCTCCGACATTGCACTATGTCTTGTGCTTTTCTGGCTACTTCAAAACGGACGCGTTGGCGACATAGAGATCGTAGTTGGAGTATATCTTTGTTATTTAGATTCTTTTCTACATTAATGAAGAAGAGGTTCATCTGTTCACCGCTCTTGTTGCTTTTTGGGTTATATATTGATAGAACTTTATGCCCCTGTCTGAGTAATTCCTCTTTGATTTTATGATGGAGCTGTGAATGGTGTAATCCTCGCACAACAACTCTGAATGGTTTCTCGTCTTTCAATTGATAGCAATGGAATTCAATTTTCAGGGAATTTAGTTGTCGTACTACAGCCCTGTAGGTGTTTGCGTCTTTGGTGTAGATTCTGTGAGTGGAGCCCACAGAGGATTTGATTTCAACATTTTCAAGATTTGTAACTTCCTCGATAGCGATAAGAAGTTCGTTCACGTTTGTCACGTCCATAAGAACGATTGGTGGTGGTTTTGGACTACCAGTAGAAGCAGATTTTACCGTAGATGAATCAGTTTTACTTTGTACGTTTGCGTTCTTGTTATGTGCATTGCTGTCTTTAGCCTTAGAAGCGGTGTGAGAACGGTAAGCCGCTGCTGCAGCGCTAGTCGATGGTTCGTCCACACTATTGCAGTCCATCTCATCGTCATCAACTGATAGTGTTTCGAACCTGTTTGCTGACACAGGGTCGCTGGGTTCTAAATTTCTAATATCGGCACGTTTTCGTTGACTTATTGGTGAGTTCGATGACCCCTTCCTCTTCTGGCTCTGGATTTTTTGCCATCTGGGTGAATCAGATTCATTGAGGCCCGGTAGAGGGGGGAAGTCTATAGAAGTGCTTAATGCTTTAGGAGGCATAGGCGTTGAGCACATGCCACTGCATATGCTGGGTGATGATGTAGTGTAGGTATATATTGGACTGTGAGTTGTTGTCAGAGTACTGGTGATACAGGCTGCATTACTGCTTGATACTGCTATACCATATGAGTTAAGCTTGCCGCTAGTGGCCAGATTTTTTGCCAGGGTTAACTCTCCTGGAATCACCTCGTCCATGACGGCTTTTCTCAGAGCTTCGCCCAGAAGCATTGTTTCTCTGGTATTTGCCATTTCTCTCGATTTTATGCAAAGTCGAATGTAAGTCAATCACTGCTTTTGTTGCCCCTCTTGTACGGCTGCGCGCAGTGTGAGGGGAACAGCGATGCCCTAGCGGGCACAAATGCAGTCTTGTCGCACTACACTTATGTTGTTGTTGTTGTCCCACTGCCGACACTGCGCTAGACAGCGTCCGAATTTTTATGATCTGTGCTATTATTAGCACACGAAGAATAGATAACAAAATAATAACGCGTAAGCACGCACTTTGTTTTTTTTTTTTTTTTTTTTTTTTTTTCCCACGACACAACTTGTCAAAGAGTTGATGGCCTACTCTGAAAATGTAAATTGCTTAGTTATTTCAAAATGCTGATAATTTCTGTGGCGTATCTTGTTAACAAGTTGTAAATACATTCTAGTCAAATTTAAAACCTCACTTTTCTACTGTCTCAAAGTGCAACTGTCAGTCTTAAGTTATTTTCAGTCTACTTACATTTATTACGTAATCCTTGGGATTGTGGGCGTTGGTCCCGCAAACATATAGCTTCTGGCCATTGAAGTTCATCGGCTGGATAACCCTTATGTGGTTGCGGCATTCCACCTTCTTGTCAAGCGCCAGAAAACGAATTGCATTCGATTTGTTTTTTGTTTTGTGTAATTGTAATTAATGTTAGAAAATAATAGTCGTAAGGAAATCATACAGCGGTTTTTGTGGGTTTGTGGTTTTCGAAATGCAAATGGAAATAAAGTGGACAGGGCCGTGGCATGAGTTAAGTTCACAACTTTTGTTGATATTAAAAAGAATTTTGCACATGCTTTGGAAGGGCTTAAATGGTCATTGAAATAGGGGAAACTCACCTCCCGCTTGCCCTTGGACACACAATTCAGGATATCCGATCCGGTGGGTTCCAATATGAGGACATCGCGCTGAAAGAATGAGAAATGGCATCGGGTTTAAATTTATGTGTGCCAAGTTTATTGAAAGCGTGCTGGAATGCGATGCCATGGGTGGTTCAACCGAGAGCACGCGCCAGAATTTTCGGTACACTCGCATGTCGCGTTTTTATTTTCTTTATATTCTGTATGCGATTCACGTTGGACATTTGTTTATTTAATTCGATTCGCCTTTTTTGTTGAGCACTGAATCTGCTCGCCGAGTTTGTCTTGCTGCAAATACTTTTGCCTAAGTGAAAGCCACAAATCAATGGCGGGGGCGAAAAAAGAAAGCCATCGACTGACAATTTTTATGCCTGACATATAGACACAATATCCGGTGGCTCTGTGGACGCACTTGCCACTTTTATTTCCACTTGCCCGGAGTGTCGGTCCCTTTTGGCCGGGCCCTAAGTGCTGGGACTCGACTTGAAATGGAATTCCTTTCCTTTTGGCCGACGCTCGCACAGAAGTCAGCTCAAATAATTGCTGTTAAAAGCATTTGCTACGTCTCAGGAGGTGGCGATAGTGCACTGGGCTGCAGCTTACAAGGACGAAAAAAGTGGCGGAAAATGGTTGAGCGGACGGACCGAGGCGGATATTGATAGTTGAAGATGGAATCATTAAAGAGCAATTGCGAGCTGTCAGTGACAAGTTGGTCACTCACAAATGCAAAGGGTGGCTCGGAGGGTGGGTCTTAAAGGCGCTCGCTTCTTGGGCTGTCACGAGGCCATGAACTCATCGATTTTAATATTCCATATTGATGTTGCCCGGAAATGCATATAAAAGAGGAGGCTGTTCAAGTAAAAGCGTATTTATTCTTGAAAACTTTATTTGTACTTAAATGTTTTTCTTAATGTGAATCGAGGAGCCTAAAAGACATTTAATAATGTGGTTCCTAAACGTAATATAATAATTAAAAAATAAAGATTCCCCTTGTAAGAGTGTAAAAAAGTAGGCTCCGATAATCTTGTGTTTTAAGAGAGAGAATGCTTCTCCGTAATTCATAGCATACTTTATGCATATCAAGATATTTGTGTTTTGATATATTGAAATACTTTCTGACAAGTTGTGTCGTGGGAAAAAAAAAAAAAAAAAACAAAGTGCGTGCTTACGCGTTATTATTTTGTTATCTATTCTTCGTGTGCTAATAATAGCACAGATCATAAAAATTCGGACGCTGTCTAGCGCAGTGTCGGCAGTGGGACAACAACAACAACATAAGTGTAGTGCGACAAGACTGCATTTGTGCCCGCTAGGGCATCGCTGTTCCCCTCACACTGCGCGCAGCCGTACAAGAGGGGCAACAAAAGCAGTGATTGACTTACATTCGACTTTGCATAAAATCGAGAGAAATGGCAAATACCAGAGAAACAATGCTTCTGGGCGAAGCTCTGAGAAAAGCCGTCATGGACGAGGTGATTCCAGGAGAGTTAACCCTGGCAAAAAATCTGGCCACTAGCGGCAAGCTTAACTCATATGGTATAGCAGTATCAAGCAGTAATGCAGCCTGTATCACCAGTACTCTGACAACAACTCACAGTCCAATATATACCTACACTACATCATCACCCAGCATATGCAGTGGCATGTGCTCAACGCCTATGCCTCCTAAAGCATTAAGCACTTCTATAGACTTCCCCCCTCTACCGGGCCTCAATGAATCTGATTCACCCAGATGGCAAAAAATCCAGAGCCAGAAGAGGAAGGGGTCATCGAACTCACCAATAAGTCAACGAAAACGTGCCGATATTAGAAATTTAGAACCCAGTGACCCTGTGTCAGCAAACAGGTTCGAAACACTATCAGTTGATGACGATGAGATGGACTGCAATAGTGTGGACGAACCATCGACTAGCGCTGCAGCAGCGGCTTACCGTTCTCACACCGCTTCTAAGGCTAAAGACAGCAATGCACATAACAAGAACGCAAACGTACAAAGTAAAACTGATTCATCTACGGTAAAATCTGCTTCTACTGGTAGTCCAAAACCACCACCAATCGTTCTTATGGACGTGACAAACGTGAACGAACTTCTTATCGCTATCGAGGAAGTTACAAATCTTGAAAATGTTGAAATCAAATCCTCAGTGGGCTCCACTCACAGAATCTACACCAAAGACGCAAACACCTACAGGGCTGTAGTACGACAACTAAATTCCCTGAAAATTGAATTCCATTGCTATCAATTGAAAGACGAGAAACCATTCAGAGTTGTTGTGCGAGGATTACACCATTCACAGCTCCATCATAAAATCAAAGAGGAATTACTCAGACAGGGGCATAAAGTTCTATCAATATATAACCCAAAAAGCAACAAGAGCGGTGAACAGATGAACCTCTTCTTCATTAATGTAGAAAAGAATCTAAATAACAAAGATATACTCCAACTACGATCTCTATGTCGCCAACGCGTCCGTTTTGAAGTAGCCAGAAAAGCACAAGACATAGTGCAATGTCGGAGATGCCAATCGTTTGGTCATACTGCAAGATATTGCTACAGACCTTTTATCTGTGTCTCTTGCGGTGACTACCATAAATCATCAGATTGTCCCAGAAGCAAAGAAGCACCAGCAACTTGCACTCACTGTGGTGAAAATCACCCAGCTAACTTCCGTGGCTGCAAATCCTATCAAAAATTGCTCAAAATGAACGAAAATGTACAGAAAACCCCAAAAGTGAGCATAAACAATAACTCTACACCCAAACATTATGAAAATGGAGTTTCTTATGCTCAAATAGCCAGAAATGCAAATCCAATCACGGAAAAACAAAACAAACGACCAGGAAACCTAACAAATAGGCTACAGGACGCCATTCAACAGCAACATCACTACGGTGCAAAAAATCATGCGCACTTTTTCCCAGATGTGTCACAACAGCAAAATGCACAAGAATCTAAACTAGAAATGGCAGTTGCATCGCTCTCAAAAGCTATCGAAGGTCTATACGCCATGCAAGCCCAGATGCTGAAGATGCTGGTTGCAATTAACGCGCAACTTACACAATGTCCCAAATAAAAATTCTCACCTGGAACACGCGAGGTGCTGCCGGCAAAATGACGGAAATCGGCCACCTTGCGGAGAGAGAGAATATTGACATTCTCCTTCTCACTGAAACGAAGACATCCAACCTTCAACTATTTGGATATGAAGTCTACACTTCAAATCTACCTGACGGCAGCCACAGGGGTGGAGCTGCAATCCTGGTTAACAAAAAGATCAATCACTTTCCCATCGAGCCAATCGTCCATGCTAAAGTCCAAATCGTGGGTGCCAGAATCCAAACATGTATAGGACAAATATTCATCGGATCAATCTATTGCCCTCCGAACTTCAGCTGGACTCAATCAGAATTTGATGACATATTCGGTAACTTCAACTTCCCAAGATCATTTATCAGCGGAGACTGGAACGCCAAACATCCATGGTGGGGTTCTGCGATCACCTGTCACCGAGGTAACTTACTTGCCGCAAGCGCCATCTCAATTAACGCCAACATCCTGGCGACTGGAGCACCAACATACTATCCAAGCGCAGTAAATCGAAGACCATCCTGTTTAGACTTTGCAATTTATCGCAACATTCCACACGACAAGCTAAGCATCAGAGACAGCTGGGACCTTGAATCGGACCACCTATCTCTCATCACTACATTAAAAACAGAAGCCATACAATGCACTCAACGTAGACAACTTCTTAGCAAACACACAAATGTAGCTGTTTTCAAGGAAGAACTATGTAGATCGATACGCCTTAACATTGAGCTCAACTCTGCTGCTGAGATTGACGACGCTGTAGACCTCTTCACTACCAACGTGACAAATGCGGCGAGGAGTGCAAACGTGTACACTGCAAACAATCATGGCAGAGCCCTCATACGCCACTCGAATAGAATTGACCCAAACATTGCAGAGATTCTAGTCCGTAAGAGAGCACTGAGAAGACGTTATATTCGAACGCACAGTCCTGAGGATAAAGCTCAATGGCATAGATGCGCCAGAGAGCTTCACGTTGCCATGGCTGAATTGAAAAATGCGCAATTCGAACATATGCTGACCAATATGGACTATTCTAATGATTCCATTTTTAATATGTGGTCCTTTACCAAAAAAGTAAAAAGAATGCCACAGAAAGTTACGCCTCTGAAGAACAGCAATGGTAACTGGTGTCGCTCCTTAGAAGAGCAAGTACAAACATTTGCGGAACACCTTGGCGACAGATTCACTGCGTTTAATTTCGCATCCGAGGAGGATATCAACAGAATAAACGAAATACTACAGCGCCCTTTCCAGATGTCACCTCCAATAAGACATATCCGTCTGGAAGAAGTCTCAAACATGATACGTACCCTCAAAAGTCGAAAGGCGCCAGGTCATGACCTAATAAGCAACGCAGTACTTAAAATCCTTCCCAAGAGAGCACTATTACTTATCACATTGATATTCAATGCGATACTTAGAGTGCAATACTTTCCCAAAAAATGGAAGAGTGCTAGAATCAGTATGATTCTAAAGCCAGGGAAACCGGAACAGGATCCATGCTCCTACCGGCCTATCAGCCTCCTGCCCTCTTTATCGAAGGTAATGGAAAGGCTGATAGCTTCCCGACTTATAATACACCTAGAAGACAATGATACTATCCCAATGCACCAATTCGGATTCAGAGCCGGTCACAGTACGATTGAGCAATTGCACCGTGTAGTCAATCACATCCTGAAGGCCTACGACAATAAAGAATACTGCAACGGCATCTTTCTTGACATACAACAGGCATTTGATAGAGTTTGGATCCCGGGACTACTAGCCAAAGTCAAAACAGCGCTGCCAGCCAACCTGTTTGAGCTCATCAGATCGTTTCTCACAAACAGAGATTTTTGCGTCCAGTCCAGAGACGCAATCTCTGCAAATGTTGCCATTACAGCTGGCGTTCCCCAAGGAAGCGTCTTAGGACCGCTACTCTACTCCATCTTTACAGCAGACATCCCCAAGCCAAGCTATGAAGAAATGACCTACGACAACAGCAAAATGCTGCTGGCCAGCTTCGCTGACGACGTCTGCTTTCTCAGCTCCTCGAACAGTGAGACCGAGTCTTCACAAACGCTGCAAACCTACCTCAACGAATTCGAGAAATGGGCCACGGCGAACAATATCAAAATCAACGAAAGCAAATGCGTAAACGTTTGCTTTACGTTACGCCGAAAAACAACTCCGGTGGTCCACATTAATAATGTGGACATAGAGCAAGCGACTAAGGCGAAATACCTAGGCCTCACACTGGACAAACGCCTAACCTTCCGAGAACATATTGCCAGAGTCGTCAAAATGTGCAACCTAAAGCGGAACCAATTATTCTGGATGCTAAACAAGAAAAGCAAACTATCTCTAAGATGCAAGCGGCACATTTATCAACAAATCATCGCACCAACTTGGAGATATGGAATCCAAATTTGGGGAGTGGCGGCTGCGTCCCACCGAAAACGTTTCCAAACCGTCCAGAACAAAACATTAAGACAAATCACTGGCTGTGAGTGGTTCGTTAGCGGCCAAACGCTTCACAATGACCTAAACCTGAGTCTTGTTGAAGACCAAATATCGTTCTTCTCAAGCAGGTACAACGACCGTCTAACTGCCCACCGTAATCGTCTAGCCCGGAGATTACAGGGGGCTATCCCAATTCGCAGGCTCAAAAGAAGACATTTTGGGCTGCTCCTAAGAGACTAATATGAATATATTATTTACTTGAAACTAGTCGTAATTTGATCTACTCCTATATACCAAGTTGAAAACTAATTATAATTTATAATTAAGAGATTATTTACTTAAGAAAACATTTAGGTTAAAGGCTTTAATTAGATCTGTTCCTGGATTATATTAAATAAAGATGTTAATTAAAAAAAAAAAAAAAAAAAAAAAAAAAAAAAAAAAGAAATACTTTCTTATTAAACAAGGTTCAATCTATTTGTTTTTATTTTCTTACCTCGCAAATCGATTGGCTGATGTTGCGCAGATTGAGCCGGAATATGCGATCCCTGGAAAAGAAAGGGCAACGTCAATGAAATGAATTAGCATGGTGAGGAGGACAACTTTGTCAGCCCCCGGCACTCGGGTTAATCCCCCACTCGTGCCCCCTTCTGCGATAAGTTAATGCCACACCAGTTGCCAGCTGTCTGGCCCCGGTAAACTTGGGCTCATTGACATTTTTTCAGGCTTTCTTCTGGCTTGAAAAATCGTTGTCGGTGCGCACACACCTGCTGTGCAGTGTGCTGCCAGCCTGCCAGCGTACTTATTGCAGTCAGTGTGCCCTGATTGATTGATATGTCGAATGTGGCAATATTGCCAGCGCGACAGACACAACTTTAAGCGCTGCCAGGCGGGCCATCCGACCATCCGCCCATCTCCCGCTTTCCGGCCACTCGAAACTTTTGCGGCGCCCCGGGAAAACAAAAGGAAAACGCAAAGGGCAGCGGCGACGGTCTAAAGTGTGTTTTATGTAGTTACTGCCGGAGTTTTTGGTGGCTTTCCCCCGACAACTGCGAGACCATTAATCTTCATTTCCCTGCCGGCTTTCTAGGAGCCCGGCAATCGCTGACGAGAGCCGCCAGCTGTGGTTGCGTGGGGTCGTCCGTGGATCGGTGGCTCGGTGGCTCGGTGGTTCGGCTCCTCTCAAGTCAAGTGGTAATTTTGGTTACTTTGTGTGCCCGCTTTTAGGCGCCCCGGCCCTCTCACATTTTCCTTGGGTTCTTCCGGACTCCCCGAAGCCGCAAAACTGTGAAAATGCGGCCGTGTTCAACTTGCCGCAGACAAATGAGCAGACGGGTGCGCTCCCTGTCAAATTGCAGAACCCCAGACTTCGCCCCTCGTCGGTGGCATTAATTCATAATTATGTATGCCGACAGTGTGGCGAGGAGACCGGGAAAAATGAAATATGCAGCCCCAAATGCGTTCGGCTTGCCAAATAGGGGCTGTCTCAAGCGGAACTTTCTAATTGTCTGCGACCGGAAAAGAAAGTTTCCTGAAAATGATGGCATATTTTTCACCATTAAAGGGGTCTCATGAAGCCCTAAATATTTATTGCAGGCTAAAGGTTAATAACTATTCGTATTAATAGTTTGTTACATAGTTTCAAGGCTAATGGATGACTATAAGCCACTGGATGAAAAAAAAGATGCAGTAAATAGCATAAAGATACTTTCTAGATAGAGTTAATATTCAATTTTTCCCCTTTAAACTAATTTCTACTTACATGGCACCCACATAAAGCGCATTGTTGTTCTCGTCCATATAGAAGGTCTTGTAGTGCAGCGGCCCGCAACTGAAGTCCTTGACATGTTCTGCAAAGAGATGAGGAGAGGACAAGATTGAGTATACGCACCGGGTACATTGATTAACAAAAGTTGAGGCAGTTAATTAAAGCCTAATGAAACTGTCAGCAGCAGTTAGGATGGGGCCAAAAAACGAAACGCAACTAATTAAACTATTATAATTTCGGCTCAACAAACAGAAAGTTAATTTATGGGGGCCTGGGTAAATACAACACAGCCGGCGGACGGGCTCCTCGTCCATGTCCTTGCACATTTGACACTGACAGTGTCACGTACTGCTGCCAGCGATGTCACGTGCTCAAAGAAGGAGTCCCGGAGTCCTGAGGCAGGGCTCTGAGCCGAAAAACACAAGTCGAAAAAGTTGCACCGCTGTCAATGTCATTAACAAAAGATTGAGGCATTTAGCTGAAATTTTTACGACATTAAGTTGTCAACTAATTTGGCACAATTAGTGGAACAACAACGAGGACACAGTGTCAGGCAAACACACACCCGAATAAACAAAGGACAGTGGGCAAGGACAACTTTTTATTTTCGGGACAAAGCCCGGCAAATCCTTTGATGGCCGCGCTAAGAGTCATTTGTGCTGACTTGGCCCGCTCCTTTGCCCTTTGTCCTTTGTACTGACCATTGACAACCCTAATGGCCGGCCAGCAACAATAGCAGTTACAAAAGTGATTTCCATAATAATGCATAATGAGTGATAGATACGGAACTGTTTGTGACCTCATGCAAATTAGCCCTCTTTTGGCACAATTGCGCCTGACATTTTCGGCAGTTTTGTTTCGCCTTCCAAGTAAAAATTGTTCAATTTGTGGTAATGGTTGTTCTATCTAGATTGGGCTATTTCTAGGGCACTAAGTGCCTAGCTGTCAGTCCTTAACATGTTAATGTATGATATATATTTCTTTAGTGCAGAAACAGAAGATATTTTGGAAGGTATGTACCAAGTACCAAATGAGGCTTTGACCCACATATCATTTTATTCCTTAACACTAAAGCATTACAAACTTAAGATAAATTTTGGTCTTCTTTAAGATGAGTTTCTTTAGAATACTAAATTATGGTTTTACCCGACGGACTTCCATGTCAAAAACAGAACACCCAACCAGATCCGATGGGAATCCAAACTTAAGAAGTCGTGCTGCCTCAACACATGACACCATACGGGTCCCCATTGCGGTGGTTCTTTCCGACAAGTATAATAAGGTAAGCTATGGCAGGTCTATAATCACAGAGTTACGACTCTAGAGCCCGATAGGCTTTGGCTTTCACCCTAGAAGAACGCCAGCGATTGTGCATCCATGGCTTAATGCCAGCCTGCATTCGGACTTATGAAGAGCAGATGCTGGGCATCGAGACGAACTTTCACTCCTTCGAAACGAATGTGCAGAGATATCGGTACCTGAGGGCCCTACGTCAGGGTTACGAAAGACTGTACTTCCAGTTTGTGTCCAAGAATATTAAGATAGTGCTGCCCATCATCTACACGCCCACTGTGGGCTTGGCCTGCACCGTATACGGAATGTTGTACAGGGGAATATCCGGAATACACATCACCAAACATGATAAGGGGCACATAAAGCAGGTGCTGTCCAACTGGCCCATGGCGAGCACCGTGAAAGCCATCTGTGTGACCGATGGAGAACGCATCCTGGGACTGGGAGATCTGGGAGCCAATGGCATGGGCATTTCGGTGGGAAAAATGGAGCTCTACACGGCACTGGCCGGGATTCCACCCAGCTTGCTGATGCCCATCTGCCTGGATGTGGGCACCAACAACAAAATGCTCCACGAGGATCCCCTGTACATTGGTCTACGCGATGAGCGATTGAAGGGCGATGAGTATATATGCTTCGTGGATGAGTTCATGGAGGCGGTGGTGGAGACCTTCGGCCAGCAGACCCTCATCCACTTCGAGGACTTTGCCACGCCCAATGCCTTCATGTTTCTGAACAGGTATAGGGACTGCTACTGCCATTTTAACGATGACATCCAGGGAACTGCCGCTGTGGGCCTGGGAGGATTGTTGGGCATCCAGCGGGTAACCAAGAAGCCGCTGCAAGAGCACGTCATCCTCTTTGCCGGCGCAGGAAGCGCTGTCATGGGTATTGTTTACCTGCTCAAAACGGAACTCGTCTCCCGAGGTCTCACCGAAGACGAGGCGGCCAGAAATATATATATCTTCGATCAAGAAGGTGCCTTGACCACCAGGAGAAAGAATATACCCGAAAATCTGACAGTGTTCGCCAAGGATATGAAGAAAGTCAAGTCTTTGGAAAAGCTAGTAGAAACAATCAAACCCTCAATTATCATGGGTGCCACCTCGCAGGCTGGTCTTTTCTCGGAGAAAATAATACGATCTATGGCAGCTAATCACGAGCGTCCCGGCATCTTTGCCTTTTCCAATCCAACATCGAAATCCGAGTGCACCGCGGAGCAGGCCTACCAGCACTCAGATGTAAGTGTTTCGAATAGAGGTGGTGTATCAGGATTGAATTTTCATGTTTTCCAGGGAAAGGCCATATTCTCGTCTGGTTCCCCTTTTCCGCCAGTAGAGTTCAATGGCAAAAGACTCACTCCCGGCCAGGCCAACAACTGTTTTGCCTTCCCCGGCGTGGTTCTGGGCACAATGACAGTTGTGGCCGAAAGAATGCCTGATGAAATCTTTCTTTTGGCCGCCCACATACTGTCAAAATTTCCAACTGACGAGGATGTAGCGGGAGGTCGTATCTATCCACTGGTGGATCAGGCCAAGGATGTGGCCTATAAAATTGGTGTTGAAGTGGCCAAGTATCTGATAGATAATGGTAACTACAAGGCACTATTCAGAGCAGTGTTACAAAGCATTCTAATTTTGGTACCTTAAATAGGGTTTGCCAAACGTTCTCTAGAAACAGATGAAGTCGAGGATTATATCCTTAAGAACTCCTATGAACTGGAATATGGCAGTTCCTTGGCCGAGACTTGGAAATATCCCAAGATGAAACCGCATCCAAGTATAGCGGCTTTTGAAAAGAAAACTCCCAAGAAAAAGTAGGCGCTAACCGTTGGAAAATGTGAAGGGTTTCGTTTGTCTCCACTTCAAAATTTCCAGATGACGAACTAAACTTATAAATTTTGAGTTGTATAATAGAACTTTGAGCCATGGATTTCCGCCGGCTGCATCCACTATTGAGACTTCCAGCTAGACCACTTTTGAGCTTTTGCCGAGGGGTCAACATCTATGATGACGAAATGGATCAAATAGCACGGCCCGATTGGCATCTCATAATGGATGGCAAGTATAATAAGGTGGGTTACGATACTGTGTTCTATGAAATGTATATTATATATTTGATTGTTCCTAGGGTCTTGCGTTCACCATCAAGGAGCGGCAGCGTCTGGGCATAATGGGGCTAATGCCCTGCTCCGTGCGCTCCATTGAGGATCAGATGGAGGCGGCCAGGACGAACTTCGAGGCCAGACCCTCGGACATCAGCCGGTTCACCTACCTGAGTGCCGTCCACCATCGCCACAGACGACTGTACTATAGGTTTATAAGGGAGAACATAGAGAAGGTGCTGCCCATTGTCTACACGCCCACGGTGGGTGATGTGGTGGCCACCTATGGACTGAACTTCCAGCATGCCACCAGCCTGTTCATCAGCATCCACGACAAAGGCCACATCCGGGATCTGATGCACAATTGGATTGACAACGGAGTGAGGGCCATTTGTGTGACGGACGGAGGCAGGGTGCTGGGCCTTGGCGATATGGGAGCCAATGCCATGGGCATTAGTTTGGGCAAGATGATCCTGTACACGGCACTGGGTGGCCTGCCGCCCAGCACTCTGATGCCAGTTTGCCTGGACGTGGGCACCGATAATCAGGCCCTGCTGCAGGATCCCCTCTACGTGGGCGCACGTATTCCGAGGGTCAAAGGGCCTGAGTACGAGGAACTGGTGGAGGAGTTCATGCAGGCGGCGGTCAAGTGCTTTGGGCACACTGTCTTCATCCACTTCGAGGACTTTGCCACGCCGAACGCCCTGAAGTTCCTGGATCAATATCAGTACAAGTACTGTTGCTTCAACGATGACATCCAGGGTACCGGGGCCACTGGACTGGCTGGATTTATTAATGTGGAAAAGATCACGGGCCTCAAGTTGGAGGACACGGTGTTCCTTTTCGTGGGCGCTGGAAGTGCGGCCCTGGGCATCGCCAATATGCTGGCCATTGAGCTGGAGGAGCGTGGCATTTCCTACGAGGATGCCACCAAAAATGTCTATATCATTGATGCCAATGGCCTGCTAACCTGCGAGAGCCCGAATCCGCCGGAGCAGGCCAAAAGATTTGTTAAGCCCATGGAGCCCATGAAGGACCTGCTTGCGGTGGTGGAGAAACTGAAGCCCTCGGTCTTGCTTGGAGCCACTGGCATAGGTGGACTCTTCAATGAGCAGGTCCTGAAGGCCATGGCCAAAAATCATAAGCGTCCAGCTGTTTTTGCCCTCTCGAATCCCACCACCAACTCGGAATGCACCGCCGAACAGGCCTTTACTCACACTGAGGTGGGATTTTCCCTGTTAATGGTATATATTTTGATTGCTATTAATCTTCCCTACAGGGTCGGGTGCTCTTCGGTTCCGGATCGCCCTTTCCGCCGGTGGTGATCGATGGCAAAAGGTATAAGCCCGCCCAGGCCAACAACTGTCTGATTTTTCCGGGCATCGCACTGGCCGCCATCACTGCCAAGGCCCGATATCTGCCCAACTCGGTGTTCTCCGTGGTGGCGCACGAGCTGGCCAGGAACACCACCCAGGAGCAACTGGATGCTGCCACCCTGTTCCCGCCCATCAAGGATGCCAGTAAGGTGGCCTTTAACGTGGGGGTGGCCATGGCTCAGTATCTGTTTGATAATGGTAAGATGAGTGAAAGAGAGTTCTTTAGAGGTTTGCAACTTCTGTATTTCTATAGCCAAACCCACCACCTCCCACTTAAAAAAATTTGATATTAAACTAATATAGAAGCAACATTCTCTTAAGGATACTTTTAAAGATCCTTAAAGTTGAGATATCTATTTTTTAGGTTCGCTTTTCTCTTGTAAAACAAAAATCTCAAAGATGCGGATGAAAAAAAGACCCTAACAAAGGGGAATTGAAAATCTTTGCATATATACCTTTCTTTAAAATAACTTTTTAGTTTTACGAATGTTTGAATTTTCTTTGTTTTCCCTGTTCCCGCAGATCTTTCGAATATCTACCCCAAGCCCGAGGACGTTTGTGAGTTTGTGAAGAAGTCCCTGTACACGTTTGAGTACCAGAACTCGCTGCCAACGACCTGGGCTTATCCCGAACAACCGCCAACACCGCCAACGCCGCCGGCGAATCCTCGACCCAAAACCGATGCCCAGGAGGAGAAGAACAAGGGGTAATCTTGGCCGGGATTTTCGCCTAGGAACTACTGACCTGCTTTGGAGTGGTGAATGAAAACCTCGGGTAATTAGTTGGAAATGGAAGAAGTCCCAGGACTAAGCACACATACACTGCAAACACACACACACAAGCTGGCACGATAAATGCCCGACATTTTAACGTTATTATTGTCCTGTCAACGGGAAGCCAGTTGACATGCTCGTCGTCGTGCGGCTGTGTGTGCGAGTATCCTGCTGATTTGCATATAAAATAGGACGAAATGTCTGCTCACCAAAAATGTCAATCAATTTCCTTGCTCGCCTCCTTCGGGCCCCATTTTTTTCACTTTTTAGAGAGCAGGGCAGAGCAGAGCGGCAAGGACGTGCATGCATTAAAAAGCAATTGGTGTTAAAAGAGCAGTCAGGCGGCAGTCGCACGTTGTCTGCCTGTCTATCAGTTTGGCATTGGCTTGTGCCACGCCCCCTCCCTACGCGCAGAGCTTTTCCCCGGGAAACTCCGCCCCAGAGAAGCCCCTACAAGGGGGAAGCAACAGAAATGCGAAATCATTTCCCTCGACTGACAGCTGTCAAAATATTTGCTCTTCTTCGATGGCTGCGTGGCTTCTGCCGCTGCCGCCGCCGCCGCCTGTGTCCTTGTCTTCGGTAAACTCCATTTTAATATTCATTACTTCACACTTAACACTCGGAAAAACCCCATGGTGACCACATTCGGTTCCTCAATCGATGGCTGCCCCGAGGGGCTTGGGGAAAGCTTAAAGGACCTCTGGCTAAAAACACAGATCTTCGGGATAGCCGGCGGTTTCGTCACGGTTAGCCTGGCTTATGGAATTTAATTGGCCATAAAAATGTATGCGGCTTGTTGAACGTGGCAAGCTGTAGCCGTAAATCGTAAACTCGCCTCCCTCCCCACTTCCGCATCGATTTACGCCCCACGATAGGGCTCTAAATTTAAATGCCAGCGGCAAAGGTTAAGGGTTTTCTCTTTTTTCGTCTGGGATAAGGATTATATGATGCGTCAGCATATAAATTATAGGCCGGATAAACCAGATAAAAGGGAGCTAAACAAAGTCAGTCCTTAAACTTACGGTTTTTATGTTTTATGTTTATAAGCACGTTTTCCTTGGCTGTAAAAGTTTCTTTTAAATGACAAGTATACGTGGCAAAGGGCAATGAATTACACTGGGCTGACATAAATATTGAAGGCTTAGATTCAGTCAATTGACCGAACAATATTTGTCCAATGTTTTTTTTGTATCATAAATTAAAGTAATTGTTTTGCAGTGTTAATGGAAAATATGTGGAAGTAAACATTGAAGGCTGAGCTTTAAAATATTTACAAGTGCCCTAAATATTTATTTTGTGATTGTTGTGGAAAGAAAACATATGCTTTTGGCATTGATTTGACAGCACTACTAGAAGGTAAAAGTAAATATTAAAACAAGTTAAATATTTACAAGAGCCCACAGTAATTATTTTTGCGTTTTCCCCTGCAATGAAACGCATATTTTAATGCGATAAATGCTTTCTAAGTAATCATTTTCCCCTTGGCGGTTAATTGAAGTCTTTTTCGAGGCCGATAACTGAATTGGTTGGGCTTCAGCCTCGGTGCTATCTATATGGCCAAGTCTGAGCCGCAAATGGGTCAGCAGCTGGGGGCCAAAGCCAAAGCCAAAGCTCACTTGACTGTGCTCAGTCGATAAGTAGCCCCAATAAACACAAAAGTCTACTCAGCTTGGCCTCTGTTGCTGCTCGCCGACCGCTACTTCATCTTTTTGAAGATTTTCATTTATCTGCTGGCCGAGATAAAAAACAGGCAGGCAGGCAAGACGGCCAAAAGGAAAAAATATAAAGAAAAATGCGCCGAAAAGCAAGGCAACCAGAGAAGGCGGCACTTAAATCCATTTAAGCGAATTTTTCAAGCATTAAATTTGCGTTTACGTTACGTATACTTAACTTCCAATGGCAACGGCGAATGGCAGGGATGTGGGGATGCTCGGGATCTTAAGGATGCTGCGGCAAGGACCAAGTACTAAACTCCGAGGCTGGCAGCAGGTAAATGAAAAATTTGCCTCCGTTTTTCGTGCGGCGCGGCGTCCAAATGTATTTTGCATCATTTGTCTTAGCCAAGGATCTCCCTCCCTATACGCAACAACCCATCCACCCACCATCTATACGGAGCCAGAAAACACCTGCCCTTGCATATGGTCACAGTTCTCGGTCCGACTTTTGTTTCACACTCCCCATATGAAAATGTGGGCTTTCCACCCCTCGTTCCACCTCCCAGCCGACAGTTTTGTTTGCCTGCGACTTCCATTGTTGTGCTTGCGGTCATGTAAATGCCCTGCCACGCCCACCTGCCACCTTCTACGCCCCCGTTTCTGTTGTTGTTGTGAAGCATTTTTTCTTATCTCCACTTTGCATGCCGCACAGTGTTTTCCCCCGCTTTCCTTTCTTTTTTCCAGACGAACTGAGTCAGCACTTAATTTTTATTTGATTCTGTCTCAGTTGCGTTGCGGCTGCTTGACTTGGCTTCACTTTACTTCACTTTGCCGTAGATTGAAGTCGAGTGCCAGGGAGTGCGTAATTTTTTATGGCGTTAATTTAACATTGATTGGCTTTCGGCAGCCAAAGGAAGCCGAACCTGTTTGCCAAGTCAGTTTTTTTAAATTAAACATTCCTTGGAACCCCGTTTGCTGTTGAGTAATTTCTAGGTATTGCGAAATAAAATGAAAATCGATCGATGTTGGGTGAAATATAATTTCAGGGCTATTGGTTTTCTTATTTGGTAGTTAATGCACCTGATGAAAATTCCAGAACATCAACTCAATCCTTTGAGAGTAAGCCCGTTTTTCTGCGTGTCTATGAGGTAGTTTTCCAGATCAGGACTGTAAGTCCCGCTTCCTGGCCATGCATCAAGCTTATCTCGCTTCCAGCAGCCGGGACTGTCGCACAAATCTCGAAGCCATTTGCCAATGTCCTGAGCCACCTGCATTCTCGTTACATATAAATATGTGTTCGATATTTAACAGCTTCCACTCGAATGCTCCTGCCCAAGGACGCTCGGTGGCGCAGGAGACGACTGGCCGGGATGACTGGGCTGGCGATGCAGACGAGACATACTCGTATGTATGCAAAGTGAACTGCGGCCGGTGTTGGCCAGGCTTAAATTTGGCTCTGGCTTTGGGGCAAGTTTGTTCAGGCAGCCCGTGAGCGGGCCAAGTACAAATAGTAGCTGCACTGGCAGAATAATTCGAGGAATTGGGGCAAATTTGGGGGGGAATTGGGATAAAAATATTCTATGAAAATCGCTTTGGATTGCATTCTTACTAATAATTAAAAAAGTGTATTCCTAACTCCACCCAAAAACATTTCTAGAAGGATTTATATAGGTATTTGGCATAAAATGTATCATAATAATATTATAAATATTGGTAGTGCTCTTTTAAACATGTATAAAATACAAACTATTGAAGCACCCCAAAATCAAGTATAATGAATTTCCCTTTTAAATGGGAACCTGGACATGTATCAACCTGGAAAATTCAAATATATACATTTAACTCTAATAAAAGGCAAAAAATATTAATAATACTAAGTAGCTAGCCAGTCACGTTAATGGCAATGCACCATTATGGCAGTTTTTTGCCCGGTGTGCGCTGTAAAAATCCAATAAGGTGAGCGGCAAACAGCCTGCGCTGCCCCGTGTGCCAGTGTGTGGGCTGGTGTAAGCACCTGGCATTTGTGTTGAGCACGTTCGTACCTTATGTGGGATTTAGTTTAGACTTCATTTTACTGCGCTGCGCTTTTGGTTTCATTCCGTGTGGCCGTGTGTCCGTCCGTCTGCTACTGGCCCTTTCTCGCTCTCTCCGGGCCCTTCTTTATGCCAGTTTATGATGGCAGAGCCGTAAAAAAGACAGAAAGAAATTGGGCAGAGGAGAAAGCTCGCGGCAGCGGCGACACAGAAGTGTGTATGGTACATACAGTAGGGCACACCGTATAGAATAGTAAAAATAAAGCCATAGACATGGCTGGCACCGGCACTTGAGGCCCCTGCAGGCTCACCAGGACCCTCCGAGGTCCCGGGGAAAGCCAGACAATGCTGTAATCTAGCAGCACAAACGTGCAATTCTCCGCTCGCCGTAAATGCGGTCGGGCACACAGTACGTATGTGTGTTTTTCTTGCACACTCTCGACACGAAATGGCGTGGGAATATATTACAAGTCGGTTTACAAGGGAAGTATGTCAGTGGCTCCGGGAGCAGCGAGCTGCGGAGTCCTTAAACTTCAATTTTTAAAGCCAAGTCCCCGGGGATGCCGAAACTGGTCAGAAATCGAGGCAACATAATTCAGCGGATGGTTTTACGACTTCATCGGAAGCTGCATGTTTCAGTTGCAGCAACTGCAGCAGAAGCAGCGGCAGCGGCAGCAGCGGCGGCGAGAGGAAACATTAGCAAGTCTAGACACCTACGTCATGCGTCAGCAACACTGGCAAAAGCTGCCGAAAAAAGGACGTGCAGCAGGACGAAAAGGATACATACTCGAACGCAAGCAGCCGAGGAAAGCGAAGGAAACTGGGAAAAAATGAGACGTCAAGCAGACGATGAAGTCGACGTGGTCTGACAGCCCTCCAGACAGCCATCCCAAAAGGATCTGAGCCAAGAAGGAGCCGGAGCCGGAGCAGGAGCAGGAGCAGGCACAGCACCAGGACCCAGAACACCAGGAGCATTTGAACCTCTTGGCTTGTTTAATATGCTGAAAAATGCGCGTCTCGACTTACTGCTGCCCGAATTTTCACCGCCTTTCCCCGCTGCTTTCCACTTGGAATGCATTTCCGAGTTTTACATTTCCATTTCAATGTAACGACACATGTATTTGCGGTAAAAGCTTATGGCGAAATCTACAGAGTGGAAAAGCAGGGGCAAGAAAAAGTGGGAAAAGGGGTGGGTGGGCCAGCATTTCCCTGGAATTCTTGTGCGCTTTGAAGCGTTTTTAATTACAGCGCATAATTGGAATTCGATATCTAACCGCGTCGGGGTCACCACCTGAAATTACAGCAAAAGCCAGCTTCGCCCCGGTGCTCGTGGTGCGAGTGTGTGGCCAAATTTCCAGCAGAGTATGATAAAAATTTTCCAATTACCAATTTTACATATTTCAAAGCGCCCGCATAAATATTTATGGCGAAAATTTATGAAAACTAAACGTGAGAGCTGTACGGTGGCAAAAGTGGGTGCATGGCATTCGCATAGATGCAAGTCACACCCATCTAGATGCACTGGAAAAATATATGCCAAAAGGGTATTTAAATCTAAACATAGTTGAATATTTATCATTAGCTATTATTAAATAATATCCTACTAATTTGTTTTGGGAAAGTTTTTGTTAACGGACCGTGGGTTTTATTTTTAAATTTGGTTTTTTCGTTTTTAAAATTCCTGTCGTACATCTGCCTACATGAACTGAATAGCCAAACGATCTACTTTAATGGCAGAAATATTTTTTTTCAGTGTCTTAATATATTTATATGTAGCTGGGGTGCAGTGGATAAGCTTTTACTATGTACAGGATGTGGGGTATAAATCTCTTGCATATTTTGTAGGTGATTTTAATATTTTTAGGAGGGGGCACTAAATTTTTTGCAGCTTATCCCCCGGGCTGTGTGTCACCGTGCTAAGGAAGCTTCCAGCTGAATATCTCTGGCCATGAATGTGGCCCCCAGAACACTTTCCCTGCTGCCCACCGATTCCCAGCGGCCACGTGACATTGGAAAATGAAAACCACGTTTGCATGCCGAGGACTTTGTGTGGATGAGTGGCAAAAAAAAAGGAAAGGGGGCGAAAAAAAGGAAAGCGGAAAACAAGCAGAGCGGCGGCACTTTACCTTGATTTCCCCAAAGCTCAACCGCCCATCGGATCGGGCAGGCCCATCACTCACCTACTCACTTGCCAAGTCGCTGCGCAATTGGCCGCAATTTGTTTTCAGCTGCTAAACAAGTCGGCCGAAGGGGATTTCCCCTGACACTTTCAGTGCGTTGCAAGTGCTAATTAATCTTGGGCCAGGTATGCCTTATGCCACGGCGATATGAAGTGAAATGTGCCCGGGGATAAGTGAGTGAACTACCCCTTGCCCCGGTGGCCATTAATTAAATTACGCAGAGGAAAAAGTTCAAAAACACATAAATCAGTCTGAATCATTGGGGTTGTCTCTCCGGGTCGAAGGCTGTCCTGGGGCCCAGATGGCTTTTTAGTGGCCCTGCGAGACGCTACATAAATATTTGTACTACTTTCCACTCCCCCTCGGCCAGCCCGTGATCCGCACGCACTGATAAACTCATTTAAATGTTAATGCAGCGTCAAAAGTTTCTCGGAACGTAGGAAATTGCATGCATTTTATTGGCCATTATGTGTCCGTATTGAGACGTGGTGGTTGCTACTTTCGGGTGCTTCTGGTGGTGGTGCAGCCCCGTCGAACTATTTCCCATCTTCGCTTAATAACTGCAACACTGTTGCCTTAACCCCTGGTGTGCCGAGAGGGCGAGTTCGAGGGGTTCGGCCTTATAGGATGGGTGCGTGCCTGTCTGCATGTTAATTACGTGGCGAAAAGGCGAAACTAAACAAAAACACATGAAACTGGTTTTTTTGTGGGGTTGTGTGGGCCGATAGAGATGTACAGTGCAGGACGGAAGTGTAAGACAGGTGAGGGGATTCATTCGAATGAAGAACTTTGTTATGGGTAGTGTTCAAACATGGAAATTTCACTTTGCTTTTACTTTTCAATTATATATACTGTTTCTAAAAGTATGCAACAATATATTTTAAAGTTTTCTTTTTTTACTGCATGCTTTTGGGCTCTTAAATAATATATTTCATAAGATTTAAGGATTTCAAATTTCTTCTAAAATAAAATTTCTTCAGATTCATATTTTTACTGCGTACTTTTAGGCACATAGAATAGCTTCTATGTGATTAAGTGATTTTAAAACCGTGGTGTTTTTTCGCTTATAAGTTATAGTTATATCCTGACAGATGACATTATGCTATTACAAAGTTACGCAATCCCTCTATCACATAAATCCTTAAAATCCATACACTCACTAAGCACACGAGAAAGTTTTCCTAATTAGTTGAAGGCATGCAGATGCAGTTGAAACTTTGCCCGACAAAATACAGACTACCCAGCTGCCACCTGTCCCTCTGAGCCCTTCTTGGCCCTCCCCTCAGCCCTTTTGGCCACTTCATGTTATTGTTTATAACACATTTGCTCATCATAATAGGCAACATTTTCGCAAAAACATGCCAAGACAGTGGCGGCGCCATTAACCCTGTTAATGCTGCAATTATGCGGCAAGAATTATGTTCGTGTTATGTTGGAGCAGGTGAGGCCCCGGCAGTTACTGTAGCCGGGGCCCACTGTTACAGTGGGTAGCTGCCATAAATCCAGGGCGCCTTGCCGAAAACTCTTAGGTGTGTGTGCGGCATAATGATAGCCGGGTGAGTTTTCGAAAGGAGTGAGTTCCAAGAAGCTCCCCTGCTGGCAACACAAATACAAAGTGGAGCTGGGGAAATGGGGATGGAAAGGGAGAGATGGTGCTATAGGGTTTATACCTACAATGGCACTAAGTTGTAAGTTTAATTACCCACATAACAGAGACATGAAAACGGGTAGCAACTCTCGTCTAATTAGAGAGACACGGTCGGTCCTCTGCAACTGACACAGTTCCTATGATATATAGAGGAGCCTGATTCCCCTTTACGATCGTTTTATTGTGCTCGGTGTCCGTGCGTGCACTATAATTGCATTCTACCACTGCCGTCCTATAAATCGTAAAAATGTTGAAAAATAATCATCATAAAAGACAAACAAGAAGCCATGCGGCACGCAAGGTGGCTCTGGCGCCTCCACCTTTAATCGCAGATATTATTTAGGTTCTGATGTCCCTTCTTGGGCTGTCGTGTCCTTCGACCGGGATACACATAAATCATTTGACTTGTTTGCCCAGCCCAGCGCGCCCTTCTCTTCATTTACTCATTAGATTTGCCTGGGTTTTTCTCGCTTTCATAACACAAAGGACATAATAATATGCTTATTTCCAGGATACACCTTTTGTGTCAACAGACCAGGACTTTTTTTCGTTTTTGCCCATCCTGCGTCAGCAGAATTTCCCTGGAAGCAACAGAGACTGGTCTCCCTCCAGGTTGATTGGTTTGGCTTGGGAATTCGGGGGTTTTTTCGACTGCTTGCCTGCTATTTTCTTAATTTTCAACACGTTTGCTTCCGCTTTCTGAGGCATTTCTTTTTTTCTGGACGACACGCCTTGGGGGCTGGACAAAGGAGTATCTATTTCGTGACAAAGGGCAACTTTAACTTTGCTCGACAACCCACTACATATAACTTTACTTTGGGCTACCTGGCAGAAAGAAGTATGCTAACGCCTTGCGGCACGCACATGTCGCCGAGTGTTAAGGACGAAGTGGAGTATCCTTAGAGCCTTTTTGCGTTTCGTATGCGCATAACTTTGCACCTCGACCAGACGCCGGCGAGGTGCGTGCGACACACATCCTACAGAGCAAAAAAAATATAAAGCATAAATGGGTTATAGCCGATTTTTATGGCCGAGTGACGCATATCGCAAAACGATTAAACAATAAAAAGGGTATTGTGTAATTTTAGGGAATAAACAGTGGCCTTCGAAAGCTTGTAGTCATCGATTCCAAATTTCTTATTTACAATATGGCATTTACTACAGGATATTTTATTATTAACCTAGATATCGTCTGTCTAAATATTTAAAATTCTACTCTTATAAATAATATTAAAACCGCAACCTCCGTTACTATTTCTACCATAATTTTAGGTGGTTCCTTTATACAGTAAATTTTTTCTTGAGTTCTGACATAAATTGAAAGGAACATATTGTATTAATTTGCTTCAGCACTTTCTCTCTCTGCTAAGCACGACTTTAAGAACTCCCTTTAAGCAATCTCCCACAGCTTCCTTTGAGTCTCCATCTTTTTCCCAGAAAAAGTGAGGATGGATGGCGGCACATTCGGAGGCATTTCTTTGACGACGCGTGGCCTAAATTGTTTCAAATTACAGGGGAAGACAGAACAAGACAGAACGGCACCTGGCCTCCTTAATCCGCAACTATGCCGTCCGTATGTCCGCCCGAATCTCCGTCGGTGTGTAGGTTTGCCGTTTCCGGCAGCTCATTTCCGTTTCACCTCAATTGGGTAAACCAGAAAAAATAAAAGCTTCTTCTATAAAACTCGTGTAGCACTAAAAAATCGTATAAAGGCAACTCCGAGGGGAGCACATGCAACGCAGCAGGTTGTGCCGTTGCTTTCAGAAGGGTGCATAAATTAGAGAGTTAGACGAGGGGGGTGGCTGGACGGGTGGTTGGGTGGTTAGCTGGGTGGGGGGCGCTGCCTTCAGGGTAATGGCAAGGTTGCAGTTGACCGTAGACAGCTGGCCGGCAGAGACAGAAGGAGAATCCACCCCCTGGGAGGAATATCGGGCAACACCTCAGCACTTATTTATGGTGGGGCATTTTAAATTCCACCCACCTTCGCTGCACACAGTGCTCCCTCCTCAGCTCTACCCCGGAACTATGGCCTCTAATTCGAAAGTGTGGCAAATTGCACAGCACAAAAAGCACCCCACCGCAAGCCCCCTCCGAAAGCCGAAGGAAATTTGGCCCAAAAATTGCACGGTAATTGTAGCCGCTAAATTTCACTTTTGCTCGGGCTTTGCGCCAAAAGGTAGAAGGCAGCAATTGAGCGGTTACAACGGCGGGGAAAAGCGAAAACAAAAAAAAAAAAGTGAATTATGCGGCAGACTGAAGTTTCCCCCTGTGGAAAATCCCCTCTCATGACAGCCTGGCCGGCAGTTTTCATTTTTAAATTGGCGGTTTTATGTGCAATTCGAAATGGCAATGTGTGCAGGGGGGTTCCCCATGTAAGTGTGTGCGTGTGTGTGTGCCGTGGCATGACTAATATTTGCACACACCCGCAAAACACACCACTACACACGAACACACGCACACTTGCAGCCACAGACAGTCTGCTTGTTGTACGCATTAGCCAAATTTTATTGCATACTCTTGTGCGCTATTGCAATTTAATGCGCCCCTTTCCACGTCCATGTCCTTTTGGCCATCTGCGCTCCGTGTGCGGTTTTTATGCTTTACGCATAATTTTTGCGTAACAATTGAAACACTCGCAATGCGAATGCATAATTTCCACGGGCTGAGTTGAGATTTATATATTGCTATTAAGCCACATTGGCCGGGCAAACAAGGCGCGTCCTCGCTTTCCCCTTATATTTCCCATTCCCCTTGTGAAAACACCTCTTCTCACCGCAAAGGGAAAGTTCATTTTTCATGGAAATGACTTTATACGATTATATTTGTGTCGGCCCTTATAAGCGAACAGTGCGTGACGGCACATTAGGACGCTTTGAATGCCAGCAGTCGATGGGTGCTCATTTATGTCTTTTTCCAACGTAAGTTCTTAGTTCTTTGGGAAAAACAAAAATAGAAAAACCGAGCATTAAAAGCGGAAAATTATAAAATTGGGAAATGCCACATAAGTCATTAGGAATTTAAAATAGTTGGGACTTTTAAATATAACTTCCGGTGTCCAAAAGTATGCACTAACTAAGGAATTGTGAGTTAATAAAACTTTGTTGCATATTTGTAGGAGCACATCAAGAACTTTAAAAGTTATTTTGAATGCCTACTTTAATTTTCAAGACTTTCAAAGTAAACTCAGAGCTGAATATATTATGAAGACTGCATCCCGTTCGTTTTAATAATTTTACTTCAATCGAAACCAATGCCTTTTGGCTCACTTTCATGTCACGTACTGTGCAAATGCATGTATGTATTTCTGAGTAAATTATATATGTACTTGCAGCGCAGTTACCATTTACACTCCAAGCCGAGTTGCGGGAAAAAAGTGAAAAGTATTTGTTTATCATAAATACTTTGTCTTTCTCCTTTCCTTTCCACTTCTGGGAGAATATACATACAAATGAAGTGAATATTTTCTCGCATTGATTTCAAATAGCGTGATTGCAGGACGCCACACAGTGCCACACACGGCGTATGCGTAATAAATATTGAATATCCATATGAAGAAGTTGTTTGGCCATAACTTTCCTTTGTCTCCCGTTTCGTGCGTGTGGGTGAGTCCTTTGTTTCAGGTTTATTATTTATTATAAATGACTGCACACACGGACAGGCCGGAGGATCCCGCTTAAACACTGTTATTGAGTACGGATACGACTCCGACTCAGAACCTTGAGCTGGGAGTATCTGCCGGGGAAGCAGGTCAATCGATTCCTTTCTCCATTCCTTTTTCTACCCCCTTTTTCTGTCTACTCTGCCACTTCGTAGGCGTTTCATTGGCAGCACAATTTTCCAACACAAACACAGTGCCAGCTGAGCATTAATTAGAAATGGTTTTTCCACCCAGTCCATTCCTCTGGGTGGCGAACTTTATCCGTCTGATTGCTTTGTTATCGGTTTCCATTGTGCGTCGATTAAATGATGTGTTAATTTTTCTACCCCCTCCGAATTCCGGAATTTATCATGCAAAAAAGCTCCGATACATCCATTTAAATCAGACAATTCCTATGCAGCACGAGTCCGAAGGGGAGGAAGGCTGCACTTAATGCAATTATTTGGCATGGCACAAACTTTTTCTGTGTCATAAAAATGGACAATAAACCAATTTAACTTTTGCAATATGCTGGTTAGCAACCCCCGGGAAACTCCGTCCCCCCAAACTTTTCCATGCCTTATGCTTTCGGTCAAAATAGTTCGGTGTCCACTCTAAAAATCCAGCCCAAAGCGGGACTTCCCCCAATTTCACGCTACTCCATATATAGAAATTCCTAGAGAAAAGGGGGCAGTCGACCAACCCACCACCACATGTGTGCCCGGGGGTCAGGCCATAACTTTAATATATTTCACTACGAATTATTTCTGACGGACACACACCATCATCCCCTCTCTCACTTAATGAATGAACATATTTCGGCTGTTCATATTGTTTCTTGACCTCCTTATATGTGTATACCCCCTTTTGTTATCCTTGTGGTTGGTGTGTCTAAATACATTCGAGCAGATAATTGAAATCGAGTGTAAATAAGTGCACCGAGAGGTGTCCGTGTGTGTACAGTGCGAGGCGGTAGTGTATGGCCGAGCACTAAGTGCCTTTCCTGAAGATCAAAGTTTGCCATTTATGTCTACTTTTAATGATTATTTATGCTTATAATATCATGGCAGGGGTTGAGTTTCGAGTGTGTTTGTAATGGCCACATCTAATGAGTGAAGGTCTGTGGGGGCTAAGATGCATTATGATTATTTTGGAAAATTATTCTGTGGTCCTGAGCCATGAATATTTGAAACAATGGCCTGAAGGCTATGAATTTAAGATGAATAGATAGATAGGTTTAAGAATTGGAAACCCACAAGAAAACTACCTATACTTAGAGAACGAGAGAGAAGAGGAAAAATACTTGATTTCAGTTTTTATTTTTGTTTAGAGAGCAAGTGTCATTGAAATCAAGTGTAAAGTGTTATTGACTAATTGAAATAGTTAGTGGTCTAACCCACCACTAAGAAAAATAAAAAATCGAGAGCAATTATGATTGATTACAATACTACTTTCTCTTAAATTTACTAGAACAAGTCTTCTTGAAATCAAGCGTAAAATTTCTTGATTTGAACTTTATTTTTGGCATTATTTTGCTTTACTGCTTTTGTTTTTATATAAAATTGAAACTGTGTTTCTTTCTTTAAACTTTAAGCCCTTAAAATGATATACTCTTCAAGCTTTGTACTATCTGATTTTAATGTTTAAAGTGTTTAATTAAAAACACACGCCAGACTACAATGGCGGCGTAATATTGTCAGGTCGGGTGTTATGGCCATCGGGCCTGCGCCATCATGTGTCAGCAGTAGCAACAGCAACAGCCGCGGGAGCAACATCGGTCACAGGAGCAACATGCGTGCTGCTGCTGCGGCTGCTTCCTGCAACAAAAGCCGCAGCGGTCATGTAAAGTTAATTAAATCAAGCGACATGTGTTTTAAATAAATTGAATAAACTCGGCATTAACATAAAATGAAATTAATTTTAATAGGCTCGCCGTAAGTTGTTAAGCCAAAACTATAAACAAGTTGCCACTGTCATTTCGAGCAATCCCAAAGAAATGTTGGAAGACCAAAGTTTTAATGCCCATCTTTTTTGTTGGTCTCATCTTTTTCGGGGGAGTTAATGTGTACAAGTATGGCATCATTATGTTAACGAATTTATGGCAAAAGCCACACATTCACTCGGAGCCAGAGAATGGGAGATGGGAAATTGGAATGGAAAACGTAAACTTTTATAATCAAATTTAGTGGCGCAGACATTTCTGGTTTAATTAATTTGTCGTCATTAACTTGAGCCCAAATGCGAGTGGCTTGGAAGCGTGAGGATGGCTGGCCGGAAAAGTCCTCGAGTGGAGGCGCATCCTTGGCTCCTCTCGCTTTGCGGTCGAGGAGCCCTAGCCTTATCCTTCGAGGTGCCAATACACACACACACATCCCGGGTCTGGCTTTTGTTTGCAACGGCAACATGAAACCGCAGCTCTTGTGGCTGTGAGTGTATTTATAACCGTATCATGGCATCCTTGTATCATTGTATCTTTGTAGCTGCGAAGGTCGTCCTCGCTACGCCCCTGCTTTTTGCATTAAGATAAATTACACACTCTGTGTGTCAAGCAAGCATTTGTACTTGCGGCCAAGCGAACTGAATTATGGCACTCCCAGTTGCAGTTACAGTTGGCTAATGAATCCTTTAGGCCAGCAAACCAGGTCAATGCGATTGTAAATTATGGCTTAGTCGGCTTTGGATTTCGCTTTGGATTTTGGCCCTTACACACAGGTAAATCTCTGCGTTCCTGCTATTTGTGGCGGAAGCTCACACACACACGCAGGTGAAAGGGAGTTGGTATTGATTTTCTTAAATTCCGCCCCCGGGCATCTTCATCCCCCACATTGCGTATACGCCCTGTTACTGCCGCATTGATTGTGCTTGCGTGTGTGCTTCTTTGTGCTGCCGATTTTGGCCAATTCTACCTTTGACATGACTTCGATTGTGTGTTGAATTTTCGGATAAACTTATGAAATGACTGGAAATACCTCCGAAAGCTGTAGTCCTCCTTTGGCGTTTGCAGCTGAAAATTGCTGCTTAATTGCTGATTTGCTGGGCTGGCTAATTTAGCTGCCCACAGCGAAAAGTACGTACTCCCACCTGCTGGTCGAACGTAAAAGTTTTCTCGTTTTCAGCAAAAAAAAAAAAAACGGAAAAGTGGGAAAAAAAGCAAGGAACACAACAGGGTGAAACAACAAACTTTTGTTGGCTGCCAGCGCTAAATGCTCGAAATTCTTTAAGTTTACGGCAGGAATGAACATTTGTGAGCAGTTTTCATTTTCCTGCTTTACAGCTACCCCGTTTTCCCGCTTTTCTTGTTTTTCCTGTTTTGGCCTTTGCGTGCGTGAGGGAAATAAGGAGCCAAGTTTTTTCGTTTTCATTTTTGGGCTCTAGCACCCCTTTTTGCGCTGTTTCTATTTACGCAATGGCCACAACTTTGGACCAAAAGCCAGGTGGATTGAGGTTTCTGGGGGTCATTCCAGCGGGGGAGCGCTAATATTCGCCATTAAACTTTTGCTTGTTTTTCTTTAATTAACAACGCAAACATCTGATATGCTATCCCGACGCTTTTCGCCTCGTACTTTCCCTTCTTTGCTCTCCTTTTTTTGTTGCTTACTTTGCCGTCTCGGGAAACCTTTATGAAGTTGAAAATATCCTTCCTTCCCCGCCTTTTTTTTGGGGTCGCCGGAAAAGTTTGAGCGCTTAAAACTCGTTTCTGTTTACATTTCTGCGGCTGGAAAATCCCTCCCCAGATTGCAGTAATTGTAAAGAGCTGGGAATCTTTTGCGTAAACCCAAATTGTTTATGTAAATAAAAATGCTAAACAAAGGCGAATTTTCACACATAATAGCCCCGTGATACTAGTCATAATTTCCAATGAGAGCATTAAAAAGTTTCGCATTATAGAAACCTTTTTTTCTGCTGGTTAAAGCGGATTACTTACTCACATTCATCCGATATGCGAAATGAGTTTTAATTATTCAGCGACAGCTCAGTAAAACGGGAATCTGTGTTGGGCTAAGCTCGGCTTTGGGTTCATAAAAAGTCCACTTGAAAACTAATTAAACACTAATAGTTGGGAGGGAAAAACGAAGATCTCGGGGTAAAATAAAACACATCTTAAGTGGCGGAAGTGAGGGTCAGTATGGGGAAAAGGAGAAAGGGAGAGGTCCTGCCATTGAACAAACAACAAAACGAAGCAAAAGTTTTAATTTCGCTCGAGCACTGGCGGAAAAGTAAAGTACAAGGAAGCACAGGCTGCTGCGCGCGAATGAGTCTATAAGTTCTGGAACCTCCCCTTGGAACCCCCTCTTTAGAACCCCCTTATCGACTTCACACAATGCGGAAGAGAAATGTCTTGCCGATGAAATAAAACAATGGCAAAACAATAGCAATGCGAACGAGTTCTGGATGCCAAATGGCCGGAGTGGAGAAAAAGCCGGGTTGAAAAAGGATAACAGACGTCGCCGACGGAAGTGGACCGAAATGGCAAATCAAGAAGAGGAGCATGGCAGGGGGGATGGAGGCGTGGGCGGCAAATCCGCTTAAAGTGAAAATTATTCCTTTTGGCCATAAGAAGGGAAACCCCCCAAAAGCACACACTCTCTCACACAATTCCATTTCGGCTTCTTGGCATTCGCGGCTGTGTAAGCTGTTGACTTATTTCCCAAACTTCGATCCTGGGCCCCTCAGCCCATTGTTGTGAATAGTTTTGTATGCCGGAGCTTAGCTGGCCGGGAATTCGAGGCCGAACAAAGTGGGCGAAACGTTTAAGCCATTCTATTTGTATTTCGCATTTTCCCATGCAGCGGCACTAAAAAAAAGCATCTCATTTGGAGGGCTTGGCATGAAGTTTTTAAAGATATATTCCCTTTTTGAAGGACAGTATTTTCAAGAAGTATAACCCACAGGTCAAGGCTAAAGTATTTTATATACAAATTGAAATTTCAAATGATATTTTCTACGACTACTCGAAAATTTCCAAGAAAAAAGCAACAGGAAAATAAAACAATGTTTGGCATGAGGATGAAAGGCCGACTATCGGTTTCTAAGAAAAGTATCTTCTTATAAATAAAATATTCAAACAAAATGCTTTGAGGAAAGGTAATTCATTTAAAGATATTTTCTACACCACTTAAAAATTAAAACAAGTAAAATAATATTGGTGTTAGCATAAAAAGCTTGCCATGGGTATTCCAAGATAAAGAACTTCTTAAAAGTTATTCAAAATATTTATTGTAATTTGGGTTCTTTGAGATAACAACAATCCAGCTATTCTCAGAAATAGTCAGTGTTTAAATGTCCAAAAAAGCCAAGGGACTAGCAAAAAAATGCCAACAAGTTCTCAGTGCAGTGCCTAAGCAAACTGAATTTAGTTGGTATATAAACCCTCCCTAATCCGGCAGCAAATTAGTCGGGGCTCCTTGGGCACTCACTTACCTTGACTGCGACTGCGAGGGCGACTGCGAAACGGGATGAAGTGCTCAAAGTCTGACTAACTGGAGGGACTTACCTTTGTGGTGGCGCAGATGGTGGCCAGCTGTCGAGCCCGTGCAGCAGGGCGGCTCGTAATATAAATTCCAGGTGTTCTCATAATCCGCCCGGGCGTACTCCACGTGGATGACCAGGATGGCGACCAGCACGAGGAGCAGAGCCCTGAGGCTGCAGAGCCTGTGGTTCCCCGTGGCACACATGCTGCCTGAATTGGCGATAAAGTATTTTCTTATTTCACTGACTAGTTTCAGTCACTTTTGCAGTTCACTAAGTTCACTGATTGAGCAATCTTTTGGCTGGCATTGAGCGATCTTTATTTCTCTCTCTGCGGACGATCAGCGATCTTCCCGTCACACACACATGTTCCTTGGCTTCCGTTTCCGTTATCGCCTGCGACGCACTCGTTGCTGTTGCCGTTTCCGTTTCCGCTCTCCCTCTTCACTGTGGCGCGCACTTCGCGAGCACCAGACACGAACTGAGGGCTTTCGGCACGAGGAAGTGTGTTAAATAAACACACTCGTTTGGACCCCCTTCGGCAGGGTTCGGGAAAACCTTAAAAGAGCGGAAAAAGGCGAGAGAGCGTTTATTAGTTGGGAAAACTTGCGCCGGCGCAGGGGAGAATGTCCCTCGCGCTAGATGAGTGGATTTCCCAGTAATGTTTGTGTTTATGCCAAGTGTATTGAACTCATTTGCAACGGCCAGAATGTGCAACGTGCAACGGAGTCTGCAGCGGCCGCGTTTTCAAGGGTAAATGCAGCAGACACTTACCAGCTGAAGTGCATTCAGCAGCCCAGCCACCCACCACCCACATTCAAACTCCCGGAAAAACCGGACAGCCCAAAGCGAGAGCAGACGGCTAGACGAGTGAAGGGTTTAAGGATGGAAGTGGAGATGGAGATGGTGCCGGGGAGTGGAGTCCCCAATATAGTATGCCTGAGAATCGGGGCTTTGAGCCTAGCAGACGCCTGCACTTAAAGTACGCTCCTGCATTATTATTTATGCATATGAATGTGCGCAGTTGTGTGTGTCTGGGAAATTCTCCGCTTTTTTTCCCAATGCTCCGCATCGCGCAGCGTCGCGTGTTTCAATTTGCAATGCAACATTGTATGCTGCAAAAAGTTCTCTAAAGCCAGACATAAGTCACTCAGACAGGCCCTCAGGGGGCGGGGATAGGGCCCAAATAGGGGGAGGGGCCCGACGGCCAGACAGAGTCGAGCCCAAAGACAATTAGGCATTGTGTGAGTGTGCGGTAACCTTCAGACAGTCGGCTCTTTCGAATGTCTTGCAGCTTACTTTTGCCGTCCCAGCCTGGATGTTTGACTTCGGAACTCTGGCCGGGAACATAAATAGGAGTTGGAAGCCAGATGTCTGGTCAGTTCGGGGAAAGTTTTCAGGAATTTTCGGAGACCTTTGTTTGACAGGTTAGTCCAGCTGCACTGTGGCAGAAGTGCGGTTTATAGAAGAGCAAATATTGAAGTTACTTTTATAAGCCTTACTTTATTCACTTAGCTACTGGGGCCTCGTTATTTTTATCTTTATCAACAAAGTTATACAGGAAAAACTCTTTTTAATTTTTTAATTTAGATATAAAATAAAGATCAAAAGAAGATTGAAATGCTTTCTTTTACACAAAAGTACTAACTTACATTAAGTAGAGTCGCTAAAGATATAGGAAGCCATAAACTTACTGTAAAGTACTCCAATAGTTATATTAAAATATTATTTAAAAAATGATTTCCTAACTATCAAACTATAACAAAAATTTTAAAACAATTGAATGTTTTATGTTATAAAAATATTCTTTAAAAACAGATGATTTTCCCAAACAAAAACACATACAAAATTGAGTTGAAATTAAGTGGAAATATTAATTCTAACTATTCAGAATGTGGTATTTTTAAGACCATTTTCTGTTCGTGAGTCTCCTTTTAAATGGGTTGCAGAAAAACTGACCATTGTCTATTGTACTTTTCCCCTAACCTCTTTTTTTCCATCGTGTCCTGAATATTTATCCCCCTTGCCATATGGCTTCAATGCAGCCATCAAAGAAGCGGGCCAAGAAGCCGGCACCCACACACCTGTCGCGGCCAAAGAACGAGCTCCACAATTGCCTTATAAATGCCCCCAAACTTCGCCTAAGCCCAACGAAAAACTTTGATTAATGTGCGCTTAAAGAGGAGCCAAATACGTGGAAAAACCTCAGGGGAAGTGCAGGGGAAGCGGGCGGAGCTCAGGAAAGAAGGGCGGGCAGGAAAAACAACGACAAAAGTTTTCATAACTTAAAGCCAGAAAAAAAGGGGAGGAGAAGAAGCAGGTCTAAACGGCGTGCAGCCAGCGGCTTCTTAGCCAAAGCGCAGTACAAAAACTTGTGCAATCAAGACGGGTTATGGGGGGGCAGTGGTGGCTGAAGGGGGTTTAAGGACCAAGGACTGCAAAAGGTTCAAGGCGCCGCACAACAATGTCAGGGACCCGCTGGCAGGACGAAGGAATCACAGCGCGAAAGCGTTAAAAAAGCGAATTGTAAAACAAGCAGCAAACAAACGAGCAACATTCGCTCAGGGCTGGTACATCGCCCACCCCTGCGCCCATTTGCCCGCCCATGGGCCACCCCTACTTTTTTACCCCCCACACACAAAGTAGCCACACGATCCCAAACAGCCCCCCTCTTAAAGTTGGCTAATAGAAAATGTAATTCGATGCATTTAATGCTGGCAACGGTTGCTGAATGGAAATCAGTCTATGGCAACCGGGTTCGGGGAAATACCCCAAGTTACCTCTCCCCACAGAAAGCATTTTCCCGATGAAAATTGACAGGGCCTGTCTTTGTCTATTTTTATGAGCTAGCATTGCATCCCGGCGAGGTCCTGGGCACTCGTCCTTGTTTGAGTTGCTTACCTAATCCCTGCAAACAAGTTAAAAACGCTGTAAAACAAACAACAGTACAAAGTGGGTGGTGCATACTTTTTCGGGGGTTCCGAACGGAATGGGGTTTACAGTCGAAGTTCCCTAACTCGAATTCGTCGCAACTCTTGTGAAATTGTGTGGCAATCGCGTTTAATAGCCAAACTTCACAGACTTTTCCTAGAGAACATTAAGTCTTTGAAATAAGCTCTAATTTGGAACGAAAGTCGAAATGGAATAGTCAAAGATGTGGCGGGAAATGTTGAGCTAAGAACTTTTCAAGACTTTAAGTATATAGTAAAAGGTATGATATGTATAATAATTTATTATCCAAAGGATCTTTAAAAAGAAATTATATAAGGTTTAGTAATATTTTTATGCTCGTACCACAATATATTCCCACAAATCATAGTGATTATAGAGTTTCGGAAAGAAAATATGTCTAAGGGATGTAAGACACATTTTCTTTCCGAAACGCAAAACCCCTTCAAAGTGGAATCATTTCAGTACATAAAAATAAACATATTCGTGTGACATCTGGCGGTTCGAGTTATTGAAGTTGGCCTGTTCGAAGTTTTGGGAGTGGGTGGAAACGAAGCGATTTTGACTGACATCGAGTGCCATGAGAAATACAAACAATCAAGCCGGGCAGACAGTTGCATTCCCTCAGCGAGCCAACAGCACCACCCCTCGCCCACTGATTCCACCCCTGCAGTAACTTTTGCAACGCCAACTCCCACCCTTGGGTAACCTCAGCAACCTGCGGAGCGTGCCGCAGCAATGAAAACGAAGCGACAGCAATGCTAATAGAAATTAAGCGAAAGTTTGGCCAGGGCAGGGGGTTTTCCCAGCCACCTAACCACCCAACCAACCATCTACCCACCCACTGCAAACACCTGCACCACCCTGCTGAAGGTCGCCCTTGCAACGCTTGCTTTCATTTCGTTTAGCCGCCTTTTATTTGCGACTATTTACATTTGCTTTTATTAATCATAAAAAAGCGGAGCGACGGCAGGAGCGAGAGGAATATTTTGCCGAAATTGCCAAAAACGCCTGCTCGCCACCCCATTTTGCCCACTTTCTATGGCCACTCCCGGATCTCTCCTGATTCTGGCTTAGTATCCTGGCCTGTGCCTGCGCTGCACGAAAGTGCAATTTGATTTTAATGGCGGCAAAATGTTGAATTCTAGTCGCATAGCCAGACAGAAGGATAGCCCCTGGTGCCCCGATCCACCGCCGTATCCCCATGGCTGTTGCTTCCTGCCTGCAATCAGGAGCCATTTGTGTTTGTCGTTGATCCTCCTGGTGCAAGGCTCACGCACGTGCACTGAGAAAAACCGTATGAGGTGTGAGAAAGGCCTTCAGCTAAATATACAAGAACTAGAAGAACTAAGCTATAACTAAAACTTAACCAGATGTTGAAATGGGTTTGATTATTCAATTTTTTGAATGGATCAAAAGGTTTTTTATCTGGAATAATACTCTTAAAAGAGTTTTTTTATAATATAAGTAATTATGTAGTAGTATAAAGTGAATTTATCTTTAATATTTAATTTAAATATTATTTGTAAAAATTCATAAGAAAGAATTGAGAATTGAAATAATTAAAAGAGAGGACGAGTTTCTTTTTATAAAAGGAATGCAACATATAAATCGACTAAGTGTCCTTTCAAATTAAAAAAAATAAGCGCTTGAGTTAGTGAAATTTTTTACAAAAATGATTTATTTATGAATCTATTTGTATTTAATAATAATATTATATTTAATCTTAAATCAAAATGTAAAATATCACTAAATTAAGTCCAATAATACGTAGTCGAAGGCCTCGCAGCTAGAACTACTACCCCCTATGTTAGTTTTAGTTTTAAAAACTTTACTATCATCTTTAATAAATAAATAAATAATAATATTATGTCTTATAAATAAAATATTTTATTCGAATTCCATAAATTTACTAATGATAGGCCTTAACTAGCCTTATTGGAATTATAGATTATTAATTAAAAATTTAAAGTTCTGAGGTCTTTCAAAGTGTTAAGTGGCAACTGCACCCATTTCTCTTCGGACTAGATTTTTTCTAAGTGCCTTGCAAACTATTCTTTCCAGTGTAGACACACACACGGACACTTCCCCATGGAGTGTCGTCTGCCTGGTTCCGTTTTGCATTTTGATTGTTTTTTATGAGCCAGTGTGAGTGCGGGTGTGGGGATGAGTGTGTCGCACGGAGTACGTGCGTGCATTTGTTTGTTTGTTTGTTTGCGCTGAATGTTTGGTCGAGAGCTGAGGCAAACAACCGCTCGTCACTGTCATTAACGTCATTGTGGCTCCGGTCAGGAGCAGCCTGTGCCACGCCCCTCCCACCGAGCCGCCCACTCCGCCTGGTGAACGCCGAGCGCGTCTAACAGTTTAAATTATTCAAACCACATTCTTCCACCGACTGTGCTGCTCTTCCCCTAATTACAGTTGACCAAGGCCTAGTTCAAGGTGGAGTTCGAGGAGCGAGAGCCATGAAAACTATCAATTATTCATTTATTTTCATTTAATCGACTGAAATTTCTGGCGACGCACGTCGACACACGCACAAATGCCATTTGCATTTTGTCGTTCTTTTATTTCGAGACACGCCTTCAAAGGAAATTTATTGCCAAAGCATTGACCTTTGGTTAGGGGTATAAATAAATTAGAAAAGGTGTATTTTTATAACTCTTTCTTAGGAAAAACTAGTTTTCTTAAGCACACATTTTTTTATTTTTCTCTAAAGCAATTATTTTAAATTATGGAATAACCCTAGAAGTAAGGTAGCAAGTCACCCAAAATGTTTAAAAATAATCTTAATATTTAACTAATTTTTTTTAAAACCTTGATTTTACTATTAACATTTTTTTTTATTCACATAGGTGAAGCTTCAAATGAAATGTGACTTTTATCGAATCACATTTAAAAAAATTAATATTGTATCATAATTTCCAATATTTTTAGGGCTGATTCTAGGTTTTTGTGCCACCGTCCGAGGAAAAGTATGAAGAGTGAGGTGTTGGAGTGGGCCTTCCGCTTTTGTTTGCTGATGCTTGCAGAAAGTCAAGTCGGGGTTGGACCTGCCTGCCTGTTGGTGGCTCCTTGATAAGGGTTTCCCTGCGGCACGCACATTCACCCACCTCCCACCGCCCACAGCTCAACCACCCGTCCGAGCACCACCCCCACCCCGCGCAATGCAATGCTGTGTGCATGGACTTAACCCTAGTTTATTTGTTAATGGTTTATTTATTAATTCCTGCGGATTATCACATCAGACAGACATTGCCAATGGCAACGAGATAAGGCACGAATGGACAACGGAAATCCATATGCCATTTAGTCGCAAGCGGAGGGTGAAAATGGCGGCGGAAAATCGACCTTATCGGGCTGTAGCTAATTCACGCCCCCCCTTCTGAGTCTTGAGCAAATTGCAAATTTGTGTTGAAGACTCAAACTCGTGTATTAATAATGGATAAGGCGCAGATTTGGCTGGCTGAATAGTTTCCCACATACACTATATCCGCTTAAAAGTGCCAGAAACATGCGTAGACAATTTCCTTGGGCGCGGAGCGAGTGGGTGGGCCGGAAATTTGAAAATTTTCAGCCAACTTCGAAAGGGAAAACTGCAAGGGGATTTTCCAGCAGTGCGTTTGACAGGCTGTGAGTGTTCAGGCGTGTGTGAACTTCCGCACATGCACACAAACGTAGGGGAGCGCTCATTCAAGAAGAAACAAATTTCCCAAAAACCCATACGTACACGTATACGGCAAATTCTGAGCAATTAGTAAATAAAATATTTCAACTAAAATTTTACCAACCCCGAAATACACAAAAGGGCAGGCAAAATGGGACTGAAAATTGAGCAAGATTCGAGTTTGGGAGTCGGGGCGGGGGCAGGCGTAGCCGAAAAACCTTTTAAAGTATTCAATAACATGAAAATGCCAACCCTGCTCCACAAATAACCCCCGCCCGCTTTTATTTTAACCTGATGGACGTGACAACAAATTGAATTTCTCACGCCTTCAGATTCGGTTGCTACAATTTTTGTCGTTATTTTTAAACTCGATATGAACGCAGACCAATTTCCCCCCTCGATGTGCCTCTTAAAAGCATATAAATGTCATCAAGTTCATTTTCAGCGAAAGGTTATCGCAGGAATGTCATAAAATGAAGAGATACCCTAGAACTCCTTTCCAGCGAGCGCATCGAATTTCCACGACTCCGTGTTTAATCTCGAAATGGTTGGAATTTTGATTATTTAAACTCGGTCCCCGGCCATAATCATCGAAATAAAGCCACTTAGCCTTTGCCCCTTTCCCCAGGCCATAGAAAAACAAAATTGAATGTCAAATTCATACTCGAGTTCAAATTCAAATTTAAATTCAGACTGGGTCTGACATTGAAATTTGCATATGCCATGACGGTTTGTTTGCTCTTTGTTTCTGTTTTCCCCCAATCCCTGACCCACTCCCCAAAGATATTTTCGGGGGGCGGCGGTGGAAAAGCGTGGCCGCCTTTGAAGTGTGCCAGCGTGGCGCTTAGCTGCTGATAATCCTTTCTAAATAAATTTGTTGGCACAAATCGTTATGCCAGCCCACACAGGGGGTCTTAAAAACGCACCTTTTCAGCTCTTATTTTCTGCAACCCCCTTTCATATCAGCACTGCGTTTTGTAGCTTCCCTTTACTCTTTTTCAGTGTTTTGCTAAGCATGTTAATACACAGGAAATTAAACACTTATGCGGAAGTCATTGAAAAGGTGACTCACACACATATGCACTGGGAAAAAATGTCTGCCATTGGAGATTTGAATATTTATATTAGGTCTTTTGGACTTCTGTTAAACTTTGTTTTTCTTCCTTCTAAATAACTCGCCGTTTTCTTGTATTCTTAGGGGTTATTAAGGGAATGCTATCAAAAATATCAAAGTGATAAATATTAGATACTCTTGTTCTGAAGAATTCGCGGACTCATTTTATTAATGAATTCGTGTAGTTTTTAAAATAGTACCAACCCATATTGTTTATTAATGAATAAAAGAATTCCCTGTGTCTTATTGTAGATTAATTTATTCACTAGATTCTAAAGATTTCGCGGTCTCGAGCAAATTACTTTGTCAAATAAAATTGTTCGGGATTTTAAAGGTAAGCCGCTTACATTTGAAATGCTTATGTTTTCGTGTATTTTTTCTCCCTGTAACCATACATATTGCTCCCCGGGAATTAAATGGAATTTGAAAAGCGTCTGAGCATTCAATTATGCACAGGACAATGGGGCAATTGCGGCCAAGGTATTGTGGCATCGGCCCTATGACGGCAAGTACAACTACAGCCCCGATGTTAATGATGATCACAATGATGTAATGATGATGTGGATGATGCCTGGCCTGATGTACATGCAGCACCCTTAATAGACATCCCCAAACACATTAACACACAGCCGGCAGAGCCGGAGAGTCGGGAAACCGGGAAAAACAAAAACCCACAAAGCTGGAGCATGAAGAAAATTTCATTTAGTTTGCACTAACACGCTGTCAACAAAGGGGCGGGGAAAATGGGGGGCGGGGCCGGCTGTGTTTTCCCCTGCCGGCGAACTTAAGCGATTTTGCATTTCATTACGGCTTCCTTTTTTCTGCGGCAAGCTGTCTCTCTCCCTCCGTTCGCAGCAGACAAAAACTGAGGATAAACACAAATACATAATCCAGGAGGGCACACAAAAAGGGTTAACCCCGTCCGCCTTTGGGAGACTAACCCCCCGCCCGAAAAACAACCAAATCCCATAGCCACTATCCGTTCTTCTTCAGCCAAATCTGTTTTGTTGGTAACGGCTTGAGTTACTTAAATACTTTGTGCGGCGCATTCGAGCGCAAAATGAGGCACGGATTGACCCCCACAGGATTGTGTTATAAGATAATTGCTTAAAAGGATAGAGTCCTTTGGGAAGTGAGCCCCCGAACCAGTCTCCCCAGTCAGCCAGCCCCATAAAGCTGGACAGGCAGCGTATATACCGAGAGAACCACTGATTCCCTGCGAAGTAAACTTTCATTAAATCGTAAATTGCCATAATTCAACGATTTACATTAACCGCTCTTTAAAATCAGGGATCAGAACGGGCTGAAGTGGAGCGCAGAGCGACAGGCAGACATCGATTAAATTGCGCAACAGAATGAAGCAATAAACATTTAGAGGGCTCAGGACACAGGACTCGGGACTCGGGACCCAGGACCCAGGACGATGTGAGCTCGAGCCAGAATCAAAGCCAGAGCACACGACAAAAGCAGAAAAATTATCGTAGTAGTGTGTGCCACTCACTGAAGTACACAGCGCGAAAAACTAGGTGTTCCAAATAAAATTTGATTTAAATATAGTGCTTGGGAAGTGCTTAGATAATGCTGAAATTTGTCTGAATATAATGGCCTCAAAGGAATTTCCAACTATTTTTTACTGGATAATTTACCTGAGTTTCATTGAATAACAATATTTTATCCAATATTTAAGTTGGTTATTAGATTTTTTGATTTTAACTGTAATTTATAATTAATTATTCAAATGAAGAGTATCTATCTTTATTCAGAAGTAACCATTTTCCTCTAATAATATAATATGTAAGCTGGCAGTGAATAAAAATGCGATAATCATGTCAAAAGATATTTAAGATTTTCTAAGATACTTTTTCAAACGTATTTTTTAATTTTCCTCAATTTCTTCTCTTGAATATCTTCCCGAAATCCTTTTTTCCAGTGCCCTGTTTGTGTGAATATTTGCCAGTGGGTTAAACGTGTGCACATCGACGTCCGCATCAAATGGCCAAGCGACGTTTAGCAGTCGATAAAGTCATTCAGTGCAGCACGTGAATGCCGGCTAAGTTATGCCCGAGTGTGAGTGCGTGTGTGTTGGCCCTGTGCCGTCGTTTTGGCCCCTCATTTTCCGCTTTTGTGATAAAGTAATCAGCTGATGCCGCCGGCCAGGGTCCAAAGTCCAGGCACCGATAGATGGCTATCGATGGATGCTGGGCTATGGATGTCAACCGGGGCCACGACACTGACCGACGGTAACCGCAAAATGTTCATTGATTATTTGCAACACACACTGCCGCACACTGTGGCACTTTTTGCGGCTGGATATTTACGAAAATTGTATGCAAACTTTTAGAATTTATTTACCAAACAAACAGCAGGGACAAAAAGTGTGTGTAAAATAAATCAAACCAGAGCCGGTCATGCCGAATTGGCCGAAAACAAAACCGAATTTGGCAAATACCAAATCAAAATAGTTCGGCCAAAACAAATAGGGACATCAAAAGAGGCTAGACGGCATTGCATTTCGGCCATGGCCAATAAAGCAAATGCGAGCATTCGTCGCTCACTAAAAATTAACAACGGCGACGACACGTTTCGGCCAGAAAGGGAAAAAAGCAGCCAGGAAAAAGGGGAAAATTCGGGGAAAAAGAGGGAAAGCAAGAGGCATAAAGCAAAAGGCAGACGACTGACAGACGGCCAAATGGAATAAGAAATGGCAATGAAAATAATAAAAGTCCTGAATGAAAGAACAGCGGGAAAAAAGGATGGAGCGGGAAAACGGTGTGGCCATGAATGAAAATCGGAAAATGCTAAGCAAACATACAGACACTCGCAAAAAAGGCATGAGAACAGGTTGTGCACTGAAATAAAAACGCAACAATGCGCAATCATCATTATCGTTAAAAGAGGCGCTTACAGAACTAGACAAATTGCCACTTTGGAGGACCTGGACCAGGCCAAAAGCCAAAAGGCTCAGAGTGGCAATGGCCATGGCAGCGGCAACGGCAACGGCAACAGCAACACTTGCAGATGCCACAACAGCAACATCAAGAGCGACGGCAGCAACAACTGCGGAAGTTGGCGGCCAAGCCAGCGTCTATAATGACCTCTGGGCAAATGGGCCAACACGCACACTCACACACACACACTCGCACTCGACACACTCCGACACCGACCCCGCATAAAACCAAAATGGCGCACATTAGAGACCCTCGGCGCTCAGAAGTATGCTACGCTTGGCCATTTCAGGCTATGTTGGCTAACCGAAAACGACCAAAGAGCCAAAGGGCCAAAGAGCAACAAGCCAGCTAGCAAAAAAAGGAAGGCTGGGGCAGCACGAAAAAAATAACACTCATAATCAACTGCCCCCGCCGACGGAACAATGAATAGAATCAAACATGGAAACGAACCCAAACAGAGGCAAGTTCAAGGTTCATCTACTCTCATTGCTGGCTTTTGTTTAGCCCTCATAGAGAACAGCAAAGGCCAGCACTTTTTTGGCCTTAATTATAGACACGCACACGAGCCAAACCAGTCACAAACATGAAGCGCACAATTATGTTGGGCTCTGCCCAGCAGCAACAGTCGAGCGCAGCAGAAACATGAGCCTCAAATCCGCCGTAATCCACCGAAAGAAATTTAAAATGTATAAATTTAAATACTTTTTTTAAAGCTCCAAAGTCTTTGTTGCCCAGCCAAAAGTTAAGAATCACCTCCCAAAAGGTAAAGAAGATTTTTATTTAAAGTTAGGTTATTTTTATGCCTTTTTTTTTGGGGTATAAGGAAATAAATACATTTTCAATTAGAATAAGAAAAAAAATGTTAACTACAAAAAAAAGTTAAAAATATATTTACTGTATCTGATAAGTTTCTGTTATTTAAATAATTTGAATCTGCTGTTAATCTAGAGTCAATACTTATAAAATTAATAATATTTAAAGTGGTTTTCTAGGTACTTATACATTTTAAAAGTTATGATATGCATAGTAATTTGTGGCTGATAACAAAGCCATATAATAAGTGTATATTTTGCAGAAGCATTTTTAAATAAAACCCTCTTTTTAAGCTTCTCCTTACAATGAATATTGATATTTCCACAATTACAAGTTGCTGAGCTAAGAGGATTATTTTTTCATAGAAACCCGAAACGAACCCTTTTTCCACCTCCATTTTTTTCGCCTTGCATGGCACCACAAACTTTTTTGCCTGTATGGCTGCCTGGTAATTTGCAGGCACCTAAATGCTTGCCAAGAGCTCTCATTAATAGGGGGTCTTGAGCACCCCACTCACCCTTCCACCCCCCTCAGAAGCTCTGATTGCTGCTGCCTCTGTGCTGCTACATGCAATGGCGACAGCAATTATTGTTACAATTAAAAAACCATTAGGCGTAATTTGGTTACCTCTGTGGCTCCTTTTACTCGGCCATGTTCGGGCATTTCGGTTTGTATTTGTTTGATTGGACCGCACGACACTTCCGCTGGGAAGGCGCCGGAAAACGCAATGAAAACATTAATTTGCCGCCTAAGAATCAATAAGTGAAATAAAAGTGCGCAAAGAGGGCCGGGAATAACTGATCCCTCGGCTTGGTATTTGCCCCCGATTTCAAATATTCATGGTAATAACGCAGAAATTGCTTAATTCCATTTAATAAGCTGAAAATGTCTCTCTCCGCCGGGCTGCCTGCAATTGATTGTGTACACACGGTGTGTAATTTACTGGCATTTCCTTGGAGAATGTGAGCAACTTTGAAGTTAACTATTTATGAAATTGAACTTTGGCCCCCATTAGCGCATAATTTCCTCGGTCCTGGGACCAAAGGAAACTTCCAAACGATTGCTGAAAGCGTTTTTTCCCGTTTTCTCTTTCTTTTCCGATTTTCTTTAGGCCTTATTTGTCTTTGGTAACACACATGCAACATGCCACACGGCCCAAAATGGCCGCAATGTGATGGGCCTAGGCTGCCATTGATTGGCAGCCGTCTCACATGGCACCCCTCCCAAAAAAGCCACTTCCCAATCCCCTAATCCAGAAGACCATGCCCCCTTTTATGCCACCAGCTGAGTGTCAAAGGCGCTTAAACGCTTTGAGCATGCCGGCCCCTACGTCTCCTTCCCTTCCCTTTTTTTGCCAGGTTTTTTGCCCATTTTTTTCGGCCCTGGCCAATCTTCTCAGGTTCTTTTGTACGGCGCGAAACGGGCTAAAAACGCTTTCTGAGCCTTTGCATTTAATACTCTTACGGGCTGCGGCGAAATTCCAACGCTTTTTGTAGCGGCCTTTGTAAAATAATTAAGGTCCAGCATATTAGGGATAATTGGGGATCTTTTTGTTTAACTTTGACCACAAAACCATAATACCTTTGGTATATAGTTTTGAAGGCAAGGAATATACTATGATTCAGTGTTTCCCTTTCTTTTTGAAATTCTTTCTTAAAATAACCTTTTACATAAAATAATGTATATTAACAATAATTTATCTGAGAAATTGTATTTCTAACCTGATTTAATAGGATAAAAAGTATAGACTGAAATTAGCATTAAGTTTTGTCGTTATTTTGATGAAATTATAAAAAAAAAAAATCGTATCTTAAAAAAAGAGGGAAATTACGATATAAATATTCGAAAGTGCTGATTATGCCAAATATAGAAATACGATTTAATAAACATATTGAAATGGTTGGTAGAATTGAAATAAGAAGTCTATATAGACTAAAAACATTATAATGCATCAAGAAATTACAAAATAACCAATATCCCAGCTAAATAAAGTGCTGACAAAGCCGAAAGCCACAGACCATTCATGAAACCAGCTGAGTATAATGACTTTTTGCTTACTTTCAGCTCACTTGCACATAGGAAAATATAAGGGCATTTAAGCCGCGACTGCCTGCACTTTTCTTTGACTTCTGGTGCGGTTCTGCGCTTATAATCACCAAAAAACAGACGGAGGGTCGGAGTGCTTTTGAAGTTCTTTCTGTTCGCATTGTTGTTGCTCTCGGGCGGCTAGGGGGGTATGCAGAGGCGTCGAAGGGGGGCTTGCCGGCGGTGGAGGTGGGGCAAGGGCATGCGAAACAACCTCGACATGCGATGCAATCGCCAGCGCTTTTTTCGACCAGCTTTTGTGTCTTGGTGGCGTTTTTCCTCTTCTTTTTCGGTGCCGCAAGTCGCGAATTGCAACCAGGTGGCTACTGTTTCGGCCAAGATATTGCACACTTTACTCGGAACACAAAAAAGCGAGAGAATTCCGCTTAGAGCTCTTCTAAGTGGCAATAACAATTTGACCGCTTGCATTCGCGATTTATGCGATGAATGGGCCAACTGGGGGGCACTGCAAATGCAAATGGCAACCGAGCGGAGCCCGAAAATAACTCCTTTGTCTCGTTTCGTATCTTTTTTCTTCCAGATCAGAGTCTTTGAGTTTTAAAGCCGGGAGAGAGAACGGGTTGCAAACAAGTTGGCCTCAACTGGTCAGCGAGGGTAATGCAAAGTGAAACACGCTTGGCAGGTAGCGCTCAGGTGGGATTCTGATTGGATTCGGATGGGAGAACGTTGCACAGTCTTGGGGCATCGAGATTTGTATATTCACCTCACTGGAACTGTGCTCCCCTGATGAGATATGGCTGTTATGGCACTTGTAGCACTTGTATCTCTGAAGTTTAGGTTTATACTTGTAGGTTCTTTCAACCTGTTTGTTTCTTGTTCACTGCTCACAGTTTTCGAGTTTCACGAGTTTTCAGCTGGGCTTTCGACTGCGCTTTTCCGCTTTCCACTTTCCCGCTCAACATCCGCACTTGAGAACCGTTCGAGTCGCGATTGAAAGACAAACTGAATCTGAGTCCGTCGCTGTTGCTTCGCCACCGAAGTTTTCGCACACTTGTATCTTCGGCTCTTGGGGCTCGGCTTGGCTCGCTCTCGTTCGTTTCGCAGTCGCCGGAGCTCGGCGAAAACGAGTTTCGAGCTGGCAACGCCCAGCCAACTGTCACCAGGGAACACTTTCAGGACCTACCGGCTTTTTAACAGTTTGTTTTGCTGTTAGGCTTACAGAGTTGGGGGTTGGGCTGGGAAGAGTCGGCCTTCAAAATGTTAAGATACTTTTATTTTAATTAGAGTAGAGTATGTAACTCCTAATTACACACTCCTGCTGTACTAATCGTTTTATTTATACAAATAAATAACACCAAACTAAACTCAAGTTCACTTCAAATTATAATTTATAATTTATAATATTTTAAATTATTTGCCTTGAAATAGAATGTTTTAAAAATTTTTCTTTTTTTAATTTGTTTGTTTTTAGAGAAAATTTTTACTTTTTTGTGAAAAACATTCAAGATACAATAAAATTTCCGAAAGTAGGCGCATGATTTAAGTTAAAGAATGTCTTATAACTAAGGCTCTAGAAAAAAGGTAACTTCTGGTTCTTCATTTTTATAATTTTTCTCTGTATCTGACGAAGAACATAAAATATTTATTTTGTTATATTTCCTATTATACTTAAATACATACATTTTTAAGTCATTACAAACAAAACTAAATGTTTCTTATAGTTAGCAATTCAAATAAAAGATTCGTAACTTGTCAAATTTCAATGTATATATATCTTATATATTTTTTTACATCATCCACTTTTGCATACATAATTCTTCTCCATTAAAAGCGGTTACTAAAATGAATTTCTTGTAGCAAGTCACTTTGTTTAGTATGAAATTGAAATGGAATAAAATAATAAGTGGGTGACGCAAATGACAGCCACAACAATGTCTTAACTAGAGCAGGCTAATAATAAATGTGCTGAGCTCGTGCATTTCCCTAACACCTTCCTCGGCCTTTACAAAACTTTCACTTAATTGCCATAAATTAGAAGTGCCAATACGTGTTGCATTAAAATTTCAGAGCCATTCGGTGAGCAGGCAATCAAGTGATTGACCACAGATTGCGCGGCAGGAGGGGAAAATCGCCTGGAATTAGGCCATGTGGAATAATTTATGCTCGAATTAATAATGGCACGTAGCCAATCATTTGAATGCGATTTAATTAATTTCCCATGCCGACTTTCACCTGGCGCTGGACGGCACTGGGCTAGGCTCTGTAATGACAGGTCTTAAGCCACTCGTTGGCCGAAATGGATATGCACTACTTACGACCGCTTGTATATCAATAAAATCAAATAAATATATCGTTTGATGCGGGGCCATCCACCTGAGATCCGCACGCATATAAATAACCAATGATGCGGCATTTATCTGCCCACCACCCCTACTCCCCATTTCCCAGTGCCGGCCATCAGTCTCAGCTTACGTTCCATTTAAAATGGTTTTGGGCCGTCGGGGGGCCATTGAAACTAAAGACGAAGAAATTGTTCTTTCAGTGCACTGGAAAAGTTTCGGGGTCCCGGAAAATCAGGAGTATTTTCGGGGTAAAAAAGTTAAGAGAGCGACAAATGTCATAAAAAATATTTCTTAAAGCAAAAAGAGTTTTAAAAACAAGACAATTTTGAAGCACTTTGTTCCTTAATAAAGGGTTTTAGATAAAATTATTTCAAATAGTTTTATAACATTTTAATTTGAAAGATATAACCAAGTTTACAAGTAGGACCTTACATTTTAAACCATTCATATTGCTTATAATAAACCTCTTTTGGATATTCAATTTAATCTTTTAAAAATTACGTACCCTTTGTTCTTGAAAGTTATGCATACTTTATGGTGACCCTTTAAGATCTTACTAATTTATTATATTTTTTTGTATTATATGGCTAATTTCTTGCAGTGTGTCTCCGCCATTGTTCTGAGGGAGTTGGCAGGAGTCCTCCCGAGCCAACTTGGGGCTAAAAGGGATAAACGTTTTTAGCATGGCCTGCACGATTTTTATGCAGGGAACGTGTTGTTGCTGCCCCTTTATCCTTTCGCCCCCATGCCACGCCCCTGGCCCCCGCCCCTTTTGGCTCATGGGCTCTTGGCCATGTCCGTGCGACTGTTTCGCGTCATTTGCTCTCTGCTGGATCGTAATTTTATGGCTGCCAGCAGCTTCTTGGGTCTCCTATTGCCGGGAAAAGGAGCACAAGGAGCTGAAGGCATAGCAGGCAGTCAAAGCAAACGGAAGTAAACTGAAGCCAAAAATTCTCGTTTTTATTTGACGAGGCGTTCAGTTCCCAGAGCATTCCTCCAGAAGTTGTCAAAACAAAGCGAGCGAAACTAACAATAAGTGAGTGGAGCGCTTGGGGGAGTGGAAGTGGGGGCCAAGAAGGGGCAACAATGGCCAACTGCATCACCTGGCATCGGACCAAGCGGCAGGCGGAGCCGAGAATATCGCTTACCAACTCGTTTGGCAATTTTTCTCAATTTTCACATTGAAAACTAAGCGCCTCCGCCGCCCCCAATAGTATCACCCGCCCCAGGCCAACCCCTTTAAGCCCCCTCTTTTCGACTTGATATTTGGGCTTCCAATTTGAGTGGGGCATCGGGGCAGGGGTGGGGCCCCCGGAGGGAGATGTCAGCGGCACAAAGCCAACTGGATTTCCGCAGGCCAACTCGGGTTCGCTGGGCACTGGAAAAATGTTGTTCACAACGGTTTAAAAAATATGATTATTTAGTGTTTAATCGTTTAAAACAAATAGAGTATACGTTGCCTATCAAGTAAACTTCATGAACATTTTTTAATTATATTACAATTGTCTTTTTAAAGTAAAATAAAATATTAAATAAAATTATAAGATGGTACATACTTTATATATGTTTCTATATTTATGGCGTTAGTATTAATTTTAAAGTAAGATTTAATTTAAACTTATAATAAACACATAAAACAGACGATAATCTTACACCCAAAACAAACAAAATTGACCGATATGTAAGTAGGTAGGAGGTAGGAATTTCGTATTTCCTCTTTATTATTGTCTCTAGTTGCAATGTCCTCCTAATTTCTCCGAGTGCATCTGTAGGATCCACCTCCATCTTGGGGCTACTGGGCATGTTGCCGCTGCACGATTGCTCTTTGGTGATTTGGACTCCCAGCTCACACACAGGCACACGAGGCGAAACAAAGCACAAATTGTTGTATGTAATTGTGCGTTGCCACACACGCACACACACACACCGCCGCGCATTAACACAGCACAACAGAGCACAACAACAAGTGGAGCAGCCACACACACATCCCAACGAGCTCACCTGCCGCTGCGTGCGCCGAATTCCATTGCATACTTGGCGGCGCCTGCCCCAGCATTCCTCCCCTGCCACGCCCACGGCTGCAAGCCCACCTTCTGCCCCTGGAAGCCGCCCTTTTTTTCCCCCACCCCCTTCCCCAGCGAACTCTCCACAAACCCTGTGCAAATAAAAAGTGATATACGCGCGACACTGAATGAATATTAATCGCTTTCTTTCCTTTGCCAGCTCGCATTTCCCACTCGGCCAGGGGCACCTTTGGGGCTCCCCTTCCCGCTGCCTTCTGGCCTTTTGTTCCGACCATCTGGCCGGCTGATTTGGCAGCTTAAATGATTTCCGCTTCGACTTGACTGCGTGCGGAATTCACGGGAATTTATTAGTTAAGTCTAGCGGATTGTTCTGGTCTGCCGTTTGGAATAACTCGGGTTCCCTTGATTTTCCGTCTGGGGTTCAGTTGCTTTTTTTTGGTTTTTGTTTTTTAAAAATTCCCACTTTTTTGAGCGTAGGCGTGGCCTCACTTCTGCAGCAAAAGCACTTAGCAGAAACAGGGGGAGAATAAAAATAATGTAATGTCTGGCTTTACTCATTATCAACACTCAGGGAAATTCTTCTTAAATATTTAAAATTTTAAGTCCATTTTAAAATGTAAATAAAATTATAGCACTCCTATCATATTTTGAGTAAATATTTACCAGGGATCGAAACTTGTATAATTTGTTTCTATAGACAAAAGTTATTTTGAACACTTTTTATATTTATTATAAAATGTGTATAAAACTGTTAATATAAAAAATGTTTTATAGAAGTAATTTTGATAAGGCGTTAGTACGGAAATCGTAATTTATAGGGTATATAGGTATTTTATATATAGTTTTCTTATCTCAAAAAGTTTTATAATATTTAATGTAAGCCGCCCTTTTTATGAGTGCTAAAGCCCCTGAGCCACAACTTGTCATGAGGGATAACACGCTCCCTTTTTTCGGTGATATAACTCCCCTTGTACTTAGCACCTTTGAAGGGCTTCACTGTATACCCGAAAAAGGGCCGAAAAAAATCCGTCACAAATTTCGGGCAATTCAATTTGGGCCCTCGGTGGATTCAAAGTTTGTTTGGGAATTCTTCGGGCCGAGGTGTTTTATTTTTAATGAATTTTTCGCATTAAATTTCGCAACAATGAATCGCTTTGTGCCGAGGGGTTCGATGTCACCAAGGTGTTTGCATCGCTTGACACCTCGTCTGGCCGAGTGAGCCACCACAGCCCCTAATCCTGCCAGCCCCTGGGTTGCTGGGTCTGTCAGGTATTTCCGCAAACATGTTTGCATGTTTTGCCACACAGAATTTATAGTTAATTTTCAATTTTGTTCAACAAGCTGCACAGACACTAACGCTCTCAGGCTCACATAGATTTGAATGAATGGATTCCATTTTGCCGGCTTGCCAGGTGGAAGGGGCGCCGCTGAAGGGGGTCGACAGGGGGCGGAGCTGGGGACGGCACCCCGTGTCAAAGGCAAACTTTGCAGACAACAAAAGCCAGTTGCAGACTGGGAAGAAGGATGCAGGATCTGGGGACAAGTGGGCGAACGGGGGCAGGTTCAAACTTTACGCTCTCCATTCTAATTGCCAGTGCTACACCCCTTTTTTAGGTGTCACGGGCTACGCCCATGCGGCTTTTGATTCTCTGTGGTTGGTGCGTCTACGAAAAAAGACAACTAAATAATAAAAAAAAGAGCTCAGACACACTCGCAACGAAACTAATCTGGTAGTGAACCCGAACATGACACACTCACTGGAAAAAACATCGTCTTTGAGACGATAAGGTGAAACGACCGTTCCATTTTCCAGAACAAATAAGGGGCGAATTGGGGTCTAGCTGATATCCGGGATTCCCTGGAAAAATTCTTGGGTTTCTATATTTTTGTATTATTATACCTCTTTAAGATATAAGATATTTAATTTTGATCAATTTACCATTTTTATTGTTATTCATTTATAAAGTAATTAAACATGATAATCGTAATAGAGTAAAAATATTGACTTTCTTATGTTGTTTAATTTTACACTTATTTATTAATTATTACAAAGGTATTTCTAGCTTAGTTGCGACAACTATCTTTTCAGTTAGCTTAGCTACTCTAAATACTCTACAATACTTAATATATTTTATCTCTCTTGTTAAACTATAATTTTACATTTTGGTTTATGGATTATTTTTCGCCTGTGCAGCCATCTCCCTGCACACCAGTATATACATAGAAAAGCAATTTGTTTGCGGCTCTCACTATTGTTGCATGATTATTGTTTGTTTGGATGCGTCTGCTTCCCAACCGAATCGCGGCTCGAGTCGCCTCCCCGAGTTTTCCCCATTTCCCGCCATTTTTCCCCACCATCTTTGTCACACTTTTTTCCAGCAGCCCCACTGTGTGTATGAGTCTGTCCTTGCGGTGTATTTAACCTGTCTGCTTGTTGGATTACGACAACCAGTCCACAGACAGCCGGAGAAGGGGATTCAGGGGGTGGAGGGCAAACAAAACAGGCAACAAAACATGTATCTATTCATACGCCACTTTGTGCCAAGGGGGTGGTAAAAAGGAGTGCGAGTGGGTGGTCGAGAGATGGCAGTTGGGCGACTGGGTAATGCAATACGCATGCAACGATACCGCAAGAGCCCCAGAAGAGACCCAGAACCAGAAGCAGAACCCAGGGCAGACTTCCACTGGGTTAGCAGACATTTTAACGCTTATTTTACTTTTGGCTACAAAGCACACCCCCAAGCAAACAACACACACCGACCGCAATGTTCACACTTATTTGCCTTTACACTCAGCTCCATTGCGTTCCACTGGATAAAAAGGCACGTTAATACCCCGTTCGCACCGACTCAATTATGGAGATTTTCCCGATCGATTCGCATTGCATTTGCAGAAAGTCCTGAAAGACATCGTACACGAAATAGGTCCATATACCTTGGAAAATAAGATTTCATCAGCTTGGTAGTTCATTGGTAAATGTATACTAAGTTACCTGCTATAAATGGCAGTATGGAAACCAACATCAACATTCTGCCCTCCAAATAGTTTAGATAAAGAATGGATTTGTACGAGAGCGTGTAGATCAGAATGAGCGAAGTCACCATCCAAGGCAAGAAGAGCCAGTGATTACTCTGAGGAATAAGTAATTTTTAAGCCAGAAATTCGTCAAAAATTTTTAAATAAAATATGACGATTCTATTGCAACGCTTTAATAAATATATTTTCTAATTCAAATAAATGTTTTCAATGAGGCATATACCATATGTGATACCCTAACGAGTGCCTCGACTATCAGATACCCGTTACTCTGTTTAAGGGACCAAATGGAAATGGAGATATATAGCCAGCAACGATATTTTAGGGCGCCAACTACCGGCTAGTTCATTAGATAGTAGACATATTTAAACCGATTGTGGGCGTTAGAGTGGGCGTGGCATCCCGCTGAATCAATCTTGCGCTGCGGAGGAAGCCCAGGAATTTGCAGCGAGATCTCAGCGTTCCTATGGACAGACAGACGGACATGGCTAGATAGACTCGGCTAGTGATCCGATCAAGAATATATATACTTTATGGGGTCGGAAACGCTTCATTCTACCTGTTACATACTTTCCGACGAATCTAGTATATCCTTTTACTCTACGAGTAACGGGTGTAAGAAAGCACCCATAAGCGGGCAAAGAAACTAGTGACGAACAGTTATTCAAAGTTAAACAATCTAATATTAATACCATATACTAAATAAAACACTCTTCCCAAGTGGCACAACACAAGATACTGATTAGGAAAAAAGCTGTAATATTTTTACAAAGGGTGCCGAATGAGACCAATTTAGAAAATTATACATTACAGTGTTTTGTAATTGATTTCGGTGCTTGACTTCTTTCGAATGTACTAGGAGGTTTTCAGTTGTGCCTCACAAGGGTGCGATTCGTCACTACGTGGACGGCCGGCCACAGTGGTGAACACATTTTTCTTACCTTCAGGGACCCCACAAACAGGAAAATTCCTCCGATGATCTGCAGCACGCAAACGTGATTCCACACACTTATTTCGCAGCACTTGTAGGTCTCCAGCCAATTGAACTCTAAGATCAGGAAGGAAACAATCACGGAACAGCCAGCGATGGCCATTCGCACGTCTTCAGCTTTCAGCGATCGACACATTTTGTGCAGCTCAACAGAACCCTACGAACACTCCATAACAACTGAACGAAACTCACGCTCCAGACCTCCCACAGCTGGGGAGACCTTATCAATAACCTTATTAAAAGTAAATAATATCAGAAATCGAGTTCTTTTGCAAGTCGAACTGAACACACCCTTGGAGTATTAAATATAAATGCCTTTTTGAAAAAAATGTTTCTTTCGGCATTTGGATATATTTTACCTCTGTACTCATATTAATTAAAAGTTATTAGAAACCTATGCAAAGACGTACTTAGCTCTTGAATTTTATGCACATAATTTTAATTGCCTTTGGAAGTGTATAAAACTTATTAGTCACGTTTGTTTTTTTTTTATAAAAATAAATTCTGATAACAAACCCCCAAACGTAGTATATTCGTATTCAAATGTATAAGTCATTTGAGAGAAATATTTTAAATTTTTGATTCGAATAAATATTTTTAGTAAAACGCGATAAAATAAAGCTTCACAACATGTTTTTTTTTCGTTTGCTCACCAAAATCGTGTTGTTTTGGATTCTTGTATATTTCTCGAATGAACTGTTTCTTAAAACCTAAGTTTTGTTCGGAAACTCAAAACCACTAAAGGAAAACTTTAACGAGACTGGAGGTTATGGGGCATGGGCCGCGATGAATGTTCGTCTTAAGTAGCTGGAGCTTTTCGCGTAAATTAGCCGAGTGTAGACTTCATTAAGTTGGGCCAGTAAATTAAGTGCTAATGTCGAAAGTTTTGACCGACAAAGTGCGCAATGAAATGCTGTAGTTGTTGCTGCTATCCGAACTGTTGTTGGGCTTGATATTTTTTTTAATGTTCCTTTGCTGCGGAAACAGCCAGCGGCAATAGAAAAGCAAAGGGAGCAGCTCATCCGTATCCGCATCCGCATACTCATACCCAGAAACCGCATCAACAACAGCGGGAGTAACACCAGGGTTAAGGGTCAACCTACTGGATCGAATAAGGGAGTACCCTCCTAAAGTATTTTAATAAAACATCAACGCCAGTATCTATATATCTATAACAATAATCCCAAATAATAATTTTCCCGATAATCTATACATCGAAAACATCGGTTTTGTCGATAAAAAATTGTGAAAGTATCGAAAATATCGATAACATAATATATTGCTACGTTGTTCTTTTTATGGAGCTTTCAAATAAATACTGATAAATTCCAATCTATAATTTACAGCGTTCTTATTAAAGTCCAAGTATTATCTTAATGAAATTAATCATGACAAGTCTCATAAAAAATTCTGATTAGATTCATTTTAATATTTCTTTTATTTCTGTATTATTTTACTTTATTGGAATTTTGTTATGTTAATTTATAAGCTAAACTACACTCTTTTCAGGGTGTACGAATAGAAAAAAATGAGCAAAAGCGGAAAGAACGCTAAATTGATGATGTAGACCAGCGAACGAAAATTGCACTCACTTTCCCCAGTAACCCGACCCCATCCTTTCAAGCCCCCCAAAAAAGGGAGGCTGGCACGCCCTTGCCCCATTATCCACCCCCTTAATGTCTGCGTAAGGCAAAAACAGTCTGCAAATTTTTAATGCTTTAATCTTGATGCTAATAAATCTTGAAGTTGCCTGGCACTTTTACATTACTTTGGGGCAAAAAGGGTTGGCGTGGAGAAGGTGGCAAATACAATTAGACAGCTGCACGCTTAACGTTCTTAGTTTAAGCCAATTTGAATGCACTTTAGCCCCCTGCTGCCCTCGGGGCGACCCACACCCCTGGATAATTGCAAGTGACACTTGAGGCGAGTGCCCTGCTGACATCGCCTCTAATCGAATTTCGAGCTGTTCGGTGCGTGTGGCCAGGCCATTGATTAACCCAACCAGTTTTCCATCAAATGAAGGGGGCGGGATGGTAAGCGGGAAAGGCGAAGAAAACTTCGGGCATAATTTTCCCAGGCAAAAGTTGGCCACAATGTCATCAGCGGCACTTGCCAGTTGACAGTTTTGCGGTGGATGGTGGTTATAAGTCTGCTCGGCGGAGGAGATCCTGACACACAACTGTCAGAATGGCGTGTGACAAATTCTCGTTATTAGATCGGGGCAAACCTCGTTTTATTAACTTGAAATTTATGGCCAGCCATTTGGCAAGACAAATTAATCAAAAAGGCGAAACGCGCTCGCTGCCGCTTGGCTTTTATTTCCTTGTACATAAATTTGTATTTAAAAATGAGTTAGACGCGGAGCTTTGGCTCAATTTCACGCCATCTCAGCTTCCAGTTCTCAGAACCCAGATTCTCCCACCTGCCAAATGCCAAATGGATCCCATTTCTCTTGCCGCCCTGCCCCACCGACTTTTCTTATTATGTACGAATTTGTCATTTCCTCGAGCTGAAATGCAATTTAAATGCTGCCGGGTAGCGAAAAGGAATTTTAATGTTCTCCTTTTTAATGGCGGGACGTTAAAGAGCCGGCGAGTAAGGCAAACTGGGTGTCTTCGGAGTATCCCCTCATCAAGTCCACTTATTTGTGCAGAAGAAGCAGCATATGTTGACCACTCTGTTGGGCTTCTTTACGAGGTGGGTCCCGAACTCTGGCCACTTCATGCCACTGAAGGCGTAGCAAAAAAGTGCAAAAATATGTTGCACATAAATTCGTATTAAGTTTGGCCCGCTGTCACTTTTTCTTCGGCCGCCTAAGCAATGCGGGCAGACAGCATAACGACATAATCATAAATTTAAATATGCAACCCAGAGTTCCTGCCCCTGCCCCCACCGCCCTTTACATCTCGGCCAAAAAAAGGAAAAGAATGGAGAAAGCTGCTCAGTGGAAAAAAGCGCAGAGGAGAACCTTGGCAGTGACAGTTTCACTTTGCCTGGCATAAGGAATTTCCCCGGCTTGCCAGGCACACATGTTGCCCCAGCTTTATGCGTCCCAAATGAAGTTGTTTTCCAGCCGTCGAGAGGGAAATCGGGGACTGGGGACAGCGGATGTGCTGCCCTCTACTTAGAAGAGGTCTTTATTACCCGAGGTTGGATATAGCCTGGAATCAGATTAAGACCAGCCTTAGGGTTCAAGTGTCACCCCTAATGTAAGTGCATTACCAAAAAAGATAATAAATTAAATATAAATATTTACATGTATGTTATGCAATACATTTACTATTATAAACAACAACAAAAAACCAATTATTCATTAGTGTTTGTCTTTCATCTAATTAATACTTAGCTGAATGAAATTAAAAAAAAATAGACCTAACATGACCATAAAATCTAAATCAGAAGTATAGTTCTTAGATTTATACCGGCTTTACCTAAGAAAACAATTAATTAAAGCCCAAATCAGCAGCCAAATGGTCAATCCAGCCGAGTATCCTGAGTTATGGTCACCATTGGCACCATTACTGTATTCCCTGTTCAATCAAGTAATTTCAGGCGATTCACCAAAGAAAAGTGGCAGGAAAAATGCTCGGAAAAGTTGGGGGATCCCACACCTGGGCACCCATTTCACCCCTTTATACGTCCTTAACCCCCGACCGGCCCAGAACCCCCGTCATCATTCCGAGTCCCCAAAATCTGACGCAAACATTTTCGAGTAATCCGAGTGAGAAGGAGCCGGGCAGAAACGACAAATAAAATGTTTCGCAAAGCAAACTATGGGGCAACAATGGATTTGGGAGCTCCGAGGAGGCGGGAAAGCGGCCAGAAGTTGGCCCCAAAGGAGGGACATTAGTTTATTAGAGTGTGCGAGAAGCTTTAATGCCCGAAACCTAAACAAGAGATAAGGAGGACGGGAATATCCTTTCGGAAGGACGAGCAGAGAGGGGGACAGGACAGTGCGAGTGACAGGGAAAATGCATGTTATTGTGTGTGCTTAAAAATAAGAGAGAGAAATCTACTTAAATGGTGAAAAGTTGCGGACATGGAAGGTGCTTCCGGATCAAGGATATACGCAAATAATGTTTGTAAACAATTTTTATTGCTTTCTGGTTGAGATGCGGCCCGTATTTGCTTGCAAAAGTAAAAGTTGTTGATAGAAATCACAGAACATAAACAGAGAGATGCCAGGCAAAAGATAGAGATACATCTCGGGGTGTGTACACAATAACATAAATTGCAGAATGTGACAAAGGGTTGTCCTTTGCCCCCCTCAACCAGTCCTCCAAGTTGAGTGGGTCAGCAGCCCGAGGAATATAAATAACAAAGGCCCGGCCGGAGAAATTCCCCCGGACTTCTGTCGATGACATCAGCAAACAGTCGAAGAAATTGAAAAACCAATCCGAGTTGGCCACATACATCAGTTTCCCCGGCCACCAACAGCGCCGCAGCCACTCACATGGCCAAAACCAAAAGACAGCGCACAAACCAGCCAACCAATTCGCCGCCAAAGTTGGGACTTTAAAGTTAAAGCCAGATCGGAGAGGGGGAAGGGCATGGGTATTATCCCCTAAACCGATGCACACACACTCACCTACACATGGCCAAACGGCAGACGAGGAGGAAATTGCTTGCCTTTCCTAACTAAAACTTGGGGAAATTATGAAATTCATACAGGAAGACAATTTTCTTCAACATCTAATTCGCTTGCTGCAGCCCCAAATAAGGGTACAGTAAAAATACTGCATACTAACCTCTGTTTCATTAAAAATGTTAGTAAATGGGGATCGTTTAGATATTTATTGATAAATAGATTGATAAATAGATAGATAGATAGATAGATAGTTAGATAGATAGACATATAGATCGATAGACCGATAGATAGATAGATAGATAGACAGATAAATCGATAGATAGATAGATATAAATAAATATATCTATATCCTTAAAAAAAAATACTAAAGTGTCAAAAAACTTTCTGGACATAATAAGTTTAAATATTTAAAGAGTAGTTTAACAAATTCCAGAAGAATTCAATCAGATTTATTTATATTATATATTAAAATACACATGATCCTTATAAGTTTTTAGTTACTTAAACTCCATTGCCTTTAGTTTTGTAGTGTCACATCCAAAAGTACTTCTTAGGGAGATCGACCTGTGCAGCTTTAGCTACATTGCATCAGCCCGAAATTTGTTTGCGGTCTTAGCCATAAGTTTGTCCGTCGACAGACAACTTGCGGTGGCTGCTGGCTCTGGGCTGCTGCTCCTTGCCAGCTTTTGACTTCTGACAGCGGTAGCTATCCAATCCCGAGTCCAAAATCACGAATCCCGGCTGCCCTGCGCCTGCCTCGCCGCCCAAAGGATTCCCTGCGCGAAAGCCCGGGTAGTGAACACACTTCGGGGACGCGGTTAAAGTGCTCAAGTGCTCAACTCCCGGCATTTATATGTTTCACCTCCATTTGGACTCGCACTCCGCCGGTTTGCTTTTCAAAATAAATCCCAAAGCCAGGCGAAAGGATAACCAATGTTCGTTGAGAGCTGCGAGTGGCGAGTCCTGGCTCTGTGGCACTTTTGACGGAAATCCTTAACCGCTCTCGCCTTCCGCAATCCTGACCAATTCGTTTGGCTTTATTTAAGTTGCAATTTGCCAACAACTGATAGGTAGCCAACCGCCAGTTGGCCAAGCTCCGACATCTTGACTTTCATTAAGATTCTGCATATTTGGCAACGTCTCAGGTTCAGTTTCAGTTCTGGTTTGTAGCTTGTAGCCGAGATATCTGCTGCCTGGCTGTCTGGGCAACAGGTCTAATTTGCTTTTCTTCATTTTCCACAATATTTTTTTATGCCACCCAATGAGCAGTGGAAGGAAATCTAAAAATTACATAAGGGATCAGGGGATTTTTCAACAGGCACGGCCTTGTCGCACGCCAAAAGGAACAGGAGCCGCAAAGCTCCTCGGCTAGATTCATTTGTTATTGTGCTCCATCTAGTGCTCCGGCTCCGGCTCCGGCTTCAGCTCCTGTGTTTAGCTGCCATCCGATTCCCAATGCAATAACTTAAAAAACACGAAGACAGCCTGACAGCTCCGGCTCCTCTGGATTCCGTTCAGGATTCACTTCTGGCCGGAGCCCTCTCTCCTCTGCTTCGTCAACAACAATGGACGGCTGGTAGCGCCTTTGGGCCGGAAGTGCCGCCATGACGAGCATAATTTAACAAGGCCAACGCAGCAGCCGTTACCAGTTGGCCCCCAGAAAGAAGGAAAAAAACAAATGGCCAAAAGCAACCAACCAAATGGCCAATGGCAGTGGACACAGCGGCCCAGGTCGCAGAGCTGCAAAAAATCATATTTTCCCCCAGCTATTGACAGCGTAATCAGCAGACTTGTAATAAAAATCCAAATACAATTTATTGTTGTACAGAAACAGGTAATTCATTACTTTATCGCAGGGAGTAGTTCACAGTGCAGCAGCTGCGACCACAAGTGCACTGAGCGCAAAGAGGGTGGTAATATGGCAATACTACTTATGTAAAAACGGTACAATTTTAGTATTAAAAACAATTTAAGCACATGATCAATTTTTTTGAAAAATATTATTAAAGTTATCTATAAATATTATGAAAAGCTGAAATAAAATAATTTCCTTTGTAATAATAGTCTAGGGCCATCTTAGATATATATGTGATCAGGGCTCATACATAAAGTCAATAAATTATTGAGACAATACGACATGTGGGTGCAGCCACCTACTCCAAGTGAAATAATGCCATGTGAAGAGAAATAACGCCTAATCCTATTTATTATTTAAATAAATCTTATATTTCTTTATGGTAAAGGAAAAGGAGATAAACTCGCCTTGTAGAGTAAATCCACTTAATCCACTCAAAATATTTATTATTATTACTCAAAATATTTATTAATATTTTGGTAATCCACTGATTTTCGCTGGTATTTTTTCTAGATGCCATACTGTAATGTTCTCAGTGCCCTCGACTTGCAGACTCCCACTAAAGCCGACAATTTATGGGCTCTAGGCGGGCTTGTGTGTGTCGCACCTCTACCTCCGTAAGATGGTCTAGATTGTCGCCGGTGCGATGCAAATGGTAGTAATTCGATATTTTCCTTAGGCCTCCGCCGCAGACAAGGCCAAGACAAACAGTCAACAAGCCAGCTTTCGGTGGGCAGAGTCAACAGCCGTGTTTGGACAAGATCAATAAACACCTCAGAGCAAAAAATAATAATGGAATTTCTGGGCCCGGCTCTTTGTGCACAAATTATTGCTGATATTGCCACTAAACCACGCACACTGCCTCCGAACACATACAGAAATGTCCCGCCAGCAATGGCACGTACAAGTTTCCTTTTCCGCATTTTCCTCATTTTGACCATTTTGTTTGGCCCACAAAAGTATGCTACGGGGGCGAGTGGGTAAAATAAATAAGCATAAATGGTCAACCAACCGACGGAATAACAATAATGCCGGGAATAATAACAAGAGGCCACGCAGCTTATGCGACAAGCAAATCAAGTTAAAACACAAGCGGGCACAGCTGGCGAAAAGGCCCAAGAGAAGCTGCAACTCGGTGAATATTTTAAAAGTAATGTCGCCTGGCGGCAAATTGAAAATTAAACGAAAAACTTAAAAATAACTATGGATAAAAAAATGGGGGCCAAGGAAAAGTTCCGCCACTTGCTGCTGACCCCAAAAGCTGTAGGCCCAGGCACAGGCACATGCGGAATTTTCCATTTTCATTTTCCGTTTGCCAGTTGGCTGTTGGCTGTTGCGCAAGTGTTGCCAACTTAATAAAACGAAGCTCAAACATGAAAAGTTGACCAGGCCAAGAGCACGCGGTCCGGCAACAAAAACAGCGGCAAGTGCATGTAAAAGTTGTGCCAAAAAATACATTTCCCCTCCTGAGTCTCATTTTTTGGGGGCTTTTCCTGCTGTCACTAGGGTCTCCCTTCCCCGGAAGAGGTCCCTTAGGTAAACAGATGCGGTCAAGAATATGTAATTACCTAAGATGCAAATAAAAAAGGGAATATTCCCGACGAATTTACTACTCTTATTTTTATTATATTATTAAGTACTTATAACTTCTTACCAAACTGAATGGCATTTTTTCTAGGGTAGCTAAATATTACTTTAAAAACTATACTCACAAAAATGCTTTATTGTTGAAAAAAGATAAGTGAATTTTATTAACTGACCTTCTTGTTGTATTTATCTAATGTATTAAAAGTTTAATTTGTATATACAATCCAAACATAAATGTCTACAAGAGCATATGTGCAGTTAGCGTATTTATGAATACAGGTTAAATAAAACCATCAGCCAGCGTCAAGTGGCCATAGTTGAAGAAATATAACTACATCTGGGGAAAATATTAAAAAAACATTTTAGCTTAATTTAACAACTACTATTTTGACCAGAACTGTTTGTGTGTATACTGCGAGCATAGGCCAGCTCATATTTTCCAGTGGCAGCCTCCATTGTGAGTGCGCGGATGTGTGGACCTGGGGCCGGGGGTTTAGTGCCAGAAGTCTCGGCGGAGTGCCTAAATTGAATATCATCAAGGCTCAAATTAATGTCTTCAACAGCCAAAACTTTGCCACTTGGACCTCGGGCCCACGGATCCAAGGACCACAAGGATTCGGCGGCTACTCGCCCGAGAAGTTTTCCACTTTTTTCCTCTTGCTCGTTTTTTCCCTGGCTTTTCTCCTTATTTTTTCGCCTTTCCTGCTGTCCGCACATTTTGCGTTATTCCAAAGTTTTCGGGCGAGCTCCGACGCTCTGAAGCCGGAGCTTCCACCTCCTGACTGGTTGCTTCTTCCCGGAAAGTTTTATGCGCCTCAAATTGAAATATTTCCATAGAGCTTTGCACACACTAACGAAACGAGGGTACTTCCAAGGAATTAAGCACCTTGTAAGTGTTACTTTAGTTGTAATATATAAATAATATAATTCTTATTGGATGGCGAGAAAAAAATGAATAGTAATAATAGCAATAGAAGACAAATAGTAGTAGAACTCAAAAGAAAGTGCCCGGTCCAAAAAAGGTGTAAAAAAATCTCTCTTGAGAGTTCATATAACCAGAAAGCAAAGTAAAACAATTTCATTGGAATTTCTCAGGTGCTCGTTAACTCCAAGGAATATTTGTTCAGCGTTCATTAAAAGTGATTCTTTATGGCAATTAATATTAATCCCCTATCAAGGAAGATTCCACTACCTCAAGCTGAGCTACCCCATGCCCCGGTTTTATTTGCTAGAGTATCCCAAACTCATCCTCCATTAGCCAGATTCCCTTCCATCACTCTTGGCTAATTGCACGCACTGCCACCGCCGCCAATTTGGTCAGAGATTTGCCTTCCCCCCTGAATGGAACCCCTATATCTTCCCCCGATTTCAAGGAGCACGCGTCGAGGCGTAAACCGCGCAATGTGTTATGCATCCCTTGGGCCGACCGAGGAAACCAAAACTAAAACCAATACCTGCGGTCACCCCCCTGACCCCTCGACCCCTCGACCCCTTGGACCCCATTAGCCCCATGCGATCCGGGCGTCTATATGGGCGAATGCGTGTGTTATTAATCCCAGGCAATCTATTAAAAATGTAAAATGCATGAAGCTCGAGACAATTGCAGTGGCAAGCAGGCCAAAGTCTGTGCACTGGGGAAATGTCTGAATGTCTGGCGCACCGCACGTCGCCTTTAAACAGGGTGGAATTCTAGACTCTAGGTGCACTGCAAAAAAAAGTGGAATATATCTTTCCACTGCGGTCTTACAGGCATTTGAAAATCAATCAACCTTTAAATGTAATTGTATTTTTCTGGTAATTTTTACTCTTCTTATGTTCCTAGTAATATTCATATTGATTGGATCAAGTATAAAATTAATTTTGATTTTATGATAAACATTTTTTTTTTTTTGGTTGTTTTTCTGGCTTAAGAAAATATACTTTAATTTAAAAGCATTATTGATTCACTTATTATTTATTCACTGCTTAGAGTAATAATTAAAAAAGGTAAAAACCATATTGAATCAGCTAATATTAATATTTAAAATATTTTAGACACCATAAAATTTCTTACATAAGATTAAACATCTTGTAAAAACCGATTTCCTGTTCTATTTAAATCAAAAAACTTCCCAGATGCGTTTATGTTATATTTTTTCCCAGTGCACAGATGACTTCCACGGTCCCGGAGACGATCCGTGCGTGCTCGGTGACTGGTGACTGCCGGCGGACCAAGGACCGAGGACGGAAAAGTCAGTCGAGCTGTGCAGCGTCTCCGGGTGCTGCATTATTTACGCGACGGTCCTTGTTTATTGATGTTTGTCTGTCTCGGTCGGTGGGTCGGGCACTTCGGTGGGTCTGCCTCTGCCCCTGCCACCGCTGCCACTATCCTATCCTATCCGCTGCAGGTCGGTTTTGCTTGGCTGGGCAAAGCCCACCCCGGGCTAACGGGCTTACGGTTACCTTCTTGGAGAAGCCGCCTTCCCACCTGGCCGGATCTTCCTGGGGACGCCGTCACAGCGAGTGCTTACATATTCATGAGGGTTGCGGCAACAAAGTAGCCAAAAAACGTGGGCCAGGAGTAAGGCCGAGGCGGGCGAGGGAAAAGCCAAGGAGGAAATGTCTTCGCATGTATTGCCAAATAAAAATTGCGGTTCAAGTTCGTTGGCTGCGCTGAGTCCTCTCGTTACCCTTGTTATCCCTCGGTGATGCAGCCACTCTGGGGAATTCAGCTCCTTCTTTGTTCTAGCTCCCCTTTTAGTATTACAATTTTTCCTTTTTTTGGTGGCGTCGATCCGTGTACATATTTGCCAATTGCGATGCAGCAATTTGCTGTTTAAATATGCCCGCTTAATTGAGTTTAATTGTGTGAGCGCTAAGTAGGCGGAAATATTTTAGGAACATTTCAGAACTCCCTCGTTGTGAACACCCATCAATCGATCTCAAATAACAGGCTTACTTACGGCGGTGGTCGGCAACAAAAGAGCCGAAAAGAGCTTATTAGAATTTATATATTTAAATAGCATTTACGCCAACCGCCCTGTTATCCAATCCCCGAAACCCGGGCAATTTGTTGTGGCCCAAGGCGGCGTAGCTGAAAGTTTTCCAACTGCCCCCCAACTCACCAGCACTTTTTGCACATACTTCAGCTCTCGAATTGACAAAAGGGGTAGTTGCCACAAGCACACACACACACTTTACGTACTCCGCAGGGGGGTTTGGGGTGGACTAGACAGAAAAAACAATTTCACGGTTATTCCTGGCAAATATGAAAAGTAAAATGTAATAGCCCCAACCTCTGACAAACATGACAACAACTTCAAGTCCAACTTTTGCGGGTGGCGTTGCGGGGTGGAAGCCACCCCAGCGGGACATGGCAGCATCGTAGCTTGTCAAGCGGAAACGGAAGTCAGACACTTACATATGCGCGCGTAACTTTACGCCCATCGTCGTCGATGAGTTGTTGCTGCTGATTTGCCATTTCTCGTTTCTCTTTTGCCCTGATACCCTGAGGGGGCAGGGTAATGGAGATTCCATAGGAGGTCTCAGTGATCAGTTGGCTATTACCCTTTATGAACATAAAATAAGAGACAGATCTAGCTCCCAGGGAACTAATCTATCTTATTTCTACTCTTATAAAGAAGTGATGACTATAACTAAGGTAGACAATTTATGGACAATGTTCATAAAACATTGCGATTTATATATATGAAACAATAAATTTTCCTTTTCAATATATATGTTATTTAATATATTTAACTGTTTTAACATTTTCTTACACACAATTCTGGCATTATTGTAGTACTATAATATTTGAATTTGTTATATAGTTCTATCTTATAGGTAAAAATATAGGCTAGCAAAAGATTATATATGTAGCTATACAGCTATATATAAGATCGCTCAAATATCAAGGATAATACTTGATAAAAGGTTCTTCAATATTAAGTTATGTCTTATAATGCATTTAATGTTTGTTTAATAATAAGATGTTTATAATTCCCAACTCGCATTTTAAATACAACATTATTCAGTTTGTTAGTGGATCACTGTTTATTAGTTCGAGATTACATATATTTTCCTTTTATTATTTCAAACACCTTTAATCCTTATTTGGGACCTCTCGTAAAGACCCAACCTTAGAAAGAGTATTCCCAACTAAGCCATTCCAAAACTTATTTCTCCATTGAAATTTTTTCGATTTCATTTTCTGGGTCTGGGAGGGTGCCCTCTAGCCGAGGGCATATTTCAACAGTTGCCAGTTATGTTGCCGCTGTCATAATATTGGCATGCATATATCATTCTGACGGTCTATAAAAGTATCCACACCCCGGCGAAGGAAAGCGGAGGCAGCTCAGTCCAAGGGTTGATTCCAGTTGTCGTCGCACTGTTGCACTTGTCATAGAAATTCGATGCCAGGGGGCTGGGTAAATGGGGGTTTCGTCGTTTCATTCTCGCTTTTTGAAATCTAATAAGCCTCGATGGACTATCGCTTATTCCGATCCTAAGTGGTTGATAATAAATTGTTAGTGAAAAATGCGCACATTTCCCATTTTCAAGGGAGCAGAAAATAAGGGGAAGTCATCCCTTTTTCGCGAGCCCAGTGTGCCATTTTGCTTGGGATTAGAAAGTACCACTAGAAGCCGACAAATCACGAATGGAATTTGCGGAGCAGGCTTTTTATTAGGCACGTCCTCGTGGCAGAGACACCTTTAAATCCACCTCCAGACATGCATTTACCTGCAACTCCCCGAGGTAGCGTTTTTATTAATATTTAATGCGAGTTTTGCCAACTTTTCCCCTCAGCCCCGCACTTCAACCCCTATAAAACGCAACTTTTCGCACAACTGACAACTCAATTCAGCATTACCTGAAGCGCAAAAGCCCCAGCATCCCGCTTTATGTGCCCCAACCCCCAGCACGTGCCAAATATTTTGGCCAATCTCTCAGAGACCGAAGCCGCCCCCAGCCTTCATGCAAAATTTGCGGACTCCATTAGATGTCACTCCTCTCTGGGTTTCTACTTCTCGCTTTTCTTATGGCGCGACTGCATAACTGTGTAATGAAAAATTTTCCAGCATTCGCCATGGACACGCCCCCCCCGCCCACCGCCCACGGCCAGGGTTTTCGAGGGTGCTTTGGCTTTCCTGGGGGTTTTTCGTGTCGCTTTGTCACTGTATCTCCCCCCACAAAAGGAAACTAAACATAAATCATAAATATTTTAAAGTTTCGAATTACCAGTGGCAAAAACAATCAATGCAGCCAAACCACCACCCACTGCCGCGCCCACTCGTGCCAGGGCCCAAGGCCTTTTTGAGGCGTTCCCCAAGCGCTGTCACACAGCTGTCAGCATTTGGCAAAACCCCTTTTGAGGTGGGTGCTCTGTGGGTGGGGTGGGCGATGAGGTCGGGGGGCAGCGCAATCAGCGCTAATCTAATGAGTGTCACTGGTGCATGTGGCAAGTGTAACTAGAACATTGTGCGCCATTGTTCAGCAGGTGTTTGGGAGATCCCAAATGAAAGGACGGAGTGCGTTTTCCCAGGGCACACACGGAGAGAAAATGACAGAGTTGCACTCTTGAGTGCTTTATTTCAATTGGGTTTAAAAGAATATATTTGTTTTGAGTATTTTCTTTCAAATAATAACAGTTTTTTTTCACCTTTACAGAAAAGACTGACAAAATTATATGAAAGCCACGAAAATAATCATCGTTTTACTTAACTAAAATAGAATTCATCTTATTAAATTATAAAAATCACTTTAACATTTAACTTTGGGTGTCTAAAAGTATGCAGTAGATAGAATATATTTTGAGTCATAAACATTGTGGCCTATTTTTAGACACTAGAATATATTCATTGTTCTTCTGAGTTTAGAATGTTGTTGCATACTTCTAGACACCTAAAATTACATTTCAAAGTGTTTTCAACTCCCCAATGCCACAAGCGGTATTTGTTTTGGGGATTCTCAAAATACAATCTTTTCATCGCGATCGTTATCATTTCTCAAAGAACTTGCCCTAATTTTCCAGCAGTGTGCCCCTGGCAGTTATGAATACTCCTGGAAATGAAATGACATCTTGTAACTTCTCAAGTATGTAACGGGCATTTACGTGCAGTTACCGTTACCGTTGGCAACAGCAGAAGGAGTCGGACAGTCCTGCAGAAGGACCAAAGAGACAGCCGCCCGTCCCATCGAGCCGTCATATAAAAATAATTGTTTGCCAGCGCATTCATTACCCATGACAGCCCGCGATCCTTGCCAAGGATATTAAAAATGCAATTTCTGGCCCAAATAAAAAAGGGAAAACAAAAATGAAGGGAAAGTGCGTAGCCCACCGCAATTGCAATTCGTGTGCATTTGCAAATTGGTTCCAGCGAGGGATAAGGACAGCTCCGAGTTGCAATTCCATTTAACGTCTCATCATTGCCGACTTGCGACGCGGACATCAAATTAAATGCTCGAAACGCAATAAACATTAATAAGGGTAAGAATCAAGGTGCAGCATCCAGATGGGAATGCGAACGGGTACGGCATGGAAATGGCTCATAAACAAGTCCATCAAATAAAGTGCACACAGACGGGCCAAATTTTTTCGCCTCGCGTCCATCGTTGACTTTTGGCGTAAAAACCGCAGCACAATATTAACAATGACGCATGGCGCCCATACATATAGCACCCACCCACGCACAGGCATCTGCCCGTATAAAAACAGACACACGAGCACACACGGAGCAGACTATCAAATTTTAATACGCCATCCTGGCTGTGCCTTTATTTCATAAATTTTTAATGAAATTAAGCGGCAAAGCTTTTTGGGTTTTCGGGTTTCTGCCGATGGTACGCCGTGCTGGTGGTGTCTGAGTGTGGCCAGAGTATTTCGAAATAAATCATAAAGAGTGAAATGCATAAGTAAGGCCAAACAACCAGACATACGGACATACGGACAGTCAGCCGTCCCGGACGGACGCACATTGTTTGCATACCTTTTTAAATGGTTTTTCAACTTTTGGTTTTTGTTTTTTGCTCCCCCGTTAACCGCAACTAAAAGTGCGCCCTGTTAAATTATGAATTAAGCGGTTTTATGCGTCTATATATATGCACACAGCACACATTCTGGATTTTGTCTTTTGTTTTTAATGAGTGCGACTGCAGAGGCTTGAATTTTTAAAAAGGTCAACTAGAAAACAATGGAAACTTCCGGGAAATCTAGCTAGAGGTGCACAAAAAAGGCAAAAGTTTTGATGGTATTTGGTTAACAGCGTTTGAACATTATTTAAATTACGGTTTCCACGTATTTACAATGGGTCGGGGTCACCAAATTATTAAGGATATGCCAACCTTTCGACAACTTAGTCCACTAATTATTTCGATGGGTATGCTTTTAATGGATTCATTTTTATAAAAGAGTGAATAAACCCATTTAAACACTTTTACTATACTTATTTAAATGGATTTATAACCTGTTTTCTGTGTAACCCTAAAATATATATATAGAGCCCTGTTTCAAATTCCTTCAACATTTAAAAAGCATATCAGCAGATAAGCAAGTTCGTCATGTCTTTAAATGAAGAGTTTTTTACTTGAATTTTATTTCATTTTAAAGTTGGTGTTTTCAAAGTTTTTAAAATGTCAAAACTATCGCGATCACGCTCTCCTCCCTAAGTCCGATCCCCAAATGCACCCCAAAAAGTATGCAATGCAAAGCAGAAAAACGAAAAACATAAAAAATAAGACAACCCCCAGAAACCCGAGGACATGCCTGCCATATGCGAAATCAAAAGTTGTTTATGACTCAATTTGTAGTTTTGAACATGAATTATTGCAGCTGTGTGGGGGTCGGACGGAAAAAAAGACTTATAGAGAGGGGTAAGAAAATAAAAAAATAGTCGACAAACACGAATATGTGCTGCACACAAATTTCGGATGAGGAAAAACTAATTTCGCAAAGAGGAAATTAAATATGGCAAAGTTTGACATATGACAGATTTCTCGTTGTTTTTGCAGCTGCTCCTGCCGCTTGTTTCGATTTTATATTCATTTGTGCATGCGAATAATTGAAACATTTCTGGTGGCAAACATGCAAATTTCAATTTCAATTTGCAGCCAAACAAAGACTCAACTCGGCTGCATGGGTATTCTCAGCAGGACAACTCAGGTGGAGAGCAGTTCCAGCTTGGCAGTTCAAAGTGGAATGATTTGAACTGTTGTCATCCGATATAATACCATCTCAGCCAAAATCCAATCGCTCTCCATTTCATTTCGCCCGGTCTCATTTCATTTCATTTGGTCTCGTTTCATTTCGCACAGTTTGCTTTGTGTCTCGTCTGCTGGCCAATTTCGCATATTTTTACAACTTTAGCCTGGCACTTAATTTAGTCAATAACATGCAAATGATTCGCCCAGAGTCTAATTGGAAACGCAACTCAGCAGTCTGCGGAGTCGGCAGACTGCAACTTTTTCCCAGTTCTCCCCTTCTAGTCGCGACTCCGCGCCGGAATATCCGCATTAAAGGCTGCGGTGCGTCAAACTTATAATCAAGAGGGATTTCCGCCGAGGGAAGTGGAACGGAGGGCGGGGATCGGGACTCCCTCTCCCGAAGACTGATGAGCTACAGCGTTTCTGCATTTCATCACTGCTCCTTGACTAGGGACAGGGTTCCCGCACACTGGGAATACATTGAAAGAAAAACAAAGGAAGAATATGTCCAGGTTTCAGATTTCTCCTGCAAGGTTTATCTTTCAATGGAACTAAATTTTACTTAAACAAATTTCTTTTCTATCAGCGTTTATGGATACATAAGTAAAACATTTCAAACGCATGTAATGCGTGTAATTAAACGTGAATTCTTCAGGTTCTTTTTTAATCGATTAACTTTTGTCACGAACACGTATTATAACAAGAAAGATATACTAAATAAAAAGACCTTCTAATTTGTTATTTTACATAGATTTATAACTTGATACTTGATATAATAATTTGAGGTAAAATAAGCTGATAATATTAATAAACGTTAATAGCAATTAACACAATAAATATAAACTTTTAGATTGAGAGCCAAAATAGTCATAGTTATTTTGAGTTTCGAGTTTTCTTTAGATGTTTTCAAATTCCATTTGAACAAGTACTATTGTGTGGAATAAAATTGAGTTGATCAGTGCAAACAATGCAAATCGATCCACTTTAAATAAACCGAGGAATCGAAGCTTGAATGGATTTCGGGCCAAGTTCAGATTGAAGCTATCGAACTGGAAGAATAGATATAAATTGTATAATAATAATGTATCATAATTTGTTTTGACTTACAACTGCCTCTAATCTGGGGTCCAAAGCTTGAAGTGAAGTCCGTTGACCCAGCAGTTGGACCATCTCTTCGTGGGCATCCAGCAGGGAAAATATATTGGATGCGCTTATCCAGAAATCGACGATGTAAAATACAATAAAAGCTTTGTGGATAAACGTTATGAACTCTAGGGACATCTGTGATATTATATCGTATTTATTTATGCTTAGAAAAAAATATAAGTTCGCCACCAGAGTTGAAAAGAAAATGAAAGTTTGGCAAACAATCTGAACATCGTAGACTCTGGTCAAACGATCCAAAAACGCATGTAAGTCCGATTGGGATTTAGCCACCTTTTCAAGGCGATCGGCCAGGCTGCAGCACGAGGTCACAAAAACCCCAATGCGTTTGGGATTAAGGAACTGAATTTCTGATACAATCCCTTGCAACTCTTTGTTCAGGAGCATGTATCTTGCCCCAACATGCGCCATGACAATAAGGTACTGCATAACTATCACATTTATTATGACTGTTATGCTAAATAGGCCCAAGGTGCTAAGAATAAAGCGTAAATTTATTAGCTTCAGCCATGCAGTCAGAGCAATGATAATGTGTATAACATTCACCATTGTCGCACTAAAAATCTTGGCATATATTCTTCTTCGGCAATACGGAAGAATCTCCGGACTGACCAGTCGGCGGAACAAGACGAAGAGCTGCAGAAATTCCCGACGATTACACCATCGACTGACCAAAGACAGGGCAACGCAGATTATGCAAAACCATTACAGCGTATTCCTGAAGACGGTTCGACAATTTCCAAACTTTGACCAAACTTTGAATGTTGGTCACATAAAAAGCCAGCATGATGAAAACCACTAAGTTTGAGCAGGCTGCACTTATTGTGGTTCGCTTGGTGGCTTTAGCTCGACCCGTTTTAAAATTGATTTCAAAATTTAAAACGCCAGTTATGCGACTGAAAAAATAGGTACAGGACAAACACCATTTGAACAAGTTCACCATTGTGTTATATTTTAGATTGTTTTGGCTTTGGCCGAGTTAGTGAGTCTAATGTCAGGACCGGGTCAGAATTTCTGACATGTCTGACTGATTGCCTAAATTGAAATGTGATATCGTGTCATCTGAACCCACCTAATTTATCGACTTAGCAGGGACGAATGCAGGATTGGATGGTTGTGGGTTGTTTTCTTTCCCCAGAAAAGCGAATGAAAAAAATGTAGAAAGTGGTAGATCCTATAATACGACTTCGTCACAAAAGTTCACATCATAACCCTCTTTTAAAAAATGTAATTTTGTTGATAAAGGTTGCGCGAATTCTTTAGGTTCTTGTTAAATCGAAATAAAGTAATTTTAAATGCTTTTGCTTGAAGGTAAGAATTAAATTTGCTTACTTGAAATTAAAAAGAATGAATTACACATTTGAAAAAAATGCTTGACTACTGATTGTCAGTCCAATGCAATGCCAAGTAATTTGTTTAACTTACCCACTTCTTCACCTATTGTTTTGCCTTACTGAGAGTAGAGTCGTGGTCCTTTTTTTCCGCAGTGCCTGAAGTGCCATGTGCAGGCCCTGCCAAGGATGCTCACATTCTTCATCATCAAGTGCTGCTCAGTTGCACGTCTGTGATATGACTCGGTTATTCGGTTGCGGTTACGACTCCCTCCCGGAGACTTCCTCCGCGAGTTTTACCGGCAGTCTGTCCGCCAGTCTTGGGTCTTCCTTTGGCTGCTCAGCGTGTGGGTTTCGGCTCTTATTTCGCCGCTCAGACACACACACCATCACAAAGCCGCGGCACTGTTGACACATTCCACTGACAAATGGCCATAAGTGTATAATTGGATAGGATCTCGGAGGCGAGAGGCCATGGGGGATCGGAGTCCCCATTCCGAGCCATTTAATCTGGCAACCGAACTCTTTTATGCAAACCCATTCGGAGGCCATTCAATCAAATTAGCGTGGAGTGCAATCACCGGCGAACAAACTAATACCTCTGGCCACAATGATGCATGGCTGACTACTTATCGCTTAATCACATCACAGGACCTATGGTATGGAACGTTATGCCATGGTATGGCACGGTATCAGGGCATCTGCATAAAACATTTAGCAACATCAAATCGTTACTCGCCCATCCACACACATCAAAGCCAATCAAAATGGCATTTCAATAATATCAGAGCCATACAATCGCATCGGCAGGGGTTCTCTCGATGGTATGGGGGCTCTGTTGTAATGGAGCGCGCATATTTCGGTTCGGTTGCGGATGGGCGGAGGGGTGGATGTTCGGGAGTGTGGGATTGTGGGATTGTGGGTGGGTGTGTCTCTGAACAAATATTACAGGCTTGAGCACTCGCACACAGTTAGAAAGAGAGCGCGATGGCGTAGTAGACAGAGACGGCACGACCCGATTGAGGCTGGCGGAAATTGTGTCAAAGGATACTTTCGCTTTCCCCCGAAATGTGTCCTTGCCCAAATGTATATCGCTAGATGGGTGGTGGGCGCGTCATAAAGATATTGACAGGCCCATAAAGATAACCATAGTGGATTGTGAATGGCATGTCAAGGAAGAAATTAGCCGATGTTCTCACTCGCACTTTTACTTTCTCTGAATGTCCTCCCCAAGGGAAATACTTTTCGTGTAAGAAGATATCAACATTCTGGTTAGCCGGGCAGATCGTAAGCTATAGCTCATATAATTGTCTCTAAGCTCCGTTTTCTCAATCTTAAATTAAAGGTCTTACATTTTTAAAAATTCTGTTTCCTAGAAATTTAAACTCTTGTTCATATTTTGCCGTTTTAAATTTATATTGGTTCATTATCTTTCACAAAAAGTTAACATAAACTTACATTTTTTGGAAATGTTATCTTAACGAATCGGTTAACTTGTTGTCAGTTAGATAAACACTAAGTTAAAATGTAATGCTTCCAAAAAACAAGTTAACTTAAGGAGAAAAGTTAACATGACATTGAAAAATCGGTTATGTCAACAGGTTATAAAGAGCAGGCCATGGTAAACCAGTTTTGAATAGTTGGTAACTTTAGTAAGCCACCAGAACAAAAGCCGGCAACATCGAAATTCCAAATTTGACCCCGTGACTCTTGACCCGGCGAAAATGTTGGTGGCCACCTTGCAGCCGGGCTTCGTGACCGAGGGCGTGCCGCCATTATTGGACTGCAGGGCACCACTGAACCCCAGGCGCTACGATGAGGAGTACCTTCTGTTTGTACTGGCCTTGTCCATATCCACCCAGATGCTCCTGATGCTCTATGTGGGATTCGCCGTCTTGCAGCCGAGTTCCCTGCGAAGAAGGCAAATGAATGAGGGGCACCGAAGAACCTTCGCCAACTTCATCTTCCGAAGGATGCTTCGCCAGCTGGATGAGGCCTTCTGCGGACAGGACTCCTGCAGTATTCCCCGGGAGGAGCGTTTGGACTCCTGCCTAAGGTCCAACGAAAAGGTATCTCTGGCCATCCAACTGTTTCGCCGCGATGCTCTTAAGGTCCTCCAGCCAGGTCAGGACCTCTCATCGGACTTGGCTAGCGATGTTTACTACGTGCTGGACGAGGAGGAGCAGGAACTGGATTTCAATGGCTATGGATGCTCCCAAACCAAGGTCGAGGTCACCGAGGACCTATTAATGCACCTGTTGTACCCCGAACGGATTGACCCTGAGGCGTAGTGAATTACAAGCAGAGATTATACCTAATCTTTTGGAAAAGTCACTTACGTTTTCGATCCATAGTTACTAATGCTCAAATTGATTTGTATTTTTTTTTATAAACCGTCCTAAAATTGTTCTAAGCCCTTAGACTATGCATTGTTTTTATTAACAATCGAAATTGTTGGATAAATAACCAATATAACCATACATATTTTTTTAAGTTTTCTTCAAAAATTTTCCATTTCATTTTGTAGCAGAATTAATATGTGGCCCAAAAGTGAGTTAAGGAATGCGAACATTGCAAATCTATCAATTTTAAATAAGCCAAGGAATCGAAGCTGGAATGGATTTCGGGCCAAGTTCAGGGAGAAACTATCGATCTGAAAAATATTTATAATTTTAAAAACTTAAAAACTTTTCAATCTCTTTTCTTACAACTGCCTCCAATCTCCGATCTAAACCAGGTTGAAAAGATGTCCTCTGACTCAGTAGTTGGACCATTTTATCGTGTGTATCCAGCAGGCAAAACATACTCGACGCGTTTATCCGAAAATCGATTAACCAGAATCCCGCAATAGCAAAGTGAAGAATTGTGACAAACTTATGGTAGACTTCTGTGGAAGCACCATGTTTATTTAAGGTAAACAAAACCAATAAGAACGACACCAGATTTGAATAGTACGTTATAATCAAGTTGACGACCTGAACTTGGTAACTTCGGGACAATCGTTCCATAAGCGCTTGTAAATCAGATTGGGATTGGGCCAGTTTTTCAAGGCGATCGGCAAGACTGCAACAAGTGGTGACAAAAACCCCAATTCGGTTGGGATTAAGGGATCGTATTTCGGATATAATCGCTTGAAACTCCTTAATCAGAAGAATGTACCGCCCTCGAATGCCCACCATGGCAATAAAGTATTGCAAAATGATCACATTTGTAACGACTAACACGATAAAGTTGCCCAAGATGGCAAGATCCAGGGTTGTTCTTGCATGCCCAAGCATGACCGTAAGAATGATGATAATAAGTGCAGTGTGCAACATTAGAAAGCAGAAAGACTTTTTAAAGATGGTTTTCCGGCAGAACGGAATTATCTCCGGACTGTACTGACGCCTGAGCGAGTCGAAGAGCTTCATGAATTTCCGTCGGTCTGACCATATCCTTTTAAAGAACAGGAATACGCAAGCTATGCGGAAAAATCCAAAAACTATAACTACATATTTTTGAAGATAACTCGACATTCTCCACAGTTTGACTATTCTGTCAATGTTGATCACATAGAAAGCCATCATAGTGGAAATAACTATGTGCGAGCAGGCTGCACTTATTGTAGCTCGCTTGGTGATTTTACCTCGACCAGTTTTCAAGTCGATCTCGAAGTTTATAACGCCAGTTAGACGACCGATGAAATAGGTAAAGGACAAACACCATTTGAACAGGTCCATTGTGTTATACTGAACTTATCTCAGAACTGTTTCCAGTGGTTAGGAAATTTCCTGGGGACCGACATGGGTGACTGATTGCATATGATATCGTGTCATCGGACACCACCTAATTTATTGGCTGTGTGAATACTTAGCGAGAAGGGATTCAGGATTGTATAATTGCAATGGGTTTATTTTCCCAAGAGAGGAGATATGACCGATCTTTTAAAGGAAATGGCTCTTTAATCACCATTACTACCAGGAAAATCGATATTGCCATGTAGTTATAGGTTGTCCGTACTATTTTTTCTAAAAATAGATTTAAAATATTCCCAATCTTCTTAGGATATGCGCACTCAAATCAAGTTTGTTTATTAATCTATATTAAATCGTTTTGCTCTACTTCTAAAAGATCTCGACTATAAAGTTGTGTCTAGCCACCCAATTGTAGCAAGATGATCTTAATGTTTTGCCAGGACTCAGCCACTGGTGGGGGCTCCATAGATTTAATAACTATGGACGAGGACGACGATCGGCAGATCATATCATACAGCTGAAAGCTAAGTTTGATGGTAATATATTCCATATTTATTATTATTTCATTAACATTTTTGTTTATTTTTTGCTGTATTATATTGAATTAAGGATATTAAGACACAGACCTTGCAAAGACAAATTTTAACATACATTTTTCCTTTAGTTGTATACTGCTAATTCCTTACTAACACGATAAAATTTAATTACTTTGAATTTTTTTTAGAAATTTTCAATTTCAATTTGCATCAGAATTATTGTGTGGCCTAAAAGAGAGTTAAAAAGGGCAAACATTGCGAATCGATCAATTTTAAATAGACCAAGGAATCGAAGCTGTAATGGATTTTCGGCCAGGTTCAGAGTAAAACTATCCATCTGAAAAACATAAATACATTTAAAAGATATAATTGTTTTTAATTCGTTTTCGCTTACAGCTCTCTCAAGTCTTCGATCTAGGCCAGGTTGAAATAAAAGCCGCTGGCTTAGCAGTTCGACCATCTCTTCGTGGGTATCCAGCAGGCTAAATATATTGGACGCGTTCAACCAGAAATCAACAAAGGTAAGTACGACAAAAGCCGTGTAAATATACATTAAGAAGGACATCTTTGTTATTATATCGAATTTATTCAAGCTTAATATTAAAAATAAGTTTGCCACTAGATTTAAATATTGGGCGATGATCAAAGACACAACCGGAAATCCGTAGATTCTAGTCAAACGATCTAAGAGCCCTTGTGAATCACCTTGGGATTTATCTACTTTTTCAAGGCGATCAGCAAGGTTGAAACATGAAGTCAAAAAGACCTCAAAACGTTTCGGATTAAGGTTTCGAGTTTCAGTAATAATCGCTTGCAACTCTTTGTTTATCAGGATGTATCGCCCTCTAAGACTGGCCATAGCTATAAAGTAATGCATAATGATCACATCCATAATGAATGCCGCGCAATAGGCGCCTCCTATGCCAAGTGCCAGGAGCACGCTTAGCTGCTTTCGCACTATAAGCAGAGCGGCGATAGCATTTATAATATACAACGCTGCAGCACAAAACGTCTTGATGATGATGCCTTTCCGGCAGTAAGGAAGTATCTTCGGAGTGAACTGACGACGGAAGGAGTCAAGGAGCTGCATATAACTCCGGCGATTGGTCCATCTATTGGCCAAGGACAGGAAAACGCACACTGTTTGAAACGCTGATAAAATTATGAAGACGTTTTCCTGAAGAGGACTCGACATTCCCCACACTTTGGTCTCTCTATCTATGCTGATCATATAGAAAGTCAACATGACGAAAATAACTATGTTCGTAAGGGCGGCCCCTATTGTGGTTCTCTTCGTAACTTTAGTTCGACCCGTTTTAAAGTCGATCTCGAAGTTTATAACGCCAGTTAGACGACCGATGAAGTATATAAAGGACAGACACCCTTTAAACAAGTCCATTGTGCTATACTGAACACCTCTCAGGACTGTTTCCCGTTGGTAAGCCAATAAGCTGAGAATTGAGTCATAGTTTTTGACATTTGTGACTGATTGCCTCGGTTAAATATGATATCGCCTCATCTGAACCCACTTAATTTATTGACTGTATGAGGACTTAGTAGTGAGGGAATCAGGATTGGATGCTTGTGGTGGATTTTATCCCCGAGAGGGTTGATATGACCGATGTTTTTACCTAATGATTTTTGGATCGCCTTCTCTAACCGGGCAAATCGATATAGCCAAGCTTGCTCCTATAGGTAAGTGAGGCTTTTAGCGGAACTGCCCCAAGATTACCTGGAAAGAGCTTGCCATTTGTTGTTGATTAGTTCATAAGAGTTGCTCATTTTGATGTTAAGTTTTTTTATATGTCAAATTTAAATACATTTGTGTTATTTTTAAAATTAGCTACTGACAAATGGCTGAACTTAAAAGTTATACTGGCAGATCTTTAATAACACAGAGAAGCATAATTGTAAGATAAATAACCATTATAACCTTACATAAATTGTAAGTGTTATTTACAAATTTAAGTTAGAGAGTTACTACACATTAATTATTAAGACAAATAATCAAAGTAGCTAAATCCAGAGCCAATATAATCTTAAGTATCTAATATTTTCGCTACTTATTTTCAAATTCAATTTGAACCAGTACTATTGTGTGTCCTAAAATTGAGTTGATTAGTGCAAACAATGCAAATCGATCAATTTTAAATAAACCGAGGAATCGAAGCTTGAATGGATTTCGGGCCAAGTTCAGATTGAAGCTATCGATCTGGAAGAATACTTATAAATTGTACAAAGTCAATGTTTAATAATTTGTTTCAACTTACAACTGTCTCTAATCTGGGGTCCAGAACTTGAAATGAAGTCCGCTGACTTAGTTGTACGACCATTTCTTCATGGGCATCCAGCAGGGAAAATATATTGGACGCGTTTACCCAGAAATCGACGAAGTAAAATACATTAAGGGCAGTGAAGATACATGTTAGGAAATCGAGGGATATATTTGAAATAATATTGAATTCATTTATGCTCAATAGTAGATATAGGTTCACCACCAGGTTTGCAAAGTAAGTTACGATTAGGCAGACAACCTCAACTTCGAAGACTGTAGTCAAACGATCGATGAACGCTTGTAAATCAGATTGTGCTTTAGCAACTTTTTCGAGGCGATCAGCCAGGTTGCAACATGAGGTCACAAAAACTCCAACCTGTTTGGGATTCAGGTTTTGAGTTTCTGATACAATCGCTTTTAACTCTCTGTTCAGGAGGATGTATCGCGCTCTAATGTTCGCCATGGCAATAAAGTACTGCATAATGATCATGCTTATAACGACTGTTATGCTAAAAAGGCCTAGGATACTAAGAGTCGTGGATAAATCTTTCAGCTTCCACCTCGCAATCAGAATAATGATGAACTGTATTAAATTCACCGCTGTCGTGCTAAAAATCTTGCAATAGATTCTTCTCCGGCAGTACGGAAGTATCTCCGGACCAAACTGCCGGCTGAACGAGTCGATGAGCTGCACAAATTCCCGACGATTACACCATCGACTGACTAGAGACAGGGAAACGCAAATAATGCGAAACACCGATAAAGCCACTAGAATGTATTCCTGAAGACGGTTAGTCATTGCCCAAACTGTGACCACTCTTTGTACGTTGATCACATAGCAGGCCAGCATGATGTACACCACCAAGTTCGAGCAGGCGGCACATATTGTAGCTTTCCGGGTAACTTTAGCTCGACCCGTTTTCAGATCGATTTCAAAGTTTAAAACTCCAGTTATACGACCAGCGAAATATGTATGCGACAGACACCACTTGAACAGGTCCACCATTGTTTGAAACTGAACATTACTTCGGGATAGTTCCCACCTTAATGTCAGACCCGAGTCAGAATGCGTGACATGTGTGACTGATTGCCCAAATTAAAATATGATATCCTGTCATCTTAATCACCTAGTTTGTCGCCTTAGCAGGGACGGATTCAGGATTGGATGGTTGTGGTGGGGTTTTTCCCCCAGAGGAAAGGTATGACCTATACCTTAAAGTAAATTGTTTTTGGATCACCATCATTATGGCGCTCTTTAAAGCAAAACTTATAAAAATAGGATTAAGAAACTACTTTTCACTATCCATAACTGAGTTAATAGAACTTATACTGTTACTTAGCTACAATCTTAACTGCGTTTATTCAAGAGCGTAAAATAATCAAATTTCTTTGATGGATGTTGGAATCTTCATGCTGGCTTACTTTGGAAAAACCATTACAAATTTGACACACTTAAATTTAGTTCCAGTTCTTCGGCTGGGCCTTCGCTTGTTCCTCTAGGGTGGGGATCTTCAGATGAAGTAGATCTACTCATCCTCTTTTTCGTCACAGTTGCAGCACTTCTTCTTCTTGATCGGCTCGGATGTGGTTGGACAGGCTTCAGCCGTGCTCACGGGATCTGCCAGTGGAAACTGCTTGTTGTAGAAGGGTTTGGGTCCGTGACCCGCCGCATAATCGGAGGGCATGTGAGCCTTGCAGGGTCCGCACTCGGGGCCACCCCCACTGGCCATCACACCCTTGCTGTGACCACTCTGGACACCCATTGCACGCATCTGCTGGCCACCGGCCCCTCCGCCTACCTTGGAGCACTCACAATCATCATCGTGGGGAAACGACGGTCGGTTGGTGCCCACCGAATGGGTGGAGTGCCAATTGGTCTGGGATTCAGTGGTTATGCCTCCACAATGGGGACATATGGAGGTGGTGGGCGGTGCTGCTGGTGGGGCTCTACCTTGACCTTGACCCGCCGAGCAACCGCAGTCATCTGGAGCTGCGTATTGCTGTGGCTTCGGTTGAGCACACTGCGGAATGGGAACTGGCTGCACCTTCTCCTGCCCTCCATTGCAACCACTGTCCTCCTGGGGAGAATCTGGGCAATCATCTCTGCCACAGCCATCGCAGCCGGAGTCCCTTGGCGTCTCCTCCGCGGAGCAGCCCTCGTCCTCCTTGTCGGTCACTGGGAAATAGTGACCCTGATCGTGTTGCTCCCTGGCATCCTCCTCGTCCATGCAGCCACAGGGGCCCTCCGTCTGCTGCTGACTCTTCAGGTGCTGGGAGCAATCCTGCGGCTGCGGCTTCGAGGTGCAATCCTGCTGCTTCTGCTCGCACTCCAGCTGTTGCTGCAGTCTTTGGTTCTCCTGTTGCTGCTGCCGCTGTTGCTGCTTGCAGTCCTGTTGCTTCTGCTGCTGCTGCATCTGCTGCAACTCCCGCTCGTCCATGGAGCACTCGCAGTCGTCATCTTTGAGGGGCTGTTGTCGTGGTACAACAATGAGTCCAGCTCCCTTCTGCTGCTGCCCGGAGCAAGGACAGTCCGGATCGTGCTGCATTCCCAGAATGCCCTGCTGTGCCTGCTGGGATCCTGCCACACCAGAGCAATCCTGATCTGCGGAAGATCGCTGCATTTGCGTCTGCGACTGCTGGTGTTTATGCGTTTCACACACTCCACAACTGGCGGCACTGGGTGCTCCCCTTCCCAGCAATCCGTGCTGTTGCTGCTGTGGTTTCGCTCCGCATGAGCAATCTGCTCCATGTTTTCCCATCTGTGATCGCTGCATTTGAGCTTGGGATTGCTGAGGCTTTTGTGAGCCACAAATCCCACAGCTTCCTGCACTGTTGCCCTGGAATTGCTGCTGGGATTTTTGCTGCGGCTGGTGTTGCGACCTCGCTCCACATGCGCAATCTGCTCCTTGTTGTCCTAGCTGCGATCTCTGCATTTGAGTCTGGGATTGCTGCTGTTTCTGGGGCCCACAATTATTGCTCTGCATTTGCTGGTGGGCTCCTGGCCCGCAGGAGCAGGTACCATCTGCTCCGTGCTGCGCCTGAGCTCGTTGCTTTTGTGCAATGCCGCAGGTGCAGTCATCGTCAGTCTGCTGTTGCTTCTGGTTACCATTGCTTACAGAATTCCGGGTGCTCGTGCCAGTGGAGGATTTGTTGGACGTGGTACCCACTGTTGAGGGAGCGCCACACACGCAGGACTTCTTGGAAGGCTGCTCCTCCATGTTCGCCTCGCTGGTGATGATGTACTCGTTGCCCCCTGCGGTCTTCGCCCCTCTGGCCTTGCACTTGCAGCCCTCGTCCAGGTCGTCGGCCAGGCTGATGTCCTTCCCGTACTTGCAGAGGAACTCGATGACCACCCCGTTGGTCCAGCCGTAACCCACTGGAGTGTGCTCTGGACTAGCCCCTCCGGAAGTGCCGAATTCCTCGCAGAAGTACTGGAACAAGGAGGAAAAACCCGATTAGCGGACAGCCATTTTACAACGAATAATTTTTGGAAGGCAGATCTTTCTCTGACAGGCCCAGAGACCTGTATAACAATATGGTAAAAGTAAAAGTTAGTTCAATGTCAAAGGTCACTTAATCTATTTAGCTATTTTAAAAAATTTTAAATATGTCTAAAGGTATAGGTAAAATATATATATCTAAATTTAAAAATAAGAAATATGTTCATTAATATGGTATTATAAATATCAAATAGTTGGAATATGTTTTGGTATTATAGAAAAGACAAACTTACCTTCTCGAACATAAAACTCTCGTACTTGTAGGCCGCATAATTGGACTTCACCCAGCGATGGGCCCATCGCTTGGACATGGCCTTGGCCTGCGGAGTGCCCAGGTTGTCCAATCCCTCGACGACCAGGAACATCATGGGCGGAAAGACATTGGGGTAGTCCCACTTCTGGCCCGACTCCTTGTTCATCGTGTGCGGTACGCCCCCATACTGCTCATCCAACTGGTTGATCCTGATGTACTGCATCACGCCCTTGGACACCTTATCGGTGTCCACGAGGGGAAAGGCCCTGGCCCACAATGGCGCAAAGTTGGTGCAGCAGAAGTAGTTCCTAGGCTTGTTGTTGACCAGATCGTAGTCCAGCCAAATCCCGGCCTGCGCGTTCCACAGATTGTCGCGAATGGCCTTTACCAAAGCGCAGGCTTTATCCTGATATTCTTCGGCCTTTTGAGTATTGCCCGCCTTTCGATTGAACTCGGCCAGGATCTTGCCACTCCGGAAGACGATGGCATTCAGTTCGACGGGCACGATGGCAGAGGTTTTGGTGTCCCTGAGAGTTCCCTCATTGGAGCCATCGGCGGTGACAAACCAACGTGAGCTGAAGTCCATTCCAGATTCAGAGGCTGATTTTAGTTCAGTGTACATGACCTCTCGGGACACGGGACACTTAATGCTGGCCACACTCTCCAGGTCCTCCCTATAGGCCTCGGGTCTGGGTCCCGCCGAGGAGTCCCTGTACTGATACATGGTCTTGCCCTTCACTTGCACCGAGTGCTTACTTATGAAGGTATCGTACTCGGTCTCCAAAAGAGGCAGCGATCTAAGGGCGTACTTTTCATCCCTGGTCACCTCCACATAGGCCTTGACCATCATTATCAAAAGGGGAGGATTGGAGCGACCCGAGCAGTAAATCCTGCCACAACCAGGCACAAAACCATATTGCTCAACCAGTGACAAGTAGTTGTCGATCATTCCACGAGCTGTTTGATGCATGCCACATTGTAGTAGTCCCCGAACTATCCAAAAGGAGTCCCAGTAGCGATACTCTCGGCAATCCGAGGAGGGCACTATGAAAGGATTGGGTGTGTAGAGTATGGAATAGTGGTCGGGGTTCTCCTTGACTTCGTCTTTTATCCGCCTTCCCAACTGCCTCCACAGTCGATTGACATCCGATCCGAAGTGCTTTATTTCGGGATCAGAGATCCTGATCAGGAACGAGGGCTGGGCCTTCCAGTCGGGGGGATCCCAGGGCTCCAGCTCCGAACCAGGATCATTGAAGTGTTTCTGGGGGGAAACAACGTTTTTACGACTTAAAAAACTCAAAAAATAATCGTTAAATATAGATATTTCTAATTTTGAAATCAAAATATGGATAAAGGGTATTCCAAAGTTATTTTTTTTTTATGAACATTTATTATTTTATAATAGAAATTTATGAGGCATTTCAACGTTTTCAATGCATTAAAATTAATATTTCACCAATATTTATATGTATCTTCAACCATTTTTTATCAGGGAAATGTTAGATATCTTAGGTAATATAGCTAGCTCTATTATATTAACAAGTTAATATTGATCTAATTTGTTGTGTGCGGTTATATTATTCCGTCAAGGTTATTTTGGGATACCCTTTAAGAACTCTTCCTTTTTTACCTCGACAAACATTTGCAGGAACCTCAGGGAGCCGTCGTTCTTTCGGCAGTTGCTGAACATATCGAAGTCGGCCAGCGTCTGGGCAGGTGTAAAAATGCAGCTCATGTCCACAAAGTGTTTGCAGTCGGGAAACATCTTCGACCTCTGGACGGCGTCCAGCAGGGGACCCTCGCAGAAAACACCCCTGAAATGGGAACGGGAACCATTAGGGAGCAAGTGGAAAATCCAGGACCTGCGAGGACTCACCTGTTCTCCCCGCCCAGAGTCAGTGCACCGCAGCGGCACTTATTTGCCATCTTCTACGAACGATTCCTGGAGTGCTTTCGGGCAAAGGCCAGGCTGAGTGACTGATAACCAAGCCGAGTTCGGTTTTTGGCCGAAAACTGAATCGCAGGCCACTGCGGTGTTTCAGGGTGATTCGGGGGGCATAAATCAAAAAAGCGAGCAGCAGCCTCTGTTATATTGACCATTAAAGCAAATTTGTCGACATTTGCCATTAAGAGTCAACAATGCTCGGCCATAAATCAGCGTAAATAGACAGGAAGCGCCTGCGAATCCTCAGCTCTCTCCTTGGGCCACACATTTATTTTAAATTACCATAAATGCCCCTGACCGAAAACGAAAGCAAAACAAGAGCGGCGTCGTGGCGAACTTTGCCTAAAAGCTATTGGCCTCTGTGTCCATTTGTAATTTCCAGACGATTTATCAAACCAGCAAAAGGCGCGGGCCAGGGGGAGGCGAAGGCCAGAAGTCGGCAGCCAGAGGTCGGAGGTCGCAGTGGAAATGGGAATGGAAATGGCGCAGAAAATGCGCTTCAAGTGGCCATGGCCATGGCCATGACCATGGCTGATGGCCGGCAGATTTGAGCTCAAATAAAGTAAAAATTCTTCGATTCCTGGACAATCAAATTGGTTGGGTTGGAGGCATGGTTGGGGATGGTGGGCAGTCAGCCGCGGGCGTGCACTTCATAAATTCCTTGGACCGCCGACTCCCCCACTTGAGTGCAAGTTTTTGGCTTCGGCATCTTTATGGAAACTTCTTTGAAAGCGGAGAAATCGAGGAAACACGGAAATTAGCCTTGTCGCAATCGCATTCTCTGTCGTCTGCAAAGTTTCAATTGAATTTATGTCCGGCGAAAAAATTTCAACAGCAGCTTAAACTTTCCGCCCTGCTCGAGAACAGATCCGCCAAATAATTAATTTTGCATATGTGAAAATGCTGCCAGCGGATGTGCAAAGGGAGTCCTGACACTTGTCCTGACACTTGACCCGCTGGCAATGTGATCAGCCTAACGAGCTGCGAGAAGTGAGTCATGGAGTCGCTGCACTGGGAAAACTTCCAAAGAAACCCAATCCTAAGTGAAGAGTATTTATTTCAATTGATTTCTAACAGATTTACTGTGGTCAACAAGATACTTTTGTGCAACTGTGTGCAATTTACAAAATAATATTTTGATTACAGCGTATAAGGGATAATAAGGATAATAATTAATGAAAATAAATATCTTAAGTATTAAACAAAAAACTATGCTGGTTTTTTATTGGAAGAACTCAATTAGTTTTTTCTGAACATATTTGTATTTCTGGCTCCGCATTTTTGTTGGGCGTCATAATGCAAACGTATTTTAAATTGCTTCCATTTCGTAACTAAAAACCATCCAACGAAAAATACATCTAAAGGTACAGGTTGCTTTTTTTAATTGGAGTCAAATACTTCGTATTTACAGAAACTATCTTTCCCTGCTGCTGCACTTTTCAATCCATTTTTCCAGGTGCAGTTGCATCATCGTCGTCATTCGCAGTCGCAGCTAATTGAGTATTCTTCCCTTAAGTGGACGCAGCAGCCGCTGCCGCCTTTCAGGCTCATTTGCAGGCCCGCACATAAATCAATAAGTTGCATTCGGCCTTAAATTAATTAAAAAGAAAATTCGCAAAGAGCAGTGAGTTGAGGTTTTCCTCGCTTTTGCTGGAATTTCCTGCTGGCAAATACGTGGCAGTCCTTATAGTTGGAGTCTGTGCTTAAACACTCCGCCAGCTGACAGCAATCAATCAAAAATTGCACTGGCCTTAGCGCAACGGGTGGTCCTGGTCCCGGATGTATCACGTCGCACCACCCGGCGCCACCAGATCCACCCAACTTGGCCCAAATCCACCCACTCGCCCGCTTCCGAGCGAAGGAGCAGGAACATGATAAATTGTCAACACGCTGACGTTTGTCTGCAGCGATTTAAAAACTACTTAAAATGTAAATGTTGTTTCCCTGTTGCTGCCATACACACAAAAATAAACTAAGTAAAACCAAGCATTTGGTTGTTAAAATTACCTTTTAAAATATACACCATTACACCACTATTTTATTATACAAAATATAATTTCATAAGTCCCACAAAATGTTACTTAATATAATTAAATTTTTATTTGTTTTGTTTTATACTTTTTTAAAAGTTTTTGCGCTTCTTATCACACTTGGTAAAACTTTTTTTTAGATGAGAATAGAACCGGATCCTACATTTTTAATTACGAAGAAAATAGTTAATCTTCCATCTAGAATTTTATATTATAGAATTACATTTTTTATTCGGTGGCTAAGAACATAAAAACAAAATACATGAAATAAAAATGCGACTATATAAATTATGGTGTTACTATTAACATGAAAACAAAATATATAAGAATGTCGTAGAAAAATATATATATTAAAATGAATAATGTATGGTAATTGAATTTAATATCTAATTGCCTAAAAAAACGATGAAATGTATACCACTTTTTGTAGAAACTAAATGAACAATTTTTCTATGCATCTTTTGGATATTATTTTTTTGTGTGCTCTCGTGTTGCTGCTGTGTTTGGGTTTTATACACACGTCGCGCAGCGTAGACTGCGAAAATCATGTTGTTGACTTTGAAAAAATATGTGTAAAAATGCGCTATTGTAAATAACAGAACATAAACCCTGAAGAGGAGCGATGGGTTGGGGGCCGGGGCTTCCTAGTTGACTGACTGTCTGAGGGAGAGTGATGACATGGCAATGTCAACGCCGGCGAACAACGGCAACAACATCGCGAACAACAATGTATGAAGATGCCACGCCTCTGTGATTGCATTTTTACACTTGTCGTTTGGATTCCCAGCCACCTCTGTTTGTGCCCGTACTTTGTCGTCCAGTGTTTGAAGCTTACACCGAGCAACACAAACACCAGCCGCCGCAACATCCTGCTGTTGCCGGTCTCCCCCCACTTTGGGTTTACTATACTACTCCAAATGAGTTATAAATTCTGCTGTCAAGTATTTTGACAATTGATTAATTGAAATCGACTTGGAAAGTTGCTACAGTGGATGATAAGCAGGCACACACGCCGGCTGGGGGAAACGGAAGTGGGCTGTCAATCGCCCGGGTCCCCGCCTTCCGTGGATCATTTGTTGATGAGCTAAACTTTGACCGGGTCAGAGATCAAACAAAACGGGCTAAGGGCTGAGCGCTAGGGACCACAGGCCAAGCCGCAGACGCTCAAATTAAGCAAAAGTCTGGTTAAACAGAAAAGTTTTGCCCTTACACCCCCATGGCCCCCCGATACACATCGACATCTCCGGCTGCCCTTCAAGTTGACAACCTAAATTGTTAGTTGGCTGATAAGCCGACTGCCACGCCCCTCCCCCCGGCCGGAGTGGGCGTATATAACATTTTTATTTATATCACTATTTTTTATACGGACAGCAGACGGAGGGTGGAACCGGGAACACGCGCCACATGCCAGCGACAAACAAATAAATAAAATTCCTCTTTCGGTTAGATACCCTTAACACCCCTCTTTCGAGAGGTCAGTCCTGCAGAAGAGTGTGTGTGTTTTACAAGTCTATTAACTTGTGGCGCTTATCTAATGCTGACAGCAAGTTTTTCACTTTGCCAAAGTTTTTTCCAGCCCGGAAAACGCAGGGTTCTTTCTCTGCGGTGGGAAACTCGTAGGAGGAACAAGTTTTAGGGGCAGCTCCGATGTCAATCATTTGTTGATCATTTTTCTTCCAGCCCATGCATAATGTATGGCCAGCATTTATAGATGACCGCAACTGCCTTCTTAAGGCACTGAGAAAAAAATGGGTCTTAGGAAACATTTGGTAAGGAAACCTCTGATAACTAAAAAAATATTTCATATCCGCACTTTTCATTGTTGTTAATTTCAAAAATACCCAAATTATTTATAATGCATTCCTAAAATTTTAATATTAAAAACCATTTAACTATCTATCGGAAATTTCCCCCTTAAAATTATTACAAGTTGTTTTCATTGTTTTCAAAATACTATAGTACATTATCTACAAAACTTATGATCTTATGGTTTAATGGTTTTCCAGAAGACAAAGTCACTCCACGAATGTGATATCTAAAACAATATTTCAAGTCCGCAATTTTCGTATTAGCTTTTTTTTTTAAATTCATAAATAAAATAAAATGCATACCTAAAATGTTATAGTAAAAAACCATTTAACTACTTAAAAGAATTTCTCCCTTAAAAATATTAAAAGTTTTTTTCAATATAAAATACTACAATATTTACAAAACCCATAGGTTTAAAAAAAGTTCGAAGTTTATTGATACTATTATTATAGTCTTCCCCTTTTATTTGCACACAACCGATTTCAAATGTTTTATACGTTTTGTTTGTTTTAAATGGATGACAAAATCTCAAACCATAAACTCCTAATTCCCTACATTCACAGACATCTTTAATCTGTTCAAATAAAATGCGAGCGCCGCCCAGAAAGTTATCTTTGCAGTGCTGAAAGGAAAAGTGCCAGACTGTCGGAGGGAAACTTTTGCTGGGGAAAACTCTTGATTTCCTCGGGCACAGGGGCAGGGAGTTGGTCAAGCCAGTGGCTGCTTCATTAAATGCGACGCCAAAAAGTTGCATCCGTGCAGCTGCTGGAAATATTTATGAACCGTCCGACTGCCGGCGTGGGTTTCATATATACGAGTGCAGATATAAAAATAAGTCCGTGCTCGACACCCCACCTGGCCACCTTTTTTCAATAAACGTTGGACATTACGGTTATTAGTTCCTGGACGGGCACATAAAAACTCCAGTGGCAAGGAGACACTGTTGTTACTCAGCGAAACGGGGACAACAACTTTGTGTTGCCACTTTGGCGATGCTATCTGCCGGAGCTGCTCTTGCCACTCTGTAGCAGCAACATGTTGCCGATGCTGATAGTGCCTGCGTTGACTAGTTGACTATGTTGCCATTCTGCGAATGGCTGAATGGGGTCCTATGGAAATTACGGAAGCCGTGATACTTGCAAGTGCATTACATGCAAAGTCCTTGCGGCAGTGACAACAGCATCAGTAACGCAGCAGCAGCAGCAGCACCAACAACTGCACAGCAGCAACTTATTAACGCGCAATCCCAGCTCTGCAATTGACCGCAAGGGGCGGGGTTGTGGAGGGTTAAGGCTGCGGATCCGCGTCCTGGAGCAGGAGCGATGACGCCGATGACGCCGACGACGACAGGCGGAAACGGAAACGGCAAATAAACGCACGAGCGCTGACGTGCGGGCACCAGCGTGTCAGCGTCCCAGTCCTTGTGCTGCCGCCGTGCTCGGGTGTGTGTTGCACTTGTTTGCATGCAACGTGGCAACATGGCAACGACAATGGCAGCAACAACAGCAGCAGCAGCAACAACTGCAGCAGCAACGGGCATTTATCTGGCTGCCCAGACCTGCCACGCCCCCCGTAATACATTGCGGTCGGGATGTTGCATGTTTGTGGGCGCTCGCCTGCGTTTGTATTTTTTCAGTACCCATTAATCGACTTAGCTGGGGGTCTGCCCTACGTGTGATCCACAAAGCTTTTAAAAAATATTATGACTTTTTTCCACAATTTTTCAGAATGTGTTTTTATTACAGCAAAGCAAAATTAAATATATTTACTAAAAAAACAGCATTAATGAGGTAAAAACAAAGTTAATATTATACAATCGTTTTAATCCATATATTTTATTTATAAAAAAACCATCCTTATCAAAGTACTGCTTCTTTATTCAGTTTCCCAAGAAATCATTGTGCCTATCGCTTTATATATAAGAATTCAACTTTATATGAACAAATTTATTTGTAATCGTCATCACTTTGAGCACTCAGCTTTTCTTTATTTATAATACGAAATAAATGTGGCATTGTAAAATCAGTTGGTTTTGGCTGTTTCCTTTGAGATGACGTCCGCGATCACTCTGCTTATTTTGACGGCACTTCTAAGACTCGGACAACCAGTATTCTCTGGATTTCTGGACCCACAATGCTTAGCACCATATGGACAGAGAGTTATTGGTGGTCAGAATGCACGAAGATCTCCTTGGATGGCGTACTTAATTCGCAATGGAGGGTTTGCTTGTGGGGGCTCACTTATTGCATACCGTGCGTATTTATTAAATTATTATATTTTTGTTAACTTTAAATGTTTGAATAATATGAATACCTCGTTATAGGCTTCGTTCTGACTGCAGCTCATTGCACGCAAGTCAACGATAATTTGTACGTTACAATATTCCTTATAAATGTGCATATTTTTAATACTGCCTTGGTGTCATAACAGATATGTGAGATTGGGAGAGTACGACTCCTCGAGGACAACAGATGGCCGCACTACGGACTATAGAGTTATAAATATATATCGTCATGAGCACTACGTAAACTTCCAGCACGATGACATTGCAGTGCTTAAATTGGATCGAACAGTGGTGTACAATGGTAATCCATTTTGATTACCAATTTTTAATATATTTTAAAAAGTAAATTATCTTCCTTTGCAGCTGGCGTCAGACCGATCTGCATTTTCACAAATTCTGGCTTCCAGTCCGTCGCAGACAGGATTCAGGACTTCACCTTAACCGGCTGGGGCCAGAGTGCCCACCACTACGAAATGCCTACGACGCTCCAGGCAATGTCCCTCCACCGGGTGGAGAAACACTTCTGCGGGGCACCGAGTAACACTATATGCTGCAGGAATCCCTCGAAGTTCGCTTGCTTCGGGGACTCTGGCAGCCCATTGGGAGCCCTGCTGAAGTACAGAGGCGTCTATATCTTTGCCCAGTTCGGAATTGTCAACTCAGTCACGGGTAATTGCGATGGCTATAGCATTCATATGGACCTCACGAGCTATATGCCCTGGCTTTTGAATACACTGCGAAGAAACTGGTTCTAACAAAAGGGTTAATTATAAAAGAAATGCACAGCTATTGCAAAAAATTGGTTAAGTGATGTTTTAATAATGTTAATTATGTGACGCTGTTTTAAAATTATTCTTACTCACAGAGTATATTTATGTCTTTTATTTCCTGTAAGCGCCATACTTTTAAGAATCTTTCATTAATTTAATGGGTATTCGTTAGTCCCCACACATTTTTGTTAATTTCCCCTGCTTTTGAACTTTTTTGTTTGCCTCGGCGCCATCGTTGGCATGCACGGCAAGGATTTCTCTGCTTAATTTGTGGTTTTCAACCAAACAGAGCAGCGGGCAACGAGCGCGATGGACGATGGCAGATGGAAAAGCGGGAAAAGCCGGGAAAGGCCGGGAAACGGCGGAAAAGTGGCGGACGAGTCCAGCTAACCAACTGTTCAACAGCAATTGCAATTGCAATTGAGGTTGCAGTCGCACGAATATTCCAGGAAGCCCTTAAATATGATTATGGCATACGTGAGGCCTACGAGGAGGGGCAATTTTAGGGGCATTGCGCCAATTGTGGAGCTGATTTTTTGGCCATCTTCCCTGGGATCTCTCGCTCATTCGCTTTCGGCGCAGAAATTTCCACGAACCTGATTTAATTGTCACACATTACGGAACCACAATTACATAGAAAAATGCACCACCCAGCGGAAATGCAAATGGCAAACAGAAATAGCAGCAACTGCAGCAAATAATAACAACAGACTGCGGCCAGCAAGGACCTTTTTTGCCCCCCCTCCTGGCTCGAAATAAAATGCGCCATTTGCAATTGTAGTTTATTTTAATGCCGCAATTAGTGTTGTTTTCTGGCCGGAGTGGTGGGGCTTTCGTGGTTCGGTGGGTAGAGCACGCAATTGGGGGGAAAGGTGGACGACCAGGGGAATGCCATGTTGCCACACCATTTGAGGTGGCCCAAAGCTGCCGCAGAGCTGGTTACAAAAATATATCACAAGGAATGTAAAGTTATTGCGGACAAAAATCCCGGTCTCGCGCTGAAAGAACTCTCCATCTGTCTGGCTATTTTGGAATTATTTGTGACGCAGCCGCTGTTAATTGATTTTTAAGTGCCAACTACAATCAGGTACTTTGATGCGCATCAGGTGACACATGCAGGCTCATGTTATTCCCGTCCAGCTTAAAAAAAATATATAATGTAATCAGCAATGCAAAATAATCAAGGGAGCAACTGGGGGTTTTCAAATGCTCTTTTAAAAATATATTTCAAGTACATTTTATAAAAACAATAAATTGTATACTCCAAAAAATATGAATTCTAAAATAATATTAACAAATTTGAATAAGCCTTATATACAAAGAAGACTTAAATCATAAAATAAATGTTTTAGAGATGCTTTTTATAGTGTGTCTATTTATACAAGTGACTCAACTCTTTGTACTCTTTAAAGGGTTTTAATATGCAATAATATCTGTTAGTATTATATTACATAATAATTACTAAAGACCAAAACCTTTTAGATACCAGAGGAGCCCTATTATATTGTACCCGGATTCCGTAGCACCCACTTGCATCAAGTACAGCCATTCGATTGAAAGTTAATTGCTGCGCACACCTCGCTGATCCTTCCTGTTTTTCCCCCTTTATAGAATGCAGCGGGTGTAATCACATTTTAAGTTGAACGCACTTAATTTTTTGCCCCAACTAAATGCCAATTAAAATACGTAATTATTTTTTAATGGCATTTTGTGGTCAATATCGGGCGATTGACGATGATTGCCCGGCGGCGGATCCGCGGAGTGGAGGACTCCGCTGCCGCTTTGTTGACGGGATGCCGTCGTGGTCGTGACAATCCACATTTATGGCGTCCAAATGGCCAGTATCGATATCAATTGCATGACTTGTCAAAGCGGCGCCCGCCCAAAGAAAAGTGCCTCCCATGTCCTCGCATGTTAGGGCGAAATTGCAAGCAATTGCAGCTCAAACAAGGAATCGCAATAAGAGCCTGGTGTCCTGCGGCCATGGTCCTGGCCCAATGAAATTCGAGCAATCATCACCATCAACATTTCGCCTCACTTCGAAAGGGACACGGCGGCCGACATGCCGCAAGTGACAATCATTTATATTTAATAAACAACTAACGCATGCAGGGCGTACAGCAGGGGTCAACAAAATAGTGAGGGGTGATGGCAAGTCAGAGGACTATTAAAGTTGTAGGGCTCTTCAACAAGACTACATTTAAAAAGATACATAAGGCAAAACCTAAAATTCTTATATTTAAAAATATTAGTTATTTTAAATAAACAAACATTCTATCAATAACACAAGATTAATAAGACGTTTAAGAAATTGGACCTTGAGTTTATTTTTTTAATTTTGGATCGTAAACAACTAAAACTAAAATACCCTTAGTTTCAGATTTTTATTATTTAACGTTTCTTATAATGATCGCATATCTAAAAAAATAGCCCGTATTTTACTAATTAGAATACAAATAAACGGGGAGACAGATATTTGTTTTATTTATCGCATATCTAAAAAAATAGCCCGTATTTTACTAATTAGAATACAAATAAACGGGGAGACAGATATTTGTTTTATGTACCTAAAAAGGTGTATTGAAAAGGAATTTGATATTTTCCTTGGTGATAAAAATAGCTTTTTCTATTCTTCTGATCGCCATTGTTGTACCTTCGAATGGGATTGAGCGGGAAGAGGGGGAAAGCTGTTCGGAAAAACAACAGCAAGATGACGAGACTAAGCGGCCATTGTCTCCGCCCCCATTTCCCCCAGCCCTTTCCTTCGCTGGAAATTGTTTATCATGCATTTTGTTCGATTCCGAGTCGAGGCGTCTGAATAATGCAGCAGGTAGTGTATACGTTGATGGAAAAGCGGAAAAGTGGGCGTGGAAATTGGGGGGCGGTCAAATAAATAAGCGAGCATGAAAGCGAAGACGAAAACAAAATGGGCCAGAGGACAGCGGCGACGGCGAAAAAGGACAACAATGCTGCAGACACAAAACCGCTTCGAATCGCTTTGGGCGGCATTCAAATTGAATATTGAAAGCACCGAGCACAAAACTGCCAAACGCTTGAATTATGCATTAATGATGTCTGCCACAGTGGACAGCAGTCGGGGGCGGGGGGCAGGAGGAGCCGGAGGAGTTAAGGGTTAGGGGTCAGGGGTTCGGCACAGAAGGGTTTTTTATTCCAGAGACAGAAGCAACGGCAGTGCGTCGTCCTCGCTCGCTGGCCACCGCTTATTAATTTTTTATGCGTCTGCTATTTTTATGGACGACATGAAAGCGTTGGCCGCCAGCGTTTTATTTTCCCCGGCCATTTTCAGCTAGCTTTCGTTAGTTTTTCACCGACATTTTCATTTGGTATTTCACACATGTTGCCGCCAGTTTAGCTTGAAAGAAATCCTATTAAATTACACACATTATAAGAATAGGCATTCATTTATTTGGAATTTACAAATTTAATTCTTGAAAATCAATGTAGAAAAACTGTAAGTTAAATAAAAAAGAATCAACATTTTGAAAAGTTTAAATTTTGCCTCTTGTTTCTCTATACTTTTTAAAAGTTTTTTTAATGTATTTATTTTGTGGTATTAATACTAAGTTCTCTCTACTTTAATACCATATAAATTAAAAACATTGCTGGGCATTTGTAGAGTCTTTGAGAATTTAGTCGCAGTGGATCGTAAAGCAAGGACGGAATCGCATTTCTTTGAGGCCAGCGGCAGCCCATCATCAATACCTATTGCTCGCTAATATTTTGTTGGCAAAGTATTAAGCTTTGTGTGGCCAGATTTTCCGTTTGGCTCAATTCTGTTTGTTGGCCAGTGTTGGGGAGGCCGCTGTGCTGCAAATAAAGCACGCCCTTGACAATGGCCGTCAATACATCCCGATATCGGTGGACAGAAAGACGTTAATTACCAGCATTACCGCGGGCCCTATTATCAGCCACACAAATCAGCGGTTGTGTAGGCTCGGGAAACCTGATGCCCCGTGTGCGGGCAATGGAAAACTCATTACATGCCACAGGAGCCGCCAGCCGGGATGCGGGAGATGGGAAACAGCAGAGCCACGCCCACCAGGAGCGACCGCAACATGCTGTAATGCGTGGCTCCATCAGCATTTGCATGTGCACCCCGATTCGCCCGATACTTAAAGTCGCCGGGCCATATGTTAGCCTGCACTGCCAAAGGACAAACTTGATGTCAACACGCTAATCTGTCAGTCGGCGGGAGCAGGAGTCCGTAGTCTGACGGGATCTGGGAGCCGGTGATGGGCCTGCGATTGCAAAGGATCTGCCACAATGTCGGGCTACTTAAGGAGCGCGGAATAGTCGCGCCCCGCTGCACAAGAGCCGAGGGACATTAGAAGTGGGCGGTGAAAGGAGTACGAGCACTCTTCAAAATTTCAAAGGTTTTCAGGCACAGAATAAAAATATTTTCAATGTTAGAAAGGGGATTTCTAAGTGTCCATCGAAGGGTTTACTTCACCTTTAGGGTTAAATCTTTTGGTATAGTTACTTTAAAAGAAACATAAAGGTTGAAAGAAAATAAGGACACGTTGAGTTAGGTATGGTTTGGTATTCTGGATTCAGTGGACGTATAAGATTAAGAAGCCTGGAACATATAGATAGAATAGGCGATAGATTTCAGTTTTATTGTTTGAGTTTTCGAAACATTTCCAATACTTTTTTGTTTATAATCTGTGATTATGATAACTTTTAATTAGTAATCAAGATATTATTATTTGATTGCATATCCAATCCATTTTTCAATAAATGGCTCTTTTTTTAAAAAAAACTCATAAAATTGGTTTGCTTTACAAAAAAAAACTGTCTTAAACTATTTTACAAGTTAACCGTCTTCTGACCTATCCTTTTAAAAGCACTTCAATACCTTACAAATTTATGAAAAATATGTTTAATATTCATGGAAAAGTATATTGGAGTGTAGCAGCGCCTTGATGGCGCAACAATAACGTTGTATCCTTTGGAATGACACAAATTGGTGTTCTCAGCGAGGCTTGACGCCTGACTTGGCAGGAGGCACTGGCGGGCACCGCAAGACGGCAGCAGGCACCCACCAAACAGCCACCCAATCCTCCACCCACTTAACCCCCACCGCAACCCCCGAAGGACGCGCCTTATCAACTATGCAGGGCTTTGTCTCTAAGCGATTGCAGCCGCCCCCTTTTCGGCCCAACCTGTTTCCTCTCAGCCAGCGTCTTTTGTTGCGCTTAATGAATTTTACGTAAATTTTACGAGCGCTGATTTCTGGCAGCAGCACCACCCCGGCTATTAATCCACACTTTAGTGAGAGCACCACCCTCCTCCCGGCGGGTGGGGTGGCCAAATGGGTGGCTTGTGGGTGGCTCTGATGACTGGTAACCCCCGGTTTGTGCGTGTGTAATGACAAGTTCAACAACAACTCGGCACTGTCGACTGCTGACTGGTGACGAGGACGACGTGCTCCGACATTTGTTTGCCCAAGTTATGCAAATATTTTTCCAGTCAAGAAGTTTTTGTTTAATTGCATATTTTGACTCGCATTACGCGTGTCATAAAGCAAGGATCCGAAGCTTACCACAATGGAGGGCGTGGGGCGGGGTCGGGATTAAGTGTGCTCCGAAGACATGTTGTTGAATATCCAAAGTTGAGAGACCTTCTTAAAACTAAACAGGTCATTTGTTTTATGATTTGTTGTGATTTCCATTAAATCTTTTTCGGTTGCTTCTTTGCTAAAGATAAGTGTGTTTATAGCCAGGAAGCCGAAATAGTAAACTTATTTACCCCACACTCAAGTTTTATTGATTGTATTATGTATACATACTATAATAAATTTGTTGTTAGTTAGTAAAATGTAAAAATAAATCCGTTCAAAAATATAAAAATTTTATTAATAAAACGTTGCTACTAACTTCCTAGGACCCTTTACGAAGTTGTATGACGTAACTATGCGGAAAAGAAAATGTCTCTAAGAATGGATATTAAATTGGAAATCCACCTAAAAAGGTTTAATAAATGGTACAATGTAAAAAAATTTTATATTGTAAGTAATTAGTGCCTCAAAAATGCTCAAAATATGCAGTAATATAAATTATATAGTAGCTTTGTAGATGAGTAAGTGATATGATAAATATTAAAATGAAGTCTCTTCTATTCTGGAAATATCGTTAGATGAGCGTTTGTCAAAGTTAAAAATCGGTTATACGACGGAGTTCAAAATGGTACAAATTTTGTGGTATACTTTTCGCGTACTACCTTTCTTTCTTCGCCATCCCTGGCAGCTTTCGAGTATCGGGAATCGAGTACCAACTTTCTATCCATCAGACAGGATGACAGGCGACTTTCTCACTTTCTTCTTTCTTCCTAACCTTCTTCCCGGCGAACGTCATGGCAAGTACTGGTGAAGTGATATCTGTGGACCTGCAACCGGCCACTCTGCTGTCGGTGAAGAGGGAAAATGGTATAGAAACCCGGGTGTATATAGCCCCCTGTTCGGAGCCAAGGATTCCGGAGCCTCTGGCGGTGCAAAAGCCTCTATCTTACCGCGACCAAAACACGCAGCTTTTCCACTGTACGTACTGTGGCAATGGAATTCGCACGGCCGGTGCCTTCAAGGTCCACATGCTGGCCTGCGAGCGGCGCTTCGAGCAGATGAAGAAGAATGGGGTATTGATGCCCTCGATGCAGTGCAGCATTTGCCAGGGGACCTTTCCCACCGTGGCGGCCTTGAGAAGCCACAGGCTCCTCCACAACAGAACCAAACAAAAGTGCGAGTCCTGCCATTTGGAGTACGAAACGGAGGTGGAATATCGTTCTCACTTGACGAGTTATCTGAAGACCCCGAAATCCAAGCAGGACTCCCCCGAGAATGACGCTTTCACCGTCTCCAAGGCCTTCGATTGCCTCTTCTGCCGGAAGGCCTTTGTGGCCCACTTTAAACGGGGTCATGTGACCCGTCGCTATGCCTGCGACAAATGTGTCCAGCGACTGAGGAACCAGGAAGTGGAGAGAGCGCGAGCCGTGCCCCCCAAGAGGAAGGCCGAGTTGAGCTGCCACCGTTGTGGGCGGATGTACAAGCTCGAGGGCTTCTTGAACCGTCATTTAAAATTCTGTCAGGGAGAGATGGCCAAAAAGAAGGAATAATGAATGTTGTAAAATTATGATATCTCTAAGTACACTATGGTAAAGTTAAATATTACAATTTAAATTGAAAACTATACTATTTTTTTTAAACTGAATAAATGATGTCCAAAATTTTTTTCATTTGAGTTATAAACAATATTTTGAATATTTTAAAATACGGTTTGATTAACGAAATTATGTTAAAGAAAATAAAATGTAGTTACCTCTTTACTCAATGAAAATGAATATAATTCTTAATCATTTACCAGTAATTCAAATTCTGGCGCCCTACCCACCGATGCTTTTTCACACTTGTTATCGCCGGGGGTCACACTTATCGATAGCTCAACCACTTTGTGGTATTTCGCCTTCAAAGCGTTAGTGAATTTGCCGCCCAGCTGCACGTGTAAATTCCAAAGCAGCCAACGCAGAGATCTTCGTAAATAAACGAATTTTAGGGCAATCCCGGCAAGCACCATGAGTTCAGACGAGTCCAGCGATGGATTGGAGGATCTCAAGGACCTGATGGCCCTGTACGGCAAGCAGGAGCAGGAGAAGCAGAAAGAGGAGCAAAAGAAGCGCTTCATTCCGAAAGCCTCGCAGGCCAAGGAGCTCAACTATGTGGAGGTTCCGATGGAAAAGGTGATCTTCGGGGACAGGCAGCGCTTCCTCAGCAATCTGGCCAAGTCCGTGGGCCAAAAGTGGCAGCCAAGCGACGGCGAGGACGACGACAAGGAGCAGCATCCCGACCAGAAGAAAAAGGGAGAGAAGCGGAAGGCGGCCTGGTCGGATTCCGATGACGAGGACATCCAGGTGGGCGATGTCAAGAGGGCCACTAAGCACACGGGTCCCCTGAATCACCTGCGCAAGGACAAGTCCTACAAGGAGTACCTCACGGCGCGATTCCATCGCACACTGAACCAACCCAAGTGGGCGGAAAAGAAGGTGAAGGTAGAAGGCGAGGACGACCTTTCCTCCGACGAAGAACTGCTCCAGACAGTGGGCTTCATCGACCGCAAGGCCCGGAGAAGCGACCTGCCCCAGAAAACGCTGAACTTCAAGCAAGTTAAGGACCTGAACAGAGCCACCTACTCGGAGGGCGTGGTAACCAACATTCAGTTCCATCCCACCAGCACGGCAGCACTCGTGTCTGGTGAGAACACCGTAGCCAACATCTACACGGTCGACGGCCAAAAGAACGAGAAGCTGCACAGCATGCGCTTCAAGAAGTTCCCGCTGCTCTGCACCCGGATAGCTCCCTGCGGCACGAGGGCCTACTTTGGATCGTTTAGGAAGTTTTTCTATTCTTACGATCTGCTGGAGGCCAAGGAAATTAAGCTGGCCCTGCCTGGCGAGATGGTAGGCATGCGCCGCTTCGAGGTCTCGCCGTGTGGCAAATTCATCGTCACCGCCGGCAAATATGGAGCCATTCATCTACTTGCGGCCAACACAAATGAGCTGCTGCACAGTTTCAAGCAGGAGGGCAAGGTCAAGGGCTTCACTTGGTCCGGAGACTCCAAAAGGATCCTTGTCTGCGGCTCCGGTTCCGATGTTAATGTTTTAAGCCTCCGGCAGAACCTCACAGAGCACAGATTCCTGGACGACGGCTGCATCCATGGACAGAGCATCCAATTGTCGCCGAATCAACGCCTCCTGGCCACCGGCAGCCAGGAGGGCGTGGTCAACATCTACGACTACGAGAGTGTGTTCTCCTCCACAGCCCCACAGCCGGAGAAACGCTTCATGAACCTGAGGACCAGCATCACGGATCTCCAGTTTAACCACTCATCTGAGTTGCTGGCCATGTGTTCCGCCGAGGCACCCAATGCCGTGAAGATGGCGCACTTCCCCAGTGCCACCGTGTTCTCCAACTTCCCGGAACAGCACTTGAAGGTGGGCCATGTGGACACCATAGCCTTCTCGCCGCACAGCAGCTTCCTGGCCCTTGCCACCAAAAACAAGCGTGTGCCGCTCTATAGGCTTAAGTACTTCAAGGGATATTAATGGAAGGCTGTATGATTTAAATAAAATATTATGTGAAAATGTGTGTTCTTTCAGTGACGAGCATTTCTCATGGAGACATAAGATGTTTATTCTCTTAGTAGTTGCAGCAAATCATTTAAGTTACAAGTTAACAAGCCTTTTGAGTCTAATATTAATAGGGAGCTCGAAAGATGTCCCGCTTCTGGGAGTCCTGAATCTTGCCAATGTCGTCCAGCTTCTTGCAGATGTTCGACGACTGCGATTCGATCCACTGCAGGGAGCTCATGTGGGCGTTGAGGATCTTGCCTATCTGAATGATAGGATCAGTGGTGTCCTGGCCCTTGTTGGCCTCGTTAAGGTTGTCGATGATTTCCTTGAGGTCCTCGGACATCTGCTTCAGCTGCGTGTCCAGGTTCTCCACCATCAAATAGGTCTGACTGCGCTCCATGTCCACCCTAGGGAGATTCGCGAACTCCTTCTCCAGCGGCGCCAGACTGTCCTCCAGCTCCTTCTGCTGCGTGGCTATGAACTCCAGCTCCTGGTCGAGTACTTGCTGGTCGGTCTTTACCTTCTTGACGGCATCGTTGAGCTCCACGATCTTCTGGTTGTTGCTAATGAGTAGTTTGTCCCAGGCGTTGATCTGAGTGGCCTGTTCGGTGAATACCTTTTCCTGCTCCTCAAACTCCAGCGTCCACTTGTTTATGTGTTCCTCCAGCTGGTTGTACGACAGCTGGGATGCTGTGGAGACGGCCGAGGAGTCCGTGGTCTTGGTTTCAGTGGTTAAATTGGCGAATGCTCCGCCAGTGCTAAGAGTTGGAGCCGGTGCACCTCCCAGTTGCGGAGCTGCGGCCGCTGGAGCTGCGGTCAGAGTTGTGGGAGCAGCCGCAGTGCTCTTTGGGGCTCCTAGCCCTAATCCTGTGCCGCCCAGCAGTCCTGTGGCGGGAGCCGCCGTGTTTGGTGTGCTGGTGGCCACGCTGGGTGCCACCGATGCCGTCGGCTGGGCCAAGAAGCCTCCAAAGGCGGGCGGAGCGGCGGAGGTTGCACTGGAAGTTGCAGAAGTGGCTACCGGATTGGCGACCGAAGTGCCCAGCGTGAGGGGAGTGGAAGCGGGTGCTCCCAGGCCAAATCCGAATGCCGGCGGAGCCTGTGCCTTGCTGTTGTCCGCATCTCCACCGCCTAGATTAACTGGAGCAGCCGCTGGGCCTCCGAAAGAGAATGTGGGTTTTGTGGCGGGAACGGCGGCTGGTGCTCCTGGAGCTGCGGCGGCAGCGGGTGTTCCCGTGCTCAGGCCAAAGGAGAAGGAGGAGGCGCCTCCTATGGGGGCCGCCGTGGTTGTGGGCAACTGGAATACCATGCTCAAAGTCCTCCGGAAAAGGAGTAAATAATAAAACCTCAATCAAACGAAATCACGCCAAAATCACCAGTGTGACCCCTATTTAGACTTTAGCTGATATCAGTGTTGGAAAACAGCCGAATGTTTTGAAGATAGCTATTTTCAAGCTAAATTTTTTCCGATCTTTTTAAAATGCGCGGGTAAATTACAATTTTAATAAAAGTTCAAAGCATTGACAAAATGTTTTATGTAGATTTTTTTTATTTCGTACGAATTTTTAAGTTGGCGCTATCCTATGAAACTATATTTTACACGACGACTGTGTTCACTTAAGAAGTTAAAAAAACTTTTCTAAGCTTTTTTTTAAGCACGCGCAGACCAACAATACTATTCCTAATTATTTGTATTCATTATTACTTTTCGTAGGTTAAAATTAAAAAAATAAAAATTTTTTTTCCAATTTTAAATTATACTTACTTAAGAAGCAATTGACTTAAATAATATATTTTTACGAAAACTAACCCAAATATTAAAAACGTTAAGTAATTTTTTTAATCTTGTTTAATCTGATTTTTAAAGTCGAAATTCAACACTGGTTGTGTGGCATTTTTTAGACGTAGATTCTGCTGTACATAGCGAAAGATAATCCGCGTAACTTGAATATTAATGCTGACCAAACAAATAAAAACAAGGGTACAGAAGAATCAAACTCATAAAATCAATTACAAAACACCGGCTTCAATTAGTCACCTTCGTTATCTGTAAGTGGAAAGGCGATAGGAGTAACATTTGGGTCAAAAATTTAATTAAAGCCTTTGAAGAGTGCACCGGCTCTGGGTTCACTAATTGCATTTGTAATTGCAACTCAGCAAAACACATGTGTATGGGTACTCACTATCGGAGAGAGCAACACAACGTTCTTTTAGAGCTGGGAAAGGTACAAGTGCAGCATTCGTTAGGCCTAGCTCGCAGTCAAATGAAAGATAAGTACCTACGGTGCAGTAAACATATAAAAAAAATGTATTAATTACTTACTTACTTTGCACTATCAAAATTCATAAAGAATTAAATCCATGCTACATAAGTCATGATGATTAATAAAATTGAAAAAAAAAACGAGTTGAATGTTCATGATAATATTTAAAAGGCAAAATTTATGTACAATTTACATTGTACACTTCTGATGGAACCTACTAAAAGAAAGTTTTAACCCAAAAAAATATAATCTAAATGTTTGATTGGTTTTGATTATAAAGCTTTATTTAAAATACCAAACGAAAAAACTAACAATTTTCCTTTATCTTTTAATAAGTTTGCCAATAAAAATAAAAGATTGTGAAGGGACACTTAAAAATATGTTGATACCATGTTATTTTATTACTGAATTATTTCGTAACATTATTATATGATTAAAAAGTGGTGCAAAATTATTTTAAGAAATCACAAATTCAATCATATTGTACACATCTTCGTTTCCGCATACTGAAGTACCCAATAGGCAGTACCTACTTGATACGCTCTTCCCATCACTAGTTCCGAGCTCCACAGCCTATGCTCCCCAAGTTCCCCAACTTTGTAGTCCAATCTAGCTGGCAAACAGCGCCAGAATTGAACAACAAAGCATATCAGGGACCGCCGTTCTCTCCTCGCCTTTTGCCGTTCGCTCCCTGTGATCGCTGTGAACTTGGCGTGATAAGGGGCTCCGGCTCCTCCTGCAATCGAGAAAGCCTGCTGTTTGTTCCACCCGGCGAACACCAATCAGTCGATGGGTGTGCTCCACTGCAATAGCAATTAGCCACTAACCTTCTGCCGGGTCTTCAGCTCCTGGTCCTCCCCCTCGCAGCTCTGCAGGTGCCCCGGGCAAACACAGACTTATCTGGAGTGCTGGAGTGCCGCCGCAAGAGCATATAAATTCCCTGGGTGCCCAAAGGCCAGGATTCAGTCGGCGTCACTTGGTCGCGATGTACGGAACGTGGGGCGTCTTGTTGGGCGGGATCCTCCTGCTACAAGTTCTACAACCAACTCTGGGCCTCGATAATGGTCTGGCACTCAAGTAAGTTCTTTATTATGATTGAATTCTATTTGAGTAAATTGAAATTCCGCGTTTTTCAGGCCGCCCATGGGTTGGATGTCCTGGGAGCGGTGAGTAATCAGTTACATCTACCTTTTTAATAGATCTAATCGTTAAAAACTAAGACTCGTTTCCCAGAACGGCCATAGATTTTTAAATTCTTATTAGTTTGGCTTGTATTGTTTGAAACCTAATCTTTTGCGTATTTATAGGTCACAACACAATGATGTAGATTATAAGTTTTGTATCCTGTTAAACCTTTTAATATATGCTACAGTAAGGCCTTTGCATGAGGTTCTGCGTGCTTAGCAATAAATTAAGATACGAATTTTTGTTAAATTGTCAGTTATTTGCCTAAAGTGATGTTTAATATTCTTAGATAAGGAAATACTTTAACCTCTACTTACAATACTTTCAGTTTCCGTTGCATAACCGACTGTCAACTCTATCCCGACGAGTGCATCAGGTAAATCCACATCATATCCTAATATTCATGAAAAAGCATCCAATACTTACACTTCTTGTAAACCCATTCAGTGAGAACCTCTTCCGAAGACATGCGGATCTTCTGGTTTCCGAGGGCTACGCGGACGCTGGCTACGAGTACATCATAATAGATGATTGCTGGCTGGAAAAGAATCGCGACAACGTTACCCAGAAACTGGTGCCAGACAAGAAACGCTTTCCCAACGGACTAAACGCGTTATCCGATCATGTAATCTATTACATCTATAACCCCTAAGGATCCTTTAATACCCCAATATTTTTTCAGATACACAACAAGGGCTTGAAGTTTGGTTTGTACCAGGACTACGGCACCAATACCTGCGCGGGCTATCCCGGCGTGATAAAACACATGAAGCTGGATGCCCAGACCTTCGCGGACTGGGATGTGGACTATGTGAAGCTGGATGGATGCTATGCCAATATCAGCGACATGGCCACCGGGTATCCGGAGTTCGGACGCCTTCTAAATGAAACGGGTCGTCCTATGGTGTACTCCTGCAGTTGGCCAGCTTATCAAGAGGATGCCGGCGAAATGCCCGACTATGAGTCCCTCAAGAAGCACTGCAATCTGTGGCGCAACTGGGACGATATCGATGATTCCCTGGAGTCAGTCATGCAGATCATGGACTACTTTGCCAAGAACCAAGACAGGATTCAGCCGCATGGCGGGCCAGGCCACTGGAACGATCCCGACATGCTGCTGCTGGGCAACTATGGTCTGAGCTACGATCAAAGCAAGCTGCAGATGGCTATTTGGGCGATTATGGCGGCGCCTCTCATCATGTCCAATGATCTGGCGGCAGTACGTCCTGAGATCAAGGAAATTCTGCAGAATCGGTAGGTCTTCTTAACAATTATTCGTATCACTTTATTATAACAAATATTCCTTTCCAGAGAGGTTATTGCTGTCAACCAGGACGAGCTGGGCATCCAGGGGCTTCGGGTTTTGACTCGCAGCCAAATCGAAGTCTGGAGACGACCCATTACGCCGGTGACCAAGAGTGGGCATCACTCCTATGCCGTGGCTTTCGTCAGTCGCCGGGATGACGGAGCTCCCTACAGGATCCCATTCACAGCCAAGGACCTCAAGCTGCTCAATCCCAAGGGATACCGCGTGCAGGATCTGTTCGATGCCAGCAGTAAGCTGGGGGTCTTCAAGTCGGACAGCCAGTTCTTCACTCGCGTCAATCCCAATGGTAAAATCTGTTGCACAACCTAATCCGGCCCCTAATTTAACTTATTTTCCTCTGCCTTAGGCGTAACTTTCTACAAGTTTACTGCGTTGTAATCCGGAGATATGCAAATCAGCCGCTGCCATCAAATCGAATATGCTCCTATACACACCATCTTATCTACATTGCCAAGATGAGCTGCTTAGTAAGTGATTTCCGATAATAAACCACAGGGTACTTCATAGCCGAGAGGTTTTTTTGACTTTGTTGATTTTTATTGTTCGTAAAACAATTGATTGTGTGCCCTACACACAGGTATAAGTATTGTATTGTACATTTATAGGCATAAATTGCAGTACCGACGCTAGTTTAGACTTGATCCATGGTATAAATAAGTTCTGACTGGATGAAAGAGTTAATTCTTCTTCAAGCTTGTATAAATAATAGGTGTAGTACTATAGATGCGATTAGGACCCGGTTAAGAAGAGAGAGAAGGAAAGCGACCCCTGGGATCACACCAGTTATAAATAGTTACCGTCTACAGCTACAGCATACGTGGTTTTGGTCGAGAGAGTTGAAGTTATTGTCAAGTTGGAGGCGAAACCAGAACCAAACTGAAGACCCCTTAGCCCGGGGCTAGTGTACCCCATTGCTGATGGTCGGCGTGCGCTCGTAGGTGCGGCGGTGCAGCGAGTCCACCTCCTTCAGGTAGTAGGTGCCGGGGAACAGGATGGCGATGCTGCCTGTGGGCGTGTAGGGCGCCGCATGGTTGTTCTTCTCCCGCACTTCCATCAGGGCGGAGAACTGCTCTGGCGCCACTTTCTCCCGCGAATTCAGCAGCGGCTGCACGTAGTCCAGCTTCGAGACGAACTGCTGGAAGGCGGCCGCATCCTGGGTCACACTTATTGAGTACATGGAGGCGGCCAGTCCGGATCCGTAGGAGAACACTCCAATGCGTTTTCCCACCAACTCCTTAGCCGGCTCTCCGATCAGCAGGGACACTAGGCCTGAGTACACCGACGGGGTGTACATGTTGCCCACCTGGTTGGCCAGCAGCAGCGATTTCTTGGTCTTGCTGGCGAAGATTTCCGCTGACTGCGTGAGGAAGGCCTTCTCCACATCGCGATCGAAGTAGGTGCTCTCCAGAGTGGAGCTATTGAATCGCTCCAGGCCGGGGAACTGCTTCGCCCGCTCCGCCTCGCTGCTTAGCAGGAAGTCGTTGAAGCTCAGGCGACCCACGGACTTCTGCACCAGCTTGCAGAAGGGAGTGTGGAACAGGATGGCGTCGAAGGTGCTCAGGCTGGCTGGCTCCTTGGAGCTATCCTTCTGCTGCTGGTCGAACTTCTTGCGGTACAGCCTGTAGCAGGTGTCCAGGGCGGACAGGTAGCACTGAATGGACAGCTTGCCGTCCACCGTGGGGTACTCGGAGCTGAGGTCCGGCTTGTAAAAGTCGTAGGCGTGCTCCATGTGCGTGGCGCGAAGGCCACGATCGAAGACCAGCGGCGCATTTGGGCCCACCAGCATGGCTACTGCACCAGCTCCGCCAGTGGGGCGCGCTGCACCCTTGGCATATACGGCGATGTCAGCACAAACAGCCAGAGCCAGGCGGCCATCCCAACTGGAGGACTCCACCCAGTTAACGGCGTTGAAGAGCGCCGCCGTGCCGCCGTAACAGGCGTTTGTGGTGTCGATGCCCTCGATGTCCGTGTTCCCGCTCTCGGCGAACAGCTGCATCAGCACAGACTTCACCGACTTGGACTTGTCCACGATGGTCTCGGTGCCGACCTCCAGTCGCCCGATCTCCGAGTGCTTCACATGGTACCGCTCCAACAGGCGGCTCACAACCGTCAGGCAGAGCGAGTTCACGTCCTCGCGGTCCGAGCAGAAGCCCATCTTGGCCTGACCCAGGCCAATTGTGTACTTGCCCGCGGAGGCGCCGTCGAAGGTCTCCAGCTCGGTCTGGTCCACGTACTGGGAGGGGAAGAGCACCTCGATGGCGCGTATTCCGACGTTCTGGGGCCAGTGGGATGCCATGATTGTTTCCGGTTTTCTATTTAATCCTGAGCTCTGCAAGAAAAGAGGTTGGGATATTATCGTCTGCATAAAGTTGGAACCAAGACAAGGGTAATTCAAATCACGTTAAACCAAGCTCATTTATTAGGGCACGTTGTCCCCTCCTAGCCACGGTTAATGCAGGGAAATGTTGAATTTACAACCTACTTTTTGTTTAGTTATTCAACTTTAATATAAGGACAATATATGTTGTCTTAGTAATATAGTTTAAAACGTTCTGGTAACACAATTGACTTAATATATCACTTTTTCCGTATCTGTCCTACTATTTCTTGCACTTTAGCCTAGTCCCGACATTCAGTACGTTGGGTTTTAGAAACCGAGGTTGCTTGCAGGTTCTTTGAGCCTAATTTAAACTGCGTTCTCGATGTGGCCCGAATTCCACTGCCAATTGGCATTGGGGGGAAACTTTCTCCCCGCGCAATCACGGCGTATTTATAATGCTTACAAATCGGACGAGGGCAGAGACAACCTGTTGCACGCTCGAGCTGCGTTGGACGTGTGTAAGCCAGTGACTTAGAGTTGGGCTGAAGAAGTCATCAAAGTCTTCGCGTCAGAGGCGCCGCCTGGGGAATCCGAGTGGGATTGGAAGGGGGTCCAACTGATTTCCCTGGCCGAGAGGCCGAGAGAGAGAGCCGCAGAAGCGGAGAAAGTTTCCCCGCTCAGGCGAACCTCACAAAAGAGAGCACTAGCCGCAGTAAAGTAAACCAAAACACACGCATCACAATGAATGTAAGCCAAGAAGACAAGCCCAAAACTCTAAGGGACAGGGGCGTGGAAGCTGTGACTACACAGCGAGAAATGAGGGGTTCTATTAGAGGTCCGAAAATTACTATTGTCATTTAACTTAATTTAGTATTGATTTTTAAAATAAATAGGTATTATAAAGACTTAGAAGTGATTGCCAAAAATTTACGTATAATAGTCTTTTATAAAAGTTATAATAAATAAGGAAGAAAATACTGATAAGCGTTATCAAAAATATAATCAAAAAACTAAAAAACATTATTTGGGAATGTCTTTGAATATGAGAGATCTTGATTTTTAAAAACACGAACCGCTTTACTATGTCTACTTTAAGCAAAAACAATTTTATTTTTTTACATTTTAAAGAATCACTAAGTAGTATTTGGTTATTTTTTTCTTTTTTTTTTACATTTTAAAGAATTACTAAGTAGTATTTGGTTATTTGTAGCCGTATAGGCTTTATAGGCTTATAAAAACCCTTGGTGTAGGTGTTTTTCTTCAGATTTCACAGTTTAGATCCACAGTTGTAGCCAAGATCGGGTTAGTTTCTTTCGGTGGAGCTCTGTGGGACAGGTTGGGAGCGTCTCCGCCGATAAGTGGGTCAGGCCACGAGCCGCTCTCCCTCATGGGCTCCCCTCCCGGGCTCCCCTCCCGAAAAACCGAACACGCGTCTATATTGTATAACCGATAAGAGTGTCTGGCCCAAACCCGAAAAGCGATTGACATGTTTACCGTTACCCTTAGCACCTGCGACTACCTATTGACAATACGTTTTCACTTTTCGGGGGGAACTTTTGGCTCTGGGAGTTGAGAGGTTGGGAAGCGCGAAGTTCACTCGGTCGAATCTCTCCGCGCACTGACGGCCACTGGGGCACTGCACTGGCATATGAACATGGCCGTGACGGAGGAGCTGGCGGCGGAGAGGCCTCCCCGTCGGCGAACAGCAAACAGAGGCGCTGTAAGTCAATGCCAATTGCTGAAAGCGTTCGGCGAACAAATAGCGATCGTGCATAATTACGGGAAATATTTATCGCTTAGATACGGCCAGCGAGCACGAACGTCTCCAGGGGCTAAGAAGTCGCCGGAATATATAGATATTCGCAGATAGTCGTGGCCCTTGGCGATGGGGTAAAGATCAAACGGCTGCCAATCGCTGATAAGCCCGGAACAAAGCGGCTTCCTGCTATATACTATGTTCTACCGAAGAGATAGGACATTTTAGCATTTTAAAGAACAGGGAGGAACAACTGGAGGCTGAGAGGTATCCTAACTAGGCATATAGGGTGATGTCTTACAACAAATTAAAGAAAAGTAAAACCTTAGGGAACAATAAAACCAGAAAGGCCCTTGGCTTCTACTATAAAATCGAAATGGTTTTCTATTTATAAGTGGGGAAATATCTTAAAAATGATATAGCTCCTATATAAGGAACGTAAGAGTACAAATATTCTCTTTGTATTATACCAAAACATTAAATAACAATATAATCTAAATTAACTTTAATTTACTAACACAAAGATCTGTGGAAAAATTGTACAACTTTGTTGAAATTAATGAATACAGATTGAATAATGTGTGGGTACAATTTCAGATGAAAAGTAGACATTTTAAAAGAAAAAGCTGCCGAATCGAAGAACGGGAATGAAGCAATTGAATTTATTGTGTAAAGTATATTACTAATTATCCAAGCTTTCGGGACTCTAATTTTATCAAAAATAGGTGGAAAAATCTGGTAGTATTTAAAACCTTGGTTTAATGATAAATAAATCCAGTAAATTAAAGGAGTACAGAATTTGAAAATGGTACTGAGGCAATATTCTAAACCATGGTGTAAAATGTATGACTCATTTTCCCCAGCTTTTGGAACTCTAATCTGATCGATTCTAACCGAACACAGCACTATCTTCTCCCAGTGTCTGTGCTTAAAATGGGCTCACCCGCTGTGCCTAAGCAGCCCCTGGGTTAAAGTATGGAAATGGATGCACTGCTTATGCGGATGGGGAGCCCATTGGGGGGCAAGGATGGGGCACTGTTGTGCTTGCGAGCGCTTATTTTTAGCACTTCGGAATTGGGAAATATTTGGGTAAACATTTCCTGGAACTGATGCGCACTTGGCTAATTGTTTGCTCTTGAGTCATTACTTTTTCGGGTGTAGGAAAGGGCGTGGAAGGGGTGAGGGGAGGTCAAAGGTCGTGGTGGCCCGAGCCGAAAAACACACGTGTATTCAAGAGCCGGGCGATAAGCAGGGTTTGGGGGGTTATGAAACCGGGCTATAAGAAGTGGGGTGATCAAAAGGTATAACATCTCCACATCCCAAGATAACCAGCAACTGAATCCGCCCTGTAAAACAGCTTTTTCCTTTTAACAATTAACGATCCTAGTAGCTCACATATTGTGCCCCCAACTTCTGGTTACATCAGCGGTGAAACTAGTGCCCTGCCCCGCCCACTGCCGCCCTTCAGAGCAGCCTAGCTTTGCACTGAGCACACACGCACTTACTTGCTAATATTAATGGTCCAGGGCGGGCGATATGTTTAAAACTAAACTAATCTCGAATAAAATTAAGCAACGAAACTGCGGCACCTCAGCCGGGCAGTGTTGGAGAGCGCCTGCCAGCGAACAGCTGTTCCCGAAGTCAGCTGTTTCGGCCGCGCGCTGTCCAGCACTAGCGCCATCACGTGAATCCCGTGGGCATTGTGAACTGTCACTTTTTCGCCAGCGCTTTTCTCACCACACAATTTCGTTCGCATTTGTGGGTGGCGGCGGTCGATTTGCGCTGATTTTTTGGCAGAGAAAAACGCAGCTCGCTGTTTTCACATAGCACAAAAAGCACACTTGTTCCGTTTGCAACCAACCAGAGTCGCAGAAAAGTAAGTGTCAATCGTTGAAAACCAGAATAAACGGCGGTTATCCACGTCGCCGTGAAAAGTGCAAAAGTTCTCCCCCCATTCCGTCGCCCAAAAAAAAAAAAACGATTACTACATCGCAGTAGGTCTGCTGACCCGGAGAAAAGTGCTCGCTGGCTTTGTAATTAAACGAGAATAGTGACAAAATGCGTTTTGGCAATGTGCCTAGGGCAAACGTTTTTTTCCCAGCATTGTGACCCTGAAAATGAGAGTTTGCTGCTCTTGGCTGGACTGCAGAGACCTGCTGGGCAGGCGGTAATAACTGGAATTAGCCAGGTGGCAGTGGGGCAAACGCAGGGGGCTGGTAGGGAAAATGTGCGAAAAGTGTTTTGGTTTTTCGTGTGTGCTGCGAGGAAAACCCGTGAGCAGCGGAAAATTATCGATCGAAAAGCTGTCATGTGACTGTCAACGAACAGCTGACACGGCGAGAGCAACTCACCACGGTGGGGAGGTGAAGAGAGCTTGTCACTCTCTCTCCCTCTCTCTCTCTCTCTCTCTTTTGGGTAAACAAAATAAGTTGAAAATTATTGTTTAAAAATTCAAATACTTTTCGGTTATTTTTCCCCCAAGCACGTACTTCGATGATTAATAGATCTTGTTGTGCGAAAACAAGCAAATACTCTTAGTTGCGCCGCACGAGGACTAATAAAAACGGGCGTTGCGTGCAACAAGGACCTTGGTGAAAACTGACCAGATATATTTTATATGCGATTTATAATATATAGTGTGGAAAGTCCGAGGCGAAAGTCAAACACGGGCAATAAGGCGGAAATTCAAATGGCCAAACAGCTGCTGGAATTCCAGCGCGTGCTTATCGGGTGTATGTGTGTGCAAGGTCCCGCGCCGCCCACTGCCACCCGAGCACCACCCACCAGCCACCCCCCGGCAGGCACATTATTATTAATTAATTTGGGCGCACACCCACTGCGACGAGGAGGATATGGTCAAAACTTTGTTTTCCTCCTTTTTGCGACTTTGCGCCTTTGTCCTTTTTTTATTGTTTTCTGTTTTTGTCGCTGCAATTTCCTGTATTGCCTTCGGACTACCCCAACTGGATGTGGCTGGGGATGTGGCATATAGATTGGCTCCTGGACCCCAGGCCCTCTCCATTAGCGCCAGCCGTCGGCCAGTCAGACTGTCTCCATTCGCCTGGCGACGCGATGGCTGGAGCCCTCCGCCCACCGCCCCTGGGTCCCCGCTTCCTTGGACTCGGGCCAATCCACGTCACCACTTCAACATGGCAGCATAACAGTCGGCTACTCCGCCTCCAGGTCCTCCGCTTCCTACCCAGCTATCTATACGTTTCCCCTTTCGCCCCGCAGCAATTGGACTTTCGCTGCTAAAAATAAACATACGCCTGTAGTGGTGCACTGAAAACTAAGCATGGGCACTTTCCCTGAGTGCATTTTGCAAGTCATCCTTCGTGAAACATCAAGCATATGATGGAAACTCACTAGGATAAGCCTACCGAACATGCGTTGTTAATTATCAAGGGACAACTTTTGCAATTAGATCAGGGGTATCTACAAACCTTTCCGAGCTCTAAACTTTCGTACGTATGACGTAGATAAATAGATAGTAATATTCAAATGTCAGTTTCATATCAATCCACATGTCAGGATACGTTAAGATATGTATGCTTTTATCAGTCTTTTGCTGGAATATTATTTTAGCTCTATTTGATAGAATATGTCGACTCAAGTCGATGGGGTACCATTTCTCATAAAGAGTTATGTTAGTTTTTTTTTGATAATATATATTTTTTAGTATAGTAATATAGTTGCTTATACAACCTATGAAATATTATATTAATATAAGCTATACCCAAAGCAAGTTCCAACAGATCTCTCAGTAGTTAGCTTGTGAAAATGACCGATCCGGTAGTTATGTCATTCATAACCTTCATTTTCGGTACCATTTTAGGCAGAAGTAGGGGAATATTTTCTCTTAGCGTGCTTCCATATCGCATACACCATTTCCTTGTTGTCTGTTGCCAGGATTGTTGCTGTTGTCCCTTCCGCCCCGTCCAACTAGTTGTCGTGGTGTTGCCGCTCTCGACGCTTCCTGGGCGAGGACAATGCACTGCCTTGACTTCTGCGGTGGGGACATGGGGCAGGATCTGGGAGAAAGGAGCTGGTCTGTTGTCACTCCTAGGGCTCGTGCTTTGTTGTCGTGTCTCTTTCTGTGAAGGCCATCATCGTGGTTATGTAATAACAGTGCCCGCCATAGGCCGAAATTGGGTAAAGTTAGATTTATATCTCGTGGCGTTTGCTGTGTGATTACTCATACGCCCCGTGGCAGGAGCAAACAGAGGAGTAGCGGCGCTAGGAGTCAGCGACACTTACCCAAATTGAGCACTCGTTTTGGTTTTGGCCATGGCGCCCTTTGCCTTCCGTGCGGCTTCGTCATCAGCCGCTTTCGGATACGGACTCGGAATCGGCTGACGACTCGGATCGCAGATACTTCGGCCTTTCGCCTTTCCGACCGCCGTGGCATCTGGTCGCTATGCCAGGGCTCATTTGGCAACGAACCTCCGACCAGGCAGCACGGCAGCATGTCGCAGAACCGGAGAAAGTAGGAAAAACAAACGGAGTAGAGGATTAAAAAACCACAAAAAACGACGGCAGCCGGGGAAAATGCCCAAAAACCTGGTGGAAAAGTTCCTGACCATTCTGTTGAGACGCAAGGAGTGCTAGGATCAAGTGTTTGTGTAAGCAAAGAGGATACTATATGTATACACTCATGTTTGTATCCCCGAAACATAGACAAACTGGCGCTGGACTGTCTGGCGCCAGAGTTTGGGGTCGTGGTGGCTCGGTTTGGCAGTCCTTTGTCTGGGGGAAAACTGCACTTTTCAGGGTTCGATCGCGCGTATTTAATTGCTTGATGGACAGTGTCAATTAAATTTTCATCGGGAGCAACTTTCGAATCGATAGAGGGCGAGTTACATAAGTTAGGAGGGGGTAATCGCTTAGCCAAGGTCACAGACAAATCGACTCCGACTCATCCCCACTCTCGTACTGTTTGTCACCCCCCAATCAATAGCCATCAAGATGATGTCCGAATACTGGATTATCTCGGCCCCTGGCGACAAGACCTGCCAGCAGACGTACGACACGATGAACAACCTGACCAGCAAGCAACACAACCTGTGCAATAACTACAAGTTCCATATACCAGACCTCAAGGTGAGTTCAGTTGATGCCAGCAGGGATCTCCAGAGTTCGCATCCCTACCGTTCTAATCCTTACGCTCACCCACAGGTCGGCACCCTGGACCAACTGGTGGGCCTCTCCGATGACCTGGGCAAGCTGGACACCTATGTGGAGCAGATCACCCGCAAGGTGGCCAACTACCTGGGCGAGGTGCTGGAGGATCAGCGGGACAAGCTGCACGAGAACCTGATGGCCAACAACAGTAAGTCGTCTGCCTGCCACCACTTAAGTTGTATTAGCCTAGCTTAGTCTAGCTTAGCTTAGTTCCGTTTAGTTTAGTTTAGTTAGTTTTAGTTGACGTGGTTAGGTGATGCCTGTCCCGAGTCACGAATCTATATCGTTTTGGTTCTTTAGTTATACTTCTAAGCAGTTCTTCTGACCGTAGACACTTTTGAATCGGAATGCTCAGATATATCGTACCATGTGTATTGCCACATCTATTGTTTACCCACAACTGTTCTGTACTAACTAACAAACCAGTGAGATATTCGAATCGCAGTCCCCTTTCTTCCCAGCCGCCGAGGGGCTGCTAGAACTCGGTTACTATGGAATGTTTTGATCTATCTATGTCTCCATCTGAGAGAGGCTCTACCTAACTAACACGAATCCCGTCTATTTCCATCACGATTTTATATATACCCCAACCGTAGTTCAAGATTATGCGAGAAAGAGATTTAAAAACTAATCGATTTTCAGCCGAAACCCCCAGGCCTTACATTTATTTCGTTCGATTTCCTAGGCCTCTTACGTTTATTCGTTCTCCAACTATATTTTCCCTTACACTCCTTGGTTAACTTACACTTTTAGTTTGATCTATTCTTTTGAGTTATCTCTTTTGATTTCGTTGAACTCATGCGCACAATCATCGCCACTGAAAAGAAGGATATTACGTAGGCCTCTAGTTCGAGTTGGTCTGAAAAAAATATTTATCTATTGCCATCCAACAACAATGGAATTAAAGTTTGCGGCCAACAAAAAAGCATATCAAACGAAAAGAGTTGAAAGAAAAGAAACTAGCCGAATGGGAATTTGCGTTGTTTATTTTGTGTTGCGTTTGTTGTACATTTTAATACGCACCGAGCTCTCTCACACGCTATATAAATCTAAAACTATACGATACTATACTACGCCAGCTGAGACACACACAGATACACACACACACCAGCGTATTTTTGGCCCCGTTCAAGGGCGCCCAAATCCCCGGTCAATTACTCCGTGCTCTCGGTCGAAGGTCGCCCCTCCCCACCTAAAGAATAATATATATATTATAACACCATGCCAAACAATACAGTACAGTGAACACTTTGTATATTTTACATGAATTGTTGTACGTTTCTTTTCGGTTTTCAAAATGATTCAGTTGGACAATTACTTGTGGTTTTCCCTCATTTGAAAGCCCATTAGTTTTTAAATCATTCACCGCAGTTAAGAGAAAACCATACAAAATATAGAACGATGAGAAGATACAAAGATACAAGGAGGACAGCTAATGTGTACAGATATAGAGCCATAAACTGCATATACAACTATCTATATATAACTACTTGACTTTGAACTTTTGCGCGAGTGTCGTTCCCTCATACCTAATTTTTATTTTGAGTTTACATGTACTATTATTTGTATAAATAACTATGTAAGTGCGTGCGTGTACAAGTTGGCCAACTTTTGTACTGTACATATATGTATGTGTAATCTATATAGTAACTGTTGTGTGTGTGCCTGGCTGCAGTGTGTGTGCGTGTGTATCTGTGTTGTCTCATTTGCTCACCTGCCTTGAATCGCTTGGAAAACCGCTTACTTTCTACCATTTCCCCCGAACACCCACCCAAGCACACTCGCAGAGATCTGAAAGATGCACTTCAAAGGAGCTTTTTCCTTGGAGATAGTTGGATAGTGTGTTTGGGTGGGCGGCCGGGCTGCATAAGTCGTGTGTCTGTGTGTGCGCTCCTGTATTCATATCCATCGCATTTCGCTAATTGGGAGATGGGAGATACTTGCAATTAGAGCTAATTGGTAACGTGTGGAAAGCACGAGGCAGCAACAACAACGACAACGAAACGCTTTTACACTGCAAACAACAAATACCAGAGTACCAAAATGAAAGCACAAAATGAGACGCAAACATCTATCAGCCATTGGGATCACTGAGTTCCCCGATTACATTTTTTGTTCCACTGTTGTTCCATGGGATGCCCTTCAGTTCCGATTCGTTTCGCACACACAAAACCCGTAAAAACTAAGCCCAAACCAAACCGCACACATGAGTTTCAAATTATTTACATTTTTCTCTCTCATATGATTTTCCTTATTTATTTTTAACGATATTTACAAATCGATAAGTATAATTTTGGTTTCGCCTTTGGTTCCTGATGATGATAGCGATGATGATCCAGAAAGAGTACGGTTTTAGAGTTAGGCAATCGTGAGGTCTAGCCCCTAAATGTATGCTATATAGTTTTACTTTTAATTTATTTCGACCGTCCCGCCCGGAAATCGAGCCGAAATCGAAAAGGGAAGGGAGCTCCTAGCTAAGACTAAGTCTGCAACCGAATCTAAATGCCTTGTGTTGTATTGTCTGTATCGGTAACTGAATCGCCACCACCACCACCGCCAAAAAAAAACACACGAAACTCCATCTCAAACCGAAACCCGATTGCCATCCGAATGAAATGCCATCCTGAAACGCCTTCGATCTCGAATGAAACGAACCAAATCGAACCCCGAACGAATCTCGCGCGGATGCAGGTCCTGGGCCACCCGACGACAGCATGCCGTGTCGCCACCACCAGCGCATCAAGCATCTCAGCCTGCGACACCAGCGAAAACACCAGCACACGCACCACCAAAACAAACCCCAACACTACCATCACCACCACCATCACCACCAGCTGCCGCAGGATCTCAAGGGTAAATCCGCAGTCACCTGTTCTCCCGCCACAACTTCTCCTGCTCCTGCGCATCCCAATCTTCCTGCTGCCCCAGCGCCCGCGCCTGCCTGTGCCTGTGCCGACGCCCTAGCCCCGGGATCCATATCCGGCGGCAGCCTCACTAACCTGTCGACGGGCCACGGGGCGGAAACGGAGCCGGAGTTCGATGCCTGCCCGTGCGACGAGTGCTTCGCTTGTGCCCCGCCCAGCACGAGTGCCACGGCCAGTACGCTCCTGGCGGATGAGTGCTACTCGCAGACCGCCTCCTCCATGCTGAGTGCCACCAGGTGTGCGTTGTCCACGGTGGCGGCCATTGCCACTGGGAGCGGATTGGGCAGTGGTCCGAGCACCAGTGCGGCGGCCGCGGCAGCCGCCTCCTCCTCCATCGCTGGTGGAGGAGGTGCGGGTCCCGCCTCCTGCTCGACGCTCTGCTCCTCGGCATACTTTTCCACGTCGGCGCCCACGACCAGCAGCTCGGTGCACAGCAGCATGTCCCGCTCTAACAGCAAGCGGCTGAATAACAACACTTGCAGCATCAACAATAACAAGCTCAGCTTCCGCAGCGGCAGCCATGTGAGCCAGTTGCACCTGGCCACCCAGCATCCGCAGCAGCTGCATCAGTCGCACGCGCATCCTCCTCCTCCAGTGCATGCCAATCCGCTGCAGTCGCCCACGCAAAAGTCCATGTCGGAGGACGAGGAGGGCGACGCGGCCAATGCCCCCGAAGATGGGGAGACGGACGAGGACCCCAAGAGTCCGCACAGTGTGCAGTCCGATCTGTCGGACACCTTCGACTGGTGGTTCAATAAGCCCAAGCGTAACTCTAAGAAGAGCAGGTATCTTATCACCGCATTACCTACTTGTAGAACGTTGCCAAATCGCCAGCACCCCAGACAAAAAAAACCAAACCAAAAACAGATCAAAAAGAATATATATATATATAAACCAGTCACCCGCTGTCATCCCGCTAAAGCTAATAAGCCAAAAGAACACCACCACACCAACCAAAACCCGTAAACCCGAAAACCAAAACCAAACCACACTACCTACACACGCTGTAAAAACACAAGATACAACACCACACTGAAACAATGGCGCACCCGCTTTGCCTGCCCTCATCCAAAAACCAAAAACCAAAAAAACACTCTACACCAGCAATATGAAACCCAGAAAATCCATAAATGTTTGAGTTGATTAAGAACCGAGAACCGAGTCAGATGCAATAATAATGTATTTCTTTTTTAAATCACTCCCCATCGACCATCGCACATTGCCCACTCGACCACACGTTCGCAAATCACCCAACCACCCACATGCGTCATGCCGCCACACGAACAGTGCACAACAGCCAAACGAGACACCACAACAACAGACGCAACAGCAACAGCAACAGCAACCACTAAACGCACAGCAACAGACACAACATCAACAGCAGAACCAACACCAACACCAAAACCAAAATCAATTCCAAAACCAACACCTATCCAAAGCAATGACATTTTGGCATCAAGCATCGACCACACCGCGCTCTAGTTATCGCTCTTTCTTCAATTCTCTTGCCGATCAAATTTATAGCAAACGTTCTACACCGAGTCAATTAAATATAAACAATGGATTTAATTTAACACCAACACATAGATCGTCTCCAGTGAGTAGTTGTTGTGGCAGTAGTAGCCAGGGGCGATCCAGTCCGGACACGGATCCCGCCGAGCCGCCCGAGTTTCCGCTGAGTCCAGGTTAGCATGCCCGGATTGGGGCCCGCTCTGGTCCAATCCAATCCAATCTATCCTTTGCAGATCTCTTGATCGACGTTGACATATACCTACTATAAGTGTACATGTTGATGTTGCCGTTGCTCTCCCGTTTCCGTTTCCCTAAGTTTCCTTTCGTTTGCCTTACTTTCTACGATTCTGATTATGATTCTTATGTTTCTGATTCTGATTTACCATTATTGTTTCTTGAGCAACTTGATGTTTCCCGATAAGAAAAAAGTATCACACACCCCACTGTATCTCAACCACTCTCCACTTTCTTTGATCTTTCGCCCACCCGCGGCAGTAAGTTGCAAATGCAGAGGCGCTCCTATGTGTTCTATCTTTTGTTGACTACACATATCTGTTTGATATATACTTTGCCCAGTGACCGTACCGAAGTTCTTCCTTCTTTCGCCACTTTTGATTTGCCTTTCACTCCTTTCTCTGTGGTACCTGCAAACGCCCTTGGTTTGCGCTTTCGTTTTTGCTTTCTCGCGATTTGACTTTGAATATTTGACCATATAAATACACGGATCTGTTGATTATTTGTACCAGTGTAAAAGCGATTATGTTGTTCTTTCAGTGTACGCTCACCACAAATCACCAAATGTTGTTCTGCGCTCCACCATCATTACAGCCCACGATCAGCGCCGATTCCCATTAAGCTATACTCAGCTATGTCACTCAAAAACCAAAAAAATAGAATCACCAACAAACAAACTAATCTAAAAACTGCAGCTTTGCCCAGCGCCAATTGTTGATCAATCTCTGAGTTACTGTTCGCTTGTTCGCATTTTTTAATTTATCCTTTGAGTGTCTATCTATGTATACTTATATATCACACAGCATAATGTTTTCAAAGTCCAGCTAACGTGTTGTGCCGTGTGACACGAAAGGTATTTCCAATTGCGACTAATATGCGTAGTCCCAACACCCCGTAATCCCCTGTAAATGCATCCAAAATTGCTCGTTTATCGATGTTCCTTTTTAGTATTAACCCGTATACCCCCTAAGTGTGCGTGTGAGTGTCTGAGTAAACTAATTACCATGTTATGTGCGTCCAATCTGATCAACTAACCAGCATTTTTCAGTTCCCTTATTTTTCTTACTTATATAACCTTATTTTATGAGTAGCTTTCGAGCCTAGTTTCCTTCAAACTAATTCTACACAACTTATAGATCAATTACTATGTATTTTTTCAATTTCGTTTTGTACTTAAACATTAATTGAACAACCCGTTTGTTCTGCTAGCCAACTAAGTGAAATTTTGATTTTGTAATAATGGGATCTAACTAACACTGATTTTCTGTCCACATAAAAATAGCCGAACTGCCGCAGTACTTGACCCGCTTCCAGTGGGACATGGCCAAGTACCCGATCAAGCAGTCGCTGCGCAACATCGCCGACATTATCTCCAAGCAGATCGGCCAGATCGACGGCGATCTGAAGACCAAGTCCCAGGCCTACAACAACCTCAAGGGAAATCTGCAGAACCTGGAAAAGAAGAAGACGTGAGTGGTTATGGGTAGATCATGATAAGAGATATATTAAAAATTACAGAATAATATCATATATCATACCACGTCATTATCATATCATCTATTATATCATTATTATTTCGGATAAATTCAGATGTTGGATTACTTAATTTGTGATGATTTGTATAAAAAGATTGAGATAATAAGGAAAAGGAAATCTACTTTTGAATTTGTAGGACAATTTTATATTCGTTTTTCAAATATACTTTGTCAAAGTTCCTTTGTATGGTTCACGTAGCACGACCCTCTTTTAAAAATCTTGAAATATAATAATTATTAGGTCGTGCTATGTTGATCAACAAAGGTATATGATATGATAACGATATGATCTATCATTTCGATAATCTAATTCGATAATTCTTTCATGCTTAGTTATTATGTAAATGTGCTTTGTTATTATGTAAAATAATTATATATATTTTTTTTTATCGCCTTACAGTGGCAGCTTGCTGACCAGGAATCTGGCTGACTTGGTCAAGAAGGAGCACTTCATCCTGGATTCGGAATACCTGACCACCCTGCTGGTCATTGTACCCAAGTGAGTTTTAGATTATATTGTTTTACACATCAAAGATATTAAAGATCCATTTTTCCTTAGGGTCATGGCCAACGACTGGCTGACCAACTACGAGAAGATCACCGACATGATCGTGCCCCGCTCGTCGCAGCTCATCCAGGAGGACAGCGACTACTGCCTCTTCAACGTGACGCTCTTCAAGAAGGTGGCCGAGGAGTTCAAGCTCCATGCCCGCGAGCGCAAGTTCATTGTGCGCGACTTTGTCTACAACGAGGAGGAGCTGGCCGCCGGCAAGAACGAGATGACCAAGCTGATGACGGACAAGAAGAAGCAGTTTGTGCGTACCACGAAATTAATTTAACCCTAGGGAATGATTTTCTAAACTCGAAACCTTTGCAGGGTCCCCTGGTGCGCTGGCTGAAGGTTAACTTCAGCGAGGCCTTCTGCGCCCTGATCCACGTGAAGGCGCTGCGCGTGTTTGTGGAATCCGTGCTGAGGTATATATCGAGATACAATCCCATTACCACTATTATTACAATAACTTTGTGTATTCGCAGATACGGCCTGCCCGTCAACTTCCAGGCCATCCTGATCGAGCCCAACAAGAAGAGCGTGAAGCGCCTGCGCGATGTGCTCAACCAGCTGTACGGTCACCTGGATGGTGCCTCCGCCGGCGGTGCTGTCAGCAGTGCTGATGTGGGTTCTTTCTTATCAACTGTTAAGCCTCATATAACTAATGTTTTATTTCTTTCACCCCACAGAACGTGGACATCCCCGGCCTGGGCTTCGGCCAGTCTGAGTACTTCCCCTACGTGTTCTACAAGGTCAACATCGACATGGTGGAGCAGGCCAAGGTCTAAGATCGCCCGCCGTCCCCAGCATTGCATACATCCAGCCACACAAAATACACTTTAATACAACCAACAAAACCAAGTTAAAATCAGCTGAACCATTCGCAGACATCTAATGAAACAAAATTAATAGATTACTTTAAATAATTTTAGTCATTGTTATCTAATTATTGTTGTTATTTGTGTTGCGCGTTGCCGAATATCTGTTTCAAATCAACTTCCGGTTCGAGAAATCGAGACACGCGCCAACCAACCGATAAAAAAGGGACCGCTTACAGTCATCCCTGATCTTGTAGAACTTCCCGATTGTTCTTTGTCCCCCTCTTCAGTTCGCTAAACAGTATTTTATGTTCTTTCTTATGCCCTTCTATGATTATGATATGATGAATGAACCGAGCGCTTAACCCGTAGGGAAATTTACACGCATTGTCGCTGAAGGCCCGGCTCTAATTCTCCCTTTTCGTTTGTTTTTGGTAGCTAAACAATAAACATTTGAGTTACACTTTGTTTTTACAAACATTTCGTCTCGTTTCGTGCTTGTCTTGTGCTCCACTTGGTATCTGTGTGTCCGTGACTAACAGCCAACATACAAAAAACATGCCCAAAATAAATGTAAGCCCAAAAATGGTGTCGCAAATTGCATAACAACTAACAAATTTCCGATGCAATGGTACGTTTGCAGTAAAGACAAACTATTAACTAAGCGGAAGTATTGTATCTTTAAATGTTGCCTAGATATCAAAAGTCTATAAGCTACAAATCTGCGCGCTGTTTACCAACTACTAATCGCTGAGGAGAGCCGCTCGAGCATTTCGTGGTTCTGTCCGTCTTGTTTAACCCCGCGTGTGCGTTAACCCACTACAAAAACCAGCAGGGTCCTTACCACATGAGATATGAACAATAATATTCTATTCTTATGCAAAGTTTTTCAGTTCAGTTTTTCCTATTGCTAATTCGAGAATTGTGTACCGAGTTAAGCGAAACGTGAGAGAGATACAGTATCTATATATAAATATTTTAAAGTTATGCATACTATGTGTAAAAAAGAAACGAAAGAAACCATGTAAATGTCATTGCGTTATATAAGGTGCAATTAAGCCATCCTTGTAAATAATTATAAAGAAAGAAAGACATTCCCTACTTTGTTTTGTTGTCAATTGATTTTGGACTGGAGCCGAGTCCAGTTCTCATTTATTCAATACTTTTGTCCTACAGCTAGGGGAAAAAACGTTTTTTGACTTTCACAGATTAGATTTACTCAAAAGAAAGTAATTCCTATAAAGGAAAAACATTGAAAAGTCGTGTTAAATATGATTTAATTATAATAGTTTTTAACAATTTAGATCGAATTCTGTGAAAGTGAAAAAAGACGTTTGCTTTGAATAATTATCTTTATGTGCTAGATCTCCTGTTTGGGCTTGTTTTGCGAGGAGGCGTTGCGCGATATCTTCAGGATATTGGGGGGCTTGGGCTGGTTCTTGTCCGCCTCGTATTGGGCGCGGTGCAATCGCTGGCGATGCTTGTACATGTTGGCGCTGCAGAAGAATGTCATCGGGCAATTCGGACAGGTGTAAAGAACCTCGCCGGTGTGGGTGGATGTGTGTTCCTGCAGGGATTTTACAAGAGTGATCAAACAAGGCCTTCAGAGGGCATCTTGAACTCACCTTCAGCTCCTGCGGCCGTTTGAAGGCCTTCTCGCACATGGTGCACTTGAACTTGCGCTCGCACTCGTGATTGTGGTAGATATGACGCCGGAGAGCCCTGGCATTTGGAGACACCTTGGCGCAGATGTGGCAACGGTGCTCTCCCGCACTCTCCACATGGATGCTCTTCATGTGCTGCTTCAGACCGGTCATTCCCTTCAGCCAGGCGCCACAAATCTGGCACTGCTTCAGCTCCGGCTCCGGACGCGGCTTGTCCGAATGCATCAGCTCCTGGTGCTTCTTTAGGATGATCTTGGTGCGCATCTGCTTGCCGCACTTGTCGCAGATGATGGTGCTCTCTGGGTCGTGCATGGAGCTCATGTGGTTCTTCAGCTTGCGCTCGGTAAGGAATCTGTTGGAGAATGTTATATTAAAATTAAACTAGGAGTGAAAGGTGGAGAAAGACTAAACCCACTTCTTATTGCACTCGGTACAGGTGAACTTGAATTCCGACTTGGGCACATGCTTGTTCAGCTTGTGGTAGTCGATGGCCGTCTTGCTGAGGAAGGTCTTCGAGCACAGGTCGCAGCTGAAGGTCAGTTTGATGGCTGGATCCATGTGCACCTGCTGGTGAGACTCCAGGTGCCTTGAATTCTGGAATGACTTCTCGCACACGCTGCACTTAAAGTGGTCAGGATTCCAATGGACGAGCACATGCTCGGCCAGCACTTTGCGCTGCGTGAACTTGCGGCCGCAGCACATCATGTAGCCGGGATCCACCTGGTGGGTCAGTCGGTGGTGGCGCTGCATCTCGGTGAAGTTGTGCACCAGCAGATTGCAGATGGCACACGGCAGCACGTTGGTGAAGAACTTGGCGATGATGACGTCGTACTCCTCCTGCTGTTTCTTGCGCTGCTCCAGCAGCTCGCGCGACATGCGCACCTTCGGCTCTGCCGGTTTCGTCCGCTTCTTGTACTTCTTGGGGCGTACCACCGTTCGCTTGGGCAGCACGGCAAACTCCTGCTTTTCGGGATTGTCTAGTTCGAAGTCAGAGTCGGAGGCATCACTGCCTCCGTAGTTGTCCTCGGAGGAGTCGTCGCTGTGCAACAGGCCTGAGAAATCGGGGTCCGTGGACTCCTCCAAGAACTCGTCGAGCTCCTCTGCCTTAAGGTCAAGTTTGATGTCTTCCGTAGGTTTCTGGGCAGGGGCGATTGCTGTGTCTGCTTTCCGGGGACGACCTCGTCTCTTTTTGGGCGGCGCCGGCTCTGCAGTTTCTTCTACGTCATCCTCATCCTTATCCTTGTCCCCAGCAGCTCCTTCCTCTGCCTTAAGACGCTTCCTTAAGCGCCTGGCTGTACCTTCCACTGGATCCTGAGATTCTTGCGTGTTGGCGGTGCTCTCCAGGATCTCGATGCGGGGTAGGTGGTCCAGCTCGTGTTCTTCTATCTTGACCTCCGGGTAAAAGAAATTTCGCCCATCAAGGGGTTCCGGTGGCTCCTGCAACCGCTCCTCCTCCAGAGTTGGCAGCTTCAGAGTTTCCGGAAAGGAGGAAGTAGCTTGTGTGAGGGGGTCATCCTCCATGAGCAGCACTTTGGTCTCCTGCAAGGAATGCTGCGCTGCACTCACGAACTCGTGCAATGTGTGAAAGTCGGAGACGGTTTTCCAGCAGCGCCCGCAAATCCTGTCGTGGCTCTCCTTGCTGATCTGGAAGGGAAAGTGCTGGTTGACGATCCTGGCCACCTCCAGTTGGACCGCCCGCGCGGACTGCACGTCGATGTAGTCCCCCATCATGGCCGGATACTCGCACATGCAGAGTAAGCAGCACGAAGAGGAATCTGTTGCAAATAGTTGAGTGCAATGTTAACAATTTAGCATCACCATGTTGGGCAGGAACCGCTTTCTATTCCAGATCCCTTCAGCGCCGCAAGCTTACCCATTGCGATTTGTAGCCTTTGTTATTGAAAGTTCAAAGCCATCTAAAGATTTTCTTGTAAAATGCAGTTCTTTATTTACTAATTTGTTTAAAACCGAAGTGCACTCAAAGCCCCCAGCTGTTTTTTCAGTTCACAATAGCAGTGCAAGCTGCGGGCCTTTTGCAACACTGCCGATAACGATAGGGGTTATCGTTGCCTGCAGCTGCCGAAGCGCTGGTCACTCTAAAGGTGGTTAAAAAAGTTATTGTTATTATTTACAATTTTTGAGCCAAATTAAGCTGCATTCGCAGTGGAACTGAGTTCTTTCAACAAAAAAGATCCAGAGAAACACTCCTGTGCCGAAAAGTCACAAAAGCAAGTGGGGAAATATAGATAACTGATGACCATCGCATAATACCATTTGTTTACGTTTTCACTTTCTTATTTTCAGAAGTTCCTAACATGTCGGGTTCAGAAAATGTTTTGGTGAGACTATAGTACACACTCAATCCATATAAACACTAAACTTACACTCCTTCCCAGAGCAAGGAAACCTGCGATGGCAATCCCTTCTCCGTGGAGCTCAAGGAATCCATCTGGTACACCACCGGGGAGCTGGTGGAGATGTTGGAGTGTCCAGGATGTGGAATATCAATGGTGTCGTTCAAAAACCGCTTGTCCCACGTCAAGAAGTGCTTCAGCATCAAGCGAAGGGGTCCTTTGTACAGGATTTACGGGTATGCCGAGTGTAAATGCGGCTTACTCATAGCAGACACGCTCAAGGCTCAGAAACTGCATTGTTGTTCGGTAATTAAGCTCAGAACTATGGTCCTTCAAGCACTAAGATGTATCTGTTTACACAGGGTAAAGTTCGCCCCTGGAAGCCACCTAAAACTGCGCCATCCATCCCTCCGAAAAGTACTGCGGATAATTCACCTACACCTCCTACACAATTTATACTCAAAAGCGAACCTGTCAAGCCCACCGGAAAAACATGGATTCGCAACTTTATCAGCCCCATTAAGCAAAATAATGTATCGTCCGTAGACGTTTCCTATTCCAACAAGCCAACGTCGAGACCACGTGTTCGTAATTTTGACAGATCCCGAAAGCAGGCTCCCAAAGAAGTGTGTGTTTACTCCATAATTAAGAGGAATGGTGTCATCTCAGTTGCGGGAAGATCCATCTTGCGACAGCGAGGGAGCAACGAAAATCCTATCATTATTAAGAAGCGAATACTGCGACTGCCCGTAATCAACCAAAACGCAATGGCGTGACAAAATATATCATAAATATTAGTAAACTTAACAGTAAGTCATATTCTCATGGAAAGTACATTAAGTTTACGTTTTTGCTTAAGAACTTCTGCTTAGTTACATATCGGTTCGTTGTGAATTTTGTAACTTAAGGGAAAATGCAGTGCACTTTCTATTTTAAGAAGTTTTTTATTTTTACTTTACCAGTAATAATATATGTATGTGTTACATTTTTCTTTTATTTTCCTTAGTACTTTAACTTATAGGTTATACTAAGTTGCCAAATCAAAGTTGCATTGATTAAATAGAACTAACTCGTGTTAGATGTATTATAATTTTATAAATGAATTAAAATAAAAATAAGCTAAGGAAACGGATTCGAAAATATAAACGCCTAGATGTTTTATTGGTGGCATCACTTTATATTTTTATATGTTTTACATTGCCATTATTCAATTTTTATTGATGATAAGGATGGTTTTCCTAAAACTATTAATAGGGGAAGATTTTTTTATTTTTAAATTAAGCGGTTCCGTAGTTTAAGGCTAGTTTTTCGGTTAGGTTCCATCGCTTTTTACCACCTGGTCACACTTCTGCGCGAGCCAAAGCAAAATAATCCACGTAAAAAGGTTGATATCCCGGCGTTTATTTATAAATTATCCGATGTCAGCCGCCAGGAGCCAGGAATACGACTGCACCACGAAGTGCAGACTCCGCCAGCATGGAAACACCATCACCGCCGCGCTGACGAAGCGCTCCATTGACCACCAGAAGCTGGCGGCTTTTATTTTCAAGACGTGCGGAAATTTCGCCAATATTCTAGACGACCTGGTGGGTGGTGAAATAGGAATACCCCTAGAAGCTCCTATATATATCTCCCAATGATAGGGCCGATCGGCGGTGCACATGTCCGCCTCCACGGCGCGCTACGAGATTCTGGAGTGGCTGCTCAACCATGGAGCATACATCAATGGTCAGGACTACGAGTCGGGAAGTAGTCCACTGCACAGAGCCCTCTACTACGGCTCCATAGACTGTGCCGTCCTGCTGCTTCGCTACGGGGCCAGCTTGGATCTCCTGGACGAGGACACCAGGTGTCCCCTGCAGGCCATCTGCCGGAAGTGCGATGATGAAGAGTTCGCCACGGATTCCCAGTGAGTGAAGGCCAGGAAGCTGATGATTTCCATTGTACCTTACCTCTTATATATCTAGGAACGATGTCCTGGTCTGGGGCTCCAACAAGAACTACAACCTGGGCATTGGCAACGAGCAGAACACCAATGCCCCGCAGGCAGTGGACTTCTTCCGCAAGTCCAACCTGTTTCTGGAGCAGGTGGCCCTGGGCGCCTACCACAGTCTGTTCTGCGACAAGAAGGGTCACCTGTACGCGGTGGGTCATGGCAAAGGCGGTCGCCTGGGCATCGGAATGGAGAACAGCCTGCCTGCCCCCAAGAGGGTGAAGGTCTCCTCAAAACTGGGTGACGACTCCATACGGCACATCAGTGTGTCCCGCCAGCACTCGCTGGTGCTCACGCAGCGCTCGCTGGTTTTCGCCTGCGGCCTGAATACAGACCATCAGCTGGGCGTGCGTGATGCCGGCGAGCACCTCACCCAGTTCAAGGAAGTGGTCGCCTTGCGTGACAAAGGTGCCAGCGATCTGGTGCGCGTGATCGCCTGCGATCAGCACTCGATAGCCTACGGCAGCAGGTGTGTCTACGTGTGGGGGGCCAATCAGGGCCAGTTTGGCATTAGTGCCAACACGCCGAGCATTATGGTGCCCACACTGGTGAGTTATTGCCATGTATTTTGGCAGCCTCTAATGGACTTTCCTGCAGATAAAGCTGCCTGCCAGGACTACCATCCGCTTTGTGGAGGCCAACAATGCAGCCACAGTAATTTACAGCGAGGAGAAGATGATTACTCTGTATTATGCAGACAAAACTAGATATATTAAGACGCCCAAGTGAGTTTGCTTTCTTATAATGGCGTTTTATGTTACAATGTGAAACCCAACCAGCTACGAAGATCTCAAGAGCATATCGGTGATGGGTGGCAACCTTAAGAACTCCACCAAAGGCTCGGCGGCGGCTCTGAAGCTTTTGATGCTGACTGAGACGAATGTGGTGTACTTATGGTACGAGAATACTCAACAGTTTTACAGGTAAGAAACTCAAGAGAGTTAAACACTCCTTAATATTTATGTCCTCCCTTTGCAGATGTAATTTTTCACCTATCCGCCTGCCTCAAATCAAGAAAATCCTGTACAAGTGCAATCAAGTGATGGTGCTCTCCGGGGATGGCTGCGTTTATCGGGGGAAGTGCAATCAGATCGCCCTGCCGGCGTCAGGGCTGCAGGAAAAGTCCCGGGCCAATCTGGACATCTGGCAGGACAACGATCAGAACAAAACGGAAATCTCCCGGGAGCATGTGATCCGCATCGAACTGCAGCGAGTGCCGAACATCGACCGCGCCAACGACATTTTCTGCGATGAAGGCTTCTCCTCCTTTGCAGTTCTACAGGAGTCGCACACCAAGTACTTCCGAAAGCCCGCACTGCCACGCAGGGAGCACAGCTTCAAGAGGCTACTCCACGAGACCAGCGACTGTGATGCTGTCCACGATGTAGTGTTCCATGTGGATGGCGAGAAGTTCGCAGCCCACAAGTTCATCATTTACAGTCGAGCGCCAGGCCTTAGGGAGCTCATACGGTGTTATCTGGACAAGGACATCTATCTCAATTTGGAGCATTTAACGGGGAAAATGTTTGAATTGATTTTAAAGTACATCTACACTAGTTACTGGCCAACAGAGGATGGTAAACTGAGATTATAATCGAGCAAGTTCCTATTGATAACTGAAATATCTTATTTAGATATCGACTGCATCCAGCAAAGTCTGGGGCCCGCGAACCCTCAACAGCGCACGCGCACCTGTGAGATGTTCCTTCCACATCTGGAAAAGTTTCAACTAGTCGAACTGGTCAAGTACGTGCAGAGCTACGTGCGTGACCACCAATTCCCAATGGTCAATATCCGTCAGCGGTTTAATCGCTTATATCGTTCTGATTATCCGGAGCTTTACGATGTGAGGATTGTGTGCGAGGACGGAAAGATACTAGAGGCTCATAAGTGCATGTTGGTGGCACGTTTGGAGTATTTCGAGATGATGTTTATGCACTCCTGGGCGGAACGCTCTTCTGTCACCATGGAGGGTGTTCCCGCGGAGTACATGGAGCCGGTTCTAGACTACCTATACAGCCTGGAAACAGAGGGCTTCTGCAAGCAGGGCTACCTGGAGACTTTCCTCTACAACATGATCACCATATGCGACCAGTACTTTATTGAGTCTCTACAGAACGTGTGCGAGTCTCTCATCCTGGACAAAATTAGCATACGAAAGTGCGGCGAGATGCTGGAGTTTGCCGCCATGTACAACTGCAAACTGCTGCAGAAGGGCTGCATGGATTTCATTTGCCAAAATCTGGCAAGAGTGCTTTGCTATCGCAGTATTGAGCAGTGCGATGGAGAGACCCTGAGATGCCTAAACGAGCACTACCGAACGATGTTTAAAAGGGTGTTTGACTATCGGCAAATAACCCCATTCTCAGAGGCTATAGAAGATGAGCTATTGCTCAGCTTCGTTGACGGTTGTGAGGTGGATCTGGACTACAGAATGGATGCGGTTTGTGTTTCCATATCAATCTTTGAATTCGGTCTAATTTGATTTCGTTTTTTTAGGAATCCAAGCTCAAGCAGGCCGCCAAGCATAAGCAAAGGGATTTGCGCAAGCAGGGAGCACGTCACCAGTATGAACAGCAAGCCATATCCAGTATGATGAGATCGCTAAGCGTTAGTGAATCGGCTCCGGGATCAGAGGTGCCGACATCACCCCAGGACAGCGCTCGCAATGAGGCTAAAAACTGGTCGCGAGTGGTGGACAAGAAGGATCAAAAGCGGAAACAGGCTGAAACTGCTTTTAAAGTAAACAACACACTTAAGCAGGAAGAGCCACCTGCTCCTGAACTGATTCCCATTGAAAGGAAGTCCCTGAAGGAGCAAACGCCTCCGCCATCCTCCTCTGAAACGGAATCCACCACGCCGTTGAGCAAGAGCTACAACCTTGACTTTAGCTCCTTGACGCCCCAGTCGCAGAAACTGTCGCAAAAGCAGCGGAAGCGTCTTTCCTCCGAATCGAAGAGTTGGCGGGCCAATAACCCACCCCTGGTGGAGCAAGCCACCACTCCAGTGGCTGTGCCCAATGCCTGGGGGGTAACTGCCACTCCGTCGGGCTCGTTCAATGACTCGTTCACATCTCCGACCACTGGAAGCAGTTCGGATCCAACTTCGTTTGCCAATATGATGAGAGGGCAGGCCGCCTCCTCCACCACACCCGCGGAGCACGGGCAGAGCTTCTCGCGCATCCTGGCGGATGAGAGGAGACAGAGGGAATCCTACGAGCGGATGAGAAACAAATCATTGGTTCACACGCAGATCGAGGAGACTGCCATTGCCGAGCTGAGGGAGTTCTACAACGTGGACAACATCGATGACGAGACTATAACCATAGCCCGCATGTCCAGGCCCAGTGACATCAATTTCAGCACCTGGCTGAGGCAGTAATGCGGAACAGGTAGCTTAGTGCAGTGTTTGTCTTGTAGATTTTGTTTTTATTTGAGTGTCCGAATTGTGAGGGACTTTGAAGCGTTCTACTGCGACCGGGGCATCAAATGTAGAACTCGGAGCCGCCTGCAAAGAAGCTCACGATGTACTCGCTCTGAACCAGATGCAATCGGGAATTGGACGGCACATTGGGTAACAAACTTTATTGCATGAGCACATAGATTATACAGATAGATATAGATATTTACAAGCTGGGGGACACACTCAACAATGAGGCAACAAGACAGGAGACGAATAAATAGCCATCTAAGCTAAGCTAAACCGAACCGGACCCGAAATAAACCCGTTGCTTATGCAAATGAGAACACGATGAACGAGGGGGGGCTTGACACAGAGTGAGATGGAGCAGATGGAACTGGACGGGAGATGGACGGAGGCGAGCGATGTGACTTGTTTAAAAGCACTCCTTACGAAAGGCGAATCCGTACTGGTCGCATTTGTATCTGAGCGTTTTGGCCAACTGTGGTGGGCCGCAATAGAAGACGGTGACCTTGCCCTTCTGCTGGGCCTGCAGCTGCTTAAAGACCTTATCCCAGTTGGGTCTGCCGGCATTGGTGCGGGTCTTCAGGCCAGTGATCAGATCCCGCTTGCCCTGGTAAGGATAAGTAGTTAGGAATGGAGTAGTTCATGGTCTATTTTCTGGACTCACTTTCTCGTGCAGCAAATCCAATGCCAGTTGTAGCCCCACTGCCTTCATGTCGGTTCTTTGCAGGGCACTCGTTATGTACATGTGCATGTCCAGGAAGCTGAGGAGAAACCATTGGCTTACTTCTCTCAACAGACACTTTTAGCTGAACTCACCGCTCCATGGCTCCGCCCAGCTCAGCCTGCTCGATTTCCAGTTGGGACAGCAGATTGACGAACCACTCGAAGGACCTTTGATCCCTGTTTATCCAAAAGAAGTCCACCTTGCGCAGGTTCATCACAGACTTGGGTATCTCACTGGCCCACTCGAACTGGCACCTCGGGCAGCTGTGCCTGGCCTTCCAGTATCGATGCATAATGGACTGTCCAGGGGATCGAGTTATAAAATTGGATCAAGGATTATATAAAGCTGATATACCTGCAGGATGGAGGCAAATGGAGTGACTCCAATGCCTGTGCCTATAAGCACAGCATGCTGAGCCCCAAAGATGTGACTGGAGGGCGCTCCATACGGACCGTCAATGAAGATCTAGGAGGAGGAACACAATATTAGCATTAGGTTTAGGTTAGTGGGTTAGCCCTTGGTTGGCCTTTGGTATGTGTGTTGGTGTAACCCGCACCTCCATGACTCCCGCATCGAGTGTGACTTTGCCACCGCTGTTAGTTGTGGAGCTACCAGTTGATCCGCCACCGCCTCCGCCTGATCGGTTATTTATGGAGGTGGACAGGGAGCGCAGGAAAGTGGGACGCCGCAGAATGGACTTTCTGCTGCCGGATCCCGTTTGTGTTTGGTCCTTTGGTTCGAATTAATTTGGTTCGCAATTAGTGGCTTGGATGAGTTAGTTAAGGGCGCTTAGGAGCCGGCAACTTACCTCCAGCGGCTTGGAGGCCACCTCCCCCGCCAAACTGAGACGGGCCACCTGTGACTTGTCCACCGGATCCATCTTGGCACCCAGCTGGCCCTGTTCCGCCCGGCTGGCCGGACTTGCTCCATTGGCTTCTCCGGCAGTCAGCTGATGCTCCCGCTCCTCCATGCTGGGCGTCTTGAAGGCGATGATCGTCGGTTTGGTGCGCATGTAGCGGAAACTCTGCGCCAGGGACTTGTTCTGCGGACTTAGGTAGGCCAATCCCACGCTGTTGTTCCTGGCCCGACGCACACGCTTCTCATCGAAGGCAGACTCGGATTCGGAGCGACCAAGGGCTCTAAGGCTGGAATAGGATAGGAGAAAGGTAAGTCGATGATTGATATTCTATCTATAGCCAATACTTACGCCTTGAGGCGACTCCTCTTTTTGCTCTTCACACTGATGTCCGGCAGGGAGATGCTCTTCTCCAGTGGTCTCTGCTTGAGGCTGGACTCCTCCCGTTCGCAATCAGCAAGAAAAGCTCCATTTGGAGTGCCCTTCTTGGGCTCCACCGTCTCCTTCCGGGAGAAAGTGCGCTGCAGACTCTTCTTGATGCTGCGTATGCGGTTTACCCCTGTGGCTGGAGTATCTGGAGAAGCTCCCGCCGTGGGCTTTCGATTCTGTCGAGGCGGGCGCACTGGCGGCACAGCCTGCACGGCCAGATTCTTGGCCAGAAAATCCGTTTGCGGTGTGGCAGATCTTTCCCCTGCCAGCGCTGGATTACGTGCCTCATTAAGGAGCATGAAGCTGGGCGTGGGAATCGCGTGCATGTGCTGAGGAATCTCCTGCGAAGAGCCACCCTGCTGGATCTTCTGCTGCTCCCTCTCGAAGTAGCGGTACAGACGATTGGTCCACTCGCCCACAGTGCGTATGTGCAACCACATGTAGTCCTCCTGTTCGGGGGCCGAGCTGATGGTGAATGGATGCCACTCGTAGTTGGCAATGGCCGGGATGTTCACGAAGACGTAGTCTCCGGGTCGGAAGTTGAAGTGATGCGGTCGCTTGATCACCAGGTGCACCACCTTGGAGGGCAGCAGCAGTCCGGAGCTGATATACGTCTTGCCATGCTCACCCCGCATCCAAATGAAGCGCAGGGCTCGTTCAACTATGTAAACGAGTCCCGGCAGCAGGAACCACTTCCAGAAGTTGGGGCCATGGAAGAGGCACAGCACCCAGAAGGGCACGTACAGCAGATGCGTCCAGTAGAACACCTCGAAGCTGCCCTTTCGCCTCACGAAGGGCTGTGAGCACACGAACATCACCATCAGGATGGCCAGCAGAGCTACCCCCGTGGGATTCGCACAGCCCGGGATCAGGCCAAACAGTCCAGGACGATCTGTGAGCAGCCACTCGCCGATGGTGTAGTGTCCGGCATTAATGTTCGGATCGTTGATCACGATTATGGAGAAGTTGAACAGATGCATAATCGTGTGTACCAGGCTGAAGACGGAGATTGTGATGCCGGTCAGTTTGTGCAGATAGACGTGATGATCCAGCGGAAGGTACGAGGACAGACCACGTCCCCTCAGATAGGTCAGGGAGTGCCGCAGCATCAGGACCAGCACCCAGGCACAGTTGAAGTTCAGGCATTGTCCTTGGGTTGGAAAGTATATTTAATATAAATCTCACAAAACATATTACATTATAAATTCTTGAAACTAAGATCGTTTATGTTCGGTTTGCCCAGGATGCATTAACCCAGTAAAATTCATGATCATATAAAACCGATATTAGCTACCTCAACCAACTGCTTCACTTAATTTAAACTTTTACTACGCTATTAAAACATAAACTACCATTTTCTCTATGGCTTCCTAATAAAACAAGAGAGTTTACGCAGATACGGAGCAGATTTATCGTGGTTTTAAAATGTAGTTAGACTAACCTGGTTAGTCCAATGAAAGGTCATAAAATGCACTTATCTATTATAGGAAGGTAGGTTTTTGCGGTCGGGTCAGTACCAGTACTCACCACAAGCTCTGGCTATGATGACGAATCCATTGCTAGCCCGGTACTGAATAGCACGGGAAACGAAGAGGCACAGGTTGACGGTTATGTAGAAGAAGAGGTACGTGACGAAGACCTGGTTGTTCTTCATGTAGGCCAGCGAGAACTGGTGGGGCAGGGAGTTCCAGAATCCCCCCTTAGCAGCTCCTCCCGCCTGGCGATCCTCCGCGATGGGCACTAACCAGCGATCGATTCTACAGTATTATATTTAAGTTAGTTCCTTAGATCCTTTTTTCCCCCTTTCAGTTCTCACGTTATGCTGAGGTTTTCCAGGAGACCGCCGTGCTTATGGAGCTGGTTCTTCAGCGCCTCGTAGGTGATTTCTCCACTGTTATGGGGATCGGCATCCTCGAACATGGCGCTGGTGAGGTCCTCGATCTGGTCCTCGGAGAACTCCATTCCGTTCTCCTTGATGCAATGTCGTATGACATCGTGCAGCTCCTTGTGCTGGATCAGTCCGTCGCCTGGTAAGTCGGAGAGAGGATGGATCAGAAGGGAAGCCTGATTTAAATTTGTAAACCCACCATCAATATCGTAGACTTTGAACAGAAAGCGGATCTTGTCATCGGCCGACTGACCAGAGAACTGGTGTATCGCATCGATAAACTCCTGCAGCGAAATGGAGCCCGAGTTGTCCTTGTCGAAGATTTGGAAGACGCGCTCCGTGAAGAAGGGCTGTGGAAAAAGATAGAAAGCTATATTGCAATATTTCCTTAAGGTAGGACCGTTCACTACTTTCTTAATTAGTAAAATGTCAAAATTAAGTTTTAAGTTAATTTTTTTTATGTTTTTATTTTTTTATTAAAAAGCTGTTATAAACTTGTTATAAGAGGAGAAATTTAAAAATACATTTCCAGGAAATTACAATTTATAAATATTATATTAGTAAAGTAAAATGAAAATGTATCTCAAAAGCTTACAACTGTAATTTCTATTGTCAGAAAATTAACACATTTTTTTCTTCATATTTTTAGTTATATTTAAAAGCTAGTTGATTATTAACAATTACATATTTGAGCAAAAACCACCTGTAGCCAAGTATTTCAGTTTCTGACTCATTCCCGCAACTCACGTTTTTTGAGGTGACTATCTTCTGGAACTCCTCCCTTCGGATCTCCTGCTCGTTCCCCACGGTGGTGCGGAAGAGCTGTTCCAGCCGGGCCAGCGAGCTCTTGTCGAATCCGGTCCTGGGTCGGGAGTTGGTGAGGTGGGAAATGAACTCCATCACCTGGTTGGTGGACACCAAGTTGCTGCCATCCACCTCTATCAGGCGGTAGAGCTTGTCAAGAACCTAAGGGAGGAGTTAAGGACTTAAAGTCATTTCTCAACTTAAAAGTAAGCACCTACCCCCCTCGTGTGCCAGATATCGCGGAAGTTCTTGAAGCTAACCCTCTTGTTTTCACCGCAGATCACATAGGCCACCGACTCGATCTGTTCGGCGAAGTCCATCTGGCGATCGTCGCTGAAAGAGGCCAATATACGTACATATAAACACTTTAAATTTTACGATACCCAATATAATTACTCCCACCGCTCTTGGTACAGCTACACAGAAAAACATTTAGCCAGAAAACGATATTCCGAAAATCCTTTGATTTCAAAATGAGTCATGCAAATAAATCTTGAAATTGATTTGGAAAATAATGAATGCCTTCGCTGATAAGAACCATATAAAACTGATTTATGAAGTTGAATCACTCAATAAGATACTATCGAAAATATGCGCTAAAAAACTGGAACTCGAAATTCAATAGCCTGTTTTACTGACACATATTTTTCCATCTGTATCTTGGCTGATTCCATTTGCTGATTTACATGTGTACTCCATCAGCACTTGGCAGCCGAACGCCTAATTATTTTGATTAGTGTTTGAAGAGAAGTGTGTACTTTTACAAGGCATGATGATGTTGTTCGGTTTTAATTGTTCTGGAGCTGGCTTTATAAATATAGTAGGTGATACGATATGATGTTGTTTTCTTTTTTTTCTGTGCACGCGATACCGATCCTGATACCCATCCCCCCGCATCCACTGATCTCGCTGCTGCTCGCACTATATTTGTATTTGAATGACTTCATTACGACAGGCAGCCCATGACAGTTGCTGGCTGCAGAGCAGAGCGGAGCAGTCCAGATGCCCAGTTCCAGGCCAGAGCCAACTGTCGAGGCACGCGGACTATGTTAGCTGTTGTATATGTTAACACACGGCGCAGATAGCATCGCCATGGGCAACGGACATCGTCTGGGAACGGAGCTGGCAACTGGCGACTGGCATCTGGCATCTGGGGCTTCTGGTCGGCGCAGCTGGAATGCCTGGAGCACGCCAGCCAGGTGCGTGTGTGGAGGGATCCGCGTGGATCGGATGGCGTCGCATCGGATCGAAGTGTACCACATCGGATGGCTCTTTTTGCCAAGGCGAGCTAATTGTTTTGGCACCGTCGCAGCAGCAGCAGCAGCGATCTCAGAGGAGCATCCTTCGCCTCCGCCTCCTCGAGCAACCCACACTTACGTTAGACGACCCTTGAGGTGCTCGATCCAGCGATCTTGCAGCAAATGGCCATTCCGCTCGAGATCAAACAGCTGGAAGAGCTTCTGCTGGAATTCCTGTAAGTAAGACCGAAAAAACAAGTTGTAAAGCGATGAATTTATGCGTCTCCTGCGCTTCTGGCCAAGTGTTAATTAATTTACGTTCGCATTGTTTGTAGAAGCATTTGTTTATGCCCCACCATCGAAGATTTATTCAGGCGGCGAGTGTTTACCGAGGGTATTACCCACGTAATGAGCATAATCAAGTGGGTGTTCTGGTCCCACGAATCGGGGTATATAGTACCCACATAAGCATGCGGTAGTGAGGAAGACGAATGGCATAAATTAGCCGCCTATTAATATTTAAATGGCATTCGATCTCACGATCATGAGCGCCCAGCATTGTCTGCAAATCGAAGCGCATCTTCGCATCGTCTTTTGCATTTGGTCACAGTCGGCGATCCATGGGAGACGGGAGATCTCCCGGCGATGATGAAAAATGTGCATATTTAACGGATGAGCCCTGACTGGTTGAACGGCTTTCGGGGAGCCCATAAAACAAAATACTCGTGGCCGCTCCGGCGAAACAAAATAAACACCAGCCGCAAAAACCCAAGCCCATCAACCAAAACGGGTTTTACGATCGACCAGCGATCGGGTAAAGGACCACAGAATAAGTGGCACAAGGTCAGGCGGTCTGGAGTGCACTTCTCGAGACCCATATCCATTACCACTCCGACTCCCATTCCCAACACAAATCCCACCTATTTGGATCCGTGTGATGATGTAATTTATGGCCAGTCGCAGGAAACTAGATTGTTTTTAATGCGGTATCAACAGAACATAAATAAATATGTCGTTTTTAGCCTGGCTGTTAGCCGATCGGGACCTAATTTATAGTTTTCGCCGCATATTACAGCATTTACGTTTTCGAGGGGGAGTCATTGGTGATGGGTTTCTTATTAAAAGAGGGGGACCGAATATCACTTTCACCTTGAAGTACCAGCTTAGTAATATGGGAACCATTGGATGGGCGTTTTGTTATATATTCAAAAAAAGGTTTCAGACTCAATATCATCTTGAAGAACTTTTTTTTAAGATCTTGTTTTTTTATATATATTATATTTGTTTTGGTTGTTGGTGTTGGCTATACTACGGATTTATTTGTAGCACCCTGCTTTTATCTATTAAAGTTTAGTTTTTTAGATTTTTTATTTTTTCTTTTTATTAATTTTTTTAACATCACTTTCTTCTTGATTTTATAAGAACATTTAGATGTAATATGTTTTTTAGTACTATTAAAAATGTTGACTACACCACAAATTTATGTCCAGGATCATGTTTTTCGTTAATTTTATTAATTTGTTTTTAAATTTCACTTTCAAGGATCCTCCCCGAAGGACTCACCTCGTCCAGGAAGAGCTTGCGGAAGGCCTCCCTTGTGTGCTTGCCCTCGCCCTCGTCGAAAAGAGCACTGCACTCGGATATGAGCAGCCAGCGCTGCTTCTCCCGGCGCGCCTCCAGCTCCATGGAGCTGCAGTTCTTATCTAAATTGAGGTTGTATCGTTCCATGTACAAATTTGATTGCCGCTGATTCGGATTTCCATTCCCGTTCCCATTCCCACTTCCATTGGCACTGGCAATCGCTTCCTGCTTGCCAGCGCTGGCAACAAGAATACTCGGCGAGCTGGCCACGATTGCCGCCGGTTCATCAGCACTGGAGTCCACTGCATTCAGGTGCAGAATGGCCGCTTCGCTGGCGCTGCTATCACTACCACTAGCACCAGCTGGCTGCACTTCCTCGGCAATCGCTTCCTCGGGGGAATCGCGTGCGCCATGCAATCTCTCCAGATACTGGGCAGCCTGTTGGAGCACGTGACTCACACCCGTGGGAGCTGGCTGCTGGATGGGCTGCTGGGCAGGAGTCTGCGACTGGGGCAGCTCATCGGAGAAGGACACTTTCTTGGGCGATCGCGAGGGAGTGGCGGGTATCTCCAGGGAGCGGCTGGAGGAGACCGAACCGCGGTGGTTACTCGAATCCTGTTCCGCGTCCATGTCCTTTTCGGGGGAAGGAGGCGACTAACTAAGGGGTAATCACCAGAAAACACTGCCCACTCGGTTTCACCACATGCCCAAAGAGTGGGTTATCAGATTATCCTTGAGTGGGAGGTTAAGACACGGCAGCAACACTATTTTACAGCAGCAACACCACTTTGAAAATTAAGTTAAGTGCTATGAATTTTCAACAATTGTTATTTATTTAAGGTACCGGAGGCTTGGCTTATTATTTCTAGGTGTTATCCTCGTTTGACTGCCCTAAGCACAGCAGCAACACCTTGGTAAAGCCGCAGCAATATGAGTATTGCACGGCGGCAACACGACTTCGGAATTCGAAAACTGAACCACACTCAAGTTCAATACGGGCCAAAGGTGTGTGGGGGCTGGCTGTTAGTGGGTATTATCCTGGCGTCGGGGGCTTAGGCACAGCAACACGGCGGCAACACGACGACGGTGCGACAGCAACACGACGACGGCACGGCAGCAACACGACGCGACTCAGGCAAGAAGCAACACCAATCGGCGGCAGCGGCGAGCAGCAACTGAAAGCGAAAGCCAGGCAGGTGAGGTGAGGGCCTCGGATCGCCTCGGATCGGCGTGCTATAGCCGCAGCTACATGGTGTTGCACGGGTATGGGTGAGCGAGACTGAGCCGATCGCTGGACGCTTTGGAAAACGCGTTTGCCCAATATCGGTTCAATATTTCAGGCTTCTGCCGGCCAGCGAGTTTTAGAATGGACATGCAATGTCCCAGCCGATACAGTACGTATTCGAGCAAGTATCTTTGTATCTGGGTATCTACACATCCGACTCATAAAATGGCTGCTACGCGCGATGATTGCTCCCGGGTCTGGCGATGTGTGTATGGGTGCCTGATATTCTCGATATTCTAATTTGGTTTTTGCGACTCACAGCGGGGGCTTCTGTGTACTTATTCGATAAGGGCTGCAAATAATTCAGGTGTCGCGGCGACGTCTTCATTTTTTAATTTCAATGCCCGTGTTTCGTAACAATCAAACTTGTTTATGTGCCGGAGCAGTCGAACGTGTCTATTTCCGAATTCCCGGACCAGAGTGCACGGCACATACCGTCGCCTTTGTTGCGAACTGCAATCGGAATGGCCACTGGGCTTGGGTTTAAGATGGGTCTCAGCTCTGGCACTCATCGCATATTGGGTCAATGGCAATGGGTCACGCCAGCTGGCCAGGAAGTGAGTGCGTGATTGGATTCGGGCTCGGATTTGGCCAATTCAGATTCGAGAGCTCGGCTCTAAGCGGTCAATCCGGCCCAAGGTCGGGCCAACACTTCCCCACCCGCTGAAGCTCTGATACTTTCAACAGCTTATTGTTATCGAGTCGTTGAACTGCCTCCCCCACCCCTCCCCACTCCCATATCAAGCCCCATCACCATTCCATCTAAAATAAGCGATTGCAGCGCCTTGAACGCTCGTGAAGTTGAAGTTGATGCTGAAGCTGTGAAGTCTCCGCCAAAGGGCAATAATATGGATACTTTGTAGAGCAACAGCTATGACTCGTGTCTTGTTTTCCTAAATGTTGCTACTTTGTTGCCACACGGAGAGAAATGCGGGGTGGAAAAATATGGAAAATTAATTGTGGGTTATATTTTTGACTATAAGATGAACATAAATTTGTACCAGGGACATAATATAGTATTTAATATAGCATAGGTTAATATTAAATTATCGAATTTAACTTTTAAACGTAGCATTTTTTAAGTATATTGCTTTGTATGAATAACAATAAGGTATTGATGGTTATAATTATAATAATTATTGATCTACATAAAATATTTTATAGGAAAAAGAACGAGAAATCGTTCTTAAACTTTTAACAAAACAATACTTTTTCTGAAAAATAATGTTAGTAAAATTAAAAAATAAACATTCTCAGATTAAATAACTAACTATTTAAATGCCACTATTTATTTATCGATGTTATCTTCATTTATCCTCACCTCTATATCTTTTTCAGGAATATATTGTTCTTGAAATTTATTATTATTCTTTTGAAACGAAAAGACATTTATGCTGTTATATTATAGCAGATAGGATTGAAGGATTCTATATTTTTTAACAGTGATTCTTCTTATTCTGTATAATTGTTTTCACAATATTATAGCACCACAGCATAAACAAATCATAAAATCCATAAAAAATTAATGACTAATGTTGGCAATATATGTTTTCTGCGTGCAATAAGCGGGGTGATCTGCTGATTAATGTTCGACAGCGGCCTTTGTCTTTTGTTTACAGGTTGTTGCCCCACACAGAATAGGAATCGGATTGAGATACAGACACCGATTTAGCGGCGGATTGGGATTCAGATCGTTTCCGCCTCCGCTTCACACTCGGCCAGGCCAATCAAATGCTGCATGTGTAAGCCCCTTGTACGTGGTATCTGGAATCTGGTGTCCAGCATCTGGTGTCTGGTATCTGGCATCCAGCAAATGCTATCTGGTATCTCTCGGATACGCAGTATCGCACATCCGCTGCGCTTAAGACGGCTTTACTCACCTGTCCGCCAGGCTTTTATGGCCATTGTTAATTGCTGAAATTGGCATTCGCAATCACAGCGGGGCGACACTCTTGGTCAGCAAGTCGCATTCGAGCCCCGCTGGTGGCCAGGGAATTGGCCAGTGGTCAGTGGCCAGAGTCCATTGGACACCAGACATTAGATACTACTGGTCACTGGTCCCCTCATTGTGATGGCAGTGGTGGCGCTGCAATTGACACCGCTGCGGCCAATTAAGCCGGGAGTTACAGCTGCCAGAGCCGCAGATGCGAATTCATCCGCCGGGTGGTCCCAGTGCAAAACGAATCCCCGACTGCTGGCATGCAGATTGATTTGCTCGCAAACGTTCGCCGCTTGTGGGCAATTTTCCAAGTGGCCGGCGACGAGAGCAGTGTCATCAATTTAAATTAAGTTCCAGCTTTTTATCGCCACTCGGCGGACCAGTCTCGAGTCCGCAGCTCGGACTCCTTCTCCATCTCCATCTCCTTCTCCTCCTCCTGCTCCAGTCATCATTATCCAAAACATGTCATTAGGCGGTTGTGCGATGCCCAGTGCCAGAATCCTGTTCTGCGGCGACTGTCTTCGCTATCAACTTGGCATTCCAGCTCCGAGCTGAGAGATCCCCAGCTACCCAGCGCCATGGCAGCGACGCCAACTGAGGCTGCGACCGCGACGGCGGCGTCGAGCGTTGCGTGCAGCGGAAATTGGCCAGATACAGATACTCCGACTCGGTTTCAGACTCCGCAGAGCCGCAGACGCGCTTACATCGATCGGTTTCGCCTAATAAAGCGACCGCGATCGCCACGCTAATTAAAATAATTGAAATTTCTCACGGGAAACGCGCATCGCGACACTTGCAGGGCATCCTATGTCCAGTCCGCATCCCCATCCCCAGCCTATATCCATTCCCATCCACATCCGTTGCCACTACGGCTAATTGCAAATTGCAACATGGACATGTGGACATGTCCAACAATCGAATTGACAGCTGCTTTACCCCTGGCACATTTGATGGACATTAACATGGATCATCGTCCGCTGTCCAGTTGGGTTCTCCTCCTGCGATCGTCGGAGGAGGAGATCGGCGCTGGCAAGGACTCCAGCATAAATGCATAAATTTCATTAGTCGCTGACAGGACGGTTCCCGCTAGTGTTGGGCCCCTAAATTAAGTGTCCGCCTGGCTGGAGAGTCAACTAAATAATTCAACTTCCACTGATTGGGGCACTTAACCCATCTTACAAGGTGAAGGATTAACTGAAAAAAAAATCTTAAAATCATAAATTTAAAAATGTTAAATTTTGCTAAACATAACGCATAAAATGTTTTGGCAGTATAATATTTAGTATTGGTATCCTACGTTGTCATGACATTTTAAATTAAATGCATTAAGTTAGTCTAAAATAGAACCAGTTACAAAAGTCCTTCAAGGATCATTATAATCACTTTTAAATAATAATATCAAAATTAACGATAAATAAATGAAAACTTTTTAAAACTATGTAGTACAGAGTGTTAGATAAAAACCCAAAACAAAACCAATTCTCAGATTTTATTAATAAAACTCTCTATTAAAAATAAAGAAATTCATAAAATTTCTGAAAATCAAGTTGGTTATTATAAACATTATTTTATTAATGTATGTATGTATTTGTTGAATAAATCTTTTCATAAGGTACAAGAAGTTGGAAGTCTCCTAGATAGTTTAGAACTTAATACTTTTCAAAGGGAAAACATTTATTAAATGAAATAATTTCTTACTTCTTCGGATTTATTTTATAATAATAAATTGGTTTTTAAATGTAATAAAATAAGTCAAAGGTTTTCAAGAAAAAGTGACTCAAAAGTGAAATATTTCAATTAATTTAATGATATTAATCTAATGATATGCTGATAGAAATTGGGCTGGAGAAAAGTCCAATCTTCTAGTACTGCCTGAAAATGGGTTAACAGTACCACAGGAAATGGCGACCGAAAATAAAAGTAACTAACGCGGAGTTTCAGAAAATATGGTTGCCAGCGATCGTGGACTGCGGATCGTGGCATGCGCACTCCGATCGAGATTGCAGCGACAGATAGCGGGCCAAAGTTACGATCATACATATGCATATGGACCGGGTCCCCGCAGCCCCACCACCCCATGCAGATCCCCGCCTCGGGGCCGTAAAGTTGTCGAAAATGATTTGCAGATCAAGATTTGTGCGCACAATTTATGTGATAACCCACTAAGAGCAGCCCAAAAAAAGGCCAGCTAGAAATGCAATTGCTATGCCGGACTGGTACTACTCCCTGGCCCAACTACAGGTCCTCCTGCTCCTCGCGATCCTCCATCTGCGTCCAATTAGTGCGCGGACTCCGGCTGCATTTGAAATTCATGGACAATTGTTAGTGCCTCCATGTAGCGCTAATAATGACGCCTTTAAATGTGCAATAACAATTTTTGAGGCGCGCAAAAAGTGCCTTCTATCTATATATAAGCTCGCCGAGCTGCACACACCGGTGTGCGTGAGCTTAAGTACCGCCCATAGGCCGGCAAACCAGCCGCCGATGCAGTAACTCCCCCTCAAGATGCCCCTCCACTCTGGGCTTCCATCCATAGATCTACAAAAAAGTTGCTCATGAGCTACGTGAGTTTTTTACTGATCAGCGAGCCGAGCAGAAGATTGACTTTGATCTGTTGGTGGTAATGGGTAGTGGGCAATGGGTAATGGATAATGGGGCAGCCTGACTGCGGGCTTCACTTAGCCGGGCCAATTGGCATCCCAAAAATGAGTCATAAGACCTGGTATCTCACTCTCTTGAGGCGAGTTGCGTATACGCAGCATGTGACCATAGACATTTCATCGGAATTCAGGTGATAGTATGATAATGAGCGCGGAGATAGATTGCCTTGACATTTTATCACTGACTCAGCGTTGAGGTGAGAACTTCATTTGAGATTGCAAAATCAGGGGAAATCCATTGCCTTCCACCACATCTTGCGATGTAACGGGTGAAGATCGGCTCGGGAATCACAGCACCCACGACTTTTATCTCCACATGCGATAAAAATAGATCTCAAATGTATTCCCTTGTTTGCTGGTGGCAGTAAAGGAAATATAGTTGAGTCATGGTTGCTATTAGAACCATTGTTTTTAAAAACAACATACAAATAAAACTTTGAAATAAAGAAAACCCAGAAGTACGAATTCAAATAAAAATTATAATAATCATTTAAAGTTAAGCTTTTAATGTCTTTTGATGTGTGATTAACATAAAAGTCGGACTCGAATATCAAATACTGTTAATTTAAGTTTAAAGACCAATTATAATGTATAGAACAATTATTTTTATGATTTAATTTATAACATTTAAAAGCCCTTGGTTTTATATTAAATTTAAATGAAAGAACAATTATTTTTGGACTATAAACCGATATATTTGATTTTTACTTCAGAGACAAATTAAGATTTGTTAAATATTTATTTAAACAAGGTACGAACAGTCAAGAATAAAGTGCTTATGAATTATGGTAATTGTAAAACGAAAAGGAATTTAAATTTGACTCTAAACCGTTTTGATATTGACAATATTAAATATACAAGTTAACACAACGGTTTCTCCTAATTTAAATAAATTTCAAACAATTTAAATATATTTAAAATATACTTTAAAGGTTTTCAGCTCAGTATTGATACAATAAGAAGATAATTGTAAGTTAAGTTAATATAAATGTTAGAGCTAAAAGGTCAATACATATTCAAATACTTTTTAAATAACACCTTCGTTTTGAAGGATTTATGACCCGCATCGAGTGAAACGAACTGCCAATCCTGTGGTCGTAATCATTAATCAATTTAATGCACTCCGCCGGCTGATTAAAATTGGGTGCATGTCGCTCGGCGAACCAAATTAAGCCCTTGGGAGTGGCCCCAGCCGCCCAATTGAAATGCCAGCTCATGTCCGGGGACCTGGGACTTGGAGTGGGACTGCGTGGCTGGAGGCTGGATAGGCGGATAGCTGGGGAACCCAAGACCGCCCGGTCGACAGGCGAACAAAGTGTGTGTCAGTTGCAGTCAAGTGGAGCCATAAAGCTCCCCGGTCCCTCAGATCGGCGGTGGCGATGTCAGCTACTGCGATCAGTCACCGGCCAACGGGAATGGGAATTGGATTCGGATTTGGATATGGATGTGGATTTGGAGCTCGGTGGTGGGCGGTTTTCGGATTTGGATTTATGGCCTGCCCAACGTCAGCTTAATGAGCAGCCTGCATCCATAATGCCGGCCCAAAGAGACGTGAGCATTGGAAAAATACAGAAAAAATAAAGAAAAATTCGTGAAAAATCGAAAAAAAGTCAATTGGATTAGATTAGACGGCGCAGCTGTCGTGACAGGTTGAGAGCTGAGTTAGGAGTTCGGAGCTTGGAGCTTGGAGCTTGGAGTTTGGGAAACGGGCACGTATGAGAATTTATGGCCAATGCCAGCCGAGCTGGATCGGATCTCGGCCAGACTCGGAGCTCTGGCTGCGTGCAGGGTACGCAATATGTTATAATGACTTCATTACACACAAAAAATAAGCAACAGGAGTCGCGGCTGGAAAATTGCAATAAAAACTTGGCTCTATTTTGACTTTTTCCCTGCCAAATTTGGCCGCTTTGAGTCGTCGCATAATTGCCAATTATCGTGGCAGATCGAGACGTGGGCGATATGCTATGCCCCTTTTTATGTGGTTTCTTTTTTTCCCCCACTTTTCCTGAGGTGGCACGCAATCCCTGCGGGTTGTCTTTGTCTTTGGGGCAGGATTTATGCACTAATACCGCATTATTGTGGCTCAGTGGCTCATTGTTTATTGATATGTGGGCATGGTCAGGTGCTGTTGGCGGTCTGCGGCCATTTATTAATTGCAAAACCCATTCACTTTGCCTCCAGTGGCGCGGTTTGGTTTAGCCTTAGGCCCCCAAGTGAATGGGGAGCAAGAAAAAGAGAGAAAAAACAGCCCAACTCCTGCACGCACATTTGCATTTTATGGCTGAAATTAGCGTCTAATTGGAGTTTACACGCTGCATATTTTATTCGCAAATAAATTGTGGTTTTTCAGCAGGGGTTTGGTTTGCCATTTGCCGAATTTGTCAGCGTTTCTCGCTCTCCCAATCTGAATAGGCCCCGAGTCAAGTGCTGCTGGCCATTCACCACGCACTAACATTATTATGGCCAAAACGCAGGCACCTGCAATGGCTGCTCGACTTTGGCCTATGCGGCGTATGCGTGATTTATAATTGCGAGCCACCACCACCGGTGCGATTTACGCACACAGATAAACACACACACACCGCCGCGTTCGCACAGATACACAGATACACCGGCACAGGTGCACGCAGTAGGCGTGTTCATTAGGCGGCCTCCGAACGCACACACTTCCAAAATGGCGACCATATCGCCATGCGGCCCCGCAGCTAAGCTAAACTTATAAATTGAGCAACCCAAAGCAAATCTTGAAAGTGACACAAACCGCCCGAGTCGCAGGTGGCGATTGCTCAGATCCACTCGGTGAGATCAGCACCAGTTCCCAGGAGCCCAATCTGATGGGAATACTCTTTATAAGTGGCTTTATTGGGTGAGGAATTTAGTCAAGTCAAGAAATTCAAAGTGTTTCTAACTTTAAAATTATTAAATTACTTTATTGTTGTCAGATACCTCTTTCCTGAGTTAAGTACGTTATAATATAACAATAAATAAATATATTGGGATGATATGTAAATTTGCCGGATCAAAAATAATGATATCATACCGCAATTCGTTTCTTCAAATGATCGTAATATCGATAGCAGGATAATGCCTATTGCTATGGACATAAAAAAGGATATTTACACGATTTGGAAGATATTTTTAGTTAGAAATTACATATGTCATATTGAAAATCAGGTCAAAAACTACTTGGAAAGTATAACCATTTAACCAAGGAAAATATCAGAAACGGCAACTCTCTCATTTACTACATTTACTCTTAGATTTAAAGTCTCCTAACTTAGTCATTTTAGAGCCTATCTACTGTAGAACATATCATCCATAAGAAAATGGGAATAGGAATTCTATTATCTTAGTGTTGGAATCTTAGGTGCCTTCCTGCAGACCGTATTTATTTGCTGAAATTCGAACTCTGCCACCGGATACTTTTATGGAATTTGCACCTGCACAAAGCATCTGAAGATTGTGCCCGAAATCGGATGTGCTTCATGTCGTCAGCCCGGGGGCATCTGTAGCTTCGCTACCTTCTTTCGTTACCGCTGCTCCTGCTTCTTGCAGCCGCGTGTTGAACAAGTGCTCGTTGGACGCGGATTTACTTATCTCGGAGCAGTGGTTTCGGTGGCTTCGCTACTTTCCGCCGAGTGACAGGCGGTGGCTACCAGCGGGCAGCTGGAAATTCGATACGCCATTTGCTGCTCCGACTAATCCCGACGCGATTCGGAACGCTCTGCCCACTCTGGGCTGGCAGTTTCCAATTAACTCCGCATTAGTGCAGCCGCCCAAAGTGGGCTACTCTTCCCGCGGCTTCAGTCGAGAGTCCAGAGTCGAGAGTGTTTATTCATATTTCGCTGCTGCTGCCGGCTGTCAGTTGGGGCCATGTAACGTCATCCGAGTACATGACAGACGCGGGCTAATCCTAATCCCGCGGCCACATCCACACCAGCGTTTGGCCAGCAGAATTATTAACGCCATTAACGGCAATAGAAATATTTGTGCAGGCCGCCCGAAGGCCTTTCCCGGCCCAATCCCCTGCCCAATCCCCTCCCATTCCCAATAATAATATCCAAACGGGTTCCCCAGAGGAAGAGGAGAAAATTACAAGTCATGGCTACAAGCGCCTGCGACTGTGGCCCACAAATGTGACTAATGGCATTTCTGAATGCAGATTCAGCCCGGGGATCTGGGGGACACTTGGGGATGCCAGGGAGGGGCTCCCAGGGAGGTGCAGCCAACTCCTTTGCAGTTCTTTAAGTTTATAGGCAACAATTTTTAACGCCTTGCCACGGAGACCTATTCTACACTTACCAAAAATCTAAAGGATTCGCCACATTGTAGATAGTAAATATCTCATAAGTAAGTTTTTAAAGTTTTTAAGTTCTCTCAAAAGACTTTTTGATTCCATGCCAAAATTATTGAAAGATATTACAAATTACGTATGTACGCAATGGGAATTCATGAAAATGTAAGCAAATTAATTTTTTATAAGTTTAAGTAACAACAATAACAATATTAATTATTATTAATAAAACGTTATAAAATAATCAATGACTAAACTTCAGTCTTGCTTCTTAAACTTGTTACGCTATGTGTTTTGATATTCTTTTCTGGGCATTTCTTTTATATATAAATATGTTCATTTTTATTTCAATTTGAAAATGAAAAAAAAGTTTTAATTAAAAAAAACCAACTGAAATAAAGGTTTAAAATGATTGTCAACTTCATGTCATGTTCTTTAATAATTTAAAAAAATATCCCAATACACTACCCCTTAATTTTCTCGCTGTGCAGCAGATTCCGTGTGCGTGTGCTTTTCTGCAGCGTCATTAATTTTGCCATGAATTGACAAAAACATCATAAACTACTTGTTGAACAGAAAATCCACTTCGGGCGACAGCATCCCAGCATCGCGGCAATCCAGCCCACGCGCCAATGCAGATGTGGCCAATAAAGGCCGGGAAAGTAGGGGATCGGGAGTTGGGCTTTGGGATTCAGGAGATGGGAGCTGGGAGTTGGGAGGTGGAGATGGGACATGGGAGATTGGCGACTGTTGCCGCCCGGCAGGCTCATGTTCGACGCTCGGTCTGTGGGGAGCGGCCGCCTCATAAATATGCCAATGACTTGGCCCCCTTTGCCCGGATCCCTGGGTCCCCCATTCTCCTCCGATCTCCGAGTGACCTGCAGCTGGAGGGCTTATACCAAATTAATGAGTCCGAAGAATGCAATCTCCGCCTGATCATCGTGCGGAGATTGCGTGAAGGAGTGCCGGCGATAGCGGCTGTAAACTGGGCGAACCTATACTTTTATTGGAGATAGGTTTTATTTTTTAGAGGGAATGCCATCACCTCCGCTTCCTCAATATATTTACAAAACCAAGATTGAACTAGGAGATTATAGAACGAATTGCATAGAATTGATCAAATATAGTTCTATTAGCTAATAAGGTGAGATAAAGTTTGTTTCTGCCACCTCTTCCCTTTCCTTTATCATAAAAACAACATAATAAATGGAAAAATATTCCAGTTTTCAATGTGGACTGTTGGACGACATCTTCATGTGTACCCTGTCATCCAGCTGGCGTTCCCCAGTTTCCCACATCCCAGAGGTGCCCTCTTCCTGCTGACCCACACGGCGTATGCTCAACGTTAATTAACGTAATGATGGCTGGGAAACAAACGCAGCACAATTTAAGCCAACAAACGTTTACAAACAGGCAACAGCAATTGGATGTTTAATGGATAGCGAGCTCCGCTCGACACCCTTTCCCCCGATCCGCCACTGAATCGCCACCAAATCGCATCTCGAAAAACAAGTAGCCGACACAGAGAGCCGGCCAAAAGGTAAATCGAAGCCGAGATTAATAGCGATAAGGCTATTGATTAGCATTTTAGCCACTGCCATTAGACGGAGGAGCTGCAGAGGAATCCGAGGACTATGTAGATGCTATCGCCGGGCGGACAGGAGGAGGCGGGCTCGCTATACCCAAGATCGTAAGGTGTTGCAGGCATGCGATGGGGAGATAATTCAAGCGGATGCCAAACCGAAAACCCGACTCCACTCGGCCGATCGAAAATTAAGCGCATGCCGGCAATTTGCATAAAAGCAGTTTAATGTTTAAATGTTTTATTGAATCGGGATGCTCCTCGATTACCAGATCAGGGGGCCAGAGAGAAAGCCGGCGGGCGACTCTCATTTGCAATGCAAATCCAGTGCGGCGACTAAACCATTTGAACCGAGCCCAGACCCAATCTTAGGCGATCCTCCGGCCGCGATGGCTATTTGTAAGGAGCCATCGCAAACGGGTTTTTTAATTATGAAAAAAGCCGATAAGTTATCATGGGGCGAACGTGCGTGCTCCAAAAGTGGGAAACCTCGGGCTCCAAAACGCTGATCAGTTGTCAATCACCGGCGACGCAGATGCTTCACACTCGCCTCTGGCGGGGATCAGGGGGCAGGGCGCGGCGGCTGGACATGGAACCATCATCATTAGTCGCTGCCGGAGACATAGAGACACGTTTGATAGCAGCCGACGTGCGGCGGCAGCAGCAACTGTTGCAGGAACAGCTCTAATTGCGGAATGGCAGCTGCGATCTGGAGACTGCGACTCCGACTTCAACTGCAGCTCCGAGCCGAACTCGAAACCTTATCCAACTGTCAGCGGCACTCAGCGCCGCAAAGTGACGCCTGATCTTGAACTGGTTCTGCCGGCCGAGCGCGACGCGGTGGTCCACGGCCATCAGAATCCCAGACAGCCGCATATGCAAGTGGCTCCCGTCGCCGCACGATCATATCCAATCCATTTCCATTCCTATGCCGATTCCCATTCCCTTTCCAATTCCGATATTCCGCACTCCGCACTCCACAGACGTTGGTTTTTCGGGCCCTGCTGTGACCAAATTGCGTATCGAGTGATCACCAGACATCTATTCTGAGTTTCGGGGTCCGCCGAGGTCTACCACATGCGGCGTCATTACTCGATTGGCGCAGGAAATCATAAATTAAATTCGATTGTTTGACAAGGCTCGCGAAATGTTTCCATTTGAGCCATAAGCGTCGCACCACTCTATTGCGTTTGTTTGCACTCTGGAAAATATATCGCCCATTACAGGTATTTGCCATGATTATTAGGTACTTAATAATGGTAATAATATATATAGAAGTCTACTAATTATCTCCTCTTAACCATTTAGTAGTTAGGGATGGTTCCGAAACCCATTAAAATGTTTATAGTACTTTAAACTCTATCAAAACATGTTACAATTGTTTTATTTGTAAATATCTCAAATATCAGAAAGATAAAATGATATATCTACCCCTGAAGATTTTACTCGTAACTTAAAAAGTAATCGTATCATTTTTAATTTTTATGCATAACACATTAAGGATCCACAGCACTACATGCAATACAAACCTTTTACTTGTTCTAAAATATATCAAATTGATTAATAAGTTAGTTTATCCATAAGATACAACTTTAGCTTTTCTTAACGTATCTGATTAAAAGGCTGAAAATTCTAACAAATAAAGAAAAACAGTCAATATGAGGACCCAAAACCACATTGTTTAAAATATAATATCAGAGATTTCTCTAAAATACATATATTATACCAAAGCAGTTTCATAAAATACGAATTTTCCAAGCTAAAAGATACTTTGTTTCCCTTATATCATACTCAAAATATAGTTTTCATATCCCTTGTTGCCAGGAACTTAAGATCTGATTCAGAAAACGTTTCTTTCTGTGCCGGATCAGATATCGCGCGCTCTACAATTAGTACTACATGCAACTGCAACTGCATCTCCAGCGTCCATCGCACTGCGAGACTCGGAGGATGGCTCCAAAACGGGCAAGTGGCCGTCTGGCAGCGTACATTCGTGTAATGTTGGGCAACGGCCATGCAATGCTCCCCCCAAAATTGGCGTGCAGCGGAAAAATGAGACAACGTGATCCAAAGACTCTCCAGCGGTCCAGCCGCAGATTCCAGCTCCAGCCACAGCGACACAAACAGCTCCAGCTCCATGCAGCACGCACATAATTCATAAATGTTGCCACAGCTGGCGGGGATCGGCGGTATCTGCATCTGTATCGGTGTCTGCGGCTTCGGGAGATTCATAGGCACGCACTTGGTCGCTCCACCACCGCTGCGGACCCGATCCTCCAGTCGCAGTCTCTGCTCGCCGCATTGGCCATCAACACCAATCGCCAAATGGCGTTCGTGTGTGGCAAGTGACACACGAGGCGCTGCAGCACAGCTGGATGCGTTCTCCTCATCCACTCGCATCTGGATCTCGGGACCAGGTGGACGTGGATGTGGTGTGGTGTGCCAACAATGCCTACAAATGGGGGCCATCCATCAGAGGCCCCGAAAGTGGCTGGGGCGTCACCTCAGGATTCCCACAGCCCGGAGCGGTAAGATCGGGATAAGCCGCTAGGCCATTAAATGTAATCTTCACAATGAAAACGGAATTTTTATGGTGCCTTCTTGGATTGTATAGGCAAAGTGCGATAAAAATATGTGATAAATCATATTTGAAGTTATGAACTTGTAAACAAATCCAGGTAAATAAGTATTTCCGATTCCTAAAACATTCGAAAACCTATTAAAGTTAGTTACATAAATTAATCGCTTCATTTTAATAATGCAGTTAGGTTTATTGCTTCTCGTTTAGTTTAGCTTAATTTCAGATTAGTTTAGCTACGCACTAGACGACGTCGTTCGTTCGCTCGCTCGTTCGTTCACACTTTAAAACTTAGGTTAATCACTAATAGCAGAATGGGTCCTTAGCTCTACAGGTGGTTAGATCCACTCTGGCCGCTGCTATGAGCGGATGCTGCCCAGAAGCGGCGTGCTCTCGGCAGCCTTTGAGGTAATCACGGTATGGCGGGAGCCGGATCCGGAGCCACCGGCAGTCGATGGAGCAGCGGGTGGCCGTGGTGGCCACTGGCTAGGTCCAGGACGCTCGTCCTCGGCCTCATCGATGCGGGACTGACGCGCCTGGCGCCTCTGCTGGTTCAGCTCGTGGAGATAAAGGGCGCTCAGGCACATGTCGGCCACGCCCACGTTCAGGGGACTGCTACCCACGCGCGGATCCATGCCGCAGAGCCCGTAGAGCAGCGTGTCCGAAGGACCCTCCAAACAGCCTTCAGCCCGGCTGAGACGCAACCGGCGCATGCTGTCCAGCGGGCCCACGCTGGCAGACAGATTCTGCTGCAGCATCTGACGGAAGTCGCTGGCAGCGACGGGGAATCCTCCCGACACTGGTCCCAGTCCTGGACGCAGCGATTGCGAGATCTCCAATTGCTGGGGCGTCACCTGTGCCGTCAGCACCGAGTTGGCAATGGAGCAGTACTCCGCTCCCATGGTGCCGAACGAGATGAGACTGTTGGTCAGCGGGTTCTCCTGCACCATGGAGGTCTTGGCCTGGACCAGCTCACCGACGGCGTGCTCCCGAACGCCACGCAGGAACTGCTTAGCCTCCTTGGGCATCTGCCACTCGGGATTGTTGAGCGTGAAGCGCACCAGCGACATCTCCGTCTTGCCGCCTGTCAGACTCTGCTGCAGCGGCTCCTGCTGCTGAGGCGGCTGTTGGGCTGCCGGTCGGGCCATCTCCTCCAGCTCGCTGGTCAGCTGCCAGTCGGGATTGCCGTGCTTACGCACATCCATCTGGGCGAAGGAGCAGACGTTGCCCACTCCCCGCACGGAGACGGTGAACGTCCTGAAGAAGCGCACCAGCTCGATGGCCTTCGGCCTGAACACAAATATCAACACAAATGGGGTGACGAAGGGACTGAAGATCTCGCTGAGCAGGTAGCCAGCCTTGAACTGGAAGAAGTTGCTGAACTCCTGACGAACACGCGCCGTGTGCGCCTGCTGCCGCCACTCGGAGGGCAGGTAGTGGACGTGCGCTAGGATGGCGGTCATCAGTTGCTCCGGGCACCAAATGAGGTTTTCATCGGGAATGAGAGTTCTGCAGACAACACCTATGGCACCGAGTCCAGCGCTGATAAACAGCAAATGCTCCACCTGGAAGACGTGCTCCTCGTAAATGCCCAAACCAAGGATGAGCAGCAGTAGTCCTCCACTGATAAACAGCAAGTTCTTGGCTATCACAGCGGCCAGGGGCGAAGAAAAGGAGTTAAGGTAGCGGTCCGCATAGTCATAGGCCCGATTCAGTCTGGCATCCAGCTCGTGATCGAGCTCGTTGAAGTGGCGCAGGTAGAGGCGTCCGTAATTCGACCAGGTTCGCAGTCCCAGGGCCCCAGGCTCCTTGCGCAGGATGTTCGCATAGGAGAAGCTGAAGTAGATGAGCTGCCACACAAAGATCACGGGTGCCAGGAGCAAGTTGAGCAACGCCACACCCAAGATGAGCTTTGAAAGACGCTGCGCCAGCTCCGTTTGATTGCTCCTCACCGCAAACTCGTCTCGCAGCCGCCAGTTGTTCTGGAATGGAGATCCCGGCCCGCGGAACAGGATGAAGTCAATGTTGAACAACATACCCCGACTCAGCGAGACCACTTCTCCGTACAGTGGTATGTGGAACCGCACGGGCAGCAGCTGCTTGTTCATCAGGGCGACTAGGTAGTTCTTGAAGCGCAGCACCCGGTGGTAGATGTCCAGTTCCGTGAGCGACTCCTTGTCGATGCACATGTGCTGTTCGGCCTGGACGCGACGGATGCGCTGCTGCACCTCGTGCCACGTGAAATTGTCCAGATCCGCGTCCTCGATGTGAAGCGCTGAGTTGTAGAATCTCCTGATATCGGCGTACTGGGTGATGTGGTACACCATCTTCAGCACCCGGATGCCCAGATAGATGGCGGCAATGAATACAACCAGGTAGGTGAACCAGTTGAAGCTGGCCAAGCACTCCCCCGTGGGGACCATCACATCGGACAGGGTAGTCTTGTTGGGATTGGCTCCCCCGGGCGGGGCATCCCCGAAGAGCACGTCGAAGCGGACGCAGTGCATCACAACGGTCAGTAGCCAGACGACGAAACCGAATTCGAGAACCTGCAGCATTTCGTCGACCACGATCACAGTGAATCCATGCTTCTGCTGGTACTGGTACATCCGCGAGAAGAATGAGTCAAGGTCCTCGATGTGGTTCCACCGCGCACGCCCCGTCTCCGGGACCATGTGAATCATGACTCCACTGTTCCTGGGCGTGTCCTCGCCCTCGTGCTCCGTGTCGAGATCCTCCAGCGCCTGCTCCATCCCGTGCTCGCCGAGGGGGTCTAAATGCGCAGCAGCTGCGTTCGCTTTTGCGTCTTGTGTTTTGGCTGGGCCTTGGCCTGCGGAGGGATGGTGCTCCAGGAACGGACTGGCCGCCTCCTCGGCCAGGGAGCGGTAGTTGATATGGGGGCTAGACATCGCCCAACGTCAAGGTCAATTGCGCTGCCTATTTATATCGCCGTATAGTATAAGTTGGAAAATTCTTTGTTGTTTGATTCTGCTGAACCTTCCCAGCGAACAGCTGATGCTACACAGCGCAGTGTTGGCCAGCGCCGAAATACTGGGAAAGTGGTGGGTAGGAGGAATGACGCAGGCCTTCTGCAGGCCGTTCACACAGCCGCTGCAGCGATGTTGGAAATTGTAGGGAAAACCAGTTTTCTACTCTTTTACATTTTATTTCGTTGAAATAGCAGAAAAAAAATAAACAAAATAGTATAATTGCAAAACTAGAACTAAATTGAAATCTCAAAAGTGTTTCCTTTAATTAAACTTCAATTTTGTTCCTTTGTAATAATTGCAACCAAATTGTATTGTAATTTTTGGAAAATATACGCATTCGATATTCCCACTATTTTAAAAGATGTGAACAGTGTGAAACGTATAAAACACCAAAGAAGATAGTCTGCACAAGAGTTGGCAGTTCTGTCGCACATTTGTAAACAAATAAAAGAGGATACTCGCTTTCCTAACAAATATTAGTTAAAAACAGCCAAGATGGGTAAAAGACAGCATCAAAAGGATAAAATGTAAGTCTCCCAAACCTCCAGAACTCCATACATTAAAATTCACCCCTGAATCTCTCAGGTACCTCACGTACACGGAGTGGAGCGAGCTGTACGGCGGGAAAAAGGTGGAATCCGCGGAGAACGACCATGTCAAGTTCAAGAGATTACCCTTCGAGCACTGCTGCATCACCATGGCGCCCTTCGAGATGCCCTACTGCGATCTGCAGGGCAATGTGTTCGAGTACGAGGCCATCCTGAAGTTCCTCAAGACCTTTAAGGTGAATCCCATCAACGGACAGAAGATGGACTCCAAGTCCCTTATCAAGCTGAACTTCCACCGGAATGCCAACGACGAGTACCACTGCCCAGCCTTGTTTAAGCCCTTCAGCAAGAACTCGCACATCGTGGCGGTGGCCACCACGGGCAATGTTTACTGCTGGGAGGCCATCGACCAGCTAAACATTAAGACGAAGAACTGGAAGGATCTGGTGGACGACACGCCCTTTCTGCGCAAGGACATCATCACCATACAGGACCCTCAGAAGCTGGAGAAGTACGACATCTCCACCTTCTATCACATTAAGAAGAACCTGCGAGTTCTGACCGAAGAGGAGGAGCTGGAGAGAAAGAACCCGGGCAGCGGACGCATTAAGACCATGAATCTGGAGACCAAGGAAACGTTGGCACAGCTTCAGCAGGACTACCAGCCGGCGGAGGAGGAGCCCTCCTCCTCGAAGCGCACAGCCGACAAGTTCAATGCGGCTCACTATTCCACTGGAGCGGTGGCCGCCAGTTTCACATCCACAGCCATGGTTCCCGTGTCCCAGATCGAGGCGGCAATAATAGATGACGATCTGGTAAAGTACGAGAGGGTGAAAAAGAAGGGCTATGTTCGGTTGAACACCAACTTCGGCCCCCTCAACCTGGAACTCTTCTGCGATCAAACTCCTCGAGCCTGCGATAACTTTATAAAGCACTGCGCTAATGGCTACTACAACAATGTTATGTTTCACCGATCCATACGAAATTTTATTGTAAGTTTTGGTTCTTTATTAGAGGAAGCTTTTATTTCTAATTGCTTCCGTTTTAGGTGCAAGGAGGTGACCCCACGGGCAGTGGTTCTGGCGGCGAATCCATTTGGGGCAAGAAGTTCGAGGACGAGTTTAAGCCCAATCTAACGCACACGGGTCGAGGAGTGCTTTCTATGGCCAATTCAGGACCCAATACTAATGGTTCTCAGTTGTGAGTAGACCAGGATTCATTTTAGCAACGCGATTGCTAACTATTACCTATCATGCAGCTTCATCACCTACCGCTCCTGCAAGCATCTCGATGGGAAGCACACAATCTTTGGCAAGCTGGTGGGCGGCTTAGACACTCTTCAGAAAATGGAGAACATCGAGGTGGACAACAAAGACAGACCCATTGAGGACATTATCATTGAGTCCTCGCAGGTCTTCGTTAATCCCTTTGCCGAGGCATCGGAGCAGCTGGCCAAGGAGCGCGAAGAGGAGGCGGCCAACAAGGAGGAGACTGTCAAGAAGGAGGAGCAGCAGAAGCGCATGAAGGAACCACTGAAGGTGTACAGGGAGGGTGTGGGAAAGTACCTAAAACTTCAGGCAGAAGCAAAGAAGCCGGAGGCGTCGCTTCCCACTGCTCAAGCAGCCAAGAAAAAGAAAGTGGCAAGTGGTTTTGGAAATTTTTCAAGTTGGTAGCCGTTGCCCATTCAAAAATATATGATTAAGAGATTGTATATTGACTATTTATCTGTGGATTCAGCTCCTCCATCTGTGCGTTCTCTGTCCTGCCAGTTTTTCTTCATCTCCTGCAGTTTTCCCTGCCGTCGCCGCCGTTCTGTGGACTTTCTCTGCTCCTGGGCCTTGATTTGCGCCGCAATTGAATGCTCTCCATTAAGATGGATGTCCAGTTTTTCGAGCAGGAGTTTTCGCGCCTCCACCCGGTTTTTGGAAGCCAGTCGATGGGTGTGACACTTGATGGTGATGTTGGTGGGCAGATGGCGCAGGAACACGCAGTTGGAGGTCTTGTTTACCGCCTGGCCACCGGGACCACTGCCGCGCATGAAGGTCTCCTCGATCTCCGACTCCTGGAGCACGGGAAAGCGGGAGTAGTCCAGATTGGCAGTGGATTTGCAGCGCACAGCGGGCGGAGGAAGCGCCAGGAGTCGCACCAGACTGCGCAGCATCGCTACAGGATGCGTCCCTTCTTCAGCAGCGTCTCCCCGCGCTAAAATATAGCGATCAGATGGAATTTCTTTATATGTTATGAAATACCGGAGGTGGTGTTAACGAACCTTGAAGCTGAACTCCACTTCCGCCGGATCAGTGAGGGACCGGTTGTCCCGGAACTCGTGCCGCACTCTGCCCAGAAAGTAGTTCTTGTCGGTCAGCTTGAGGTGATTGCCGTAGCGAATTAAATGCTTGTACAAACGCAGAATTTGCTGCCGGGAAGGTTGAATCATTTTTGGATGAAATATAAATACTCCCACATGTGTGGCAGTGTTGGTAAACGTTGGTATGAAAACGGGCTGGCAGCCCAGCCACAATCAGCTGTTTTAACTGGCACTCCAAACAATGCTGATAAGATATTTCGAAATATATTGATATGATAAGATTATTCACTAATACACCCCTTAAGTGGCCCAATTTGGAAATACACAGGAATCAAACAACTCTCCAATCAGCATTCAAAGTTTGTAGTCATGACTAAAATCAATTTTTTGGTCTTTCCCCCCAACGATTATAAATAATGCTGGTCATTTACTGTATCTGATTAGTTTTATTTTAGCAAAATCTACGAAATGGAAAAGATTACACCTTGGGCAACTTGGCCACATCGATGCCGTCATCTATGGGGACACCAGTCAGCTGGCTCAGCTCCAGCATTTCCTTCACCTGGTGGGCAAGCTCCTTGTCCACTATTTCCCCTCCCTGTGTCATGGTGCGTTCGATGATCTCGTCTTCCGTCAATTGGGCTGCAAACATCTCCTCCGGTGACATGTCCAGTGGCTCCACCAAGGTCATGAGGAAGCTGGCCGAAATTGACACGCTATAAGGCAGGAACCGCACATACTCCTTCAGAAGCTCGGCGCGGCTGAAAGATAATCATGTCATAAACTATTTGAAGTCAAATGGAATTTGGTATCTTATCGTTTATAGCTTAACTTATGAGAACCAAGCAAAAATTCGTTAGGAACAGAGAATCTACATATAACATGTTGGCTGTCTTTTGGAGCACATTTGTTTATCATTTAAATTATTTAATTATTTATTTATTTAAATTATTTTACTTGATCTGACCCGGTTTCTGAGAAACTACTTACGTTTTTATATTAAACCAAATGTGTTTTTTGATGAAATAAAATATGAGCTATAGACTTTGATAGACTATGTTCTTGATATTTCTCAGGCTCACCTCATGGACTCAGGAACCTCCTGCTTGGCGTGCTTCCTATAGCTGTCGTACAGCGCCGAGCAGTACTCATGGAAGATGGCATCGAAGTTGTTGTAGCGCACATCAGCATAGGTGGACACGGCCAGGAAGACCGAGAGATCGATCATGGGAGACGAGATGCGCATGGTCTGGTAGTCGAACATCATGATCTCCTGCGGCTGCTCCTGGTCATCGTACTTGTAGGCCACATTGTTCCGCACATAGTCCCCGTGGCAAAGCGTGGCCAGCGGCTCCCTCGGCGCCACCCGTTGGCGGCCGTATAGAGTGTAGTCCGCGATCAGGAAGCTCAATTTCTCTACAAACTCCTTGTCAATCTGGGGCTGGAAGGTGGCCACCGCCTTGGCCGCCCGTGCAATGCTCGTCTTTATGGTCAGCTTCCATTCCGCATGAATCACGTCGCTGGCGTAGCGAGATTCCTTCAGACTGTCGGTCAGTTTGGAGAACTTCTGCGGATTGGTGTGCTTCAAGGCGTACGCAAAGCCGTGAAACCTTCCCAGGTAAGCCACGGCTATTAGGGCGTGCTCCAGACTCAGACCCACCCGATCCTTGGCCACCCGCCAGCCATGCTCGGCAAAGTCCTCCAGAATGGCCACCGCCGAGTTCTGATTCAACTCACTGTAGTAGTACTTGGGGGCGGCAAACTTTCCGCCGGCCAAACTCTGTATTTCCGGAAGGATTTCCGTGTAGAAGTTGATCTCGTTGCTGAAGAGAGCCCTAAACTGGACGGCCTCATACACATCGGGGGGCATCATGGGTGTTTTCTACGAAAAATAAGATAGTAGAAATGAGAAGTAGTAATAGCTACTTTAAGATTATGAAAGCCTTATCGGCCAATTAGTTTTGATCTACTGCGTGTTTGATAAGGCAGTCACAACAAAGGCTAGACGTTTCGTGTATTTCACCACGTTTGCCTGCGATACAATAACCCTCGGCTCGTGGGAGACTTATCTATGTTTGCGGGGCAACAAAACCGACATGCAGCTTTATCCGTAGACCTATACTATGCACTTCAAATGGGGGTGTGCTCAGCACACAAAGCTATTGAGTACCGTGACTCGTGTACTGCGGGGAAATTATCCCATGTTTGTTGGATCAACATCTATCACTCCACTCAACGCTAATGTTTTTCGTGACTCGTGACCAGGATGACATTATCCAGTATTTTTTAGATTTAATTTTTTACCATACTGAAAAATGTACCCACCTTAACCACCATCTTTCGCTGGTACTCCTGCCCATCATACTCAAAGTGGATGGTTGTCCTGTAGCAAAAGGTCAGCATGAAGGCCTCGGCGGGACCGATTACATCGATCGCGATGTCGCCCACCTTGAAGGTGTCCTCCTTGGAGTCGCTGTAGTTGTCCACCAGTCTGCCGCTCCTTAAAATGCTCGGCAGAATCGTGGAGCGCAGCCACTGGGCCTCAGCCTCTATCTTTGCCATTCTATAGACACGAGAATACTGGGTAGAAAAACGATCCGAACCGCCTTGCCTCCGGCAAATGAATGTGCAAGTGCGAGTACTTGCAATCCATTTTGTGTTCTCGGAAAGCTTACGTATTCCGGAGATTACAAACCAATTATCAACTTAAGAGCGAAGTGGAGAGCTTTCGTTAAGAGTGTTTCAAAGTAAATTAAGAGTAATGCCATTATTTGAAATCCTAAAGTTTATGATGTAAATTATAAATTGGTTTTTTTTTTTATATATATAATAAAGGTGTTTCCTAACTTATTTTTCTTGGGAAATATATAGCATCCACAGTGTATATAGTATTTGCTTTTAGCTAGGGCTGCCGGAGTATTTTTTGTCAAAATTTGGAATTTTAAATAAACGGAAGGAAGAAATGCCGCTTAACTGGTACCTATTGAAGACGACCGGGTCGATGACCAGGGCCAACACCTACATTCGGAAGTTCACCGAGGGATCAGAGCGCAGCGGCGTGCTCAGCACAGCCCCCAAACTGCCGAAGAAGAAAAGTACCACGTTCAGGGTCTCGGAATTGGATCGCATTTCCTACCTTTCCTCTTCCTCCCGGAGGAGCAGGGGGACGAGCAACCGTTCGGGTCAGTTAAAAGAGCCCAAGAAAGCCCAAACGCTGGACACCTGTCCCTTGCACTCCAATGCGATCCCCAAAAAGGAGCCAGTGGTTCAGGACACTCCCTGCATGCGGGAGTTTTTCAACGAGGTGCGGGAGCGGGAGCTCAAGAGCTACTATCTGCAGATGAAGGCTGCCCAAAGGGTTCCAGCTCCGGCCCATTTGTGTTCGGACTGTGGCCTGCCAAAGCGGGACAAGAAGGATCTTAGCCAGAACATTTACTGTTCCGGAGATATGAACTTGCGGCGAAGTAGAGCTCAGCACGGTGATCGGTGTAGGGATCTCACTTGGTTGTGGAACTCCTCCGCGGCATATCCCCATTCAAGAATGAGTTGAGGATGTCGCGGAAGTGTTTCCATCCATAAGTGATCTTTTGGTTGTTCCACCGATTTTCTAAAATTTCTAAAAGTTATTTTTGTAAATATCAACTAGCAATGCCTTCGCTGTCATCCCCCTTGGCACTCCCTTTCCCTCGTAGTTTCAGTCACCTTTTGAGACCCAAATCTTTCGTATCGCACTCAACTCAGCCCTAGCCTTCCAGATCCCACCATGTTTTCCAATCCCGCCCAGGAGTCGGTGGGGACGCAAACGGAGGCCCAGCCGAATCCCTTGCCCGTCTGCACCCCGCTGCTGATGGTGGACGAAGATGGAAGGAAGCGGTACTGCTATCATGGTGGAAAGTGCAAGTGCGCCACCTGCGCCAAGATACGGGCGGAGCAGGCGGCGAAACTGGACCAGGAGCTGCTGTCCTACATACCGCACTCGAAACTGCATCTGGAGGTACCGGTTCGAATGGCCAAGCCGAAGCAGTACCGCCTAGAGGCCCGACGAGCCGATCCCGAGTTGGCCAAGTGGCTGCGCGAGGATCACGAGCGGCTGAGGCGCGAGTACCCCACGTACTACCTTCCGGACCGCTACTTCAGTGAGAACTTCTACGAGGTGCCCGGGCCCCAGCACAAGGAGACCCAGACGGACATCCCGATTGGGCGCTACGGCATCGATGGCTGTCCCTGTCCCGACAAATCGCGCTGCTACGATATGTAATCCTGGCCAGGCTTCGGCTACGCAAAAAATAAAATGTTAAATCAGTTTTTTATATATTGGGATTGGTTCTTTTTGATAAAAAGGAACTTTATTTCTTTATTAGCTCTTCCAGCTCTATTTCTTAATTTAGATTTATTATATTTTAATTTTTATAGTCAATTTATAGATGTCAGGGCTCTAAGTTTGTATCTACCCCTTTTTTTAGTCAGATGAAATCTAACATGTGGCTGAGATACTGCATTCTTCTGAAACAATTTAACTAAGTGGTAAAAAAAAATATATATTTTAAATCCATTTATAAAAATTCATTTTAGAATAAAATTTTTTTTTAAATTCTTTTAATTTTCTTACTTAACTAAGATCAAGTTGTAAGGCAGATCCTGTCATTTCTCTACTGATTAGGCATATTTTTAGGACCCTCCTCCGTTTAAATCCAAAACAATGCTGCGCAGCCCGAAAGTGACCCGGTTTCTGGCCAGGAGCAGTGCCCGCCACTACGCGGAATCCATAAACAGTAGTGTGCGAGCGGCGTTCGTCAAGGGAGACACGCGACTGGACCCCGTCTATGTGCTGCCCAAGTCCAAGTACGGCGGGATCAACACGGTCTCCTTGCTCACGGGCAGCACCATCATTGGCCAGCAGGGAGCCCACTTCGTGACGTCCCTGCTCCAGAGCAGTCGGGTGCCCGTGGAGGTGCAGGTCATCGAAGCGGGCCAGGACGATGAGTACTTCAACTCTGTGCTCCGCAACAGAACGGCTGTGCATGTGGAGAACCAGGCGGGTGCGGAGGCCAAACAGAAGGCTCTGAAGATCTGCAACGATCTGGATTTGTACGTTCTAAAGACTCGTACTCGCAGCTTTCCCGGCTTCAGGTGTCGCTTTCCCGGAGTGGACATCCAGATGATTGGCCAGAACAACATGGGCAACTACAACGAGCTGGAGTACTCCCCCGTCAAGGGAGTGGTGGAGGCCCTGTCCGTCGTGAGCCAAAAGAGCAATGAGAAGTACCTGAACTACGCCTTCAAGGCGGCTGTGAAGGCGGGTCGCAAGCGGGTGACCCTGATCAACAAGGCCAAGGAGTGGCCAATTAGCGATGGCAACCTGGTCGAAGCCGCCAAGCGTATGCACTGCCCCTACAAGGACTGCCTGGAGCTGGAGTTCATGGAGGTGGAGGAGGCCATCAGCCGGCTGGTCACGAATCCCACCTACTTCGACTGCCTCTTCGCCAGCGATCGCTATGCCACGTTCCTATCCGCCATCTGCAGCGCCGTGTGCGGCGGAGCCAATCTATTCAGTGCCGTCGAGCTCGGGGATCACCATGCCGTCTTCAAGCCCCTGCAGACCAAGCTCTCGCTGACCAACTACGCCACCCTCAGTGCCTACGGCATCGTGTCCACCATTGTGGATCTCTTCGAGCATTTGGGTCACACGAAGTGCGCGCAAGCCCTGTGGTGCGAGATGCTGCGCACCATGGACGAGGGAATCCGCACCAAGGAGTTCGGGGGCAAGGACACCGGCGAGTACGTCATCTGCAACATCATCAACAATCTGCGTTGCCATGCGTTGGGTCAAAAGTGATATGTGGCCGATTAGGGGGCTTAAGGTTGTAAATAAAATATGGAAGAATGCAAGGACAACGTCTGAATCACTTATTGTAAAATGTATTAGAAAAAGCTACTGAAAAATTCCTTGGGAATAAGGTTGAGCTTTTAAAAAGTTATTGGAACCTTAAAAAAGGGTTACAAAAAAGATTCCCATACATTTTTTGAATATCTACTAAGTTAGTTCATATGTACCTTCCTTATAAAAAGACGCAAGAGTAGGTTCTTACCCCACAATAAAGTTTATATATACTACAAAGAACGTATTTATTGCATAACATAATTTTTAACAATCCACAAGCGGAAATCTTCAGAAGTTGCGCCGTTTCAGGGAGCACTTGAGCTGGGGAGGAGAGAAAAGGCTTAGTTACTTGGTAATACAAACAATATATGAAAAATAATATTTCAAAATTATAAGATACTCTTTTATTCGATTGAGTATATCCAAATCGTATCATAGAAACTGTATGGTCATTTTAAAAAGTTGTTTTCGTAAAAGTTTTGAAGGCGAATTTCAATGGGCCTAAATTCATCGAAAATACTAGAGCCTAGAGCGCCTAAGACAGGCCTTTATGGCCCGCAACCACACCTGCTCCTCCTCCGTGCGCAGCTTGCTCTCGATCATCTGCATCTTCCAGTTGTCCGTGAAGGTCACCAGCTCCACCATCACCTTAAAGGTCACCGTCTTGCGGGGCTTGGCGCTCTTCGTCAGCTTGCCCTTGGCCTTGCTGCTGGGATACTTCATGTAGTCGTACACGATCGGCTGACCCTCCACCTCATCGATGATGTTTTTCTTCGACTCGACGGCCTTCGCAAGCTCTTCCTCCAGCTTGGTGGCGTTGAGGGTCTTCGGTTTGTGGCGCTGCCTCATGGGGTTGTCCATGATCGGGGGAAATTTAGTAGGATTTAGTTGTTGAGCTATCAAAGGTGTATCAAAGTCAGTTGTGTGTGTGTCGGTAAAGTCGGAACAGCAGGGCCTGCTGTGCGGCTGGTGGGTAATAAACGTTAAGTCCTCCATTTGCACGTACAATTTGAATAAATTCATGTTTCAGCCGGCGGCTGTAAACAACTACATAAATAGCCGGTGGAACCTAGGTACGAGGGGATGTATCCAGGGTACGAGGGGATGGCAATAAAATGTCCTGCCAGAAGTGAAGCATATTTGCAGGCGCCAAAAACAAAAGCCACAACACAATTGGCCAGTACGTAGGCCCCAGTCGATACTTTATCATCATGCAAATGGGCACCGAACCCCTTATAATCCCTTGCCCGGGGTAATAAGTACGATGAACGACTCCGCAACACAAACACATAAAGAGCGAGCTGTGGGATAAACAAACAGCAAAAATCCGGGGAGTCGTAGGGCAAATCCTTGCCGTGGGCCATCTTGAGTTATGGCTCAATTCCGGGCCAGCAAGAGGGAAAGACAATCGTTTTCGCACACATACAAGTCGTAATTTATTCGCCACTATAGAAAAAGTTTCATTTATTAAATTTTAGCCGAATCGCACACACAAGCACACACGCATCCTGGGAGCGCATCCTCTTAGCAGCTCTCGTAGTGGCCCGGTCATTGCTCCAGCTCGTTGGTGGGCCCGTGGGTCAGCTTGGCCTTCAGCGAGCCGCAGACCATCATGCAGGTGAACAGGGACAGCTCCAGGACACGGCACATGCAGTAGGCCACCACATCCAGCAGGTGTTCCACGACTCCCAAGTACAGACACATCCGTGGGTGGGTGAGTGGGTGCGTTTTCGCTTCACAAGGCAACGATAGCTTTTCCCTCGCTCAGACGATTCCTGAGCTGCTGCACTCCGATATCCTGATAAGACAAAGCCCTCAGCAGGTCCTCCTGTTTTATCCCACCGTGTTTATCTACGACAGAACTCTTTTCTTCGAATGATAACCCCGTGTTGGCTGGCTGGCCTTATATTCAATCCTGTTGCTGAATCAAAACACGAAGCTCCGCGACGTCCTCGCCTCGTATTTCTCTACAAAACAAAACGAGAGCCCAGCGAGAGAAGAGGGGCAGAAGGATAACAGGGAGATGGGAGTCCTGCCACCGGCGGAGCATGCGCAAACAGGTTCTCCTCCACTCCGACGAAGGCCCGAAGAGTATAGGCCAGAGGATTGTGTTACATTAATGTTACATTTAAAATTATTATTCCATACATATTTATCGCCATATTTTATAAACAAAACTTAATATTTTACTTAACATTAATGGTTAGAACTCCGTATTATAAAAGTTGCGCGCATTATCCAGAAAACTATTTACATCTCAAGATATAAGGCTATGAAAAAAGTGGAAGAATATTTAAATACCTTGTCCAAAAAGCATTAAAATACTTATGCAACCGAATAAATAAATTCTAAAAATTTAACGGAAGAACTTTAAGGAACTCAAAAAATTTTTTTAGCAGAATGTTAGCCTGGAAAGTATCCATAGTATGTACTAATTAAACGAGTTATTGGCCAATTTAACAAATGATCTTAAAAAATGTTTTACTCTCTAAAATGTTTTTCTAAAGTCTATTAATTATTTGTTATTTTCTAAGCATAAACAATTAAATATTCAGTTATTTGTGTATTAAGATTTTTTTCTGTAGTTTCAGTTAATAAATACATTTTTCCTTACAAATACATTTTTCTTACATTTAATTTTCCATTTCATTGTATAGTTGGAGATCAATTATAACTTTATGTTTCGGTAAGCATATTTCTAACGAGCAAGTAATATCCCAGGGATCTTAACTAAACATAAAATACAAGGTAATTAACTACCCATTCAATGATATATTTTTCATAGCCACTGAATATAATGATATGAGCCCAAAAGCAGTTAATAGTTTGATTCTCCAACTGGCTAGACGGCAAATGTCGTGTGTCTGCCAAGGACACAACCTTCGCAGGACTAAAGGCCACCACTCAGAGTCAGAGCACTATGCGAGTACCTATAACTCGACCATATGTTGGTTCCTAACCGAAGTTGGGTCGGTGCAGCACAGCATATGGTCACTAGACGCGAGCCACAATGCAGTTCGCCAGCGGGTTAATTGATGGCCCTGCCGTCCATCCTATACAGTAGCGTGGCTCATCCTCGCCACCTCGCCTTCTCCCTCTCCCACTCGTGTGCCGTTGAGCGTGAAAGTCACAAATTACGGCGAACAGAGGAGAGGAGGAGATCGCATGGCATGATAGCACCAATTTGGCAAGATATGACGCGTGCCCGGCGAGAGCGGGACGGCAGCAGGCGGAGTGTAGGCGTTGCTCGGCCGAGCGAAAGAGAAAGAGAGGGATGGGCACACTTCTAACCCCTAAGTGTGCGGCCGGGGGTCAAAGTCACCCCTGCTCCTCGGGGAGATCCTTCGGCCGGGATATGGTAATAGCTGCGAGGATCCTGGGGCCAGGGGTCATTTGCGGGCCGTTTCACACAAACTTGGTCAGAACGGCGGTGAAAATATTTGTAGAACGCACCGAAGGCGGGGGTCGACTGCAGAACGCAGCGCCGTCTCTCGGGATCGTTTTCAGTTGCATCGAAACTTTCAAGCCGCGCGGATCTGCCATGAGCTACTACTACTCGTCGGCCTCCGAGGAGGACGGCAGCTCCCAGTACTTGGGCAGTCCCAACTATAACCTCAGCCAGCTGCCCGTTTCTTCGCAGGATTACGGCCAGTCGGCTTTCCTATCGCCGGAGTGGCAATTCCTAGATGCCGCGGGCGCAACTCAACCAGAACTGGCGCCCATCTTGGAGCAACCAGGCCCGCCCACTCAACAGCAGACTCTCAAACGGCGTAGCAACAGCTCGGCGGGATCGGATGGCCGGAAGAGCAGTCCGGAACAGACCAATCTCAGTCCCACGGTCCAGAAGAAGAGAAGACAGGCAGCCAATGCCCGGGAAAGAAAGCGCATGAACGGATTGAATGAGGCCTTCGATAGGCTGAGGGAAGTGGTGCCCGCTCCCTCCATCGACCAGAAGCTGTCCAAGTTCGAGACCCTGCAGATGGCCCAGTCCTATATCCTGGCGCTGTGCGACCTCCTCAACAACGGCGATGTGGAGGTGGATGCCGCCGCCTACACAATCTTCGGCGGCAGCGAAGGCGGCTTCGGGCTAAGCGGAGGATCCTTACCATAGATGGATACTGCAGATCACTCTTTCCTAGACTTAAGCTATGTGATTTTCTTCTTACTGTAGAATAGACTAAAGATACAAAAGAAATAAATGATATATGAGTGCATTACTCGGGACCTTTAACCTTTAGTTTAATTAATATTAAATAGCTAAGTTCATAAGAAATCTGGGGTTACCCCTTTTTGAAAATTAAAAAAATATTTGGCTCTTCATTAAAAACTTTTAGTTGCTTAAACTTTCAAGCTATCAAATGAACCCTTCCTAGCAGTTTCTAAGAATTGAATTCCTTTTTTAAAATTAGTAGGTTAAGCTACATTTTCGTCTTTCAGTATGCCAGTATTTGGTCGATAAATGTTTTTAAGAATAACATAAATAGTAGTGTTTTTGTTATACTTTGTTAACTCTTTTCTCTCTTTTGGCAATTATAACAGCCCACTACCAAGACCCGCTTTTCCAAAACCCCAGATTCAATTTGCCATCGGATCGTTTGGCTACGCCTCAATGGTTCCGAAAACGATCGTAAATTAATTACTCAAAAGTTCATTGATGGGAGTCCGTCAAATTTTGGGCTAACCCCGAACTATCCCAAAGCTACGAAGCCAGCTCAGAGGGCGGCGAGGCGTGACGCCCCTGGCCAAAAACTCCTCTCATTGAATAAAAGGCAGCTGAGTCCTTCGGCTTCGGTTGGGCGCTGTTCTTTATATGATGATTCGAGGTAAGTATGTGTGAGGACATTACAGCTATGGGTTGATCACCGAGGATACTTTTTTCTGGGTTTCGTGGGTGGCCTGGGTGGTAACGGAGGCCCAGCGTTGTCCTGGCTGGGCACTGTTATGTGTTGCATCTCCACGTCGTCCCTGCTGAAGGAGTTCTTCGAGGGTCGAAAGCCAGGAACCGGCGGATGCAGGACTATAACTTCTCGTCTGTTGTCACCAAAACTCAAGTCTCGAAAGGGATTGTTGGTGAGCAGTAGGGTCCTGTTCTCGTCCAGGATGGGAGCGTTGGCCTTGTGGGATGGCCGTAGAACGGGTCTCCTGGGCCGCGAAGATGTCGCTCTAGATAGCAGTGTGCGCCGCATCTTTCGGGAGGGAAACACCGCTTCTCTGTAACCTGTATGAATGGATCGATCGAGGTGCTCCTTGATGATGCCCAGCGCCGTGCTGGCCAGGACAGGTGGAACCCTGAAGGAGCCCAGTACGGATAGACCACCACCCCTGGTCTGGGAGTGCTGGGATGGGCGGGATGGACGAGTTGGCTGGGTTGGCTCTGATGTCTGGGATTGGGTGGTGGCCGACAAATCGACCCAGGACGTGCTCTGAAAGCCGGAGCACTGCCGCTGACAGTGCAGCTGCTTCACAGACTCCTGTCCTGGGCCCATCCGTTGGCCATCTGGTGGTCCAATCGGCTTCTTTGGCACCACGAGGAGGTACTGGTGGTTGTTACCTTCGTCCTGTAATTTGCAAATAAAATAGGTGGCCGAGTTTAGATCAAAAGGCAACTTGCTGTTGGCAGCTGCATTTGTGTCCATGGTTCTCTTGGCGGCACTGGATTGTCCCGCAGTCCTCGTCGAAGTTCGTCTCTTGACCGGCTGATCTCCTGGCTGACTCTTTTGAGCTCCAGGAACATGAGCTGGACTGGCGGATCGGGACTGCACTCTGGGAAAAACGCCCGTCTTGGGGCGGAAACTCTTCTTGACAGTGGGCGACTGGTTGTCACTGGTGGATACTGGCTTAGTTCTGGCTTCTTTGCCATCTTTCTTCAATGGTTTCTTGGTTCTCCCGCTGGACTCTTTTTTGTTATCCTTGCTTTCAGTTAAGGCATTGAGTGCCATGCATATACTACCAGCTTGGTTTCGTTCCTTGACCGCAGTTATCTTGGGTTCGTTTGGATCGCATGCACAATCCTCGCAAAAAAATTGGTTATCATTGGCTTGTTGATTGGTATTGCCTTTTTCAAATTTTGGGTATACAGCTTCGTTAAGATCGCACTCACAGTAATCTATGTCGTTTCTCTTACCTCTGTCATCCTTTCCTGGATCATTGGTTTCTTGATTATCTTTTCTACTCCTGTTTGGCATTGGAGTCTGCGGCGTCCTATTGGTATTTCCATTTGGGTATTTTGAGTAATATTCACCTCCTTGGGGTTCGCATTCACAGCCGTCTACTTCATTACTTATATCTGCGTCATTCTTGCCAGGATCTTCGGAATTCTGATTAACTTGCCTAGTTCTCTTTGGCACAGAAGTTTCAGGCGCCCTGTTGCTGTTCCTATTTCCGTATTTTGGATAATCACTATAATCGGCTACTACTTCGTCTATATTTCCTCTGGTTCTTCCTTGGTTCTCGTTTCTGACCGTTCGATTGCTTCTGTTTGGCATAGAACTTTGGGGAACTTCGTTATCACTGCAGAAGCAGTCATATTCCGACTCGTATACATCAGTTCCCCTCGAATAGGAAGGTGCTTTCTCCGTTCCCCTCGAATAAGGTGCCCTGTCTTCAAATCGTTTGCGATTATTGTTTCTGGCATATTCTTCATTCTCATCCTCAGAGTCCTCATAATCATAACTTTTGGTTCTTCTAGACGTTTCGTTTCTTCTATAATCATCAGATACCTTGCGACTTCGATTTCCATTATCTCTTATAGGATAAACACCATAGGCTTTATCCTGTTCATCGGAGTCGAAATCGTCTTCACACATGCACTCATCTACAGTATTGTTTCTGTATTCGGTTCCGTTGCGATAACTTCCCTGATATCTATCATTATCTTTGCTTGGCAAGTTTCTATCCTCCCTTCTCGAATACTTTTTGAATCTATCTGGGTCCTTATTAGAGTCGCGATTGTCATTCCTATATCTTCTTGGCTCATATACATTGTCATCTGAATCATCCATATCCTCGCGATCTTCGTTTCTCGTACGCCTATAACTCCCCATTTCTTTCTGGTTCTTTTCGGAATCTTCAAATCTATGTATATCTCGATGTTGCCTTCTAGTTAGGGACTCACTTCTATACTTTCCCTTTGTTTCATTTTCTTCCTCTTCGTACTCTTTAGAATAATCTCGTCGCCTCCTTGACCTTTCCTTAGGGGGTGCATTAACTGCCCCATAATTGATATATGGGCAAGTGTTATCATTGCACTCCTTGTACTTTCTTTTGGAGGTCTGATATGTACCATTGCCATTCCCACTACTATTTCTTGGGTTTTCCATTTCCCTATCTAAACGATCATTATATCTCTTAGAAGAAGTACTTTTGTAGGGACACGTATTATCGGTACACATTTCATCCTTTCGCCTTTTTGAAGTATAAGCTTCTTCATCTGATTTTCTCTTGCTCCGAGAATTATCATCCCGACCTTGACCACTGTATCTCTTCCTGACACCTGGTTTCTGCTCTTCATAGTCACCATTTTGTGGTCTATTTCTATCTTGACCTTGGGATCTTCTCTTGGAAGTTGCGCTTTCCATCTCATCATAGTCCCGATCCCTTGAAGGAGGCCTTCTCCTTCTGGCAGTTCTTTCCTCGCGGTTTGTTTGAATGGGATCGTCTTGTGTGCATTTCGAATAGGGGCATTCCCCGGGATTTTCCTGACTATATGCTGGACACTCTATATATTGAGAATCGTCGGTTTGAAGTTGAAAAACTTTTGATTTGCTTGGGGTGCTATCAGGATCCCTTTCCCGCCGCGGAGAAGGCGAATCCTCATAGTTGGAATTGGGGTTACTAACAACCATATCATCATGGCGAGATCGTCTTTGGGTAGGACGCACCTCATTTTGATTGCGACTGCTCGCTGGACACTTACAGGGACTTTCCCCCGGAGCTGGACGGTCAGAGTCTTGATTACCTTGCCTCTTACGAGATCGGTTTGCATCGTCATATGATCTTTTCGGTTGACCGTTTCCACCAACGGAGTCCTCATCAGAATTATTAGTTCCTCGTTGGCTTTGATAGTTTCCACTTCTGGATCGTTCTCTTTGGTCGTTAGATGTTTGTGTTCCCTTATAGGCAGGACACTCCACATACTCAACATTCCGTGGCGGTGGCTTTGGTCTTTTTTTTGCTGTAGGATGCTGGACAGGCTGCTCAGGCTGAAGTATCTTATTTATATTTGAAGAAAATACTTTGTCTAGACTTTGAGGAGGAGCCCTTACGGCCTGACTACCTGCCTGAGGTAGGCCACTATCCATTTCCTGTGGCCTAGATCTAGATGGCGGTGCCATGGGCCTCTGGCCAGAGCTTGGAGCTTCGACCGCGGACTGGTTCTGTACCCACATTTCCCTATTTTCTGTATTGATGCAGTGCACCCGCTGTTGTTTGGGATATGCAGGCTGCCCGTACTCATCAAAATAGTTCCCTTCTCCATAAAATTGGCCAACTTGGTTATCTTGTGGAGCTGCTCGGGAATAGCTTGGAGCATTATGATCGATCTGCTGCATTACGTAGTAGTTTCCCTGGGGAACCACTGTCCGATTGCAGTACATGCACTGGCATCCATACATACTACATAGCTGGGGATCCGCATTCAGTTGGTCAGTATTACAAAAACATTGATTTTCCACTGGTTGCTGGGTATTATAGTAAGCCTGATCTGAAATCGGCTGACTGTTGTTATACTGAGCCGGATCATTTGGAGTGTTCTGGGAATTCCTATTCTTTTGCGCCTTCTGTAAGAGCATCGCATTCACCTGATCCTCGCCCGACCGAGGACGATCATTCTTACAGTCGCAGTTTTGGCTCTGGGCAGATAACTCTTCGGAACCTTCTTCGGAGTATCTTCCACCTTGGTTCTCCTGCCTCGCTAACTGATCCTGAAGTCGCTGGCATATGGCATCGTTATTCCGCTTCCAACCTCCGCAGTTGGACTGGCGATCGTCATTTGGAACAGCTTTGCGGTATCTGGGCTTCCATTCCGGACGGTTTTGCGAACACAGTCTGGGACCTGGCCACCTATCGTGCCGCTCTGCATTATTGCTGGACTCGCCATCGTCCCAGTTGCCCAGATCCACAAAGACACCATTCTGATGGGTTCGTCCAGAACGTTTTCGACTGCTCGGTAATGCACTTTCATCCTGTCTTCGAATTGTTACGTTTCTTGGCTTTTCTTGAGGGTTATCGGCTGTCCGCGCTTTGCTACAACCGCACTGATTCCCATCCCAGGAACTTCTACTTTCGGGACTAGTCCCGCGGGATTGGGCTCTTCCTTCGCACCCTTCACAGCCATTCTGTTCCTCCCCTGTGTTGCACTTTACACAGTAGGTCGTGGGATACCAGCGATCATTGCCGGAGGTAGATCGTACTTTGATTCTCCTCTGTTCCTCTTCATTGGGTGGTTCAGGTTCTAGTACCATCTTGTAAAATGTGTAACCGTCTTTGGATAAACTGGCGGACGGACTCAATGAAGCTAAGGGGGAAAAGAATGTGGCCTCCGACATGTTGGGCGAGTATTTGGGTGTAATAGTACCACTTTCGTCTAGGATGATGCTACAGCTGATTTTTGGCTAAGGGTCAAAGGACAACTCTTGGTCACTCTTCAGTACACATTTTCCCTAATACCACCACTCACCTCGTCTGGATCTTCCATACCGAGGTTTCCCAAGAACTGTAGGTCCTCAAAATAAGAGTGCCTGGGAACAAAGCTATACCCTTCTTGCTGACTCCGTTGCAGGGCGGAGCATTCCTGTGAGTAATAGCTCCGGAGGGCGAGTATCTGCAGCTTCACCTGGTCAGGGGTTAAACCGGCCTTCATAAGTAGAGTTATCCTTCGCCAGGCGTCATCCTTTACGGTACTGCTGTGGTAACCAGGAGATTGGGGATTCCACAGGCATTCGTTGGAGCGATAAAGGTGGATGAGCTTCTGGGTCTTTTTCAAGCGTTCCATGTTCAAATACAAAGAGTTATCCTCGGGTGCCAATGCCATCTTGCCTGTATGTCCCTTGCACAGCGCCCAGACTCGGTGATCAATCTTCCATAGCGTTGTCCCTGACCTATAAAGCTTGGAATTACAGAAATCCGAAAACACAAGCTTGAAACTATTTTTTGGTTGCCCCCAAACCGAAGAAATTTGACACAAATTCCAGATATTAAAAAAAAGATTTTAGAAACGGTTTTAATGGATTATGTTAAGTGGGTATTAAGAAATAAAAGTAAAAGCTCAACTTACAACATGTTTATTTAAAAGAAATAACATTAAAGAGTGTTTAGATTTCCAGTGTCTTTAAATATAACATTATCGTTTTGTTTTCAACACATTGGTTAGAATTATTTATTTATTTTACCATGCAACTGCATAACAACTTTTTTACATTTATTTTGTATTTTAAACAAAATAAGTTTGGTTATAAATTTCGAACTCTCCCTTTTTTATTTCATTTTCCGTAAGAGCTTACAAAGATTACAGTGTATACTGTCAACTAAGCTTTTAACGGTCATTTTTTGGTATTTTCACAAATGACTGTGTTCTCAGTTGGTATGTTCCCCCCAGGCTGAGTGGTATTTAGCGTGGCATCCAGAACGGTCACACTGGCGCACGGGCGAAAATAAAATAGTCGAATAAAATAGAGTTTCGAGTGCCACAAATTCCGACCCACTGACGTATGAGAGTGCATTTATCGGCCGCACTTAATCATTCCGGGCTAGTGCAAAAAGCGTACGCGGACCCCCAGTCAAAGCCGCGACTTTACCACCCAACCATTCGATCAAATCGACTTTTGTGTCTGGTATAACCACAAAATTTTCACTGCATCTACTGAGCCGCCCCCAACCCAATTTTCGCGAGTGCTTCGGAATCGGAAAATCAGACGTAGAATCGGGCCCATACGGAGTTCCGGAGTTAGTGTAGATCCAGGGAGCAGTACCAGGCAGTGCCGGAACGGAGTGCAGTGCTGTGACTCGCGGACCATCCACGTAAACAGCTGCATGCGCAGAGGTCGCGCCCAGAGCTCCAGAGCAATCTCCGCCAGAAAGAGCCCCACTCCGCCGTAAGCCATGTCCGCGGAACGCGAAATTCCCGCCGAGGACAGCATCAAGGTGGTCTGCCGTTTCCGACCACTGAACGACAGCGAGGAGAAGGCCGGCTCCAAGTTCGTGGTCAAGTTCCCCAACAATGTGGAGGAGAACTGCATATCCATAGCGGTACGTGCTCCAGACCCAGACCCAGACCCAGATGGGTGTCCCAGATCCCAAACCGAGAGTTCCCCCGCCTTATGTATTTTCCCTGTGTGTTATGCATTAATCTCTGCGTGCCGTGCCATGACGTCATGCCTATTAGCGTACATTACCCTTCCCCAAATTGCCGACCAATGGGCATGGGGCTGGCGAAAGAGAGAGGAGCCCCAGAGCTAGCCATGAATAAGTGCAGAAAAACCATCTATGCTAAGCCGATGTTTTGGATTTGATGAAGAAACTACTGCGAATCAATATGGCTTGGCATTAAATTGATTTTCCCCCGTGTGCGGAATGGCACAGGGGTGTGCGCGAGGCGAAGACCACCCACTAGAAGGTTTTCTGCCACAAGCGGGGGTTCCATTCTTTTGGGCCGCATAAATATGCGCTTTTCTAGAGTTTCCAGTCCGCCTTCGCTGCTTACCTCACTTACACACATTTCCACACCAGTGCCAGCTAGCACACTCACACACACACACAGACCGAAAGAGACCGCCTTTCCACTCCCCAAGCCCCCCAAGCAACCCATTTTCCCGCTCGAGTGAGTCATGCACACGCAAACCATAAAAAAGAAGAGGGAAAACAATAAGAGCAACTTTGGAGGCATTGGAATTCGGCTGTATTGCCTATATTCGACCTGAAGTGTTATTAGATTGTATGCCTCGGCTTTTCCGCCAGGTGTAGTCCATCGGTTTCCTGGTGAAGACTTGAGCAATTGAACCAGTTCCAAAAAGTCAGCACTACATAGTGCCTGCAAACACACAGACATTATCATCGCACTGCTCTCTTCCTCTCCGCCCATCGCTCGCTCTTTCGCTCCGTCTTTCTTCTGCCGCTCGTTATTCACTATTCTTCCCCCTTTCACTCCGCCCCTACTCCCATCGCTCACCATTTCTTAATGCTCATAATTACAATCTGCTTCGCGGCCATGCGTTGAAAATGATTTAAAAGCAGTCAGCGGGAAACGGTCGGGGATGAGGAGGGGACAGGGGCAATGAATCTCCGAAAGAAATTTCACCGCAACTAGCACTACCTACTACAAAATCACTATCCCCTCCTTCCCGCAGGGCAAGGTATATCTGTTCGACAAGGTCTTCAAGCCGAACGCCTCGCAGGAGAAGGTCTACAATGAGGCGGCCAAGTCCATCGTCACCGACGTCCTGGCCGGTTACAATGGAACGATATTCGCCTACGGCCAGACGTCCTCCGGAAAGACGCACACGATGGAGGGCGTCATCGGGGACTCGGTGAAGCAGGGTATCATACCGCGCATCGTCAACGACATCTTCAACCACATCTACGCCATGGAGGTGAACCTGGAGTTCCACATCAAGGTCTCCTACTACGAGATCTACATGGACAAGATCCGGGATCTGCTGGACGTCTCCAAGGTGAACCTCAGCGTGCACGAGGACAAGAACCGGGTGCCGTACGTGAAGGGCGCCACGGAGCGGTTCGTCTCCTCGCCGGAGGACGTGTTCGAGGTGATCGAGGAGGGCAAATCCAATCGCCACATCGCGGTGACAAGTGAGTTCCCATCCGTAACTGAGATCAGAGCAAAGGCAGCCAAAGGAATAACTGAAAACATTCTCTAACATAATAATAATATAAAATAATCAGGATGATAATGTTAAAGTCACAAAATTTCGACCAGTGTAAGTGTAATGAACATAAATGATGTGGCAGGCTATCAATATCATAATTAGTCACTTGTTTTCAATTAGCTCTTAACAAACCCACAAGCCTTACTTTTAAAGAGCATTTTTAATAATTTCTTATAAAAATGAATATTTAATGACTTTTTAATTAGTGAACTTTAATATGATAGTGTAACAATGCCCTTGTTCTGATCTCTATTGCATTTTCCTGACTAAAATCGTCTATTATAACGATTTATCCACCCTTTTTCAGACATGAACGAGCACTCTTCGCGATCCCACTCAGTATTCCTCATCAACGTAAAGCAGGAGAACCTGGAGAACCAGAAGAAGCTTTCCGGCAAACTCTACCTGGTTGATTTGGCCGGTTCCGAAAAGGTTTCCAAGACCGGAGCCGAGGGCACCGTCCTCGATGAAGCCAAGAACATCAACAAGTCGTTGTCGGCCTTGGGCAACGTAATCTCCGCCCTGGCGGACGGCAACAAAACGCACATCCCCTACCGCGACTCCAAGCTTACGCGCATCCTGCAGGAGTCGCTGGGAGGCAACGCACGCACAACCATCGTCATCTGCTGCTCCCCGGCCAGCTTCAACGAATCGGAGACCAAGTCCACGCTGGACTTTGGTCGACGCGCCAAGACCGTGAAGAACGTGGTCTGCGTGAACGAGGAGCTCACTGCCGAGGAATGGAAGCGACGCTACGAGAAGGAGAAGGAAAAGAACGCCCGGCTCAAGGGCAAAGTGGAGAAGCTGGAGATTGAGCTGGCGCGCTGGAGGGCCGGTGAAACCGTCAAGGCGGAGGAGCAAATCAACATGGAGGATCTCATGGAGGCGAGCACGCCCAATCTGGAAGTGGAGGCGGCCCAAGCGGCGGCAGCGGAAGCTGCGTTGGTTGCCCAGCGAACTGCCCTCGCCAACATGTCCGCTTCAGTGGCCGCAAACGAGCAGGCCAGGCTGGCCACGGAATGCGAGCGTCTGTACCAGCAGCTGGACGACAAGGACGAAGAGATCAACCAGCAGAGCCAGTACGCCGAGCAGCTCAAGGAGCAGGTGATGGAGCAGGAGGAGCTCATCGCCAACGCTCGGCGAGAGTACGAGACTCTGCAGTCGGAAATGGCGCGAATCCAACAGGAGAACGAGTCCGCCAAGGAAGAGGTCAAGGAGGTGCTCCAAGCTCTCGAAGAGCTGGCTGTTAACTACGACCAAAAGTCCCAGGAGATTGACAACAAGAACAAGGACATCGACGCCCTCAACGAGGAGCTGCAGCAGAAGCAGTCTGTGTTCAACGCCGCCTCCACGGAGCTGCAACAATTAAAGGACATGTCCACGCACCAAAAGAAGCGCATCACCGAAATGCTGACAAACCTGCTGCGCGACCTAGGCGAAGTGGGCCAGGCCATCGCCCCTGGGGATTCGGGCATCGACGTCAAGATGAGTGCCCTGGCTGGCACGGATGCCAGCAAGGTGGAGGAGGACTTCACCATGGCCCGCTTGTACATCAGCAAGATGAAGACGGAGGCCAAGAACATTGCCCAGCGGTGCTCCAACATGGAGTCACAGCAGTCGGACTCCAACAAGAAGATCTCCGAGTACGAGAAAGACCTGGGCGAGTACCGTCTGCTCATCTCGCAGCACGAGGCACGCATGAAGTCGCTGCAGGAGTCGATGCGCGAGGCGGAGAACAAGAAACGCACCCTTGAGGAGCAAATCGATTCGCTGCGCGAGGAGTGCGCCAAGCTGAAGGCCGCCGAGCACGTGTCCGCCGTCAATGCCGAGGAGAAGCAGCGGGCGGAGGAGCTGCGCTCCATGTTCGACTCGCAGATGGACGAGCTGCGCGAAGCCCACACCCGCCAGGTGTCGGAGCTGCGGGATGAGATCGCCGCCAAGCAGCACGAAATGGACGAGATGAAGGATGTCCATCAGAAGCTGCTCCTCACACATCAACAGATGTCGGTCGATTACGAGAAGGTGCGCCAAGAGGAGGCCGAGAAGTCCAGCGAGCTACAGAACATCATTCTTACCAACGAGCGGCGCGAACAGGCCCGCAAGGACCTCAAGGGTCTGGAGGACACTGTGGCCAAGGAGTTGCAGACGCTGCACAACCTGCGCAAGCTTTTCGTTCAGGATCTACAGGTAAAATTTGAACTATCCAAATGTCTTATATAATCTGTCATTAAACCTACTCTAATCCTTTAATTTTCCGTTTATTCCAACAGCAACGAATTCGCAAGAACGTGGTAAACGAGGAGAGCGAGGAGGATGGTGGATCCCTCGCCCAGAAGCAGAAGATCTCCTTCCTGGAGAACAACCTCGACCAGCTGACCAAGGTGCACAAGCAGTTGGTGCGGGACAACGCCGATCTGCGGTGTGAGCTGCCCAAGCTGGAGAAGCGTCTGCGCACGACCATGGAGCGGGTGAAGGCTCTGGAGACGGCACTTAAGGAGGCGAAGGAGGGCGCCATGCGGGATCGCAAGCGCTACCAGTACGAGGTGGACCGCATCAAGGAGGCTGTGCGACAGAAGCATCTAGGCAGACGCGGCCCCCAGGCGCAGATCGCCAAGCCGATCCGCGCCGGTCAGGGTGCGATCGCCATCCGTGGCGGTGGCGCCGTCGGCGGAGCAGCGCCGCTGGCCCAGGCTAGTGCTGTCAACTCGTAGATCCGATCACCACCCGTCGCCGCCCAGTTCAGCTCCGCTTTAAACTAAACTAAATGGATTACGTTATACATACTTAACATAACTGATAATTGCCTTCGCTTAGATGAGATGTGTCGCGATCATGTGCAGCGCTTTAAATATACATACATATAATTTAATTAAATAAATGAGAGGAAACCGGAAATTAACTAAATTTTACAAACCGAAAATAATAAAACCCACAGATATGTAAGGACATCTATGTACGTTAAGAGTATTTATAAACTTTTCAAACATAAACCTAAATAAAAGTCGCAGACAAATTAAGGTCGCTATAGTTTGATTATATTTTCAGTTGTCAAAAAAAAGTGTTGGGGATCATTCAGCTACTTGGTAGTGCCTGGTCTGCTCCTGCTACAGACGCATATTGTAGCCCGTGCCGCATGTGTTGTGGAGCTCCCAGTCCTCGGGAGAGTTGACCACCTGCCACTCGTACCACACTTTCGTTTCATCTACGCAGCGCCAAAACTTGATGGAGATGGTCTGTCCCTCCTTGAGTGTCCGTGGGCGCTGGAAAAGACTCATCACAGGAGCTTCTATAAAAGAATTTAAAACCAACTCACCGTTGGAAAGAACATGGGAAACCAGGAAAACATGCCAGGCGTGTGGGTTAGCGGGTTGATGCTCAGGCAGATGTCCTTGTACAAATGCGTATCGAAGTATCCTCCGATGCCGTGCAGCACACAATCCTTTTTCACAGTAAAGGAGAGCACCTTGCAGCGCGTATTGTCAATTTTCTCCGCCCGATTGGGATGCGTGAACTCGAACAAGGCCTTCGGCTCATCAATATGGTATATATTCTTTAGAAGCGACACATAGCCGCAGTCGAAGGCAGGCACGGTGGATACGGATTGGCAGACATTCTGGTGCAGGATTGCAGACATCAGTGGGTTTATGTAGGAGGTGGATTTGTAGGGTATGCTGATGCCATCCGGTTTGAGCAGCTTTAAGGCTCCATCAAGGCACTCGGGCGAAAGTTCATTGTCGCCAAAGGAACCCAGCAACTCGGATACCATAATGTCAGCCAGCTCGGGAGGGGAGAAGTCGCGCATGTCCTTTGAGAAAATGTGAACGTCTAAAGGGAAGGATTCGAGAGGGATTAGGCTTGTATTTTATGTTGGCCTATTTCGTGTTCCTACCTTTGTTGGCCCAAAGCGTTTTAACCATGTTAGAGAGTGTGCGGATGGCATTGGGGTTCTTTTCTATGATGTATAGGCGCACTTGACGTTTCGTCAACTCGGCTGCATTAAAAACAGCCCGCGCTAATGGACCTCGTCCTCCTCCAAGCAACATGACCACAGTCTAAGGGGTAAATATTTTAAAATTAATATAACATGGGTTATATTTAGAAAAAAACTCTTCTTACCAACTTGCTTTTTGCTTCTTCATCGCTCACTCGATCTAACAAAGCCGCCTGTACGGCGTTCTGGTAAAGCTTGTACTTCACAGGATCAGTTTCAAATACCTCATAGGTGTAGCTGTCTAGATTGTCGCAGAGTGGCTGCAGTGGAATCTCCAGCATGTTTTCATAGCTAGGAGAGAATTGTTATTCAGCTTCAAAGATAATATATACCTCACACCCACCTGTTAAGCACGTGCGTATCGCAGTTGTCATTGATTAGCTTCTTTAGGTAATCTGCATACTGGGACAAGGCCTTATCTTGGGGATTCGTGGAGATGATGATGTTGGCTCGCACCGAGATGAACTGTCCGATGATGACCTGCCACTCCTTCTTCAGCACACAGTAGTTGGAGCGATTTCTCACAAACAGGGAGGAGGGAACAATGATTGCCTCGACGGGCTCGCCCAACCAGCGACGCACGGTCTCCTTGCTGGGCCTATCGGAGTCGTTTAGCTCCACCACAACCTTTACTTTGGAGCTATATTTGGCGGCAATGCGCAGGTTGTTCCACCAGTTCCATGGGTCATTGGCTTCCGCCTGGGCCATCTCCTCGGCGGTGGCATCTTTGCGGTGCTCGAAGGTGGCCAGCTCGGGATTGGTGATGGGCACCTGAATGAACCAGTTTCCTAGGGGATACAGATCTTCCAATAAGTTGTTTGACGTTCCGCTCAAGCCTCCAGACCCTTACCCTTCGTCTTAGAGCGCACAATGGCCGCCAGATTGTCGTTTTCCGGACCACGCAGTCGCACCATCACGCTGCCCAGGTTTTGCAGGTGCTCTGCCCAGGACACATCCCGCAGGAGCACCTCTTTGGCGTGCTCGCGCAGCTTGGCGTTCGGCGAGTCCACATCGACGTCGGACATGGTGAATATTACCTTGGAGTTCCAGTCCACGGCGCTCAGAATCGTTGCCGGGTAGGTGGGATCCGACTCGTCCGGCTCGAAAGGCAACATGTTGGCGTTGATCGAGGTGGCCACCACATTGTAGTTGTTCGCATAGGCCTTCTCGATCAGCTTGGGAATGCTGCTGACGCCCTCCTGGTGCAGACAGACGTAGTAACTCATCTTAAATTCGCAATTCGCACTCCGCCTCTTCAAAAAGGGCAAAAAATGCGGTGACCGGCGAAAGTGTGACCGTGCGTGGCGCGAATTCAAATGGTGCAATTGGTGGGACCGCAACGCAAAGAGAGGAATAATCCGGCATTTCAGCCAATGTTGTTGTTGACAATTTCTGTGTCGTTTGCCAATTTTTGTGTTTTCCCGAATTTAACGATAAGCAATAGCTCCGGGCCCCCAGTAGCATGTAATTTTGATTGTTCATGGCTAACCGCGATGTATTCTCCAAGATCCTGCCAAATGTCAGGCTGGGCACTCGCTACGACGAGGATGGGCGTGAAGTTCAGGTGAGTCTAGCTCATCTCAGCAGGATTTCTCGTTCTCATTTTTTAATTCCTTCAAGGTGGAGCGCCGCGAGGACTCGGATGCTACCGCCAAGGAGCAGGACACTTTCGACATCCTGGTGGCAGCGGGATATTACCGGGCCCGCATAAAGGGCCTGTCCGCCTTTGATAAAGTGGTGGGTGGGATGACCTGGTGCATCGAGTGCTGCGACTACGATGTGGATGTGGACCTGCTCTTCCACGAAAATCTCTCCATAGGACAGAAGATGTGAGACATGGATAACTTAGTTTAAACGCATATAACAATTTGTCTTACAACATAATTTACTTACAGTGCTCTGGTGGAGAAGATCGTATCTGTTCTGATTGATATGAAGTGCCCGCATAGCCTGGAACCCCATCAAGTGCAGGGTCTGGAGTTCCTAGCCATACATCCCGTAATCCAGTGGTTGGTAAAGACCTCTGTAGGTAGTCCGTCCATGTGGTTTAAGACATACGTACATTTATAGAGAATCCTTTTTAGGTGGAAAACCGAGCTGAGCGTGGCCAACGCTTAAAGAGATTTGCCATTGGACAGTTCCACAATCACTACCAGTACAAAAGCGATAAGGACAATCTCACTAAAATACGCCTGGCTTCCACCAACATCAAGGCCATTCAGGAGCTCTACGGGCCCAGAAGGCTGTACGAACGCCAGGAAGCTCCAGGCGATGACGACGTTTCCCGGGTTCGTCTTACTCTCCTGGAGTACGGAGATCCAGGACCTATGTTTAAGACCAGCGCTGAGAGAAGGGCAGAACAGGGTCGTGGAGAAGCAGATGAGGTGGGCCCTAGCTTAACATATTTTATGGCCACAAACCTATTTCCTTTTATCCACAGATCGATTTGGAGGAATACCTGCGCAGTTTATCCCTCGCAAAAGTTAATCTTACGGGCACTCAAAAGCGTATTGATCTCGATCCTACCGCACGACAGGAGCTGCAACAGCACTATGCTGAATTTAAGCTGGAAATGGAAACGGATACGCAAGAGCTGAAGGCACAAAACCAACAGAAACGTCTCGAAGCGGCCAAAATTGCCCTGGAACACAAAGTAAAGCGCTTCTGCAAGGATAACGAACAGCTCCACGAAGCGGAAAAGGAGCAGGGCCAGAAGACCAAGGAAGTGGAGGATCAATTGGATGCGCTAAATACTGAGCTCAAGGCACACAAAGATACACAGGATAAGGCGGATCCAAAGTGGGTTGAAGATTGGAAGAACATTATAAACAACTTGTAATTCAATCCGTTTTTTAAGGCTCCTTGAAAAGGTACAAAGCTTGCTGCAGCAACACGAAGAGATGAAGAAAAGCGAGGCGGAATTCAAGGAATCTTGTCGCACTGATTTGGCCAACCTGCAACAGCAAATCGAGTGAGTTGTATAAATTTATATTTGCAAGTGACACAATTCCTATAACTTGCTATGCTTTGCAGTGACCTTGAAGCATTTAGTGCCCAAGACGCGGAGGCCCAAGCAGCAGCCGTGGCTGGCGAGGAGCAGCGTCTGAAGGAGCTGCGCCTGCAGTTGGCCAAGAGGAACCGCGGCATTGTGGCCATCGAACGGAAGCTGGACGCCATACCCGATCGCACAGAGCTGGCTCAGTACCAGCGGCGCTTCCACGAACTGCACAACGAGATGAGCGGCAAGCACCTGGAAACCAAGCAATATTACACCTTGTACAACACTCTCAACGACAAGAAGCGCTACATGGAGAAGGAGCTGGCCCTCCTGAACTCCATCTGCGAGGCCTACAACGAGGGCATGATGAGTCCGCACGGCCGCGAGGACTTCATCCGCCAGTTCGAGTCCATTGTGGACGGGGTGAAGAGCGCCCAGGACAAGGTGCGTCACAAGTACAACGAGGAGCGGATGCGGCGCGACGAGCTGAACGAGGAGCTGCAATCCCTGCTGGAGCTGCAGCGCCAGTACGCCCTGGCTGTCAAGCAGCTCACCCGGGAGTGCCAGCTCTGCGAGCAGCTGCAGCAGCAGCTCAGGTCAATTAGGAGCAGGACCCAGTCCTAGCCCGTTTTAACTGTTGATTAACTACCACGAAACACTCTTTGCAAAAGCGTTCAATAAATTATATCGCCCTAATTGTAGTGCAATTATCCGGGAATCCAATCAAACGTTGTTACCCAAGGACTTTCCTCAAACAAACCAATTGCGCACATCTGTCAAGCTTAACTTTATCCTTTCATTTTTCATATTCCCATGCATATATATTCGAGTATTTATGCTGTCAATGCTGGGTCAGCAGTTTATTTCCATAAAGCACTCGCTGATAAAGCAGCTCCCACATGCATCCCAGAAAAATTTGCATACTCGCATTGCCTGGCAGCTCACTTTATTCCGTGCCATTTGGTGCTCTAATTAATATGCGGCTCGCTTAGTGGCATGCCGAGCAATCAGAGCCACTTCAGGATCCGTATTCCGGGTGCCCGGGTCCTGGAACTGCAGGACTGCAGCTGCTGCTTGCGGTTAATTAATGTCCTTGCACCTTAACATTGAATTCAAGCTGAGCCATTGCAATTACATTTTATTGCGTGGCAATCAATTCCATTCAACAAGTGACATTGAGACGGGCAGAGAGGAGGGAAAAAGAAAATTGTGGCCCACCTGGCCCTTGGGCCAAGATAAATTTCCAGCGTATGACAAATATTTAAAGCGGAGGACCTCCGGCGAAGGTTAAACCGGAGCCCTTGGCAGACATTTCACAACTAACTTTATGGGAACTCTGCTCCCGACCGTCGAAGTCTCCTCTATCCCCCACCAAGTCGCCCTTATCGAACTGAAAACACACCCATATAGAACCAGTCAGGCATTCCGCCCATCTATATAGCCGCTTTAAGCATGTGCAAAATGGGTGTCAGGGGGTTGGAGCCCCCGCCTCCGGATAAAAGTGAAAGCCAACACAAGGGCCCATATCCTCCCGCGTTTCCTCATTTGTATTTGCTTTGGCATTTCGCCCATCCAAACACAAAGGCTGAGTGGGAATGGGACGGCATCGAATGGGGATTGATTGGGGATGCGGCAGAGAGGGGGTCGCCACGCACATAAGCCTTGACAAAAGTCAATCAGCATATTTGCTCGATTGGAGGGAGCATGCCAAGCGGATAATCGATTCGCAATGTGTTTGAATAACAAATTACTGGAAATTGTGAATGCGAAAGTCATTGTGGCACAGGCCATCCTGAACACGGAGTACTTTCGGCGAAACCGAGGGGATTAAAATGTATGCAGCTGTCAGTGTCGCCCGGATTTCGATTTCCAACATCTCCATTCTGACAGCCTCGGGATCCCGATGCCACTTGTTGGCCTCGCCCCCGCCTCCTTGTTTGGCGAGTGAACTTGCCTCTCGAACTCGAACTATTGAACTTTGGGCTCAAACAATGAACTGTCCTTTCTGTTTGCTTCTTACAGGCTCCGCAGCTTACAGTCAGAGAAAACCTGAGGAGTTTCTGTTAATTTTTTAAAGCTCTAAAAAGACCTTACAGTAAGATTATATTTTGTGTTATACAATTTGTAGAAGGATCAAAAAAATATATATTATTATCAAATATACCTTAAATACAAATCTTGTTTCCTTAGATCTTACGATAAGATCAAAATAATTGTATTAAACATGGGGAAAACCTCTTTCTTTATAGATGGATCTAAAAGTGATAAATTACTTAATATTATACCTAATACTTTTAAGGCATAAACTTTCATAAGCCAAATAATATAGTTTTGATTAATTTATTCATAAAGTTTTTAAAGTTATTATTATTAAGTTGTTATTATTATTAATAAATACAAATAAAATATTTCTGAAAGCAATTGGTTTAAAAATAAATTCTTTTTTTAAGTGGGATAAAAAATGTTTTATAAGTAATTAATTCAACCTTGTACAAGGATTTTCTTCAAATTTGAAATAATGATTTTCTACATCCAAGCCCAAATCATTTTTGCAGTGTATGAAAACGAAAAGCAATAAACGTAGACAAGCGCAGATGTTCGAGGAAAACTTTGTGCCCATTTGAACCAAATAAGAGGGAGCAAACCAATGGGGCAGCTCGACCATATAATGTTCTGGCCAAGTTTAATCTAATTTCTGTGGCATGTGAATAATCGTGCCGAATTAGTTGTGTTCGATTTGGTCCGATGTCAGTGCACCTTTTTGTCAACAAAGAAAGTTGCCTGGTCCGAGATCCTCCTGCTCCTCCTGCCCCCTCTCCAACTACTCATCCTCGGGCAGAAGGACAACATATGTGGCAGACAAGTTTAAATCAAGCCAGGACAAAAAGCGAGTGCTGCGCGCATTAATCAACTTCAGCAAATGAACCAAGTTGGCCCCGGGGCCAGCAGAAACCCAAATGGCAGTTCGGGAACCCATGGCCTGACCCTGACCCCAGAAGGACCCTCTCCCTTGGAACTCTCGATTTGTCAATGTGTCAGATGATCAACCGAAACGAGCATTGATTTAATTAATTTATGTTCTCCCCACGGGCCTGGCAACAGCCGACTTTGGTAACTCTGGCCGGGATGTTGGTATGCTGGGATGCTGGGATGCCGGGACCTCGGGACACCTTCTAGGAGGCACGTTCAACAGGTTGGCCAGCTTCCATCGGGCACGGAGCACAGAGCTTTTTGCGGGAAAAGCTCACCCGAACCGAACTCATGAATGAAAAGCGGTCGGGGATTTCGGCTTCAGTTTCAGCTTCTGCTTCTGTTTTCAGTTTCCGGAGCTCTCATTGCGCCGCCAACCGGGCAAGCGAACGTACACGCCGCGGACCCACCCGTCGAAATCCCGAAAAAGGAACCCAGAAACATCGTTTCGAGATCCCCAGAGCGGTCCATTCACATTTGATTTGAATTTTAATTCAATAAAAAAGTGCACAAAAATATCAACGCAATAATAATAATAAAAAGGATATCGCAGATGTAAATGCCTGTCATTTCGAGTCCTTACCCGTGTGTCTATGTGTTCAGTTCTGTTCTGTGAATTCGCGAGGCGTAACAAAATATTCAAATTTCATGTTGAAATTACTGCACGCATTCCTAAATAATCCAGTGGCAGCGGCACAAGTGTGCAGAAAGTAAGGAGACTCGAGACGACGCCAAGCGTTTGCTAATAGGATTACGCATCACCTCCAGCGCTGACAGGCTCCCGGATTACTAGGGGATCCCGCCACGGGTCCGGAACAGGAATCCCAAAGGTACAGCCAGGCCAGCAACATCCCATAATCACAGCAGACCACACGGCGTATGCGTGATTTGCAGGCCCATTTCGATACTGATATCGCCCTGCCTAATTGTTAACTACACATACAGAGTTCGGGGAATTAATAACGAACTTGGGGCCATATTAATTGGCATCCGCCGGGCGGTGTGGGGGCTTGGGGGTGCCTCCCGAGGAACAGTAAACTCCATAAATATCACATTTTATTAAACAAAGCCCGAATCCATTTGCGTTATTGCCTTTACGTGCACCAATGTTAATTGAAGTCACCTCAGCTTTTATGGCATACCCCTTAACCCCCTGTGGCCCCCTGTTAACCCCCCGGGCACTTATCAGCAGCCAGCAAAACCACCAAAACAGATTAGATAAGTCGATGGCTGCGGAATGATTAGCGAACAAAGGGATGTGGATGTGGATGAGGATGAGGATGATAAAAATGTGGATGCGAGTCCTCGGCAGGATGAGCAGACGGCACTTGTGTGCGGGAAATGAATATTCATAATGAGGCGCCAGTTACACATTTCCCGTCGAAGCATGAAAAGCAAATTACGCACAAAATAATTGACATTAGCATATTTTGTGCATCCCGTACATTAAGTGTATCCGTGAGCGCGTGTACATCCTGTTTTAGAACATTTCTTTCAACTTTCCCCCCGCCTTTTTTCGATTGAACTTGAAATTCCCCTGGCCGCGGCCACATGGCGTATACGTGATGCGTCTGAGAGGATTAAACAGAGCTAGCTGGCGAATAATGGCAACCAGGGGGTGGAATGCTGAACTGCTGAACTAAACACTAAGTGCTTGGGAGAGTGGGAGGCGCTCTATATTGAATAAACATTTCTTCTTTTTTCTGTGCCCTCTGCTCTGTGGGAAGTTCTAATTGATCCCCCCAGCTGACAGACGGAAATGGACAGGGGCCGCTGCGAAATTTGTTTTCAATATGGACATGTGTTTACTTATTTAGGACTCTCGGTCCTCGGTCTTTGTACCCTCGTCTCCGGCCACTTGGACAATCATAATCCCCACCAAGAGGGCGGCGAGTGTAAGCGATTCCATGGGGCATAAACTTCACACGTTGCCCCAGCATCGCTTTACTCGCACCCCCACTGGGCCACTAAATCATTACAAATAAGACACATCGGTGCATAGGGAGAAATTAATTCAAATTGGGGTTAGGAAGCGGTTAATAATGGATTTAGATTAATATGTTATAGGGCGTTCTTTGTTAAAGATAAATAGATGATTATTGATCATTAAATTTAATAAATTTGAAGGTATATTTTTCTTTTAATCAATATAAGTTATAGGGACCAATAGGATATTTATTAAATAATTATTATAATTATAATAGATATTTGTTCATATATTTCTAATGTGTTATTTTTATATATATATTTTTTTTAAAAATATACGATTTATGTAAAAAAAAATTTTATTTCCATAATAATTACTCATATCAATCTAAAATTTTGTAATATGCCATACTAAACATTCTTATTAAAATCATTTAACTATTGAAGTAAATAAGTAAATATCTTTACCAATTCCGTATAGAAAATACATAAAAATAGAAACCTTAAAAACTGATAAAAAAAAGTAATTTCTTAGTCGATTTTAAAACTAATAATATGCGACCAAATATACTAAACTAATAATATTATACTTATAATTTTAAAATATATACTCTGCATTTAATTATGATTAGCTCTGCACAGAAATTTCTCTTTCGACTTGGAAAACTTCTTCCCTTCACCTTCCTTTTTCTGGCAATAAAATTCCTACTCAATGTATTTGATTACAATTAATGCTGTTGCCAAAGTGGGTAATGAATACATTGTTATGGCCTAACAAATATAAAACGGCCAAGATATGCTTTTTCCATGTGCACACCGCGCAGGGGGCTGCGTTTATGGCTCGTTAGCAATCCATTCCGAGGGGCATGAGATCGGGAAATTATGCCACGGGCACAACGAAAAGTTTGCCTAATTTTGAAGTTGCTGCCCATGCGGTTGCGGCTGCCTTTGAGGTCCACGGGTTAATTGCCTAGATATCCCGCTGCAGGATTGGATATCCCCTGCCCCGTATCTGTGGGATTGCTTTGCCAAAAGGGCCGAGGGAGATGCAAACATGAAACAACCAAAGTGGCTTGCCAGAAGAGCCACATTTTATCAAAGTCAATGCTTATCTGCACGAAAAATGTTTGCAGCTGAAGTTGATAAATGGATTTACTTTTTATAGCGAAAAATCGATGTTGCCAGGGGGGGAGGTGGCCATCCCAGCCAGGACTCGTACTTGTGCTATTTGAATCCCGCGCGTAGAGTCAAAGCCAAGACAATGGACCGAGCGGGCGGTCAAAGAACCGAAAGAGCCCCCTGCCACCTCCGCCACTGACTCATCGAAGGATGCCGGGACTTCGCCTGGCCAAAAACCAAAATTGCACTTCAAATTGAATGCTTGGCTGGAGGAGCGTGCAACCCACAGATAATCTATGGCATAAAATCACGCGACAGTAAACGCTGCTTAATGCCAGACAAAGGGAGAGGACAAAGGATCAGCTGCAGCTTGTGTTTTTGCCCTGCTGGGGATTGTGTACGCGTTTTCCCATGTAGAGATACCTTCTTTGTGGCATCCACTCGACTGGAAATTGCATAAAAAATGCTTCGTTTTTGCGCTCGTTTTGACTATCTGCCATTGCATTTGCATTCCCATGCCCATTCGCAGTTCCATTTCCATTTTCAGGGCCCCAAACCCCCCGGTTCGATTTTTTTCGTGAGTCACAGCTGCATTTCATCCAGAACTGTTGAAATTTTCGCTCATCTGGCAGCTTGTATTTATCATTTGCGCATCATTAGCTCGCGTCTAAACGGAATTACTTATTTGCCAAGGAAGGAGGTTTGCCCAGTGGGAACTTTCCCTAGTTGGACAGCTGCAGCTGTCTCCAGAATCCCCAGAACTCCTCAATTAACACCAGATCGAGTGCAAAAAGTTCTGCACAAAGGATTTTGCTCTTGAAATTCTGGGAATTTTCTCTAAGTTTTTGCCAGCCGAGTTAAGTTGAGAAATTCCACAAGTAAAGTGTCTGCTTTCGCTGGCATTTTCAGCAACTATTAACTTAGGAACTTTTCTTACATCTCGGAATTATCAGGAAAATATATTTAATCGTTTGCTTTGAGCTGTTTATAATCGGTTTAATGTCTAATTTCATTTTTGGTTTACCATTCCGAAGGATTTTGCCCACATTTTTCTAGGCCATGAATGTTTTATTTCACAAACAGCTGCGTATAATATTTTCTACGAACTTTTATTAACTTTTAAAGCAGTGACACAATTAAATTTTACTGGAAACATGAACCCTACGCAACACAAACTAAAATTCATTTAAGTTGAAGGTCCTTTCGGGGTAAACTCATTGAAAAGTGCAGCAAAAGGGCTACGGTTTTCCCGGAATTTCCATATGCTTGACACAAGAATTGCCTTGAACACATAAAATTGAAGACCCAGGTAGTTGCTTAATCATTTACCAAGAGCATTAAATGCTTTTCTGATTACCTGCCGAGAAAGTTTTATTGTCCAAAGAGTTTACCCGGCATCCTCCCATATCGCCGCCTCCTCTTTCCCCACACTTCCGCACTTTTCCAACTTTTCCACATGAGCTACAAGCAGTAGGTGCTCCCTGGGAAATTTTCTGTTGCCTACCTCGAGGGGCAACTTAAAAATTGCCAACCACAGACTGTTTCGTAAGCCAACAATTTTGCATTTAATTGCTTAATTACTGCAGCACGGCAGACATCCCAGAGGCACAACCCCTGACCCCCACTTCCTTCTCCCCTCCGGCATTTATGTTTACGTCGCTCCAAGTGTTTTACGACCGAGCAGAGTGGAGCATTTATGACTGCTCCGGATTCCCGGAGGTGCAGCCCGGGGGCGTGGGCGTTTGCCGGGGGGCGTGGCCAGGACCACAATTGTCGCCATGTGGGCGTTTAGGCCTGGGGCCACAAACAACTTGAGTTCTGGGCCCGCACATGAATGCCAAAGTTTTAGTCCCTGGTCCTTCGTCTTTTTTCCAGACTCCGACTCCCTGCCCGCTGCTCATCATGGTGACGGGCTCGTGCCTTGCGTAGCTGCATTCCATCCAACGTCCAGCCATCGCCCAGCTATGTGGACCTACATGATGGCTGCCGCCCGCGGAGATCGGGTCAACACGATGATGTCCACCCGGCGACGACCCGAAACCGAGTCCCCAAAGTACGGGTACAAGTAAGTAACATATTTTTACACAAGCAATAAAATTTATTAGGGCAGATCTAACTTAGATCTTTTTTAATTTTAAAATAGTATCTATATAGGTATACATTCTTATAAATATATAAAATATTTTTTTCAACAAAAGATTACTAAAAAATGGACTATCAACCCAAGATTATTCTGTACTTAAATACTCAAGATAGTTTCAGGTACTTTAAATTAATGTTTTTAGTGCCTCGCTACTTTTCCTTGCTCCTTTGCCCTTTTAAACTGACATAAACCCACTTAAAGGCACGAATGAAATGCACTTAGCCGAATATTTTCCTATCTCTATTCACCACCTAAATAAACACCAGCCTCTCCACCCGTCCCATGTACCGCACCACCCGATTCGTGGGCCCCGCCTCCTCGGCGCCCGCCCAACTGCAGCTGCCCTGCGGATCCCATCAGGCGGCGGTGGGCGTGGCACCTGCGCCGCTGGAGGAGATTAGTGGCGGCCTCTTCGCCCCCTTCGCGCCCACGGCGACGATAACGGTGGAGCAGGCGGCCACCTCGATTCCAATGGCAGTGGACGGCGAGGTGCACCACCTCCATTATCCTCGTCGTAGTTGGCAGCGCAAATATCGCCAGGGGAATCATCGCCAGCCGGGAGAAGGGGACGAGTACGGTGATGAGGACGAGGATGACGAGGACGACGATGAGGATGACGAGGATGAGGACGGCTTCGGAGCTGTCGTGGGCGAGGATAATCCGGAGGAGGCGATTGCGCGGGCTGACCAGCAGCAGAAGCAGCACCACCAGACAAGTGCCAGCGACTCCAGCTATGTGGAAAATGGCAGGAAGCTGATACAGGTGAGTGGCTAACAAGTAGCTATATTCCACATTACCAGATACCCATTAGTTTTTCACAGAAAAGAAGCCTTAAGCCTTTATATACCTTACATATAGTAATATAGTAATATTTTCTTTCTTTTTAAAGAACATACTATAGCTTGCAAAACTAAAACTTTCTATGAAGCCTTTACAAAAAAAATATAAAAAATATTGTTCTTATCAGGATATTTTTTTGATACCTATATTTGAAATTTGTGTTTATGAATAAAAAATGTATATATTTTTTCTATAGAATATTTAATATAACAGGTTACCTTTTTTACCTCATTTGTAAGTTAATAATGTGAAATATATATAATCAGATCATAAGAACAATATCTATATTTTTTTTGTAGTTAAGTGGTAGTTATTTACTCTTGTATTAAATAGTATTGAATATTCATATCTCAAGTTTGTTTACCATTCATATCTCGATAAATACAAATCGATTTGCATTCATGGCCAATGCGGCGTATGCGTAATTTGATAGCACTTGCAGATAAACGCTCGCTGATAAACGATGGCCAATAATCCGCGTTCAATAACCGATGCTCCAGTGCCAAGCCAGTTGTAATACCATGCTGTCCCTGGCCACAATTCAATTATGTGGAAATGAAATTAAGTAATTGCTCTAATTGATTGACGCCTCGCTCCCGGGAGGCGAAATTGGCCCAGTTTTCCGAGTTCTCCGAGCTGCGGGCCCTGGAAAGCGACTCTCCACATTGTCTGCATAACTCCCCGCAGACTGGCCATTCCAGCTCCGAGCTCCGAGCTCCAGACTAATGCAAATGAACTGCGCGGACCTTCATAAACTTGACCTTGCCGTAAATCGCGTTTTAATTACTTCCTCTATTGTCACGTAGCCGAGGCATCGCCCCAAGCTGTCGCTGCGAAAGCCCCCTCCATAAGCCCCTGGGCCACCCAGTTGAATGCCATTTTTGGCTACCCGCAGAAATTTTTATTAGCACGTGTCAATCGAAAAAACTGAAAAAAGAAAGACAAAAAGGGCCATGTGGTGCTTTGTTTAGGGGTGGTCTACTGCCAAAAACGATTCCGAACACTTTGACAAAGAAAATGTGCCAACAGAGTTGAAGGTGATAAGAGTTTAATGGTTCAGATTCACTGCGGGAGACATGAACCTTCAATGAAATGATAAGCGTTTCTTTTTTAATTTGAACAACCCTTTGTATCCTTTTTTTTAGCCCATTTTAGAAACATTTTATATTCCCCATTAAGGGGTTGCGAGCTTATTTTTAAATATTTGCATGCATTATCATTTCATTAAAATACCATTAATTACTTCTTATCAATTAAATTGCTCTCAGTAAAATGTTCTTTAAACTATTATTTCTTTTAAATGACCTTTTTTATTACTTTTTTCTTGACATATTAGTTTAGTTATAAAACTGTACACACTAAAAAAGAAAAACATATTTTTGCGTATTTATTTAAAAACTCTCAATTTATCCAAGGACATCTTGAATATATTTTTTAGGATTTTAATCCCTAACAATCAAGAAATTTCAAGTCAGGTCAACAGATAACAGGATGTCACAACTAACCATAAACTTAAACTTAACTTTTTAATTCAAAAAGCGAGATGCTAGCAGTTTTATGCAAATTCCTAATGGTCATTTCCATGTTCTAATTTGAAATGCAAAGCTTTTTTGGGGAAACCCCACTCTTCCGCTGGTGTCCCTTGACTTCCGTATCTTTTATCTCCAACTGGCCGCATCTCGCCTTTCGAATCAGCCCACTTAACTTCGCTGCACTTTCGCTTCCTCTGCAATCCTCGTCTGCCCACCAGCAAGCTGGAGATCTCGCATGTCCTGTCCGGGATAATTGCATTACTTAGGTTTCCTTATAACAACGAAAAAAGAGGGGGGCAAGCCAGACTTCCACCGACCCGCAGGGCTATAAATAAGTGAGTGCGTATTTCGGTCGGGGGTTGGGTGTCCGGCGCTCCATCGACAGTTGGCCAGCTGGAGGATATGGCCAGGATATCAGGACTCCGGGACACCGGGGGTCATCGAGGGGAAGCCAGAGCCGAGGGCGACAACCAATTTGATAGATAAGAGACTCGAGTTGCTTTCGCCTCCGCTCAAAGTGAATGAAACGGAGGGCAAAAAACCAGCAACACAAAACAGTTTCAATGTCATTTCATAAATGGCAGCAGCAACAGCACTGCCAATGCCAATACCAATACCAGAGCCGAGAGAAAAACGCAATGAAATAAATACAAATGAAAATGAAAAGCCCTCAAAGCCCCCACCGCTGGGTCCTCGCTTCCCGGACTTTTCCACTTTCATTTCATGCCCGCATATACATTCGACATAGTTGTGGTTGCTTCGCCCGCTGTCGTCCAAATATTGGCTTGGTCGGTTGTTTGGTTGTTGTTAATGCTTTTGAGGTGTGTTCCGAGTGTTTGTCCAGCAGCAGCAGCAGCACAAACAGCTGAGGGGGAGAGGCTAAGGAAACCCCAAACTGCTGGCTTTGTGGTTATATAAACGTCCATTACTCAAAATTGGGCGCCACGAGATGGGGAGGCGGCCCGGATTGGCCAAGGAGGCGAAACTTTATAGAATTGGCATTGAAAATATGACAAGTCTCGTGCCAATCGGGCCGAAATAGTCACTAGTCCTCGAGTTGAACAGCCCCGACAACAGCGCCGTGTATCCTTGTCAGCTGGTCCGCACAGTCATTCAGTCATCCAGTCGTGCCATTAAACCGATTAATGAACTCTATTTGCTCGGCCATACCTGCGTGCGTACACTGCGCGAAAAAGGTGGTGGAGAAAAGTAAGTGATTATCAGGAAAGTCACCGTGTTTAAATCAATGTATGAAAGTTTCTTAATATTCCTATTTTGGGTGTGATCTTTATTCCTAAAAATGCAATCATACATTGAATACCATTTATAGGGACTGCTTCTTGAAATAACTCATAAAATGGACTTTTTATATGGTCTCCGAATGATTACTTTTTTTATCCATATCAAATGTTGGTAAACACTTTAAACAAATAAATGAACATGGAAATATTAGATAGTCATTCAAATGATTAAAATACATATCTTTAAAAGGTAAAACAGAAAACTGCATAGAAGAGGTCATATTACTTTTGTAATAGTCTGATCTGTTAATTCTCACAACAAATCCATAAGCCATTCTTAGACAACCTTTTCTCTCAGTGCCGATGTTTTCTCGATTGTCTTTGCCACAATGTAGTTGTTGCCGTGCAATTTGAGAAGGCGGCAGGACACTCAACACAATGATGATGGCAATCGGAGAAGGTGGCAGGAGGACGGACCAGTAAGGGAGAAAGTCAGGGGAGTGGGAGGAAGGGGCGGCGGAGAAAGGAGCGAGAGCAAACAGCGAAAGTGCGGTCTGTCTGCGGACATTCCGCTTAGTCAAATTTTTTGCGCCATCGGCAGTTACGAAAAAAACGCGTTAGCAGGCGGCAGCTTAGCTCGCAGGCCGAGTTCATTCGCAATAAATAAAATTACTGAAAACAAAAAACGGGGAATACTAAACAGAAACAATGCTGAACTCGTCAACTAATGCGTTCGGTAAACAATCGAAAACAAGGCTTAAAACTGAAGCGGCAATAACACAGAAAAAAAAACGGTGGCAACTGGATTTCCATGTTGACGAGGGTCTCTCTCCAGGACTCCCTCCGAACTTTTAAGGAAAAAACACAACAATCAGGACATTGGATTATATTGCAGAGGGAGTGAAAGGGGGGGAGGGGATATACTTGTAGTCAGTTTATTAAACGCCCTGCGATAAACATCCAGCTTAAGGTCATCGTCATCCAATCTGCGCCGCAATTTGCATAATTTCCCACGTTCCCGTCGAAATCACAATCAATATAAATGTATCAATAGAGGGAAAAGTGATAAGGTGCTCGAGTTTCGAAAAACAAGGGGGCTAGCCCCGAAAGCATCAAGTGATTAGATATCAAATTGCTGTTACTCATCCCATCATGTATGGAATTTCACAGGAAATTGTCCTATGACTCTTTACCTTAGTTCATTAGAGATCATGGTAATGAAAGGACTTTTGAGCAGAAGAGAGAGATGATTTCTTTTTGGCATAAAGAAGCCAAAATAAATTAGATGTCAAAACGCACCAGCCCTTAAGAATTAATTGAGTTTATTAATGAAAAGCAAGAGGAAGTATTACAGTATGGGTTCTTAACAATGTGTTCTTTTCGGGAGGTATACTATTTCCTAGGTACCATACCAATGGCACATATTATAAGTCGTTGTGAAAAATATCGAGATTCATTGATTTCATTAATTAAAAAAAGATATCACAACTTCTAAAGTTCCTTGAAAACGTATACCAAGTTCTATGGATTATACAACTAATCATTTATTGGGCATCATAAGACAATATCATTGTAAAGCAAAGAAAGAGGAGGTATTATAACTTTCTATTGGTTCTTAACAATATAATCTTCTTCTTTAACATTTCTTAATGTTTTTAATAGAATTCATAAATAACTAAGCTGCAATAAACACCTATTGAATGACCATCAAAAATACATCCCAAACTGTTCCGAATAGCTTCCAGCCCCTCATTAAACTTCAGTTTACAACTGCTTCAGTTTGATTTCCTCAATTACGGGTCAGCTACTCGAACTCGAATTCAAAGCTGTAATGCCTTGGCTTAGTCATGTTTTTATGGCCCACGCATGCCATAAACGGCGATATGAACCGCTTGATTTGCTTAGCATAAAGTCACCTGGCAGGTGTAAAAGGGGCATTGGGAATGGGATGGGGCGGTTTCGGCCTAACGGACTCGCAATTATGGAAATTTATTGTGAGTTCCACGCGGCCTGTGCGATATGAATGCCAATCAGGGCGGTGGTCCGGTGATAATGATAATCCCAATGCTGGTTCGATTTCGATGCCAGCTTCAAGTAAGGCCAATGGTAAAATAAATAAACCGAAAAGCCGCTCGGATTTTGTGCATAACCTTGCATTGCGCGAATTTCTGGGTAGCGATGAGCTCATTAGAAATCAAAATTGTTGGCCAACGGGAACGGGAAAACTGATCTTTCGCACCGGCTATCCGTCAAATGAATTGCAATTAATTTAGTCACCAGCTACTCGGCGTTAACCCCTGGCTGCCCGCTTTCAGTCTAATTGGAACCGAGTTGGCCGGCCAATTAAAAAGCATTTAGGCTAAAACGACAAACGCCGGCCGGTATCATCAATCTTGTCGATTTACGGAAAACCAACTATCCAGATACCCTCTGGACGCTGAAGGACCTGGAGAGAAGTCACTGGAGACTTCAACTCCAGCCGAGGCGTCGGTGGTGCAAGTTAATTAATTAAAACGCGGCAGCGCGATGAGGGCGATGCAAATTAAGAAAATTGCAAAACAGCATTCCGAATTGACAACAGCAGCTAGCAAACAAGACACTCGGTTTTCTACTGTTGTGCGTCGGTACAGTCGAACCTCTGCAACACCAACTTTAATTTGTCGATTGTAATACAAATTCAGATTCAAAATTTTAGTTCTTCAAAGACCTAATTTTATATAATATATAGAAGATATTTTGATCATGCCTTCTTTTATAAGAGAGATCACAGAGAGGCAAAGATTTTAATAGTATTATTTTAATATTTTATAGAAAATGTGTTTGTGATATTGTTGTTTTGAAGTAAAATCTTTATCGAAATCCATAAACTTTTTTTAATAATAAATGTTGTTTTTTTAGAAAGAGCCAAACTTTTATTTTAAAATATTACCTTTTTTATAAATATACTAGATAGTGTCTTTATAAGATTGTCTTTAAAGAAACATTTAACCATTTTTGAAATCTTTTATCTCTGCTGTAGAGAAAGATACAAAGCTTTTTATAAGGTTACTTTAGACCATATTGGCAGATATCTTAGAAATGATAGAACACAAATTCGTGCTACGGAGGCTCCACTGTGGTTTATTGTGTATGGATGTCGTGGTTTTGGTCAGTGGCAACTGCGCCGCCGGCGTCGCTGCCTCGCCTTGGCCAAGTCGAGCCGAGTCAAGTGCTTTGGCGGCAGTTATCAGTGCGAACGGTTTCGAACAGTTTGAAAAGACCGCTCGACGCAACGAGCGCATGCGCGCAGCTGCTGACCAAAACTAACCGTTATTGCCGCCGTTATTGTTATTGCCGCAGGCCGAAATCGGAAGTTCTAAGGTGCAAGAGTGAAAGGCAAGACAGCCAGTCGAAGGAGACAAGAGAGAGACAGAGCGAGTGAGAGAGGGAGAGGAGACACTCGATTTGTATGCGACATTTCAAAGTCAAAACCATGGTGCAGTCGCTGGATATATCCGCCATAACGGGACAGCAAGCAGATGCGGTAAATCCCCCTACCCACCCGCACCACACCCACACACATGCACAGCATATGCGACCTTCGGGGCTGCTCACACACACTCACGCACCCACCCGCAGCGGGGGGCGTGGCATTGCATTGTCACTTGCCATTTGCCATTGCCCGCCCAACGAGGCGTATGCGTCATATTTCCCGCGCGCGGGGCTTTCCCTTTTTCCCATTTTTTCTCGAACTAAAGATGGCTTAATGGATTAACCGCTGCCGGCAACTGATAAGCGTTTATTAGACTGTCAAGCACACGCCTTTAATGCGCACTAAACGCGTGGGAGGCGGGCTCTTGGAGGGGTCTGACAAAGGGGATATAGTTGGTACATAGTCACCGTCCTTATATAAAGGGTTCTTAGTTTCCCAGTTTTTTAAAAATATTTTATGAATCATTTTTAAATCTATTTATCTATATAAGTTTTTCTTAACTTATTTTAAGATGTTTGAACTTCAAGTGGGTGTTTGACAAGCGAGAGTTATTTAAAAATTATAATATATGATATTAAATATTATGTTTAATTATATTATGTAGTTTATGGTTTCCCCACCATAGGTTTAATTTGAAACTTTAAACTTAGAGTTTTGTAAAGAAGAAGAAATAAAGCTAAATAAAATATTTTTGAGAAGCAAATAATTGAAAATTAATAAGCAATCAAGGAGTACCCATAAACTAGTGTAGTATATTTGTAGTTTGTAAATTTATTTTTATAAGGCACGTAACTATTGCAATTACAATTTTTAAGCATCCCGAATCACTCAAGAATCTTAAAAGACTACCCATAAAATGCTCTTTTAGACATTTTATTCGGATAAAATCTACCCTATTAACTTCTCCCAATGATAAGCACTTCTAATTGCTCCTAATTTCTTTAAATCCCTTCCAAGAAGCATGAAATCTGTACTTTATAGAGTTTTCAGCTGGCTTTAAAAAGGCAACCCCCAAAGCTGTCTGCCAGTTGGACGCGTCATTCCTTTGGCAGACATAACAAAATTTAAGCACCAAACTTGGATGCTGACCAACTTTTAATGTGGTTAGAAGGGGAAGAACCAGAAAAAAGAGATACCCATAGCCCGAGCACTAAAACGCTTCAATTAGTGAGCATTCGGCGAAACTTTTCCACGAACTTATGTCAGAACCTCCCACTCCTAAACGCTTTTCGATTACACGAAAGACTGTAAATAAATATCTATACAACAAATATATAAATGTAAGTCTTGGGAACCACTTTCCAAAAATGAAATAGAACCCATACCCAAAGTAGAACTAATATTACGTATCTTGAAAATGCCCAAGAACACTTTCCCTTTCAATAAATAAAACCTAAACTTACCTTGTTTCTTGGGTCATTTCTCTCTGTGTAGGAGCAAAGTAAACGTAGCAAACCCTCGGCTTTGAGACGCACCCTGCAAGCCCTGCGCCAGCGTCTCACTAAAAGGAATCGCCCCAAGCCGCCGGACTGGTTTCTCGAGAAGTTCTCCAACACCACGAACACGGACAAGATTGGCAAGGGTTGCCCGGCGATGGAGGATGCGGCGCTCTCCAGCGAGATTCGGGGCTCCAGTGTGCTGTGCAACCGACTGTCCGTGGATCCCACCCTGCAGTCGCATTACAGGGTAAGTGAACTTCTGGAAAGACAAAACTTGATACTCAATAATTGATTGATACAAATGAGAGGTGATATATAAAAGCCATTAGCTTAGGTGGCCTGCTTAAAGGTTTTTAAATTTTATACCATTTAATTAGGAACTGAAGCTATTGATTTATTTTTGTAAATATCAAAGAGTAAAAGAACTCTTATGTATCAATCAAAGTAAAGGGAAACATTTTTGGAAAACGGTTTACTTTTTATAAAATTTCAAAGGAACTTAAAGACCCTATTAGTTTTTGTTGTTGCTTTTAAAAAGTTCTCATTTCCAAAAATCAACCTTTAAATAAATTTAAAAAAAAATTAGAAAAGTAATTTAACATAAAAATCCTAAAAGGATCTTGGAAAATTTCGAACGTTTTGAAAACTCCCTAAAAGTAACATAAAAGTATGCAACGTTTTTATTGGATTCTTATCCATACGCATTTGTAGTTGCCAATGATATATGTTTGTAATATTTCCTTTCAGTGGCTGGCCATCGTTTCGTTAGCGGTGCTCTACAATATCATCTTCGTGGTGGGTCGAGCGGTCTTCTGGGAGATCAACAAGAGTGCTCCGGGCGTGTGGTACACGCTGGACTACCTGTGCGACTTCATCTATCTGCTGGATACGCTCGTCCACATGCACGAGGGTGAGCCATAACAGATCTCCTATACTTCAGTCCCAGACCCAGTTCCAGGGCCCCTACCCATTGCCCGCTCCCCGATGTGGGTTTCACATTTGAGATTTACCTATGCAAATGAGACCCGCACTAAGCCGCCTTCAGACAATGGCAAGCGGTGGCTGACGACAAAGCCATTTGGCACGCATGCGAATCCCATTTCTGCCCCGAATCCACACATCCACATATCCATGTATCCGCACATGTGCGAATGCGAGTCCTGCGAGCTCTGGATTGTGGGTGTGGTTGAGATGCCAACTGCAGGGGATAAGCCAACCTTGACATTCTGTACAATAGCAACAACGCTCTGGTACCGCTTAGCTGCTCTGGAGTATGCCATCTTTCATTTCGGGATTTATTATAGTGCGGCAGAAGGAGCCGAGTCGTCTTCAAATTTTGAGGTTTATGACAATCAAGATGGTTAAACTAAAATCAATACTGATAAGTTGCCATTTTATCCTGACAGAAAATCTTGAACTTTAAGGAAACTTTGCTCTTCACAAAATTAAATATCTATCAAGAAACTTTGGAATACATTAAACATAAGTATATATATATTAGCTAGCAAAGAAAAGTCTCGGGAGTGATTTAAAATTTGATCTTAAAGGAGAGGTTAATAATATGACAAATATTCGTACTTAAACTGCTATCCAAATTTTAAGATTTGTATTTTGTCTAGATAGTCTAGGAAAGCCCTTTAATAGTGCATTTCTTCTTAAGAAAGACTTGATATAATTTAATTTATGAAAAATATGGTTTAACAGTAAATTTATTTAATCTTTGTTGATAGTAAGACAAAGTATTATTTATTTTATCCATATTGGAAAGTTTATCAATCCTACTTTTCAACCGAAAATGTATAAAATAAGTAATTTTTTATTAATCTAGATAGTGTAATATAGTTATTTTATCAGTACATCCTGTCCTCATAAAAAGGTAAAGTATTTAATTAGTCCAGAATATCTTTTTAACCAGTAGCTTCATATTTTTTAAATATTAATTGACAGGGAGCATATTTGTTGTAAAACTGTCCCTCCTCACATCCTAGGGTACTTCCTGCTATTCAAATCGTTAAAAATCCCAAGAACTATAAAAAACTGTCGCCGCATGGCGCAGGCAAAAGGCACGACTGAGACAAAGGCAGGGCCACCACCCGGAGCAAATCTCTAGGTCACCTCACTGCCGCATCCACAGTCAGAGCCATAAAACTAAACCGCATTGTTTCCTCTCTCATGCTCCGCAGGATTTCTGGACCAGGGGCTCCTCGTGCGGGATGCCTTCCGGCTGCGGCGGCACTACTTCCACACCAAGGGCTGGTACCTGGACGTGCTCTCGATGCTGCCCACGGATCTGGCCTACATCTGGTGGCCGCCGGAGACCTGCTCCAGCCTGTACCTGCCATGTCCCGTGATAGTGCGCCTCAACCGGCTGCTCCGCATCAACCGGCTGTGGGAGTGGTTCGACCGCACGGAGACGGCCACCGGCTATCCGAATGCCTTCCGCATCTGCAAGGTGGTGCTGGCCATCCTGGTGCTGATCCACTGGAACGCCTGCATGTACTTCGCCATCAGCTACGAGATTGGCTTCAGCTCCGACTCCTGGGTCTACAATCTGAATGGCACGCGGAACAACACATTGCAGAGGCAGTACATCTATAGTTTCTACTGGTCCACGCTGACGCTGACCACCATCGGCGAGACTCCGACGCCGGAAAACGATGTGGAGTACCTGTTCGTGGTGGCCGACTTCCTGGCCGGCGTGCTCATCTTCGCCACCATTGTGGGTGAGTGGGTCAGCGGGTCAGCGGGCCAAGGGAATATCAAAAGGGCGACAACCCAGAAAATCCCTTTCGGGTCCCCTGTTTGCGCTTGTTTACGCAAATATTTCGTCTGATCGTTTAATTGGTTCCAGAGTGACATCTGTGACATCAATGGGTATTAATTTACAGCCACGCACGTCAGGGACCCACACGTACACCCCCGACCACGCCCCCGACCCACATTATTCATTACGCCTTCGGCTCGCCAGCTCTGTCCCATTCGGTTCCATGCCATTTTGTTTTGTTTTGCCGGGTTGATTTGTTGCCGCCGCCCTCTGACATCCCATCTCCGCTTTTTTTTTGGCAAACGTGCCTTTTTATCATTTTTGTCGTCCTCCTTATCGCTGCCATTACCGTCCTCGGAGGGGTGTTCGGGTTGGGAGGTCGGGAGCAGGCAACCAGGCGCATTCCCGCATTCCCAGCAGCTGCTAGACTCCCCAGATCCCATCATTCCACGACCTCAGCATCATCCTCGTTCTGCAAACAAATTTACTTACTGTGATGAATGCCGAGTTCGTTTGGACAGGACAATTTGACGGGCACACTCGGAGAAATGGCGTAATAATTATAGGGAATGTGCCAGGAAATGCCCACAGATAGGGCTTATAAAGCCTCGGGAGTTTGCTTGGCAAAATGTAGTTATTACAAGGCCACGTTCTTGCTGTGTGAAGAAATACCTTTAAGCCATTTACCCTAGCTACAGGTAGCCTTAGTTTGAAATGTATTTATATTTGCTAGGACAAAGTTGATCTAAAATCGATTACGGTTAAACAAATATTCTAATTTTTTTGTGGTATAATATTATTATAAAATAACCATTTCAAAAATAACAGATATCAGTAACGGTTACAAGGTTTTAGCGTTTCTAATATTACAAATTAACCAGATATTAATATTTTTTAAACCTCAATATTAAAAAAAAGAAAATATCGACTTTAATATTATAAATAGTCCTGATATAACCTTTTTAACCATTACATACACTCCAGATTTAACCTTTACAAAGCAACACCCTTATCCTACAAATATGGCTTTATTTTTTAAATTCTTTAACACTTAAATCAACATTTTGTTAGTTGTGATTTTTTTTAATATATAATGGTCCATTAAAAATATTTTTTATCATGTAAAGCGATTTAAAACACCGAATTTTGTTTATTTTCAACAGCGTAAGATATATTTCAAAGATAGATATGACTCGATTCAAATTTTAGAAGTCTGTAAAAAGTTGGGCTTACTTTTTCTTTAACGTAAATTTGTTAGCGAGGGAACCACAGGTTCGGAATCTATTTTTTGCCGAGTGCCCGAGGCAGCTCCGCCATTTCGCCATTTCACCAGGATGGAAATGTGCGCGTGTGTGTCTGACTCTGGGCACCGGAAGTGCCGCCATTAGTCGCCTTTGTGCCGCGTTATCCGCACGCCGGAAAACATAAGTATGAGTGCCATGGAACACTGCCAGCTTGGGTTTCATTGTGCCTCCCAGGAGTGGAAGTGAGAGTGGGAGTGGCTGTGGGTGGGCGAACCGGTTATGAAATGGCCAAGATGAATTGCCACGCGTTCATTAACTAAGTTTCCTCCGATTCGCCCCATCCCCAGGTAACATTGGCTCCATGATCTCCAACATGAATGTGGCCCGCGTGGAGTTCCAGAATCGCATGGACGGCGTCAAGCAGTACATGGCCTTCCGGCGGGTAGGTCACGAGCTGGAGGCCAGGGTCATACGATGGTTCGCCTACACCTGGTCGCAGAGTGGTGCGCTGGACGAGGAGCGGGTGCTGGCCGCCCTGCCGGACAAGCTGAAGGCGGAGATAGCCATCCAGGTGCACATGGACACGCTGAAGCAGGTGCGGATCTTCCATGACACGGAGCCGGGTCTTCTGGAGGCCCTGGTCCTCAAGCTCAAGCTGCAGGTCTTCAGTCCCGGGGACTACATCTGCCGGAAGGGCGACGTGGGCAAGGAGATGTACATCGTGAAGAGGGGCAAGCTCTCCGTCGTGGGCGACGATGGCATCACCGTGCTGGCCACCCTGGGAGCAGGATCCGTGTTCGGCGAGGTGTCCGTGCTGGAGATCGCGGGCAATCGCACGGGCAACCGGCGAACGGCCAATGTGAGGTCCCTGGGCTACTCGGATCTCTTCTGCCTGGCGAAGAGGGATCTGTGGGAGACCCTGTCCGACTATCCGGAGGCCAGGTCCACGCTCACCCAGCGGGGCTGCCAGCTGCTGCGCAAGGATGGTCTGCTGGACGAGCAGATATTCGCCGGTGAGTTATTAATTATGCAATGTAATATTAAAAAATTACGCATACGTCATGTGGGCCGGCATAATTTGTTTGCCATTCATGCATGCCTTTCCATATTTGCTCGTAGTTTATTTTCATTAATTATTAAGCTTTCTTGCATTTAATGGTTTAATGGCAAATGTCCCCATAAATTTGAATACATTATGTTTGGTCACTACTTTTGCTTTGTTTGATTTCACTTAAAAACTTTTTAATAAGCTTGAGTGAAACTTGAGAACGAGTGTTGCACAACATTTCAATCACATTATGATGATAATGATATCGTTTTCAAAGTTTTAAGTTCAAGTTTAGTATACATTTTAAAATGATATAAATTTAAAACATTTTTGATAGAAAAAAAATGATAACATTGCTCATTCATTTAATAAAAATATTTTAATTAGGTCAAGCATAATTGCGTTAATGTCAAGAAAAATTAGAATGTTTAAATATAATATGCTTAATTTAAAAATTCTCAAATTATATATTAAGTTTTGATTTTTAGATATTTACAAGATGTTTGTAAGCCGTTTATAAATGGACGAATATTCAGGAGAAAATACTTGAAATAGTCTTTAATTTTTCTGAGTAAATGGATTTCCTGCGAAAAAAAAACTAAATAATAAATTGCAAAACACATTAAACCAAAGACCACAAAAAATACAAATTTGCAGTTACTAAGAAACCAATGATTTTTCCTCATACTTTCAGATTCCCAAAGGGTGCACGACAGCATTGAGGGTGGCATTGAGAAGCTGGAGCTGTCGGTGGAGAACCTCAACATGCGGCTGGCCCGTCTTCTGGCGGAGTACACGGCCAGCCAGGCCAAGATCAAGCAGCGCCTGGCCAAGCTGGAGATGAAGTGAGTATTCTGGCAGGATGTGCCTTGGAGGGGATACGAAGTACTAAACCCCCTTCCCTGAACCCCTGCAGCGGCGGCCCTGGCACGTGGCGCCTGGAGTGTGAGCCGCAAACGCGAGCTCGCAGCGGACGCCTCTACTCGCTGCAGCCCAAGCGGCGCCCACGTTCGCGACCCGACGCGACTGCCAAAAGCGGCAATGCTGCCAAGCAGAACACGCTCTAAGTCCCCGGAAAACCCGCTGGAAAATCCCCGCCTCCAGCCCTCCCCAAGCCCTCATATCTCCGCGGAACCGAGGCCGGAAAATAGTGATAAATGCATTAAACTTGCAGGAGTTGTCTGCGCGGGGAGATAGCCCCAACCCCAACCCCAACCCCAACCAGAACCCCTTTGGCCCGGAGCCAACTCTTATTTGGGCTGCAAAAGTGGGTAAATCAATTTTTAATTTTTACAATTAGTTCGTAGGAGAAAGGGGTGGGCCAGGACAGGGGTGCTGAAGAGCTGTTTGTTGCAAATCTTATAAATTTGTAAAATGATTCAAAACTGAATGTGCCTCAAAGTGTGTAAGCGTGTGTAAGGCTAAGTTAAGAGGCGGCGGTGACCCATCTAGTTAACCCACTACGATCCAGTGTACATAATTTAAGCATAGTCCAATTTTACACGTGAACACTGAGGTGTTCCCCTAGGCTAGGATGATTTTACACACGCAGCGAAGGAGCCCGGATTAAACGCACCAAAAGTAAAAAATCAAACCGAACAGATACAGATTAAGATACAGATAAAGATACAGATACTTATAGAGTAAAAGAACCAAGAACCGCAGTACTTTGCTGAAATACTTAACGGGGGGAATGAATGAGGGAATCGAATTCAAAGAAAGCAAATGTTAACAACCAAGCTTCCAAAGCTTCCAAACCAAAAGGCAAAATTAACAAAGTCGAGAAACAAAATGATAAACAAATGAATTGTATTTTTATATTAGTCCTAGACATTGAGTGTACGATGTATTGTCTGTGTGTAAGAGCTAAAGCTACAGAATAAACGAGAATCGAGTAAAATTATCCGCAGCACTTATGTCAGCGAATACGTATCCGGCGCAAGTGTTTCCAGGCGGCGCGTAAATGCAAATCGCCCACAGCATTTTGCTCCAAAGGATTCTGTTCCAGGACTCTCTTCACTGGCTCTAATGACATCTTCGAGGGCGTAGACAAAAAAGTACAGAAAAAATAAATATAATGGGGAAAGGGAGGAGAAAGGCGTGGGAGAGGGGGGCGTAAGGAGAAAGCAGCAACAAAAAAGTCAATAAATGCAGACGCATTGGGGAAAATGACAGCGACACGCGTTGGCTTTTTAGGTGCGACTTTCTTTGTGCGTACCACGCGGCGTATGAGCAATACCAATGGCAAGCTATGAAGGTAAAATGGGTTAGGGGGAGTCCTCTGTGCCCAAGGAGGGGCCTCTACACAGAAAAGTAAGTACAATAAGCATATATTTTTGTATGCTTTACAGTGAAAACTATTTTAAAGGGTTTTCTTTTGAGACTCTAACTCATAACCTATTTATCGAGCTACTAATGCATCTTGGTCTTTATTTTTTATTTAATTGTTCTAATGAGTTTGTGTAAGTAGAGATCCTTGAAGAGTAATTTATGCTAATTAATCGTAGGGGAAAGATATAATTCAATAAATTATTCTAGATCAAATTAAATAGTATAACTTAATTTTGTAAGAACTTCTAATGAAATAAAAACCTTCTTTTCAAACATTAAAACTTTAATTTAAAAAAAATACCCATTTTAAACCCAAGAAAAACTCCATAAATTGTGAAAAAATGTAATACCCACTAGGTACAATCAGCCCGTTTTAATAACCAATACCAATTCTCCACAACACCCATTTTTCTCTCAGTGTATAAGCCGCGCGGAACCGTGTGGAGCCATGTGGAACCCCAAAACGGTCGCATAATGCCGTAAGTGCAGTAAAAAATCAATTTTGACAAAATGTTGAAAAACACACTCAAAGTCTTAAAAAAAGCTGGAGGAGAGTTGGGTCCCTTGAAAACCACTTGGGCGTAGGGTCTTCGAGGGGGCGTGGCACGTGAACGGAACCGATTGCGATGAAGAGGCCGCGGGGCGTTGGAAAATGACTGACAATAAAATGTTGGCGCAGCCAAAGAGCATTATGGATACAGGGTGCTCGAAGGCGATTGGATTAAGTCGATAAGTCCACGGGTGGGGGCTTCAAAGCACTCCACGCCGCCCATGAACGACACAATAACACTGGCGGTACCTGCCGGTTTTTGCTTTATTAAAGGCAGGCGTTCTCATACAGCCTAAGCTGATTGATGTCGAGGGGTTTCAGTTCACACATCTGCATAAAATAAATCCTAATGTGTGCGGCGCTGATGTTGGTTTTCGGTTGATGGGCAAAGAGTGACGGAACAGTTTCCTTTCACAGGTTTATGCTGGGGAATTTATTAAGTGAAAAGCGTGGATTATAATAAGTCATTGTACATGTTTTCAGGTATGCTTATTTTTATTTATTTCTATAAGGTAACTTAGTTTTTAAGTTCTGATTATATGACAATAATAAATATAGAACCCAAAGATTTAAATTTGTAATTATTCTTGTTTATCCACTTAAAATTATTCAGGATCTCATTAATCAACACCATAGTGCATCCATTCTTATTAAAAATGTAAATCTATAGTATTACATGCTGTATATTTTTACCCATTCATCATCAACAAAAGAAAAAATTTTAATAGTATTTTTACTGCTTAATAGTGACTTTTGCAAATACATGTAAAACTATTTCCATTAGTAGAGTACTATTTTTAATGGCTGGTTTAAGCACTCATATATATTTGTAATACTGAAGTACTATATAATAGTAATCCAAGCAAAATAAATACACGTACAACTGTTTTTGATAGTAAATCACTATTTGTAATAAAAAAAACTACAAAATGTTTTGCTTATATTTCTCATATTTCCCTAAGTTGGCTGTGATCAAAAGACTTTCTGTCGACGTCAAAAGCGATTCATTGTATTTCCTTTGTTAAAAATCCTAGAATTAGAATAGTCAACAAAACCATGTCCCAGGCAAGTCAACAGCCCTGCGACATGCAGTCCCTGCGATGTCTGCACTGCATGAAGGTGATCCGCTGCTCCCGCTACGATACCAGTGAGCTGGTGCGCCACATCGAGAAGGATCACCCGGAGATCTACGCGGTGACCAGCGATAAGATTAAGAACCTGCACAAGCTGGCCGCGGACCACGGCATCAGCGAGGAGCGTCTCTCGAAGATCAGCAAGATGACCGGTCTCTCGGAGTCTCAGATGGCCGAGGAGGCGGAGAAATGTAGGTGTATTTAAAGAGTATTTTAATTTGAAGAACTTGTAATATTTATAATGGACAGACATGGCCAAGAAGAAGAGTTCCGCCCGGAGTGGTGGCTCCGGCGCTGGAGAGCCGGCGCCCTGCAGCGGAGCCTCCTCGAAGTCGGAGAAGCCCAGCTGCCCGTGTCCATGTCCACGTCCCGTGGACAAGGCTACGTCCCAGCGCAGGAGCTGCTATCGGGCCTCCATCGAGCGCTGGGCTCCGGCGGAGGGTCGCATATTCTGCCCCTGCTGCGCCTGCAGCAAGCGGCCGCTGATCAAGGCCGCCTCGGAGATCGTGGACAACGGGTGCTGCGCCGCCTGGGTGGTCTCCTGCTGGCCCCTGTGCTTCCTGCCCTGCCTGATGTCCTCCGACAACAAGGTAGCATCTATTTATAGGTCCGAAAACTTGTAATAATAATTATAATATTATAATTGCAGGAGTACCTCTACTGCTCTAACTGCCGCACCTTCCTGGGCATCTACGATCGCGAGAACAGCTGTGTGCAGCCCAGCAAGGAGTTTGTGTCCTGCAACAAGTCCGCCACGCCCCCGCCCAAATCGCCCCTCCAACGACCCCCCTAAAAGTCCTAAAAGGACTTATTGTTAGTTATTAAATTGTTTGTGAATGTGTTTAAACAATAATCTACTTTCCTCTGCTGTAACAAAATTTCAGTCGAAATAACGTTTATAACAAAACAATACTAATATTTTAAAAACCAATGGGTCCGAATTTTAAATCTGAAGATGGCGGGAAAAAATGTCATGTATAATGTTATATTACATGTAAAACTCGCCAGAACTGAAGACTGCTATAAAAAAGCTATTAAATTGGCGGGAAAAAGTAGTGTCGCCAAATATTTGGTATTTTGCGCATTCCTGGTAAGGTCATACTCATTGTGACGCTGGAAATTGGATTCGGCTTTTTTATGATGGATTTGTCGCCAAACAACCAGATCGAGGACAGAAAACCCATCCTAACCGCCGACGGCTTGGTGCAGACTTCCAACTCCCCCTTCGAGCCGACCATATCGCAGGAGACGCAGACATCCAACGGAATCGGGGGCCAGTTGACCGTGGACCAGTTGGACATCGAGATTCTGCCCATAATCTACGACATTGTGCGCTGGTGGGTTGGCTATACGGATTTCGGGGCTAATGAACCTGTCCGGATAAGCCCGAGAAATCAAAAATAGCAGGGATGCGTCAGCAAGTGCGCACTCAAAACATGACCTTATATAACCAGGTGTCTTTGTGCTTTTCAGCGTGGAGAAGGATCCTCTGGAGAACGCCGTGAAGCTGCGCGAGTCCCAGGATTGCAATCACAAGGTGGGATCCCCTGGACCACCATGATTCCATGGTTTTAAACTGTTACCCTCATTACAGATCTTTGAGCTGCAGAAGCGCTTCGAGTCCGCCCGCGAGCAAATCCGCCAGCTGCCCGGGATTGACTTCAACAAGGAGGAGCAGCAGCAGAGATTGGAACTCCTGCGAAATCAGCTTAAGCTCAAGCAGCAGCTGATACGCAAGTACAAGGACACAGAGTTCTAGGTGGAATCTAGGAGCCAGAGAACCCGGCAAGATGGTGCTGCGACTGCTGATGCGCTACCTGGCCAACAACGAGCAGCTCATCCAGCGCATGGCGGATAGCTACCCAATGAGACGGGCTGCCCAGATGGTCGTTTCGCTCATGTACCGCACCAAGAGCTTGGCCAGGGAGCAGGGACTGCACGAGATGACGCCAGAGCGGTTCAAGTGAGTGTCCCAGGTCCATTAAGAAGATTATTCAGCTAATACCTCCCAAACTGCAGGTCCTTCGTTAACATGTTCAAGGACAATGTGCGGCAGGAACTGGATGGAGTCAAGAAGGAGCTCAACAACAAGAAAAAGAATTAGGCACCGGTTTCTAACTTGGTCAACTACTGCGATTGTACATACGTGGCAAGATAAATTTTAGTCAACTTTAGTGAACACAGATGAATAAACGTTGAAGTCAGAACATTAAACAAAATTATTTTAAATTGGACTCGTTTTAAAGATAAATTAAACCACAAGTTTGTAGTACAGAAAATTGCTTTTATTGAAAGGATTGAGAAACTAGATAGTTCATATTCATTTTCCTTATGGGTGATCTTAAATCTAGATAACAAAAGAAGGGAAAAGCAGATTGTCTTTCTGAAACCAAAGTTTAACAAAGGAAAATCAGGAATAAAACCCATCTTTATGCATTCACAACGCTTTAAACTTTATAAGTAATCAATTTTCCATTTGCTGGTCGGTTAATTTTTAAAATCAATTAAATTTACATTTGAAATTCTTTGATAGATCATAAAAAATAAAATTCCCTTGAGTTCATAAAGGTTCGAGAAAATGAAATTAAATTAAAAACCAATTTTAGCTATCATTTTTATAGGACTTAAGAACGTGTTAAGGGTCGATAAACCAACTTTTATTTTCTGAAAAACTAAAATAAAATTCATGTTGCTGTGACATTTTTGGTCTTAAGCCTAGAGAACAAAAAAATATCGAATTCGGTTTGGCATTTCGCACAGTGTACATTGGACGAGAACGGGACACGGAACAGTTTATTGAGGCAAACGCCAATTCAGATCAGAAGTCCGGACTGGAGAGTAGGAAAATAGATTTCAAAAATACTTTAGCTTACAAAACTAGAAAGAACAATATTCACTCTGAGAGACCTGGCGCCGCGACTTCAGCGGAGGACGGCGAGGAGATCTCACCGAGCGGCAGACCCAGCCCAGACGAGCCGTTGGACTGACCCGCTCCACCGCCAGGCGGAGTAGGCCGGTTATTTCGTTTCCGCTTGCCGCCCCGTCGACTGCCGCCCTCGCGCTTGTCGCCGTTCTGCTTCTCTTCGCCGACATCCTTGCTGCATCCCGCTCCCGATGAGCTGCCCTGGCCCTGCTGGCGGTGCTGGTTGTTGCTGCCATTGCTGCCGCCGTTCTGAGAACGCGACTGCATCTTGGCGGGCTTTGGGCGATACGGGGAGGCGGCTGCATTCGGCAGCGGGCGCAGGATGTTGCCCACCGCCTTGGTGCGTCCCTCGCGGAAGACAAGCCGCTGACCGGCGCGTATGTACTCCGGCTGCTTGATGAACCGGAACTTCACATGTGCCTTATCGCCCGTTCGCAGGCAATCGCGCGACATGTGTATGATGGAGGCCGTCTGCCGGATGCTGCCGCAGTGCACCATGGCTTGGTAGCGTGCCGATATCGTCGTGGGGTGGTGCAGCACCAGGATCTCTCCCTCGAACTCCCAGCAGGCCTGCGGCTTGAGATCCTGCGACACCATCACCATGCCCTTGCGCAGATAGGCCCGCTTGATCTTCTTCAGCGCAAAGCTTGCCGTTTGGCCACAGCGCACGCGTGCCACGTTCATCCGCTTGCGGTGGATGCTCTTGATGGTGATTGGCACGAATCCACCCACTGCGTCTGGACCCAGCATCAGGCCGTCATTCAGCCGAATGGTGCCCTGGAGGCAGGTGCCGGAAACCACAGTGCCGACACCCGGCACCGAGTATACATCGTCTATCTGAAACTCGGCAGGCAGACTCTCGGAGCCGGCCATGCGCGTGCTTAACAGGTTAAGGAACATCTTGAGCAGCTCCAGATTATCACCGGTCACATTCGACACCTGGAAGATGGGGCACAGACGCTCGCTAACGAAATTCGTAGCACTCAGAACGACATCGTCATGCGAGCGCACTACTACCGGAACCTTCCGGCAGCCCTGCGATTTGAGCATCTTGAACAGCAGCTTCATGTTTTCCTGCAGGACATTGGCCGGGCACATGTCAATCTTGGTGACCACCACAAAGACGGGCACGGCTAGGGCTAGAGCCAGGCCCAGATGCTCTTTAGTCATACCGATGATGCCGGCATTGGCGCCAATCTGAATGGAGGAAGTCCAGAGTTAGTCCTCGAAAAGGTTGCCAAAACGATGTACTCACCATCAGCATGCCAAAGTCGGGAGCATGTCCTGTCATCCCAAAGACGGTGGTTTTCAGATAGCGCTCGTGCCCCGCCAGATCGATGAAAGTGATCACCTTGGCCGAGTTCTCGCAGATCTTCACCCAGTCCAGGTGGCCGTGGTCCGGCTTATTGACCACATTGCCCACGCCATCGAAGCCGAGGATGTCGTTGCCCACGGAGCTGGTGCGCCCACTCTCGATCTCGTGCTTGTGACGGAACAGCCGCTGCCGGGCATGGCCCCGGCCATTGTCCAACTCGCCGTGGGTGAGCACGCCCAGCAGTGTGGATTTGCCAGCATCCACATTGCCCACAACGGCGACCCTGGTCAAATGGGAGAATGGTTAGATCATCACTCTTGGAGCATTATCTTTTAACCTACCTTATCTCCATAAAGTCGGTCGTCTCGATATGCTTTCGGATGAGGAACTGCGCCGATTGGCCCTTCTCTGCCCGCCGCTCACGCAGCTTGACCACATCCGCGTCTATGTTGGCCGCCAGAAGGTGTAGCGTGGCCACGGAGGCCTCAAACTGCTCCGGATTCAGGCCATTGTCGCTGCCATCTTTTGTGAAAATGAGAATAAATATTAGTATGGGTTTCAGGGCAGGGGCACCTTTTGAAAGAACTCACCCTCGCCCACGCCAATCTCGTAGATGGTCTCCCCGCAGTTGTCGGCTATGCGGTCCTGGAGCCTCTTCTGCAGCAGCTCCAGCTGCTCCTCGGTGGGCTGGACCAGGACATCCTTGCCCCGGATGCTGGAGTAGTCCACGCTCAGGGCGGCCATCTGCTGCGGCAGGCCATCCACGTTGAAGATGTTGCTCCGGGCCGTCTTGATGCCCACGCCCACGGCCACGCCCCCTGTCCCGCCATTTGGGGCGCTCTGTACGTTATTCATAGTGCTGGTAATTGTCGGTTGCCTCACTGTATCCTTGGAATCATTGGAATCTGTGTGTGAGTGTGCAGGTTGATGGTGATGCGTGGTGTTCGATGAGTTCTGCAAGGATCAGAGAGCAAGTGCATCCGGTTAGGAGGTGGTGTGGCTTGCAGACTGGAGGCAATCCCGACCTATCCTACGCCCATTTGGCTGAGCTGTGCTTTCGTCTTATGCCATGTGTTTGCTGCTTGCATCGCGGTGGTGAAATAAAATGGAAGAAGCCAGCGACGCCGCTTTTATAGCAGACAACGAGGATGATGAAATCGGAAGCTACGCATGATGCAATATTCGTTCTACTTGGGTGCTCCAAAAGAGAGCGGTGAAAGAGACAGAGAGCAGGAAGAGAGTCTCCCGGGGGAAATCCCCGCGTTCTTCAAACATTTCGTTAGAAAGCGAAATTGCCGTTATCGTGTTGGTTCTTTTTACCCTCGATGGAATTTATCCCTATGCAGATCCTAACTTTTGTCAATAAAATTACATTAAAGGACAAAGAAATATACTAGACCCTAAAGACTACGCATGATGCAATATTACCATACTATTGTGTACTCCAAAGAAAGGCTTTAGAGATAAGGGAAGAGACTACAGGAAGAGAGCCTTTAAAAAAACCCTCATATTTGAAACATTTCGATTTAAATTGAAATGACTATTCTCGGTAAAAATACAAATTCTTGATAAACTCTAGAAGAAATTACTGCGCCCATTCTTTGAGTCATAATTCCATTTCATATTGAAATTAACTTGTTCTTTTTTATAATATCAAAAGACTAGTACTCTTAGGTTTTTAAAAACTGCATTGTACACAGTACCCACAAAATATAGAAATGTACCTTTTCTTTTTACAATAATACTAAAAATATAGTATTATCTATGTATTCCTAATGGAAAGCAATAAGAAGAACCTGATTAGCACTCACAACAATCAGGCCCCCTGGGGTTAAGAACAGCTGATGGCCGATTTGTATTTGTTTATATAATAACGCTTTGTTGACGTACACAAAGCGCAGATAAATAGCAACAAATGGCATTAGTTAGTACGCATTTTTCGCCGTTTATTTATAGGCGGCAAACAAAGAGCGCAGGTAATCGGTATATATGTGCGTGCCAAACATATGTACCATGTACTTGCGTACATACACGCACACTTGTGTTTTGGCAAACCAAAACAAACACAAAATTTGCACTTTATGCGCCAATTTTCTCGCTTTCCAGAAGCTGCGGCAGGCTGAGGAAATTCTTTCAGTGGAAATTAAGTAACCACATAAACAGTTAATCAGCTGAATGGCCCATTGCAGTTGGCTGTTGAACTTGGGCAACTAAAAGTGAAAGGACACTGGGGAGCAGGGGAAAACGGACGAGGATGTGCGCCCCGCCACTTACAGTTCATATAGCCTTTTGTGCTCCTCCGGTCCGTCGGGTGTCTGCCTCTATTGGTTTTGGTTTTAAAGCGATTTGTACATCATTTGTTTAGCTTTTCCCGTAAAATTGTTTTCCGCGTCCCGAAGCCACGTACCGCACGGCGTTGCCAGATCGACTTGGTATCGTTTGTACCGAATGCTGGCTATCGATAGGTAATTGTGATTACAATTAAGTGGAAAGTGTTATTACAAGAAATTTAGTTAGAAATGGAAATAATTGGAATAACTGTAATCATTTACATTGGAAGTGCTGGAAGTGGAAGCCCCCTAAGGTCAAACTACCCCTAATGTCACAGTTCGCAATTTAAATACCGATAACTTTCGACATTTCACAACACTAAATCACCTGCCATCCCTAACCCAAAAAGGTAAACAAACACAGAAAGTAAATACACGATGAAAACTTGGAAAAGTGTTGGCGTTATTCACAGAAAATTGAACCACTATGATGTTGTCGAATTCAGAAGGCACACGGAACATTTTATGAGTTTCAGACGCCAGCTGTTATTCATGGCACTGGAGCTAAACAACAAGGAGTTGCCGCCGTCACTGCTGATCTTTCCATAGCCACTTAGTGGTCCAAACTGTTGCAGTTTTAGTCCTTTTCCCAATGGATTACCCTGACGAACACCTTGCAGAAAGCATCCGGACATGACGCTTGGTCGCCCCTTTCAACTATCTATGCCAAATGTAGCTTATGAAAGGTAGCTCTACAAGTGGCTATCTTGACCACCATGGAGCATGGTCACTTCTACTACTGTGCACCGCTGTTCCGCTACCAGAAGCTAAGCCCGTCAAGAAAACTTGTTTTACAGACGCATAGCAGCTGGAGTATCAACAGAGGCGGAAAAAGAGACAACCACAACAGCTGAGCGAGGTGGGTGCAGGCGGTGGCGTAGTCAAAAGCTTTTTGCAAGGGCTACGATTGTAGCCAAAAGCCTTTTTAAGAGAACATTATTCGCTTTTCAAGCGTAGGGCATGGAAAGGATTTAAATAAAATAACATTTCGATACCATACTATCACAAGCTACCTTCTGAAGGATACTTTTTCACTTTCCTATCGACTGTAGCATTTAGCGTTTGTATTGTTTTAGGAAATTCAATATGAATAAGCACCCAAAAGTTCTTAAACTAGAAACATACAATTTGCAAAAGGATCAACATTCGGGCCAAGTTATTAGCAATCGATAGTCATCGATTCCTTGGCGCCAAGCCTAGTTGCGAATTTTAAACCCCGCCATATAATCAGTTTCGCATTGTTTTCAGGTCCCATTCAGGAATATAAAGCCAGCGGGACTGGCATTCTATTCAAACAATATTTGCTCGTCGCGCGATAAGCATCAAAGCCTAGAAGATCCAAAGCGGCACAGTGATAGTGTGAAATTAGGCAAACAAAGTCTTGAAAAGTAAACAGATTTGGCTCCAGTGACTGTGTGAATATTTAAATTACCTAATTACAGACAGTAAGTGTCAATTGTGGCCATGTTATCTAGCTTAACCTTTTGCTGGGAATGTGCAATACAAAAATTGTGAAATAGGGGCTCAAAACATGAGAAATATGTTAGTAAAACACAAATAGATTGATTAAAAGATGAACAAATAGCTTATCAATTAAAATTGTTATGAAAACTCTTAAGATGATCTACTGAACTATTTGTGCAACCGAAAATCCATGATTTTCTTAATCCTAACCAGGCAGGGTGTTACTCATAATTGTTTTCGAGATTACAATTACTAGATCCCCGTAAAAACGTAATAAAATAATATAGTCCTGGGAACCACTGAAACCAGTGGGAACCACAATCACCGTAGGGGAGGCACAGAAGAGGTCAGGGATCGTGGGGCTTGAAAAATATTCCATTGGTAAATAAGACGTTACCAAAGAGCGAAAAACAAAACCATGGAACTTGTCTAGTCATTTCTATGGCACAGATTGAAGATTCCGCAGAAGACTAGAAAATTGTACAAACACACGCCGATCGATGGTACCTTTGAACCGAGCATGATAATGCCAAGTCGCTGATAAGGAGCAAATCCACTTTTCGAAACCGACTCCAACCGGTTTGTCCGTCCGCCTGAGCCTGGCATCGCGTCTCGATCGTCGGCAAAATAAGAGTATTAATACTGAACCATGTGCTATATGCGTCTATATAAATTACGAGATTCGACCTTAATCACTGATAACGACGGCTCCGATGTCCGTTATACCAGTTCGAGATGATCAGGGTGCAGATGGCCAAACCGGTTTCAGCCGGGTGATCCCATCCGAACAGGGTTTTCAATTAAAGATCTTACAAATTGTTTACCCCGCGCGTCGCTCCGATCACAACAACAGCCGTGAAGTGTCTGATTTGGTTTTTATTGGGTCAAAGGGTCAGCAAGGGCTCGTCTCTCGCTTCGCAATACTCCTCTTTCCCCGAGCCCACCGTCCTGCCTGGTCTTTCGAGGATGATTTACTTCAAGGCTGTTCTCCTCCCACTTCTTACAGAGCGTCCCTGTTGGTAAGGAAGTGATTGACACCTTTTTCTTGTAGGCAGTCATGTGTTCTGCAAGAAGATTCTATTAATAGCTGACAAAAAGGGGATAATAATCTTGCTAAGATAAGGCGTAGTTGACCATGATCCGTGATTTAGTTTTCACAGTGTGGTGCTAGTCCACCTGGCGATGAGCATCATTTTTATGTTGGCTTTTAGCATTGTTTACAAGATGGAGAAAATCAAGAGCATTTAAGTCATATTGGCCTCGATTGATGAATTCGTTGTTCAGCAAATCATATCCGTAACATAGGCCCCCTAATGGGTAAGTCCTCGACGGCGCTTTAGGGCAGTGGCCATGGCTCTAGCCTGCTCACTCTTGATCATGACTTCCTTGGGAACGATGGAGAACACTTCTGTTGGAAGGGCTCCTCAGGCAAAGTTCAGCTTCATTCACCATCAGGTAGCAATTGAGAAAGATCAGCAGCTCCTTCAAGTAGGCGGGGCACACATATTCCTTGTTTGACCGACATCGTAGAGGGAAACCGTAGTTAATATAAAAGTTAGAAATGGGTACAATATTTTAATTACTTGTATTCCAAACTATTTCTCGATAATGCATCGCAGGCCCCGTAAACCGCTTCAACCGAGGGAAATTATACATGCTGATTGCATCATCAGCAATCTTGGAGCACACAACACGTATCATTTTCATTTATATTAAAGTACTTAAAGCATAAAATAATTTAAAATTAATTTTTCATCTTTTGTAAGCAACTAATTGGCGTTATCGATAACTGTTATCGATAACATGCCGCCAATAGTATGACCAAATTTTTGTTTAAATATCCCATAATCTGGTTATTTCCATTTTTTGTTATAGTTACCTTTGATTAGTTATTAAGCACTTTGAACAAAATAAAAACATCTTAAAAGTAATTAAATTAAAACACTTAAAGGAACAGAACAAGTTAAGTTTTAACAAACGTTGCTTTATTAATGCGCAATTTTTAGGGATGAACATTTCATGACACTCACGCAAAGGTCATACTGACTTCTCAAATTTTTGCGACTTTGGGCTTAATTTATTCTAATTTAAGCTTTAATTCGGCTTAATTTGCTAATACGTTGTTTACGAAATGGCCACGCAGTTGGGCGAAAGCGCCGAGACGAGCCGTAGCCACAGCCGTTCACCTTGTCTGCGATGTGTAAGTGCGATTTGGCTGGCTTATCAGGACGCACATTTCCCCACCTGAGTTGAGACACCATAAACAAAAGCAGACGTTTTAACAACAAACTTATCTCTGCTCCTCTACTTACAGCCAGTTTAATCTCGCCGAGCAACCCGGAGAGCACGGACATGGATGGACAGGCAAGTCGCATTGTCCCCGATGGCGGCTACGGATGGATTGTTGTGGCCGCCGTGGCCCTGATCAATGTAGGTGGTCCTTGCTCCTTGTAGGAATCCTGTATTTAATATGCATCTCCTCCCACAGATGACCAACCAGTCCATTTTGTCGGTTTTTGGCCAGCTCTTCGTGGGCGAGTTGCAGAAACTGCAGGAGGACACATTCACGGCGGCCTTGATCACCAATCTGAACAGTTTGGCCCTCAACTTTTCCGGCCTCTTCATTGGGCCCGCCATCAAGAGCTTCAAGCCTAGGAATGTGGCCGCCACAGGCTGTGTCCTGGTCTCCCTGGGCCTGGCTCTTTGCGCCTTTGCCACCCAGAGCTGGCACTTTATTGTGGGCTACAGCTTCTTCGTGGGATTCGGCTTGGGCCTCATCTCGCCCTCCACCTTCATGGCGATCAACTCCTACTTCACCAGCAAGCGCGGACGCGCTGTGGGTGTTTCACTGGCAGGTGCTGGCCTGGGACAGGTGCTCATCCCTCACTTGGTGCGTTATCTCCTGGAGAACCACGGCTTTCGCTATGCAGTCCTGGCCATGTCATGCCTATCGCTACTTGGAGTGAGTGGAGAATATAATAATTTCTCTTAAGTCAAGACTTATAGCCTGCTTTCTTTACAGCTCATTGGCGCCGTATTCTTGAAGCCCCTTAATCCTCCCCCCAAGCACAATAATCGCAGACACATTCGACTCCTGGCCGAGCCTGATGGCGAAAAGACTCAATCCAGTCCCCTGCAAGTGGTGATTGTTCCTTCCAACCAAAACAAGAGCGAGGTTAGCCCACCAAAGACAGATACTGCGTGCAGCCGAATGGGACAGCGCCTGGTGCAGGCCATGGACCTGGAGCTGCTCAAGGATCTGGTCTTCTGGAGCATCATTGTGGGCATGGCCCTCGTCTACACCGCCACCATTAACTTCACCATGATCTTTCCGGGTTTTCTGGAGCACACAGCAAAGTTGAACAGCCAGTTGGTGGCCTTCTGCATGTCCGCGGTGGCAGGCGCCGATATCGTGTGCCGTCTGCTACTGCCTATCATCACAGATCAACTGAGAATCCCCTACCGTGTAGTGTTCCTGATCGGCATCGCTGGACTCTTTGTGGCGCGATGTGTGCTGGCCGAGAATCAAGCGCTTCCGGTGATCATCTCCATGTCGGTGCTAACAGGCATGATGAAGTCAGCCACCGTGATTAACAACAATCTTACCATATCGGCGCATTGTCGCTCGGAGAAGCTAGCTGGCGGATTGGGACTAAGCATGATGTCTAAGGGCGTCATCGTGATCACAGTGGGACAGCTGCTGGGATGGGTGCGAGACTATGCCGACTCCTACGTCATCTGCCTGTACGTTCAGGGAGCTGTTCTGCTGCTGGTGGTTCTCGTTTGGACACCTGAGATCTTCTACCGCCACCGCAGACAGCGACGTGCCACCACCAAGTCCATGGAGACGCAATCTATGGACGCACCCGAAGAGGTGACCAAGCTCAATTCGTGAATCCGCTGACGTCACTGGTCTGGATAGTGGTTTAGGTGGGGAAGATCGGTATTGACTGTCATGTGATAGGCGGCAGAATGGCTTCCTGGAGGAAGGCGTCTGGCCTCGCCGCAGTAGTTATCTGGGTTGTGACCAAGGACCAGTGTCAGGAACAGCACTATTTGTATGACTATGCATCCTAGGCTTAGGTTTTCGATTATTTATTACCATTTAGCCCGTAGAGACTTAACTTTTTGTACTGCCACAAGAGCCAAAATACAAATTAATCAAGTATCCGTATTACAAAAACCAAGTTTATTTGAATGAGACGAGTTTACAACTCCGCCGCTGATCGATCTTATTTGGGTAGGTTCAATATTTATGTGGAGGACGTGAAGCTGGGAGTGCTGGAGACGGCGGATGCGCCCGATTCTGTGTTGTAAAAGATGCGGCGCTCGATACCATCCTTGGTGATGATGCCAATGCGCACCACACCGCCGGAGCTGCCGTCATGGTAAATGGCGTGCTGGACAGCTGTGGGGAGAGATGGGAATGGGATTAGTATCTATGCAACAAAGGATCGTATGATTAGATGTTTTATGATTTTGCACCCACCCTTCTTGACAAACGCGACGCACTCCTCCAGCTGCATGTTGGGACGGTAGTGCTCCCTCACAAATCCGTAGATGAAGCTGGAGCCAGAGCCGCCGATGGTGCATGACTCTCGGGTGAGCATGCCGCCCAAGGGAATGCTGTACACCTGGCCACCGCGCTGTGCATCCCAGCCAGCCACAATGATGCCGGCGAGCAGGGACTCGCGATAGCTGTAGCAGTAGTTGCGGAACTCGGAGGCGGCCTCGAAGACCAGGGCCTCCTTGTTGGTCTGGTTCTCGTGGTAGTTCAGCGAGTAGGCCACAATGTCGGCGATCGCCTGGGTGTCGGCGGCGGATCCGCTGCGGCAGCAGTAGACCTTGTCCGTGATGCGGGTCAGCTTGTCGGTGACACGGTTGGCCACATAGGCGCCCGAGCTGGTGCGGGAGTCGGCCCCAATGACCACTCCGCCGTCGAACTCCACGGCCATGATGGTGGTCTGCAAAGCAGGAGGGGATTGCGCATACAGTAAGCTGTTCCAAGGGCTGCACTCTGCATACTTACGCCAGTGCTGACCGGCGTGTCGGTGAAATCGAAGTCGGGGAGCATTTTGAGCCTTAGATTTGTCACAATTCAATTTACAGTTGCTGTTTATTGAAATGAAAAGCCGCACGAAATGACTGGCTTGTTTTTGACAGTGCTGCGAGTCATGGAATCTTTTAGTGTTGGGCAGTGCTCCAAGCGAACTATCGATAACAGGAACACCTTGTAGCCCTGGTCTATAGAAAACTATCGCTATTGCACATGTTGAATTTGTTTTGATCGCGTTTTCAAACATTTCGTTTATTAAATTAAGTTTAAAATGGCCTATGTTGCATTGAGTGAGGCTGAAAAAACGTATATTCTACACGGCGTGGAGGTGAGCTACATGGATAGTTTTGTTTAGCACTTAAAATAACTCCTTTTTCAGGATGATTTCCGCTGCGATGGACGTTCTCGCCGGGATTACCGGCCCATGGAGCTGGAAACCGGACTGGTCAGCAATGCCAGTGGCTCTGCTCGCCTGCGCCTGGCAAACACAGACATCCTGGTGGGCGTGAAAACCGAGATTGATGTGCCCAATCCCCTCACTCCCGAGTTCGGCAAATTGGAGTTCTTTGTGGATTGGTAGGAAGCAACTGAATCTGAGGGAACTTAGAATAACCTCGAGATATATTTCAGCTCCGCCAATGCCACGCCAGAGTTTGAGGGTCGCGGAGGCTCGGATCTGGCCCAAGAACTGGTGCTCTCCCTGCAGAACGCCTACGAATCGCCTCTGGCCTTCGACTACCGCACCTTGTGCCTCATTCCGGGTCAGCAGTGCTGGAAGCTCTACATAGACATCCTGGTGAGGCTATCTCCCGACCTAGTTTTCCTATTTGACAATCTTCTCCCCTGTAGATTCTGGAGTGCGGTGGCAATCTGCATGACGCCGTCTCCTTGGCCGCCAAAGCAGCCTTGTTCAACACCAAGTTGCCCCGGGTGACGGCCACGCTGTTGGATGCCGGCATCACAGACCTCATCATATCCGACAATCCATACGACTGCACCCGCATCGGCATTGAGACTGTCCCGCTTTTGGTCACCGTTTGCAAGATCGGCGACTACAGCCTGGTGGATCCCTCGGCGGAGGAGGAGGTCTGCAGCACAGTCAGCGTAGTGGTTTCCGTTTCCATGCGCAATGGCGAGCCCTTCCTTTCGGGCACCCATTTAACGGGCGGTGGCGCTATGCACCGCGACACCATGCGCAACTGCCTCCAGCTGGGCTTGTCCATAGGCGAGCATCTGGACAAGCTGCTCATCAAAATGCTGAAGCAGGAGCAGGAGCGCGTCGGTCCCAAGCGGCCGCAGATTGTTGGGTTTCTCAAATAAAGCGCCTTTCGGTTATAATGAAAATGTACTGTTTACTCGAAATGACTCTGGCTCTGAGCTCAGTGGCTCTTAACAGGCTTATGGCTAAAAGCTATCTGGTGGCAGCTGCTACTCCTTGCGCTTCTTGGTCTGCCTGACAGCCGGAGCGGGCTTCTTCTCCTTGGGCTCGGGCTGTTTGCCCGTCAGCAAGGATGTCAGCATTTCGCTGATCTCGGGCATGTCATTGCCCATCTGTGAAGCGGAAAAATGTCTTGGAAATACTGCATTTCTATACAGGACTAATGGTTCTTACCTTGGGGAACTGCAGATTGTCGATCTCCTTCTTGGTCTCGGGATCGTTGATCATCTTGGGCAGCACCAGCATGAGGAGCAGGGGCAGCACCATCATCAGGACCATGGGGCTGAACAGGAAGTCGGTGATCTGCGGGTCAAAATTGGTTTAGGTAGTTATTCAGTAACCCAAGAAAAGGAGACTTTACTAACCTTCCACTGCTCCCTAGTCTGGAAATACTTGAAGGGCATCAGTGGCTTCACGCGAAGTGGATAGGGCACCTGCATGATTTGCGCCGGCTGGACAAAGTTCACTTTGCGGGCGCGGAACTTTCCCTTGGGATTGATCTCGACGCGCACCTGGTAGAGGGGTTATATGGGTAATGTGTGATCCTTTCTAGCAAGGAGTTGATACTTACTGGCTCATAGAACACATCTGGGTGGTGGATATCCAGGATATAGCTGCCGGAGGGCACGCCGCTGATCATGAACTGGCCATCCTCGCGGACGAATCCCTTGAACTCGCCGTCGTTGATGGAGAGGGTGACCTCGGTCTGCCACTTGGGGGCATCCTTGTTCACCGGAGCACCTCGTCCTCCCTGGGCCGGTGGGTAAATGGAGTCGGGCGGGGAAACGCGTCCCTCGATTGTGTACAGGCCGGAGACCTCGTCCACCAGTTCATCCTGGCCAATGACAACTTCGCAGCTGGTCAGGGCGAGGAGCGCCGTGAAAATAAGTAACTTCAAGAACATTATTGGCCTCCAAGTTTTTTTTCTCCAATTTTCCAATTGTCAGCCGATAATGAGACCGTCCACGGGGTGGCGAAAAATCTCATACCAGGGCTGGACAGTTATCCCAAAAAATAGCAGCTGGCGGTAAATTCAAATTTGAAATAAAGAAAGAAATTTAAATAGTTAGCAATTAAGCAGCGTTAATAGATTCTGAAATAGAGACGACCGGCAGATATAAGTAAATTTCGCAATTCAAAAATCATACATGTTGGTTCCTCTTTGATAATGTTATTAAAATATGATTTTTAATTTTAATTTATTTTTGAAATAAAGACTATATTACTGGTCTATACATAATTACTCTCATCTTGTAAAACTGAAGAAAACGAACTCTAAATTCCAAAATAAAGTGATACAGTAGCCAGGCATATTTGATTTAAACAATCCTAAAAGTCTTAGGCAGATACAAAATCATTTTTGGAATACAAATAAACATTTAAAGCGAAACTTTCGCAAGTAAAATCGTTAACTAGGTCAAAATGGCTCCCTTTAATCGAAAACAAACAAAGGAAAAGACAGCCCATTCGGAAGGATCCTCGAATAAGGCACTCACTGAGGGGGCGAGCTCGTATCCTCCAGATCTCTACGACTGGGGAAGTGTGACCCAGGAACTCGAGGCCATAATGCAGAATCCTCCACAAAAAGGAGCCCCAAAAGTTCCAAGTATCCCACAGGGTAGAGCAACCAGACCCAAAAAGGTATTGATCAAACGTCTGCAAATCAAGATCCGAAGACTTAAGATTCAAGCCCGAAAGCTGATAAATAAGATAAATTCTGATAGCAAACTTCGCAATGATAATGATTCCAATCCAATGGTTGTTTAAATGAGTAATTTGTTTGTAATATTTATCATGGTGGAACCATTAAATAAAATTAAATAAAAGATTTGGAACCTATCAGAAAGCTAAAAACTACAAAAAAATACATTAAGATTTTTGAAGAAAAACTTTTTGTTTTTAGGAAATATTTGGTATATCTTTGTTATTGTTATTTGAAATATAAAAATGTTTTTTTCATTATTAATTCTTCATTCAGAATTCCTTATTATATATCTCACTTTAATATACAAACATGGGATAAAATTATGAAGTTCTAGAAAAGTTTTTTAAAATTTCCGAAAACCAGTTGCTCTGGCAGAGCTTTTCGCGGTTTGAACCATGGCTGGCTTCACTATCGATACAAGTCTGAAACCCTTGTGTTATTTGCCCCAGCTCTTTCCGAGCGCTATCCGCCGACTTTTTCAGTCGTTGGCGGCAATTCGTGGCGTTCGGTTTGCTGAGGAAAAGCGGTTGATTCGACGAGCAACAGAGCTACGCAGCTCGGAGTGATTTTCGAATATTGTTGACAGCGATTTTAGGTTAGTGCGTGCTTTGTCAAACGGGTTTTGAGTTATTCGCAATGAATGGCGATGGAGTTCTGCTGGGCGCAGGTGTGCCCACGAGGCACTGGGTGCCACATGCAATGTGCGATACAAGCAACCTGCAACAAGCGCCCCAAAAGTGATGTTCAGCTTGGGCCACAGCCCCAAGTTCGATCCCAAGTTCGATCCGAAGTTCTCCAGGTGCCATAAGCAGTGCTTGAGTGACTGATCCCCTAATCAGTCCATAGAAATTCCAAAGTTACTGCTGTGTTTTTGTTTCCATACCAGCCACTTGAACTGTGTCGCATGTACAGTGAAACCGGTTTCAGTATTTTTAATGATGCTGAGATCACAGATCCCCCTCCGCCTCGTCGGCCGCTCAGCCATCCCATTCATCCAAAACTTGCATAGATTTACTTTTTTCGCACACACATTTCAATGGCAAGACGCAATGCAAGTCTTCTAGTACAATGGCAGCGCTTAATTAATTGAGCAGCGCAGTAAAAATAATAAAATAGTGAGTGATGTCAAGCGTCGCGCCTGCGCAAAGCAGCCGAGGATGTGATGTAAACAAGTCGAGGCGGAAAAACAGTGAAAACAAAGCCAGAGGCGAACTATTCGGGGCTATATCTATATCTCGGGACGTGCCCTGGTCCCTTTGTAGGAATTGGCACACTCGCGGCCGCAAGTTCAGTGGCTTACGCAACTCGACGGCCGATAAATCAGCGGCGACACTCACTTTCTACGAGTGAACCTGCTCACACTTCGCTGCAGCACTTATTATAAATGACGACAGGTGGTACAGTTTTTGTTTTGGCCCCGCGACGATTTCCTCGATCTATGCCGCCTCTGATGTCATCTAATGGGGTTTTATGTGCATACCACGAATCAATATTCAAGTCGTTTAGGCCTGTTCTGGGCTCCATGACTGTGGCACACTTAACGCATTCCACTAAGTTTTACAGAGAACACCTGTTCGGATCTCAAGCAATTTATTTGCACTTAGCTCCGTGAGAGCTTGTTTTAAATGAATTTTTCAGAACTAAGAATTAATCTCCAATTTGCATAATGTTATAAGCGATTAGAGAAATGGCGGGTGTTATAGATACTATTTATATATTAGAAAAGAAAGAATATTCGAATATCAAAGATATATTTATTGAAAATATACAAATATGATGAGTAATTTCAGTTTATCTTTTCATTTTTTAATTTTAAATGCAAATAGTGGTTAATAAATACCCCTATCAATGTGATTTAATAATATTAATCAGGCTGAAAATGAAAAATTCATTACTAATTCTGGATAATATATTTTTGTTTTCCTTTTAAATGTAAACACCCCTATCAACATGTCCCACTAATTTTATCACGCTGAACGGTAATCAAAAACTAATGATCTATCGCCCGATTAAACATTCATTTGTGAGCCCTCTTCGACACATGCCAATCAATTCGGTAGGGCAAATGTTGATCAATCTTTTTCCGTATGCATGGAACCGTCAGGGAAATGAACCACCAACCCCATTGGATTTTTTGCCCTGAAAGGTTTGCTGGCTGGGTGGAAGGACGTAGAACTTGGATACCTGGAACTGCGCACAAAGGGCCAGTTGTTAACCCAGTTTACACAGGTTCTGGCACGCGATGTCCGGCTAAGATTGCTGCACCGCAAGGCGGTCACCAGTCCACCTTGACCAAAGCCCCCTGCCCTAGGGCCCACCGCCCCTTTGAACTCTTTGGACGGGGTCAAAGGCCAATTGTTGTTGGCGTGTGCTTCGAAATTACCCAGAAATAGCCCGGCCAACAGACCTAATGGTAAACCCAATGATGAAGCGAAAAAGGCCTATTCCTTGGGCTGATTGCTCTATAAACTAGGACCAAGCACAGTCGAGTGCAATCTTATCAGGCGTTGTCCAATTATGAGAACTTTGCGCAACCCTATGGAGTGGGTGACTCGGCAAACCCTGCGCCAAACAACCTCAAGTGGTGGGCATAGCCATCGCGATCCCAGGAGAGCGATCGCTTACCTCCGGGCTGCGATCTACATACCTTTCGCATTGATCGAAGCAATTAGAGTTGGGCTGTCAAATACGAATACATGCATTATAACGAGTGGATATTTCGTGTGGAGCCACGCCGACAGCATTCAAATCGCGATTATTTTCTGTACGAGTTTCAAAACTGGCTTTTTAGCAAGGGCATGAGACAAGCTCTATGTGTGCAAGCCGTACGGTGACTATATACGATGTATGGAACACACATAGCCCGCGAAATAGCCATGTTAGAGTCAAGTGCTCGGCCCGGTCCCACATAATGGCTCATTGTTGTTGTGGAAAAGTCGCCAAGCTAATCATATTGTCTCACGTTCGAAGACAAAAGCCGATCCCCAGGGGAGTCGTCGCGGTTATATGGGGGCCGTTGGCTATATGGCTGCGAGCCGCGAAACACTTATTAATGTGCCAAGAATTTAATGGAAAGCATTTAACGACGGTGAAATTTTTCGGTTTTCACTTTGCCTTCTGCGGAGTGCGAACTGCCAGATACATGTGTAGGTACAGATACAGATACAGATGCCTCGGTGAAGGTCTGGGTGAATGCTTTTTAGATAAATCACTCACAATCAATAACTTTGACTTTCAAGGTCTTGGCAAGCGCGAACACCCATTGTGCGGTTCTTGAAAGACCAAATGGCCGGAGGTCCAAAGATCAGCTGCCAAAATAAGGTCCAAACAATGAGTCGAGCCGCGCTTTAATTAGCATTTTGCTGCCACTTCAAAGAAAGGCAAATGGATTAAAAAACACACAGGCGCCACAAGCCGCTCAAGGTTAATCGTAACTGCTTTCAAATTCAAGTTCAATTCGAATTCTTGACACGGAGCGGGAGATATGCAGCGTACAAACCCAGACAGGCTGGAGATACAGATACAACCCGTGAGGTTGTTGTCGATGAATCACAGCCGTCGTCTGTATTCCCACCGCACATGGGAAAGTCCCAGGCCCATAATGTATTCTGCCCACTCACTTCCCCATTGATCTTGATCTTGACTCTGGGATTGGGCGATCGCAACGAAAGCAAAAGTCATCAGCTTCTGACTCACCAGGGAACTGACCTCGCTAATGTTTTCCTAGCCTGCGAATAAAAACGATTCGGCGGCGAGTGAAAAGCAGCGCCCATATAACCCCGTAAATCCCCCTGAGTACCGCGAAAATTAATCAAGCGATTTGCCTAAATGAAGTACAAGCTAAACGTTAATTTACGGCCCCGAGCAATTAGTTTAACTAGCCATTAGCCCGATTTATAGGCGTATGCGTTATATGTATCTGCAGTTATTACGAATAATACGCATACGCAGCGAGGCCTGACGACCCATGATATTCCCCAGTGATAAGCACTGAGTGCCCGGCAAACTGAAAGCTAAACGGTGTTAAGCGATACGACTATATAGGGCCATATCGGGGCACACAATCTCGACCCGTATCGGGAGCATATTGGTAATTAAATGGCTGCAGCGTGATTTAGTGGAACGAATTTAGCAGTCTGGGAACTAAGTTATTGGGTAGAGGTATACTACTTTCAGAAAATTGAAATGTTAAGATATGGGCCTTGAACTTTTGAAGGCATTTTAATAGCCAAATTGACCACAAAGAGTTCAAAAACTCCAACACTAGTTATAAACAGTTTACATTAATCTATACTTAGGTGATACTTAGCAGTCAAAATAATATTAAAAAGGTTATTCTAATGATACATGAATATAAGTTTAGTAGTTTTAGGAAAACTTACTAAGTAATAGAACACCGTAACATGCCGAACCACCCAGGGTACTTGAAGCACCCACCTATTCATCACATTTAGATACTTCGATCGCTATCAGATATGTAGATGCGCAGATACCTCCGCAATTCGTTGTTTGCCCGTTCGCTGGAAACGCGCCCCCGATAAGCGGGGGAGCAATTATTTATGCCATGGTAATTAAACAGACGACAGAAGATGGAAATGACGAATCTGACGAGGGCGAGGGCGAGGGCTCCTATAGATAGTTAGTTTGTCTCGTCTGACACGAGGTAGCAGGGGGGATCGGGAGCGGAAGCCGGGACACGCTTCGCTACTGATCACTCAATTCCCATTCGATACCAAGAGCAACTCTAACCGGCTCTGTCTGCTCGACAGGTGCTCCACGATTCCACGATGACGATGACGCGGCCGCTGACGAAGCGGAGTTGGCTGGCGCTGCTCATGGCCCTGCTGCTGGCCCTGGTCACCTGGCCAAATCCCGGCCAGAGTCTGCCACAGGGTGCTCCTGAAACGGTGTGCGACACCATGCTGCCGTTCCACTCCGGTGGCAGTATCCTGCCCCAGAACAGTGTCTCGCCCTTCAGCGTGGAGACCTCCTCCTCCACCCTTGGCCAGGGTCAGACGCTCCGCGTGGACCTCACCGGAGTGCCGGCTGGCCTGACCTTCGGCGGCTACATGATCCAGGCTCGTAATCGCAACCCACCCCACCAGATCGTCGGACAGTTTGGACCTGCCCGCGATGGCACCATCAAGCTGATGAACTGCGAGAACTCCGTGAACAACTCGGCCACCCACAGCAATGCCGGGCCCAAGCAGCAGGTCCTCCTGGAGTGGCAGTCGCCGGTGGACTTCCTCGGCCAGGTGGTCTTCAAGTGAGTCACCGGGGGGGTGTCTCTGTGATCTGTGATCTATAATTTGTATACCCCACAGCGCCACCATTGCCCAGAGCTACAATGAATTCTGGGTGGGAGTGCCCTCGCAGCCCGTTCAGATCGTGCGTCGGGATGTGTCCGGTCCACCACTGCCCACCCAGGGTCCTTCTGTCCCCCTGGGAACCACGCGTGCCCCCTATGTCCCGCCCAGCTATGTGGCACCCAGCAACGTGGCCGCTGAGGTCTCCGATCCCATCTACAATGGTTGCGGTCAGAGCAAGAACTGCTTTGGGTTCCCCGATGGTTGCGTGGCCACCAAGACCTGCACCTCCATCACCGTGGTCACCGTGAGGGGAGATGTCTTCGAGTTCGAGATTCAGTCCGGCAAGGGTGAGTCCTGGTTATCTTCTCTCCTTGTAAATACACTCATAGTCATTCAAGGAAAAAACAATTTAACAAAAAAATATCAGAATAGAGTGAGAAAATATATTAAAGATTCAAAAATCTAGACTACTTACTTCAATCATTATTTAAAGGTCATTATTTTATAGCAATAAACTAATTTCAAGGAAGTTTCTTCTCAGTCGTTATTAAAGATCATTATTTAATAGCAAAAAACAAATTTCAAGAAATTTCGAATCGGTAAAGAGTTTCAAATTCTCAAGTTAAGAAAATCGAGAAGAAAAATTCTCTAATGGATATAATAAAAGACTTGACTTTTTTCCATTATCAACTTTTCTGAGTGATGTGCTCCGTTTTCCAGGAACCAATGCGGCTTATGTGGCCGTGGGTCTTTCCGATGACGCCAAGATGGGTGACGACCTGACCACCGAGTGTGTGCCGGAGAATGGAAGGGTCAGCCTGTACTCCTCCCTGACTTCGGCCTCTCCCTACTCAGCCGTGAGATCCAGTGTGGTAAGCTTGGAGTAACTGAATCCTAATCCTACCTTTATGATAAATATGTATACCCTTTGTAGAGCCAGAACTCCGCCCGCCTGCTGGACGCCTCGATTGTGGATGGCGTGATCTACTGCCGGGTGCAAAGGGATGCGGTGACCAATGTGCAGGGACGGACCTTCGACCTGCGCAACGGCAAGTACCACCTGTTGGTGGCCTCGGGCAGCAGCCTCAAGGAGAACAGCGTGGGCTACCACGACATCGGCCGCCTGCCCTCGGCGCAGGCCATCAATCTGGCGGAGGTGCAGGATCTGGGCGGATCCAGCAGGCTGCTGGTGCAGCTCCACGGAGCCTTCATGATCGCCGCCTGGATCGGCACCACCTCGCTGGGCATCATCTTCGCGCGCTACTTCAAGCAGACGTGGGTGGGCAGCCAGAGCTGCGGCAAGGATCAGTGGTTCGCCTGGCATCGCCTGCTCATGGTCACCACCTGGTCGCTCACGGTGGCCGCCTACGTGCTCATCTGGGTGGAGCTGAAGCGGGCGGTGTGGCATGCCCACTCGATCATCGGCCTGATCACAGTGATCCTGTGCTTCATCCAGCCCATTGGCGCCCTGTTCCGACCGGGACCGAATGATAAGAAGCGACCGTACTTCAACTGGGGTCATTGGCTGGGCGGTAACCTGGCCCACATCCTGGGAAGTATGTTGGGGGCCGAAGGTCACAGCAATAGGTATTCAACCAATCTTTCCCACAGTTGTCACCATCTTCTTCTCCGTAAAACTGCCCAAGGCCGAGCTGCCCGAGTGGATGGACTGGATCCTGGTCAGCTTCGTGGTGGTGCACGTGCTGGTCCACCTGATATTCTCCGTAAGTGAACCCATACCCGGTGCTTAGTCTGGGCTGGCTTTACCCCTCTCATGCGACCCCCAAATGTACAAAGAGTAGACCCTGCATCGCCTGCCTGTACAGTGGTTCTTCTTGTGTCCCTAAATATTCATTCATTCGGTACTAATTCATCCGTCACCCATCATCCCCTCGAGAGCTATTGGCTACGTCCCTTAATATCCAGATCGGACTGTGTTTCAATCATTGGCAGATCGCGGGAATGGCCTCGGAGCGCCATCAGAGCCAGCGGGCGAACACCTTCCAAATGGGCGACCTGTCGCATCATCAGCAGCATGCCATGCGGAATGGCATGAGCATGGAGCGGAAGATGGATGCTCCGGTGGGTATTACTTAAGATGATCCCCTACTTCTTTGTAATACTTGGCTTTCCCGTTTTTCAGTACGGCAGCATGCGCAAGGGACTGCTGGGAGTCTACGGAGTGGTGCTGTTTCTCTTCGTGGTGGTGCTGATCCTGCTAGTGGTGCTGGCACCCATCGAGCAGTTCCTGGGCAAGTCCTAGGCGCCCTGGGATGTCTTTTAACCTGTCCCCTCCCAATACTCGTATCAGTTTTATGTGCTCATTGTTTAACCCCCTTCCGCCCACGGCTCTGCCCTGCCCTCCGCACCCCATCCCCCTGATCCCAGGCCCATGCCCCTGCAGCGTTGTGTTGTTAAGTGTAATTAGAAGCAAGTGTAACCTGGGGCGGAGCGTTCAGTACATGTTATATAATTTATTATTAATAAAATAAAACAAGCCAACATAAATGCAGTGTTTTGTTTCTTTGCTGCTCTGATCTTTGTTTTTTCCATCTTTCTGCTGCGCTACATGCATATCTATATGTTTACCGGTAGTATGTGGATCTATATCTGGTGCTGGGGCGTGCTGCTCGATCGGATTGCGTGGGATCTCCTATGTTTAGTGTGTAGTTGTATAAAACCTTTACTCTCTTAACTCTGCAGCTAGACATTATCATTATCTTTAGATATAGGTATAGGCATTATGTATATGTATGTTTGTATGTGGTGTGTATGCTTTTCGCTTGCGCCGCTTAATTAAAGTACGTAAATTATAGGTAACTCTACATTTTCTCAAATATTAATGCGTTAACTAAACCCAATCGAACGAAACTGCCTTAACGTAACGAGCGGAATCATCGCTCCTCCAGAATGACCGTCTCCTGCGGATAGAGCTTGAGCGTCTCCAGTGTTTGGCTACTCTCGATGGCCGTGAGATCGCGACGCGGCCAGCTGCTGAGCAGTTTGTACTCCTCGATGAGGAAGCCATTGGCCGTCACAAAGTTGAGCAGATCCTGGTGAAAGCGGATATTTAGAAGGTGTTTCAAATGCTATTGAGTGGTGGCAACCTACCTGCAGGTTGTTCTTGGTAAAGAAGCGACGCTCCAGAAAATCGCCTGTGGGCTTGCGCACACGGATCTTGGAAGTGCCCGCCTCCTGCTCGGACGGCTCTTGAGGTAGGGATTGTTGAGCCTGCGGAGGAGGAGTTACTGTTTACCAACCTGCTCTGGTTTCAAAACCATCGCTACTCACAACTAATCTAATGGACTCGCGCCTAGCGTCTTCCTCTAGGCGCTCCGACTCTATGCGCTTCCGCTCGGCCAACTGGGCCGCCTCTTTCTGGCGTTTGGCCGCATCCTTGGCCATGTCGGCTTCCAGGGTTTCCTGGTAGGCCATGTCCTGCTCGGCTTTCACCTGATCCCGGGCCGCTCGTTCGTCCTCCTGCCGTATTTCCACCTGCAGCTGCTCCTCGAACATTTCGCAGGTTTCTATGAGCCTCGTCAGCAAATCATCCAGGCCAATGTTCCCTGAATGAGTATTATAAAATGTTACATAAGACAGTACTTACTGGGATTTCTAAGAAATCTACCATGAATCACAGATAGAACCTCACAGTTGCTGCCCAACTGGCGGCTCTTTCCCACCAGCATGATGGCCGGCAGCTTGTCCAGCTTGATGTTCCTGGCCGTCAGGGAGGCGTTGCTACTTATGCAAGCCGTCAGCGAGGATAGAAACCTGCAGCAGAAATGATCAGTAATATTAACCAGGAGGATTATAATCCTAACTTACATGTCCTTGTTGCTCTCGTAGGTCATATCCCAGCCATACAGAACAAACTTCTCCTTGAAGGTTTGGATTATGCTCTCGTGCTTCATCAGTTGATCACAGAAAACGTTGATGAGAATGCTCTTGCCGTGATGCAAGTAAATAGCCAGTAACTTGCGCTGATAAATAAAAAGAACGTAAATTATAATAAATAAAATAAGAAAGGGGATTTACGGATAGTTACCTCCTTGGCGGATCTAAGGCAGGCCAGCTGCTTGGCGCTCTCCAGGCTGCCCACAAAGAAGTCTGGACACGGCTCCCCGTAGCGAGCTTTGTAGTTCTCCACAAACTGCGTGGAGCCACTGGTCTCATCGTCCGTATTGTTTGGTACTGCAAAAGCAATAAAAATTTAAAAACTTCAGAATGAATATGTTAAAACAATCCTTACTTAAGTGCCTATTGAGTGGCTGAGCTGGTGGCGAGTCGGTGAAAATGTACTCGGCGTTATTGAAGTCCGTGGCGTCCTCAAATTCATCAGCCGAACTTTCGCTGTCCACGGTCACAACATCGAATGCATTGTGCTGGTTGGAATTCTGGGCAGGACGTGCTGTGCTGCGAACGGCGAACCTGTGCGACAGCTCTATACCAGATTGCTGTAGAAAACGGATCAATACTTAGCCCTAAGTAGACTCAAGGTATAACCATTAAGACCTACCGCCAGAGTGGTGTCGTTGTTGCAACCATTGGGCCAGCCGGTCCACTCCTGATGACGCACAGGTATGCTCTTTATATCGCTCACGTTCATCTTCAGCTCCTGCATGGTTGTGCGTCCCGGCATGCTGAGAGTTAGTGGGCTGTCCGACTCGAACTGAATGAGGAGGGTGAAGGTCTTGTCCACTCTCTGCGTCACCTCATCCCTGCAAGAGTTTATTTAGTAGCAGTTCTTAGGGATCTTTAGCTTAAACTTACTGCTCGGTGTCCATGAAACCGTCGTCGGTGAGGTCCACGAGGATTAGCTCATTTTCCGCCGCCAGATCAAGGTTGCAGATTCGAGTGCCCAGCTGCTGGGCCTCGCTGGCCTTGGAGGGCGGCCATCCGTTGATGGCTTGCCTGCACACCGGCACGCTGGTCTTCTCGAAGATTTTTCGCTTGAGTTGCTCTTAAATGAGAATCAGTCGTTTAGTCGAGGCGCCGAGCTTGTGGATCCAGCGATAATCCTTACCAACAGTGGCCTCCGCGGGCAAGCGGATCTGGTAGAGCTGCTGGTTGAAGTGGATGTTGAAGGCGATCACGTTCTGGTTGTTGTTCTGGCTGGTCGCTGGATCCAGGTTAATGCTGGACGTCAGCTGGGCTAGCAATTGTGACGCTATAGTAGATACGTTTCAAGTCAAGGCACAAAAGCGGCGCAATCACGTTCAACTCACTGGGAAATCTCTGCTGGAGGTGCGGATTGTTGAGATTGATGTTCTGGTTCTGGTGGTGTAAGGCGGCCGCGAAGAAACCCGAAGCATTCGATGTCCCGGGCAGCTCATCGTAGCCGGGCGGACGGAAGCCGTTGGTGCTCTCCACAGGATGACGCGCTGGCGCCTCCGGCTGCTGTATAGGATGGGGATGGACATGGGCCAGTGGGGCATCATCTTGGGGCATCACCCGTCTCAGGGCTTCCTGTGAGGAACCAGGGAGAACAACGCAATTAGGACCACGCATGTGCGGAGATGGGGGGACGACCAGGCGAACAAAGGACCTGCACACTCACCATCAGGTTCCAGTCGGCGGCCTCCAGGTGGGAGAAGGCCTCGCCCACGTCGTCGATGCCCGTGATGTTCTGCGGAAGGGCCAAAAGCATACATTTTATTTAGTAGCCCGACATTAGAATTATCTGCCAAAGTCACCCACACCAGAAAGAAGAAAAAACGCACACGCATCGCAATGTGCGCAGCGAAATTGAAAGAGTTTCGCCTGCTGGGCGACGGATGGGATTACCTGAAAACTGGCCAGTGCCTCTTCTTTGTTCTCCGACATTGGAACGCTTGTGCTGGTCTCTATTTAGCCGATAAACTGTGCCTCGAAACTCTACCGATTTTCACTACAAAAAATTACACAAAGAAAAAAAAGTTGACATGTCAGTGTGGCCAGGCGAGTCTGGGCGATTTAAGCGGTGTAGTGCGAGCTCTGTTAACGGCACTTTAGATTAAATTTGATCTCTCCGTTTGTGTATTTTTTTATCTTTTTATTTGTTTTTAATTTTATTTTTAAGAAAATGTTGAATTTTGACGACAAATAAGACACTGGCAAGCCGGATGGGAACGTTATTCCATTTTTATTAGTTACATTGAGTGCTGTTAACCACTAGTAGTCAGGTTAAATTCTAACTAAAAAAAGGACAAAACTTAATTTTTAATTATTATTTTAATTAAAAACCAGTTCATTTAATTCTCCATATGTATATTATTATTAAAAAAATTGGTTCGTTGCGGCACTATAAAATAAACGCTGTTAACCGTTTGCAAACATGTTAAATTCAAGCTGAATGGAGTCAAATTTACTTGTTCATTTGAAGCGACCACATAATAATACCATAATAATACGACCACATCCTAATATAAATAAGTGCCAATTTATTCTATGTCCAAAATAACGTTGTAATTTACAAAAAAAAAAAATATAAACGCTTGCCCTGTTAACAGCACCCAAAATTAAATGATCTCTGTTAACCGTTTCCCGCCATGTTAAATTCAAACTGAAAGGCGGGAATTCGACTTGTTCAAAGGATACCATTTCTAGCTGCCTACGCAAATATGTCTTGAATTCCCACCAAAACTGAAAGCCAATCCTTCAATCTGCGAAACGTATTCAGCTGTAAATTGTGATTAATATCAGAAACTTTATACTTCGCACCCCGGGGACGAATAAGAGAGCCGGACTCGCCTCCGCACAGCACAGCCGGCGGGACAAATGCGGCTCAATTAATCTTCATGAAGTGGCGAAATCAAAGACGCCGTCCGATGTGACTTCGAAGTGGCCAGGATGATACCGGAATATAGAAGCGTCCGAGCTGGTAAGCCGACAACATGTTGCCGGTGGGCCTGAAATACTCGCTGATACTGGCCATTAGCGGCTGTTTCCTGATCCCAGTCCATAGAGCTGGGGCCGAAACTGACCAGGAGCTGCCGCATCGCATCTACCGACTGCTCGACGGACTCTCCGGCGGTCACAGGCTGAGTTCAAGCTCCACGTTCGCCCTGCTGCTCGCCCAGTTCCTGATTAAACGTGAGCCCAATGAACCGTGCACTCGCGATACGGATGACGGATGTGCGTATTTATTTATGCCCTGTCCATTGCAGAGAAACTGCGCTATGTGGCACCCACGCGATACGAGCGGCAGCTCTACTACCATCTGCTGCACAGGATGGAGCACATCAGGGAGCGATCGGGATGGGTGCGGGAGCCGGGCGTCCAGGGGGAGAGTATGTTTACTACAAAAGCAACTGCGTGTTATTATTTATGCTAATTTAATGGGCAGTCCTTAGCACGGTTTTCCAAAGGAATGTGCTGCTGTTGCCTCCAACGCTCAGACTGGGGGAACTGGATGCCAATGCGGAGTACGAGCAGCTGGCCGAAATCTATTCCAAAGTCGTCAACGAGGGACAACCCAACAGGACGCAATCGGGTGAGTGTTGGGTAAACTCGATGGGATAATAATGGGAGAGTCATTGTGATGCTTTTTTTAATCAGGTCATATTATATAGGAAAGGTAGATTCGTAAGAGGCAGGCTGTAAGATCATGATTCCGATGAATATGTTTATATAGCCCAAGAATTAATGGTAAATTTTAGGAATATGAACTTATTGATTTATGATTCTTGTTTTTTTTAAGACTACAAAGTAGTTATATAGGGCCGCATTCTTCAGTTCCTTGATAATTATGTAAGATATACCCAAAAATGACATAGCTTATTTTACTACCCAGATCTCTGCCTGCGGAACATTGTGCAGCTGAAGCCCCCGAACTGCAACCTGCTCTCCGGGGAGTGTTTGGAACTACTGGCCAGTGACGCACCAGCCTACGGATACCAGCGGACCCACCAGTGAGAGCATATGTCTGCCAGCTAAGAACCATCCCAGCCTTACCTTTATCCCATACCAGGGTCCTGCTGCTCTATGTGCTGCAGCACCAGGTGTGTGCCCCCCACCTGAGCCCCCCGCAGGTGTACGAACTGCTGGCCAGGAGTCAGTGCGACGAGGTGGAGCGCGAGCAGAACGCCATCCGGAGCCTGGGGCTGCCCGTCGCATATCGCGATCTGTATCTGGAGCAAGGTGAGCCGGGGTCGTTGGGTTGTCGATGGCACTCTAGGGGCCATCCTTGCTTATATCGCTGACACATATCTCTGCCACATTTATATCTCCATAACACACATATCTCTGACGCCACAGCCACCATCTGCGGGTTGTTTGGCTACAATGAGTTTGTCAACTGGCGCAACGTAATGGAAATTGGCAGCTGGCTGGAGGGGGACTCGCCGAAGGATATATTGCCCGATGACGGCGATAGTCAGCACATAAGCGATCTGGCCTTGGTGTTCTATATAAATGCACTGCTTCTGCTGCACTGAGCCCCTAATCTATCGAACCGCCCCCTCCATCATTTTCGCTGCTGCTTGATGAGTTAATAAAGTGCCGCTTATTGCTTTTATGGTTGTGTCGATTTCAGCAAGTATGGTGGTTAATACTTTTGTTATTGAGCTGCATCTTGGCTGGCTGAAGGGGGTGGGAGGCCCTTGGCGGAACGGAAACAACATTTGTAATGTGACACATTACTTGCGCTTGGCTGCCCGACTGATGGATATGCAGCAGGACGAGCACGACGACAACACTTTCCATTACAAAATGCTCACACTGAAGTGGAATACTAATATTTGCCCTGACATACTCGAAAACATGGAAGCCGGAGCAGCGAAGCCCGAGGGCCTGCGGAAGGAAAGGGGTCGCCGCCTGGGTTTTGGGCCCCGGCCCTGGCTTACGGGCTCTGGGTTCAGGAGGTCTCCGGCTGGATATTAATGCCTCATTTGCTGAATGTCGAGGGGGTGGCTCTGTAACGAGGGCCGCGGGAACGGGAATGCACCCACTAAGCCTGCAACAAAGCAAGTGCACTGAGCAAAACATTAAACATGTGCATATATTAAATCTTACAGTTTTTTGTAGTGATTTTTTATAAGTTTACATTACTTACAAATTTATTATTTAAAAAAATATTATATTGTTTTAAAATTATATTACAAATCAAGCAGAAATCGGTTTTGAAAAGGAGCATAGTTTCAGCTCTATGAGATATTTTACTTAAATCAAGAACGAAATACTCTTGGAAACGAGAAGGCTTGTGCTGCATTTCGAGAGTTTTTCTTCTTTAAATCAGGAGGACTTTTACTCAAATAAGAAAACTTATTTTCAAGAAAAAGTTGCCCACATTCAAGAGCATTTTTCATTATAGCAAAAGCGCTCTCTACTACAGTTAGCTCGTAAATACCTAAATCTTTTCGATCTGACAATTATATATTTTTATTGGACTTTTAATATACTGATTCCGAATTTTGTTCAGTTATTATGGTTTACAACAAACTACCCACTATTTCACTTGAAGTTATTATGATTGTTAATAACACTAGATTTATAGGTTGTAAGTTTGTTGGAGGTATAAAGGAACCCATTGAAGAGTTTAAAAAAATTAACTTAGTCTTAATAGCACGTTTCTTCAGGTGCAGACAGACACACAGACACCCCGCCTGTACATATGTCGATGCCTTTGTCGGGGGTCATGAATAGCGATGGGTCATTAGTAACGTTGACTTGTCAATGCAGCCGACGACAACAGCAACGACGGAGGCGCCGCAGACATGGCCAACGCTCGGTTTCCATGAGGGGTGGAGGATAAGGGGTGATGGATTGAGTCCTGGCCTCCTGGACTGGCCTGCTCCTTTGCCCATATGCATGTTTTTTCTTTATCATTCCTTTCGGCAGGCAAACAACAACCCTTCAACAACCCTTGCAACCTGATCAGCTGACTTACTGGCCACTGCACACACACACCCCTCCGCCGCGAGTACACCCCCTCCCTAACCCCACCCACTGCAGGGCGTCTCGTGTTGTTTTTGTCCACGCTTGTCCTCGAGTTCATTATGGGCTTATGTCCCTTAAAGTGTGGCTGACTCTCCGGAGGTGTTTATTGTGCTGTTAACTGTTAACTCGCTGGCAGCGGCAAAAACAACATGTTGTTTAACATTCTCTGCGGCTCTCAATCGCCATCCGCACACATCCTTCACCGTTAGCCTCGTCTCGCCTGTCTGTTGTTGCAATGCTAGCTCGAAATGTTTGGCTGCTCTCTTTCTCTCTCTCTCTCTGGATGCTCTCTCTCACTCCTGCGGCGCCTGCGTGCGTGGGAGAGCACCTGCAAGAGCGCCCACCAGGCCGGACTTTGAGGGGGTGGGGAAAGGGAAAGAGAGCAAGCTTGTGGAGCTGTCTTAGGGTTGTCAAATTGCCTAAGAGTGACCATTACTTAGGTTGACTCTTTGTAAATTAGTTTTAAAATCATGATTTGTAGCATTTCTTGCAGTAATTAAAAAAATCCAACTACTCAGTTGCAATTGTTTGAAAACCTAGCATAATAATGTCATTTTAATATTGTTTGTCAATGCCATAAACATCGCTTGTTTAGTTTATATCGGCAAGATCCTTTCACTTTCAATGATAATATAAGAAAAATTAAATTTTCATTGCACGCTTTTAGGCAAACATTACCGTTATTCATCTAAAAAAAAGTAGGTAACTATTAATCAGACCTGACAACCCTGTAAGCCGAGCTTACTGTGCGAATTCAATTGGCGCCTCTTTACAACTTTACATGGCCGGATAAGCGGCTCACGGATATTACAACAAAGCCAGGGACCAAGGATTCTCCGAGTCCGGCTCTCTCTCACCGAGCTGTCAGCCGAGGGTTTGTTTTTTTCCTGCTCTGTCTCCACATTCTCTCTCTTCCGTGGCAAGTGGCACTTCCATTTGCCATGTTTCGACACTCATACGCTCAGTAGTCTCCCGTCAATTAGAGTGTAAAAACGTTACGCTCCACGGAAAAACAAACGGAATCGCTAGAAACGCCAGAAATCATCCGTATCCGCCGTCATCAGACATCCGCTCGCAGGATACAACCAAAATAACACATACACACAACGAATGCGATAAGGCGATTGCAGGAAACTAGCCAAAACGTGGTAATTCGCCGTGATTCTGCATTTTCAAGTGCTCCGATCGAAAATTCGCAGTTCGCCAAGTGCAATGTGAAAGTCAGCTTATACGACAGCTGAATGTGTCAGTGTGTGCGTGCGAGTCCCCCCTGTGTGAGTGTGGGTGAGAGTGTGTGGGTGGGCAGGAGTGTGTAAATGTAAATACCACGAAAATCGCTGAACGCCGAAAAATAAAGCACAAGAAAGAGAAGTGGAGAAGGTGGAGAAGAGAGGAGAGGAGTGGAGTGGAGTAGAGAGAATCAGAAATCAGCGAGCAACGGTACTTGGCCAGAGGCAGTTGGAGAAGAAGCAGAAGAGGGAGCAGGAGCAACAGCAACCGTAAGGATTTGTTCTTGTTCTCTCAGTGTATGCCTGGGTGTCTGTGTGCTTGTGTGTGAGTGTAGTTTAAGGAGACGGAAAAATGCGAAATGAAATAATGGAAATTTATGTGGCTACTCCACTGCCCTTCCACACACATACCAACATAGCCGCCACTCACATTACACACATGCACCCGCACACTTGCACACTTACCCACTTTTATTTATTGCGATTTTTGGGTCAAACTAAAGTTGCAATGATGATGTTGATAATTACCAGTTCGTTCACATCGCCAGCAGTTCAAAAGTCTTTGGGGGAGTTCCCCGCTTTCCGCCCACACGCACACACAAGCACTCACGTAAAAACACCCACTCACACATACAGACGCCCCCCCGAGTTGTGTGCGTGTGTGTGCTCCCTTTTGTTTTAGTCCTTGCTGGGAAAATTACTTTGTTGTAGTTGTTGCCGTCGTTGTGGCAAGGAACGCGGTCTTTGACAGCTTTCAAGTAAAGCGCGCACCTGCGAATTCGCCATAAATTAGGCCCGCGTCCCGCATATGGGAGGCTATACGTTTAGGGCGACGTTGGCCCGATGTCTAAGCACTCAAAGCGCAGGCAGGATAAGCCGCAAAGAGAAAAACGCGCCAAACCTCAAGGCTATCACAGTGGATACTGGGCAGAGGGGACCTCTTGGTGGCCTCCTAATTGCTAGGACCTTTAGTACTAAAGGCGCTTATGTTGAACAGCTATCTTTCAGCGGCGTAGCCAGTCTTTGATTGAGGGGATTTTCAGAACGATTTTTTGTAGCATACTTTTCAGCACGACATTTTGCATAGGATTTAACCCGAAACCCTCCTGAATACATATTTCTATTACATTTTATCTATAAGAAAACAATGTCCTTTAGTGAAAACACTTTTATATTTTAAATTCCAAGTGAGCTACTGTAATAAAATAGATATTTGAACAAAGTACCATTAAAATCCTTCAATATGAGAATACTTTAAAAATCATCTTTCTTTTTATGAATTATTTTGGGTGAAATGTATTTTTGTTGCAACTTAAATATTTTTATTATTTATTTATGTTTTCATAAAATTTGCTTGGCATGAAGAGCTTGTTTGTATGGTCCACAGTGCATCACTGGCCAATCATATTTATTGAATGCTCCCAAAACACAATGTACGTATTTATTGAGGCTTACTAAAACAGAAAATTTCTACCAAGGGATTACAGTTCCATTGGGTTCATTTTGATTCACCTTTTTCATACATCACATTTATTAGTTTATTATTGAAAGCTAAATAAGCACAGTTTGGTATTTCAATGTAGGCTTTCGATGTAAGCTGCCTGCATATTTGTTTGTGCGCTAAATCTAAACTGTGAGTTCTTGGTAGCCGAATATTTTAAGTTAATTAACACGGATGCAGATAGTAGTTCAAAGGTTGGAAATTGGTTTATACTTAGCTGTCGCTGGCTGCTTTTCATTTAATTGGATTAATTTTACTCGCTAATTTTGTGAAAGGTCACATGAAAACACCAATATTTTCCATTTAATTAAGAGACCGTTGTACTAGACCAGGTACTAGATTTCAATCTGTGTATAATTTTTTTAGAGTAAGAGTTACAAGATTTCGTGCCTGTTATTTATTTTTCATGGCAAAGCCTTCTTTAAAAGGTCGGGCATACATATCAGATCTCGTGTTTAAATAATATTACAGAGTGATTTACTTTTTCCCACCCCCCTGCATGTGGGTTTTATACTTGGGGCTTCCCTTAAAACCGCTTAGATGTGCTGGAACAGCGTCGCAGATTAGCCCAATTAACGTATCTCCACTGTGGCTGTCTCTGCGCTGTCTCTGGCCTGTCATTTCGACCACTTTTGGGGAGTCAGAAGGCTGGCATGCGTGAATCGAGTTGATTCGAGATCCTCCCCTCAAGAACCCTCGAACCCCCCGATTCCCCCATTGTTTTTGTGTGTATTTTGTGGTTGCTGGCCAGCCAATTGGCTCTCCACGGATTTTGTGCTCTATTTACCTGCCTTATAAAAACACAATTTATTGCTGGACTAACGTTTTCCCTTTGTACTGGGCGGCTGCCTCAGCTTCTGGCTCAGCTTCTGTTTTCTGTTTTCCGCTGCTGTTTCCCATTTTCTTTTCAGCACTTTTATTGTATTCCGCTGTTGCTGTTTTAGTTCAGTTTTCCCCATGTTTTGTTTCGCTTCCAACTTAACTTTTCCGTTCTGTGGGTCCGATTCCGTTCGCCCGGGGACTTCCCCTTTATTGGCTTTCTGTATAAAGTTTTTTGCGTGACATCAGCCATGGATATTATTCCGCTGGCTGCCATTTTGTTTGGCCTTGTTTGCCTTTCGAATCAAAAAACTAGCCGAGGCAGCGAGAGCAGCTCCTGAATAATTGAAAAGCCAGCCGAGGTTTAGGTTATGCCACCTGAATTTAAAAGCCACAAATGGGAAAAATTCCGCTCCCAAGCAGGCAGCACTCTGGGTGCAGTCGAATAATTCGGTTACCACTTATCCGGCTCACTTTCGCTGCAATGCGAACCCGAAAACCCCATAGTTTTCGGGCATGGTGGTATCTCTGGACAAAAGTTTGCGACTCTCCAGAGCAATTTGATCATTTGTTATGGTCGGAAGTCGGGTACTGGGGAACTACTGGCATTCCGGCAAAAATTCCGCCTCACTTTGTGGTCACGTACTATCTATCTGGTGGGCTAAAGTTTTGAGTTTACGATTTACGATGCGTAAACTTTGTGCCAGAGCTTTCACTCAACTCAAATAAAAGTCGGTAATCTGTGATAAATGACCCCGGCGACGAATATGGATTCCATAAAGGCAATGGTGTTATCAGATGAAAGGCCGCCGCTGCCCAATGAGCTCTTAATTGTGTAATTAAATCACTGCCACTTGAGGCATTCCCATTTCTCATCCATTAGGCTAATTCGTTGGATCAACTTATTCGAAAAAGCAAGAATCAACTATGGCTATTGCAGAGGAGTCAGTTTTCGGTAGGAGTTTTTTGCGTCGATTGAGCGACTGCCTATTAGTTCCGATACCCATGCGTTCTAATTAGTTTCTGAGGTCGCATTTTCCAGGCAAATGAGCGCACGTTTTTGTGCCGCTGCTTACCTGAATAATGAGTTTTCCATCCATCCACACACACACACTCATATCGGCATGGTCCTCTTGAAAACGTAAAGCCGGTGGAAACCGGGGGAATCCCCCTTTCACCGGTGGCACCCACACAAAAGACTGGGCTTCAGCACTCTGCATTGCTGGCCATTCGGAGGCGTCGTACCGGAAAGAAATGCCATTAAAAACGCAATAAAAATGCAAAAAAAGGGGGTAAATACAACAAAAATAAAACGGGTTGGTTCTGGGGAAATCCCGAATGAAAGAAATGCGAAAATATAGCGTGGAGAGTGTGCAAATACAGGCGAGCAGAGAAAGAAGTATGTGGGTAGTGTGTCAACCTCACCGCGTAGTGTGCGAGTGTGCCACCGTGTGCGTGTGTGTAACTAGCCAAGGTGGAAAAATCGATATAAATGAATACGGCAACATTTGGTCGCCCCCGAAAAACAAAAAAAAAATAAACGAAAACGAAACCTCGACTGTCTCAACTTGAGACAGTGCGGCACGGCGATGGGTTTTTTAGCCCTTACGTCAAACTTATAAAAAACGAAAAGTTTTTTTGCACGCACAGCCATCGCGAGTGCTTACCCACTCGTACAACCAGGCCCTCTTTTCCCCCACCCCACAGACACTCGTGCAGCAAAGGAAAACCCCAAGGGGAGAAAGTGGGGGGCGGTGGGGGAAAACCTCCCGAGGCCGTAGGCAGTCAACGCGATTTTAAGCGCAGGCATATGAAAATTGCCATAAAAATATATGGTAAGCGTGCAGCGCGGTTTTCAAAACGATTGGAAGCTTACTCTATCTTTTTGGGGACATCTTATCTTCGTAATGCATTATAAGATGTTTTTATGCTTAGATCGCTATAGGCCAGATCTAATAACCCAAAGCTAATAATCTGCCTTATTACTAAAATCTCAAGAATTTAGGATATTTTTTTGGAAGATCTTTTTTAAATAAAGCTTTATGAGAGTTTTTAGTCACCTTAAGACAATGTTTGGTCTTATTACACATATCTCAGAAAATGCTAAAACTTGGCAGACCTCTCATAATCTCTCAAAAAGTTCGTTTACTGAAGAATTAACCAAATGTATCAGAAATCAGAATTTTATTATAACAAATCAAAAAATGATTGTTACTTAAGATACACATAGGTCCCTACAGTACAGTATGCCAAAGTTATGGATTATAGTAAAAATTTAACATACTAGCGGATTTTCAAATAATAAAATTTTTCCAGCTTGTACTGTTCTTAGGTACGTTCTTAGAAAACATATTTTTGAAAGACCTGACTTAGTTACTTATTCTTTTACTTAAATGCACCACATGGATCTATTTGTATCCCCCCTCAATTTGCTGACAACCGAATGAAACACCAAAATAGGCAACATCAGCACAAACAGTTAATAGAGGCAGCTTCCCGTTGGTTTAGCTTAATTAATCAAATCAAACATCCGCTCGTCTGGGGGACTTCCTGAATCTGGATGCCTCGTATTCCCCTAGCCCCACGAGGGGCACCAAGAGTATAAATAAATAAAGGCGGAAAGACAAAGAGTGGGGAGCCGAGAAGAAAGTAGAAAGAAGAGCAACCGACACAGCGGAGATGCTGCGGCTGCAATGTTTGCCCCAGTAAGTATGCTACACATTTCTCGAGCACGGGTTAAGTGTGCGAAAGAGATGGCTGTGTGGCGGGCGAGAGAGACGGAAGAGGGCCAGAAGAATGAGATGGGAGATGAATGGTTGTGTGTGTGAGCCACCGAAGCTTAACAACATTTGCACGCGTTTTCCCTCCATCTCGGAGACATTTGACATTTCAATTTCAAATTGGCCGGCGTTGGGAACGGCCGAAAAATGGGCAAAGAAAATTTCGGATTTTCCCATCTTCGATTTTATTTCCTTCGAGCACTGTTGCCATCGGCCTGTCGAAGTATCTATGCCCGCTTATTTGCTATGCAGGGTAGACACTTTGCCGAATTGTGCTCGTATTGATTTCTAATTACTCGACCACACAGTATTTGGCTTAAGGTAGGACGCCAGGTGGCAGGTGGCAGTTGGGTGGGCACGTCAGGTGGGTGGGATTTTGGGTGTGGGTGTGAGTAATAGGAGTGGCCACGCTCGATGTGGGGCTTTGTCTATTTGTTGTGGCGGCGTTGCCATGGTGGCTCCTATTGATTTTACCAACGCCATGAATCATGCCAGAACTCAAGCCTATGCTCCTGTCCGCGTGGAGAAAAATTAGGATCCATTCTATTTGGGAAGGCCTAAAAAGTTATTTACACCCGTATTCAAGGTTCAAAAGTGTACAAGGGACCAAGATTTTTTCAGAACCTTGAACTAGAAGTGCACCCAGAAGCTAAGCTTTTTGCGGTGATCCACCAGTATTTATTTTATTAAATTTTGATGTTTTTAACCCCAATATATTGTGTAAAACCATAATTAAATCAAGGTTTGAATAAACATTAAATTATGAAAAACGTTATAACCAGTCAAGTATTACTGGAAATCAAATGTTAAACAATGAGTTTATATAGATTTAGAGCTCTTAAACTAAAAGCCCTAATATTTTCCTAAAATTACCAAAGTTTTCTTCAACATGATTAACAAAAACCACCTTTTTCTTAATTTCCCTGCCCAACTAAGGCCTAGTTTATTTTCGGTGTGCATGGTTAATGCTCGCCACCTTGTTCACCCAGTTTCCCCGCAATCCCTCCCCCTCTTAGCCTGCGATGTTCCATTTGGCCACTGCGTGTTTAGCAATTTGTGGTTATATTATAATGACCACTTGATTTGCGTTTGCGTTGGCTTGAGCTCTTGCCTTTGCTTTCACCGCTTACTAATTGCGCGCTTGTGTCGCATTTGTGTGTACATACTTTCAGGTTGTACTACTAGGGCCGCAGGAGCTCTGCTACCAGGAGGCAGAGGCAGAGGCACAAGGACTTGCGGCAGGAACAGGAGCAACAGTCGCGGAGGCAACGTTGAGACGCATGCACGCTCCATGCTCGCCGCTGGCTGATGGCCAAAAGACTCGGAATCGCAATCGCAATCGGAACTGGAACTCCATCATACGAACGCAATTGAATTGAGCGCCGCCCCGCCGCCCGAAAAATAAAAGAGGAACCCTCGAACCCTTCGCCGCATCAAGCTACGCCCCATTGCGTACACACCTGTGGACACAGAGAGCAGCATGTCAACTTCAAAGCATCACCATTACCAGGTCCTGGCCCTCAGCGTGTGGCTCCTCCTTCTGCTGTCATCATCGTCAACGGCCAGCGCCGCAGTGAGTGCGATTGCGGAGCCGGAGGAGGCGGCCTTTCAAGGTGCGTTTGACATCTAGATATAGCAACGCCCCTGATTTCAAGTGCCTAATTGTGAAATTTCGGTCATTTGGCTCGGGCATTGCAGTTTTCAAAAGCATGGTGGGGGGGGTCGACATATCAATAAACGAGGCCCTATTGTGTGGCCCTTGACATTAATGAGCGACTTAATTATGCGTGAGAGAGGGCCAAAAACCAGAAAACCAGAAAAGCAAAACCGAACCCAATGGACAGAGTGGACAGAGCGGACAGAACGGACAGAATGGCATGGGTATGGGATCGAAAGTTATGCAATGGCTGTTGTCAAATTTCCAGATCCATGGGGGCGAATCTGTCATTGGCGACGATGCTGATGTGTGCTGCTGACACTTCGATTTCAATTGCATACAAAATGCGATTTTTCAATTTCAATTTGAATACGCAATGCACGGCCGGCGGGCAAAGGAGTTTCAAAGGGGCTTTGGGGGGTTCTGGGGGGGAATGGGAGCTGTGTGACAACCTACCAGCGCTTGTGTGCATATGCAAATGGGTTCGTGTGCCTGTCCTCTGTGTCCAGTGCACTTTAATCGTCCCCACAGTTGCTTAATCAACTAGCAAGCCTGCATGCATGCACGAGCTTTGTTGGAAACGAATCCCCCCTGCGTACGCCCATGTGCATCCCCCCTTGATGGCACTTTAACAGAGTAGCTGACGTGTTCGTGTCTCCATCTTCAGAAAGTGCCTCTGCGTTCGTTCCATTTAATACAATGTGTGACGTAAGTGCCGGGCCACTCGGGCGTATGCGTAATGCTTGTAATGTTTTACTTTTTTTCCCCCCTGCCCACATATACTCGTATATGTAGGTATTTTTCCCAAACGAGTTTCCTCCTTCTTCCTGCAATGGCACAATTTCGGTGTCAAGTGAGTGGGTTCTGAGAATGCAAGCCAAATGGCTCTGATTTTGATCCTTTCGCCTCGTGCCCCGCCCCGCCCTGCCTATGAAATTTGCATTTAAATTGCCATCGAACTGGGGTAGGGCGAAAACTTTTCCATTAACCTTAAAATAACCACGCAGAACTATCGGCCAACTGAGTTATTTAAGTACTCATTATGCATTTGAAATGCTGCCATGGCCAGCAGTAAATTACGAAAAGCGTATGCCATCACAGTCGGGAGCAGACGGAACGAGACCCAAACGAAACCAGACCAGAAACCAGGCCCAAAGTCCTTAAAGCTTATTAGAATTTATTGCGGACACGTCGGTCACACCCAGGAACACACACACTTGGAGGAGTGAACGGAGCAGGAGCAGGAGCGGGAGCGGGAGCAGGAGACGTAGACATGGACGTAGACGTGGACAGACAGGACACTCAACTAAGCTCAACTGAAGTGAACTGAAATTATGAACCGAAAAGCGGGCCAAACCCCAAGTTACCAAGGGCTCCGCCCCCGTTATCGTCCATCCATATGCGTCTATGGCTATAACTAAGGCTATGCTAACTGAACACATCCCTTTCCACTCTCTACTTTCTCCATCCCCCCTCAAAAACAGGCCACTGCGGACACACCAGCCCCTGCGACCAACTGTGCTACGAGATCCACGATGGAATGTACGAGTGCGACTGCATCGAGGGCTACGAGCTGAACAAGAACGGTTACAGCTGTCAAGGTGCGTTCCGGATGGGCACATGTCCCATGTGGGGATGGGCATTAGAATGTTAGGGTGGGCTTGCATAGATGCAGAGCCCGGCCTGGCAGGCCACAAAATTGATTTGCCATTTCGGTTATTATTTGGAAATCACCTGTAATGGATGGCATCCAAGTGGGCTGGCTCTGGATTAGCCCCCGATTAAATTTGCATTCCCCATCCCCAAGATATCCGTTTTTGCACAAATTCAGGTTTGTTTGGGGAATTATTATTTAGGAATTGTGCCGCCTCGTACAACCATGTCATTGCCCCCCGGCAGGCCGACAAATTGATATTTTTGTGTGTGTTTTGCATTTAATTTGTGCATTTTCGACAATGTGTCGAAAAAATTACAGGCCAGCCAACCAGTTTAGAAGCTAAAATGCTGTAGCTACCCTCATTTCAAACCAGGGATCTTTAGATAGTGCTAAGAGTTTGAAAAAATTTTAAAAATATGTTCGAAATTTAGGATTGTATAGAATATCATTTATGTCACCCAGAAACATTACGAATTTTACTTCACTTTTTTTAGAACAGATGTTCTTAAAATCCAGACCATCTAAAATTTCGGGTTTCTCAGTCGAAGCGATTCCAAAACATTGATGAAAATGATCTAGATTTTGTTTATCGATATAGAAGTTCCAATAATAGTTCGTCTCCATTTAAAGAATTTGATATTAAATGGATATTGGATATATGTAAATGGGTATTTAGAATGATTTAACCTGGGTGTAACTTAACTTATATTTTTCGCTTGTTTATTGTAGCAAAAGATGTCGAGCTAGAGAAGTCAAACACATGCATATCATGTTTCTAGCTCCAAGTATTGTATTTAACTTGTCTTAAAATAAAATTTAGATACTTTTATAGGATTCCAAAAGGAAAACATTTTAGGACTTTGTGCAAGTTTATATTTTAACCGGTACAAGTATTCATTTCTAAGAGTATGATATATTGAATTTCTTCAATTTCCCTTGTCCGTTCACTGAATTTAATTAAAATGGACGATGTTCATCCCCAGTAACTCAATCCATTTTGATTTTCTAGTAATTAACGCCACTGCCAATGGCTTGGACGGGCGCGGCAAGTCGGACGAGGATGTGCTCTACCAGAAGGGCGCCTCGTTCAGTGCCAAGTTGGCCAACGACGATGTGGGCAAGGAGATGGCCAAGTCGCCGTTCGCGGGTTCCAGCTCGCAGTCCGCATCGCCGGCGGGCAATGGAAACGCGGAGGATGAGTCCGATTCGGGCTCCGAAGGAGATAGCTACGATTACGGCGAGCAGGAGGACGGCAATTCGGAGACCCAGGAGCAGAAGCAGAAGCAGCAATCGCTGAATCTCGCTCAGCAGCAGCAGCAACAAAAAGTCAATTCAAACGATTACTACATATCAGCGGAGAGCATCAACTTCAATTCGGAGTCAGAGTCTGAGGGCCAGGAGCCGGATGTGGCCGACTTCAAGGCGGCCAGCACCACACCTCCGACTCCCAGCCGGAGCACCACAAGAGAAACCACCTCCACGAGCACCACAACCACGACCACAACAACCAGGAGATCCCCCAGCTCAACCAGGGGGACCCAGAACCAAAATAGAAACCAAGTGGATGTGGATTACGGCGAGGAGGGCAGCGATGACTACAGCTACAGCTACAAGTCGGACATGTCCGTCTACGACGATGTCAACAATAATCAATTAAACTTAAGACGCAACAGCAAATCGCAAACATATCAGCAGACAAGCAATACCAACACGGCCAAGAACCGGAGGAGGAACCCCAACGCAACCAGCAATAAGGTCCAAATGCATATCACCAGGGAGGCCACCTCCAACATATCAGCAGTGGGAGCCATGACAACAGACAGGTGGGTCGTAAAAGTATATACTGTAGAGTGGGGCGGAATTCTTCAGCAAATTTAAAAAGAGGGGAGGGGGTGTAATATCCTTTGGCTCTTTGCAAACATTTCCTTGTTGGTCATGTGCAACTTAAGTATGCAGGAATTGTACGAATTCTGGGGCCACTTAAGTCCGCATATTGTGGCTGTCAAAGCTGCATAAGCTGAGCAGCATTTTAAAGCTAAATTAATGAAGTCTAATCAACAATAGCAGCACTCCCACTTGCAATCTGGATTGTGGCTCCGATGGAATCTGTGCCTTGGAGGCCACTGCCGCCAGCTCCCGATGTCTTTGTCCCTTTGGTAAAACGGGCACGGGCTGCCAGGAGGGTAAGTGGTTCTAAGGTGAATAGAAGGACTTCTAAACTATATTTTATCAACTCCCCGAACCCCCAGACATTCGTGCTCATGTTCCCCGTTTCGCCAAGCGATCCTGGCTAGCATTTCCGGCGCTCCATGGCGCCTACAAGCATGTGCAACTCCGCATCGAATTCCGTCCAGAGTCTTTTGACGGCATTATTTTACTGAGTGGAGAACGCGATGATCTCACGGGCGACTTCATGGCCCTACTTTTAAACAAGGGCTTCGTGGAGTTCTGGTTCGACTGTGGATCCGGCGTGGGCAGCGTCCGATCCCGCGAGACCATCCTGCTGAACGAGTGGAACTCGGTGATCATCTATCGCCATCGATGGGATGCCTGGCTGGTGCTCAACCATGGCACCAAGGTTCAGGGCAGATCCAATGTAAATTAACCTTTTAAAGTTAAAAAACCCTTTCCGATATTATTTCAATCTTCCCCAGGGTTTGTTCTCACGTATCACCTTCCGGGAACCAGTATTTCTCGGTGGCATTGGCAACATAACTGGATTGACCAAGCGATTGCCTTTGGCCGAGGGATTTTCCGGCTGCATTCGTCGCTTTGTGGCCAACGAACATGACTACAAGTTCACAGAGCATCCGTTGGGCGATGTCATCAATGGATTCGATATACGTAAGTGATAAAGACTCTTTTTTAAACCACCTCCTGTATTATATGATATCATATCATATCACAGAGGACTGCTCCACGGACAAATGTGTGAGATATCCCTGCCAGCATGGTGGCAAGTGCCTGCCCTCAGATCAAGGCGCTATATGTCTGTGTCCCATTGGATTTGTGGGAGACCTCTGCGAGATTCGAATGGACCTACAGGTGGGTGTTAAAAGAAACTCTTCTCTTTTTGGTAGTTTTAACATACTACCCCTGTTTAGGTCCCCGCCTTCAATGGCTCATCGTTCCTGCGCTATGCTCCACTAGGTGATAGTGCCCTCATCTGGTTGGAGCTCAAGGTGACCCTAAAACCCGAACAGGCGGATGGACTAATACTCTACTCAGGTCCGGAACATCGAGGGGACTTCATAGCCCTTTACCTGAGTGACGGCTTTGTGGAGTTCGCCTTTGATCTGGGCAGTGGTCCAGCTTTAGTCAGGTAAGTTAGGAACCTATAGCTTTTGAAGAATATATATAATAGAATGTGTGATTTTCCTCTCCACAGGAGTGAGCATTCCCTCAGTCTGGGTCAATGGCACACCATCAAGATCTCGCGAACAGCTCGACTCGCGGTGCTCAAGGTAGGAAGTCCCTGACGACTCCTTCACTTCCCTTACTCATCTTCTGATTCTCAATCCCCCAGGTGGATCAGCACCAGGAGGTCATGACCATCTCGTCAAATGGCTTCTGGCATTTGTCGCTGGACCAGAATCTCTTTGTGGGTGGCGTCAACCACGTTGATCGCCTGCCTCTCGACCTCAAGTACAAACCATTCTTCGTCGGCTGCATCCAGAAGGTAGGTAGTATAGAAACGCCGCTTCCGTTTTCAATTTCCCATTGTATTAAGCACCTTTGTTCACCCCCCGCAGATTGACATCAATGGGCACTCGCTGGGCATTGTGGCGGAGGCGCTGGGTGGCAGCAACATCGGCAACTGCCCCCACGCCTGTGTGGCGCGGCCCTGCGGCCCCCTGGCGGAGTGTGTGCCTCAAATGGAGAGCTACGAGTGCCGCTGCAGCATCCACAACGAGCGCTGCAACAAGGCCGCCGAGGTGCCGCCCGAGCAGCTGCCCGAGCTGGCCCTCCACAAGTCCAAGGTCCTCGAGTCGAAGGACAATGGCGAGGCGGTGAAGAAGGTGTCTGGCTTGGCGCACAAGAAGCATTCCAAGAAGCACAGAAATTTGCATAAGCTAGCCCCTGCCAAGAGCACAAGTAGCCCCACAACCACCACCACCACCTCTACCACAACCACTGAAAGTCCCGAGAGGTTGGAGGCAGCCACTGCGGGGGCGCTAAGCAACGAGGAAATCGAAGATGATATCATATTCCGCTTTGTGCAGCAGCAGCAGCAGCAGAGGGAGCTCAAGGGGCAGCAGCAGACGTCCACTCCTGCCCCGACCACAACCACCGCCCCACCCAAGCCCAAACCCAAAGCCAAGCCCAGGTTTGCAGGGAAGCACCATGCCAGCAAGCATGAGCACCACCAGAAGCCGAATGCCGCCTTCACCCGCAAGCTGAGTCGCCTGCCCACTCACTACGAGAGTTTCCAGACGAACCCCGACAGCGACATCCTCACCTTCGACGACAACAACGACTGGGTGGCCAGTCTGCAGCAGCAGGAGTACGGCGATGCCATGGCGGCCAGTCAGGCGCCTTTGATTGTGGAGGATGGAAACCCTGGTAACCCCCAGCCAAGCGATACCAAATACAACAACGAAGAAGACGATGAGAACGCCTTTGAGTTCGATGAGTCCCTGTTCGACGCCACCGACGGAACGGAGGAGTACCAGCGCAAGCAGCTGGCCCAGGACATGAAGCGCATTATGTCCAACTCGAATGCGCACTCGAGTCACAAGAAGGCGGAGGTCCAGTTCCCCACGCAGCCCAGTCAAGATGGGGTTCCGCCCAACGAAGACACATCTCAGTACAGCGACGATTACAACGATGACGAGCTCCTCACGCCTGTGCTGCAGGCCGGAGAGGAAGTCAAGTCCAGCACTCCCCAGACCCACACCGACTGGAGTCTCCTCAAGAAGTTTGACCTGTCCGCCGAGCATCAGTCGCAGATCCAGGGGGTTCGCAAGAACTTCGGGGCCTGCTTCGCCGGCAGCGACAGCTATTTCCACTACAACGACGCGGACACCATGAGCCAGGTGATCAGCTACAGCATCGACCTCAACCTGCGCATCAAGACGCACTCGGAGAACGGGGTGATCCTGTGGACGGGACGCCAGGGAACGACTGAGGAGCACGACGCCTACCTTTCGCTAGGCATCGAACAGGGGTGAGTTAGTGATGGGATTAATAATCAACTTGGAAGTTAAATATTTCCTTGTGCACCCTAGGTACTTGCACTTCCGCTATGATTTGGGATCTGGTGAGGTGGACATACGCTTCAATGGCACCAAGGTCAGCGATGGCCTGTGGCACCGCGTGAGAGCCATAAGGTAAGCACTGAAAACTATATTATTTATAAGGAGTAGTAGATATGTAATTAATACATCGGAAAATGTGTGGAATAATATTTTATATGTGAATTCGTCGAGATACTTTCATTATTGTCTCTGGATGGTCAATATGACGGAACCTAATCCTTATAAGGAATAGTAATATTTAAGTTTTATTAAATAAAAATACAGAAATACCATAGGTATACCATAGGTACTTTTGATTGATCACTTCAATATGATGGATCCTAATCCTAATGATAAGTGGTGTGTCCTTAACTCGATCTATTTATTTGTTTTGTATGATATTTTATACTAGGATACTGTAAAGGTCGATATACGTTACTCCCTCTTGATTGATCACTTCAATATGACTGATCCCGATTCCTTTCCATTACAGAAACTCTCAGGAGGGCTACCTAGAGGTGGATGGAAGAAAGACAGCCACACTGAGAGCACCTGGCAAACTCCGCCAGCTAAACACAGACACCGGTCTGTATGTGGGTAAGTATCTTGGAAATACAGCACCCCTCAGAAGCGGTACTAAAGAATTCGGGTTTTTCAGGCGGCATGCCCGACGTGGGTTACTTTACGCACCAGCGCTACTTCAGCGGAATCGTCGGCTGCATCTCGGAAATCGTCCTGGCCGGCGAGATGAAACTGAACTTCGACCCCAACACGCTGGGAACGGAGCACAATGTGGAGACGGGCCTCCTATGAAACGCTGCACGCACGCCTCAAGACTTTTGATATCGACTAGTTTAAATGTTATGTTAACCACACAAATGTCCTTCGTCGGTTTGTGTTTGTACAAATACGCTTTTAAAACGAAAAAAACAGAGAGAAAGAGTTAGGGTGAGGAACATTTTTTTACACCAGGAGACGCAGGAGTGACGAACTAAGTCTAGAAGGGAAACATACTACATATTATATACAAGCATATTGAGTATATACAAAGGCATACATAGATATATATATATTTAAAGCAGAGGAAACGAAAAACCAAACCCAAAAACCAAAAAACCAAGGCACGCTTCTTATAGAGCCTGTGACTGTCAATACTTCAGATCGGAATAGTTTATATATAACTTTAGCAAAGGATTTATATCGGAGGAGTAAGTCATATAGAATATGAAGCGAGATATAAGAGCGGATGCATCTGAGTAACCAAGCTGTCCATTTGGCGCGGAAATTGACGATTACGAATATCCATAGCGATACTTTAGTGTGTGGTCGCTTTTTTGAACGAACCGTAACGCTTTAAATGCAGAGCTGCCATCTTTTGTACCACACACACTCCCACACAGATACACCCACAGATACAGCACACACACTAACACGCACTCGAACCAACACGGCTACAAATGCAAATTGGCAATTCTTTCGTTCTTCGCATTGCTGTACCTTAAACTATGAACTGTAAACTGAATAACTTGTACATTCTGTACTATTTGGCGCTTCTTGGAAGGTCTAGTCCAAAACCGAACGAATCAAAGACCGGAAGTTGGTAGGAGGGATGGGTAGGATGAGATGGGATGGGAGTTAGGATGAGGAAGCAAACATATTAAGTGGTAAGTTAATAAATGTGTAGCGTGTACTAGATCGTAAGTCAGCACACTCGAGACACACACACACTCGGTCACATGGACACAACACACACGCCTGCCTATATTAACTTTTATATCAAAAGCGTAAGATACTAAAGACACCAAAGAAACTTAAGACATACGTAAGGACACCAAACACTCGAACACACGCGCTGAACCAGATTAAACAACTTGTGAGCGATTTTTAACAATTTATACTAAACAACACAACACACACTACAACCACAAAACAGAGACAACAACAACAACAACAACTAGCTAATGGAAACCAAACCAAAAAACGAACGCAAAGCAATTTAACAATCCCATAGCAAAATTTTAAAGTGCGAGACAAACAACTAATCCGAATAGCCTGTTGAAACAATTGTAAAAGAGAGCGAACAAAGTAAATGGTAATGGTAAATAAAAGAAATAACTAAGGAGGGAAACGTTTGTATTCGTCTTATGAGTATAATTTTGTAGCTTAATGAGATAACAACCACGTATGTAGTTATAAATACATCATAAACACATATGCGTAACTATATATGACTATGAGAAACTATAGAAACAATGGCGTAAAATGAATAAAGAAATCACAACCACCAATCAATGTAAAACTAAATTAAACGACATTCAATGTAGCTTATTTATATGACAAATGAAAGTCGAGGCATTGAGATATTTAATTTCGTACATTGGTTTGCAGAAAATAAAGATAAAAAGATTCTAAGTTTTCATGTTTAAATGCTGCGGGGAGGGGGATTTTGAAATTTGAATTTCGCGCGCTATAATGGCTGGAACTGGCTAAACTTTTGCGGTTAACCGTTGGAACTGGTTCGAAATTGTGCTTTGCTCAAGTGACCGGTAATATATCTGTGAACCAGTTCGTTCTTTCAACAAAAAATACTGAAATCTGATTCAGAAAATACTGCACTACTCCTTTCACAACACTGGCAGGTGGTCATGTTGTGTTGGTTCTCTCTGAGATTAAGATTGGAGATATTTTGGAAGACCAAGATCGGATTGGACTGCGGAAGAGCGGCCAACCAGACGCGGAAGTAACAGCCTTCAACCCCAGCCATGGCCGCTGTGCTGCCGGAGAACGCGGCCGAGATCGCGGTGGCCAACGCAATCAATAACATCAACGGGAATGTAAATGGGAACGGGCGCAACCGAGTGCTACCTGGCGGATTAGGCGGCGCTGGTGGTGGTGGCCAGGTAATTACCCGCTGGAAGGCGCAGCCCTGCGGTCTGTAACACCCTTATCTTGCAGAACAACATGATGAATATGCGGGACCGATTGTTCCATGCCATTTACTTTCGGGCAGCGGCTGCCTATGCGGAATTGGTTCCACGGTAAGAGTCATTGTCCTCCTTATCTGCCCACTTATAATCTCTATATGCACCTCTCCTCCCCCGCCTCCAGGAAGGTGCAGCTGACCATCGAGTTCCTGCTGCTGGCCAAGGCCCTGCTGTTCTTCTTCACGCTCATCTACGTGCACAACTCCTTCATCAAGAATCCCTGCACCTGCCTGCAGGGGATTCAGAACTGGCCCCGCGAAGGCGTCATCAGGCAGGCACTACCTTTTGGCTTCCCTCTATAGTCATTGTTAACCAAGTACTCCCTTTGCAGAGTGGAGATCATACCCCATCTGTCGGAGAAGCGGGCCATTTGGCAGGGCATCAAGCGGGACCAGCAAATAGTGCGCTCCCTAAAGGATTCCTAGTGAGCATATAGATATCTCTCTAATTGATTTGGTTAAACTTATAATATCTTTCCATTTTAGTTACTACGGCATTGGTCCGCAAACCCATCAAAACCACGACCGACTCAAGCGATACGAGTCCATTCTGGGCAAGCTCGGACTACCCGTCAGACCCACCTTCGCCTACAGCAACGAATCGCTGTACTACTACTTCGATGCCATCAACATCCTGGACACCTACGACCATCCCAATGCAATACAGCTCAAGAACGAGGAAGATGATGGTTTGTCAATCATAAATGAGATTGTATTTAAACCTTTCTGATAAAATCATCACTTGCAGAGGAGCAGTACATTGTGGAGTATTCGCTGGAGTACGGCCACCTGCGACTGTCTTCCTCCACGCGAAAGCGTTTACGCATCCCCGTGCTCACTGTCCAACTGGATCCCAATACGGACAAGTGTTTCGGGGATAGTATAACGAGATATTTGCTCAAACGATTGCTGGGGTACGAAAACACCTGTTTAATAAGTTTCCATTGTATTTCGCTGACAACTCCCCTACTTTTTCAGCTATGATGACTTACTAATGGCCTCGGTAAGAGCCATAGCAGAGCAGGAGGAGAACAAGGGCTACCTGCGCAATGTGATCACCGGCGAGCACTATCGCTTCGTGTCCATGTGGTGGGCCGCCTGGAGCAGCTATCCGGCTGCCTTTTGTGTGATGCTGCTATTTGTGAGTCATTTGGGATTCAAGTAATTTAAGAACTTACTAATAGATTTGTACTTTTCAGACCTTTTCAGTGTCTATGCTGCTCCGCTACTCGCATCACCAGATCTTTATCTTTATAGGTAGTGAAATCATTGACCCCGCAAAGTTTGATAGACCATAAAGATTTTATTTTCGTTCCCAGTCGACCTGCTGCAGATGCTGGAGTACAATGTCTCCGCCCGGTTTCCCATTGCTCCTCTGCTCACCGTCATTCTGGCGCTCGTAGGTGTGGAAAAACCCCCAGTCGGCTGATTAATTTGCATTGCCATTAACCCTTCTGTGCTGCCCTTCTTGCAGGAATGGAAGCTATCATGTCGGAGTTCTTCAATGACACCACCACGGCCTTCTACATCATACTGATTGTCTGGATTGCGGATCAATATGATGCCATCTGCTGTCACACGAGCATCACCAAGCGTCATTGGCTCAGGTGCGTACCAAAACTATCTGAAAAAAGGAATGCCAAAGAATATATTTATTTTTTGTCCGGTGCAATCGTCCGTGGCCCGGACAAATGACAAATTCAATTACATTAAGTCTGCAATCCTTTCCAGCATCTATGTTGCCGCTGCCGGGCCATAGATAATAGCTTCCACCCGGCATCTTAGCCAACCCAAGCCCACCCATTTCCAGTGGCCCACCTTCGCCGTCAGCACTTAACAGTTCATTTCGTTTGGTTCGCATATTTTCCTTCGTTTTGGTCTCATCCCGGGTATTTTGCACCCGTCTCCCAGTCCGACCGCTGGTTGTTATTTGAAAATTAACTTGGCTTGCGCAAGCCTCCCCCGGGGCCAGAACAAATCGACCAGTGGCCATCCCTCCACCCAGCCCGCCAACCGAAGAACCAAAGAGCCACCCACTCACACACAGACACCGGCAAACAGAGAATTTCATCACTTAAGTCAACAAGCGTAACCCAAGCGCCTGTTCTCCACATAGCCACCATCATGGCACATAGCTCCCCACCAAACTGAGCCGCACCATTAGCAAACATTTAAATAAACTGGCCGCTGCCTTATAACAAAAGAAAGGAGGGAATGGGTGGAAAAAAAGCGGTGGAAATTTAGAGCCGCTCCATCCGGTTCGATCGACATTAATGACCATGCACGTCAGGAGCGGACAGCGACCAGCGACAGCGGACAACCCCATCTTCACCAGAAACGGAGCTACTTTGCGGTTTATTACGCGCACTTTGCATAATTGAGAACGGCCAGCCGCAGGAAATTATTTTCTTCCTTCTTTTTCGGCAACTTTTCCGGACATCAATTTCCACGATGCGCTGAGCGACGCGGCCGAGCCCATCAATAATTCAAAAAGACACTCGAAAATTCCCTTTCTAGCGCTTGGCCCAAGGTCCTGGCGCCTTGATTATGAATTCATGTGCATGCATCCAGCCTCAATCACTGGTCGCGCCGCCTGACGGTGTTGATTTTGCGTAATTTGCCCCGAATTAAAAGGCTATCAGTGCTCCGAAATGGGTCTGAGGCACCAGAAGTGGGCTTGGGATGGCCTCCTCGCCTCCTCGAGGACCACTTGTCGTATTTATGTTCATTAATGATTCAATGCTGCGAATGATTTTAAATGTGCCCCGCTTGTTTGCCCAGAGATTGTCTCGTGGATTGTCTCCCCTGGAAAATGGCAGCTGGTAAAAGGCCAGACGATGGCATAATGCCTTAAAGCTGGACTACACCCCGCTTTTGCTCGGTGTGTGTGGGTTGCTACTAGGCCAGAAATGAAAATTAGACAATCTATGCGAGGCACGCACGGGCATTTCTCGAATATCTCCGGTGAAGATGAAAAGCCCCTCCTTTGGCCAGATTTCTATGATAGTCGCCCTACGAAACTACGTGGCTACTAATCTGTGAGGTTGTGATGTGCACCTGGCCAAACGAGAAATATCTTTTGTGTCTGCTGCTGCTGGGCTGTGCTCCTTGGAGTTTCGCATAACTCATCATTTGCCCAACCAGATTGTCAAACTTTTTGCAAAACTTTTGAATGAAAAAATATCCAATTGCAATGTACCGGGGCGGTGGCGCAGGCGAATCCTTTTCTGTGCAATTGAATGGCAAACAATATCTGATGTTGCCTGCTCCAGGTAGCCGTAAAGGACATTGATTGGGCATGGGCATGGGCCTGGGAGTGGGTCCAAGTCCAAGTCCAAGGAGCTTCCATCTTGGGGCAGCTGCTCGGCACTCGCTTAAAGTGAAATTAATTCAGCCCAGGGTCCGGGCGCATATCCACATCCATATGCCATATGGCCGGGACACTCCACCGGAACCATAAATGCATGTTTGTGAGTGTTTTTTGTGTCCGGAGGGTGTTTTCGGATGGGCGGGAAAATGGGGAGTGGGAAGTTGGAGCGTGTGTGCTTTCCTACGGTTTAATTTTGCTGTTATTGACTGCCCCAAGCGGCGAAAGGGGTTTCCGGAGCAGTATTTTTATGCCCTTCTTGAGGGTTGCTTACTTCGGGGTATCGTGATTTTGAAACCAAAGTATCAGGACCATGTATAAGAAATTATATTAGGCTTTATTAATGCACTTAATAAGGTTGAAATACCTTCGAACTTCTATATATCAAGCTATTTTATTAAACTTATTTGATAAAAACTTGTATCAAGCTGGATTTTTAAAAAAATATAGTTCAAAATATAGCAGTTTGAATAAATAAATCAATTCCTAAGCCGATTTGTTTAAATGTTTAAAGATAGAGAATGAACATTGCAACTTTTTCTGTGTATCCAACATTATTTAATATTTATTTCATCAATGAATTTCATTATGAATTTAACATTGTCCAATAATGGTATGCAATTTCCAATGTATATTTTACATTACTAACTGTTTTTATTTAATTGATATGTTAAGTATCTGGTTTTTAGGAAGAGAAAAGTGAATTTATATTCATTGTCATTATTAAGATGATTTTTGAATATCTAACAGAAATTGCTTTGTAAAAGAGATCATTCCAGACTAGGTTAGCAAGTAAATACATATTTGGCAGGGCATTCCGAATTTCGCCATTACAAATGGGTCCTTCTTGTCTTGTTCTTCTGGCGCCGCTGTTGGTCCTGCGGTTATGGGTTACAGGGCCGGGATTGCTTGTTCTGCTGCTTCCTTCCTGACTTCCTTCCTGCCTGCGGAGGTGGAAGTGGAGCTGGAGGTGGGGCCCACTCTGCTCCGATCGGAGACCTCTGCTCTCGCTTCCGTATTTGCTCGCCTGTTTTTGCGGTTAACTTGGTCTGTGCAAGGCAGGCAGTCAGAAGCAAGGGCCCGAGCCGGCTGGCATTGAAGTTAGCATACAAGACAAACAAGCTGGCGGCGCTTTTCGCTTTTTAGCTACAGCCCATCCCTGCCCCTCCCACAGTCCGCCAAATGGTATTAATTTCATTGCATAGACTAATTTGTGTACTTAAACTTTGCTAAAAGTTGCAATCAACGTGAATTGCAAATGGCAATTGCAGACGGCGGCGGCAGCTTAAAACTGTCAAGTGGCCAACGTCGGGCGGGGCAACAAAGCCAGCTTTTAGCTTTTAGCCAACCAACTAACCTTCCGAACTTCCTGTCAATTGCCTTCAATTCATTCTAATTGACTTTTAAGGGACTTTAAAGTCATCAAAGGAGCGACTGCCTCGGCTCCGCTTAATCGCCGTTTAACGAGGCCGCCCGACATCGCCTACCCCTAGCTACACTCGTATATTCAGCATCCCCTATAATAAGCCCCTGACACCCCGACTTCACTCTTAACCCCCCCGCAACTCAGCCCTTTTCACTCCCAGCCGGCTTCTTATTTTGCCCTGTGGCTTCTTGCGGCGCGTAATGCTTCTTTTGTGCTTAAATCTGGTTGCCAGGCACGGGGCAGACGACACGTATTAAATGAGCTGCAAACGCACAGGAAAAGCTAAAAGAAACACCTGCCCGCTGGCCCGTCTCCTCCCCAACATTCTCCTCCGCCTCCCGGCTGAGTCCTGCGCAGATTGTTTGTCGCGCCCAGGAAGCTGAGGACCCATCCGGGCTTCAAAGAGCAAATGCCAGGAGCCCGCTTGGGAAGGGGTTCAGCTCAGGTCGGTTACAGTAGCGCGCCTCAAGTAGCTGCCTGCTTCTCCGCTTTCCTCCAGTTGTTTACACGCTTGTTACGCTAACAAACATAGGGAATATATATATATATCTGGGTATATGTATTTAGAATGGTTGGGGACCATATAACATATATATTCGCCTGCCATTGTTGCCGCTTCGAGGTCTCGAAAGGTGGCCACGGTGTCGGCGGGTTAGCCTCAACGTCAACGGCATTGGCAACCATGGTGAAGTGTTGCCCGGAAGAACTGGCAAAGGGGTACACAGCAAATAAATACCAAGTACTGATAAGACATTGATTTCATATATTTGAAAATGAACTCTTTTCTGAGAATCCTTATATATAAAGAATAACTTTTATCATTAAATAATTTCAAATTGATATTAAGAATGCGTTCTCTTGAATACGTAATCTTTAAATAACCTCTCTTTCCAAGGTAAATTTGTCATCCATTTCTATCATAATCATTTATTGAGAAACTTTAAAACTGTCTCTACGCATGGTAAATTTATTTAGTATTATTTTTGCCTATGAATAATGTATATTTCATATTGAGAACTGATATTTCTTGAATTTACTCTCTTTCAATATCTTGTCTCTCTCGAATAAGAGGGAAAAGAGAGAGATGGCGACATTCATTGCTTTGAGAAAAGCAGGAGAGCTATAGAGTAAAAGCAAAATGGCGACCGAAACTTTTTTGAGTGTCTTATCAAAGTGATAGTATTGATACTGAATTTCATCAAAATAAGCACCATATCCTATCACCTTTTGTCCCTGTGCATGGGAATGGCATAAGGCTGGCATTTTCCTTTCGCTCTGCACTCCTTTGGCTGTTTTCGTGTTGATTGAGATCATGTTACGCAAAGTATAATTGCGTCAAGTTTGTTTTTCTGCCATAACTTTTGTCCAACCGCGCGGGCGGCGTCCCCCATCAACAGAAGTGGCTCGAAGGGGAATGGGGGTGCTTTCATGGGTGGTGGCTAAGTGGATGGGGGGCTTCAACTGGGCGTATCCTCGTGTTGGGTGGGTGTTGTTCAAAGGTGCAGTTGATGAGTGCTCATAACGAGGCAAAATCGCTTCATTGTTGTGTGTTGTGTGTGTTGCCTTGTGCTGTGTGTCCCAGTGTTTGTGCTCTGTTTGTTTCAGTTTCAGCTTGTTTTGTTTGTTAACATGGCGTATGCGCAACGTGCCTTTGTCTGCTGTTTGCATATGCGACAACTCTGTTCCAATTTATGCACGAAAATGGGTCGTTTTCACGCATTTAACACAGGAGGAGACGAGCGAGTGAGAGCACCCATGGTGTTTGCACAGCAAATACTTCAGTTTTTGTGATATTTCAATTAAGTTTCGAGCTGCATTCACCGGTAGTCCGCCTTTGAATCGCACCCCTCATTGAACACTTTGCATCTCCCGGCATAGATACTGCTTTTAGCCCTGCCGTAGAGCTCTCACCGAAGATATGCAACCATATATGCAAATGCTGTTAAAAGCAACCGTACCATAGCTGTGGAGCTTACAAGCTCATTGAGCACTTTAACTATTACGAATACCCCCTCTGTCTCCTTCTACTCGCTCGCCGCCTCTGTTTACCTGCAACAAATAAACACTTATGACGCAGATCGGATCATCGTTGCTGGAGGAACTGACACGACCAAGAGCCACGTTTCACACACTTGCCACCAGGTTGAGTCGAGCTGAGGTGCTTACTCAACGTACCCACACCCACACCCGGAAAACCAGACACATGCAACAGTTGTCCTATTCGGCATCCATCCTCCGCCCCTGCCCTGCCCGCCCACTTCCGTCCTCGGTTCGAAGGATATGAAAGCCAACCGTATTTGCCTGGCGCACATCCGTCCTGCCACGTCGCACACTGGTCGACTGACTGAGACATTGCAGTGAAAGGGTTATAAAAGATCTGGGGGTTACTACTTGTAAGGCAGTTTTTCTAAGAAAGTAGGGGATATGTTCAAACAAGCTTTAAATAATATTTTATACAGTGTCCGTTAAAGAGAATTTTGTCCGTATACGTTTTTTTTGCATATAATAGTTTTGTCCGTATCAGAATGCCCGTTTTAAATGATATGCCGCGATAGATTTGCTAGGTAGTTTTTCTAAGAAAATAGGGGATATGTTCACACAAGCTTTAAATATTATTTTATACAGTGTATTCTTAGGAATTATTCTTGTTTTATCATATTTTCATATTTAGTTAGCTCTCGATACTTATATAGAGTAGGCTTAACTAAAACCACTTTTATTGTGCAGAACTATAGCTCCAATTGTGTTAATGCTGTATCGTCACAAAACATACTTTGGACATACACTTCTAAGAGCGAATCTTTTATTGGAGTTAATATCTTTAGGAAGTTCGAAGATTCTAAAATTTTTAGGCTATCTAATTTTATTTATTTTTTTTGATACAATATTTGTGCCAATTTTAGGAAGTTGTCCGTTATAGAGAATTTTGTCCGTATAAGAGATTTTTCTAGTTTTTATTTTTGAAAAAATACCGGTTTTAAATGATATGCCACGAGAGATTTGCTGATGTCACTGCACTGTGCCCCGGAGGCGATTGCAAGTGGTTGAAGAGTGCTGCGCCTGGCGGAGGGAAAGGGTGAATCCCAAGGAAAGGGAAAGGAGCGGAAGCGGGGACAAGGAGTTGCTGCTTGTCAACGCTACGCTACATTAGGAAAGCGAATGGAACGGAAACGAACGGGCGATAAGTGTTGTCTACGTGTCTGCAGGCCGCACTTCCTCTTCCCGTCTCCGAGGATTCGGGATGGAGTGCGGAGTGTCGGAATGGCCATGTGTCAGCGAGCGGGGGAAATTGAGGAAATTGCTGGCAAGCGTTTGCCGGGGATGTGTCCATAATGCTGCTCAATGCTCCTCTGCTTGCGCAATGCCCTGGAAAGGCTTGCTAAATAAGAGTCGTGTCGTGTGTCTTCATTTGTCGCTGTTGATATCGATGGTCGATGCTACGTGGGCTTGTGTGTGCACACAATCAACTCGAATTAAATTCAATAACATAACTCAATCATGGCCATGCCTCCAAACCCTATCCCTTTTCCCATCCCCATACCAACGCCAGCCCTGTAAAAATAAATTAAAGTTGAATTCCGCCGGCCACGCCAAAAGGTCTTCTGTCCGGGTTCCGGTTGTCCGGTTGTCAAGCTGTTTGTCCAGTTGTCCCGATGCCCCCTGTCCAGTTGTCCATTGCTTATCAATGAGTCGCCTTCGTTGTCATTATTGTTGCCTCCGCTGTTGCTACGGCCATCCATTGTGTTTTTTATTTGTTGTCTTTGGCCAGCAACAATTCAGCTAACAGCGCCAGCAATTATTTATATTATTAAATCCTCTTGAGTGTGTTTTATTTTTTTCTATTTTTTTATGTTTGCCCCGCCATTGTTGTCCTGGCCGTTTTGATATTTGTCCGCCTCGGCTACTGTTACTTGTTACTCTTATGTCATGGGTTCCTCCCACTCCTGGACCTCCGGCTCCAACCAAAAAAACACGTCTGACCCATTTCTCGGCAGCTTATTCTCAGCCCATCGAGGAAAAAAAAAACAAAAAACAGCTTGGAGGTGGCGGAAAAATAGAAAAACAGAAACCAATATGTTTTCGCTTTTTATTTTCGACAGCTAAATACAATTTTGTTGAATGGTAATCATGCTTTCCCCGCGCCCAAAAATGAAAGAAACCATCTAACCCCATCGATCGGAGATATTTGATGTGGGTTCCGGGACTTGAGACACGAATTCTATCAGCTTTAAAAGCAAGTGTGAGCAGATTGTATAGTTCCCTCTATTAAGTGAGGCGAATCTGTTCCATGCCAAGATTGCTTCTCGGTTTCCGAAAGTGCTTGACACTTTTGACACAACTTAAGTAGGGTAAATGTTTCACTCAGCCCGAGATATGATAATATGGGGTATCAGTTTTACTTAGCAATTGTAAATTGATAAATTAGATTATTTTTGAATGTTTTTTATTTTGTATTAATGTTTTGCATGATTGGCAAAATTTTCATAAACGAATTTACCTGTTCAATACCGCATTATTCTTTGCAAAGTCTGTCTTTACTATTTTTGTAATTTGTTTATAAAAAGGAAAATTAAACATGTTATATTTTATTAAATTAAGATTACATGTTATTGAAATTATACATCAAATATTTCACGATTTTTGTTTTTTTGTTTTTATAAATTTTGGGAAAACAAATATCTTTGGGATAGTAAGCATTTTAAAAATTTTGGCGAATAGTAACTTTGTATATAGTTAAGTTTAAGACGCCAAAATTCGATCATAAATATGGATTAACAATTTAAAATGGGTTCAAATGGCTTACCAATGGAAAGCGGGTTAAGCTGTTTAATTTAAACTGGCATAATACAACAGTCATAATGACGTAAGACCACATAACCAGATACCAGATAAGGGACCATGGAAAATTCCCATGGCGAATTGACAGTGGACTGCCGATTGTTCGGTCCTGGCACTAACCTTTTCGCTTGTCCACTTGCAGATTCTTCTACCTGTACCATTTCGCGTTCTATGCGTATCACTACCGCTTCAGTGGACAGTACAGGACGCTGGCGCTGCTCTCCTCGTACCTCTTCACCCAGGTGGGCTCCCCATTTCCATGTAGCCGCATGGCGTAACCATGGCGAGTAATGAATGCGTTATGCAACGCCGCTGCGACAATGATGGAAACGAACTCCGGCCATGTTTACGCCTGTCAAGTGCATGACAAATTGCCATGCTCCCATGCTCCTTGTGCTCCAGTCTCCGTTCGGTGGCATTGTGGCATTGTTTCCAGTCGGGGCAGAGGCTCACGTGCAGACCGAACCCCGGCTCACGTGCCCTGCGACCGTGGCATAACCTCTCATCCTCCAGCCGCTCCATATATCTGTCTGAGACTCACCCTCCTACTATCTCCTTATTTTCCAGCACTCGATGGTGTTCTTCTTCCACCGCTACGAGCTGCCGGCCATCATGGCCCAGCACCAGGTCTTCATCATCACACGCAATCAGGGAGCAGCAGCAGCAGCAGCAGCGGCGGCAGCTGCAGCAGGAGGAGCCGGCAACGGAGGAGCACCAGCAGCAGCAGCTGCAGGAGGAGGAGGAGGAGATGGAGGAGGAGCAGGAGCCGTTGGCCAGCAGGCGTCCATGCAACGTGCCCGACTCATAGTCACTCGACTCTTCAGTCAACTTGCAGCACAGCGCCAAGGGCAACATCAACAGCAGCAGCAACCGAATCAGGAGCCCCAGCGCCCGCCGGGACCCACTGCCGCCGTGGGCGTGGCCTTGGCCAACCTGAGAAGACTGCCCGTGGTGGGCCAGTGGCTGCAGGGTCGCGAGCAGTTCGCCACCGTGCGACGCGTCTTCCTGGGGCACGGCGGCAACGCACGCCTGATGCAGGTGCGTCTGCAGCGTATCAACGTGGCTGATATACCTGGCTTGCGCAACCAGGTAGCAGCGGCCATGGCAGCAGCCGGGGCAGTCCAAGTTGGCGGAGCGCCGGAGGCTGCGGCTGCGGGGGCCACCGATGAACCCGCCAGCGGCAATGTTGCAGCTACAGAAGCAGCCACATCAGCAGCCACTGCAGCAGCAACGCCAGCAGCTACCCATGTTGCAGGTGAGCTTTGGCGACATTCCCTCGCCTTAATTGAGTGGGGCCAGGCCAGCACACTTCATTGCCTTTCGCATTGGGGGCTTAAACTCTTAACTTTTGCGGCAACCATTTGCATACCCTTTCAGCGGGTTAATACCTGCATCAAAGGAGCCTTTTCAAAGGAATTCCTCTTTTTTTATAATCCCAAAATATGTTTATTTTCGCTGAACATCCTTTTTGAGGAAAAGCTCATTTAGCAAAGCTTGTATATTTAAATTAAGGGGGTTGTTAGGTGCTAATTTCTTTCAAAAGAGGTAGTTAGTTGATTTCGAATACCCCTAAGGGTGTATATTTGTAGAACATCAAAACTTCGACTAAGACTGTCAGCCTTCGCATTTTTTCCCGATGCCAGAGCAGTTTTCGTTGCCACGAAGTCCTTTTTGGCTGTGTGTGAAATCGTTTGGAAGATAAATTCAAATTTGAATTCCACTCGACAAACGGGGGAAATCCCTTTCGCCTGCGGACCGGCGTGTGTGTGGGTGGGTAACAACCAAACAAGCAATACAAATAAGCAAATAACAGATTCAGTGGCAATAAATGCCAACGAGAGCAGTGGCGGATGGCGGATTGGAGTTGGGATATCCAAGGAGCCCTCCATTTGCGAGCACATTCAATGGCCAAAGAACCAAAGCTGGTCTTTACGTCTGTCTGCCTGTCTTTTGGCCTGTTCGGTCTGTTTGTCGGTATACAATAATCGTAATATGCATGAAATTATTTCTCAATTCGCAGGAAAATATTCACTGTAAATGTTTCGCTTGTCATTTCCTGTTTTATTTTCACTCTGCCTTCAAATTCCCTGCATATTTCAGATGTCGAAACAAATCAGGGACGCAAGCAGCCGACAACATCGGGCATAAATGATGCAGTAGCAACGGGAGCGGAAGCAGCTCAAGACAAGCCGCTCGTCCAGGAGGAGGAGTTGGTGAGTCCGGAGCAGGAAAAGCAAGAGCAGGAGCAGCACGATGGGGGCATGTCCAAGACGCTGGAAAATCTAAATTCCGTTGCGGCGGATATTATAAATATGTCGGATGGTGGAACTACTGTTGCAGCACCTCCCTCAACGGACAGCACTCAACGAACCCTGATCCACACCCACGTCCATGTCCATCAGACCCAGCCAAAGGCGAGGCAATTAGAAAATAATTTGCCAGAGCTGCTGAAAGCGGAGGGGCCATCCCCCCCAGCAGCAGCGGCATCAGGTGAAAAGCAAAGCTGCCCACTACAAGTCCGAAGCATTATGAATGACCAGCAGCAGCAGAGGCATGGGCAGCAAAACAAACCGGACGAGCCCGCGACAGGAGCGGCAGCAGCAGCAACAGCATCTGCCACGTCAAAACAATCCTCTCTGCCAGGAGCAACAGAGTTAGCAGCAGCAGCCAGGCCAATGATGGATGACAGGCAAACGGTTGATTTTATAGAAGGCGACAGCCCAACGTCAGCAGCAAATTGCCAACTCAATGCCGGCACAAACCACAAGGCGCAGGAGGAGCAGCGGCTAATGAAAACTTCACAACATACATCAAGCCAAGTGACAACGGCAGCGGGAACGGCAACGGCAACAGAAACGGAAACATCAGCAAAATAGGAGCGCCCCCAAATAAAAACAAACCCAACCATCCCGAAAATAGCTACCCACATAACAAGATGTTATACATAAAAGAGCTAGTAAATTTTAGATAATTTGTCTGGTGTACTTATATCCGGAGATCAGCCACGACTCACGACGCCCCCGCTCGGATGAGTGTGTGAATGTCTGCAAGGTTTTGGATGGATGGATGGATGAGGGTATGGATGGGTGGATGGTATATTGCCGAATGGGGGACACGAGCGTATGTGCTTGAGCTCCGACTCAAAAAAAAGGAGATACGAAAACGCGTACTTGACCTGCTTGCACCTGCAGGGAAAAGTCTGGATATACATATACATATATTAATAATGTTGCACGCCTTTTTAATTAGCCAAATACGTGAGAGGCCGCAACCCACGTACGGATACATACGGCTCCATACATAAATACAGCCACAATGCATACACAACACAAGCTAGTCGCTTTTTAAACTTAACTTTTTTTGCCCATCTTTGTTTGCCGCCTTTATTGAGAAAAATGCGTTGAACATTTTTAATTAACTTTGTAAAGGAAGCCTTTAACCCACAAAACCCCAAGCTCCGCCTAGAAATCCCGCCCAGACACGCCTCCCAACCCGGCGGACAAACAGCCGGAAGCCCTTCCGGCCAATAACCCAGCCGATGCCTCTGCTGTTTGCCCAAGCTTTTCGCTCTAACCTTATGAAAAACCATAGAATTGTCAATTAATATACTTTTTGTTTGTCAAATATCATTTTAAAACCGCAAAAAAGGCATCACACGCAAAGAACACTGTGAATATTCATGAAAAAAGATAAAACCTAAATCGTTGAATGTTTGACACAATAATAATAATACGAGATCTGTGAAATCCTTTTTGGTAATTCTTATGTTTTCTTTTATGCTTTCCTTTAAGTATACCCCTAGTTTGTACATGGTATTGTATCACTGATCTGACCTGATTCGATGTGAGATTGAGTGAGTGTGGCGTCAAAGTTTGAAGAACTATTCAATAAGCAATGGAGGTCGGAGTCGAAGTTCGAGAACGGTTTAAAATTCTTAACTTTACACACTAAACTAATACTAGTAGCTATGACTATTTGCTATTGCTAAAAAATGTTATTTCTAAATGTGTATACAAATATACGACATAAATCAAGTGCGCCCATTTTGTTGTGGGGCTGAGTGATTCCAGCTGGACGGTGTTTTTTGGGTCTAATGAATCCGAAAATGATTGTGTAATTTACATAAATGTTAATGGACTTCGCGGGAAATTAAATTTGACTGGAACACAAACAAATTATACTGCATCGGAAGTTGAGGGCTGATTTGCATACTTCTGCCTTAAACAAAAACTGAACGAAAAACATTCGGGGTGGTGATATGAAAGATATTTCGCGTTTGTATCTATGGATTTTATTAAAAACGAAGCAGGGATGATTATGGGGGGGTGCTTAAATATCTAGAAAGGGATCATATTTAAATGGCATTTATTTAAAATTATTATTTTTAAAGACATTAAAATTGTTTTTTTTATTGTCGCATAGTTACATTTTATTGAAAGATATTTCGCGTTTGGATCTGGATTTTATTAAATACGAAGCAGGGATGATTATGGGGGGGTGTTTAAATAACTAGAAAGGGATCATCTTTTAATGGCATATTATTTAAAATTTTTATTCTTAAAGACATTAAAATTGTTTTTTTTTATTATCGCATAGTTACATTTTATTGAAAGATATTTCGCGTTTGTATCTATGGAGTTTATTAAATACGAAGCAGGGATGATTATGGAGGGGTGCTTAAATAACTAGAAAGGGATCATGGCATATTATTTAAAATTTGTATTCCTAAAGACTTTAAAATTGTTTCTTTTTTATTTTTTTAAAAGTCTCATAGTTACATTGTATTGATAAACTGATTATATTTAAAGAGCCAAATGTATCTTTATGTTGGGAATAACTTCCTACGTTTCCATCATACTTTTTTTATAAGTAGAAATAATAAATTTTGTTTTCAGTCCCTGGTTGTGTTTTTTGATTACTTTATTCTTTAAATTTAATGGCTTTAAGAACGTAGCTGTTTGAATTACTTTCTTATTACTTTTAATTACTTTCTATAAAATCCTTAAATGTGCAGCTTTTTTTTGAACTAGTTAAAAAATGCAAATGCAACTAAGTACACATTTTTGTATGGGGCTTGATAACCAAATGAATGTTAATCTGAAAATGGAAATCATTGATGGCCATTGGAACATTGCGATGCGCACCACCAAAAGTATCCGCAAAAATATGTAAATAAAACAATGCAAATTGCTCCCTCCTCCGAACTGGGAGTGCTGCTCCTGGTGATGCGACTGCTGCTCCTGGTCGTGGCAACTTGTGCTGTCACTGCGCATAACTTCCAGTTCGCTGATGTGAGCAAGCCAAGTGCCTTACAATAATAAACAGCGGGTCGTCCTGCGTCGTATGTGCCGACTTGAGCGACTTGAGACAGGAGCAGGGACATCATGGCGATGGCGTCGACGATGACGGAGTGGGGGCGTTCCGGGGCCAGACAGCCGGGACACACAGCCGGAGAATTCCTTTCGGAGGGGGGGCGTATGCGGACGTGGGGCGATCCTATCAAGAGATGCCAATGGTCCTTCGAGGAGGAGGAGGAGGGGCACATACATATTTATTATGTCGCAAGTACTCATCGTCGACTGCCTATATGAGCAACGTGAGCTTCCTTTGATTAACATCTTTATCAATATTTTCTTATTATTTGCTCATTTCATCCGGCTCCGGGAGCAGCCGAGAACTTTTCAATAAGGCGGCCCCACAAAGAAGCTGGCAACTGACAGCGAAAAAAAATAAACAAATCATTTGCATCTCATTAATGCAAATCACACACACACACCCACACCCACCTACATATCCGCGTGTGGGTGTGTCTTATGTCTTAAAAGGCTTGTCAAATCCCATCCCCCTCCACAAGAGTAAGAGCAACCCTCGCGGCAGCATCGCCTTTCAGGCCCACCCCCTTTGTCCCCTTTGAAAAGCCCCAGGATGCTGTTAATCAGAAGTCAAACAAAGTGTTGCCTACTTTCCAGCTGTGATTACAGGCAAAACATTTTAATTGGGTATTTATGTTTCCACAGCAAATATTTCCCCAAGGCCTTGGCCAAATGCAAAGACGCCCAGTCATAAACTAACCATACATGCATAAACTAATTTACTACATCACTTGTTTTTTCGCCAAGGCCCTTCGGCGAGTGAAATTTTCGGCAATTGTAATTACAATTTTAATAACTAGACTGACAGTTCAAAGCAATAAACCTTTTCATTGGCGGGCCTTTGTTCTCTCTTTTGTGGCAAATTGCTGAAAGGCAAAATTCTTTCATATTGAGCCTAAATACGTGCAACCTTTGTGGAATTTAATTCACGAAATTAAATTTATTCTTTGCAAATCTATTGACAATCGAAAATTACATAAACAGAAATGAAAGGACCTTAACTGGGAGTTGTTGCTCCTTAGCAAATAATATTTTTCGCGCGAACTAAAATAAGATCTTTTGTGAAATGTGAAGAAATTATTACCAGGGAACTGGAATTGCCTTCAATGTAGGATCTACGACCTAAAGCAGATGTGATGTTTTTATATCATGGGAAAAACTACCTAAAATGGAAATTATGGGCACACATTGTGAAGTATTTGTTATGTTATAGAAATTAAATTTAGGCAATGCCAGTTTTCACTGCCGCTAAATCGAACTCCATAATTCTTTATAAAAGAAATGAAATAAAGATCTCCCGATAAAGATTCATTAAAAAATTGGTTAAAAATAATAATAATAGCAATTGGTTTTGGGTTTATTTGTTGCTATTAACTTTCTAGAAGTAAGCTTTACAATAAAGCTATTAAAAGTTTGGTTTTTCTTTTAGCTTTCCGTAATGAAAACAAAAAACTGAATATGGCTTCAACCTGAATATATGTATGTATCTAGAAAGTTCTTGTAAAGAGTGAAACTATCACACCTAAATACAAGTACGTACATTTTTAATCCATACTTAAATGTAACTTATGAACTAAGGAATGTTTGCCATCAAGCATTTAAGAATGTTTGCTTGAAAAATAATAACATTCAACAGGTTATAAATAGACTCAAAAAATTTACTTTTAAATAATGGAATACCAAAGAATAAATCGGTTGACATCAGCGGGTTTCTAATATAATTTTAACTTTTTTAAACGAAGCATTTAGGTAGTTTCATAGTTTTTTTTATATTTTAGCTAAAATATCTGCAAATCCTTTTAAAACAGGGTTCCCAAAACTTACATAATCATTAAAAACATGACAAATTGTATCTTCAGCGTAAGCCGAATTTAAAATCTTCTAAAGATTAGCTTCTTTCAGTTAATCCAAGAGGTGACTGCTGTTTTTATCGCCCCATTCGGTGACCGTTTTAATTGCTGGGCAAATCTCGTGGAACTACGTGTATTCTCAAGCAATAACATTGGATATCAGGTTATAGCTACGAGCATACACGTGGCCATTGGAGATTGGGCTGCGGTTGAGATGGCCACTTTAATCCACTTGGCACATAACTGCGATAACCAAGACCCGGCACTTTCACTGCTCGGTAATCGGAGACGGTCACTTGCGGTGGCCTCCACGTAATGTTCATCTACTCACCAAAGGTATTTCATCTCGCAGGTGTTGAAGAGGGGTTCCCAAGTCCCTGGGTTCCTGGGCTCCTGGAATCCCTAAGATACTCGGTTTTGTGTTACGCGCCTGATGCGCCTAATAATGCCAGGCCGCAGAATTAATTGCACTATAATTTGTAATTAAGTTACCGGGCAAACACGAAACTATGCGCTGCGGAATGGAATGTTTGGGGCGGATTGGAGGTAAAGGGTTCTGCTCCTCGCTGGCTAATAAAACCCAAGGAATATTGCTGTCCACCACTTTGCCGCAGCGCCATAACTGAACATGTAACTACGTTGTTTCGCCGTAATTAATTAATTACATTACACAAACTTGCCGTCATCGCTGGGGGTTTTTGTGTTTGCCCCTGCCTCAGCCCCCGTTGCAACTGCAGAGGGCATATTGGACCACCCACGTGGCAGGCCACAAACGAGCATCACTTTCAATGAAATTAGCTTGTTTCGCAATCGTTTGTGCCCCCCACAAACCCCTTCTCCCCTGGCAATTATTTAGCAATTTGGTGGCAGGCAAAGCCAATCAACTACTTTGGCAACTTTAGAGCGCAAAATGCAAAATGTAAATAAAATTAAGTCCCCATCAGGGGGGCAGCATCATACTGGAAACTCCATAAAAATGCATTAAAAGTTGCAGCAGGGAAGCAAGAATGCTTTTTAGCGAAGCCAGGTAAAGTTGGGTTAATAACCTGACAGATTTCCCCCGAAGCTTATAACATTATTCACCATTTAAGTCTAATATTACACATTTTGCTGGCTTTAATTGCGGGAATCGAGGAAGTGTACTGCCTGGTTTGGGGATCAAGTGCGTGGGACAGAAGGAAAAATCAACAAATATCAAATTTACTGGCTGGCATTGCTGCGGGGCATGGCTGATGTGGCTGCTGTCTTCGTGTTGCTCCTTGTTGTGCTGCTCCTGTTGGTCCTGCCGCACAGACAGAGAAATAAATCGCGCATAATACCGCATACCAGAGCAACAGCACGAAGTATTTGCACTGCGTGACAAACAATTTGTGCCAACATTGACAGCGACGCATCCGCTTCCGACCCCCATCCCCATCCCCTCCAGAATCGGAATCGAAATCGGAATCGGGAGCAGACCCCAGTCGGACTGCCAGACCGCCTTATTCTTGGCCCCACTCTTGTGCAAATATAAATATTTTCATTCCGCTTTCATTTCTTTTGCCTCGCCGCCAGTGTTAATTGAAAAATCATTTGCTGAACTTAATTAAGCCCTGTCCTGGTGGCCAGAAAAAGAGCGGAAAACTGCTGCGCACAGACAAATAACATTGGAAATGCATTGGCCCACACTATTATTTTTGATTTGTAATCAAATTTCCCGCTGGACATGTCATTAGAAGGCCACAACAGCACATCGCATCATGATAATCATATGCCAACATATCATCCATCTAGGGGAGGAAAAATAGGTCCTGATAAACAGCAGCGCATAGATGGCGCTGCTAATGTGACACATGATTTCGTTCCAAATTTATTTATGCAAACAGAAAGGCTGCCCCAACAATAACAGCGCAAAATGGAGGAAAAAATGTTGCAAAAGTAAACAAAGTGTGGGGGGCAAGAGAAAGGAACTTTGATTTTGTTTGGTTGGGATGCCAAATAAGGGTTGTGGGCGCCAGTATATGGGGGTGAATTTTTGATCATTTCTTAAAATATTTACCCGTGTCGATAGTTGGCCGCTTTGATTGCCCCATGGAAGGGCATTCCGCATGCCACTCAAGTTTATGGGAGGTTGGGTGGGGGCCACCATATAAGCCACGAGCACTCGACATTTGTGTGTGCATTTTTTAATGGCAAATTGAAATCACAGCACAGACTGCGAAGGGGATTAAGTTTAAAGCCTTGTCTGCTTCTTTAGGGGCTGTTGTTAATTAAAACTCCATTCAGTTTCGCCCACTCTTTCCTACGCTCTTTTTGCGGCGACTTTCTTTACTTGTTTTGTACTTCCTTCTTTTTGGGTGGCCCAACTACAGGGTAAATGAATAATTTGTTGACACTTTGCACCCACTTAATCAAGAGTTTGTTCTGCCAGCTCGAGTCGCTTTTAATTACGAGAGATGTCAGTGAAACTGAAACCGAGAGCTCAGACCGAAACGAAACAAGTGTAAGCAAATTGAGCTCCTTCCCCTCCGCCAGGCTAACGAAGTGCCCGAAAAGGATGGTGATCCGCATGTGAAAGGACTTTGTTTAATTAGTTCCAGTCATAAACGAAACTGGCCGGCGATGAGGGGGCTTATCAGGTGTGGCCATGCGAGGCCAGCAGCCAAGATGCGCCACGTCCGTATAAAGAAATCCGCATTAATACGCTCCGATACGTAAATATAATTGATGTTTAAAAGTCTTACTGCGCGCTCCCAAAGTTACGATAAGTATGTGCTAACAATATAGAGCCGCAGGCGTTATGGAACATACTTTTGGTCATAAGTCCGGCAGCTGGGACAATACCCAGGAAATCCCAGGGGATGGGAATGAAGGGCCACCACCGAGTGCTCATGTTTCGGTCAGCCAAGCATCGCCACCACCTCGTCTTCGCTTGTGTAAGTCAAACATTAATTGGCACTTAAAGGCATTTAATGTGGCTGGCTGGCTGAGAGCTTTCCTTTTTTTAAAAACAATTTTGATGTTTTCACATGTCATAGAAAGTTGGAAAAAGTCACTATCGATGGCTTTATAGATATTGCATATTGGACATATTTAGTACGTATAGATATATATATTTATAAGCCATAATCTTGGCCGTATACTTACGCAGAGCAGCTTACTTACATGCTTCGCCTGGCGGGGGATTAAATCAGATTAAGCATACGCTGTGTGGTACGAAAGTCCTGGCTGTATGGAAATAAATGTCTGGCTGTGAAAAGATTGCAGAGGCGGAACGCTTAATTGGTGTGGCAATTTCGGGGGAACTATTAGGGCTGACATTTAATGGAATTTTATTGTAGTTCTTCCCCCTTGAAGGCTGGCACTCCTATCACGTAGCAGCGATTTCCATCACTTACCATCGGTTCAATTACGAATTATGTGCATTTCCTGGCTGCTTTTTATGGCTCAAGCTGCCAGCTCAAATATTTAAATTTCAGACCATTAAAGCTAAGCTGTATTTCGGGATTAGAGTGCTCCTCCTCCGGATAGGATATATGTATCCCCAGCCTGGTGTGTGTTTGCCGTCTGTAGCATAAGCCGAGAGGTAAATAATTTCCCTCTTTTTATTGCCCTGCAGTCAGCATAAAAAGTCAATATCGGCTGCAGTTTTCAGGGCTGTCCTTGCCATCCGGCTGCATATGAGCTGGCCATAAATTTCCCAGACACTCACGGGCTGCACCCAGTCGTTGTGGGTGCTCCAGGTCCTCTAGGTCCACCACTTCCTCCCCCACACCGTCCCCATTCCCGGCCCTCGTTTGCCTGTTTGTTTAGCGCAATTAATGAGGCCGACGAGCCTCATCGCCTGGGTTATCAACAGGTGTTGGGTTTCAATTCCTTGTTTATGGCTTATCTGTCACTAAACCAACTGACCCCCCTCTCCAGGTCGAATTTAATTTCGTTTAAATTAAAAAGAACCGAAGCAAACCCATGTCAGGGACAAAGGGAAGGCCCCATGCTGACCATCAGGACATTAATTAAAGTTGACGTCTAGGTGTTAGCACTGCCAGTGGGCGATATATCACAATGATCAATCACACACATGGACGTATGGACGAGGAGCAGGAGGAGCAGGAGGAGGAGCCGTAGGACCAGGATGACCAAAGGACATGTCAAATTGCTAGTGACCAAGGTTTCTGGTGCAATTCAATTTGCAGCTTGATTTGTTTGGCTTTTTGGGTTTCACCCATGCTTATGGGTAATAAATTCTGCTGCCATATGTTGGGGGTGTTCCTATTTTTTGCTGCTCCTTCCTCTCAAAAGGTGCGATAAGCAGGGGCTCACATTTAATATTTAATGCGATAAAGTGCGGTGGCAATAACGTGAGTACTATCTCTACTTACCCAACCATATGGTGGCCCCCATCTCGTGCCACCGGCTTCACTCTTCGTGTATCGTTTTCACTTGGAACTGCTGGGAACTGGAGCTCCATATGGCTGGAGCTGCGTTGCGTATACGCCACGTTATCATGGGTTAGTATGATAATATCACTCGAACTGGATGGAATTTAGAACCATGGGCGATAGAGTCTCGATCTAAGGCATACTTTTGGACTGGACTGAACTGGAGGAGCGGAACCAGGACCGTTGGCAGTCAGACTGTGACTGTTATGAAGTTTGATAATTTATCGGGCAGCAAGTCTAGGTAACGCCGGTCCGCCGCTGCCTCGGTCGCCGTCGGCGTCGCCTTTTCAGGGGCACAAGGGGTGGCGCGGGGGCCGACAGGGGGGTGAACCCAGTGGGCTCCACACTACAGTATCTATGGCAACTTGGGCGCGGTGACGGTTCGCCAAAAGGGATGAAAAGCGTTTTCAGCCTGTTGAGGCTGCTGCCGCCGTCGTCGTCGCAGTTGCTGCCTCGGCCGGCGTAGCCGTCGCTGCCGGAAAATGCCTTCCACAATCCACACAGGCAACCAGTTGATAGGAAAATCGAGGGCGGGCAGCACTTGACCTCCTCGTGCAGGAGGAAAAAAAGGAACCGTAGAGGTCTAGTGGAGCCTGCCGCCTGCATTTGTTGCAAGGCGCCAATGCCACCCACCTGTAACACACACAGTCCCTCCGGCCGAGCGGGCGGGGGGTGGTGGGTGGTGGTCGTGTGGATCCCATTGCCTCACTGTTATTGCCGCCGCCGCCGCCACCGCCCACAGGGCGCATGCGCAATGTGAGCCAACAAGTGAAGCAACAACCAGCAGGAAAAAGCAACAGTCGGCCGTCGCGAGTGCGAGCGAGAGGGCCGCCGGCGGGGCAGAGCGAGAGGCAAGATGGCACTGCGAGTGCGATTGCGAGTAATCATAATACGAAATACAGGGCAGCTGGCGGCGCTTTTTTCCAGCTTGCTGTTCCTCCTGGAGCAGCCGTGGCACAAGCTGCTGGAGACCCAAGCTGGAGACGCAGCTGGACCGGTGAGGAGCTGGAGGGGATCGGCAGAGGCGCTGGAGCTGCTAGAGACGGAGTCGGATCTGCTGCCTTGGCTCTCGCCGTGGCTGCGGGCGTGTTTTTGGAGCTGTTAGGAGCTTTGGTCGCCGCTCGTCTACTTATTATTATGCTTAATTATACCCTAGGTGGAGGTATTTCTATTTTCAGAGATAGTTTGTGTTTTACGGTATAAAAAACTAGATCCGTTTCGAAACCTTTCTTTTATTAATTGTCCAAAATATTATTTGGGAATAGACAAGTAATGAAATTCTTTATGAGCTGAATACATTTTTGTAGAACATTTAAATGGGATCTCTAATAAAACATTAATAACTAAGATAAAAAAAATAGCTCTGGCTTTTAAGTTTAACAGAAAGGGTTTTCTAAAGAAATCTATTAAAATGAATTAATTGTTGCATACTTTTATGCACCTTTTGAAAAGATTTCCATTTCTTAGAGCTTTATTTAAGAGAAAAAAGATAAATTTTTTAAAAGCAATTTACATTTTACATTTATATTTATATGAAAATATTTTATATTGTTAGACTAGAAATAAAAATCGTTAAGTTTATAACTAACATTTTTTAGTTATTTAAAACCTATATACACTACAGTAAGAATGTTAACAACTTCGTTTTTCAAGCGTAGGATTTTTCCTGGATTTTTCTTATTTTTTTAAAGTGGATTAAAACCTTAAAATAAAAAAAAAATAAAAAATATGCGAGTCTTCATAATCGTAATAACTTTAGAAATCTTGTCTTAATATTCGTCGTTAAAATATTACTTTGCTAAATTGCATTAAAACAAAATCTTTTACTCATTTAAAATAAATTCAAGTGTATTTCCCATTTCGTTTTCCAAACTCTTCACATTAAACTTGATTTTTTCTTAGCTTTTCCTTAACATATATTAAAGAAGCTGTAAAAAAACAAAAAACAAGGGTGGCAGGGCTGGCATTTAAAGTGCGGTGGAGCCAAGTTGTCCCCTGCCTCTGCCACCGGAAGCCACCTGCTCCTCCTCCACTTACGTAAACCATATGTGGTCCAAGGTAAGAGGCGGCTGCTGCAAGACTTTGAGCTATAGTAACAAGTATGTCTCATATGTTGGCTCTCTGCCTTTTACTTAGCCGGGCCAAAGGCAACTGCGCTGAGGACCCAACTACAAGGACCTCAAGGATGTAGGAAAAAATGAGGGGAGGTTGGAAAAGAAGGAGCAGGAGTGGGGGTCAGGAGGACCTGGAGACAGACTCAGGCGGCGACAGAGTCGATGCTCAAAAGTCAATTGTTTGTGCCTGCTTTGGAGGCGAGTCTGCATAACTTTGCCAGGAAGCGCACATATAGCAGCCATCGGGCTCTCACACCCACCAAATAAGTATACCCCATGTATCCGGCAATGGGTTTAGTTTGCCGGAGTGCAAGTGGAGTCCTGGCGAAACTTGTTGCTGCCAAAGTTATCGAAGTTTGCTAAGCGACTTTAATTTGCCGCAACTTGTGGCTGAAAGTGGAGAGGCGGAGTTCGGTTCGGTGCGTGCGGGTGGTTGTGTATCTTTAGGATGCTTGCAGCTGTAGATCTTTCGCATAGAGTGGCAAAAGAAGTAGCGGCAAAAGCAATTAGCTGGCTGCAGAAGTGCCAAGTGGTGGAGCAAGTTTCGAAAGGATAATTACCTCCGATCGATTAACCTTCAGCGATCTTTCCTGCGCTAAATAGATTGCTTTTTTAAAGTAGATAATTGGTTATTCTGTAGCTTCCTTTATTAGTTACACGATGCCAATGCCTTTAAGTCCTTTATCTCCTTATCCAATTTTCTGCTCACACTTGTGCATATCGAACATGAAGCTTCCGTCATCCTATTACCTTTCACTCCGAGTTTTCCACCTCCTCGCTTTCTTTTTCCTTTGGCTTTTCTTTGATGATACTCAAGAGTCGCGACACTAAAAGAAAGATAGAGTTTTATGGGCCATAAATATGAATTTGGCATAGGATGATGGCATTTTAAAAGAATGTTATATGGCTTTGCATAGAGTGGGTTATTTATTCATCAAGTACGATGTTTATATAGTTCATATGTTAGGCATTATTTAGCTTCTCTGCCTAATCTCACACCATTTCTTCCTGTGGAATTGCATTATCCTTGGCATGTTCTGGCCTGAAAGAAGAGCTTCCTCAGCTGAGAAAGTCTTCCAGCTTATGCCTTTCTGTTCTCCAAGGACTCACGACGATACCGGCAGGACTTTTCGGTAATCTTCAACACAATCATAAATCAAATCCTCGTCCGGAGCCGCAGGAAAAATTAAATAAACTTGTTGAGGCGGCGGACAAAGCAGACAACAACAAACAGACTAGAGCAGGCCAAACAATCCTTGGATGTTTTGTGGGTGTGGACGGGGCGTACTCCTCGTATGTGTGTCTGTGGGTGTTTGGCCTACTTTTGTGCGATGCCGCCGCCATTCAGCCACCCACTAGACCACCCGCCGCCCATCCCTCGGCGTCACTTTGTTTATGACGCGATTCGCTGGGCAGGAGCAGAGGGAAAGGAGAAAGGGGACTCCCCTGGCAGCCGCTGTCTGGCATTAAACACATTTACACGCCCATCTGGCAACAGCTGCTCCTCTTTGGCGTTCTCTGCCGCCTCCTTTAATATGCATACACCGGGATTCAAGGGGTATAACATGGGATATGTATTAAATATCCTTGCCAAATATATCTTATATATGTATATTATTAAACATCTTTCTTTAGTTTCCCTAAGATTAATTATTTACTTATAGAAAGGTAGCATCGGTTTTATATATTATATAAAGGGCGAGAGATCCTCTGAACTGTACTTCATTACTTTTCCCAATGATGAGGTTATTAATATGAAGTATTGAAGTTGTCGTAATACGTCTTAAAATTCAGCCCAGTTTTCTTCTACAATTTTTGACTTAATGATAGAAAAGAACAAAATATACTCTAGGTTTTATTAAGAAGGTACTTAAAATAAACTTAATAAATTAATTTATAACTCATATCAGAGATGTTGATTCCGTTTTGGGCTTAAATATTAGTTTTGCTACATTTTTTTCCATAAATAAACCATTTTAAAATAATGTTAAATAATTATATGGGAGATTTAGATAAATTTTAAAGTTTATACAAGACTTAAACTAATTCTTCTTTAAAATGATTCAAATATATTTTCTGAACATTTGTTGTTGATATGCACATTCTTCTTTTAAAGCTATTAAAAGATGTTCTCCATAGTATTACCTTTTTAATGATAATGTAAAATCCATGTTATTGCTTATAGTCAGAGCTCTGATATCAACTAAATGTTTAAACATTTTAAAAAGTAGACCTAAATCAACAATAAATGATATATTACTGGTGAAAAATCCCATTTACATAAGTACCCTTTCATAACAAAACCATATGCTGCCATAAATCGTGCTTAAAGGTAACTTTCCCCCAGTGTAGATGCAGGCGTTTCCCTGTTGATTCGATATGCAGAAGGCATGGTATGGGCGTGTCGCTGCGACTCCTGTCTAGGTGGGTGCATTTTGCCTTTGCTGGTCGGGTTTGGCTGGGTTTGTTGCCATTTGCATCTTTTTACGGCCGCCGTGATTCGATTGCGATTGCAGCCAAACGGTTTTAACGGCAATGGGAAGCCAGCAAGTAGAAAGTAGAGTAGAAAAAATGGCAGGCAAAAGGCCAACGGATCCCTGAGGGGCGAACCCTGGAATGGCATCAATGGGCACAATAAGCATATAACAATGACATGAAAGCCAAAGTGAACCGGGTTCCTGGGGTTCGTGGAGTTCCTCTCCTGGCGCTGCACTTTGTGTGTGGGACGCATGAAACGAGGAAGGAAATTGTAAATGAAACGCACTTGAAATGCTGCTGGGATAGCTGGCGAGGGATTGTGGAGCTAGCATCCTGAACATGAAGCTGGAGCTGGCAGCCCATGCTGACAAGCCGGCTGGCTCTGCTGCCCCCCATCCTCCGTCGCCAGGATTGAGTTACAGCTTGTGCGCCGCATTTGCCACATATGGAGGCAGGCTTTAAGTGCAATTGTATATCCTTTCTCGGTTTGCGTTCCTGCGGTATGCGTGTGCGCGACATAAATAATACAGAAAGCCAGACTCGGGCTCAGACGGGCACTTGGTTCCATTCCGCTCCATCAAGGGGTTCCTTCAGGGGGTTGCATCCCAGGGTCGTATGGTGGAACCATGTCCTTGTGTGCGGGGTGGCGGATCTAAGCAGACACCCGCGCGTCTACCCTTTCATGTAATTATTCATGTAATTGTCATCCGAACTTCATAAGATTTCATTTAATGGGCCATATACCAAATATAAATTGGCTTTCTTGATTTATTCGAAGCTGGAAGACACACTTGCTGGGTGGCTGGGTGTGGCGGCACCCTTGGCCAGGGACATCTGTCTACGTCCTGCCAGGACCTCCTCCTGCTCAACCTCCTCCCTTTCCCATCCCCATCTGATGCTGTCATTTTGCATGCCACAGGATCCTGGGCAACCGACTGAGAGTGGCGATGAGAGCTCACACCGCAAATCGAGTTACGAATGCAAATCTCCTGGTGTCTCCGTACTTTTCCATTCCATTTTCCACGACATTTCCTTTTTTTGGGCCACTGCCGAGCGAAGGATGCTGGGTGGACTGGCTTAGAGTGTCCAGAACTGGACACTGCCACAATTTGAGGCAATTACATGTGTTATCCCGCCCAGATATTCGTCGTTCGATTGGACAACTGCCCGAGTGTAATTGCTTTCAGAGGTTTTTCACACCCATTCCATGTTCGTAATGCAATTAGCCCAAATAGATGGGGAGAAATGGCGGATTAGGACAGTGAATGCAATATGCCAGAATTATCTTGACAATGATGGGTGCAAAAGAACGATCATAAAATCTTTACACACCAAAAAAGTTGATATATTCATATCCATTTGATACTATTCATTAAAATTTACTATTCATTCTGGTTGTAACGTTCACATCGATAGGTTACTACTTTACAATACAAAGAAGTTGATAAAATCATATCCATTTGATACTACTCATTAAAATTTGAATGTTTTCTTAAACTGTTCATATTTACCTGAAACTATTCATATAAAGATTATAGCATTCACATCAATTGGTTACTACTCATAACCATTTGATATTATTTAAACACTTGTTATATAAAATTGATATTGTTCAAACTTTTTATACATCCATTCGATACTATTCAAATCAAATTGATTATATTGCCTCTTTCTTTTTATTAATTAAATAATTATTTACTTACTAATATCTATTCAATCAAAGGCCTGTATAAAAGGTAGGTATTGGTTTTTCAAATATCTATGATTAGAAATATCTCTCCTAACACAATATGATAACTAGATTATGGCAAATACTCCCAGCTAACTAGCTTAATTTCGGCTGTCCAATTATGGGTGCTTATCATCAAATGCATTCCTAATCCTGCCAGACAGGATTCAAATGCTTTCAATTGGGTTTTTATTCCTCTCCGCTACCATTCCGACGTGCAGGGGATTTCGTCTTTTTAATACTTCCCGCTGTGAAAGAGCAATAATCTCAATTGTCCACAATATTGTATAATGATCCACGGAGCTCCGTCGCGTCCATCTATACGTACATCACTCTATTCATTCGTGCAACCCCTGGACACACGGACACACACTGAGAAAAAGAACGAGACAGACAAGGAGCAGTGGTGGCACATGTCTTTGTCGCACGTTCCACAGTTAATTTATATTCATAAGTCAAATTGGTGTACAATTACCGCCCGATTATGAAAACGAGCAGAGTTCACCGGCGGGGGGTGGCCCAAGCGGAGGTCGCTGGGTTTCCAGGGCGTTGAGGGGGTGTCCTGACAAGGGTCCCGGGCTCCGAGTCCCGAGTTCTCGGCGCTGTGCTCTGACATGGCGCTGTGTCGCGCCAAAGCTTCCATATGGAGCAACTTGCTGTTGGCTTTTCTCTATTTTTTAATGCGGTGACAAGTAAAAACAAAACAGCCAAGAGCAACCCCCGACACTTGCCAGGACTCCGCAGTCGACTCCCCAAGGATCAGCGCGTTGCCAGGATAACCGGAGGAGGGGGAGGAGATGGAGGAGGAGGAGGCACGGGACTAGTTGATGAGTTGGCGCCGATGACGGAGAACAGGGACATGTCGCACCCACACATGCACAGTGGGTCACAGTCGCCGTCACAGTCGCAGCCACATCCCACATCTCGACCAGCGAGGTGAGCAGGAACTGGGCCGAAGCCGGAGCCGGAGCCATATAACCAGAGCTCCCACAATGGGCCGCATGCTAGGAATGCCACGGGGCATTAACGAGCCCGAACGTCCAGCCAGCCGGGTTCCAATTCCTCGTCCCTGCTCCTGGATAGTGTATCCTCCTCCACCCACCGCCACAGCACTCGAAAAAATAACTTTACAAGGGTTATCCAAGAAGTTCCTTTTAACCAAAGTAGGTGGAATATTGTACGGTTCGATTTCAACCCAATTTGGTTGGTTATATAATTTATTTAACTGGTAAATACTATACCATTTTAAGAAAAAGTTATTAAATAAAAACCGATGTATAGTAGGTCTAAATTATTTATTTGATACAACACACTATAGTAAACTTTGTTCACATACGTTCAACTTTAATGTAGAGTGTGAGTAAGAAATAATTTACTGCTTAAGAAATTAAAAATATTATAGAAACCTTTTACCAAGATCTTTAATAAATAGTTTTAGGTTGCTTAATAATACCAAAATTGAATATATTAATTCCTTATTTTCTTATCCTTATGTTTAACTTTAATGTAGAGTGTGAGTAAGAAATAATTTAATCCTTAATAAATTAAAAATATTTTAGAAACCTTTTACGAAGATCTTAAATAAATAGTTTTAGGTTGCTTAAAATACCAAAATTATATATTCATTTGAAACTACTCATTAAAATTTGAATGTATTCTTAAACTGTTCATATTTATCTGAAACTATTCATATAAAGGTTATGCATTCACATCAATTGGTTACTACTCATAACCATTTGATATTATTTAAACACTATTTATATAAAATTGATATTGTTCAAACTTTTTATACATCCATTCGATACTATTCAAATCAAATTGATTATACTGCCTCTTTCTTTTTATTAATTAAATAATTATTTACTTACTAATATCCATTCAATCTAAGGCCTGTATAAAAGGTAGGTATTGGTTTTTCAAATATCTCTCCTAACACAATATGATAACTAGATTATGGCAAATACTCCCAGCTAACTAGCTTAACATTTTAAGAAAAAGTTCTAAAAAAACACTGATGTATAGCAGGTCTAAATTATTTATTTGATACAACATACTATAATAAACTTTGTTCACATATGTATAACTTTAATGCAGAGTGTGAGTAAGAAATAATTTAATCCTTAATAAATTAATAATATTTTAGAAACCTTTTACAAAGATCTTAAATAAATAGTTTTAGGTTGCTTAAAATACCAAAATTATATATCTTAAATTCCTTATTTTCTTATCCTTAAGATAGACTAAAAATGGGCTTGTAAAAACGTTTACAAGCTTTTTATATTTAAAGTTTACTTGTAGTTTACTTGAAACCCTCTTCAAATTTAGGATTATTGCCCCCATATTTAGAGGTTCTTCCTTTTTTGCAAGTGTGCAATTATAGTCACACCCTATTTTTTAAGTGTGCATTTGAAGTCACAGCATCGGCTGGCTCGTCATCGTCGCGAGAAATCTGTGAAGTCAGCCGCAGTTTTGGCGCCAGTCTGCTGCCCCGCCAGCTGTGCGTGTGGATGCGTGAACGCCAAGTGGATGTGGCAGTGCCCCGTCCACAGCCCCAACCCACTACTCCTGCTCCTCGAAGGGGTGGCAAGTGTAAAAATCATTCCGCCATGCTTCATTTTAATTTACTCGCCTTAAACGTATTCAAAGCGCGTGCGGCATGCAGCCAGCTCTAGTTTTAATTTACTTATTGTTGCCGCTTCAATGGCAACCTGAAGCCGGGGACCTGAGCGCCTGACCGGGGACCGGAGACCCTTAGTTTCGGTCTGACCCCCCTAGCACTCCATATGCTTGTGGTGGTCCCTGGGCTGGTAACTTTATTAAATCCAAGTTGATCGAGCTTCCTTGGGGGCTTTGCGCTGGCTGAGTTTTTCGATTTGAAAATGAGGTCACAGTCGCCAGCCATATGGGAATTATATGTATACAGTATGTTTGCCATGTTTTCGCAGCCTTTGAAGCCTCGAGGAGCATAGTCTTGAAAGTCCTGATGAGTGCGGCAAGCACACTCTTTTCGCCGCGTTTCGGATTTCAGGCGGGAGACTTGACGAGCGTAATCTGAATACGGGGCGGATACGCGTTATTGATGCGTTGCCAGGCCACGCGCCTTCAAGTATGCAACTATAATGGCGGTGGGGGAGTGGAGGTGGGAGGCTTGGAGGTTTGGAGGCTAAGAACTCCCGCAACAAGCAACTTCCATTAGCCGCACAAGATTGACTTTCGACTGACTGGCGGGGCAGAGCCGCGGATTAGTGGCAGTGTTCCGAGGCTAATGATATACACTCGCGCCAACTGAAATTATAAAGTGCGCAGCCTCATCCACTACAATTAATTTCGGGGCATTGCAGGATGGCACGCAAGTGCTCTCGTCTCCCACCTCCCACATCCCTCCTCCCGCGGCCTTTGACCTCCCTCTGCCCTAGTTGATTTTTAAGCCAGCTTAAGTCGCGCTGAGCAGGCTGCAGGAGTGGCGTCCTCCGCTCCGAGGACGTTGTTACCTAGCAGCTTGCACAGCATTTGCAAATTAGCCCCGGCTTCCACACTCTCGACTCAAGACGTCTTGAGTGTTCCCTGATTTCAGATTGGCATGACCCCCAAAAAGAAGGCCATGGCTTTGGCTTTTCCCTCTGCGTCTGCCTCCGCCTCCGCCTCCGCCAGAAAGCCAAACAATTAGCCCAAGTGGCTTAGCAGCGGGCAACTGATTGAAATTAAGTGCAATTCGAACGGCGACACGAACTGTGTGCAATAAAAGCAATTTACCTAAAGCCCCCAATAGAGTGTCCAGAGTATCCGGCATCCTGTAGCCAGAGCACCCACTCCCACTCCCTGGGAGCTCCTTCAATTGGTTGACACAGCCAGCTGCTCGCCTCCTGCGTGTTACCGGGCATCTACATACAGCTACATGTGTCCCCGAGGGTCCATTGCCAGAAAAGTCTAGGAGTTTCTTGGGGAAAAGATTTTGAAATCCAGGATAGAAATTCGAGAGATAAATGCTTATCCATAAATGCACATTGTTTTAAGAATAAAAAGGTAATATACATATAAATATCATTAAAACATTTTATATATGTTTTATTTTAATAATAATAAATGTAGCCGCAGTAGTTTAGAAGAGGCTTTAGTTTCAAGAAGAAATGCTCCTATTATACATTCATACAAAAAAATTAAAAATAACATAGATCTTTTAGATACAAAAATTTTAACTTTTAAAAATGGTTTAGAAATCGTAATTTTGTAGAAGCTTCTATGAGTACATCCTATTATCTTACCAACATAGTTAGTACTATATGAATAGATCAATAGATCTTGTTTATACACTTACACTAAGAACATTTTAAACTAAATGGTTACCATATATATACTTCATTCATAGATTATACTTATGCATTTAAAGTAAAGATTGGCCTTAAAAAATACCATAGATATTTTACATAAAGTACATTTTAATTTCTCAGAATATTTGAGAAATTGTCTTTTTGTAGGAGCTACAGACTAAAATATCCAAGAATGTTTTGAGACTTAACTAATGTACTCTTTTTTCATATATGATAGAACAATAATCTCAGGCCATGTTTTATATTTTCAGACATCCATCCTTTAAAGCCCACAATTGAGAATCACGGCTAATTCCGCAATTATCACAAGTTCCTGCTTATAGCGCCCTTAAAAAAAAGCAGCAGCGCCTTATCCCTATTGAAATATCCTACAAAAACCTCGACCTAATCTCTCACTGTGCTTGCTTTCGAGGCGGTGGAAGCAGAGGTTTCGGCGGGGGGTTTGTTTGTCTGAGACCGGCATTAGCGCAGCAGGTTGCCAATGTTGGCCATTGTTCCTTTCCGAAGCCACGGTCCTCCTCCATTTTTGTATTGCCATTATTTTTTCGACGCTCTCGCCTTTGTCCCGTGGCAACATAATTGATTTGTGTCCTGGCAGGACCGCTCAAACGATTGCCACACTCCCCTGTTCTTCAATTGCAGGAAACTTAAATGTGTATAAAATGTATATGTACTATACCTAGGTGTAGTCCTCACCCGACATGTGGACACATACAAATCACGGGTCTTGCCGGGCATTACAAATATTTCACTTCGATTTGTAACGTTCCCGGTGCTGTTTGTTCCGGCATTTGTCACCTTTTGAGCTTTTCGCCCCGGGTTTGTTTTGTGATTAATCTCAATTTGCTGATGCCACATCTTCATCCTATCCTGAATGCTTGCACTGACTTGGTGACGGCTCCTTTGGGGTGGGGGCTGGGCGATGGTGATAAGGTGTTGATTTCACTTTTGATGTAATTTAAACTTGTTGCGAAACGGAAGGATTCCAAAGGGGGTGTGGGCCTACCAAATCCTGAGATCTAAGGAAAATATCCAACTCTTTGCTGGGACAACGAACAGTGCTTCGACAGGAAACAAAAGAACGTGGTTCTTGGTCGTGGCCCTATTGTGTTGGCCACAAGTCCAGAGACAAAAGCCAACCGAAATCGCACGTACCTCTGGAGATGGGTTTCTGTTTTGCAGCACGTGTGGTACAGAGATTCCATACTTTCGCCCTAAGGATTTATTCCTACAAACACTGCTGCATCTATCTATCCAGCAGCATGTAAGATTATAAGTTAATTATACGCTCGGCCGTTGTTGTTTGGTAACTCAAAACGCAAAAGGGCCGAAAATGATTATGGCCAGTGTCGCAGTTCGGGCCAAAAGGCTGTCAGCGATGACGGGGAAAGTTGCTTTCGCATTGGGGTGGGGTCAAATGGCGATAATGAGCGTTATGGCAACGAAAAGGAAAAGGACCCCGATGTCAGCAGCTGCTCGGCCAGTGATAAAGGACCCCGCCCCTGGAGAAAGCAGCGAGTTCCAGCAAATGAAACCGAATCTAGTTATACAACCGAATTGTGTAATTAGAAGCATATGTATGTCCTTTTTACATATTAAACATAAATAAATGCGTGCTTTCTACAGGAAATAAGATAATATTTATATAGCCGAACTATAAATTTAAAGGAGTACCTAATGGTTTTTGTTATTTTTTATTTTTGTAAAAGATATAAGATAATTGTGAGTCACTTTTACGGATTGGCTAATTGAAATAAAAATTTAAAATGATATGGAAGAAATAATATAATATAATTTATGTACTTGGTACAAAGAAAATAGTATTCAATTCATGCATTATACAGAAAATAAGATAGTAAAAAGTTGTTTATATGACAAATTGAGCTGAATTAAGTAAAGAGATTCTTCAGGTGTTCCGAAATTGCCCCTACAGATACCACCAAAAGTAGCAAGCCATAAAAACAAGTGCAGTCAAAGCGTAAAACTGCTGTTTTTGCCAATGTAACTAATCTAGTTGTGCAAGTTGCATTATTTTAAGCATTACTGTTGTTGTTTCGGTGGTTTGACTTTTTAATTACAGGTCATATGGACATTTTGCCCACATATTTTGCATTTACAGAATCCGAGCTGCAAAGTTAAACCTCGGGGCACAAATGATTCCGGCATGCAAAGTTTAAAAACCAAACATTCGCCGTATAACAAAAGTTTTTTGTTTTCCCACCGCTGCTGGGAAAAAGTCGCAGCAGGTGTGAGGTGGGGGTGGGCTGTCGGGGGGGGGCATGTCCTGGGGGTGGCATTAAAGCTATGGCCGTAAGAACACCCTGGGTGCTCCACACACACACACACGTGGAGGAGAGGGTATGGGGCTGCTCCCATTTACGTTTCCTAGGAAAGTCGTAAAAGCGTACAAACGAAACAAGCAAGAAATGTCGTTTCGCCCGCAGCCAGGCCAAGCCAAACAATACAATTTGTTACCAATTAAATGACTGCATTACATAATAATAACAATAACCGTAGCGGCAACAGCAAAAACACTGCCAGCCACCTCCGCCATGTGTCCTTACACGGAGAAAAATTCTCATGAACCAAGCTCAAGGAACGGGTGATTCCTAGAAATGTAAAATCCCTTATTGCCTTTTTTGTTACATAGGTAGAAGGCCATTTTATAATTATAGAGCAATTATATGGAAAAGAAATCTCTTCACTGTTTTATTTTTAATTTAACTACACACCATATTGGGTAGACAGTTAAGAACTTTTCTGAGAAGTAAGAAAAACAAGCTCTGCTAAGGAAAACATCCTTCGAGTTCTGAGAAAAGTCGTACCACTTAAACATACCTACTAATAGCTACGGCTGTAACTAGATAACAAAGATTGTGGATCATTTTAGAGTTGTTTAGGTAAATAATAATAACTTATTAAAAAGAAGAACCCCGTAGAATGCTCTAGTGCTTTATATTCGAACAACAAATATATTAATCGCTTAATAGGGAGACTATAACTCTGGTTTAAGGATTTTTTAGCGTTCTTTGCATAAATATACTGATAAAATGTTAACTATTAACAAAAGATTTCCAGAATTTTGTATTATTTTTTATTATTATAAAGTTATTAATTTGATATTATATTTTACAAATAATAAAAATAACTAGAGTAATAAGTGGCTCATATAAGTATGCTATAAAATATGGTGGATATATCCAAGGATCATTGATATGATTACATGATACAGGGACATACAGACTATAACTATAAAGAATTCTTCAAAGGATTGAAAGTATCACTAAAATATGTTTATTTTAAATTATTAAATCTTTTGGAAGTATTTAAAAACTGTTAGCTCTGTTCCAGAACGTTATATTTTTTAACTTTATGATCTTTAATTTAAGCCCCCAATTTTCTCCCAGTGCACCCCCTCAAACACACACATGATAGACAGTATCCGCTGGCGTCAACGAAGCCAAGCAAATATGTGCGCCGGATGTGCGAGTGTGTGTGCCAGCATCCGGCGAGTATCGGTTGTCAAAGTAACGGGAATCAATAGCTTGCGACAGGAGTGGGTGGTTGGGTTGGTTGGGGGTGGGTCGGGGAGGGATGTCTTTATTAGGCGGCAAGAGCAACAGGAAAAACAAATTTGTATTACTTCATTATGGCGATGCTTTTGATTCGACTTTTTTCCCTTGCACCAACGGCCACCCCATCACCCCCTCCCCCGCTTCCGGCTCGCTTTGATTCCATAATTTGTTAAGGAATTTCCATAAATTGAATTTTTCCCAAATTATGTGTATCACTAATGGAATGTGCAAGCTGAGATGGAGCAATTAAAATAAAACTCGGCTTCTTTGTATCAAAATATATATAAATGTTTATTAGAATCCGTGAATCCGCACATGCACACATCGTATACGGATGGCATACCTATATTCACGTTTAGTTATCTTCAATAATTATTATAATTATTGTATGTGTTTTTCTTTTTGTTGTTTGTGGAGGGTACAACTCGCTCAATTTAAGCCAATCAAATGGCAAACAGATTGCATTAGTACATGGTTTGCATTGAAATATACAGTAGTTTCCCTTATTTTCGTATTGAATATATTAATTTAATTTGCATCGGGCTTGGCTGACGCGACAATTATTTTTCACAAAATTGCACGATTTTATATTTGATTTAGATATATTCAAATTGTTTAGGTCTCTACTTACTTTTGTGTCTGTGTGTGTGCTGTAATGGCAGTGTAGTAAAAAATGGCAAATAATAAAACTGAAAATCGTATCTTTGGCATTTTTTTATTCAAAATAAATTGATACCGTTGTTGTTATTGCTGTTGGCGCTATTACAAATTACAAAATGTAAATAATGCAGCGGCTGAGCTTATGCAAATAGACAAATTAGTTAATTATACTTAGTTTAATAGGCAATTACGTAGCACTTGCGTGTACGTTTTTACACGACAAAATCAGCGCGTCCGAGTTTTGTAAAGTAATTCAATTTCCCATCATGCAATTATTGCTCTAACTTAGGGCCTGGACCTCCTATATAGGTGTGTATATACTTCCATATAAAATCAATGTTTACGCACTACGTATTAGTTTGATTCGGGGAGAAGGGACGGTTGGTAGCGTAGTAAGTACTGCCCAACTAGCAGAGCTACAACTAATTTCATACATTTCATAGGTAGAATAATCCAAGGGGAGCATGTGTAAAAATCATTTAAAACTAAGTCCTACTTTAAGTAATCAATTTTCGTATAAATATTTGTGTGTTGTGTTGTTTTGTTTGAGTGTTTGGTGGATATGGTCTGTTGTTGTGGTTCTTGTTGGTTTGTCTGTCTGTGGGAAGCACTTGTGGGCAATTAGGAATAGTTTGGTAATACGGCTAATGCGATCCGGCCGTCGCACCTGGATTATTGGCAGCTCTATTGTGGGTCTGATTGCTTCTTAAAATGTTAAATAATCAAAGCTCCTGGACATGTCCTTCAGCCGGCGCTCTCTCTGGGTTGCCGATAGAAAAACCACTAAAAAACTAAACTATATTGGAAACCAACCAGTTGCAAGTACTAAGCCTGCCTTGGAGGTTTCCTAATCCTTTGATCGAAATATACCAGCTGTTTCTGGTGAAATTACATCGAACATGCAAACAATTCAGCTTGAGCAAATCAAGCCGAAAGTATAAATAGCAGCCCAAAAGTCCGGACAAAGGACATGTCGTCCTTTTTGTCTCACTTTCAGCTTAATTAGTACAAAGAGTTTTAAATGCTATGCTTAAAATGGGCTCGTATATGTGTGTGCTTTGCAAGCTCTAGTGCTTGAGGCCTTATGACACTAGCTCGATTTATGACTAACTGGATTTATTTTAAAAACAATCTAAAGAACAAAGGGTCCATGTCTTAACAACATATTATGAATTAAAATATTAAATCATATTTTGTTGCCATGACTTCTGTAATAAAGCCCTGTCAGTTAATCAAAAATCCAGATAATGTCATAAGACCTTTGCCTTCTTAACTCCTTTTGTGTCCTCCTTGTGGATGTGTTTGTGTTCGCGTGGTTTACATATAAATTAGAGTACATACTAAATAAATAATATGCAGCATAGTTCATCGTTTTGTGTTAGTGGTTCTCGATTCTCGATAAGCTTGAGTGTGTGTATGTTTGCCAGTTGTTAGCACTTAAATCGTTCAGTGATTATTTCTCCATTCTCGGCTAATACAAAAGGTTATCCAAAAAACTCCATCGACTTGGCGAATACTTCTCGGTCGGGGTCCGTTTCACCCTTCAATTCGAGTACAATGTCCAAAGAAACCAATTTGCACTTGGATATATACAAAAGAGTTCGCTTAGTTGCATATAACTTGTGCCAAAATCGGTTACATATATATCAATATGTATATATCTATATAGATTGTGTGGTTAATACGATGCGATTGTTATTATTGTTGCTGTTGCTTCCATTCTGGATTGCAGGCTTGCTGCTGCCTTGCTGCATTTCGCCGCTGCTCTTGACACTGATTTATGGCGACACATATGGCGGGGGCTTGCGGTATGAGGGCGTGGCAGGGGACTTGCCGCGCACCTCCCGGCCGCCAACGACCACTGACGGCGGTGGCACATAGTCATCCACATCGTTGTCGCCTAAAATGTGTACAAATTAAATAGATATTAAGTATGTATGTAAAAAGAAGAAAGAAACTTAACTTCGGAAAGCCAAAGTTTATTCAGTTAAAAGAAGTAATCAATGGTTGTAGCACTTTTTAATTTGTAAGTATTGTTTTGATAAGTTCGTAATTTTGAAATATTAAAAATAGCTATATAATATAGCCACCCGATGTATTCCAAATAAAATTCAAATTCTGGTACATTAAAAAAATGATTATTCTTAAAAATAGGTCAATAACGGACAAAAGAATATACGGACGGACAAACGCTGGTGAAGGAAATTTAATTTACATTTACATCAATAGGTGTCTTCTAACTTAAATTATAATGCCCTCTCCAAGGATACTTATTTATATTTAAACGCACCGTTCATGTTTGAGGTATTGTACGATGGGGGCAGCAGCGGGGGCTTCTCGTCCTTCAAAATGACGGGGCTCTTGTTGCCGATCTCAGGCTTCTCCTCGTACTCGTCCTGGAAGATGACTGGAATACCCTTGGCACGGAAGGACTTGCGCTCCTCTTCATCGCCTAAAAAGCAAATCGAGAGATCCATTGTGTCAAAGAGGGAGTGTTATTTTCAATGAGTCATATGAGTAGGCCTACCTAGCTCCATTTTGCCGCTTCTATGGCGACACCAGTGCAGGCAGCAGGCGATGATAGAGGCAATGACCAGCATCACAATAATAATCGCGATGGGCAGCACGTAGGTAATCATGTAATCCTCGCCGAAAGAGGACTTGTGGGTAGGCTCCTCGGGGCGGCTGGGTATGTAGTCCAGCTGATTGGTGTCCATGTTCTCGGGATCTGTAATAGGCTAATCTTCAGAGAGAATCTTACGGAGAGAGCTAAGAAGCAAAACTTACGATGGCAATTACTGAAAGGCACCACTGAAAAGTTGGTCAGATTCAGCTCGGGACCCAAAGCCCGCTTAGCCGCCTCCCTCAAGCTGTGGTCGCTGTTCAGGTAGACACTCCTGGTGGCGGCCACCTCCTTCTCCCGACAGCTGTTGTGCTTCTTGTACAGCGTCGTATTGTAGAAGTTCACAATGGTGCCATCGGAGTCGTGGTGCGTGGTTATGGAGCGGATCTGGATCTGTCCGGTGGTGGCATCGCCATTCAGCTTGGCCACCCGCTCCACAAACTTTCGCTGCAGCTCGGCATTGAATCGCTCGTGCCTGATGGATAGATAGGCCTTGAAGAAGAACCCGAACTCACGCTTGGGAGCGGGACTGACCACCACGACCAGGGCATCGTGGGCACTCAAACCGCCACTGTCCTCGGCCACGAGGAGATACTCCTCGGAACCAATGTCGCCGCTTTTGGGGATGCCATAGAACTCCTCGTTCTTGGAGTCGAACTGCAGCCAGTGGCGTGGGCTCAGTTCCATGTGATCCCTGGTCTTCAAAGTCAGGGTCAGCTGGTTATCATTGGCATCGTAGAAGGTATCCGCTGGCACTTTGTAGACCAGCAGTTGGCCCAGGCTGGCGTTCACACGATCCACCTGGTTGCGCGGCATGGGCGGCACATTCTTGGCCATGTGCTGTGTGGGCTTCACCTGGGTCAGATCCTTCTGGCAGGATCCGATCAGCTGGCCGGTTATGGATTTAATGCCCAACTGCGGCTGCACCAAATCACTCAGTCTCTGTGCATCCAAACGCTGGACAATATCGTGCAATTCCTTTTCGGGGCACTCGGCGGTGGGCAGTGTCTCATTGAAGTATACGAAGGTGGCACTGTGAGGATCATGGGGCGTCTGTCGGATTTCACGTACCACCACCGCCGAGTTGCTGGAGTCATCCAGAGTTCTAGCCACTGCATTTATGAGTTTCAGCTGCCAGTCGATGTTGTGGCCCGGCTTCTCGTTGATGCGCACCACAATGCTGACCTCATGGTTGATGGTTCTCACCGCCCGATGCTGCTGCACGCTGATCTCCACCGTTTCCGTGACGCTGGCATTGCCGGAATCCGTGGCCGACAGGCGGTACTGCCAGCGGGACACAGTGTCATCCAGGGGTCTAGGGTGATAATAGGATTTATAAGTAACAATCTTAATAAACATATATAAAAAAACATTCTGCTCACAGGCCATAGAGCTCCCGCTTGTCGGCGTTGAACTGCAGCCAGGAGTTGGCCTTCAGCTCGTGGCCATCCTTGTCGGTCAGAGCCAGGCGGAGATTGCCCTGATCCTCGGCATCGAAGAAGGTATCTGGTAGAACATGGAAGGTGAACGCCTTGCCCGAAGTGACAGCCAGTTTCTGCAGACGAGTCTTGATAATGGGCGGGCTGTTCTCCTCGGGCTGCGGCTCCACGTAGTCGGGTGAGACGAAGGTGCTGCTGCTGCTGGACTCCGGAGTGGAGGCCGTGGTCGAGGCCAGCGAGGACGAGGGCGTGGCGGGCGTAGACTGCTGTTGGTTGGCAAGGGGAATTTTATGCTATTAGTGGAGACTTTTTGGTTGCCAGGGGACTACGGCTGATGTTACCTCATTATTGGCCAGGCTATTGTTGCTGCTGCTGCTGATGGCGTCAGGTTCTGCTTCTCCTTCCTGGGAATAACAGGGAAATCATTATTAGTCAGTTGCCTAATTGGCGACAGATGGCTGGCTAAGTGTCATGCTGCAAAGTCATCGGCTAAGGAGGCAGGCAGAGTGAGTGTGTTAGAGTGTTAACGTTAGTGTTAGTACAACCAATGCGGTACGGATACGGATACAAGTGCTCCATAGTGGACATGCAATTACCAGGGACCAGGGACCAGGAACCAGATACCAGGGACCAAGGACCTCATGCAGGAGCTCTGGTTCGCTAATTGCCTGCCCTTACATGCTAAGTGCATTTGGCTGGAAGCAATTTCCCCTAATTGGATTCGGGATAAACGGTGAGACAATCGGGTTTTGTTGGGGGTTGGGGGTTTCATAAGAGAGAGGGCCGGAGTTGAGGGAGTTGTCAGAGCGGGTGGAGGTGCAAATCTATGGCTTAGATCTAAATTGCGATTTCAATTGCGATTGCGAGATTTCACCTTAGAGCTATTAGTGCGGTGCGTTGTGGACTCTATATGAAATTCGCTTTCGCCTGCTGTTGTTGCAGTGGCAGTGGCAGTTGCAGTTGTTGCTGTTGCGGTTGCTGCTGTGGCAGTTGCATTTGGTGTTTCTGCTGCTGCTGCTGCTGTGCCCTCAAAATCGTCGAAGGGCAGCAGGGTGCTCAGCTCGAGCTCATTAAGCACAGTATTTGGCTGCATTTGGTGTTTAATGGGTAGCAAAAATGAGTACGGTTTCTCAAGGGGGCGGCAAAAAGGGGGTGGGGATCAAGATCTTCTCAGTCCCTGAGCAACTGAAACCCTAACTACTAGTCTTTAATTGCACACAAAAATGCTCTATCGGCAAATTGACCAATAAATAGTTAAGTGTACCATTGAATTGTAAATCAAAACCAATGAAATAGTTACGCTTGCCACAACAAAGCACATAAGTTACTAGTTTGTAGTAACTTTCGAGGTAATAATTGTATTATTATAGTACCAAAAGTAGGATTACTATAGTAGAGGCTATTACTCTAATAGAAACAGTAGCATTACTATAGTACTAATAGTAGTATTACTATACAACATTAGTAATATGTATCAATATAAGTTATACTACAATATAGTAGAATTACAATACTAGTAATACTATTATTATTGTAGTAAAGTACGTTTACTACAGAAGTAATAGTAGTTTTACTATTGTAGCAATATAAAAATTGTATAATTACAATCGAGGTAATAGTACAATTAGTGACTTTACTATAGAGGTAATAGTAGTGTTTCTATAGTAGTATTATAAATTGTACTACGATGTAATGGTAATACTAGTAATACTATAGTTCGAATAATTTTACTATTATAGTATTAACAGTAGTTCTACTAAGTAGTAATAGTAATTATGCGTAATGTGGTAGTGTTACTATAGTAGGTATATTAAAGTACTTGGAAATAGTATTTGTTCTTCAGTAATTACTGTAGTATTACTATAATATAGTCATTTTAAATATTTTTGATAGGTACATTGCTATTCTTATTGGTCAGTTTTTATTTTTAGTTCTATGCCTTTAAACTTCAAGGTATAGAATTTATTACAAAGTTAGGATATATACAAAAGGCTGAATCCTTCTAGCCTCCATTACTAAAAACTACCTGCTATAAAAAACAGTATGTACACTTATCTTTACCACTATTTGCTATCTAGTCAGCTAACATTTACTTTAAGCACCAGCCAACTCCACAAAAATCTTTTACGGCACCTCCATAAATGTGCAGTCATTTTGTGGAGTTTGGCTTCACTTTTTGCAGGATACGCTACATTTACACAGGACAAAAGGCAATAAAACACAATATCAATTTATGTAGAGAGATGTGTGTAAGCTAGGCTAACTCCTCACAGAGAGCGACAAAAAGGAGGTGGAAGAGATGTTTTACATGTGACAACGGGGACACAAGGACATGGGACACGCACACAGACATAACGGCGAGGCAAAAGGACACTCGTTCGTGTACAGACACACACATACACAGAAGCGACATCATTACCTTTGGCGATTCAGAGAGTGTTGTTGTTGTTGATGTAGTTGTTGCTGTTGATGTAGCTGTTGTAGTTGAGATTGTTGCTGTTGTTGATGATGATGTAGTTGGTTGAGTGGCTAGTGATGGGGGTGATGACGGTGAGTGGGATGAGGATGGGGGTGGGGATGATGATGAGACGGAGGCGGAGGTGCTGTCTTGCTCTGTGGGCAGGTCAGTGGGCAGGGGCGGATGAGGGGGCGGCACCGAAGAGGCATCTACTCCAGCTTCTCCAGCAGAAGCTACGGACGACGACGACGACGAAGACACCGAGGAAATGGCATCGTAGGGTGAGAATGGCTTCTGTGTTTCGGGGGCGGACACAGAGGGCGTGGGCGTAGGCGTGGCCAGGGAGTCCAGTTCTGAGGCAGCTTGTGGCCTGGCGTCCACCTGATTTCCATTTTCCTCCAAGTAAGCGGGATTTACCATTTCCGTGGCTCTCGTAGTGCCTTCCTCCGGCAGAATCTCCACGGCCATGGGAACTCCCAGCTGCTGCAGCTCCACTTCCTCCTCATCCTCCTCGGGATCGCCCAGTACCGTCAGCTCCTTGATGTTCTTGGTGTTCTCAATGGTCTTGCTGATCACCGACTCCAACTTGGAGACACTCTCCTCGATCTCCTCCTCCACATTGGGTATCAGGGGAGCCTCCGATGAAACGGAGACGGGTGCATCGGGCGATACTATCTTCTCCAGCATGGACACCTCCGACTTTCGGTTTAGTCACAGTGAATGATGCGATTTGGTTAGTTTTCGAGGCGAGTTCGAGTTGGTTTTATACATAGTTTACAATATTTGGTTGTTGATTTTTGGTTGATAACATTAACACAATGAGATCGAGATACACAGACAGAGTGAGAGAACGAGAGGAAGATAGCAAAAAGAGAAGAAAAAACGTATACACCGTATGATGAATTATAGTTATTTTCAGTGTACATATGTGGGTGTGTATTTTGTGTGTGGTTTCCATTGAGATGCATGTGTAGTACAGTGTCGTTTTGGTTTGCGGTTATTAACAAAGTGCAGTATAAAAACAAACAGAACCAAAGGCTTCCGGAAATCAAAAACGAATCTAGACAGTAAGTCCAACGCGATCCATACAGATCCAAACACGTAATACATACAGATGTTCAGCGTGTGTGGTTAAACAAATGAGTATGTATGAACCGCAGGTATTCTCGTTTAAACGTATGGTATATCAGTATCAGATAAAGAAAACACCCAGAGAAACCGAAACAAGTATGTCGAAATGGCTCAGAATTAGCCTCAAAACTCACCGCTCCGTGATGATGTCGATGAGCATGTGTGGCCACTGGCGGCACTTCCGTAGGAGGCTCACTACTTCAAGCCATCATGGAAAGAAATGCGAAAGGTTTCCGGAATTACCAATGTGTCACGTTCAGGTGAAACGCTAGATACTCACGATACTTCGTCGTCATCATCTCCATAGTCGTAGTCATCCTCATCAGCACCAGAGCCCTCGGACTGACGTCGCTTGCGGTTCGATCTGGAGGTGAAGAACCGATTAGTTATCTCGAAATTCTTTCCATGTCTTTTGTCAAGCTTTCAATATCACTCCTTTCTGTCTACCCACCTTGATTTCAATTCCTTTCGCCAAATGAACCACAGGCCAAAGTTCTCCTCGGTCAAAGCACCAATAGTGCCATCCTTCATCTGGTGGGCAATCTGCTTGGCTATCGGCTCACCCATCACAAAGTAGCTGGGACCACAGCCGATCTGTACAGGAAAGGGATTTTAATAAAAAACCTATATTTTCTATAAAGTAAAATATAATAACAACCATGAAACTGGCGCGTCCTAGTCTTCGGTTGAGGGTCTCGATATTCTTGTTGCCCTTGCCTCCTTTACGCATGGCCAACTTGTGCATGGACTTCAACTCACGCTTGGACACCGAGTCCAGGGATATGAATTCCTATAAAGATCATGAAATTAGCCTTCCATTAAGCGTTTTCCCTTTCAAGTGCCAACTCACCTTGGGTATGGCAAAGAACTTGGCCAGCTTGGCTTGGACATGAGCTCGTTTTGTGGCAGTCAACTCACTCCAGTCGTGTTTTTTCAGAAGAAGCGAAAGCACTATCTCGCTCGGAGTATTTTGGCAGCTCATCAGCTCCGTAACATACGGATCCTGCTTGTAGGCGGGCACATCCTTTGGCTCTATAACAGGCACCTTGAAAAAAGAAGCGGAGATTAAGATATATAAAAATAAAAAAGATCCTAATAAATCGAATCATATTTATACAGTGGTAAATAGCTTTTATCTTAATTAAGCTCTTTCTCTTGTCACGAAAATATAAACTTTTGGAAAAGAAAATCATATATGGGTAATTTGATAGTACCATTAAACAGTTTTCAACGTAATTTCATTCAATAACGCTTTAAAGATTTATAATGTATTCTTATTTTACTCATTCATGGCATTTTTTTCAGGCTATAAGCGAATGCAAAAGCACCTACAAAAACCATTAGGTACTTCAAAATTACGACATATTTTTATGCTTTTTATCGCGGTGCCAATCTAATCTTAAGAATGGCGACATTGTGGTTCAAAGAAAGTCTGTATACCATCATCCATCAAAGCAATCTAAATTTGGTTCAAAATGACCCACATGGGGAGGGAAATTACTCACCTGGGAGTCGTTGACATTGAAGTCCCGCTCGGCGAGAACCAGGGCGACGCTGGCCACCAGGAGGAGGAGCAGCGCGGGCAGGTTCCCACTGACCACCGATAAGCACGGCGACAATCTCATGTTCGATTCCGTGCGCGATATGTGTCGTATGGTATGAATATGAGTCGAAAGAATGCAGTTTCGGTTTCAGTGCGGCAATCCAACAGTCCAACGAAACTCAAAACGCCAGTCGTGGGCTTTTTCGGTTTCTGGTTCGGTTTTACTTGGAGCCGGAGTTTCCCAGCTGGGATTTCGCTTTCGTTTGGAGAGAAGAGAAAGGGGATATGGCGATGTGGCTTTTACATCATCTTCTTCGTACGCAGCGCCTTCGTCGTTAGCATCGCCTTCACCATCTGCAAGTGGAATTTATGGGGAAAATATTAGACATATTTTATGGCGCAAGGTCTTCGGGAGGAGGGTGGCTGGTATCCTATCATATTGTGCATGGTACACCATGGCCTATGCTAATTAATTGTCGACTGGGTTCGGTGACCCAAAACCCAATTTGTGCCTCGAGCATTTGTGTTTGTGTTGCTGCAACTTTTCCTCCGGCGAGTAATTAACATAAACAACTGTGAAGTGTTGTTGTTTTTCCTGTATTTGAGGGGAAAATTAACGCTTGATTAACGTGATGCACATGATCTTTTTTGGGTAATTGGTGGGACAGCACCCAAGCAGGAAAATGGAAAGTCCGGCGACTCGAAAGGGGCATTTAATTAAAGCCGTAAGAGAAACCGGTGGGGAGACAATTGCGCTTTGATTATGAATTATTTACCCTAACTTTGAATGGGTTTCCTAAATAAATTTCTGAATTATTTATGGAATTTTAATAGAGGCTTCCCAAACAAGTATCCCCTTCGAAGAGAACAATGGGGCCCTGTTGGAATCAGTATTCCGCTTTCATGTCGATCCACTTCATGGAGTAGTTCCATAATTCCCATAAATTTGTTAATCCCTCATTGAACATGCATCCCCATTTAAGAGCTCCACGCTCCCAAAGCTTCCCGGCTTATCATCGGCTTCTATTTATAACCGTTCGAACGACCACTCCCCAAATAACTCTTCGATAATCATTCAACGCAGGCATTACCAGCGCCCAGAACAAACCCGCGCACTTTATGTGTTTTGCCCGGGGTTAAATGAGGCGACCATATGTGTTGGGGACACGAAATTGGAGCAACACATTGCACAATTTGCAGCATTCGCGCCGAATGGGGTTAACGTTTGTGACTTGCAATGAAAATGCAGCCGGAAAATGGAGTGCATGGGAATGCCTTAATTGAGGCATTAAAAATGTGCGATGCAAACTGGGGAGCGTCGCTTGAAACCGCTTGAAATCGATATATCAAAGGCGGAGGAATGCCTTCTCCACACACCGACGAGGGTTATTGAATGCCCATAAATAATGGAAATTATAATTGCTTATGCATGCGCAACTAAAATATCATTTGTTTTTCCATCGACTTGTAGTATTTGTGTTGCCTGCTTTCTAGTTAAATTTAATTGAAGACCTCCGTCCGTGGAGACCCAGCTGGAATAGCAAATGAGAAATGGGAAAAGTAGCAGGGAAGGTGGGAAGGTGGGAAGGGGGAGCGGCCCAAGTGTCAAGCGGCAATATGCCACCGATACAGACGGTTCTTGCAGCAACATACAAACATGTAGTATATGTGCCATCGTATATGAACTTAAAATGCAGCCGAGCATGCCGGGGCCATCAGTCGTTCGTTATACCCCATGAACAGCCCCTGCTGCCCCGGGAACCGCTTCCCCGAGAACGCCTTCCCCGGGAACCCCTTGCTTTTCCCCTGCTCTTCGGCACGAATGAGAATGAGGCTTCGCAGCGAGTGTATTTGCTGGGTATGCAAATGAATTAGCATTGCGCCAAATGCAAAAACAAAAGAACCAGAGGCGTGCTGCTAGTGGGTGCCGGAGAGATGAGAGATCATAACTTAGCAGGCGGTATAGTACAATGCGAAAAACAAGTTTTCCTCTTGCTTCAGTGTGCTGAATGCATCCGCTCAGAGAAGAGTTGGGACCCACTGAAATAGCCATCACCCATCGCTGTCCATTGGGTTCAGGGGTCTACTGGTGGGGTCGAGGGTCGGGTCAGCACATAAATCGAGCCGACACAAAGGCCAACTAATAAAGGTACAACAACAATATAGAAAAAAGCCATTATAGTGACGAGGATGAAGATGTGGTCAGTGATAGTGCAATGGGGCAAAAACAGCGTGTGATGCAATAGTAACATCCGTTTAAACAAAACTAAAGGTTATCATGACTCAGGCTTTGACAATACAATATATAATAATAAATTGTATGAAGAAACGTTTTATTTTGGGATAACCCTGCGATGTCTTTGATACAAATCGAAAGTAAATTGACGATGCAAACAGTTTTCAATTGAAATAATCAACTAATAAGTAAAAATAACTTTCTTCCCTTTGGGATAATGTGTAATATGTGCCCCTTAGTTACAGTGTTTTGCTGACAGAAGATATTATAATCAATAGATTCCATAATAAATTCAGTGACCATGCGACACTAAAGCAAGTTTTAAACTTTATATTTTTTAGTAAATCTATATATAAATATTTTATAAGCCCTTTTTTTAGATTGCCTTGTTAAGTAACGCTATCTGTTATTCAAATTTTAAGAAAGTTTCATGAGGCCCTAAGCTTCATCAAGTAATGAACATGAGTCATTAAAAATGGGTTCACTTCGAGTTCGTCAGAACCTTTTTGTAAGAATAATCAATGTTATAGCGAGCATCTTTTGAGATACTATAATATTTAATTTCTGAAACTGGTTTAGCCCTTATAGGAACCCTTTTTTCCAGTGCTGAGCCACCGCCCACGCATCGAAGCCCTTTCAAGAGGGCCGACTCTTATGTATCGCCGTCATTATTGTTGTGGCATTAATGTGATTAGAGAACAGGCCTACATTCAGAGCCGGCACTTTGCGATGCCCTCTCCTATCTCTATATTTACCCCACTCGTTCCTGCTCTTCCCGCGGGCAATTAATTATCTCGGATCCGAGAGGTTGCCCCCAGCTAGGTTCAGTTCAATTAGCCTTGGTTAACACACACTAGCCCCTATCTGCACACACACACACACACACACACACACACACACACACACAAGGTGGCACCGTCTTCTTCTCCACAGTCAACCCAACTACGTGACATAAAAGATGTTGATTCTGCAGCGGCGGCAACTGCAACAAAGAAATTCTTTCTTTCATCACAGAATGCAGCGACCGCATAAACAAATTTATTTTCTTTTTCACTGCACCCAGACGCATTACTCACTGAAGCCCATGCTTTTTCTGTGTGTATTTACTTGATGGCCCAACCTTTTTCGGGGTTTTTAATTTAACCCGAAAGCCCTACAAGAACTGATATTATATTTCATGTTCCTTGACTTCAGTTGCTGTTACGTCCTAGGGCAATGTTCCTTAAAGTGAGAAGAAAAAACACTATTTCAATTCCTTAAAATTAAACCCATAAATTCAATAATATTTAAATAAATTTTACCTTAATTTAGGTTCTATTTATTACTGTGCCATAAATGTAAAAATGTTTCTTAGGACTTTCTGCATAATATTATCAAATGGATATTTTATAAATATATTTCCCCTGCACTTCCTGTATATATAAGATATAAAATATCTTATTCCGCTGCAGCTGATAAGTTTCTGTAAGTCAACTCATACAAAGTAATGAACTTTGCCGACTCATCACAGAAAGCGGCTTTCTTAACTCCTGCAACCCATACTTTTTATGTTCATATATGGAACAATAAGAGTATTTCATCTTCAATTAGCTTTCAATCTTGTCTTCTGTGTGTTTTCTTCTGGCACGCATTAATTCGGTTGGTTTTCTTATGAAATAATAAACCACAATTGCTCCATCTGTGCGGCTTTCCTTGCCTTCTTTCACCAGCAGTTCTGGAACCCCTTCCGCAGCCCTTCCCCAGGAAGGGGAACCCCCTCGGGCGGCTTTAATTAATTTGATTCGTCGCACTGGCCGCACAATTCCAGCGATGATGGAGTCTTGGGGGCTGGGATCCTACCGAGAGGGAGATGCCCAGCATTGGACTAATGGATTGTTGGCCCCTTGTATTTTGTTTACGATGCTGCCCGATTGAAAATTCAGAATTGTTATACACATAAAACACACACGAGTACGAATTTCATGTATGTACACATGTTCGCCGGCGTTTGACCCACAATCTTGTCGTTGGAAATAGTCTTATTCAAAATATGCTTTGTTGCACGCATAGTCAGTGAACTGGAAACCGAAAATTCGGGTTGCGGAGCACAAAAAACGGAAAAACTCTATACAGTGGAAAGCAGGCCGTGCAATTACCAAAAATAGCCCACAGTCTCTCGACTCTCCTCAATCATCGCCACGCATTTGGCTCTGGGTTTTTGGGTCCGGCCCAATGGAATCCAATGCAATGGGATATCTGGGCTGGTCACGAAAGGCGTGTCGCATTCTGGTTCCAAAGACCAGAAAAAAATCCAACACTCAAAGCGAACAGTAAGGAAAATTCGGTTTATAATGACTTCAGCAAAAAGTTGGGGGCAACCATATAAAAAGAAAAACGATCCATCAGAAAGAAACTTTTCCATGCATTGTTTATTGTTTCCTTGTACTTTATGATAAACCAAATTTTTGCCTAACTCAGCGTCCAGAAATGTATCTTTAAACTCTATTCATTCATATAAATATACTTTGTTTGGAATCGTATCAGATCTTATTTTCGGATTCTTAATCATCTTTTCTCTGTGACTAGAAGACCATAAAGTTTCGTTAGTCTCTGGAATTCTCTGGAAACTATTGTAAATGGGAGAGCCTAATGAAACAAAAAAACTATCTATTTGAAAATCACTTTCCAAAAGTTGTTTATTTTTATTCGAATTCAATGGTAAACAAAAACAGCTGGAACTTAATGAAAGATAGTATTTTCTACTAATTAGGGGCTATTTCGAAGTTTATAGCTGGATTTCTTAAATTTCTAAAGAATCTGTCTACCCTATAATCCTACTATGTCAAAATCTATCAGAACTCAAAGAAATATTGCGGTTCTCAACAATTCGAAGGTATCATTCTAATACACAGCTTAGGAAACTTTATCTTATGACTACATTTTGGAAAATTCCAAAAACCTCTAGCAACCTACTTTCAAATACAAAGATATCTCATCAAGCAACGTGTAAAGTACCTAGAATCTCCGCAATTCTAAGGAACCTATCTGTCCGATTTCCCAACAACCGCAGGGGCCCTGTGATGTCATGCCCCGTAGATCTTATGACTTAATTCTCCAGTCTTCTTCAGGCGTTTCTTCTGTGTACACAACGGCGGGCCGAAGAATGAGCCAGAAGTGCGACACATGGTGAGCATTAGCATGGCTTTCTCAGATAGCGCTTCTGTGCCCCGAAATGATATGATAACCGTGGTGTGGCCGGCAGTTAGTCGGCTGATATGCATATCCGATAAGTGGGGCCGCTTGGGCCTGAGCCGAAAAGCGAGAAAACCATTAGGGTGGCCGGGGGCAGCTGATGAGGTGTAACCCAATTTCCGGCGCGTTGCCCAAGAGCCCAATGATCCGTGGAAAGCGAGCCCAAAAAGGTGTTAGGCCGACTCGAATTCCCATGGATGCACTGGGGGTTGCCCTGGCAGTTGCAGCCGCCGACACAGATGCGCCCATATACGCGCAACGTACATTTATCGGTAATTCATAGAGTTTAATTGAGTGTAATTAGGCTATGACGATGATGAAGTCCAATTTGGTGATATGCATAATTGAAGTGGGTTGCGGCTTGGGGACAACGGCGGGGCGAAAACCGATGGCAATCCGATTTCCAATTAAGACAAACAAAGCTTGACAAAATGCCGGCCAAATTGGACCACAACTAAATGCAGTAATTGTAGTCTAATGTAATTTGATTAGAAATCACGCGGCAATTATCGCTTGAGCGAAACTGGAGAAGTTCCCAGAAGTCGAAAACCAAGGAACGGAGGTGGAGAACTGCCAGGGGAGCGCCTAGTGGTTCGGGGCATTGCTCCACTCCCCAGTACTTTGCACCACACTGGGAAAACTCGGAGGAACATTGCTTAACTATCACCTTTTTTATTTGTATAGGAAAACAAATTATTTTCCCCATGTACATATAAAAGCTTGTATTATATTTCAGGTATTTTTTTATCCCAGGAAATAAATTTTGAAAGCGTATTTTGGCAACCACAGGAGCCTTTATTTTTTAATTCTAGGAAAAAAAAATGTCTAATATTGTTTCGGTTTTTACTAAAATTTTCCTAATAATCTTCTCCTAATAATCTTAACTTATATAATTTTTATCTGTTTTACTTAAAAAGAAAAAAAATCAAAAAAGATTGTAGCTACCGAGAAATTTACTCTACCAAGCCATAAAAAAACATTTTTCCAAAATGTTTGTTTTTTTTATAATAAGAATACGTATACATTTTTTAAGACCCTTTAAAGCTGTCTTACTTTTATTTTATTTTATTTTATACAACGATTCACTCACTAATTTCAAGTATAAGAATTCGAAAAAAGATTACGAAATTAAAATCGCAGAAACCTGTAAAATTAGGCCTCATTGAGAAATAGATATTTAAATAGGAAATAATATTTTCCGTAATTAACATGTCAAAAATTTCTGTGCATATCCAAAATTATATAAATATTAAATTCAAAGGGGGCTCCAAGAGTTAAAAGAGTAAATATGAAAACATTTTTTTTCGCAGTGCAGCGCGTTGTGGAGTCACAGCGAAAATATTTTTTGCGTGGGGCCAATGTCTGGTACTAATACTTGATACTCGGGGACTTGAGGTCTTCGGGGCCGGGCCCACAGAGGGGGTTTGGGGGTGCGGAAGGGCAGGGCAGACGCCATTTTGGCCAAATGGCGGCGGCGTTGGAGTTGCAGTGTTCGTGGTTGTTGCTGTTGCTGTTCCTGCTGAGAGCCATGTGCGGAGTTGGCGATCAAATGCGATCCGAAGATCTCTTGCATGCATAATGATGCCGTCTGTTGTGCTTCTGCCTGCTGTCGCCGATGTTTCGTTAAATTGTGTGTGTGCTTACGGCAAGAACAACAACAGCACCTACAGCAACCATAACAAACAACAACAACATAAGCAAATGCTAAAAACAAACACAAAACAACGCAGTGCCGTAAAGTTCAAGCCAGCACAACACACACTCCGGCTCTTAGTCACTCTCGCACACAAAGGCGTTGATGAAGACGACAGCGCAGATACAAAAAAAAGATACAAACGCAACTTCAACAACAACACCGATCCAGTGCCGGCTGTTTGGAGAATCGGACAGCTGCCCTCATGATAGATGCGAGCCTCGTATTCCGGCTGGCCTGGCCCAAGTATTTTTGTACTTTAACGGGCCATTGAAAAGCGCAGAGCAAAGAAATAGATCAGCTATAAGGCGGGAAACAAAGAAGTTCCTATACTCTGAATTAAAAAAATTGTTCTTTAATTTTCTGTTCTATGATAAGAGAGCTGTGTTTTATTTTAAATATATTTTTAACCTGCTAGAACCAACCATTCTATCTGTATAAAAAGAACAAAAACTAAAAGGCCTCTAAATATGATGTGATATGATAGAGAAAGACGCCTAAAGGAAAAGAGTTTCATCTATGGAATTGAATGTTCAGGTTCAAGTCAAACCTTTGTCCTTTTAATTTTTCAGTTTAATAATAAGAGGTACAAAATACACATTACAATTTGTCTAATATAAGTTAGAAAGATGATAGATAGAAGGCTAGGGCAAAATATTTTGAATGTTAGTCACCTTTATTGCTGATTCCTATACTTCCAAACTGTTTGGAAAATTAAATAAATTAGGTGTATATATCTAAGGGCTCATAATAGATATTAAATAGAAATAATCTTTTTTCCATCGATCTCTTAAGTTTGCTGTGCGTTGGTAAAGTAAGAATTTCACTCTAAAAAGGGTGGACGTGGCAAAGAAAGACGATCCAACGACTCGCCAACTTTCAGATACTCGACAGAAACAGACATTGTAATAATTAGTGGAAAAGCGGGCGAAAAGGGTCTGCACTTGGCACGCAACCCGGGAAGTGGTGGCTCACTCCCACACACAAGCGCCCCCCTCCGCTGCCCCCAACAACGACCGCCCTCATCGTTAGGCCGGCAACAAATTGACGCAATCTGATTAAAAACGCATCAAAATAAAGCTAACTGGTGGCCAGGGAAGAAGGGAGTGGAACAACAACCTATGCTAAATGCTCGTAAAAGTAATTTTTTGGCCCACACACACACGCGACCCGCCACTCTCGCTCACTCACACAGAGACACATCATTTAGGGGTGCCGCCGGAAGTGAAAAGGAAGCATCTAGTCCCCTTAGAGCAGCCGTCGTCCCCTTTTTGCGTACGCAGCATCCGCAAAAGAGTGCCAAAAACTGAGTGGTAATGCCGGGGATTTTCTACAGTAAGCACTCGTAGTAGACGAAGTTTAAAGAAAACAATGCTCATTTCTTGATTATCACTTATTTGATATTTAATGGAAAATTAAGTAGCATTTTCGTAATTTTTGTTTTGATGGTAAAAATTTAAAAACAGGTTGTTATATCGTTTAATAACTTTTGTTGTTAAATTTTTTAATATATAAAATGTGGATTGCGAAACACATGTGATAATCTATAACGTAGGTACCGTCAATGTAATCCTAACTTTTTAGATACATAGTATTTTTAACGATTTAACGTTAGCTCAAAAACTTTTTATCTAAATTTTTGATTTAAAGATTTATTTTTCATTATTTATCTCTTTCATAAAAATTATCAACGACTTTTTCAAATAAAATTATATTAGAGATTTTAAAGTAGAGTAAAACTCATTGGATGTCTTTTCTTTCCAAAAGACTGAAAAATGGAGTTTCCAAGGATTCCATTGGTTAGGTCGTATACACAGGTTATTCCCTATGTCCAGTTTCCACTGTCCTGGAATATTGGTGCCGTGCATGACCGAAAATCACAGTGCGGGCGGAAACCGAGTGCCGTCATCAAAATACGCACACACACACCAGCACACCAATCAAAATAGAAGCACACGGGGATAGGGATAGAAGAGAGAAAGATAGAAAGGGGCAGACAGATGAAGTCAGCGGAGGGCGGGGAGGGGAGGAGAAAAGAGCAGGGTGACAGCTGCTCCATTCGCGAGCGGAAAAAGTGGCCGCTAAAATCATTTGTTAAGTGCGGTGGCCATGACAACTGTCCCAAAAGTCGGGAGTCCTGGTCAGATTTTCAATTTTTTCATCTCTCTCGACGGAAGGCACACACATATGCAAGTATTTCCATCATCATCAGCACCAGCAAACAAAACAAGAACAACAACCGAATGCAGCCCCTTTTTACACAGAAAAAAATAATAATAAATATTTATAATTATAATATATGTATAAATCATCAAAAAAATGTAATTGTTTTTATTATTTGGTTTTGCATTTCTTTAATCGTAATGCATTTAAAGTTCAGAAGGCAAAGACCATGTGCTTTTGGCAGCCAAATTCTGGGTTCAAACACCACCCCTATTTAAACAATTTTTATATTTTTTCAGCTAAACAAATATGTGGAGCTGAATTCTACCATTATATAGCCATAATATCTATTTTTAACAATGTACATTGCATCGCATCTTATTCTTTCCACAATGTGATGTTAGGTTTTCAAATTTAAGGTGCTATCTTAGCTTTTCTTTCAGTGCATCCATTCCGCTTCCGTGTTTCGAAATTCAATTTATGTATACTTTATGATGCCGCAGCCGGCTCCCCAAGCTCCAGTGCGCCCCCCTCAGTGCTGCCCAGTGAGGCGGAGAAAATTGTAAGTTCAGGAAAATCGATTTTCTTTTTGTGTTTTTTGCCGTTTTTTCGGCTCGCAGCAGACAGGGCTAATTGGTGTTCTTTTTCTCTGCTGCGGAGTGCACGCGGCAGCAGCAGTCGCAGTTTCACTCACCTCGTTGCGCTATTTCTGATGCTCCGGATTCGGATTCGTTTTGGGGGGACTCGGGATTGGGTTCTCCTGCCCCACTCCTCGCTGCCTCTCCCTCACCTTCCCTTTGGGCCAAGGAAATTGCGTCCAGAGAGCGACACTCACACAAGCACACACTCACGCACACGCACACACAGCACTGCAGCAGTGTTTCTCTTCAATTGCACGGGCTCTTTTACTCTATTTTCACACCTGCACTCGCGATTTTCACGCACTTCTTCGTTGAGCCTTTCCCGTGAGATAAAAATGCGTGGAGTATTCGGTGCTTCGCATGCTGCCTGGCTTTTCGAATGCTTTTCACTTTTTGCAGCTTAACGGCAGCAGAAAACAAACCGAGTTGAGTTTTGGTTGGTTGGACAGTGTGACCGCGACTGGGGATGGCGAATAATCCGCGCAGGGAAATATACCGAAAAGTATCTTTCGGATTCGGCCGCAACAGCTGCGCTGCAACAACAATCGGCGATGGCCAGAGGTGGCAGTTCGATATTATTTCGATAGGTGTTTTTAATTTTAGAATTTCAAATCTTTCGATAAAAAAAAAGTTAAAATAATTATATAGCTTCTTTATAAAAAGTTATGAAATAAAGTTATTATAATCAGTGAGACTCAATGCACAATGAGCTTAATCCCGTTGTTTAATGTTAATGTGTTTGAGTTTTAGGAGCTATCATTCAGGTAGCCTAAGATAATAAAATAAATTATTGAGTCGAATCTGATGTATAATTTAAGCCTCAAATTTGTATGATTTTCAAACTGGTGTTAATTTTGTAACGATAGTTACAACAAGCCACTTCGAATTTTCGAACATCGTGGTCTGGCAACGCCAAATTCGGGATCAGCTGTTCGAGCTGTATTTTCTGCGGCCGGGTGGTCATACTGACTGGAATTACTTAACTCAACATGCTTCAGGGAATGCTTAAAAGGTAAATAAATTAGAAATTACCATCATATATTGTATGAAATAACAAAAATCCATTCCCTTACAGAACCTGCCTGGCGGTTGCCAACACCGCTCAGACTCTCTTAACCCGGGACAAGCACGCCTTCAACCGGGCCGTACTGAAACCGAAAGTCCGCTGCCACTTCCCGAAACCCATGGAGGTGAAGAGAATCAATGTCCACGGCTGGAATGCGAGGATGTCCACGCCCGAGGGACGACGCGTGCTGATGAACAGGATCCTCAAGGGCCGCCACAACTTATCCCACTAGCCCTTCGTTAATAAACCTCACTTTATTTACAAATAGTATTTTTACAAGTAGCTTGATGTAGCAGTGCTCAGTTTGAGTTTCTCTGATTCGCTGGAACTCCCAGGAAGGCCGGCGATCGATGGTAGATCTGCTGAATACTCTTCGAAGACTTCGAGTCGTCTAGGATGAACACGAAGGGCACACTGCTGGCCACACCCTGGCCCTGATCCCTAAAGTAGCCCTGCGGCAGGGTGAGTTCTCCGCCCAGGATGAGGCAATCCACCAGGGACATCCTTTGCAGCGGCATGGCAGGCACCAGGAACAGCTCCTTCCGCTCATAGTCAATGGCACGAACCACTCCTAAAATAATTCAGATCAGTAACTAAACCACAATAGACATTTTGCACACACAAACCTATTCCCAAGCACTGGGGCAGGCCTTCATCCTGCTGATTACACAGATAAACCACATTTGCCTCCATGCCGTGGATCAGTTCTTCGCGTGAGTAACTCTCGCTGGTGGCTTGTGCAATCTTCAGGGAATCCAGAGACACCTTTAAGGGCTGACAGTCTGTGAGGGTCTTGGCGTTGCCCGTGAGACACGAACTGAGACGGGCCAGCAGGTTGGAATACCGCATGTCCTTGGCGCTCAGGCTCCAAGCGCCCCGATCTTTGCCAGGCGCCACGCTCTGTAGCCTGTGGAGCGTGTACTTTGGTATTTCCTTCACCCTGAACTCCTCCGCCGTGTAGATAATGGGTTTCAACTGCGACAAACTGCTCCACTCGAGGAAGGAATCAAAGTTGTTGACCGGTACTGGACTGGAGATTTGTATAAGGTCCGTGGGTCGGATGCGATCCACCAGCAGGGCCATCAGCTCGGTACCAAAGCCTTTGTTGTAGCCCATGGTATTGATCAGCCAGGGAATATTCGCGTACTTCGCATCCTTTTTTATGTTCTGGATCAACTGAATCACTGCTCGGGCATACTGCTCTGCGCACAAGACTATATTGGTGTGGCCTACGACGTAAGCCAGGTCCGGCTGCTTGTTATACAGAAATCCTGGTCCCAGGAGGGGTCCATCGATAAGGGTGCAGGAAACCGTCTGAGGAACAAAGATTTCCGGCTGGCCAATGTCCAAATCGATGAGCAGGAGTGATGGGAACTGGCCCAAATTCCGATTGATGAGGTAACGCAGTAAGCTGGATTTTCCAACGCCCTTGCCACCAGCTATTAGTATCCGACTAGAGGCCTGCAGTTTCAACTTGTTCCACACCTGCGGCACTTGCAAAGTGCGACTTAGGTCGGAGGATTGGATCAGGCAGTGAAGCAGGGATTCGCTTTGGTGAAACGGCCGATTGGAAGCGTTGACGAGGGGGAAGACATTCTGCGCCATGTGTTTGCCAAAGTTGTCCACCAGATGCTGGGCACCAGTATTGCGCTGTAGTAGCACTATTGCATTTGTCTGATTCTGAAAGCTGCCCTGAATCCTTTCCAGCTGGGCGCGTGTAAAGTTCTTGTTGAGCTCCTCCCATTGCACCTCATCCTTGGCAGGTTTTTTGGTCTTTGTGGGTGAGATGGACACCCAATTAAGGCCTTTTGGCGAATAAATGGTGAGTGCCTCTTGCCTACGCGGTCTGTAGCCATTTACTGATATCTGACCACTGAGCAGGGTAAGCACCAGTGTGCCATACAGCTCCAGATCCTCTTTAATCACGGCCAGCACATGGTTGCTCTTCAGACTGTTCTCGAAGACACTGAGCTCGGTGTAGTTTGCTTGGGGATTTCTATAAAATGGAGCGTCGATTGGTTGGGTAACTTGATCCTCATCGGGTCCTACAATCTCTGGTAGTGATTCCTCAGCATCCATTTTGGTTTCCTCGGGAACGTCAGGTTCTTCTACTGCACTGCTTGATGCTGGTGTAATTGAGTCTTCCTCTGGCGGCACATCAATTGATTCTTCTGCAATCTGTTCCTCAACGGTATCATCTTTTAAAGTCTCTTTCGCCTTGGGTTTATATCTAACCAGTTCTTTCTGGTTTTCATCTACAGGTGGATCATCAAAGATTTCCTCTATAATAAGCGGCTCTTTTTGTACTCCCACAGGTGGTTCATCAAAGAATCCTTCAATGTCAGGAGGCTCGTAGGTGGAATCGAGATCGTCGCTGTCAAAGAAATCGCTGCCAAATTCTTCACTATCGCTATCTTCACTGTCGAAATCTTCATCACTGTCAAAGTCTTCGCTATCTTCGCTGTCGAACTCCTCACTGCTGGTATCTTCACTGTCAGATTCGTCGCTTTCAAATTCCTCAGATCCAAAATCGTCGCTATCCTGTGGTTCATAGTCATCATCCTCTTCGTCACTGTCAATTTCCGCCAAAGCACTCTCGAACACCTCGATCTTTCGAACTACTCCCTTGCCATCGCCTTGCAATAGGTGAGCTCGGTGCTCAACATTTTCGAATGGAGCAGGTAAGGCTAACCTTTTGGTCTGAACACCTTTGGATTTGACTTTGAAAATCTGGGGCTTCTTTAAGAAATTTTCGCTTACTTCCTCGAATTCATCGTCAAAAGAATCTGTTTGAGAAAGTTTTGTATTATGTTAGGAATATATTGTAATATATTATAATATACCTACCGTTTTCCAAGGAATTTTCATCTATCTCTTTATAGTCTTCGTCTGCTGATAAAATCTCAAAATCCTTTCGTTTGTTATCAAAACCATTGCTTTTGAAAATCTTAAAGCTCTTAACAGGACAATTTTTTGTAACCTGCTTTGAGTTTTTATATCCATTTTGGATAAAGTGAGGTATAAGAGGACCCCTGGCGATTTTGTCGCCCGTTGTTTTCTTGGTGTTCCTTTTAGGTTCTAAAACATAATATTCGTAAAGAAATTTGCATTTTATGATGAAATTTTAAAGGGCTTACCATTTTTCTTTGGAACCTCTTGCTTGGAAGCCTTTTTAAGTTGTTTTGTCAAGGGAATATTAGGGTTATCCAAGACAACGGTTTTCGGTGGAATGCTCTGGAACTTAGCTTTGGGATTCTTTCCTGGAGAAGTAACATCCTTCTTTGGCTTCTTTTGAGATGGAGAACTATCTGCTATTGACTCCCTACTGAAAACCGGTCTCTTTTGGGCACCCTTCTTCTTTGTATTCGGATTTTGAGGCGACTCCATGTCAACTTTTTGTAACTTTCCTGGCGAAACCTCTGCGGGAGCACTGGAAGCCTTTGGAAACACCTTCTGTTTGGAAGCCACAGGTAGCGGCACTGGTTTTGCCGGCTTGCGGCGACCGGAGGCAAGCTCGCGTTGTTCGGTGAGCTGGAAACTCAGCTGCATTTCTTTCAGCATTTGCTCGTTTAGTTTGCCTACTTTCATTTTCCGCAGAAACGTTGAGAATTTATTTATTCCCGGGCCATGCGACCGCAGGTGTAAGAAGAAGACCAAAAATCATCTGTATAGTATGGCCAGCCGTGGGAAGGCCAGAAAATGCCAGCCGCAGAGTTGCCACCGATAAGCACATTCGATAGCCGCAAATAACAGCCCTGCGCTTGAAGGCGTTGGTTTGGTCATCGAACGTTCATCGCGCTACCGAGAAATGAAACGGATGAACATTGTTCATCGTCATTTTGCATGGGAAAAAATCGTCGAGTTCAATTCGAATTTTTGTAATTGCATTAACTTTTATACGATATAGCTAATCGGTAGACGCATAAGAATCAAACAAATTTGTGCCATTTTGTAAGCAAATTAAGTGTCGAATTCGTGCTGAGTGTTGTGAAATCACCAATATAAATTGTAAGTGGCCGAAAGAGCAGCGCAGTGAAAAAATTCCACACAGCACGCACACAAGCGCACGCACGCCCAGCCAGAGGGGCACACAGACACTGAGTCGGACAAGCACACACAGACACACACGCGCGTACGGAGAGTGGATGATGAGATGTTTTTGGAATAAAGCGAGAGCGGGACGGGGCGCGGAGTTTCCTGGAGCGAGCGCGACAGCGAGGAGGGGTGGAGAATGGAGAAGAGCGGGCGGCCCTATGACGCGACCAAAAAGGAAAATGCGAATGCGAATGCGAAAAAAAGCGAGAAAAACGGGAAAACTCGGCTAACGGACGCAGTGGACAATGGCCAGAAAGAAAGAACCCCACACTTTTGACTATTAGATCGCCCGTCCAGCCGCGAGTATGACTAAGTGTGTGTGCGAGCGAGAGAGGGCTAGCGCAGAAGAGAGCGAGCGGGCGCGCGTGTGTGTGTGTGTGTGTGTGCCGTGCCGTGCATGTGTGTGGCTTTTTCATTTTGATAATTTTTTGAACAGTTCGCTCGGTTTTCGCGAATAAATTAAACAGAACTGAACGGCGCACCGAGTCGGGGAATCGTAGTCGACTCCGGGAGTCCGCTGCATCTGCGATTGCAATCTAGTACAATTTCGAATTTTGCCTCTTGCAGAACTTCCAATGACGACGATTCGCAAGAAATTGGTAATTGTCGGCGACGGTGCCTGCGGTAAAACTTGCCTTCTGATTGTCTTCAGCAAAGATCAGTTCCCCGAGGTCTATGTGCCCACCGTGTTCGAGAACTATGTGGCCGACATCGAGGTGGATGGCAAACAGGTAAGCACGACCGCCCGCCCCCTGATAACCCCACCCCACCCCACGCCAGCCGAGTGATAATCAGATGATCTCGTTTTATAATTTGTGTGTGCATCCAATTCATTCGGTTTTTCAAGTGCGCGTATCCTCTTTACACTCTCTGCCCTCAACCCTCCCCCGCCCGCGCTGCTCCCATGGGTGTGTGTGTGTGTGTTTATTGTTCTCTTGTTTGTGCCACCCACAACTTCACCCACACCTATGGGCAGCCGTCTTTCCTTGTTGTCCGCCTGTAAAAAGCAGTGACTCAATATCGCCTGATACTAGTGGCAAACAAACAGAGCTGCAGGCTACATGGGCAACCTTTGCGGCTAGTGCGAGTGCGGGGATTGTTTGGGTTATGCGGCAGAAGAATCCCAACTTTTGATAGCAGTGATTAAGTCACACTTGGCCACTGTTGCCCACAGTTGCCCACACTTGCACGCGCACACACACCTACCGAGCAGAGAGTTGGCAGCACCAATACCAGCGGAGCAGCTCCCTTCCTTCCGCTCGTTTTCTTTCTTTTATTTTGTATTTGTCTTATACAAGTCCGTTGCGCACATACAGTTTAATGCGTTGCGCCGCCCCCCGCGCTCTCTCTCTCTCTGGCTGGCTGGCTCTCCTCTCTCTCCCCACCTAGCCTACCTGTGCCGTACTCTCTTTTGGGGAGCACTTCCCACCTCTCTGCCCTGCTCCCTCTCTTTCTCTCTCTCGCTTCCACGAAATGTAATGTGCGATTTCCAAGGGGCATTAAGTCATGATTTGGCTATATGTACGTATTCCATTCGGATCCCCAATATTTTCAGGCGCTTTTTGAAATAAACACTGCGTTTGCCTTTGCTGCGCAATATGGCGGGTTTTCAGTATTTCAGTTTTGTTCAGTCTTCAGCCTTTGGCTTTCGGTTTCTGTTTCTGTTTGTATTTCTGTTTGGATAGCGCTTACATACACACGTTCACGTCATTCTACTTCGCCTCGCTTCGATGTGATTAATTCGTTTGGCATTTCCGCCAAGTTCCTTGCTCACGCTCTCGAACTCGCGCTATCTTCAACTCGAACTTGTCTCGACTTCGTCTCTAAACCCCATCCCAAACCACCTACCCCCACGTACTACCTACCCTACTGCCCCTATCTATCCATCTGCCTATCCGTAATCGCGATGACACACTTGCAACTGCAGTTCCCATTCATAATCACAATCCCCTTCCGAACCTTCAGGTGGAGCTGGCCCTGTGGGATACGGCCGGGCAGGAGGACTACGACAGACTACGACCGCTGAGCTATCCCGACACTGACGTCATACTGATGTGTTTCTCAGTGGATTCACCCGATTCGCTAGAAAATATTCCTGAAAAATGGACCCCAGAGGTGAGTACTACCGGAGACTACCACAAAATATCTCAGGAACCTTCTGTAACTCGAACCAAATAATATTAAACCATAAAGAACGTAAAGTATCTTAGTCAGAATTCTTTTAAACTTTTTTTTTTTTGCAAAGATCTCAATAAGAAATATTTTAGTATCAAAACATGATCTTATAATGATAAAACATTCCCCAAGTCTTAGATAAACAGATCATTAAATGTTTAACTAATTTCCAAAGGCCTCTCTACAGTTCGGGGGGAATGATATAAGAATATCTAATATTTTATAAAACCGAGATGGTGCAGATTTCCATTCCATTTCATTTCAATTTTGAGGGAATTGAATTGCATTAAGATGCTAGAACAAACATTATATGTTGCACAGAAAAGAGTTAAATAACTTTTGAAAATCCCATTTCTTTATCGCAAACTGATCATGACGCGTTTTTGTTATCTAAACAAGCTCTTTGGCGACTTAGGTGTAGAAGTAGTTAAGGTTTTTTTTGGTCTGATTACTAATGATGTTAGTAAGTAATTGAAATATTTATAAATATTTTTCAGGAAGTTCTGTATATCCATCTGTATATCATACATATTCTGTTTAATTATCTTAAGTATTCTTTGTTCTAATAGTTATCAGGCAGTTTTTGTTAAAGTTTAACCTCATTTACTTAGAAAACAAGATACTTAATAACTAATCAGAAAGATTTCCTTTGTAGTTTTTAAAGATAGCTAATTTAAAGTTTCAATATCTTTCAGATATTGAGATATAAGTTCGAGTTATGGATTCAACATTAAAATACCTTTTAAACTATACAATACAATCAACTAATCCCGTGATATCTTTGCAGGTCAAACACTTTTGTCCAAATGTTCCAATCATTTTGGTAGGAAATAAGAAAGATTTGCGAAATGATCCCAACACAATTCGGGTAAGTATCCGCCACGTGGGCCCGCTGAAAGCAGATGGCTAATCAATTGGTTTTACAGGATCTAGCAAAAATGAAGCAGGAGCCGGTGAAGCCGCAAGAGGGTCGCGCCATGGCCGAGAAGATTAATGCCTTTGCCTATTTGGAGTGCTCGGCCAAGTCCAAGGAGGGTGTGCGAGATGTTTTCGAGACGGCAACCAGGGCCGCGCTGCAAGTCAAAAAGAGGAAGAAGACCAGATGCCTTTTGCTCTAAAAGAGCAAATCCACAACATGAAAATCTTTACCACACACACAGCAACAACAACAACAGCATACACACACAGCACACAGCATACAACACACCTTTTACAACAATAACGAGCTGAACAACCACTCAACAACAACAACAAGAAGAAGAACAACCAGAACATCGGATACGGATACACGAAGCTGCACCACCCGACAGCAACAACAACAAAGGAGAATCAGAGCTTGATGAGCAACAAGATACAAGATACAAGAGGAGGGAGCAGCGGAATAAGGGAAGGCAGCATCAAGTAGAATGTCAAATGCGGATTTGATTTTATATACAGTCTAGTGTAGTTATAAACCGAAGTAAACAACAGTAATAACTATGGCATTATTATTTGTAACCCTAGGGCAGAGCAGATCGATCAGTCAGCCACTGCAAGCAAATATATATCGATATATGTAAACATATTCAAGTTGTGTCCGTTTCTGCCCACCCCCAACACCCCCTCCCCAATGTATGATGTACGATGTTTGTTTGTTTTATATGTATACTTTATGTTTCGTGATCTGTGTTGTCAAGTTTAGCCGCCTGTGGCAGGATGAGATTGTGTCGTACTGTGAGGGTGCGTGAGGCAGGTGAATCAGTGGAATCAGAATGAGAATCAGAAGTTGGACCCCCTGGTCCAGACGGCAAGTGTATGCGATGACGAGGAGAAGAGTTATGTTCCCTTTAAATCTATCAGACGCAGAGAGACCAGAGACCGCCAATAGCAGATGCAAGTGAAACTACATTACAAGAACCGAACTAAACACAAAACAAAAGAAAAACAAAAAAACGATAATGTTTATTTAACTAAACGTAAGCCACAAATGAGATGCATTCAGTTTTCGCGTGGGGATATGCCTAAAAAGGGAGAAATTTTGATGATGATGAAGTGAAACAACTATTTCGAGCGCATTAAGCGAGTTTTTAATATTTGTACTTTGCATTAAAACGAGTGGAGAACATAAAAAAAGATACTACAAAACAACCAAACTATATGAAGAGTATTTTATGATTTTATAAAATACGAATATACATATAATTATACTATACAGTAAATATGTGTATGTCTCTTTTTTGTATTTTGTACCGTCAATCGTGTAATTCTCACACAGAAGTTGAAAAACCCGAAGATGCATCAGATACAACCAAACTATATTATACTTATGAATAAACAGTACATTTGATCTACTCTTGGTTTAACTCACTGTTTTCTTGGAGGGGGATGGAAGCATCAAGATAAGATATAGATGGAATACAGAATCCTTAAGATATAGCCCGCCAGCCCACCTGAAATGAAAACGCTCCCTTTCAACGGGGTTCCAAAAAAATCTTTATTTAGGGGATTGTTTTTGTTTATTTTGTGCTTTTGTATGCTTTTTTACATTTAAAATGTACATAACATTATGAATCAAAGTTTTTTGGTTTTCTTTCGATTGGGTCTTACAACTCAGTGTTATTCCCGAACAGGTATGCCGTTTTCGAAACGACATGGACACTACATAATGCATTGCACATACAGTTCCCAAGACGCCACTCTTAAAACGTACTTTTTAATCGCTTAACTTTGCGCGCTAGCTTTACTTTTATATATTTCTACCCGCATTTGATTACTCGTTTTCGTTTTTAGCTGTTGTTTTCGTTTGTCGCTCTGGTTGGCTCGAAAGGATTCGCAATAACAATTGATTATTAGTACTTCTGGGGGGTCGTGTAACAAACAGAGTAATTAAAGCCGTGTTAGTATCTCGTTTCCGGTGATGCAGTTAACATTGATGAGAGGAACTCATGGTGAATGCTTAGAGAACGTGATGTGTGGTTGTACGTTGTGTGTAAAAAGTAATCAACAGATTGGTTAAACTAATAATAAATAAACTTAGGCGTAACACGTGTGTTCCTTAACAATATAAACAATAAACTTTGCTCAAACTTAAACAACAAATGCATCGGCTGTCGTGGGCTTAAATTATCAATCAATTAGCGTTATTAACTTGCGCTGTCGCGCACTCTCATTCATATTTCGTTATTTAGCAATGTTCCCGCGTTTTCACATACTTAGGTCGATCGATCGATTTTATAATATTAGTATACATTAAATTCAACATTTATTCGATTAGTTAAATGTGTTGCTTGTGTCGTATCGTATGTCATGTGCGTGTCATCTGGGTAAATACGTACATACATAGGTTTAAAAATCTTTTCCCTACTCCCTACCGCTCCGCTCGCCTGGCAATCGGCCTTTGTGGGTTAGTCTCCTGGCTAGGATTCAGAGCAATCGCAGTTCTCTTGCTGAATTTAAATGCTTTTGAGCTTCGGCCAATCGCCACCAGCTTGATCGCTCTCGTCTAGGAATCAACGTTAGTAATATTTACTACATAAACATATGTACGTGCATTGTTAATATGTATCTTTTGGATCGGTGCTTAAACGTATTGATATACTCTATCGCTGCTCTACCGCCTCCCTATCCCTTTTCTGGCCGACAACAAGTACTTTAAATAGTTTTTCGTAACAAATAATAAATAAACCACTGTGGCCATAACAATTAGCTCTCCTCCTCGATCGTATCGCGTCTGCTGTATCTATCAGATGTGGCCGTTTTGCCATATACCATGTGTGTGTGTGGACATAGCGAACCAAAGTTACTCGTATGTTCTGGTTAGTATTGCACTCGTTTCAGGAAACCCGCGTACGCATCCGCTTCCGCATCCTAGTTGAGGTTTCGTCTGCGCCGGAACACCAAAGCGAAGATGGATCGTATGCGCCACCAGCGGCTGCGTCGCCCCGTGTGTATCTTCTCCGAGTTGGAGTCCGTGCCCAGGGCCTTCTGCATCTCCTTGCGTCTAATCTCGCGGACCAGCGTGTAGAACGCCTCGTCGATGTAGTGACGCAGTGCAGCCGAGGTCTCGAAGAAGGGGCAGCCAAACTGGTTGGCCAGATTCTTGCCCTCCTCGGTGGTGACGCGACGCTGCGACTCCAGGTCCACCTTGTTGGCGATCAGTACCAGTGGGATGTCCTCGGAGAGCCGGACACGGGTGATCAGTTTTCGGTACTCGGAGGCCTCCTGGAAGCTATGGCGGTCGGTGACCGAGTAGCAGATGATGAAACCTTCACCGCAGCGCATGTATTGGTCCCGCATGGCCGTGAACTCCACCTGGCCGGCGGTGTCAAGGATGTCGAGCAGGGCGGCCTCATTGTCGATGACCGCCTGTTGCTGGTAGGAGTCCTCTGCGGGCGGAGAAACCGGTATGTGTAGCAAAATGTAGAGGGGGCTTCGGCCGCAGAGAGCTTCCTCCTGCGCCTTACTCACCAATTGTGGGGTCGTGGTAGTCCAGGAAACTGTGGCTCACGAACTGAAGGGTGACAGCTGTTCGGGTTTCATCGTCGTCGTCGTTTTCAGGGGGTCGGTGGGTGGTCCGTGGGTTGGTTGGTCGGTGGGTGGCGGGTCCAAAACAAAGCGTAAAAGAAATTGAGATAATTTATTGATTTTTCGCAGCCCGCAATCAAAGTGCGCAGTGATAACTCGGCTTTTTCTTGGGCGACCGCAGTGGCTCACCTGACTTTCCAACGCCCCCGTCGCCGAGGATGACGATCTTGTAGACCCTCAGGCCGCCCCGCATGTTCTGGGGCGGCACAGGGGGAGGCTTCACCAGGCTGCCGCTGTCCCTGTGGTCGCTGGGCATCCGCATCGAGTCCGTGTCGCCGGCACTGGTGCAGGACCTCAGCTTGCTGGATCGCTTCAGGGCCGCACAGCCGATGGACATGTCGCCGGCCATAACTCCCGACTGGCCAACGCGGATTTAGCCCTAGTCCGTCGTCCAAGTGCCGTTTGCCCTAACCCGTTCGATCGGATCGCACGGAGAACCTCTGCACCGGCGTCGCCTCGCCAATTGTGTATTATTTTCTTGTTTTTCTCGGGCTCGGGGTTGGTTCTCTTGGGGATGGCAGCGTGAGGGATGGTCTCTAAGGGGCACGAGCACGAAAATCGGCTCGCAATGCGCATGAATTTAAAAGGGTCTTTGAGTGGTTGTTATTATTTTATATTTAACGGATATCTAAATAGATATACTTCAAATAATAAAATATTAGTACTCTATGTTTTAGTACTAATTGTGAAAAGAGCCCTAGAACTATTTTCATGAAATAAATATATCCCAAGTTACTGATATTATATTTTTATTTTTATTCCTTGTGTAATATTTAACTAGTATAGTAATAAAACGTTTTTAAAGAATAAAATATCTATAACTAATATTTTAGTAATTGTATGTTATAGCTATTTTTTCAGGTTTCGTAAATTATATGCAACGTATATTTAAAGACCAAGCGCAGAAAGCTTAAATATAATAATGTTTTTATGTGCGTCGTCACAGATTTGCAATGCAATATCCAGTTCCTGTGCCATGGTTTAGTTTTGAATTGTTACCAATATACCATATTTTTCTTTTTTTTTTGCAAAAACTGGTTTTATTTTAACAATTAAAAACCAAATATAGGAATTTGAATAAATGTGATACAAAAGAAACATATATTTTTAAGGAATACCCCAACCTGCCCCGCTGTCATCTCTAACTGTCACCTTTCTCCCCCGATCTGGCAGCGCCGCTCGCTTTATAAATAATTTTCCCACGGCGCGAGCGGTATTCGCATTTAGTAACGTGCTGCCCCTCGAACAAGATCTCCCGCTTTTGCCCGGTCCGCTCGAAAGGGAAAAACGAACGCTCTCCATCGAATTGGCATAGATTTGGTGCCCTCCGAGCTGAAAATGTCGGGCGATGTGCAGCCGCGAAAGCGCAAGGATAAGCGCCGGAAACGCGGTAAGTCCTTCACCTGACGGTACACTACGATCCCTTCCGGTTCGACCGTTACTTTGGTGGTAAGAAAGCGAGGTTTTTTCGCCGCCGCACAGCAAGCAGTTCATTTCTTTTATTAGCATAATAATATTGTCGAGTGCCTTTAAAAATAACTCTGCCCTATTATATAAAATTATACATCTCGCCTGTTTTCTGTCGCTATGCGTGTGCCGATCGCGCAGGAAAATCTCTCGAAGACGAATGTATATATGACGTGTGCGGGGGTCCAAGAAGTGGATATTCCGATCGGGGCCTGCAGAAGGGCATCGAATCGGGGTGCAAAATCCGATCGAGTACGGGAGCGAGTGGTTTTCTTTGGTTTATTTATCTCCTTGCGATCCCAGGCGATCCGAGGCGAGCGCACACAGATGTTCCCTGTCCCTGGGGATATCCTCCTATCGCTCTCTGAATCCCTCTCTCTGGGAGAGATATGGAGAACTCACCTCGCGCGAAGTCACCTCGGCGGCAAATCGGTTCCAATGCATCGGAGATTTATAAGATCTAGAGATCTAGCCATCTACAGATCTAGAATCTAGCCTCTAGATGGTGTTTCCGCAATTCTGGGGCCATTACACCCACGGCACCGTATAAGTAGCCATGGTGCATATGTAAACCCATTTATTTTCACTTGGCCATCTGCCCAAGAGCATGACTGGCGGCTTCTTTGTTTATATCGTTGCGCATATTTAGGCATAAACAAATCCCCCCAGCCACCTCTTATCAGCCTGTAATGCCGGTGTGTCGTCTACTATGTTGTCGTCTCATGCTGTAACTAACCTCTTGTCTAGATGATCGCAGGTCCGAGGGCGATGTGACTGTGCTGCGTCAGTCCAGCTTTCAAGGTAGAGGAACACCATCCCCCTTGCTCTGATCCCCACCAGAAACCCCAGTCCGAACGCCTTGCTAGATTCGTTTAATGTCTCTCGCTCAGTTACTAATTCCATGTAAATCCATCCCCACGCCGAACGAAGGTGCTTTCAATTAAACCGCCTGTAATCACATGTGTTTATTATTCACTATATCATGCAATGGCCGGATCTCAGATGACGACGAATCTTCGCACGGCGTTCACATTACAAAGATGGGAAACGAAGATCTCCACCTGCACGTGCACCACGAGCACGGCACCGGCGGTCACTGGTGCGCCAAGATCGTATTCTTCGCTCTGATGGCGGTTCTACTCGGCTTGGTGGGTCTGATCATCATGGAGAACCGCGGCCTGGAGGATCGTAAGTTGCAAGATCCCTATAATTTATAATCAATAACATCAACTATTGTTTCCCTTAGTGGACACTCCCCTTTCGGAGTCACGTTTCTCCAAAGTCTTTGATGGCTGGGTGGACGAGCATCGGGATGAGCATGATGCCCATGATGTGCACGAGCCCTCTGGAGAGGCTTTGGATGATCACGATGAGCACGACGACCATGACGATCATGACGAGGAAGGTTAGTTTCATTGCGCTCAATTACAATTAAAATTCTCTAAAATTCCAAAACCTTTTTTTCAGAGGAAGAACCCCTTTCAGAGGAATTAGAAGAAGATGAAGAACTGGAAGAGGAGGAGGAAGAGCCTACTGAGGAGGAGGAGCCAGAGGCAGATGAAGATGAGCAGGAGGAAGACGAAGAGGATGATGAGAACAATGCGGGCGAGAACATAACCGCCGAGGATGCTGAGGAGGAAGAGGAGGATGACGAGGAGGAGGGCACAGTGGAGGCTACGGTAGAGGCTACCACTGAAGCCACTACAGAAGCCACTGCGGAGTACGAAGCTGAAGACGAGGAGGAGGATGAGGATGAAGCTGCAGCTGATGAGGCTGATGCAGTAGAGTCTACAGAAGCCCCAAAGTCAGAAGCTGATGAGGTGGGTTCTAATATATACATCTGTCCATACCATTTCCATAAATTTAATTTTCTTTATATGTTGGATAGCAGGAGGAAGAAGATGAGGATGAGGAAGAGCAGGAGGTGGAAGAGTCTGTAGAGCCACCAAGATCGCAGTCTGCCGCACAAAGTGCTCCCGCTCAAGATGATAGCGAGGAAGATGATGATGAGGTGAGAAGAATATATTTTAAATAAAACCAAGTTCTTACAAAAGAGACCAAATATTTATGTATCATTTTATTATACCTTATTTCAGGAGCAAGATAATAAGCAGGACCAGGACGAGCCCGAGGAATCCCAGCCAGCGAAGGCAGTAGACAGCCGAGAGCAGGATCAGGACCAGGACGACGGGGAGGAGCCCAAGGAGGAGGGCTCCTCCTGGTTGGCATCCCGTAAGTAAGGAGGGAACGAAGAATTGAACGGTTAACGGATCTCGCAGGCCTAGAACCCTAAGAACTGACAGACAGAAATGCTCCACCTTGCGAAAAAACAAGAAAAACCCAACCAAGAACACTGAAACCCAAATTGTGCAAGAAAGTGCAAGAGGCATTTGTTTGTTTTCTGATACTAAAACCTGACTCATTTACAGTGGCCGTTAAACTTGGCGTTGGCGTTGCACTTGCCTTAGTTTCACGCCTTGTATTGATAAGGAAAAGTCCAAATACAAGTGAGTCTTCAATGCCGATCCGCTCCCCCCAGAAATCTCCGCTCTTTGTATCCGCTCTCTGCGCTCGATCTCAATCTGTATCTATAAATCCGCCAAGCACGCCAGATGTTATGCTAACGAACCAACCTTGCTCTGGGGACTCTTTGAGTAATCACTACTAAGCGCCGCTTTCCATTCTAACCCACCGCCAAGCGATTGGTAGAATCAAAACCGATACTGATCTCCATGTCTCGTGGTCGAAAACCGATCATCTCAATGTATTAACAGAACTAAAACAAACTATTCTTTGCACTTTCTTCAGTTAGCTTCTTTTGTATTATCATTTACTATTATTATTATTATTATTGTTTCTTGAATCTGATTGTAGTCACAGCTTTGTTAAAGTTATTCCACCAATGTATGTATGTACGGAAATTGTTGAATGGCTTTGTTCTTGCTCGATTAATAATACCCATAACTCGAATAACCTTCGAATCTTCCGTGGTGAATGCACAGCCGAGGATGAGCCCGCTCCGGAGGCCATCATGCGGCGCAGACTGACGATTGCCACGGCCGAGGATCACATACCCGACGATGTGGAGGAGCTGCCCCTGCTGGACGACGATGGTTGGGGATATGAATTTGGTGATGCCAAACTTCGGCCAACCGAAGTTGCTTCCAAATCACTAGATGTTGATCTGATGATTCGGAAGCCTCGTATCGCCTAGTCTGGCTGTGTCCAGGGTTCTAATCTAAGCCATATCCCATTGTCCAAAAAGAATACTCCGAGGAGGAAATCGAGATCGAGGAGGAGATCGAGGTGGAGATCAGCGATATTGAGGAGGAGGACGAAGATCGCCGCAATAGCGACGACAATGTGGCCTCCATGGCCGACTATGTGCCCGAAACTTTTGAGCAGCTGAGCGCCATGTACAAGATGGTGCAGGATTGTGCCAAGGACAGCAAACCCGATGAGAAGGAAAAGGAGTTGGAACAGCCGGCTGGATCCAGCGACATCTATGTGGAGTACGAGGACGGGGCCATTGAGGATTACGAGCACGAGGGGGACAGCGAGGATGAGGAGATCACCGACGAGGAGGAGGACGAGATCTCCGACGTGGACGACGCCGACCTGATGAGCCGGCTGGAGGCCAAGTACGGCCGCCTGCCCGTCAAGGAGTTCGAAAGCGACCCCGACTCCGACGACCCCAGCTGGACACGTAATTACTAGACTACACACAAATCACCACCAGTCCGTCGATGTCCGCACCCGACTCCATCACACTCCATCCGACATACTTTCGATCGATCACTAAGCCATCGCTAGCATAGGCCCAACACTACTTTAAGAAACACGACAGACAGATCGCTTTACATAACAGATCGTAAGTGTTAGCCGTAGGAAACCAGGTTATCTCACCTCATACAAGGTGGAGCTCTCTAGGCCGTAACCGTTCAAAATTTCCAACTCCATTCCCACTTCCCTGCTAACCTGCCGTTCTAATCGAGATTCTTCACACCCAAAACAGAGATAAAGCCGAAAGAAGCTGCACCTGCTGCTCCCGCGGAGAAGGAGGATGCCTTCGAGCAGGAGCTGCGCAAGGCCAACGAGGAGATGATTAGGGAGGTAGGTCGATCGATGGCGTCTCCTTGACCAGGACTAACCCGTGGCAAATCTCCCACATGTGTATCTCCAGCTCAACAATCATTAAAGAACATCACACCACCCATTTCAAAGCTTTAGTTTATGTTTTGCTTGTCAAGTTCATTAGATCTTATAACTGTCTAGCCATGTAAGAGAAGAAAACCAAGGAATCATTAATCAAACCTTAGGATTAACCTTAGGTATTGCTCGAAACGCACTCTTCAGGGGGCTTCGGTTAGCTATTGGGATGAACTCGTGGCCAGTGCCCCCGAACAACACACACCCACTGGGGGTTGCCTTGGCCAAGGGCTCATCAAAGGAAGCCCCTGGCAACTGCGTTTCCCCTCTCTTGAGAGAATGATTTTATACTAATTGCATGTTTCTTGTACTTTTGTCTAACCCCCTTTGTGTTTTGGCTGGCGACCGCGAACTAATATCCACCCCAAAGAACTATGCCCAAGCCCTGCGATCCTTTAACACGCTCACCACCGACCACGCCCACGAGCCATCGGCCCACTTGGGGAGAGCCCGACTGCTGGAACTGCTGGCCAAGAAGGAACGGAGCAACCAGCGCCTCTGGGAAGCCATCGATGCCTACAAGAGGTACCTGGCCTTTGGCGAACTGGTCAAAAGCGATCAGGAGTTTACCACCGCCGGCGAGAGCTGCATTGAGAACCTGAGATTTTTGGGTGAGTTGGGTATGCCCTCCCTCATGACCTCTTTTAACACGGGCTCTCGATTCGTAGGTCACCACCGGCAGGCCGCCACCATCCACGAGCTGCTCATCGAGCGCCTGCCCGGGGATCCCCGCCTGCGCAACCAACTCTCACTCACCCATCTCATGGTCAATAAGTAGGTGAGGCAAAACACTGGGCCTTACGGATACCTCATAATAGCCCTTTAGTCTCCAGCAGGTGGAAAAGGTGGCCAAGGACACGCTGAAGCTCTGGCCCAGCAATGCTGTGGCCCAACTGCACTACGGCCTGGCCCTTAGGCAGCTCCATGGTGACTATGCGAAGGCTCTGCCGTATCTGAGATATGCCGTGGAGTCCCAGGAAGAGGGCACCCAGGAGGATTTCTTCTACTTGTCGCTGGGCGAGACCCTGCAGCGCCTGTCCAAGAAGTCCGAGGCTCTGAATGTGTACAGGAAGGGGGTGGCCAAGGGCTTCTTTGACAGCCTCTATCAGAGATCGCTGTACAACGAGCCCGGGCTCAAGGCCCAGCCTTTTTGGCAGCCCAAGGAGACGGGCTACGAAAGGCAGCTGGACAGATTGCGGCTCCACTGGCGGGCCATACGTGAGGAGGGACTGGCCCTGCTGGGCGAGAGTGGCTTCTTCCAGGACGAGGCGGAACTGCTGCGCGACCAGGGCGTGTGGCAGCAGTACGAGCTCTTTGCCCAGGGTCGCCGGGTGAAGGACAACTGCCGCAGGACCCCAATAACCTGCGGCCTGCTGCAGGAGTTTCCCGAGTCCGCGGGCTGTCGTCGCGGCCAGGTGAAGTTCAGTGTGATGCAGGCCGGCACGCACGTGTGGCCACACTGCGGACCCACCAACTGCCGGCTGAGGGCGCACCTCACCCTGGTGGCTCCAGAGTCGGAGAAAACCTCGCTCCGCGTGGCTGAGCAGGAGAGGTGGGTGAACGTGTAATGTCTATATGATCGCGCCCTGCTGACTTTGATTGCTGTTATCCACTTTCAGAACCTGGCGTGAGGGCGAACTCTTCGTATTCGACGATAGCTTCGAGCACGAGGTGTGGCACAACGGCAGCCAGCCCCGCCTGGTGCTCATCCTGGACCTGTGGCATCCGCAGCTGACCCCCGCCCAACGGCGCAGCTTGTCACCCATTTAACAGCGGGCGTTACTTAGTGGGCTAAGTAGTTCCGGTTGCTAGGCCTGTAATTTAGTTCAATTTCCCAAATCGCATCGTTCATTGTTAGTTAAATCTCCATGTTTTGTATAGGCATTCTAATTATACCTCTTAATCGTTAAGCTCGGCTTGAATGCGTGTTTAGGCTATATAGACGTCAATTGATCTGTGCATATACGATACCATATACTACTAGCGTTGGCTGGCAGCTTACCCTCGCTTTTGTACGTTACAGAAATAGAGAACCTTTTAGGATTCGACAATTGCTGGTTTCATTTGGGGCTCTGATTACAGAGATTTGCCAGGTTCCAGACGCATTCGACCTGGAAATGGGGTATAAATCGGGGCTTCTCCGGGACTTTCCTCAATCGTGTCGAGATGTTGTTCGTGGCAGCTAGAGCTCTGTTCCTTATCGCTGTGGCTTTAGGGGATTCCCTCGATGTGTGCCTCAAGGATCTGGGCTGCCTGCGGGGCACTCATATGCCGGGATATCAGAAAGGAGAGTTCGAGGCCTTCATGGGCATTCCCTTTGCCCAGCCGCCAGTTGGTCCTCTTCGCTTCAAGGTGGATAGTTGTATTACCTTCGAGGGAACCTAATCCATTGATTGTTCTCAGAATCCTGTGCCGGCCGAGGCCTGGGAGGGAGTACTCGACGCTGGCTCGGCAAAGGACGGCTGCTTGCAGAGAAACTACTTTGCTAACGATTGGGATGTGAGGGGGCTGGAAGACTGTCTCTACCTGAACGTCTACAGACCCAAGGTATCGGGGTTTCTAATCCACTTAAACCAACATAGCCGGATTTATTGGTTTTTTTATAGCAACGAGGTGCAAATCCCTTGCCCGTGATGTTCTACATACATGGTGGTGGCTTCTTCAGCGGCACTGGCCACCCAGTGGCAAGTGGACCTGAGTACCTAATGGACACGGAGAAGGTGATCATGGTAACAGTTGGCTATCGCCTGGGACCCTTCGGTTAGTATTAGGGATTACGATAAATACAGCACTCCTTAAGATTATATTTCCTAGGCTTTCTTAGCACTGGCGATGAGCATATGCCAGGCAATTTCGGTTTAAAGGATCAGCGGTTGGCTTTGCAGTGGGTGCAGCAGCACATAGCCGAGTTTGGAGGAGATCCTCAGATGGTCACCATCCTGGGTCACAGTGCAGGGGGAATATCTGCCCACCTGCACATGCTAAGTCCTAGTTCCAAGGGTAACTTCTGGCGTTTTCCTAAATTCCCTATTTTATACATTCTCTTCAAACAGGACTCTTTCACAAAGCCATGTCCTTGACGGGCACCATGTTTATTCCAGCCATGCAGATCCCTGAGGATCCTTTAAGTATAGCCAGGCGGCTGGCCAAGGAGACTGGCATCGATCAGGCAGAGAGTCTAAGCAGCCGGGATCTAGCACAAGCCCTCCGCGATGTAGATCCCACGAAGCTCCTCCTCAGTGTGGATAGCTTCAAGATGTATGACAACCTGCCCCTCGTCAGCATGCAACCAGTTTTGGAGGAGCCATCTCCTGAAGCCTTCCTGGTCGAGGATCCTCTAAAGGCCCATCGCGAGGGTCGTATCAACCAGGTGCCCTGGGTGATCAGCCTCAATTCCCGAGCTGGAGAGGGCGCCTTGACCTTGTTGCGCTCCTTCGCGTGCCCGAAGCGTAAGGCCGTCTTCAACGAGCAATTCCTGGAACATATGGCCTTGGTGCTCAGTCTACCCAAAGGAAACTCTCCCCAAATGGTCAGGGAAATCCTAGATGCCTATGGTTTTCAGGGGGACAGCCTGAACAACGATACGATGTTGCCTTTGGCGAAAATCTCTGGTGACTTCAACTTCTTTTTCCCCATCTACGAAACAGTTTCTTCTTATGCCAGCTTTGCCAATCTTCAAGAGAATCCGCTGTCCATCTATATCTTTGAGTTTGCTGGCCTGAACTCAGTATCCCTGATGTTCGGTGGTTCTGCAGAGGACTTTGGCCTGGGAGCAGCGCACATGGATGATGCGCTGCACACCATAAGGTTGCCGATTCTCTTCGAGGACTTTCCCAAGGACTCGGTGGATGCCAAGTTGGCCCAGAGGATGACTTCGCTCATAACTGACTTTGTGAAAACGGGGTAAGTCTGTAGATAACAAGACAGCAGGGCAGCTTCAATCAAGTGTTCTATCTGTATAGGGTCCTCCACGAGGGATCTACCTGTAAGGCTTACGATTTGAAGGATCAAGGAATGTGCAGCTACTTACACTTTGGTGGCACCACTGAAGCGTACCAGGAAGATGTTCGCCAGAGTCTGAAGCTCACCGCCTTTCCCTTATGGAAAAAGATATTTATATAAAGATATCAGCACATATATATTATGCGGTCCCCTCCCTATCTGCACCATCTGTTAAGGGGTAATTTAAGAGTGAGCTGCTGATAAATAAATCCCATTAATTTGCGAAATGGAACGGATCTTGTAATGGGAGCTGCTGCAGATAGCCCAGATTTCCATTCAGGCATTGTAAGTTGAGCCGGGCTGCGTTCCATTTCTGAAAAAGTCTACTCCCCAGCTCCCATCCCAGTTGTCATTCGAAGGTCAATTTACATATGCAGAATGTGCAAGGAACGAGATTAAGTGCGAATAAGAGACCCGGCGACGTGCGGTGCGATAAGATAGCCGTCGATCCGGGGAGCAATAAATCTCGCCCGATAGGGGAAACATCTTGTTTGGAGAGTTTCTTATTCGTACTTCCACGATATACGGTCTTCAGTTCAGCAGCGCGATAAGTGAAAGTGGAAAGCGTTTTACAAGGAGGATGAAAGCGAAAGTGGTGGGGTGCAAAGATCACAGGTCTAGAGTGTTTGGAATACATTATAAAGTTGACGGTATCTCTGGCTAAGATAGTAGACATATGGGCTTCTTAGTATATGATAATACGCCACTTAATAATTTTACTTTTAAATAAAACTTTAGGAAAACCACTAGTATAGGAGGTGTGATTATAAGACCACAGAGTGTTTGGAATACATTATTAACTAAGAGGTATCTCTTACAGTTTAGACTAAGCTAGTAGAAATATGATAGTTTAATTTAAATAGGAGGATTTAAATAGGAAGTGTGATTATATAGATCACAGAAAAAGAATAACTGGGTTACATTAACAACAGATTAAACAAAGTTGGTAGACAATTAGGTTAATTCGATTTTTTGATAGGAACTAAAAGATCATATATCATCTATATATTATGAGTTTATAGATCACAGAACACAGATACCAAAGATCACTGGGTTAGATTGTTTAAAAAACATAATAAACTTAGAGATAGCCTAACACTAGGTTAAACAAAGTCGCTAGATAAATGGTCTTGTTAGATGAAACAAAAAGATAAGAGACTACCTGATAATTTCACCTTTAGACATGATTAATGTAGGAGCTGTGATTTGCTTGCAAAGTTACATATATCAATTGGTGATCCTATCAGAACGACACGATCTTATGACATAAGACGAGCTTCTTTGAATATGGTTAGTAACTGATGTATCCAGTGATCAGTGGAGACTTTATGTAAGAATCCATGGAAAGCGAATTTGCATGGCGGGACAGGATAAAAGCGAAAGTTTCGATGCGAGGCGGTCTCAGTTGATCGCAAGTCGTCAGCTTTGGCGGACCAGCCTCGACAGCCGTTTCCCCGTTCACCGGGAAACACTTTCTACCCGTTCTGGCGCGTGTTTCAAATTACCCCGACCAGGTTTAGGTTCAGATTCGGTTTGCCTCTAAGGTCGCCAGATGCTAGCCGCTAGATGCTAGATGCAGTTCCAGATCAATTGGTATCCGCGCCGATCAAGCATACGCCGTGTGAACCGATCTCCAGCTCGGCGATCGTGCTGCTCTGTATAAATTTTCCACAGCGAGTTCGGTCACTTTGTCAAGATTGTGGGCAGAGAGCTGCTACTATAGCTATAGAGTCGGTCTCTGGGGCAGCGCAAAGTTTTCTTCACGATTAAAGCGAACGCGCGCCCTCGAAAGTCGTCAGATCGATTTGGGCCTCCGTCGCGTAAGGTTCTTCGAGAGATTTTCCAGCGCCCAGCGGCACAGACATGGTAGGTGAGCTTTTCCAGCGGGGAAATAAGGAGCTACCTACCGTTTAGAAGCACATCCGCAGACCGATTTAACGTTGACATCATCTTGTTATGTTGGAAGCCCCGAAACAGATCATAAATAACCCATCGATATGCATAATTAACGACCCATTAGCTCTGCTTTCAGTCACTTCGCGGACCGCCGGCGATGATTCAACTGGTGCTGCTGCTGCCGCCGCTTCTTCTGGGCCAGCTCTCCGCGGCCTTGACCACGGCGGACCAGCCGGTCACCGTGTGCCCGCCCAGCGTGGGCTGCCTGAAGGGCACCTACCGCCGGGGCTACCAGTCCGAGAGGCACGAGGCCTTCATGGGCATTCCCTACGCCCTGCCGCCCGTCGGAGATCTGCGATTCAGTGTGAGTGCTGTGGATGGTTCTTTCGATGGAAATTCCCCTTACGGCCATGGATTGCCACCTCCTCCCACAGAACCCCAAGGTAATGCCCAAGCTGCTGGGGGTGTACGATGCCAGGGAGCCCAAGATGGACTGCATCCAGAAGAACTATCTGCTGCCCACGCCGGTCATCTACGGCGACGAGGACTGTCTGTACTTGAATGTCTACAGACCAGAGGTAAGTTGCTCTAAGGGTATACAATTTCCAAATTCCTAGTGTGTGGCTTGTCTTATTTTTTAGATCAGAGACTCCCTCTTACCTGTTATGGTCTACATCCATGGCGGGGGTTTCTTTGGTGGCTCTGCAGGACCGGGAGTTACCGGACCCGAGTATTTCATGGACTCGGGTGAGGTGATTCTGGTGACCATGGCCTATCGACTGGGTCCATTTGGTAAGTTCAAGTTAGTCGAGTGGCCATTAAAGTGGTGGAAAAGTGTAGTTTCTCAATATAATGTTAGGTTACTTATCAGTGCAAACTCATACCAATTGATAAGAAACTCTGTTAAGATTTGTCTTTCGTAAAAAATAATTTAATAGCCTTAATTTCCCTTAGAAAAATCATCCCTGGAAGAGTCAATTTCAAATTGTTTTCTTTTTGTCCTCCCAAAGGATTCCTCTCCACTGAGGATGCTGTGATGCCGGGCAACTTTGGCCTCAAGGACCAGAACCTGGCCCTGCGTTGGGTGCAGCGCAACATTCGCTCCTTTGGCGGAGATCCCCAGCAGGTGACCCTTTTCGGCCAGAGTGCCGGTGGAGTGGCCGCCCACATGCACCTGCTGAGTGCCCGATCCCAGGGACTCTTCCACCGGGTGATCAGCATGAGTGGCACGGCCAATGTGCCCTTTGCCATTGCGGATGAGCCCTTGGAGCAGGCTCGCCTGCTGGCGGAGTTCTCACACATTCCGGATGCACGAAACTTGAGTACGGTGAAGCTGACCAAGGCCCTGCGACGATTGGATGCCACAAGACTCTTGGATGCCGGCGATAATCTGAAATTTTGGGATGTGGATCACATGACCAATTTTCGACCGGTGGTTGAGAAGGGCTTGGAGGCGGAGGCCTTTCTCAGTGAGCATCCCAAGGATGTACTGGCTCGGGGAGAACGGGCCCCTGTTCCCCTGCTCTTGGGCACAGTTCCTGGCGAGGGTGCGGTTCGGGTGGTCAATATCCTGGGCAACGAGACGCTCCGCCAGAGCTTCAACTCCCGGTTCGACGAACTGCTGCAGGAGCTGATGGAGTTCCCGCCCAACTTCAGCCAGGATCGCCTCAGCACGAGCATGAAACTCCTCGTGAGGGAGTACTTCCAGGATCGGCATGAGGTCAACGAGGAGACGGTCCAAGGATTCATGGATGTAAGTTGAAGTGGTTATTGCAGGTGTACTTAAAAAGGGGGCTACTATTATATATTAATCAATCAGGCTAACTGCATTTTATTTTATAAAGTTTTAATAGGGTTATATTTAAGGCCATAAGACCCAGAATAAAATTTAAAAACTTACTTAGGATCCTTTCTTTTAGAACTTTAAAATATATTTTTAAGTGCCATAAATAATAATTATTATTTGCTTTATTTTACAATTCTTTAAGTTTGCCTTATAATTGGGATACCTTGGATTTTTTGTATAATCCTCTTCTAAACCTTGTTTTTTCATGTACAATACGAGGTCTATCTCTCATCTACACAGCTCTAAACTTATTTATTAATCCCCTCTGACTCCTTAGTTAATTTCAGATAGGGGCTTCAAGCAACCCCTGTACAACACAATTCGAAGGGATGTCTGCCATACCTCGAATCCTACTTACTTGTACAGCTTCAACCATCGAGGACCCCTGAGCTATGCCTCTGCCTACACCTCCGCCAATGTTACGGGGAAATATGGTGTCGTCCACTGTGATGATCTTCTCTACCTGTTTCGCAGTCCCCTAATCTTTCCGGACTTTGAGAAGAACTCCACGGAGGCGAGGGTAATCCACTCTTTTGTGGATTATTTCGTACAATTTGCCAAGTTTGGGTGAGTAAATCAATAAAATAACTGGCACGTGGGCTGAGTATAACAAATGAATAATTTCTGTTCCTAGAAAACCCAGGAATGTCGAGTCGCTGACCCCCTGCTCCAGAGAGGTGCTCCAGTCACGTCCTAATGGAATATGCGATTACCAGGAATTCGGCAATGCAGCTACCTCCAAAGGTTTTCAGGTTAACGTGGCCAGCGAGTTCCAAACGAACAGGGTGAAGCTCTGGTCCTATATTCTGAATGAAAGGTCGAATGACTCTTAACCCTAAGACCCTAGTAATAAAATGTATATAAAAAGGTTTGCCGTTGAAAGTGACTAGAGTATAAGGTAAAATTATACAGTTGTAGGAAAATAAAACAATACCAAATATTTATAAGAACTGGGATGTTTTTGAAGACTCATTCATAAATTCTACAAAGCGTAGTACATCCTATAAGGTTTTTACCAATACTCTTCATGGAATATAATCGCAAACATTATACCTAAATTACTCTAGGGTTAAGGATTGCATAAGTCTGAAAAGAAATTACCTTAAAAGTTGAATGGTTGTTTACAATTTACAAGTGTGCCAAGCTTAATAAGCCGTAAACTGAAATTGCAACACGTGGATTATATCTATAAGTCGGCATTCTAAAAATGTTTGAAGTGGTGCAGGGCAGAGGGTGGGAAAACGTGTGCTATTAAAGCAGGTTTTGCCGGCAAATTAAGTATACGACGCGTGGCGCCAATGAGAAATCGGATCGCAGTTCTTCCTCGCTCAGATGGATTGCAATTAGAAGTGAGTCGAGTTCATAGTTACATCTAGTATCAGCCGGCTATCTTGGCATCTTGTTAGTATTGAGTAATATGCATATTAGCTAATGACCTGCTTTGCATACTGCATTTCCTGTGACTTAATTTTGGTATTCATTATTTTTAGAATAAGCTGGTTGTCCATAGTTATGGGGCAAAAAGTGCAGTGAACTTAGGTGACTGGCAAATTGGGTTAGCACATGCAAGTGTGGCGAGTTTCCGGATTTGTGTCACCCGCGAGCGCAATTAAAATCAATAGAGCGCAGCGAAATCAGTCAGGCTTATGACAGGACACTCCTGCAGGACACGGGTCAGTTGTACTTGTGCTGTCGCGTGGAAGGACCGACCATGGAGCTGCGTCGGAAAATCGCCTGGCGAGTCCTGCCGCTCTTCCTGCTGGGGTTTCTGCTGACCGTGGGCGAGGCCTATCTGAAGAGTGTCCGGGTGGAGGAGATACCCTTTGCCGGGAGGAAGGTCCAGGTCCTGGCCAGCCGTCGGTCCAGCGGCATTCACCTCATCTCCAGCCTGGAGCATCAGCGCACTTTCCTGCACCTATTCCATGTGCCCTGTGAGTTTATGAACTTGTTTCCTAACCAATATATCTATTTTATGACCAGGAAAAATATATATTGGTCATTATTTTGAGGGTTCAGAAAACTATACCAGTACATTATACTCAATTTTTGATCATTCCGTATTTAAGATGTGAAAAATAAACAGATTCCAAAGCATGCAGCTTTTTCTTTATTGGTGTCTGAATTATTTATGATACATTTTTTATATGATTTATTTTGATTAAGTCTTTACTACTCATACTTTATTTACCCCTGAGGTATTTTTCCAAAAAAAATCTCAGTCTTTTGCACTGGCGAAATGATATATGCCCAAAAGTATGCTATATTTTTTATAAAGTAGCTTTAAAAGTATAAAATTTCTTTACGATCAAATATTGATTTTCTTTCCGGAAAACAAATTTGATATAAAAATAAATTACAACCAAACCATTTTAATAGCATACTATAATTTTTTGTCAAATTGTATATTTTTTTTGTTTTATATTTAGACATAATTTGCTTCTACGCCGCTAAGGGAAAATGGCCGTATGTACCAGGATTCATGAAGTACCGCGTTGACAATGCAGCTCGAAGTTTTTTCCACCAGAACGACAGTTTCATCAAACAATTCTGCACCAAGTGGATTCAGGTCAAGGAGTGCTTTCGTCCCCTGTTCGGTGGGTAGACTAAGAGGGGAGCCCAAAATCATTTGACTGATAACACGATCCCTTTTTCAGACAAATCGAATACGACTACTGATGTGGAGGTGGAGACCCTGAATGCCAAAATTCAGGGACAGGCTGGGCAGGCTTGCAACTGCGACAAGCTGCTCCTCTCAACGGAGCCACCTGTGCCGGTGGTTTATTTCGACAAGAACTACATTGGAAACGTGAGTTCGGAGACCATTATGAACACCATTGAGTTCCTGGAGAGTTTCCTGCCACCACCCACTAAAAAGCACAAGCGCAAGAATCGCGTGCGTGGACGCCTGGATGATATTGACATTGATTAGAGATCATGCCTTCACCATACTTACTTCTTGCACAGCCTTTTAAAATAAAACCACACCTTGACACCAAAATGAGACCGTTGGAGTTTAAATTCAAAATTGATAAGGTTGAACGGTGGCAATCGATAGACATGCCCATCGAGTAAGCAAGTAACATGATTACCCTAGAATGTCTTTATACAGCGTTAACTTAATCTCCTGAAATAACAGAATAAAGCTTTTGTGTTTTGGTTCGTTTCAACAATAACCATTCATATTTTATTTACCTATTATATTTATTTGTTGAAAGGTAAAATAGGCTCAAATTTATAGACATTTCATCGATGTTTTTTGAAATGTTACAGACATCGATATTTGCCACCACACCGCGATGGCTGTGAGCTATCGATAGCCCAATCGATAAGCGGTGCCGCTGAGGTATAAATGAGCGATGGACGCGCGGTCATACCAGTTTCTCGGCTCCAATTGGGAACAAGTTCGCTCGCGTCGCGGAAGAAGCAAAGGCCATAAAATAGAGAAGCACTGCAAATGCACTGTTATTCATAAAGTACAACCGCGATTAGAAGAGCCCAAGGAACAGGTGTTTATCGACCACCTGACAGGCCGCAAATCAGCGAGAGTAAACCGCGAGGGGAAGAGAAAAGCTGTGCCAACACACAGGCACATTCTTCTGCATTCGCTGCCCACCGCTTTCATCGCGGGCTTCGTTCGTGTGTGTGCGTGCGTGTGTGCGAAAGAGCGTGTGCAAATATCGGTTTTGCCGCGTTGTCTGCTCTGCTGCGAATTTCAAGCCAAGAGAGGAGACAGGGAGAGAGAGAGAGCGAGGAGAGGAGAGGAGAGGATCGGGTGAATGTCGCTGAAACACCAGAAGTCATCCTACCAACCGCTTCCAACGGCGGCTGCCATGGACAACCCGGCGATGATCCAGAGCGGCAGCAGCGGGAGCAGTCGGGAGGATGTGGCCGTCGGACTCTCCGAGACCAACTCGTCACAGGAGCTGGTGAACTCGGAAAGCATGGAGGAGCACTGTTGCCTGCGCCAGCCCCACCACCTGGATGCGGGCGTCGCCCCCTCCGCCGCCGTGCCCTCGCGCCTCTTCGCCGTGGGCAGGTCGCAGTGGTTCACCGTCTTCGTCCTCTGCTTCGTCAACCTCATCAACTACATGGACCGCTTCACGATCGCCGGTGAGTGTGCCTTACACTGTCGCCTCCCCCAGTAGGACCCGCGGGGATCAGCCCATCCCGGCCAGATAACACCGATTTGTTGACATTTCAAAGGTGTTTGCTTGGGGAGGGGAAAAACTTGGCAGCAGCAAAAAAAGTTGTATAAGCCTAAACATTCCCACAAAAACTTGGAAAGATGTTTTTTCCAGCACTAGATTGTTTGTTTTTAACATCTTTATAATAACTTTTGCAAAAACTCTGTTTTTTGATTCCATATAACACTTTTAAGAAAAACAACTACTTAGGTCAAAACCAAAACAAATAAATATGTTTTAACAATATTATATCAAGTAATGGTTAAAAACAGTAACTAATTCTTTTATTTTTTAAATCTTTATAATATAAACTGTTATTATAAAGATTTAAAAAATAAAAAGAAAGTTTTTTTTTGATTCCTTAAAACCAAATAATCTTTGTTTACCATAGAAGTTATAATATTTCTTCTTTTGTTTAATTGTTTAAAATGTATATTGAAATGTAACGATAAAAACATGAATAATACAATTAAAATTTGACAAATATTTTTTGTTAATTGCAAAAATAAATTTTACAAGTAATACCCAAAATTAAATAATGTAAAATCATTACAATATATAAAAAAACAAAAACTAAAAACATGAATAATAAAATTGTTAATGTTAGCCATAAACATTATAATATCATTAAAAACTTAAAAACATGAATGATACAATTAGTAATAACAATGTGGGACTCCTAATATCCATGTTTAAGTAAACTTGGATTAATCATGCATTTTTAAAAATAATTCATGAATAGATCTATGCTGAAAGTAGTTAGGATCCTATGAGAGATCACTTGACCCTTGCAGTTGTTGTTACTTCAGAGCACTCTAATCAGTTGTTAATAGTTGTTGTGATTAAGCAGGCAATCGCCCCATCGTCAGCACTACGAGGGCTCTGTTGCTTACAACATGTACCATAAAGAGTGTATTTGTTTAGTATTTAAATGTTCCCGGTGACTAATCAGCTTGCGAGTGAATCACGCGATCCGAAAATATGGAAAGACGCTCACTAGTGCGACGATCAACGGATCCCCAACTCGGGACTCCTCCACAGGGTGGCAATCAATCAGCACCCACTCCGCGCATATAGTATTCCTGGCACCGGGGTGCGATAAAAAGAAAGACTGGGGAGCTGCGATGGCGCCTGACCCGCTGATCGGCGATCAGAAAGTGCCGCCCGCGTGACAATTACCGCCTATAGATAGACTCGGACACTCTACCCGCATATGATTAGTGTTTATTATAGCGTGTTTATTTGTTATTAGCCAAGAAACGTCTCTTGATTCGAGGGATTCCTGCGGTATGCGGGCGGTTCTCAGTCGGATACTCGTTGTCTGCCCCCTGAAATGCCCTTCCTTGTCTGCTCCCGTCTGGAAATGGAGTCGAACGAGTGTCTGGTTGTATCACAGTCAGTGGTTACACAAAAGAGCCGCGTGTGGGTTAAATGGAAACTTGTTTAGCGGCTGCCATTACAGGCCCCAACTAGTTTGTCACCCCCCGTGCCTGCTCAGGCCCACTGCAAAGCGTTTAATTTGCATGGATAATAACTATAATTTTCCATTTTCACAGTCTTTGTGAGGCTGAACTTGCTGCTCTTCCGGCGCCCCAGCTCAGAACCGCTCCACTCAAGGGCAAGTGATATGTGCACTTGCAAATACAATTTGCACTGATATTAACACCGCCTATCAGTGTTATCAGCTGATTGCCGCGGCGGCAATTAGAAATCGATTTTATAACCCCTTTCAAAGCCGCAAATCATAAGCCAAAGCCCTTGATGATTGCTGTAATGTCAGGCCAAAAAATGACTAAAACATCATACGACTTTTAATCGGTCAGGAAGCGGAATTACTCACAGGAAGGGGCGATAACATTACACATATGAACGTAAATACATATCATACCACGCCGACAGCTCGTCGTCCATCAATAACACACTGCTTATAAGCATTATATTCCATTAAATTCCATTAAATTTCACTCTTTCCTCGCCAACATTCAAAATTTCCATGTGTTCTGGTAACTGATTGGAGGAGCCTGTGTTTATTTTGGGAACAGTGGAGGCGCAAGGCGAAATAAAAACTAGAACAAACACTGGCCAGCCACCCAAGGTTTTGTTTTGCCATTTTTCAGTGGCATTGCTATCATAACACCCCCATGGCTATCCCCAAAGCTATCCCCACTCTGCGGCCTTATCAAGAAGTGCCTGAAACCAGAGTAGGTGCACAACAAATTGCACTGGCCCGCACGTGGAGTTGACAAGGGGTTTTGGCCATTTCGCAGTGATTAGATTGTGTGGCTGGGCAGCCCTTTGTTTTCAGGGGAATTTCGACACCCGTCGATCGGCGGCAGAGCCACGTTTTCGGTTACACTTTGTGTATTCCGCATGTATATACAGTCTGGCGGCGTATCACCCGATGTCTGGCCCAGCCAATGGAGTGCATTTAATTATAATTTTAAGTGCGTCTTGGCCTCTGGCTTCGACCTCCGGCTTTGCTAAATTTTCGCCAAAGTTTTCGAGCTGGTGGCCTGATGTTTTGTGTAGCTGGGTGGGTACCTAGCCGCTGGTTTCTTCATTCATGATCAGTGTCCGAGTGGTTTGGTTCTGCTGTTGACAGTAGCGAACTTTGATCGGCCAAAGCTCTGGCAGTTATTTCGGTCTTGGCCCACAGATATGTGGGCTGAATGAAGGCACAGACACAGATACGGGTGTCTGTGTATCTATAGGATTCCGTTCTGCTTCCGACGTAATTTCCTTGGCCGCCGTCCAACGAGAAAGAGATCTGCATAATTGTCTGTGTCAATTGATCGAGGGAAGTTGGGGTCTATAGGATCTGTTTTGGTTATTTCTTCGCGTTTTGTTTGGGCTTTGCAATCGGTTTTGAAAGGTAATCACTTTTACGCTTGAATCATTTTTGTTTGCATATATTGCATTTACAGAAAGTCGCTGAGCTTGCATTTTATTTCCGCCTATATTGTTTTTTCAAGAGAAACACCGAAACTTTCCATTTTGTTGCCATCACAGCTGAGGAAAGAAATAACAATGGAAAGAAAATACAAATAATACAGCCCTGACACACCGAAAACGGCAATACCCTTGGGAAATGGTTTTGGATTTTGGACAAACTTGGACAAACAGTTGAAAATATTTAAAAAATATCTCTCTCTTTTGCAGAAATAATTGAATATCTTTTGGCACTAGGTATATATAGATATGTATCTTTGTTACTTAACTCAATCGAGACTTTCACAAACCACAAGATACGGTAATATTATGGTGTTGTATGGGTTTATCTCAAATTTGAATATGTTGGAAACGCAAGCACCTCAAGTGTCATACCCAAATGCATCTTGTTAGGTTCTCTGCTTTGCATGCCTTTATAGCGATTGTGTTTGAGGTTTGCGCAGTGGTTCTATTCCGTCCGCATTTACAAGTGTTTGCTCGTACATACATATGTGTATCTGGGTCAACGACCTACGCAGAGTGCAGTGCACACTTTTTGCTCAAACAAATTGAATTAACACGAGGCAAGTGCAGAATAAGAAGGAACTGTAGGGGGCTGGGAATGCCTGGAGCTGTTGGTTGGGTAACTCTTTTCCTTGGGCGCCGACGCTTTCACAATTGATTTCAGCCTGGCCGGCGAAAAGAAAGTTTTCTCTAAGCAATTCGAGTGCTCCGCTAAGCATTCAAATGCATTTCCAGCGAAAGTCACAGCCTCAGTTTTTTGTTTTTGGTTTACTTTTTACATTTTTGGCTCCGAAGTATCTGCCAGATACTCGTTTAATCATCGTCCGATTTTAAAGCTTACGCTGCATATCGCACGATATTTCAAGGCCGCGTCACCAGACGCCGCAGAACGGACGAGATACTGCGGAGAAAGAGCGCTGTGAACTGAGAACAGTCACTTTCGGTCACAAACCGCCTTTTCATTCATGGTAATGAGTGTCTCGTCCCGCCTGGGTTGTTGTTGTGGTTTTGGCCAGGTTGCCTGGCTATAAATATTGGCTGTTAAAGCGGAGCAACGTTCTGGAGTTTCCGCAGCTACAGTGCAGTGCTGCGGATAGAAGTTCAATTTAGTAAAAACAATTTTTTTTTTTTAATTATTTTCCTATAACCCAAATTTTGGAAATTATCAAAGATCAAAACTAAAACAGCTAAATCATCTAAATTTTAGTGAAACTTCCAGTCATGCTGAAGTACTGGAATTGGTAATTACCACTTAACATAGTCTGTTTTCCAGAAAGTTCGACTTTGGAGAGCTTGGTTTACAATGTTTTGATTTTATAGATAGTGTAGCTACAAAACATTATCACCTACTGTTGCGAATCGCACAAAGAGAACACAAACCAAAGAGAGTAAAGCGGCAGAGAGAGCAGAACAGGTTCTAAAACTGCGGTGACCGGCTAAAAAAGCAATATAAATACCCGAGTGGAAGGAACTTCCCTGGAAGTCGGAGAGGAGCTATTGGGGTAGGGTATCTACGCACTCATAGAAGCTTTGCCTCTGTGTTTTTTCCCCCCCAAGAATGCCCATAAACAAATGGAATTCCTTGCCTGGAACCAGATTACCCGCTGAGTGTACGAGATAGCTGTATGTCATATAAGAAATATGTGTATAAGGAATGCCTCACCCAGACCAGCCTTCCACTCTCCACTCCGCTGCCCACTCTCTTCGGCCCACAATCGCAGTGCAATGAAGGCGCGCACACACACACACACACACACACACGCGCAGACTTATCGCGTGGCGTCCTCCAACCGTTACGTCACTGGGCAAGGCAAACAAACGCGCTGATTGGTCGAAAACATCGTACGATAAATTTCTCAAAAGCGAAATGAGCAAAAAGACCCAGAAAATGGAATAATTAAAAAGCAAAGGCTGATTCACTGCAGCAGCAGCGACTTCGTGCCACGTTTCGCGGGGCGTTCGTGGGGCCTCGGCTCTCCGGGTGGCGCTCTCTGTCTCTTGCGCTCTCTTTTTTTGGGGCCAACTTGTTGAGCTTTTGTGTGTCACTGTTGTTGCCGCTGCTGCATTGCCGGCTTCTGATCTCGGTCGCTCTGGCTCTCTCTTAGCCCCCTCCCGCTGTCTGAGTGGTGTTCCCCCTCTCTTACTCCCCACTCACTCTCTGCCACCTCTCTCCAACCTGAATTTTAGACCGTTGTTTATTTTTGGGTGCTCAAGCACTTTAAGTAGTTATTTGACTATATTGTTTTTGTTTTTATTTATTTTTTTTGCTTTTTTGGGCCATTCCGCAAAGGCCAATGTACGAAGAGAGAGATATGGACAAACGGGGGCTTAAAGCTGCTTTTTTTCTCAATTTTTTTGGGCTGCATGTAGAATGTAGGAAGTAGCGTTAGATCGGCTAAAACAGTTATTGACTGAGGTCGTTTTGGCCATCAATTCGCTGGATGCACATCCGTTTGTTAATGAATTTTTAAATGCCTAGGTGAAGACGAACGTGCAGGAAATACCTGAGAAAATGTGTGCGAAGGTGAGGCAAAAGTGATCGAAATTCAAGTCATGACACCGATTTGCATGGCGATGCAACAGGTTGACTGGCTTTGACTGTGGGTCCTATCAGTATCTACTACTGATAAGGCTATATTTAACGAAATGACACAGATTGAAACATCCAATATTATCGATTATAACTGATAAAAAAGCATTAATAATATCTTAGTAATCATTACAAAACTGATAAAAAATGTGGTATGATAAGTAAAAGCGTTACATTGCACCAGTTATCAGATAAAAAGTGGGCGTTGTATCAGCACTGATCTATTAAAGCTCTTCCCTCCCAATTTGTCTTATCTCATCGCCCATGCTGCTGTTTAATAGATATCGATGGGTTAATTAATGGCTTTGGGGGGAAATAATATGACCCATAAACACACAAAGTATTTCCCCAAATTTTCCCCAGTCTTCGTACCCAAGTAAGTGCTAATTATAGAGACAACTCCCCCCTGAACTCAGCAATTTGGGGCTTACGTAAAACACTCGAACATAGCAGGGCCGTATTAACGATTTATTTATTCGTCCACTTAACAACCCCTGCTGGCTATGGGCTGATATGTACAAACTACAATTCGCTATATCACACATCACGCGGATCCCCAGTTCATATGTACCAGAGAGAACTTATAATATCATATGATTATCATTTATCTCTTTACTTTTCGACGTATTACTAATGCATTTTAAAACATTTTTGGTATTGTCATGACTTTTAGTCATGTTGTCATGACAATTGAGGTCCTGAAACAAGAGGTTATCATTATATTTTAAGTGAAAAGGAACGACGAATTGCAAGTATCTAATCCCAAGCTTTCCCTCCATTTTACAGGAGTGCTGACAGATGTGCGAACTGACTTCGACATTGGAAATGACAGCGCCGGACTTTTGCAGACCGTATTCGTCATCTCGTACATGGTGTGCGCCCCCATCTTCGGATACCTGGGCGATCGCTACTCCCGCCCCTGGATAATGGCGGTGGGCGTGGCCCTGTGGAGCACCACCACCCTGCTGGGCTCGTACATGCAGGACTTCGGCTGGTTCATCACCTTCCGGGCGCTGGTCGGGATCGGCGAGGCCTCGTACAGCACCATTGCGCCGACGATCATCTCGGACCTCTTCGTGCACGACATGCGCTCCAAGATGCTGGCACTGTTCTACTTTGCCATACCCGTGGGATCCGGTCTGGGGTGAGTGTGCAGCCAAGCATTGCCAGTGGCCAATGTCCAGATCAACGATCTGCAAACAATCCGGGAGGATGGGCTCTTATCAGGGGTCTGCGTCTGCGTCGCTGTCTACTTTGTTGTCGCCCTATCAACAGCTGGCAACAGGCGGTGGAGGCCGAAGGTTGAGGCTGGGGTGATCGGTAATCAGTAGCTCTCCCCGCTGAAGCGTGAGAAGAGTCACGTGACTCTTCTGTAAATTGAAATTGATTTAATGCTCTAATTGACGACTCTAATTGAATTAGAGTGCTGGGTCAATTGGGGGGTTGATTGGAATTTATGCAACGCCCAATTGGCCGCCAATGCAGCGTCAATTTACAGGGATCAGACTTATTGAATGACCTCTTCTTTCTGCTTATAGATACATTGTGGGATCCAAGACCGCGCACCTGGCCAACAACTGGCGCTGGGCCCTGAGGGTCACGCCCATCCTCGGCATTCTGGCCGTCCTGCTCATTGTGCTCATCAAGGATCCGGAGCGGGGTCACAGCGAGGGATCGCACAACCTGGAGGCCACCACCTACAGGCAGGACATCAAGGCTTTGGTTAAGAACCGCTCGTTCATGCTCTCCACGGCGGGCTTCACGTGCGTGGCCTTTGTGGCCGGAGCCCTGGCCTGGTGGGGACCCTCTTTCATCTACCTAGGCATGAAGATGCAGCCCGGCAACGAGGACATCGTCCAGGACGAGTAAGTTTGTCCGCCCTTGGTGACACATAAACCCCATTTTCACAATGTTAACAGAGCTTATACCATAACTGAATATTTTCCTGAGACTTGAATGCCATTTAATTATAATCAAATTGTGAAAATGGGGTTTGAACCTTCCCCCTTTGACACCCAACCCCTTATCCACCCCAACTGTCGAGCTGTGCGCCTTACAATGATTTCTGATCCGTCGTCAAGCATCTCGTACAAGTTTGGCCTGGTGGCCATGCTGGCGGGTCTCATCGGAGTTCCGCTGGGCTCCTTCCTCGCCCAGAGGCTGAGGGGCAGCTACGAGAACTGTGATCCCTACATCTGCGCGGTGGGACTCTTCATCTCGGCTCCCATGGTGTTTGCCGCCTTGGTGGTGCCGCAGACGAGCGAAAGCCTGTGCTTCTTCTTCGTCTTCGTGGCCCAAGTGGCTCTGAACCTGTGCTGGTCCATAGTGGCGGATATCCTACTGGTAAGATGGCTCATTGAATGAGGCAGAAGCAGCAGCAAAAGCAGCAGCAGAAATCAAATAGCTAAAAGCCAGCCAGCCGGAGTTGCTCTATTCTTAAGACCCCCCAAAATCTAGCCCTAACCCCCAAGCTCGTTTAATTGTTTACGCCCAAAGTGCACCGTAAAACCCTGTTAACCATGTGAAGATATGATGGATAACTGGGTTTTTGGGGCAGCTGAGGGTCCCTAAGCTTTGGCATAACTAACCGAATGTACCCCGAAATTCCACACCCCACCCACTAGTGTTGCGTTCAACTTTGGAGTCATCACCATGGTGGCGGGCCTGCTGGGCGTGCCCCTGGGCTCGTTCCTGTCGCAGTACCTGGTGAAGCGGTTTCCCACGGCGGACCCGATAATCTGCGCCTTCGGGCTGCTCCTGAGCGCCCCGCTGCTGACGGGCGCCTGCCTGCTGGTGAGCAGCAACTCGGCGGGCACCTATGCGCTCATCTTTTTCGGGCAGTTAGCTTTAAATTTGAATTGGGCAATTGTTGCGGACATACTGCTGGTAAGCTCTCGAAGAACTCGAAACTGGGAGACCCCAGTGCTTTGTAATTTTGCACCCACGTATTGTTTGAGTATTGTAACCGTAATTACACACAGTAAATCCTAGTTTAAGCATTAACTTTTTACTGTTATAACGAGATAACACACACCCCCGGCACAACACATCACACACACACACACACACCTACACACAGCTTGAACACTCACAAAACGCTCTAACCAGATTTTATGTTGCTTCGCCCGCATCTCCTACTGGTGGTGGTCATCTGATACTCCATTTGTGGTTGTCTTTTGAGTTTTGGGTGCGGTTATAAGTTCGGAAGGACGGAGAGGAACAGTCTTGTGAAGTTCCCTTAACTTAGCCATGTATCTTAACTGTCTTGAAGTTCTTAAACTTGTTTATTTCATGCAATTCATTTTCACCCCCTGGGGGATGAGTAACATCATCTTTCCTTATTACTTTTTTTCGTAAATGTAATCAACTTTAGTTTAATCCCCTCACTGTCACTTTCATCCCTCTACCCCAAGCTTTTTGGGGGAAGGGAGCGTCCCACCCCCGAGAACACTTGCAGCGTGCAAATATTTCAGCACTCAACCCCCCATGGATGTTGTACAATCCTGTTGAAGCACCACAATCCCCCAAATTGCATTGCCAACCAGCCCACGCTCCATTCCCAGCCCCTGCCATAAGACAAAGTGTCGAAATTTCCCTTATCATATTGGACTCTTCCGCCTGGTTTACTGATTTTCGGGGGTTATCTGCCTGGCTAGTCACGTTTGTCCGTTTCGAGGAGATAGGCCTGCTGATAAGGAAATTAAAAGGCAAAAAGCGTGAAGAGTCGTAAATTAGTCATAAACTCTCCGTATCATATTTAGTTGAGGTCTTGAACAGTAAAAATATAAACAAACCATAAACTTAATGCTAAATTGGCTACTTAATTGAATTTTAAATAGGTCTACCTATTTCATTTTATTGAGAAAGTTTATGTCATTAAATAACCTTAACTGATTGAGTAACCTAGTTTGATAAAAGTGACCCCATTGAGTTGCAAAGGTGTCGCAGAAGTGCAGCCAGCGAGTTGATGAAATGAGTAATGATATCTCCAGGGAAATACAACTTGGATGAAGCCTAAAGATAGCAAGATACTATATCCCATGAATGGACACCGAAATCTGTATAAACAGACGCGACAAGATAGCATATACGTAATGCCTTTCGAGAGATACGTACGTATTTCCTACGTAGGGTGGCCTGTTCTAAATTTGGCAGTACGTCAGGCCAGGCAGTACCTCTATATATACGGCGGCACATAAGGCCCCAACTCACGCCCCCTTCAATGCATTGCCTCCGCTTTTTTTTACCACGCACTTGATTTGCGTGTGTTGCTCTTTTTGTTGCCATTTTGCCATTGCAAACGATTCCGTGACAAAAATATACAATCGCATTTCGCTGGTTATCTAACCCGAAAAGCTATGGGCGATCGTCCCACCTTGGTGGCTCTGTACCAAGTGCCGGCCCTGCGATAAGCAGCTGTGATTAGCAGAGATTGCCCTTATCAGGGGGGTGCCTTTTGTTTGCTGCGTTTCATAAGATGACCTACTACTGTATAGCTAGTGTAATATCATAAGTGCTTTGCGTAATTTCTGCTTTTCGCCTACACACAAACATAAACACAGCCCTCACATCACCCTTAGTTATGACAGTAAAAACTTAATGTGACAGTTCAGCGGACAACAAATTGCCACGTTCAATTTAAAGATACAATCCCTTAAATACAAAAACTCAGTTCTTGAGCGCTTGAGGGCCCACTGTTCCCAGGCAGGCCCGGCTGTTCCCACCTCACTGGGAGCTCCAACCTGAGAACGCAATGCCAGCCGGTTTCTTCTTTCGGGGACCTGCTCTGCGCTTGTCCCCAAAATTCTCGAGTGGCTCCATCTCTGGCGAGCTTTTGGCGAATTTGTATCTGCTGCTGGCACACAACTACACCTAGGCACACGCACAACTCACCCACACGCTTTAATCTCAATTTTGATTTGTGTTTAATCAATTATGGGAAAACGGACCAAGGTGTAGAATACTTTCTGGATGCGAACCATAAGGTTTAGCACCTGGAGAAAGTATCTACACCTGCACCGATACCTGCTTTAATCGATAGTTTGTAGCTTAAGAATCGGTGGTGGCTTCTGCTTTCATTTATTGCTTTGTTCAGTTGCTTTTGCACCTTAACCTAAACCTAGAATTTGAATAACCCTTGATTTCCTTTGTTCCTGGTATATTATAGTATGTGGTGGTCCCTACACGACGTTCTACAGCCGAGGCCTTCCAGATCCTCATCTCGCATGCGTTGGGCGACGCCGGCAGTCCTTATTTGGTGGGAGCGGTGAGTTATCCTGAGGCATATAAACTCAAAAACTATACTCACTAGCTTTGTAAATCCCACAGATCTCCGAGGCCATCATGAAGCACCTGCACAAGAACCCGGGCGCCTCTGGCCTGACGACTGAAATGCAGAGCATGTCCCAAGTGGCGGAGACCCCAATGGGTAATGTCACCACGGCCATTGTGGAGGCCACCACCAATATGATTGACACAGTGCGCTCCGCTGCCACGCTCTCCGATGAGGTAAGTTTTAGCCCTTAGATATACAGAATACTCGGTTTAATCTCCTGTTATTCGGTGTTTTCAGTACTCCGACAGGGAGCAGTTTGAGGGATTGCAGTACGCCCTGTTCTCCACCAGCTTTGTGGAGGTGCTGGGCGGCATTTTCTTCATGATCACCGCCTGCTTCATCATCAAGGACAAGTACAATGCCACTAGGGGACTGCAAGGTAAGCAAAAGGGATTGGTTTGACCCCCACAGATCCAGTTATCTAAATAAATAGTAGCCTGAGGGAGATAATTCCTGTAAAACTTTAATAAGCAAACCGAAGATATAACATGACTTAGTATCTGGTTATCTATCTATCTATTAACTTTATGATGAAAGAAAGTATGCTGAATTCGAAAAAATGAAAATATAATGTTCTTATTATTTTAGTTTATCTTAATTGATACATTTCCAAAATTTATAAAACAGCAATAGGTTTCTTTATTGCATTTTGGTTGCATTTTTATTAAGAGGTCTCTTTTCACCACCCTTTGGCTCACCGGTTTCTCATTTGATCTTGGCAGGCGACCAGGGACTGGGTGCGGTACGATCGTCAGCTGCCTTGGCCAGTGGGCTAAAGGACGTCGAGTCCTTCCACTCAGACTGCCTGGTCATGTGCACTGACATCGCGCTGCGCGAACGCACCTGATAGCGCGAATACGAAAACCTAAAGTGTGCCCTGGGCACTGACTGATTTTTATTTTCGGCCTAGCTCCCGGTAGGTGGAATGCTCGAAATTTTGTTACCTCGTTCTGTTCTGCGTGCGTTCCATCGTTGCGTTCTACTAATCCCTCAGCAGTTACCTGAGCCAACCACACCCCGCTCTTCATGGCTTTCTGTGTGATTTGAACCAGTTTAGCAAGTACCTAATGTGTGTTTATCCTTGGATCTTTCAGATGCCACTACTCAACAACAGCAGCGGGAGCAGCGCGATCAGATTGCCTAATACCAGCCGATCCTCGAGGTTATGCTGAGCACTCAGAGCTCCGATGGCATGCCGGGTGAACTGATACTGACTGAAAATCATCTTTAATTTAAACAACGCTCACTCGCACCACGCACATGCCGCATCGGATCGTACCGGAAGCTTAAGGGGACGCCCTGGGCCTGCCACGCTCAGATCGGCCGCCACAAGTCCCCCGTGTTCAAGTTCCTATTGGGAAGGAAGGAAGGAAGGAAGGGCCACCAGGCCAACGTTCAACACCCCACACTGATTTGTAGATATAGATACAAACACTCACTCTCACTCTGGCACTCACCAAGTCATAACGTTACACAGTTCATTTTACTTGTAAACGGTTTACACGTAGTCTAGGATAGGTATAGCTCTGGTATTTTAGGCTAAATCACGCAGAGTTTCGCACTCGAAGAAGTGCTCCCTCAGAACGGATAATGTACATAGATGTTATCTCAGGCATCGAGTGCGACACCGCCTGCAGCTTGGATATTTAAATCATGTGTGTGTGTATATTTTATATGAATTGTAAATATATGGATAAGCGCCGGGCCATTGTATAAGTGCGTAGTCTATTTAATCAATTTAGTCCTAATCTGAACATAATGTTAATCATAGCATTAGTCATTAGTTAGTTGTGTAACGAATTGGAAGAAATGTGTGCACCCTCAACCATAACTGAATATTACAGCGTAACTATTTTAGGCCAAAACGGCATTAACCAATCCTCGAGTTTGTTTTTTGTTTGATTGACCCTAATCGAATGCTAGCCTAATCGGAGCGCAAATGAAAAGCGACACAAAGACTGCAAGCAAATTGATTGTTTAGCAACTAAGGATTTTCGAGGCAATAAATATAAATTTCGGAAAAATTCAAATTCGGTTTATTATTAAAGGAGAATTAGCTGTGATTTGGTACACGTTCTAAGGGGGAAGATTCATTGAATATATTAAGTAAAATGGATAAAGTATAGTTTAACCTCTATTCTTAACCGGATGGAGTACTTTATTTCCATACGGGAATCTCTTATATTATCTTTAGAAAGTCAATGTGCTGGTTAAGTTCCAGGATAGTCTTGTTTTATTTTGAGGTAAATACTTAATTTATGTTTCTTAAATATGTAATGATATATTTTAAGGTGTCATATACAAGTTATTTCTAAATTATCACCAAAATTCATTTATGTTATCATCTTTAAAATATAATATATCAATATTTTTTAATTGTTTACTTTTTAGAGGTCTATAAAAATCTATTGCATACTTTTTGGCGCACAATTTAAAAGCGAAATTATCGATAGCTCGGTAGAAATAAATCGAGAGAGAGCTTTTTTGGCCCAAATGCCTCCAGCCACGTGCAGCCACACTAGTTTTTGGCTTTTTTTGGTGCCGACACTGTTCCAAATTAATTTATTTGTTATTGTCGCTCCGTTCGGACTTGTTTGCCAAGTTAGCCGCGATGTCAATTTACGCCGACGTGCAGAAGGGACCCGCCATCGAGGTCTTCGCCCTGACCCAGGCCTTCAAGGACGACAGCAATCCCAACAAGGTCAATTTGTCGGTGGGCGGTAAGTGATAACTCGGTTTCCCCCGGCAAAACACACGACGTGTGCCAATGTGTGCTACTACTGGGTGTCTGCTGCGTGTATCTGCATCTGTATGCGGCTCAATTTGCTATCGTTTGTCGGTCGCCTCGCCCTTGCAGTTCGCCTCCTTCGCCCCCTGGAACGCCCGCTTCCGCCGGCCACCCATCAGCCCACTCTGCTGGAGGTCATTTGGAAGTCAAAGTGGCATATTGTTCAGGTTTTCCGTCCTTTTTGCCGAGACTTCATGCATGCACTAGTGTGTGCTTTCCAATTAGAATGCTCATAATATATAATGTCACGTAGGGAATGTGTAGACCTGAACATACCCTAGGAAAATACACCATTATAAAAGCATAACTTATCTTATTTTGTTGATAGCTAAAGGTTATCACTCTTATCCAATAGTTAGACCATTATACCATTTTTGAAAAAGTTTCTAAGCTGATATTACCTATCTACATTTGGGTACCTTTAAAACCTATCATACTAATTAAAATATATTTTTCTATAAAATCATAACTAAAAATTAATAACTGTAAAAAATAGTATTGTTCTTAAAACTTTATTGGTTTAGAAGTCGGTACTAAAAAACATTATAGTATATTTGGAAATAATTACTTTTAGTAGGGAACTTCTCTTGCGACTTTCTCCCTCCAAATTCTTTTTGACGTCAGTAAACCTTAGTACATATATAGTTATAACTTATGTGTATAGTGGATGATAAGCCACTTTGTTGAGACCTCTTGGCAGGTACTCTACAAACAACCAGCGGCAGTCTGAAGGCGGGTCCAAGAGCAATGTTGCTGATTTGGACGCTCGCCATTTCACCTTTTCTATATTTATGGATGTTATTGCATAATTTGAATAACAATTCCCACCAGCGAACTTGTTGATTATTTTGTTTCTGTTTTGTTAGCTGATCTGAGAGTCGTTAACCTTTGCTTATTTTGAGTTGATTTATGGTAATGGGACCCGTTTGTTTTGTAATAAGAGAGGAGTTTTTGATTGTAAACTTTGTTTTGCTGCTATTTTTATTTATGTTAGACCATAAGTTATAACAAAAACGGAGAGAATACTCAACAGTTCTGTTGAAATAAAACAGGTTTTTAATTTAAACGAGATCAGTCCATTGTTTACATGGTATAATTCTAACTAACCCTTAGCCTTTACTTCTAAATAGGCTAGCATTTCTCATTTTTATTGTGTCTGTGCGTTGTTTATAGGCATTGTTTTCGCTTTTTTACAATGTTGCAAAAGTATAAATGTCACCCGAGCAATTTCATTCAATTGGCTTGGAAAACCGCGACCATAGTATTTTTCAGTTGCGGCAATAAATATTTTTAATTGGCCTAGAAACAACGCAGGAAACACTATCCGATTGCGTACAGCATTACGAATTGATTAGGCCTGTTAAGTCCACTTAGATAACAATTGATTGTAGTACGGATTTCAGCACTTTGGACAACGTATTGAACTTTAAATAAATCGAGTTACTCATGAGACCTATGATTTCTCTTATCCACAGCTTACAGGACAGATGCTGGAGTTCCCTGGGTTCTGCCTGTGGTGCGCAAAACCGAAATCTCCATTGCCAGCGATGAGGCTGTGAACCACGAGTATTTGCCAGTGACTGGTGAGTAAAAATAAGAAGACCAGCAAACAAATACAGCATACTTTTAAACACCTTCTAAATTACTTTCAAACCTCAGCAATTCTTGTGGCAAAACTGACTAAACTTCTTTCAAGAGAATAAATTAATTTTAGCTTATAAATATACATACATATATCTAATAAATCCTATTTATTTATTTTCTAGGACTGGATACCTTCACAAGTGCGGCCACGGAATTAGTGCTGGGTGCTGATTCCCCTGCCATCAAGGAAAATCGCGTAAGTTGAAGCTTATATACAAGTCACAAATATTTTTCTAATCCATTATATTATCCCCTTAGGCCTTTGGTGTGCAGACCATCTCGGGCACCGGAGCCTTGCGTATTGCCGCTGACTTCCTGCACAGACAACTGAACCGCAACGTGGTTTACTACTCGAATCCCACATGGGAGAACCACCACAAGATCTTCTCCGATGTGGGCTTCACGACCCTGAAGTCGTACCGCTACTGGGACCAAAACAAGCGCCAGCTGGACTTCAAGAACATGGTGGCCGACCTGGACCAGGCGCCGCCCGGTGCTGTGATCATCCTGCACGCCTGTGCCCACAATCCCACCGGCATTGACCCCACCCAGGAGCAGTGGATCGAGCTGGCCGATCTGTTTGAGAAGAAGAAGCTCTTCCCGCTGTTTGATTCCGCCTACCAGGGATTCGCTAGTGGTGACCCAGATCGCGATGCCTGGGCCGTGAGGTACTTTGTGCAGCGAGGCTTCGAGCTCTTCACCTGCCAGTCCTTCGCCAAGAACTTTGGCCTCTACTGCGAGCGTGCCGGCAACCTGACGGTGGTGCAGCAGCATGGAGCCACCAAGGCGGCGGTCCACTCCCAGCTGACGCTGCTCATCCGTGGTCAGTACTCGAATCCGCCCGCCTACGGAGCCCGCATCGTGTCGAAGGTGCTGAATACGCCAGAGCTGCGCAAGGAGTGGATGGACTCCATCCAGACCATGTCGAGCCGCATCCGCGAGATGCGCAAGGCGCTGCGGGACAAGCTGGTGGCCCTGGGAACGCCCGGCAACTGGGACCACATCGTCAACCAGATCGGCATGTTCTCGTACACTGGCCTCAACGAAAGCCAGGTGCGCGTCCTGATCAACGAGTACCACATCTACCTGCTGAAGACGGGTCGCATCAACATGTGTGGCCTGAACACGGGCAACATTGAGTACGTGGCCAAGGCGATCCATGCCGCGGTTACCGGATCCTCTGCAGCCTGTCCCTGCGACAACAAATTGTAAACGTACCAATATTACCCGATCGATGGAGTGTGCAACGACCAGCAGCTATATTATGAGTGGATAGTCTATGTCGGATCGCAGATGCCTGCACCATTAGCATTTAAATTAAACCAGCAACAATTGCAATTACTAAACGTTTATACACGGTTTTTACATGGATATATACACTAGAAATGTTCAGATCAGTATGGAAATGATGTACCACATTGGATTGTGTAGTTTATACAAATTGTGCGCAAACGAGGGCCGTCAAAGATTGGTTAAATAATGTTTAGTTTACTAAATCTTTATTGACTTGTGTGTAGAAATTAGTTACAACGACAATAACACTACTGAAGTATTTAAACAGTGGAATTGTGTACTCATTTGGGTTTGAATGGTGAATTGATGAAATGCTCCTATTGCGGCGTATTTGTTAAATGTAAATTAAACTTGTCTATAAAAATTATGAAATTCAAATTCCTTAATTGAATTTTGAAAATAACGGCTTTGGTTGATTACTTTCCGAAGACTGTCGATATATCGATTAGCAGTCAGCTGTTTTCTGAACTTCCATCTTCAGAAATTAAATGTAAATTTGTTGGGCCGTAAAATTATAAATACTCTTCAGTTTAAACATATTTTTCAATGGCAGGTGTGTACTAGCGTAGTAAAACAGTTATGTTTGATGTAGAAGTTATCATTTACTTCAGACGATCCAAGTAAACCCTCCACCTCGAAGAAAGCTGACGAAGCTCCCCTTTTTCCGCCCGCCAAACCTGGAAAACGAGTGGACTATGGCACAAACAACACACTGGAGCTGCTGGAGCGCATTCCCAGCCAGGTGGTGGATCTCAAATTGGACGATGTCCTCACCGCCGTCAAGGAGGTGGACAACCTCTGCGACTATCCCCGCTGCAAGACCAAGACGAGCCTCATGGGCCAGGACTGTCAGCAATGCAAGAAGAGATTCTGCTTCAAGCACGGTCTGCCGGAGGTCCACGGATGCGGCGAAGAGATCAAGCGGGACGAGCGGAAGAAGTTTCTGCATCCCAAGCCAGCGAAAACCATAAGACAGGAGGAGGATGTCAAGAATGCCAAGAAGCGACTGGATGCCAAGCTTAAGGATATGCAACTGGGACGAACTCAAAAGGCCACGGGCGGGGGCTCCAAGAAAAAGAAGGGGAAATAGAATAGAATGTACGCTTATTTTAGTTTATTAAATGTTTAGAAGCCCAAGATGAAGGTACTTCTTTTAAAGAAGGGATAAAGATCTAAGTAGCACAACTATACTGTTTTCAGTTGCTTATTTGCAGACTTTGTTTCTGGATATAAAAAGCATGCTCATTCACTTTAGATACTTGATTAAATTTGTAATTGTATAATATTAAATGCGAAAACAACAATATATAAACCTTACGTTCAATCTTCTTTATGAAGAATTCCTGAACATACCGCTGATATATTGATACTTTTTGGTTGTGTGATGTTTGGGACAAAAAACTACAAGGGGTACGAATTTCTGATCCGTCTGAATTATAATTAAAGCCTATGTACGTATTTTAATAGCAATCTAAAGCTAAGCGGAATCCTTAAAATATTTTATTGTGTAGAAAAATCCGTTTAAAAGCTGCCCAATACCCGGCCAGAGTGGCAACTCCGCGCAGCGTTGCCACGTGTCGCCGGACAGCTGTTGCTCATGAGCTGATGAAACTTTGCCGCATTGCAAGTGCAGAGCAGAGGAGCACAGAAGATTGACTGTTTATACACACATACGTAGCACCACACAACGCAGAGATAATGTCGAAACGTGGGCAACCGGCGTGGCAAGCTCCCAAGGCTGCGGATCGGCCGAAACTGAAGCTGTTCAACAGCCTTACCCGGCAGAAGGAGGAGTTCGTGCCGCTGGACGGAAACAATGTAACGTGGTATAGCTGCGGACCCACCGTCTACGATGCCTCCCACATGGGGCATGCCAGGTTGGTTATCTTGAGGCCGCCACATCACCATTGGTGTATCTTATCTTGTGTTCCCCCTCTATCGCCCTCCACAGATCTTACATTTCCTTCGACATTCTGCGGCGCATTCTGGCCAACTACTTTGGCTACAACATCCACTATGTGATGAACATCACGGACATCGACGATAAGATCATCAGGCGGGCGCGGCAAAACCATCTCTTCGAGGAATATGCCAGGGAGGCGGCCAAGCTGCCCCTAGATCAGCTGCTGGGTCAGCAGAAGGAGGTGCTGCAGCTATTCCAGCAGACTTGCGCCAAGAACACCGATCCCGACAAGAAGATCATGCTGGACAAGACGCTGCAGCGCATGAACGACGCCGTGGAGGCTCTGACCAAGGCGGTGGCCAAGGGAGTGGAGCAGGAGATCGCCGAGAAGCGGCAGCAGTACCTAAACGAGGCCAAGGACCCCATTTCCGAGTGGCTGGACTCGCAGAAGGGCGCCCAGATCAACGATAACGCCGTGTTCGAGGCACTTCCACGCTACTGGGAAGACCAGTTCCACAATGACATGAAATCGCTGAATGTGAGTCATCATTAACTACCAAAAATGAATCATTTGTTAATTATTCATTGACAGATTCTGCCGCCAGATGTTTTAACCCGGGTTTCGGAGTATGTGCCACAGATTGTCACCTTCATCCAGAAAATCATCGATAATGGTTTGGCCTATGCAGCCAATAACTCAGTATACTTCGATGTGAATGGCTTTGACAAGAGGGAGAAGCATCACTATGCCAAGTTGGTGCCGGAGGCATATGGCGACACCAAATCGCTGCAGGAGGGCGAGGGCGATCTGTCCGTGGCTGAGGATCGCCTGTCCGAGAAGCGGTCTGCCAACGACTTTGCTTTGTGGAAGGCCAGCAAGGCCGGCGAACCCTGGTGGGATAGTCCCTGGGGCAAGGGTCGTCCTGGTTGGCATATTGAGTGCTCGGCCATGGCCTCCGATATCTTTGGGCCCAACTTCGACATACACACTGGCGGTGTAGACCTCAAGTTCCCCCATCACGACAATGAGCTGGCTCAATCGGAGGCGGCTTTTAACGAGTCCGAGTGGGTCAAGTACTTCCTGCACACGGGCCACCTCACCATAGCCGGCTGCAAGATGTCCAAGTCGTTGAAGAACTTTGTGACCATCCAGGAGGCCCTCAAGAAGCACTCCGCCACCCAGCTGCGACTGGCCTTTCTGCTGCACTCTTGGAAGGACACGTTAGACTACTCGGAGAACACCATGGAAATGGCCACGCAATACGAAAAGTTCCTCAATGTAAGGTGGAGCAGTCTTGGGCTTAAATTAGTCTTTGTTAAAAGCTGTTTTTCTGCAGGAGTTCTTCCTGAACGTCAAGGATCTGACGCGCCACGTCCTCTCCGATGAGCCTCGAAAGCAGTTTGATGCCTGGACAGAAGTTGAGGCGGCCCTGCAAAAGAAGTTCGCCAATTCCCAGGTGCAGGTGCATGCAGCTCTCTGTGGTATGTCAAAAGAATGTACCCTAGAAAACTCTCTTTAATAATCCTTAATCTGTTCCCCCAGATAACGTTGATACTCGCAGCGCCCTGGACGCCATTCGGGAGCTGGTCTCCGCCTCCAATGTCTACATTCGAGACAATAAGACCCAACTCAACAGCCTGCTGCTCCGCAATGTGGCCACCTACATTACGGATCTGCTTCACGTATTTGGCGCCATTTCCGGACCTCGCGGTGGCATTGGGTTCCCCGTCAGTGGTGGCTCCGGATCCCAGGCAGCTGGTGCTGACCTGGAGACGACGGTGCTGCCTTACGTTCAATCCCTTGCCGAATTCCGTAACTTGGTGCGGGAGCAGGCCAAAACCCTAAAAGCCTTCGACATTCTCAAGCTCTGCGACGATCTTCGGGACATTGTGCTGCCCAATTTGGGTGTGCGACTGGAGGACAAGGATGGCGGCCAGTATGCCGTCAAGCTGGTTGACCGCGACTCACTTTTAAGGGAGCGGGAGGCCAAGCTGGCTGCCGAGGCGGAGAAGGCGGCGGAAAAGGAGCGCAAGAAGCAGGCGGCAGCCGAGGCTGCAGCGGCCAAGGAAGCCCAGCGTCGCGTGAACCCCAAGGAAATGTTCCTCGGTGAAACGGAAAAGTACTCAGCATTCGATGAAAATGTAAGCCCAGCGATAGAGGAACCTCATAAAATAATTGTTAATATTTAAATTTCGCTTATAGGGCCTTCCCACTCTCGACAAGGAGGGCAAAGAAGTCAGCAAAGGGCAGATCAAGAAGCTGCAGAAGCTGCAACAGCAGCAGGAGCAACGTTACAAAGAGTATTTGGCATCCATCAAAGAAGCCTAAGGCCTAAGATCAGAACAACCATGTTTATGATATTAGCATAGCATTTAAACGATCCGAAAACCTTAATGCACACCTTAAAATTTACCATTTAGTTAAAGCAAGAGATGTCAGAGTTCCCAGCTTAAAGCAGTCAGCTAATAAACATATTTTTCTACGATAAGATCAACTTTAAATATTTATTTACAGGCTAGTTCCAGTTTTCTAAATTATCGATTTGAAATCAAATTTAAGTCTACACAACAGCTGCCAATATAACGACCTATAACTATCCTTGTTTAAAATAAATAATTTTCTACATAATTAAGTCCGCAGAAAGGACATAAATCTAGTTAGTAAATTCACTAAAATATATTCTAACTTATCCGACAACAAATGAATATAAAAACTTGGATTTTAGAGTACCAAATATAAGTCGAACGTATTAAGTGAGAAATAAAACCGGAACAGCCCCTAGTAAACGGTTCCTTCTCATCCACCGTGACCAAATTGGTTTTGTCAGCGATGTTCCGATATGATGGCGGTAAGAAAGTCCTATGATATATTCGACTGCAACTTAAGCTAACCATTAGAGAAGTTGAGCGCTTATCCCACAAGTCTTTGGTATATCTCCTACGGCTCCACTGGAATGTCATGTTCAGAGCATAGCACTCTTATAAGCTACCAATGTCGTTGTAGCGCTTCAACTTGTCCGGGAAGTTGTCGCGGAACAGCACCGGGTCCGCTCTGAACTCTACCGTGCGCAGCGGCATGCGGCCGTAGATCTTGGAGAAGCGATCAATGCAAGCCGATCGTTCCCGCATGTGATTCAGATCGGCGGAGAGCATTTCCGTATTGGTGCACTCCGGGCACTTGAACTTCTTTCGAGGGGTTACCTTTATGGGTGGATTGTTGGTGATGTTGGCCACTAGGAAGTTCATGGCAATGTCCTCGCAGTTCATGTGCTCATCCACCCAGTCCTTGATGTCGCCCGGCATGGCATGTGTGTACATGTGGCTCCAGTACTTGTGATGGAAGGCAGCGCCGGTAAGAACCATGGATATCTGGTTGGTCCACTCCGATTCGTAGTGCCAGCGCATGGTGACGTTGTCCCAGACATGAATGCGGCTGGGAAAGCCCACTATGTGGTCGGGAAACTCGCGCCAAACCTCGTAGCTTTTAGACAATTTAGGCAATTATTAGTCTGGGAGCTTAAATTATTAAAAGTTAAATTTACCCAAAATCTAACTCATCCGTGGTCAGCATGATGATGTCGTCGTCTATGGTTAAAATAGCTTCCGTTTCGATTTCGGGATAGGGATAGAATCGGTTGGACAGCTTGTTCTCCTTGGTTTGCCTTATTTTTAAGGGCTTCGATATAGATGGAAAAGTGGATACTATTGGGTTAAAGTAATCATTAGATCTGTATGGTAATTGTATGTTTGAAAGGGCTTACAGTGCGGCGGTGACTTCTTCTGGTTGTTCCAGATCACCAAAATACTTTGCAGTGAGGGCACCACGGCCAGTTTTTGGATAAGCAGAAACAGACTCTCCACGCGATCGTAGGTGAGGATGACGGCGGTAAAACCCTGCGATTTTGGCGCCAAAGAAGGCAGGAAAAGCGGATTGAAGGTGGAACGGGCGTTGGTGTCAATGGTGTTCCACTGGCGACTGCTGCGAGCTCGCAGCGGAAAGATACGACTCTCCAGCACCTCCAGTGCAGTCAGCGTGACAGTCTTCAGATCCTTGAAATACTTCGAGAACAGCCACTGAACTTGCTTTTGCATTTCGACGATCTTAACACTGGATATCGCCTTTAGCTTCTGCATCACAGAGTGCAGTTCGCTTTCGCGTATGCGAACGGAAGCCAGCGACCAATCGATCACATCCTCGAAGGGCAGCACATAATTGTCTACGGCAATCACGGGAATGCAGTGCTGCGACATAATCTCCACCAGATCGGGCTGACCTAAGCGAAGACTACGGGTTATAAGGCAGAATTTGCCGCGGGACAGGAGGCGAGGATACTCCAGGGATTTGTGGTGCTGCGAGAGGGGGCATCGCATGGCGAGATCGAAGCTCTCGCAGGCTCCCAAAAAGAGTAACTGCTCACTGTGCGCCACGGCCAGCTCCCTCAGGTTCCTCACGAAGCGCGAGAGGATATTCAGCTGGGCCACTATCAAAAGGAACTTCCTTTGGGCTGTGGCATGGGCATGTTGCCGCACCAGGCGGGGACTCCACACAGGAATGGAGACATCGAAGCCCGGTCGGTACGACCAAGAGTCAAAGCCACCGCCAAAGATGATGGCATTGTCCGTATTCACATCCAGCACGGTGTTGTACGCTGGTGCTCCACCGGGCAGCATATTGAAGATGATGTGGTTGGCGCCCCGATCCCAGAAGTCCAGGGAAGCCAGAGCTGCGCCCGCCAAGTGCTTGTCGAAGACATTCTGGTTGAGCAGATCCAGGCTGGGCAGGAAGAGGCAGGCCTCATTCGGATTCGAGGTGTAGTAGCGACTCTTAAGCACCGCTTCGAGGATCTGGAAGTACTCGCTGGACAGCGTGGTGGCCACCTTGTCGGTCCGCTCGTCCACAAACTCCTGCAGCGGATAGATGTAGACCTTCAGGCGGTCGTGCTCGCATTTGTAAATGTTCAGGCAGTCCCAAAAGGTGCAGTTTACATTCCGGGCTCGCTGCTCGCCGTCGGAATTCAGGGATACCTCCTGGATGTGCTCCAGGTCCAGGATCAGCTTGTGCGAATCCCTTTTCCCGTGAAAGAACCCATCGCGCGGACTATTGGAGAGGTCCCACATGAGGAAACCCGCGCAGAGGGCCACAACAACCAGAAGCGCATAGGTCAGGCAGTTAAGGATCTGCTCCCTGGGGTTGGGGTGCGAAATGGCCCGTGACTGGGTCACAAAACTCATCAAATTCTTTAACTTTGTCATTTTATTGCAATTTTCACATTTTGTCCCGAACAAAATAGTATGACCGCACTGCGGGCGACCGAGAATACTGAAACTGGCAGTGTTGGAAAGAGACGTTTGTAAAATGAAATATTTTGAATTAGTGAAAGACTATTTGTATTTAATAATTAAAAACCAACCCAAGATTAGAATTTGTATGCAGATGCGGAATCGTTCTATGCTAAATTTACCTTTATTGGTAAATATTCATATCTCAACAGCACAAACCTGAAAATAAACGGGAAGAGCTAAACCAGGCCCACTGTGCAGGTTTGGGGTCTACCACTTTTCGCCCCTTCCAACACTTCATATGTTTTTATTTACAAAATCGGAAACAACAAATCAACAGCTGTGTTTTACCAAAGGGTATTTTAGTATTCTCGCTACTATTCCTTCGGCTTCAGAGTAACTCCGAGCTTGGTAGCCTTGATGTCGCAGTTCGGAAGCTGTCTCTTTAGATTTGCGGCTACTGCCTCCATGTTCTTGACGAAAATCATGTCGAAGATGACCAGTTGCCGCAGATTATGAAGCTCCCCGATGGCGGCAAGGCCGGAATCCGTGATGTTGTAGCAGCCAGAAACCTGCAATCGCTCCAGTGAGCTGCTTATATGATGCAGTCCCTCCAGGCCGTCGTTCTCCAAGTGCTTACAATTGTGGAAAATGACCGTGTCGATGCTCTTGCAGCCCTTTAAATGCTCCAGTCCTATCTTCATGATCGATGAATTGGAGGCGTCCACTACCTTGAGGCAAAACTGAGTGTTTTCCCCTGGCAGGGAGTTGTAATCCTTCCACAGCTTTGTGGGATTTTCCACAAAGCGTACGCCGCCTCCGTTTTTCACAATCCATTCGGCACACAGGCGGTTTGGACCTACCTTTGCCAGCCGCTCGGCGTCCACCTGGTTGAAGGCCACGGCCACATAGCCCCAGATGCCTCTCTGATCCTTTGGGTTACTTGTGAGCAGTTGTCCTATCCTGGGGAGCTTATTCAATAACAACATTGTCGGTGACTAACGGAACAGCTGTGCCGTACGTCGTTGTACAGCACTGTTTTGGGTGATGGGGATGCCACTTTGTAGATTTGGAAAGTTTTAAAACGTTTTTGAATGCAAACTTCATTTTGTTTCGTGTTATTTCTGGAAACCTATTGCTTGTGACAAATTTTGTATTGCCAACTGCTTAAGATAAGAGAATAGAAAAATAATATATTTATTTACAACTTTTGACTTCAATGTTTACGAAACATTTTAATTTTAAATTGTGTAATGAAGAAAACCGTTGAAATACAGGTATTTTGCAGCACTGCTACAATAAACGTTCTATTATCAATCCAGATATAAGTTGTAACCTTTAATAAAACCTGAATTAATTTTTAAGTATTTATATTTAAATTTTATACAAATTTTTTATTGTTGTATATTTATCTAAAATCATTACTTAAATAAACTGATATATGCATACTTTTTTACAGATTATTTAGTGCGTTTTTGCTGGGCTTATTTTAGGACATTTTCGATCGGGGCATTAGTCGACCTTCAGTCAACGGTCACTCTGCGTCCAATTTTCAATCCAATTTTCGGCCGTCGCAGGTCGTCGTGCGCGTTGTTGCTGCAATCAATTAATTGAAAACAAGAACGGGACTCATAACTTTGGCAAACGATCAAGATCAAAGCGTGCGCCGTACCTTTGCACACTTAATTCGAGTCGGTTAAGTGGCAGTCGCAGTCGCAGCTGGATAATCCACAACAGTTCTAACGCGCGCGACAGAGATAGCGATAGCGTGTGTGTGGAGCATAAAATCTCGGCAATAACAAAAAACATACATATGCTTGTGGTTACGACTGAAGCGCAGACGAGCCTTTGTTGAATGCGCGCCTGATAAGTGAACAAATCGCGGGTTTGGAAAACAAAACTGCGGAGGCAGCAAACAAAATAGCAACAATTACCCCCTCCTGCATCGCCCCCTCAGCCCCCCTGGAAAATCACGCACTCTTGTTGTCAATGGGTGCGCGGCTGTGTGGGTGAGCGCGTGCGTGCGTGTGTGTGTGTGTGTGAGCTTGCCGCCACCGCAATTGAGGAAAAATGCACCCATACCAAGGCGGCAAATAAAAATAATCTCTGATTGTGTGTGTGGAGCAGTGACGTCGCCGAGAATCGAACGTGTTAAAGTGACGAATAAACAAGAAGCGGGAACAGGAATAGGAATCGGCATCGTCGAAACTCATCACATCTCATCGCGAGCGATAGACAAACAGAACAGAACAGAACAGACAGCCGAGCATTTGTGCATTTCCCTCGCACATACGCCTGCGAGTGTGTTGTGTACACTCGGCGAGTGTACGTAATAGTTTGCCGCCGCAGACACTAAGGCTCTCCACTCCGTCCCTGTCGCTCTCGCCCCCGCCGCACCCGTCTCACTCGCGCCCGCTTGTTTACACCAACGCCCACCTCCCGCCCACTCAGAAAAGGTGAGTAAGTGCCGCATTCCGCCGCCTAATTAAGTTACAAATTGACTTTGCCAAATTGCAGTTGAGGTCTTCTTTCAGGTTTACCATATAGGAAATTTAAACTATATAGTTTTTAATATGGTATAAATACTATTTAGTAGAATATGTACTTAGGGTTATGGGGTTCTATTCTCATTTAATATTGCTAAAAAACATCTTCAAACTATTAAGATATTCTTAAGACACATTTTACAATTTTATAGCTTTCGTTCGTTGGAATAGAGAATAATCTATACTGATCTTCAAATTAGTGATCTCTAAATTATAAAAATTTAATTAAAAATTGAATTAAATTTCCTTAAAAAAGAAACTGTCGAAATAATATAATCATTATATTATCATTTACCATGATATGATGTAAAAAAATCGATTAGAAATCATCTCAAAAGTAAATATGAAGGTCTATTATAGGTACAAATCATAGACTTTAACTAAAACAGATGATTTGATATATTTTACATTAAAGATCACAGCTTTATATTATCTGAAGGAGTTTAAACTCTTACGAACGGCAGGCCCAATATTTCCAGTATGCCTTCGAGGAAAAGTTGGAGTTTGAAAACTTCGACTGTTTATCTGTGTTTCTATTCTCAACTCCTGAGGCACCCAGCGGGGCCTATGCAAAAGATGAATGATATACAGCGCGCCATGTTAGATGATAAATGGCGCGCTATATTAAATGATTTATCTCGCTGGCTCCCCCGAAGCCCTCGCTCGAGTTCATTGTGCCCTCAGTTCGTCTGCCTCGCCGCCCCCTCGAATGCTAATCTGTGGTATCTCTCAGATACATTCAGATTTGTGGCGTAGATTTGACTCGGAGGTAAATGGTACTTGGTAAATGGCTGGCAGCGCAGCACACGCGCCTATTGGGCCTCAGAGATCGCCACAAAAGAACCCGGACAATTTAAGACTGGAAACGGAGAACTAATTTCCATCAATCAAGTTGGAAACTTAAAGAATACTGACAGATACATCATGAAATTGTATAGGAAACGATTTCGTTTTGGGCAAGGGAAAAGGAAAGAAGTTCGATTTACCTTAAGCCACAACTAATAGGTACTTAGGGAAAACCTTCTATTAAATGGAACCCACCCACCAGCACTCTGAGATTTTACCCACACCAGTATCTGGCGGATATCCCCCATATTTCCATTCCGTTTCTATCCACAATTTATTCCCATGCTGAGTCAACTGCCATTTCCTCAATGGCACAATTTGAAGCTTGATTTTTATGCCATTCGTATCTGTTCGTTAGCTTTTCGCTGGAACTAATCGTGGATTATAAAAGCGTTCCAGCAGCAATTTCTAAAAAATGTTTTTACATTCTGCTTTATTGTTTTCGCGCTGTGCCAGTTATTCCTCGCCCTGTTGGTTTGTGCTATTGAATCGCTGCCATTTTTCCAGATTCTGCCTTTTCCGTTTTCTAATTAGTTATAATTACACTTAATGCAATTTAGTTGTGAGGCTCTGTTTCTGTGCTGTGCCCACATTCGTGAGCTCCTCAGATGGCTGGGGTTCGTGCCGTTTCCATTTTTCCATTTTGCATTTATACATTTTAACATTGATGGGGGATTTTATGATTAGTGCAACTAGTTCGTGTTGCTGCATCTGACTGGTTGGCTCTGGTTCGCTCTTTCTGTTACAAGGGCCGTCTAAAGTCATCGGGATTGGGCACACAAAGCCCCATCGGACACCAGGCGTTGATGCAATTTGTATTTGTAAGATTCTACTTGGCCCGATAAGTGAGTCGGGGCAGCAGGAATTTCCCCCACTCATTGGTTTCGGTCTCTTCGGCCTCTGGAGGGAGGAAAGAATCGAGATTATTTGGTCATAAGGCGTTCCTCATCGTTTTTGCACTAATAGTTATTGAGATAAACCTACTTTGCATATTGCATTAAAAAATATTTTTAAGAGTAGGGTGGGATAGGGTTCTATGACGTTTTTATATTTTTATAGTCAACTTTAATAAAAGTTTAATTTATTTTTATAGTTCATTATTATGGATTTCATATTATGATGCCCAGAATAATAAAATACAACTTAGGTTTGTAATTATATTTATATTTTATGATGTTATATCATATTACATTATGCCATTCTATGCTATTTTATTTCTGCAAAGATGGTCTTTGATTTTATTTTTACAGTCAAGTATAGTTGGGTTATTTTTGCAATATTTTATATTGTGCGTTTTATTTTTAAGTTCTAGGATGATCTTATTAAAATCAAAGGATTTCCGAAGAACTTCAAACCTCTGTAGATTTATAGCATATAAGCTCTCCATACTTCGTTTTCGCTTTGAAGTGAACACCTAGAAAATGGCAATATCAGCAGAAACAAGTACTAGCAGAAGGCAGAGTGGATCCAAGGCTTAGATTCTGTACCTGAGCATAATATATTATTAAGAAGCACCGGCAAAGCAGGAGCGAGGTGTGAATTCTAGCTAAATTCAGTATCACCTCCGCATCATATGCATATGAGCTGCAATTTCAGCCGTAGATTATATCAGGTGGTCTCATAAATAAATGCATTTAATGCTCCGTTGGTTCGCACGGAAAGAGGGGTTCCTTTGGGTTCCTGGGCTGGGTTTTCGATTGGGCCTGGCTGGGTTGGCTCTGGATTGGAGTTGGTGTTGCTGCTGGCCCTGAGGGACCTGCAATTGCCGCAGATGGCAAACCGAAGCCGAGAGACTTGACCATGGCATGTCGCTTGTCTCACGAAAGCATCTCGCCATGATGGAGAGTCAGTCGGTGGAGTTGGTCGAGGAAGCCACACCGGCCGGCTCCTCATCATTAGCAATTTGAAATGCACTCGAAGTGTGGAGCGCGAGATCGGTGATGCCGGGCTGCGAGTGTATCCAATTATTTCAGCATTTTATGGCGTAAATTTCCTTAAACCCAAACCATTTTTCAACTGAAACGAATCGGAGGGGGCAGCAGAAAGAAGAGGAGCCCGGGGAGGAATTCTGGCAGAATCCCCAGAAAGGAGAGGAGCAAAGCTCCACGGCAGCTACAAATCTTAAAAAGGCATCAAGATTATTGCACAGAAAAATTCTTTTCTTCACACCTCGACCAGACAACCCAACGTCGTCGTCGTCGTCTCTGCTCCTCAAAGGTCTGGCATGGAAAAAAACGAAATAAACGAAACAAAAAATGGACAGAATAAGAAGCTCAAAGAATTAAATGCGACTTCAAAGAAAGGTAAAACGGCTACAGCAAAAACAACAACAGCAGCAGCAAGCGGAGCACGGACAAGAAATATGGTCAAAACGAAGCTACGAGGGCCAACACCACCGACAATGGACATCATGTGCAACAACAATAAAAACCAATTTAAGCCGACGACCAAGCGAGCGGCTTGAAGTGTGTGGCAGGAGTGTGGGGCATACACCAAGGAGTGCAGAGAGAGAAACTAAGAAGGCTACGCCCCAACAAACAGACATTTCGACTGTAAACAGATGGACATCTGACGATATAATAATCTAAGTTCTGGCCCTATCAATAGGATTTTTGGTATGTGAGCTTTAACTAAAACAACAAAGGTTATGCCGCCAACCCGAAGTGTCTACCCTTTAAAATGATAGAGATCTCATAGCCTAATTTTAATATTATTAGTGCCGTTTTGGTCTTATCGATATGAATTTTGGTATGTGGGATTTAATTAAAATAAGAAAGGCAAAGCAGCAAAGCCGATTTGTCTGCATTTTAAACTTAAGAAAATCTGAGAGTTTTAGATCCATATTATTATCATAATATTTTGAAATTTCATGAAAATTGCATGACACTGCCTGGATTTATCATTATATGTGGTTTTCCGTAGTTTCTCTCAGTGCACATATAGTGTGGCTTGAGGAGGATTCCTCGTGGGCTTACCTTCTTGTCGGCTTTCGTTTAACTGACGTCCCAAACACCCGAGGAGCAACAACAACCAAGGCAACGCATACACACAATCAGTTTCAGAAATCAGATTCGGTTCGAAGTTGAATAGTTTTGCTGCTCGGGATTATGTTTGTACGTGTGTCTTGTATCTACGTGCATGCGGGGTATCTTTGTCGCTGCCCCGATCTATGCTGGCCATTATCTGTTTTGTGTGTGCGCTACGTGCACAGCTGTGACTTTGAATTGGGGATTTCTCCTGGGTTTTCGCCCTGGCTGGGATCACTTTTCAGAGGAGAGAAAAATAAAAACATATACTCAACATGTCAAATGTCGATTTTTCCGAAAAGGGTTTTTCGGTTATATGCAAATGAGAACTAGTTTTGTGTCATAGTGTTGACAGTGTTAAGAGATCTTAAAGATAGGGTCGATACAGGACGCCCCCATTTAAATAAGTTCACATTTATATTGACCTTAATGAAACCCTTATTTTACGGACCACTTTGGGTGAAATAATGCTATTATTGCTTAGAAAGGCAGTTATTTTATTTCCACCATGATAGATTGTAATTTTTAAACGTGTTTAGGTTTAGTTCCCTCTTGGTGGAGATTATGTTACTGTTTTTTTTTTGACCATGACAGATTATAATTTTTGAAAAGATTTTGTATTCATTTCGGGTTGTTTCCATTTATTTCTGTTTAGGGAATACCTATTGTACCCTTCTTTTTCAGCTACTCCCATTCATAGAACATAAACTGTCCTGATGAATAGTTTTTTTTAAGACCTACTCTGATTTTTTTCAAAGAGACTTCAAAAATAACAATATCGAAAAAGTCAAGATCATGATCTATTATCCCATTATGGCTTATCCCAAGTACTTTTCACCTTTCCCACACAAGCGCACACCCTCGTAGTTCCCAAAGTGGCAGAGACTGCAATCCGCTCGAAAGAACTGAGAGGAAAACCCGAAGCGAATCCCAATCAAAAAAACCTTCCTTGCCAGAAACAGATGCTCCGTTCTAACACGCACACACAGGGAACACTTCGCAGATACATATATACATTTGACCGATCATATCCAGTAACAATGCTAGTGAAATCCCAGAATCTCCTCCTCCGGCTGCCCTGCTCCGTCTTTGGAAAACGAGGCCCAATCCAGTTCTCTGCCGTTGTTTTCCTGCCATGCAGCTCAGCGCTCCCTGCAGATCTTGAGTTGATTTCGTTTTGGCTCTTGGTTCCTGGAGCTCTTTTCAGAATTTCGCTTCGTGCTGTGCCGTTGCCGTTGCCTTTTGTGTTTTTATTTTTTCTTCACACCTTCGAAAAGGCAGCCAAACTGAAATTTCAACGTTGACTGGAAATCCAATTCAATTCCCAATGGCGGCCCACTGCGCAGGAGACTGTGTGGGAGCGAGACGGCGCAGTGGAGGCAAGGAGCGAGCGAGATGCACACAGTCCGGGCGGGGGAGGGGGAGGTCGATTCTTCCCACAGCCGGTTTTTGGTGTTGGTGTCGCGCTTGGTTTTCTCACTCGGCCCGATCCGGAGCTGCTGGCCTTTGTATTTCGTAGGCCGCGTTCTGGGACCGCGCCGACGTCGACGTCGACTGACAGCTCCCAAGCCCTGCGTTCTTTATTATTTTGTTTTTGTACTTTAAATCTCTTTTTTTTTGGTACCAGGTACTCGTGGGGTATGTTGTGGGGGTCAAAAGTGATAGCATCCAATTCGGTAATATATCTCAAGTGACTCTAAAACAAAAAAAAGCACTGTTTTTAAAAGTATAATCCATCAAAAAGCAAACTCTATCTCACTATTCTTATATCGATCATATTGAACATTAGGAACCATAGGAGAGATCTAACTAAGCTATAATACATTTTTAGATCATTTAAAAAAAAAACTCTATTAAAAAAACACTCTATTAAATAGTAAGAACCATAAAATATAAAAGGATCTTAACTAACTCATCTTAATTAATATTATATAATATAATAGCGTATAAGAACAAAAATCTTCTGTTATTTATCATATTAAAATATATAACTATCATAAATTCAAGGATCTCAAGTAATATATCAGATCATAACTCATTATCAGGAAAAGTACACCTACAGATAAAATACTTTTGATACCATAGTATAATCTAAAAAATCCAAAGTTTCAAGCTTTAAAATGTAGATTATTTTAAAGATCCTATCTAATACACCACGTAGTACAATGATATTATAGTTATCTTACGTTTTGCCGAGGCAAAGAGAAGCAAACTACAAACATCAATTATCATATCTTTTCCATTATAAACTGATTACAGGGCACTATAAGGTCGATTTCATGCCCGATTCGCTATGTGTAGGACTGCTTTGGCAGGATCGGTTTTATTTTCTCCCGTTTCGTTAAGATCTCTTGACAGTCGCTGGCTCAATGTGCGCATTTTTCCTTCTTTCTCGCCCGATTTTATTTTTTCCCATTTTGCTGCCTGAATGGAATACAATTTGACATGCTTGGGATTTTCATGAGAGCACAAAAAATCGGAAATTATTGCCGCCGCAGATTAATTTTGAATGCGCTGCTTGAGCTCCTCCTGCGGCTTTCTGCTTTTATCTGATACTCAGATACCCAGATACTCGAATGTACGAGCAGCTTAAGTCTCGGGGATTACAAGTTGCCGTTTTGGTTCAAGGTGAGAGATCGGGACGGTGGCTTTGAGGTGCCCGAGTGCCTCCATCGTGACACTATCTGGAAATACGTGTACTTTGTTAGTCCGGCGAGGCCTCGCAAGTTTGACAAACACAGTAATGGCGTACAAAACTGTGGTATCACAGTATCTGGAGGGGTGAGTTTGTTTATCAACGGCCTGATAAGCGCGCATTTCGGAAGCCCCACTGCTTGTGTGACTGCCACGGGTAAAATTGTGCAAGTTCGTCACTCGTTCTGAGGTGATATCACCTCCGATGAACACAGCGAAAAGGCTTTTCTGGGAACTCAATTGATGCAGGATAAGATTAGTGCAGCAAAATTGGAGCAGGGTACTGAAAAAATCGTACAAAAATTAACCCCCTTTCAATAACAAGTACATTTCTTTGTGGTTAAAATGAAATATAAAGATTTATATGTTGATATTTGAAATTATTAAATTTACATTGCATTGACAAAGGTATTAGATACACATATAAATCTGAAAGATGAATGTTTTTTCACAGCAATTTTGTAATATTATATTATAAGAAGGTTGGTTCATAATGGCTTGCATTTATCTGTGTTTCCCATTAAGTCTCTTGAGATCCTTGGGTAGGGGTTTCTCAATTTCTGCTGCTCTACTAGGTCCCTTCGTTCCCAATAGCCTACGACTCTTTTGCTGCTGCGACTTTTTCTGTTTCTTCCGGAAAGAACAACCCACACTCATATCCTCTGAAAGATCTCCAAGCTTATAAAGTCTTCCGTTTATTTCGGCACACTCCATGTACGTAGTCGAAAATGGTTTGGGAACAATAGGGTTTTTGCATTTGAAACATGTCAGAAGTCCCAGGTTCTCAGGTGGCTCCTGGGTTCTGGGTTTGGGCACCTTTCTCGGCTTTGATTCTTCTTCACTCTTTTTTAAATTGCTTTCTAATTCTTTTCTGCGTTTGATTTCTGCAATCCGCGCACTACTACGTAATACTATTGGAGGTTCGTGAACCACTTTCTGAATCCCTATTTTTTTCCAATCAACTACTTTTGAATCTCTTAATGTTGGTACTACATCTTGTGAATCTTCAGCCTTGTTGTTTCCCGAATTCTTCTTAGATTTCCCTAATTGAGGTCGTCCTGCTGTGCCCAATATTTTGCGTCTATTTTGGCGTTTCTGTTTTTGCTGCTTCTTTTGAATAGCAATACCCACAGCCATGTTGCCGGAAATTTCATTTAGTTTAGTATCCTGTTTGTTGGGTCGACTGCTTTCAGGTCTACGCTTCCCTAGATTCTCAAGTTCTGCTTTCTCTGGCAACGCCAAAAGTCTTTCCTTTTGATTTTTTATGCGCTCAGAGCGACGAAGTTCTGGTTTTTCATTCGTCGCCGTAGAATCCTTCTGGGATTTTCCAACTCGATAGGATCTGGGAGGCTTGTATTCCACGTCCTTCAATGTATCCCTTTGTCCATAACGCTTTCTATTTAAGTTGGCGTTCTTTTCGGCCATTTCTTTCTTCTCATCAGATTCTTCTAGATCTCCAACCATCGAGTTGTTCCTTTTCTTCTTGGGACGTCCTGGTCTACGAGCTCTAGTAGTTCCCAAGGTATTCTCATCAGCTTCTAAAGGATCTAAAACCATAGAGTTGTTCGTAGTTTTCTTGGGACGTCCTGGTTTAAGAGGTCTGGCAGTTCCTAGGTTCTTTTTAGGCGGCTTATGCTGTAGCCTCTGCATAATACTGACCTTTTTCATGGCATCGGTCAGATCTTTCAGTCTGTAAAGCCTTCCATTTATACTTACGCATTCAAAGTACTTTGGGACCAACTTTACAGATTTGCACTTGCGCTTGGTAGTTGTTACACGCCTTGTGGATCTACTAGTCTTAGATTTGAGGGGATCCTTGGTATTCTGCAAATAGCTCATCATGGCTTTTATCTTCTTTTTTTCCATTTTGTCCTTAATCCTTTGGCTTCTACGAAGAACTCGCGGTTCTTCACTAGCTTTCGAGGTATCTTTAATGGGGAGCATTGCAGCAGGCTCTTCAAACGCGAATCTATCTGTATTTATATTTGTGTCTGAATTTGGTGTTGAAAACTCATTGCTTTGTATTTTGTTGTATACTTCGTTCATATCTTTTGTAGTATATTGTCACTTGTCTGTAATATATTTCTAAATAAGTTCTCACCCTTGTTTGGTTGAGATACTAATTTCAAAGGTTCCTATGTTTTTGGCTAACAACTATTTTTGTTGTTTTAGAAAAAGCACTATTAAATAAGAAATGTCCCTTCAATAAAGAATGTTATAGAGTAGTAATAATGTTATTTATTATTTAAAAATATTATAGTTAGTCCTGAGATATTTAGATTTTCGGGGCGAATTCATATTCACCTGACTGCTGGCCACCACACCCCAAGTAAAATAGATATGCCTAGGATATGATATTTGGCATATGATATCACACACTTCGTTCTTATCGTTGGACAGCAACAACAAAGGTTATAGAGCAACAATAACAACAACAAAAGCTTTTGTTGCGCTTTATTTATTCTTTATTTATGTGCCTTAGACCAATCAAGCAAAACGGTTTATCATTGAAGCGATAAAAAAGACGTTAATTTATTATGCACACATACCGGGAAAAGCGAAAAGACATATAAAGAAACCGGCCGGAGCAGAAGAAAATAATAATAATAACAATAAATGTTTACTAATTGCGCAAAATTGAACTTGAAAATGTGAAATGAGTGAATACACGAGTCAACAAACTTATTGGATGAGTTCTTTGTGTGCTTGTCCGTTTCTTTAGCACAGGGAACCGTTATTGGTCTGTGGAAACAGTGTTAGACAGGGACTTTTGAGGCATAGGAAAGTGCTGAAAAAGATTTAAAGCGTTGAATATTAATAAAATAGGGACGTTTGAGGCCTTAACAAGTGTTGAAAAAGATATAAAGCTTAAACATGAATAGCATTTATTGTTATAATGCTGCTTTTAATATATTATTATAAAGAAATTGTATATTGTAAAGACTATCTCATAATTTGTTTAAATATTTAAGTTTATTAAAGTAGTATCCATTAAAGTTGTAAAGTACTCGTCATAAATTGTTTTTTTTATTTATTTATTATGATTTTTCCGCTGGAAGAGCAGCTCAAGTGAGTACTGCATTTCGGTCGAGTTAACAGGAAACTCGGTTCATTTTGGTTGGATTAACAGCAGAAGTTGGCCTGCAGCCGAACAAAGCGCGCAATTTTAACTCTATTTTTTAGTTATTTAATTAGCGGACCCGGGCTGAGAGAGGCTGGGGCTGTGGCTGAATAATAAACACATATACATGCGGGTATAGAACGACGTCTGTGGTATCTAGAGTGGAAAATTAATGGCTACAAAATTAAATTTATTTTTGCAAAAAAAAGCAGAAAAAACAGAAGAGAGGCAAAAACAGCAACAACAAGAACAACGAACCTGGGCTGCCAGACAGCCTGGCAATTTTGTTTCTTATTGGATTTTTATTCGAGCCCGCGCGCGTGTTTGTGTGTGAGTGTGTGCGAATTTATGTTGCTATTTGCGTCGCGGTGACTGCGCTGCCCACTGTGCGCTGCCCCTTATCATGGGTTCTTGTTGTTGCTCTCCCCGTTGTTGTTATTGTTCTCGTTTCTAGTTGGCTGCTGGCACGTTACCTAATTAGTTGCCGCAGACAGCGCGACGTTTTTACCTTTTAACGCTGTACGCGACAGACACACTTGCATTTACATTTACGTGTGTGCGGCGGTTGCTTTGACGTAACACATTACGGCGACGGCAGCGCCGACGTTGACGTCGACTGCGCGCCATTTCCGTTCTCTGCCCACGCACATTACGCACATCACCACAGCGGCAGAGCGGAGGCAGCGCAGCCGCCAGGCAGCAGCCGAGGAAACTCAGCAGAAAGATAGAAATTCAGATACAAATGCAAGGACCACAAGCAAACACGCGACAAAGCGCAGCTTAACGTTTTCGTTTTGTCTTCCTCTTGCTTCTGCATTTTGGCTTTGTCTTGCTAACGGTCACAGTGGGTCAAAATATTAAAAAACCCTTTACTTTTGGAATTCTTAAAAAACACTTAAAGATTGTTTCATTTAACATTTAACCTTAGAAGTAAATTTAGTACTGAAAAAGGAGAACAAATTTTAGACCATGATATTTTTAAACCTTCCTGAAAAGTATTTTAATAAATAGAAAATATTATAATTTTTTGTATACCTTTAATTTTACTAAATAACATACATTTTTAAGAAATTTGATTTTTTAACGTCTAAATATTGTGAAAAAAGCAAAAGATCATAAAGTACAACAGTTTATAGTATATCATTTAATGTTTTCCACTCTCCGGTTAAATACTTAAAAATGGTGAGGTACACTCAAAGAAAAACTGTCATCCTTTATTCTTCTTATAGACTTAAGTCATGGTTTCATTTAAAATACAGGAATGTCTTATTTAGTTCTCTTACTTAGGATAAATTGAACTATATTAAGTAACCTTAAGCTTCCACAGCTCACATTCGAGATATTCGCCCAAAATCACCCGCATTCTACCCACTGTGCCGTGGGTTTTGGCAGCATCGCATCGCTTGTGTTGCAGCTGCTCGGCGACCCGCCTCACCCCACCCCGCCCACTGCTTGCCACACGGCCACCTCCACCCCCACACCCATTTTTCACCTCAATTTTCCGACCGCCCACTGCTTGAGCTTTGGTTGTTTTTTGCCTTTTGACTCTGTTTTTTCTTGAATTGCCTTTTCTTTTTGGCCATTTTTTTTTGTTAAATATACACGCCAACGACTGCGAGAAGAAAAAACACTTGAGCAAATGCAACAGTCAGCTTACTCACAATAACATTGTATATGGTATATTTTTATTCGTTTGGCAAAGGTAATAAGCAAGAGAGATAGAAAAAACCAAACACAAGTCAGACAAAATCATTTGGGCGAACCGAAAACGCTTTCGTAAAGAAAAAACAAAAAAAAACCAAGACAAAAAGCTGTGGGCGACAACAACAAGTCGAGTGAGAAAAGGCAATACGAAACTACCAATTTAAATGTTAAAATCCGAATCGACGGCTGAGCCAAAAGCCACTAAAAACTAAGTCAAATACAAAGTGCAGCCAAGGCATTTAGTGAAGTAAAATGCTAATAAAGAAGTAGGTATCTAGCCAAATGCACAGATACGATAATTATATAAACAACGAAAACTGATTGTCGATGCCGTTCTTAATGATCATCGGAAGATACACACGTTGATCATTACTATTTGGGGCTGCGCATAGACTTGTGTGTGTAGCATAAACATATGTGTGGATGGAACTGGGGACCATTGTATACACACATATCAATGGGTGTATTATCATATCATCATCGGCAACGGACAGGCGACAACGTCGACATTTTGTCGTTTTTATAAGAAGACAATACCCGGGGCCGAGAGCGTTATCTAATAAATTGTGAGGGAGTTGACAACGGACGGCTGACAATAAAAAAAAACCAATCGACCGAACACTGAAAAATTAAACAAAAACAAGCCACGAAATCTGCATTCGATCGTAAATTTTGTTGTTGTCTGTTAGCTGTCCGAAAATGAGTTCAGAGTGAAAGCCCCCAAGAGATGGTTTCGGGCGGCGTGGGTTTTTCCCTCAAATCTCCCCAGCCACACGGCTTTAACCTTCTTCGGTGTAAAAACAGAACCCGGCCTTATCGATATGCGAATTAGCCGACGATTATGCATGCAAATCGATTCAAAATGGTGGCACATCGGTGGGCAGAGGAAATTAGCGCTCTCTGCTGATTGGTGTGTGAAAACTGATCCACCAGATCGGAAGATAGGCCCCAGATAGTGATTTAATGGCCCGCATCGTGCTTAGGATGCTCCCCGGGCTCTTCAAAGTGCTGATCGATAGGTGCGAAATGGGACTTATTATGCGAATGATGATCGATAGGCTTAGTTCCGCTTGATTTGGCCAATTTGGAAGCTTTGTGATGGATCAAATTTATCAAAATCAACCCATGACTGAATTAGAAAATAATTAAGGTAATTCCAATCGCAGAGATCTTAATATTTCTTTAATTTCAATTGTCATGACCATAGTCATGCATGACTTTTATGAAATTATATATCTTTTTACCAAATGAAAGCATTTACAAGTAACCAAGTTATAGAGAAAAGGAAAATGATTCTCTATTTTTGCGTTTCTGAGCCCAATAGTTAAGTTCTCTATCTCTTTAATGAATGTTTACCCTTTGAAACTAATCCTAACCTAAATGTACACATACATAAAGTGACCAATTTCCCGAATCCCAAGGCAAACCCTTTGATCGGTTTAAGCTTTTGCCCACCCCAAACGAACCCCTTTCTCTGAAGCAGGCACTTGCCCAGCCAAATATTTACCCCCAACGATCTGGACAAATATCAACAGATATAAACGTTTCCCCTCTGTAGATACCGCGATCGAAGACAGTGCAAACCTATTGATTAGATTATTGCAGAGGGCTGTAAAGGAATAAAAAAACTCCAAATGTAGAACGGGAAACTTGCGACAATCTCGAGATACGGATAGGCAGTTGGGAGCAGTACTTCGACTCGAAATTGGGGCCAAGTCTTCGCCCTCGTCTTCGTGTTCGACTGAAACTAATCAAAGCCTCTTCAGTTCGGACACTTGAGGTTTTCCCTGGCCAGCGACGAGTGTAAAATGGTGTAGTTTACTATATATAGACAAGGCGAGTGCGGCAGACATGGAGCTGCATCTTGTGGCTGTGAGAAATGTGGAGAAAACTCTTTGAAGAAAATCTTGAGACCAAAGTAAGCGGCTGCTGGTGCTCTTTTTATTTGATTTCATTACGGTTTGGTTTTTGTTTTTCCGCTGCCTCCGTTTGCGTGTTACTAAATTTGGTTGTCTGGGCATCCGAGGCGTGTGTGTACTCGCCTTGGCATCGCTGTGTTTGTGCCCGACCATTTTTAGTAGCCCTGTCTATATATGTAGCGCACTAGATGGTATTATGGTATGCCAAGTCTGCGGAGCTGCGGTAATTGCCGACCGTTTTCTTTAACTCGCTGCCAGCTGCCCTTTTTTGTGGGTGTCTCTGTGCGAGCTCGTTGGTGGGAAAGTGCTCCAGTCAGCATCATTTGCGGTTCGGTCCGGTCCGGTCCGGCCCGGTCGTTCGTATCCGGAACGGACACCAAAAAGGTGATAGCGGCCACAAACTGCGCAGCATCCGTTCTTTATCTCCCCGCCGTACTGTCACCGAATTTAGCAAAATGCGAACGCCGCGAGCTTTGGACCCATCGCACTCACCCAACGCCCTCTGCATTTATGTGGAAAATAAACAAAATATAAAGCATAAAAAATAAAATGGAAACTGCACACGCTGCACAATTCTGGAGCAGCAAGATGAAGACATTACGTCTGATTCTGATTTCTGAATTCCGAGTGTGAATGTGGGGGCCTCTCGTCGCATGACGATGATGATGTTTTGCTTTGCTCGCCTTTATTTTGTTTTGTTTGCATTATAAAATCGTTGGCTCAGCGCGTTTTTTCGCACAAAACATCCGGTCGTATTTTAATTTAATGAGTATAAATTCTCCGCTCGGCCAGAGACACTGGCACTTTCTGTACAATTATTATTTATATATTAATAAAGCGTGCGAGAATATACACTTTTGCGGTTTTATGGTGGGAAAAGCAAGGTATACAAAATGGTGTTAAAAGGTTTTTTGTACTTATTTGCAATTAAAATGTACCTTTTAAAAATCATGCGTTTTTAAGGAGATTTAGATAGGTAACATAATGAGAAGTTAAAACAAAACAGACGGAATATTTACATATTCTTATTCATAAGCTATATTTAAACTGAATTAAAAAACAACTATCTGTATAATAATGAAGAAAAAAATATATATATTATAATATATGTATTAAATCAAAGAAAGTAGATAAGAAAGATTTTCCCTCTTTGAAAATCGAAATTGTTATCTTCTTATAACATAACTTATTATCAGCTATTGTATACCACTTAATAAAATTGTTTTAAAGTTATATTAAGTATAAAATAAAATATTGTATAATTTAAAGCATCGTCTGCATTCTCCCTTTTTTTAAGGCACTATGCACGGGACGATCGCGGAGTGTTCCGCTGACGGAAGAGGCTTTCCAACACTGGCGGACGCCGAGTGACATTCGTAGGAAGTAACGGCGCTTTCTTAATGCCGCTTGAAAATTGGAAATGGAAATCAACGAATTTAACAAAAGCCGCAAAATGCACGTTTCGGCCATAAAAGGCCGTCGACCGAGGGATGCAGGGGCAGAGGCAAATGCAAATGATGATAGCACCATGGTCATTAGTAATCATCGAATATGCAACATGAAAACCAGCAGTAGGAGCAGCGAGCTAACGAGCGGCGATGGCAATGGCAGATTTTTAATGTCATGGCGACGTCGTCGGCGATACAGCCACAACTTTGCAGCAGCGAGTCGCAATAATGATAATTGCAATTATTCTACAACCAATGATTTCAATAAAATCAATAAATTGCTGCTAATTACGTACATGCTGCTGATAACAGCGGCCACAATTTGTCAAAGCGCCGCCCAGTCGTCGTCATCATCGAACGGAGGAGGAGGTGGCGTCGGCGGAGGAGGAGGATCTGGCTCCAATGGGGCTTCCCCCCTGAGTGCGTTCCTCAAGTCCGGTGGTGCCTCCTACAATCAACAGCTGCCGCAACAGCAACTCTTTGCCATGCTGACCAGAAACGGAGGGGGATCGTCATCGGGATCGGGATCAGTTCCTGGCTCTGGCGGTGGCAACCGGGGGTATGCCAACGCTAGACAGCACTTCATGGCCCTCAGCGAAGATGACTCGGATGCCGACGTGGACGAGGAGGATATGGCTGCATTGCACTACCCCTTAGCTGCCTCGCATCCCCCGGTTGGGGGCCAGGGCTACTCCTCCCTCCAATCTGGATCACTGGAGACCAGTGGATTCGTCTCCGACGACGGCGGTCAGTATGAGCAGGCCCAGAAGGCCCTGGAGGCGGCTGCAGCGGCGGCCAAGGCTAACAACAAGTACAACATCGACTGCCCCAAGGACTGCAAGTGCCTCAATGTCCTCTTTGACTGCGACAAACTGCATCTGGAACGGGTACCCGTCTTGCCCAGCTATGTGCAAACGCTGTAAGTATATAAGTAAAGCTAACAAAAATGGGCGATTACAATTAAAGATATCAGAAAACACCATAATTAAACTCAAAAATAATGTTTTTTCAAAGATAAATCTTTAAAAAAGTTATTTCATGTCGATATGAACAATGGTTTTAATTAATTTGGTTTCTCGACTATTATTTAATAAAATATTATTTTTTTATTTTCCTTTTAAAGCTTGGGCTTATCGCCCGTTTTCCTAAACATTTTTCATCTTACGATAAACAAACTAAACTTAGGTATACTTTTACCACAGATGTAAAAAGACACTTCCAACAGCTTACCCCATTTTCAATAAGCCTAAGCTACAAATAGCTCAAATTCTATATGTATGTAATATATTTGTTTTACCATCAGCAAAAATGAGGCTAATGCTTCGTTTGAAAAGTTCGACATTATTTAAATCCACAAATTCCTGGGGGATGAAAATGGCAAGCCACCCCCCACGGAGATACTATGCGAATATAAATTACAGAGTGGCACAACCCTCAACATCGACATTTGCCCTTAATTTTCCTTTATTTTCCGTCTTTTTCGGGGGGTTGCGATTTTATCGTTGCGCTTTTAATCAATTTAATGCACAGCTAAATTATGCAAACGCCGTTCGTTCGCTATCAGTGGCTTTGCATCAATAATTGTGGCTTAATTGAGGTGCCTTCGACAAGCCAAGGATTTTATAAATGCAATCAATTAATTTTTATCTTTTCACTAGGCATCTGGCTAACAACAAACTGAACGACACCACCGTCCTGGAGATTCGCAATCTGTCCAATTTGACCAAATTGTAAGTACAGATTGAGATTATTAAATGTGATATATAATTATTTGAATTTATATATATTTTAGATCTTTGAAGCGGAATTTATTGGAGGTCATACCCAAATTCATGGGACTAACTGGGCTGAAGCACTTGGTTTTGGCCAACAATCATATAACCAGCATCTCCAGAGAGGCTTTAGCAGCTTTGCCCTCGCTAAGAACGCTAGATCTATCCAGGAATCAGTTGCATACCATCGAGGTCAACTCTTTTCCAAAGCCGAATAGCCTAGTTCATTTGTAAGTGGTTTGGATAAGCTACAATTTGAGTCAATGTTTAATGTTTGTTTTTTTTAATCCATAGAATACTCAGTTTTAATGAGATAACCAATGTAAACGAGCATTCGTTTGCGGCCTTGAATAACCTCACGGACTTGGAACTGAATAACAATCGCCTCAGCGCTCTGCCCATAGGGATTTTCGAAAATTTAAACCGACTAAAGAAGCTGTAAGATGTTTAAGAACTGGCTATGACACCTCTCTAACCCCCACACCTTTTTGCAGAGCCCTCAACTTTAACCAACTGGAGATCAACTGGTCCACGTTCCGCGGCCTGGGGGCGATGAAGAACCTCCAACTGAAGTCCAATAAAATTCGGGCGCTGCAGGACGGCGTATTCCATGTGATGCATAACATCGAGACCATTGATCTGGCCATGAACCAGATCAGTTCACTTTCCCGCCAGGGTCTCTTCAACCTGACCAAGCTGCGGCACCTGAACCTCTCGTTCAATGCCATTCACCGCATCGAGGTGGACACCTGGGAGTTCACGCAGTCGCTGGAGGTGCTGGATCTCTCTAGCAATGCCATCAACGAGTTTAAGCCCCAGCACTTGGACTGCCTGCATCGCCTAAAAACCCTGAATCTGGCCCACAACCGGCTGCAATATCTGCAGGAGAACACCTTCGACTGTGTGAAGAATCTGGAGGAGTTGAATCTGCGACGCAATCGCCTGTCCTGGATCATCGAGGACCAGAGTGCGGCGGCTCCGTTCAAGGCTCTGCGCAAGCTGCGACGCTTGGATTTGCACGGCAATAATCTGAAGCAGATCAGCAGCAAGGCAATGAGTGGCCTGAACAACCTGGAGATACTCAATCTTGGCTCCAATGCCCTGGCCAGCATCCAGCTCAATGCCTTTGAGCACATGCTGCGTCTCAACAAGTTGGTTTTCAAATCGCTCAACTTCATCTGCGACTGCGATTTGATTTGGTTCCAGCAGTGGCTGAAGAACCGCTTCCCGCAGCAGGCGGAGCACGCGGTCTGTGGCTATCCAGAGCATCTACTAGATCGCCAGCTGAAGTCCCTCAGCAGCTCGGAGTTGGTGTGCGGTAAGCTTTAGATACACACACACGATATATAAAAAACTTATATATTACCCTTTCATCTTTTAGTGGATTCGCCGAAACCGAGTGTGGAGCAGGAACCGGACAACATGCTGGCCGTGAATGGGGCCAACATCACTCTGGAGTGCATTGCCAGTTCTCCGACGGCGGCATCGCTGGCCGCCGCCGATGAGCTGAAGATCAAGTGGCGCCACGACAACCAGCATGTCCAGGAGCGACCGGGTGAGCTGCATGACGGCGCCAGTACGGAGACGCAGATCCGCCACGACCTGACCACCAATCAGACCTCTATCTATGGCTATCTAAGGCTCACAAATGTGACCTTCGAGAGCGCCGGACGCTATCAGTGCGTGGTATCGAATGCCTTTGGCACCACCTATGCACAGAAGTTTAAGATATCTATAGGAAGTAGGTTTATACTACAACTTAAGCATCTATTTGTACTAATTCACATCCTTGTTTACACAGTTCATCCTACCTTCCTGCAAGTGCCCTCGAATCTTACTTTGGATGCCGGAGAAACTGCTCGACTGGTGTGTTCGGCCAGCGGTGATCCCACGCCTGAAATAGCTCTGCAAAAGTTCGGAGGCAGTGAATTCCCAGCGGCCACCGAACGTCGGCTTCAGGTCATCCGCGAGGAGAACGCCTTTCTGATCACTAACGCCAAGCTCAGCGATTCCGGGATCTACACCTGCACAGCCTTGAGTGCTGCGGGCGAGATAAAGGTCAATGCCACGCTGGTGGTGAATGGTAAATTGTTTGATCCATTTTATTAGGAATTCTACTAATACTTTCCTTCTTCATGCAGATAAACCGCAGCCCAGCATTCCCCTGGTGCACCAGGAAGTGGTTGTGGGTCGCACCTGTGTGCTGCAGTGTCTTAGTGAAACGGCCAATGCAGATTTTGAGCTAGAGCATCCGCATCGTGAGTGGTTCAAGGAGAACAAACCGATACATATATCGCCAACGGCTCCAGACGGAGATCGCTACTATTTTTCGGATAACAAGGAGCTGCTCATCATTCTGAATGCCCAGTCCAATGATGCCGGTCACTTCCGTTGTGAGATCACGGACAACTCGCGCACTTTCACGCTCCAATCGGAGTTGGTGGTGGTCAAGGAGAATCTCAATTGGGACGTCCTGCTGATGGGCATAATTCTGCTAACTGTCACCTGTGTCGTGGTGGACTGCTGCATCATCTGGTGCACGCTACGCTACCAAAAGAGGAAGCTGCGCATGAGCCTGGCTGCCGAGAGGTTGGCGGCGCGCACGCAGGCCAGTCTGCACTCCACCCTGGACAAGGATCAGACGCAACTGACCACGCTGAATCGAACGCAGCTAAGACCACACCAGTCGCAGCTGGTCCTCGATGGCATTGGCACGCAGCAGCAGACGCAGTTGAGGCCGCGCAGCCTGGCAGATCTGGGCTGTGCCAATGGCGAGGCTACCCACAGTCGCCTCATCGTGACCACGACGCCTTCGTACGAGCAGCGCTGCCTGGAGCAGGGCCTGACCCTTAGCTATTTGCAGCAGGCGGACTTGGAGGCCCAGCAGGATCATCTGTCCAGCAAGGACTCGGGCACCGGCTCGGACGCGGCCGTGAAGCGCAGCCTGGAGGACTTTGTGGTGGCCATGCCAAGGCACAAGCATCACACGGACGACGAGGAGGAGGAGGATGAAGAGAACGATCTGCAGTACGCGCCGTCCAGGGCTCTCGGCAACTCCGAGTACGATGACATGGACCTGTACGAGCTGAATCATGTGGCAGCAGAGCAGCAGCAATTCCTGCAGAACAACAATCACAACTACGACGGTGGCGGGGGTGGTGGCGATGCCGTTGGTGCGGGCGATGCTGTGGTGCCCAAGGTGCTGCCCCGCAAGTGCAGCGCCGGAGCCAGCGGCACCAGCTACAACGGCATCCAAAAGTGCACCACGGTGGACATTTGAAGGGAGGAGGCCCAAACCAAATGAGCAGGATGATCAGGATCAAATACCAAAAAAACTGGAGGCTGCACCACCCGGTAGCACCCACCCGCAACCCGCCCCCAAAACGAACAAAGACTGTTTAACTCGTAATTATAATTTGTAGACGGTGGACCAGACTTTTTGACTGGCCACGACCGCAGAGCAGGCGGCCTTATCGATGCCTTTCGCTATAAGGAAATAGGACAGCTAGAGAAACATACCAGTGTCTTCGTAATTTATGAAATTAATCGTTAGAATCGATTTTGTAGTACCGTGTAACACCTAATATCTGATAATCCGTATCGTATATGTATATTTATAATTTTCTTTCGCTTGTGATATTATTTATTATTTTGTTGCCCGATTGTTTTAGGCGTAACATATTCACCTCTGTATATATCACTTAGAGTTTAATTGTAGTTCGGTACCTAGTTGCGTAAGTCGAAGCACACTCGTTGATCAAATGGTTGCCAGGAAATCGGCTATGACAGCTCGAAAGGGAGTGGAGTGTACCTTTAATGGATATTTTGCAGTTACTTTTGCTTTTAATTACTTTTCGGTTGAATTTGAATTAGTTTTGCCTTATGATTGGCCTTGACAAAGTATGAAAGGAAACGATATAAAACAAAGTCAAAATATTTAATAAAAAGATGCATTATTCCAACACGTGCTTGGTGTATTTCTATTGGTATAGTATCATTACTCATTTTTATGTTTTTTAAATGCTTCAGGTAAATGCTTGGTCAGTTGGAATCCTCGGAGCTATCGCTGTAGGCAGCCAAGAGCGAAAGACCAGCTGGAGCGCCAGCTGGCGGATTGGCAGCTTTAGTTTCGGCGGGGGCAGATGATGCTGAGGTCGAGGTGGCTGTTGGCTTGGGTTCGTTGGGAGTTGCTACCGTGGTTGCCCTTGGCTTGACCAGTACCAGGGGTGTCTTCCTTTTAACCAGCGGCTGTGAGGACGATACTTTACTGGACAAGTTGGCGGAAAAACTCAGCGTGCTGGACTTGGCCTGCTTGGGTGGCGGAGGTGCGGGCAGCAAATCCACTGGCTCCTCTTTGACTTCCTCAATGATTTCCTCGGCCACAACTCGAGAGCCGCCTTCGGCTTTGTTCTTGAAGTTGACAGATCTAAAAGATGGGAATGCCGTTAAGGGAAGTGTTTACGGGAAAACCCAAAGGAACCCACTTGATAAACTCCTCGTCCTCGCGCTCCTCCCGCTCCAGACGCTCCCTTTCCGTCTCCACCGTGTTGTACTGCTGCAGCAGTGTGTTGTAGTCCACCGTCTGCTGGCGCCTGTTCAGATCTCGCAACTCCTCCAAGCTCTCGATCATCTCGATCTCGTTGCGCGACTGCTGGGTACGGTTCTCGAGCAGCTTCATCGGATTGTTGGCCTCCTCCTCGCGCAGCTCCTGCTCCTCGCGGCGTGCCTGCTCCTCGGCCAGCTTGAGGGCCATGAAGTTCCGGGTGGCCCCCGCCTCGATCTCGTAGTCCGTGTTCTGCGGATCCGTCTTGAAGGAGATCTCCTGCAGGCAGCGGGTGCACTTGATGTAGAACCGGTAGATCCTGATGCCCAGGTAGGTCTCGTTGTCCACGTCCTCCTTGCGGGCGTTGAACTTCTTGCCCTTGTAGATGTACTCGCCGCAGGTTTTGCAGCGCATGTTGAAAGGAGCCATCAATCGCACAGTGTACTGCCGGTTCTTGGCCAACTTCATGCGCGGAATCTTCGACGGATCGAAGTCCGGGGGGTAGTATTTCTGCAAGGGATGTGCTTAGCCGGTGGCTTCCAGTTTTCTTCATTGTTTACTTACGTTCAAGACTTTGCGCTCGGACATTTTGCGGCGTAAGAAGTATTTTCACCGAAATAAATAAAACTATTTACTATTGCTATACTATCGAAGTACGAGTTTTACAACACTAGAGGGGGCCGACAAAGTGTTGTAAAACATGTTATTTCAGCTGATGCTGCTATACAGTTGTCTCGCTCTTACTGTTTTCAAGTTCGCATTTGCCGCCAAGTTTGAATTCAAAAAATCAAAATCGAATAGATATTCCATATAAGTCCTCCTTTAAGTCCTTTTTAAATAAAAATAAATCCTTTAAATAAATACACAAAAAAAAACTTTTTTGACGGCTATACAATTTCTTTTTCATAAATAACATTTATGTACAAAAACAGTTTTTTAAATACAAGTTTAGACACATTTTCTTTGGCTACTATTGCTGATGAGTTGTGCTCGTTGGCATAAATGCTATGGACAAACACTCTCACATATTGCTGCTCGCAGTGGCTCCTTCGCTTCCCTCTGGTGGATTATTACTTCGGAGTCCATTTAATCGTGCCGGTAGCTGCAGGGTGGGCACACCGTTCTCCAGATCGGCCATTGGAGCAGATGCCACGAATCCATTGTCCCCGCTGCCGACATCCACATCCGGGAAGCTCACCTTCTTGGGAGCCGTAATAGCTGGTATACTGACGGACTTGGGACGTCCCTCCATTTTCAAGGCAGCGCGGGGAATCTTGTGCTTCACCAGCTCATAGGTGCAGGCGTAGAGGAATGTGTACTGCTGCTGCGTCTGGACCATTTTCATGCGCTGGAAGTTGAAGGTCATTAAAAACAAAGGTATTACTAAGTTAATTTCAAAAAAACCCACCTGAAATCGTAACTTTTTGACTGTTTCGAATATGTTTATCTTCGACTCGCTCTTCAAACGCTGCATGATCAGATCCAGACCTATAAAGGTGCCCGTCCTGCCCACTCCAGCACTGCAGTGGACCACAATGGGCGAGTAGCTGGGCCGCCGTTCCGCCTTCACCTTCTTGACGAGGGTGATCAGGTGCATGGGGTCCTCGGGACAGCCGTGATCGGGCCACTTCTTGAAGTAGAAGTGAACCACCTTCTCCTTCAACCCATACTTGTCGTGCACCACTGTCAGCTCGGTGCGATCGTACAGCTCAAAGATCTCCTTGGACTTCACGGTCACCACCAGGCCACGCATGCTATAGGGGTAGTACTCATGGCACTTGACCTAAGGGAGGGGAAATCTATTTTATATAATTTTTGGGGAGGGATTTTATACGCCCACCGTATTGCCCTCTCGAAACTGGGTAACCTGAACTATGACCCGCACATTGTACTGCAGGATCATGCGCCAAAAGTCCATCACACTCTCCGGTTTGGGTCCCTGGGTGGCTATGTACTCCTTCTTGCGTGTGTGACCCTATAGAATAGTTAGCTTATAAAAGAGGAATCTCCAGAGGTACACTACAACACATACATCTATAAAAGAGGCATTGATGTAGTCCGATCCCTCCGCATCTATGTCCAGGATCACACGGTTCTTGTCATCTAATAAAAGGAAAGTCCTTAAAGAAGGGTTTCTTAAGTTCCCAACCCAAGACTCACAAGGATATATGTCCGCATAGCGATTCTTGTGGCAACCCAGCTCGGAGGCGGCATAGCTGAGCTCCAGGGCCACCACGGTGATCTCCTTGAACTCCCTAGCCAGCTTCTCCGGCTTGGCCACCTCGGCATAGAAGATGGCGAAGTTCTTGGCTATGACATTGCCAAAGGGATCCTCAATGCCCTGCCCAGAGTCGCGTTTCCTGGGAGTAAAAAGATAAGTTATAGGGAAGAGAAGATTTCCCATTAACTGACGACTTACCAAGCCAATCGCTTTCGCACCCAAAGAACCGCCAAGCCCAGGACAAAGGCTAGCAACAGACAGCTGCAAACGCTGACCAGGATTAGGGTGACCTTGATGGCCGCCTTGGTCTTGAAGTTCAGGACCGCAGCATCGCTGTAACCAGAGGCGGTGAAGAGTCGTACGACCACATTGTAGTCCGTATCGGGCAGCAGTGGGCCATTGCAGAATCTTTTCGTGACCTCCGAACACTTGTCCAGGCCGATGGTGAAAACTATTTCCTCAGTGGACGAGGAAGTGGAGTTCACCTCCACAATCCTTCCCTGCCGCTGGACGGGCACCGGATGCCACCGCTCCTCCGTGGTTTGGTACTGCAGGCTGCAGTCCCCGGTGCCATCGGCTCCGGCCTCCTGGTAGGACAGAACCGGGGGCCAAACGTCACCCGTTGTATCGTACTCCAGGGCTGGAACTCCGGCACAGCTCCTGCGCGAGATCATCAGCGCCACGTACTTGATGTCCCCCGAGTCGGAGGTCATGATGTCCGCTGGGAGACGCACGATAGCCGTTTTCGTTGGACTGCTGGTCTCCTCCACATTGGCACGCATTTGCTTTATCAGCTCCTCACTCGGTGCGCTGGGCACTGAAAAAGGGACCCATGAGTCGGGGGATCCTTCATTCTTATCCGGGGAATACTTACACCCCGCAGGGGATTGCCACTTGCCCTCCACGCTGCCGCTTAGTCGTTGCACCTTTTTATTCTTCACAGTCACCTGCACCGTGTAGTCGTACTGAGGATTCATCTCCGTCTCCGTGTAGGTAACCTGTCCCAGCGGGTTCCCCGTGTCCAGTTCCACCTTGCGCTGAAATTCGATTGTGGAGTACTGATCCCTCGTGCCCTTGAAGCCCAGATGGAAGTACTCGATGTCGCCGTTCGACTTGCAGGGCACCTTCCAGGTGATCGTCACGTTGGCGCTGTACTCGGTGTTGCTGTTCTCCGGACCCTGGGGCGTTACGGTCAAGTGGGTCACGATGTCGGATACTGAAGGGTAAGAGATGCAGATTTTAATAGGAGTTTTATTCATATGGAAAATCGCAACTGAAGCTAGTTTTCAATGGATATTAGATAAACATAACTGACCCACCTGAGGGTAAGGTAATTCCAATCACGGGACTAGTAAAGACGCCCATGCCGAAATCATTCTGGGCCGCCACCTGCATCATATAGCGCACCGCCGGAGCCAGGCCCGTGAAGTTGACATTGGGCTCGCCCTTGGTCTCCGACTTGGTGTCCTGAACAACCGCCGCACAGTGCTCGGGCACAAAGTAGCTGGCCTCGTGGCGCATCAGGAAGGTCTGGTAGTACTTGATGGGTCCATTTGTGTAGGTGGGTTCAATCCAGCCAAACAGCAGGCTGCTATCGGTGGCTCCTCTCAGCTCAACCTCCTCCGGCTGCTCGGGAACTGGAAGAAATATTGGAATTAGGATATCCCTGGCTGATCCTAAGTCTTCTGACATGACTTACAGTAGGTTGTGGTCTGCAGACCAGCCGTAGTCAGTGGTTCCATGGCTCCGGCAATGTTGTACAGGATTACTTTGCAGACGTAGGTGGTGTAGGGAGAGAGTGGACTGAGACTGGCATTGAAGCCTGAGAATGGAGGGGGATGAGGACATTATCAAGGAGGTCTAAGACCTGGACACCCACCTTGCTTGCTGTGTCCCTTTACATAACTCTCCGCGTAGGGATTTCGCACTGTGGTGGTGGCATTGCAGCTGAAGAGGGCGTATATCGTCTCGCAAGTGTTGTTATAGTCCGCATTGAAGGCGGTTAACTCGATGAACTCGGAGCCAGCTTGCTTCATTTCCAGTTTAACCTTTTTGGAAATAGTTTTAATAGAGTGAGATTAGTGCATACATCAGAGATATATTGTAGCTAAGTATATCTTGCCTTGGAGCTATCCACTATGGCTGCCTTGGTCTCCACCGGTATGTGTTTAAGCTGCCCGTCGAGGCTTTGCAGGGTATAGGGGATGATCTGGATGATGTACTCCTGACAGGCCAGGAGATTCTTGTCGAAGGTCACGGTGGTGTTCTGAGTAGTTGTACTCAGCGCCTCGACTTCGACTAGCTTGCCGTCGTCCATCCAGCCAGAGAGCCGATAGCCATCGATGCAGAGATCAGCGTAGGCGGGCGTCTTCCAGCTTATCACCATGGAGTAGGCTTCGGGATCCACCTCGGGTTCCAGGACCTCGGTGGGCTCTGTAAAGAGAGAATAAGTTACAGGCTAATTATGAGTACAGATCCACTTACGATCCTCGCCAACGGTGCTCTGCTCCTGGTACCTAGCTCCCGAGCTGCCGTTGACCTGGATGGGCACAATCTCCACTAGGTATATGCCGCATGGATCGAGGTTCTCAAAGGTGGCGGACCTCTCCTCTGTAACCCGCTCGAAGGTTTGGTTCTCCGAGCGCTGAGTGGGCCCCGTCAGCTTCACACTGTAGTTGGCCACACATCGGGGGTGATTTTGGGGAGCCGACCAAGTCCAGCTTAGCTGGGTGGAGTCCGCAGTGGCACTGGGCTCGTAAACGGCACTGACCACTGCGTGAGTATGATAAAAAATAAGTGATTTTTTGGTAATACAAATATAATCCCTGATACCCACCCTTCTCAGCCGAAGTGAACTGCTGTGAGGCCTTGGCAGTGTTGTTCTCGTTGATGAACACTTGAAAGGTGTAAAGCTCGCATCCTTGAAGGTCGGTTAGGAGATACTCCCTCAGCTTGCCATCGGAGGAGACGTCGCTCCAATCGCACTGAACTTGGGTGGTGAAAGATAATGAATTCCTGCAGAACGATAATAATATTTTAAGAGCACTCAACACTTACCTTCAGTGTCGGGACCATCCGGAGTGGTCTCCATTGTGGTGGCAGTGACGTAGTCCATGTCGTTGGTTGTTTCCGTGCTGGGTTCTTCAGTGGTGGAAGTATCCCTACCACAATCCTCGCGTCTCCACTTGAAGACATAGTTGCTGATGCAGTTCTTCTCGGTGGGATCGCCCCAAGTGACTATCGTAATACCACTGGAGAGGTTGGTTACATTCATGGTGAGATCACCGGGCTCCGCATACTCGGTGTCCACTTCGGTGGCATCCGTGTCCACCACTATGCTGGCGTTGTTCCGGGTGGCCAGGGTCACCGTGTGCGTCACACAGGCACTCAGTTCGTAAAAAGTTTGCGAGTTCTTGTCGCTCAGCTGCATGGCGGACTTGGAGTTCTCCGATGACTTGGCCGTGATTTCGAAGGACTCCACACAGGCGCGATCGGTTGTCTGCCAGGTCACTTTGATGGTGTTCGCTGTGGCCACCACCGCGGTCATTGTGGTCCTGGGCTCTACGGTTATCCATGGTTTTGGATTGAAGTGCTCCAAAGTTAGGTATTCTTTAAGGTACTATATTAACTCACGTTTATACTCAGTGTAGGCATAGATCGTTTGGTCTGAAGGAGGGTGGTGACCCACGACAGTTGACCGGAAGGAAACCACGCACGAGTAGAAGGTGCACGGATTAAGGTTTTCGCTAGGGATTTAAGATATAGGGTATGTCAGGGATCCCAAGAAAAAACCCTCGACTTTTGGCATACCACACGTTAGCTTCGTTGGCTTTGGTCTCCGTTCCGGATCCATTGCGGCAGGTGACTCCATCGATGGCATATTCCGTCTCATCGGGAAGGCTGAAAGCCAGTGTATAGACCGTAGAAACCACAGTGACGTCCACCTCTTAAAAAGCATAGTTATTAGTAAGTATCTCATTATTCTGTTTGGATAAGGTATAGAAAAATATCAAGATAAGATCTTAAAGAGATGAACAGTAAAATTCCTATTATTGTTGTTATTTTTTATACAATTCTTAAGAAAATGTCATGGTATACTTACTATCGGCTAGCTCCTGGTTCCCAGCCAAGGCAACTGGCGCAGTATCGTTTTGTCCTCGAGCCCAGGCGATCCACAGGGTGAGGATCAACCCGTAAACCTTGAACGATGGCTTCCAATATTGGCTGTCCATCCTTAGGGCCACATTGTTTGACTCGCTGTGGCAGTGAGTAAGGCGTTATTAAATTTTAATAATTAATGATAAACGCCGAGGAGCTAACACAACCGGTTGCCTGTGGTATTTTCCGCGAAGCATTAACCCCGGCCAATTGCAAATCAGTTGGCTTATACACTTTTAATTTGTGCATAAACAAATATATAAGAGTTCACTGTACGTGCGCGAAACGAAAGGTGATTTCGTAAACAATTCGTGGCCGCCGTACTTTCGAAAATCTCGCAAATCCCTGGGAAGCGATGATTCTGTATCGCCGAGTTGCTGACCAGCGCAACAAGCGAACGAATAAATAAGTATTTCATACAGTCTCCTGCTCTTTTTTGAATCACACTAGTCGCTGAACTATTTATGGTAATTTCAGAAATTCCACAAGTAATTGGAAAATGTAAACAATAAACGGGACGAGATACTACAGGGAGCTATCTGAGAGTCGGGCGAATACACCCAATGGAGTCACGATTAGGTGGGGAAATAAAGGCGTACGGCAGCGAGTCCAATGTCAGGCGCAATTTTTCGGATCCCGAGAATCTTATCGAGGCACTCCACAGGCTGGAGAGCTGGCCAGCAGATATAGACACTGATAATAATCTGGCTTGTTGGACAACCCAATAACACTCGCAGGAATTAGCCACTGACTCGAACCCGCATGCAATCACGGCTCTGTTTGCAATCCCATCGCGGATTCGCCTCTGGATTCCCTACAGGGGACTATCTATAGACCCAACTAAAAAGCCGATATGCGAGTGCGTCACCGAGGGCCTAATCGAACGAATAGCTCGAAATTGGCACCGCTAATTACTAATTTCAGTTGTCAGTGCGGCGGAAGCGGGCGAAGACAGCTCTTTAAAGCAAATAAAATCACACTTTTCGATACCTATTGATGGCTCGCTGTTATCAGGAGCAGAGTCTGCGGAGTGGAGTCAATTTGCCAGGTTGCGGGTAAACAAATCACTTTGCCCTACTACTCCGGGCTTTCCGAAACACCCAATAAGCCAATAATAACAATTTAACGTTTACACACAAACAAGCGGCCTTTATCATCGGCACATAATCAGTGTCGGTCAGATAACAACAAAAAGGCATATGGATGGGTCATAAATGGCTTTCGGTTCGGATTTCCAAAGGCCATAATGCGGAGGATCTGCTGGCTGGGGCTTAGCTTCCGTTGCCGAACTGAATCACAATACGATTCCGATACGATCGATCTGGTTAGAGAACCCATTGGTTATCTTGGTTGGGGGTGTAATGCGTACAAATGGCTGATTAAATCGATCGCTGATAACACTTGGAGTGCCTAAATTTGGCAACGATTTACATTATTTGGCAATTTGGCCAATGAAAGGCTGAGATATTGCTGGGAACACTGCACTCACAGGTGACAAAGTGTGGGCTTTTATTGTAGCTTTTCGGGGGAGCGCGCGACCGCGGATATTTGGGCACTAGCACCACTTAGAACGAAAGTATCGCCCGAATACTGGCTACTATAACCGATTCCTCTGAGAGGTTCTCAAACACTGAGCTGATTGCTGGTTATTCCGGCGCCGAGAGGGCCCTGATAAGGAGGTTTACTCCCATGGCGAGTGTGTGAGTAAGATAACAACGAACTCAGTTGAGTTACATTTGGCAAAACGCAGTGTTGACTAGCGAATCAGGCAGTTGTAAAACACATTGAGAGTTTTACTCAAAAGGTATAGTAAATCACAACCTAATATGGTCTATAACAGTTTAACAGGTTTCTAAACACTCTAGCTGCAAACTAATCATAGCTTAGGCTCCTAATACTCTTTTGAAGGTTATTTGCTTGCCAATATTTCACCTTTCATTTTCAACAAGTTAAACTCTTTTGGGAAACACAATTTAAAAAGCGCGCCAATTTTCCGCACTGTTCACACTGCTCTTATATGAAAGCAAGGGTTAAAGTTCCGGTTAAAAATTACAATTGACAGTCAAATGAATATTGTTATTAATTCGTGTCTGAATACACGATTTTTATTTAATAATAGGAAGTGCGTGAGATTTATGGTGATTGTTTAAAAACCCATGTTGCACACCTTTTGCTACACTACACTTTAAAAGATTTCGCATTCAAAATATCAAGATAAATAATGTTAGTTAAAAATAAAATAAAAACATCATAGAAGTAAAACCAGGCCCCATTTGATTTACAATTTTAAAAACGTTTAAAAGCTATAATTTGTTATATGTTATTTTCCCACTAATTTTCAGAAATAATTTAAAAATTTTATTTCCAAGCCTAGAAGGTTATATGTTAAAATACACCGAAGATATAATTTTTTCATATTATTTTACCACTAATTTTCCGATTGTTCCTATGACAGTTATATGATATAGTCGTCCGATTTTGATAAAATTTAATTTAACATTCAGAACTAACTAAAAAATGTTATTTCCAAGCTTAGAAGGTTATTTGTTAAAAAACACCGAAGATATAATTTTTTGAAAGAAGACTTTTGGGAAAGTTTCAGCCCGATAGCTCTAAAACTGCGAGACTAGTTTGCGTAGAAACGGACGGACAGACGGACAGACGGACATGACTAGATCGACTCGTCTAGTGACGCTGAGCAAGAATATATATACTTTATGGCGTGGAAAACGTCTCCTTCACTCCGTTGCAAACTCCTGACTGAAATCATTATACCCTCTGCAAGGGTATAAACAAGAATGAAATAATTTATTTTTAGTATCACGGAAGTCAGCAACAATCCTTAAAAATTGTACATGGTGTTACTAAAGTTGATTACTTTTTAAAACTGCAAGGGTATACAAAATTACGCTTGCCGAAGTTAACATTCTTTCTTGATTCATCTGAATATGGTGGCAATAAGGCTTTCAACTAAATTGTAACTTTAAGTATTCAACCTGATGAATATAGCCTACTTTCAGGCTGCCCCGCAATTCGCTTCATTTCAAAATGCAAGAATAGTAATTTTCAAGTTTTATTAATGCATAAAGTTTATCTTTGCTTTGATAATTATGTAGAAAATGCTTACACCTATGCGGCCGATATATAGAATAATTAACCTACTAGCTAGTTGAAAATCACAAATGAACATACAATATTTATACATTATAGTGTGGGTGTGGTAATTAAGCACATCGTTTTAAACTAATACACATTGCGGACTGGACTGGCAGATCCTGTGAAATCTCTCGATCGGCTCTCAACTTTGAGTTGACAGCAGGGAGAATCGAATCGGCCAAGTTGGCAATCTGGCAGTCAGCCAGGTTAACAATCGCTTTGGACTAGCGCATCGCTGAGGGAACTAAGCTGCTCCTCGCTGCCCTTGATCCTTTCGGCCAGGTCGCGAGCATCGGCGATCAGTTTGGCCTTCATGTTGATGAAGTAGTCGTAGTCGGCACACATGTCCGCACTGAGGTTTTTGCCCAGCAATCCGGCGATGCTGGTGCCACGTCGGTCTATATCCGCCTTGAGGCGCTGCGCCTCCTCCAGCTGCTCGTACAGCCGATCCCGCTTCGATTCCAGCGCTCCCTAAGGTTCGGAGAGATATTAGCATCAGTAAAGTGTAACTGAGGATGTGTAACCGATGTGAGACCCACCTTTTCCTGCTGGCGCGTTTCCAGGCTGCACTCCGTTTGGGCCAGACGCTCGGAGAGCGAGAGGAGCAAGCTGGTGATGTGACCCACGTCGTCGACGTAGGTGCGGAACTTGGAGGCTTCGCTGGGACGCACCTTCTCCGCCAGCTTGGCGAAGAGGTCCTGGCCCAGCTTGTCATTGGTCGAGCATTCCTCGCTGATTGTCTGCTGCTCACGCTTCAGGGAGCCAATTTTTTGGTTCAAATGCTTGATGAGCTCATCCTGAAAGAAGACAAGATATGGGTCATATAAGATTGCCAAAAAATAAATATTAAAAAAATTGAGCACGCAAAAGCCAAGATAAAATGTTCTTAATTCAAGAATGCATCCTCTCATTTATTGGACACCAAATAATCTTGCTCTCTCTTTTCTTTTTCGCGACGAAGTGATTTTAACATAGAGATATAATTCTCCATTTTTTTTAGAGACGATGGTATATTCTTCTTGATATTGAGAACTTTAGCTTGAGTAGAGGTTTTTAGAATCATTTTTGATTTGAGTTTACGCACCATCTTTTGCTTGATTAAATTCGTTGGCTCCTCGCTCGGCTCGCCCAGCTGGAGCTCCACACTGACCACTCGGATCTCGGCGGACGAGGGGCTGGACTTCATCCGCATCAGCGTCGAGGTGCCCACATCCCGCTTGGCCAGGCGCAGGGGCACATCCGGATTGTACAGATTGCTCACGTACTGCGAGGTGGGCTTGCAGATCTTTGGTGTCAGGATGTCGGCGATCTTATCACCTGGCGGCAGGAGCTTCACCAGCTCCCGGCTCATCTGCTCGTAGTCCAGTTCGATGGGCTGTCGCTGGCGTGGCTGCAGGGTGGTCCTGGTCGGATGCTCCTCGCGAGCCGCTTCGAGGTCCGTGTCCCTGTCCTCCAGTTCGTCCGTTTGGCAGGCCATGTCCGTGGTGCTGGGCTTGGGGTTGACCATCAGGACCAGTTCGCTGCGCTGCATCAGCTGCAGTTCCTTGATCTCGGGCTCGGGAGACCCAATCTTCTCTGCCTCCTCCTCGTCGTCTTCCAGAGGCGGCGGGCTGGGCGGCAGCGGTGGCGTCATCAGTGGTTCATTCACAAAACTGGCAGTAGGACTGGTTATCAGGGAACTGGGACTGGTGAAGCCACCTAGTAGACCCGTTTCACAGAGATGCGCCGACATGAGCTGCGACTGCAGCTGGGTGATCTTCTCGATGTTCTCCCGCAGAGAATCTTGGCGGTTCATCGCGGGCTTGGGTGGTGTGGTCGGAGGCATCTGGTTCGTGTTCAGGGTGGTGCTGATCACCTCGGCGCGGAAGAGGTGCGCCTCGGGCTTAGGAACCGGTGTCGCTATGGGATTAATGGTGCACTCCAGGGAGCTGGTGCTCAGGCTGCAGTCCGAGTGCGATGAGGCCGGCGAGAGGCGTGGCGGCGTGGGCGTTGGCGTCAGTGTGGGCGTGGCAGTGGGCAGCACCTCCTCCAGCGTCGTCTCCAGGTCGTGGGCGGCCTGCTTGAGATCCACGTGGGACTGGGACATGAGTGGCATGGTCACCGCACTGGTGTGCTTCACATCGTACGACTGAGATCTGGTGTATTGCTGCGGGGTCACGGCCTTGGGGCTCTTGCCGTATCCGTGGCCCAGAGCCGGAGTGGAGTACCGCTGCCCACTGGCGTAGTAGGGGGGCGTGGCACCACCACCCCCTGGGCTGTTGCCGGCCAGATTGTTGTTGGAGCCATAGCGCAGGGTCACATTGGCATCGCCATTCGGGGAGCCTGGCTGCAGTTTTCCCGGCTGCTGCTGGAGCTTAACGCCCAGCGGCAGGACATCCGGCAGATTGTTGGGCAACTTGCCGCAGCTCGTCACGCCGTAGCTGGGCTTCGTGTGGGCCACCAGGTCCTCGTTGGAGGTCAGGGTGAGCTTGTAGATGCCATGGTCGGGATCTGTGTTGTTCAGCTTCTCCAGGCTCTGGCGCGGCAAATACGAGGCCTTCGAATTCGATCTGTAGGGATGGAAAAATAAAAATGTTTTTAGATGATGTTGAATGAAAATAAAATTAAAGTAATTTTTGCTATAAAAGCTGTTCTAACTAACTAACAACTCCATTCACTCCATTAAAATACAATTTTAACAATCTCTGATCTAATCTTGGTAAAATATATTCCATATTTCTTAGTTGTTTGAGAAATCTAAGACAAAGTAAATTTACAATATTATTTTAAGATTGAATTCTGAAAAAGTTATACTATGACTATTTTTAATATATTCTTTGTTTCCCCAGTGATTTATTCATCTTGTGGGCGTTGCACTAAAGTAAACTTCAATAAGGTCTGGCTAGAGCGATTTAATGTCCCAAAATGTCAGCTCCCCGGGTTCAACCGTGGGGTCATCGGCAGCAGTCACCACGAGTTGGTAAAAACAACCGAAAAAACCAAAATATTTCCCGAATCGCACGTCTCATTAATGCAAATGGGCGCTTGTAATCTGGACAGATGCTAATTGAGTCCTCGACAGGCGCAGCCGGCTCAGAAAACCCGATGCAATCTTCATCTCCAAGCACCCACATATTGTAAATTATTGTAATATGATGGCGAAAGCGGCGACCGATGAAATTATTCTGTGCACGACGCGCGGAGACGACAGTTCGCCGTGTGTTAAGCTGATTTCCAAGACGCAGGTCACAAAAAGGCGGAATAAAAACGAAAGTGAAATGTTTACAGTGCAATTATAAAGAGTTTTATGTTTCAGAGTTTCAGCGTTTCAGCGTTTCAGAAAGGCAAAAGTCAGAGTCGTTTTAGTGTGCAGGGCGTATGACGGGCTGCGTCCGCTTCCCCTTGACAACTTTCAAAAGTGCTAAACTAATTTGTTATGTTTTTGTGTGCCTATCATCCCGCGGCTTTTATTGTAAACGTCTTTGTGGGGATTTTAGCGCAAGTCGTTCGGCTTGGCCACCCCCAGGTTGCCAAAATCTTTATTGTTTCTGCACTGCATGTGTGTGCTATGTAAGCCCACATGACGAGTGGTATATGGTGTTTTGCATCTGAAGAAAGCCGTCGAAGAAATGCTGTCGCATTTGCATAAATTAAGAGCAGAGTGAAAGAGACGAGGCTGGAGTCTGGCCTGGCTTACATCACAGAGCTAGACAAAACAGCTGTTGGATGGCACGGATGGCATGGAATGGATGTATCTCGGTGTGTATCTCTGCCCGGCTAGCATTTGCATAAGCCAGTCTTTTGTCTAGTTCCATCTCGACTCGAGACCCTCTTCCTCTTCACTTTCTTCGCCGCGAGAGAGAGCCATTTCGCCTTTCCTAATCACTTCCGTTCGCCTGTTGAGTAAGTCTCTCTCTGCGGTTTTCAGCTGCCAATTTGGCCAAGACAAAGGCAGGGAACGGTTGCATTAGCACAGATTTGCATATCGGGCCGATGACATCACAAGAGCTAATTGAAAGCAGGTCTAACATAAGCCCAGAACACACAGAACACTTGCAAATGAGCTAAGGAGGCAATTATCTCTTTCGTATCTCGCAGATACCATCTTGTAATCTTGCTTTACAGCATAGATAAGGCCTTGGCAAGGCGACCCTTGTAAGCCCAAGAGAATTCCTCTTTCAGGCAAATGATTTACCCGACATAAGCTTATTATCCAAACTCACACACCCTCCGAAAGGTAACAGCTTTATTATGATTCACTTCACAGATCAAAAGTAACTTTTTTGCCCGCTAATATTGTATAATTCCCAATAATACGCGGCGGGGCCGAAAGACAATGACAAAAAGGCGAAAGAAAGGGTCAAAAGAAATGTTCGGACACTGGGCCAAATACATTTCCATACAATTAACGCATATTTTATTTATATATTTGCCTATCCTACCCTCTGTTTGGCATTATTAAGCCGAGCGGGGCGTTCCATTTGGTTATGTGATGCAAATTATGAAAAAATTGATAAATCGCCCGGCCTTGCGCAACCGGCGGCAATGTGAGACAATGAAAACGGTGCGTCTATAGGGTCGATCGGGCGAAAATCGTTTGAAAATCGATTGAAAATTGGGTATTATCGCCCAGCCACCCGCCCGTGGTGCCATATATAAGATAATTGGTGGGTTCAGTGGCTTTTGGGTGGTGTTGCCGATCCAGGTCTTGGTCTTGGTCACTGGCCTTTTGCGTTGCGCGTTGCGCATTGCGTATGCAACTGCAACAGTTGCTGCGGCAACATAAGCAATAGATGTTGCTGCACTATAATTTTTGATCGGCAATATAACGAGCTGTTTGCCGACTAGTTTTCGTTGATAGTAAAAGTATTTTATTTAAATATGCCGACAACGACAGCGCTGGCGACGCATGGAAATCACGTTTTTAACATCTCGTCTTAACATTGAGCCGAAAAAAAGGCGAACAAATGTTGCTGCTGCTACTGCCGTTGTTGCAGCGCTCGTTGTTGAAAACATAAACATCTCACAAGCTCAGCTCGAAGCCCAAACCAAAACCAAAAACCGAAACCTGAAAACGGGTTTGTCGGCACCGCGGCGCACACATTTTCACTTGCCGCAAAATGACGTCAAGTCAACATCATACAAAGTACCACTATAATGGAAAAAAGTAAAACAAAACAGATGGCCATCAGCGCAGTTTAGCTTTCTTTGGGTCCGCGGGGAGGTCAGCACGGCGGCCAGAACAAATCGCACTTGAGAGTCGTCGTCGGCCTTTTCCCGGCATTCATCATTCCATCAAAGTATGCCATAAATTTCTCTTGGAAAACTGTACGAAAAAACAATGCAGCAGCAGCAGTAGCAACATCATCATCTTGCACATCCAAACAGTGATACAAGAAAAGAAAAGTTCTCTTTCACTGAAAATGTTAGCTAAGTGGGCATCTTTATCTGGGGGCGAGTGCAACAAAAAGACTTACTTCTAACCTTCTGGCGGAGAATCCCACAGTGGCGGCCAGAGATTTCCCCGCGCAACCTAAATCCGAATCGAAAAACTTTTCCTCTCGAGCAATTTCTGCCTGCTCATCTGTTCATCTGTGCATCTGCCTCGTGATCGGACTCCAATTGTCTGCCTCTCCGCTTGGCTTCTTGTTTTCTTTTCTAATGCCGCAGCTACTGTTGCTGCTGCTGGTGCTGCTGCTGCTGCTACTGTACCATAATTATGATCCATTAATTCTGGCAGCAACGCCAACAATGATGGCTTGTGCAATATTTTTAATGTAAAATCGATTTAATGGCGCTTTTCGCTCGCGGCCCTCGAGCACCAAAAATAGACAGCTTGGGAAATGCAGCAGGGCCATCAAATAGCGAAGAAACAGCGGCCCCAGATGCCTCCTGCTCTTGGCCCAGCCCCCGTTGAAAGTGTCGAAAGTGGTCGGCCGGCCTGTCCCATTGAATCCGATGGAACGGGGTAATTAACTTGTGAGCTAAACGGCCGCAGCTCATCATAATTACAGCTGAAAAGATGCCCGCAACCAGGGGGCAGAACACGGCAGCAACATCTGCAGCAGCAGCAGCAGCAGCAACACTTGTTGCAACCAGCACGGGAAACATGTGTGCGCACTGGACTGCGACAGCAGCAACAAGCTTGTAAATAATTCCAGCCCCTCCTCCCGCACCTTAAATAGTTACTTTTGATATTCGCCAAGTTGCGTTTGCATAAACAAATTATTCAGCCAAGTGCGGGCCTTTTGTCTGCGCGATGTTGATAGGGGATTGCAGAGGAAGTGGGAGATTGAATGGTGCACGGAGAGAAAAGCATTGGTACGACATATAAGATTTCCAAAATAATTATAATGTTAAACATATAAAAGGTCACAGGAACAGCAAAATTAAATGCCTCAAAAAGGTAATAAAGTGGGTTTAATGTTAAAAAAAATGTCTCTATGATTTGAAAACTTTAATTTTTAATATAGATGTGGAAATTTAAGTTTGAGAATTTCAAACAATATTTATGATTCTACTCAATAAATTGGTATGGGGATTTACGAAATGAATTTTTAGAAAATGCATCTCACAAATAAATGGGAATAGAAAAATCCTTATTAAAAGATACAATAATTTTTAAAACAAACATGAACATATTTATGTTAGTGGTATATGAGAAATGGTTTTTTAAGCGAAAATGGAGGGATCCTAAATTTAAGATCCTTAATTTTAGAAATTAGGAACATATTTATGCTATTTAATATTTATAGATAACTATTAAACCTATAAACCAAACTGGTAAGTGAGAAGTGGTATTTTTGAGCAAAATTGCTTCCTTAAGATATTCTCCCAGTGCAGAAAAAAGGCCCGCGGGGAGGTTCACTGCTAATATCCGCGACACATCTGCCAATGACATTTTCACTCTCAGCCCACTTGGCATATAAATTGTACACACAGCGGCCAACTTGTGTTTTGCCCTCGGGCGCATGCGCAACACGTCCGCCATGGCCGGATCAGCCGAAAGTTGGGGATCCGGCGGACCGGGCGGGGATCGCTACAAGACTTTGAGCCATTTGCGTTTTTTCTGTATTTTGTTTTAGATATTACACAAAAGCCGCTGGTCGTCGAATGCCAAAGTGTTGCGGCCATTGAAGGAACTGCCCTGAATACGGATTTCTCATTGTTTTTAGCCAACTAATTTCAGCGGACAGAGAGCGCAGATAATGGCCCAAAGAGCGAGGAGGCCAGCACACACACTCACTTGTTAGCCAAGATCCGGCGGCGGAGAAATGAAATGGAAAGAAAAGAAAAGAAAAGAAACGCGAGGAAAAGAAAAGCATGCGAGGCGGCTCTTAATTTCTTAATAACAGCAAATTTCCCAACGGACTACAAAAAGAGAGAGAGTGAGAAGGAATTCTGAAAATGCTCGGCGACGAAAAGCCGCAGAACTTCCTAGGTTACACCATAAAAGTTAGTAGGGCCCAGTCATTAGCTGCTAATTGTAAGCTTTATGAAGTGGAAAATTAGCCATGATGATACGAAATGATGTCACCTATGAAGAACTGCAGTTTCATAGGGAATTCGCGAGTGAGATCACCAGGAACTATGGCAGCAGATACCCGAAACGTGCCACAGATACAGATACTCGCACTTTAAGATACTCTTTTTTTTGGGGGGAACGAAAGTGAGAGATTGATGAATGGTCTTGCGCTTATGTTTCGGACCATTTAATTGCCTCGACAGCGAATGTGACCTTTAGCAGACCAACTTATATATAAACATAAAAACCTATAGCCATAATGATCGCAGATTGGCGAGAATAAACAATGATCTTCGCTGTCGTAAGGCAGAACAAAGGGAACAGAAATCAAGGTTAATCCAATGGAATCGAGCGCCAAACTCCGCGTAATTAATGCATTGGTGTAGCATAGTGAATTTGCATCAATCAGCAATTATTTATGCAAATTCTCTTTGGACTGTGTGAGAAGTCGGGGCGAAAAGTTCAGATATTCTCACGCTGCCGCTGCCGAACCGTTTCGGATTCGATTGATCATTGATCGATTTCTGATGGCAATATAGATAGCGCTCCATACACAAGAACTGCCCCTGCACTTTGGATCGTGTTTGGCATGTCACGCGCCTGTCAACCCAAAAAAGGCACCGAATAATTAAGTAAGCAAAGGGGTCTTAGAACGCTGCCCTCGCAAGGTTAGGCCTCAGAACTTGGCTCTTGATGAATGAGTGCAGAAAAACAATGACAGTTGTAGAATTTAACCGTATTCTCGCAAGGTCACTCCTACGAGGCTGCAAAAAAAGAGCAGAAAAACCATGACAACTCATCCGAGATATCTTGGGCCCGGCCCTTTTGTCTTTTTTTGAAGAGATCTTGAGCTTTGCCAAAAGTGTTCTTTGTTATTCTTGGCCAATTGCGCCGCAATCGGCTGGCCAAAGTTGAGGATTTGTGGAGCGGAACACCCAATTCACAGGCCCGATTCAATATCCATGCCATTCCAAGCCCCAACCCAAGTCCAAGCCCCCAAACCCAGCCCACGCCCACACGATCTCCAGTTGCCAGCTGCCAGTGGCCGGGTTATTTACAAAACCTTGGACGTGGCGATCTCGAGCGTTGCCCCATGGACTTTTGGATTTGTGAGCTGGTCGCTCGCTGGATGAGTGGCACTCCTAGCTTTTGCGACTGGGATAAGACAAAGCGAAATAAAATAAAATAGAGTTAAGTAAAGTACCTACAGAAACACATCCGCGTATTGTTTTGCCTTTTGGCCAAGAAAACCACCGCTGCAGTTAGGCGCTTTTGATAATTAACGGTTTATTGATTAAAGATCCACAACCTCATCGCGATGGTCTTCCCCCCAGTGATGATGCTATGCCGTGGCATGGCTCTCCGACGATGATAACGATAATGATGATGGTCTCGTGTGGCTTTGATGGGCGTTTTTTTGACTCGCCATCGTCATAAACATAATTCTCCGCCGACTCTTTTGGCAAAAGCGAAGCGTGAAATTGACATTCGCCCCCTGTGAAATGTTCAACGAACTCTGCTGCATAATAATAATAATCGAAAAATCCGCCCGGCCACTTGTTGCAACATTGCAGCAGCAATGCGGCTTTTGGGATGCCGCAGGACAGGAAGCATCCCCCGTCGCTTTTTGTCTTCGTTTTTATTTTTGGGCCGGGCCCCAAAATTGGTTGAGGGGAAAAGCAAAACTGAAAACTCAGAAATGAAGCCCCAAACACATTTGGCATTCATTTGGCGTCGATCGCGTGCAACAACGGTCGCTATACCGAGAGAAATTAGCTATAGAAAATGCATTTCACTAAAGTTTGTTAAAATATATTTAGAAAAATTTTAGAATTTAAAAAAATTTTTTTTTTTTTAATTTTCCTTTTATTTTTATATGTTGATTTTGTATACGCCTTTAATATTTAGTATCCTATCAACTAAACCATTTATTTCTGTGCACAACTCCAGTCTGGCCAACTACTGTGAATGCCAAGAGCAAATGAAAAACGCAATTATATGGCAAAATAAAAATAAAAATAAGACGAAAATAACGCAAAACGAGATCAAGATTTGACGGCACGGCGCCATGGATTGCGTTTTCAAGGTTGTTGTATGGGGATTGCATTGCCCAAGTTGGCGCTGCAATTAAAAGGCGTATATGGCCGAGGAAGCGGGCGAATCTCTTCACGCATTCCGCAGTCTGCTGTCCTGCTCCATCGCCTGACGTCAGAGCTTTTCCCCATTTAACTTATTTGCCGATTTCCAGCATTATATGCATAATAGGTTTTTGTCTAGACGGCTCTTGCCATTATTTTTACCGAAAGTTGAGCCATTGAAACCACTGAGCCATTGTCCGTGGCGAGTTCAGGAACCCGGTCGATGGGCAAGATCAAAACAATTGAGCACGCGGCACTTTGTATCTCGTATCTCGGGCCGAATCGTTTGGGGCACGAACAAATTGCCTGGCAAAATAAATCAAACAAACTGCCGAAAATAAAAGCGCGACAAGGCGATTCATTGAACAAAACAAAACTGAGGGCGGCCGGGCAAAATGCGAAAATTTACATTCGGCGTGACAAAGAGAGGGAGAATGAAAATCGGCTGGCGATAGGGAGAAGAAACGCCATAAAGTGATATGTGCCATCATCAAATTGAAAATAAACGCTAAATAAATACGCGCAAAAACGCGGGGCCCCTGGGGAATACTCAATACCCTTTGATGGATGATGCGCGCTTGATATGGAAGAAGATGGGCGAGACGGAATCATTATATCATAGATTGTTATATCATAGATACCAGCTAAGAGATAAGCATATCTCTGATACATGATAGATATTTTCAAAATATTGTCATAAGGAATATCCAATACCCTTTGATGAAAAAAGACTTGGGCAAGACGGAATCATTTTATTACAGATTATAATGTCATAGATATCAATATATCATAACATGAAAATATCAAGATCAAAAAATAATATCTTTGATGTATAATTAATAGTCTCAAAGATATTTTCATAAGAAATAAGAAACATTCAATCACCTTTGATAGATGAGTAGAGATTGATAAGGAAAGTAATGGAAAATATGGAATAATTACATCACAGAGAATTATATCACAAATATTATTTAAAAAAACAAAAAAAATTTATATCTACCATAGACGTTGCCCAGCTACAAGGAATCATTACCATTACCAGGTTATTTTAAGGGCAGAACAGCTCGAGCTGCTTTGACTTGGTTTTTATATAACCGAAGATACAATATCTAACAAATTACTTTTTTTGAGGAACTTCCAGCTCTCCCGTTTGATTTATCAGAGAGCCATTTACGACAGGGTATAGTTCGCTATCACAGCGATAAGGTAAGCTCTCTTTTTCATTAACCATGAGTCAGTAGGACAGGTCCTCACAGCGAACCTGTTGGCAAATAGCCAAAACCGAGGCCCAACGTTCTAGAACGCATTCCATTGAGAACTGGGAAAATGAGAGCGACGACGGGAGGCAGAGTTTTCGGCGACTAAAAATAAATGGCATAATTCGGCTAAACAATTTATTTGGCAACGATGACATGCGATGAAGATGAGATGGGATGGCTTGGGATGGGATGAGTTGCTGCTCAGGAGGCGGGGGCTCCCGATGGGGGGAACATGTGGCGAAGTTGACATCGGCGCCGTCCCATTTACACAGATTTTCCACCAGTCGCCAGGCGACGGGAGCTGCAACTGATTAGCCAACAAATTAGATGCCAGCCTGACATATTGGCTCTTATTTAATGTGGCTGCTCTGATTTATTCAGTGCGGCTGACCCAAAATGTGTATGTGTTCTTACAGAAAAATGTATCTGTAAAATACTTATATATCTCCGAGGAATGCAGATTGTCTTGGGGCGTTTGCTTTTCCTTATTTATGATGCGGTGTGTGCGAGAGGAATTGAAATTTGTACGCTGGCTTTGCATTTCATTTGCTTAAATTGCAAATTGGCCTGTCGGGGAGCGGGAGCCCAGGGATTTGGCAGTTGGGAGCCGCTTGCAAGTTCGCCGAGCTGATTGAAAATTGTTTACCTTCTTTTCAGGCCCATCATCGTCATCGCGGGCTCCTATGGTTTTCTGGTTTTCCCTGAAGAACGTGATGCGAAGGCCGCAAAAGGCCGCCAAGAGTCTCAGGACCAGCGGATCGATGCATATTTGTGGTCTTTGTTGTCTTTGTTGCTGGCTGAATTCGTCATGTGGTCGAGCAGAACAGCACAAAAGCTTAGTTAACGCTTTTGTGGGGGGATCGATCGATGGGGGATCGCAGGGGATCGGAGCGGCTCCAGGGGGCTGGCTCGCTGCAATGACAGACTCTTGGCCTTGAGGCGGCGGCAAAATGGCCACGTACGAAAGCAAAATCCCCAACTTGCACGCATAATAATGACCCTGACTTATGGCCACGGCAATTTTCTGAGCCAGGGAGAATAGGGAATACATGTGTGGCTTTACGTATATAACCCTACCTGATTGCATTTCATTTGCCTCCGCTCATTTGCATTTGTGGGAATCAATCACGAAGTTGGCCAGCGCCTCAGACTTTGTCTAGACTGGCGGATTTACGAATTATGCAGCCCCACTTGCAAAAAATTCCCCACTCAAGAATAATTATTTTTATATCTTAGCGAAATGGGATTTTTAAATGTAGTTACAAAGCCCTAGCTAGTCGATTTTGCATTATTAACATGATATAAACTTTCCAAAGCTTGAAGTTGGCATTATCAAAGAATGAATATTTACGAAGATCAATCATGACTTAACTTATTTTTATTTTTTATTTAATCATCAATATCAGTATTATAAGATTTTAAGTACTTGGAGTTGGACATACTTTAAAAAAGCATTTAAGAATATTAAAATTATTTAGATAAGATTATTATCAATAATTAGTATATGCCTATTAATATGTGCGCATTATCAAAATAATACGATTTCATGTGTTATTAATTTTTTTTATTAGGTGTTAAGATAATAATATGATACTGTTTTGTACCTTAAATCTTCTAGTTTCTTGTAATTTTAAACCATTTAAAGTAATCTTAATGGCAAACACCTTGAGTAACGCATTGATCGCTATAATTTGGAGTTCCGCTAATAGCATGCAACCACTGTGACCCAGTTTTTCTCACTATATCCCCTGCAATGCCAAGTGCGAGTGATCAAACCCGTACATGTGATCATCTGCGCTATAAAACATGCAACTAGCAGTAATGATTGAGCACAAGGCAGACGACGACGTCTCTGGCTAGTTGACAATCAGTCAACGAACAGCTGACCATGGCCAGATATATAGATAGCCAGCCAGATAGCAGTCATAGAAATAAATATAGAAATAGCTGCACCGGGCGTCTTGCATTTCAATTGTGGCCCAGAGATGCGGCTTTCACGCAATTTGCTGCTCGACTGATCGAGATATACGTATTTATGAACCGATCAGCGTGCAGGGCATTGCCAAAAAAACTGAGATACTTTGGTCTGGTCGAAACGAAAGTGAAAGCATTTAATATGCATAGTGCACACGCATTTCTCCCCCATTTACTTGAGCTGATTTGATGTTTCTATATGTGTCAGGCACATTTCAATGAAACCGAACAATTTGAAAGTTTTCCCAGCCATGAGATTCCCAGGCTGCCCGAATGGGGCGATCGGCAATCACATTTTCGGTGTCAATTTGAGTTCTATCATAAAACGAAATTGCTTTTTAAGTTTTCAGACTCCGATCGTTATGATCGACGAAACAAATTGTGGGTGTCGCTAATTGAATTTCAGCTCAGCTCGCTTTTGGGGCCCATTTTAACGGCTCTTTGCGTCGCAGAACTGTCGCAAACGCGGTCCACACGTCGGCCCATAACAATCTTTCACAAATTTAAAGACCCATCGAGCGAGTTCTCATTGCGCAACCAGAAATTTATGCAGATTTTTATTCGGCGTACTCGGGGGACCCTTCTTCCTGGGCCCCCAGAATAAATGCAGGCACGTAATTTAGCCACGAAGTTCATTGACAGCGACAGTCATCGCCGCAAAGGCGACACGCCCGATTGCGTTGCGCTGCGGTTATCGACTTGGTCATTAGCTTTGGCAATAGCCAAGTTAACACTGAAATCGGGCCGAAAGGGGGGAGAGAAGTGGACTTCCCAGGGCCCCGCAACCTGGTCGAAATGGAAGGCGCAATAAGCCCAAGCCAGTGCACACGATAAGGAAAATGTTAGTTTACCTTGAAATTTCACAACCCAAATGTGAGATACAGGGGATTCACCAATATTTATAAGCTACAACAACATTCCTAAAAAAGTTCAATAAGGGATTAAATTAATCAAACGAAATATATTGTTCAGTTTGTATTTATAAAGGCCACCTAAAGTAATCTCATATGACATAGCTGAAACCAAAGTAGCAGTAAATCGTGGTCAGTATGCCCGATAAGATTCATTTAAGGAAGTAAAGAGGTACTTGACAATCTCAAACCATTTTAAATGGAAAACATAACTCCCAGATATATCTTAAAAATATTATGTAGCCATAATTAGTGTGCAATCAACGTCAAATTAAGGACTAAATAGCTTCAGAAAAATGTTAGTCAACCCACTTTGAATTTCAAAACCCTCAAAGCCAGTATAATTACAGTCCCCAATTAAGCAGATTAAGTCCCATAAAAATCACCCAAAATAAAGCGTGCTCTTGTCAAACTATTCCCACTTCTTGTCTTTTATGGCCCCCGCCAAATAACCCAGCATATGCCTGAAATTGCATATTTCATGAGCATTTCATTGCCCAAAAAACCTTCCCAGGCCGATGAGAAATGGTTGCGTTTAAAACTACATATATATTGTATGTAAAAAATGTTAATTGCAATACATTTGTGCCAAGTTGCGGGCAAATACACAAAAACGAACAGAAAAAAACCAAATTAGGCAAACAATTTAAACATGCGCTTTGGGCCGGGAAACCCGGGCCAAGTGCTGCTCCGATTTTAATTTGGCTTTCTGACTGCTCTTTTTGTTTTGCTTTTTGGTTTTTTGGTTTTTGGTTTTTGCGCATGTTTTGATTTTTATCATCTGGGTGGGTTGGTAGCTTGGCTGCCCGACTGTCCAGTGGTTTTCATTTGCTCATGACGCGCGTGACCCACTAAATAAAAAGGTTTTTTCTTTTGTTTTTTGTGTCAAAGCAATTTTCGTGCCCGGCACAAGACAAAAAATCGAAAAACCAGAAAATCGAAGTGCCCGTAAACGGCCCAAGACCCTGCAGAGGAGTCGAAGATCCAATCGGGTTTCTACAGTAGCCGAAAACGCAAGTTGAAGTCGAGCTCGGAGCAGGAAGCCAGCCTTATTTACCTTTTGGGCAGTTTTCGTCTCGTAATTATTAATTTTTTCCATATTTATGTGTGTGCCAGTATCTGATGTACCATCTTCGGGCCGTCTGGCGTCGAGAAATTTTCGTGTTATAAAGTTAATTTGTGAAATTTTCAGTGGTTTCTTAATGATTTGCGTGGCTCTTGCTGGCCACGAACTCAGAAGGAAGTCGCTCGCAGCCGGAGGTTACTGGAGCGTTTAGACTCTGCTTTGGCATTCTGGTGTTCATTAATTTCGTGGCTAATTGAATCGACTGCGGCTGCCATAATTTCGACCACGACTCTGACCTTGTGCCGAGGTGAGATATAAATATGCTGGAGCCACAAGGCACATCCGCTGACCTGGGCTCCCGCACCCTGCTCCAGCTCGAAAAATGTATGCCAAATGTTCTTAACTCGCGGCCCGATCATCTGCGGTACCCCCACCTATGCATGTGGCACATATACACTCCAAACTATATCTCTTGCCGCCACATTTGTTTGACTTTTGCGGTACTTTGTCTGCCCGCTCGACTTGAACTTGCTGCCTTCTTCTGTTTCTGTTTCTGTTATTCTGTCTTCTAGGGGAACCCGCAACTTTATCTGCCCCTGTGCGCTGTATTTTTGGAGTGGGAACCGTAATTATACCCTGCCCACATGCCACACTCTGGAGTAGTACCAAAAACCCTTGTAAGTGGACCTAGATCAACAGGTGCACTCTTCATATCTGTAAGATACATAAGTACATAAAAGTATCTTTGTATCTTAGGGGTTAGTTCTTAAGATCAAACATGAAAGATAGGAAAACGAACCTTAGAGATAACCGAAAAGGTTCTGTAATTTAAGATATCTTTTAAAGCTTTTTAGTAAGGAAGGTTCCTTGGTTATAATTTCTTATAAAAGAACGATTACGTTGAGAGTCCGACAACTGAAAGACCCCATTCCCTGGGCCATCTTTCCAGAGCATCTACAAAGAGCAAATCATAATCGCCATCATAAGCCAATCCCAAAGTCAACTTTCTACAAAGGCCACCTCCCATTCTCTTCCCACCCATTTCACTTGACACTTCCGCTTTTATTGTAGAGCATTGCAAAGTCGCCTGTGTCACCAGCGGAGTTCCCCCACTTGCCTTTGTCACTCCGCACTCATTTAGCTTCATTTGGCTTTTTGTTCTATATACAATATATCTGTATCTGTATAAATATGCCCCGTGTACCCAGGGCTCTCATGCAGATATGTGCTTGTACTTGATGGTTGGCTGAGCCACTCTTTTGTTTTCAGTTTTGAGCTCTGCTGCGACTGATGAGTAACGATCCCAGTGCCCGTTCACTTTCAGATAAGTTGGGAAAGTAAGAATGTACTACCTATATATACGTATTTATATATATAGAACGAGCCACAAAAAAATAAATTACAATTGCAATCGTGTTTACTACGTAGGTAGCTTTTGTTTAGCGCTTTTCCCCCAGCACTTTGTGGCGCGGCTCTTTGTAGTGCCAAGTTCCCGGGAGTTGGGCCCTGCCCACCTGTGGGGAAACGCCGAATCTCAGTACAGCCCGTTCCCAGTTCTGGGCCCCAAAGTGCTCCAGAGCAGGGCGATAATGAAGAGCTTTTCACGTGGCGATCCCAACACCATTTGCATATCGTGGGCGACCCAGAAGCCGAGCCATTAGTACCCAGTACGCATCGTATACGTAATCGCAGAACCCCTGCATTGGGCAACCGATCGTTGTTAGGGCAAACTCATTAGAGGGCCAGCCGATTAACCGACTTGCTCGCTTTTACGACACCACCTAATTACCATAAATACAGAACAGAGCTTTGGGAACCGGATTGATTGATTGATAGACCGGGAGATTCTTGAACCCGGCCGATTAACAGAATCAGCCTTATCAGGCTTCCGCCACTCCGCTAATCGAAGCTTCCGTAAAAACCTTGTTTTTCAAACTGCCAGTTTGTCAGCGCTCGCTGGTTGATTAAAAAATGGCATTTTTATACACTTTTATTAAGACTGAAATATGGCCGCGTGTACTTCAGTCTCAATTGAAAGCATGCTAATTTATGTACTCCGTATATTATATAAATTCGTGGGTATCTTGTTTGTTCAACTGTTGCCGATCATTTGGCCATAAAAATAGTCGCGAAACGTTTCGAAAAAAATGCGCTGCGACCTGAATATGGAATCGGGAACCCAGAGGGCCCATAAATCTAATCAAGCCAGTGTAAAGAACAATCAAGACGCTGCTAATTGAAAACTCTTGACATTTGTCGCCGCCTATAATTAGCATTGAACAAATCACAGATCCCGGCCTTTCGTAACAGAAACCACAAACAAATCAAGGCACAAATTCAGAGCAGATCGGAGAACTCGGGGTTTGATTGCCGCTCTGTGTATGTGGTGCTACGAGTTTTCCACAGCGAATCGATTGGCAATGAAAACAGACGCGGGCCGCAATAAACATTTATTGTTTGATGTTAGCTTAGTTGAATAGGCCGTCGCAATAACAATAAACATTTAGCCCTGCAAATGGCACACACCACACACCGCACACCACACACTGTACACACTCTGGCAACAAATCAAAGCTTCTGCGAAGGTCGAAGTAATTTCATGGATATCTTGGGAACAAGATCGATGGGGCATTCTTGTCCCTGCTTTGATATTGTAAAAATGTTTATTGATTATTTCGATATTCGGTTTTGTTTATGCAGCAAGCAAATTCGCTGCTGTCGTCGCTGAGCTAACAGCATTTTTACTCGAAGCCAGCAAATTCTTTGGCCGGTCGTTCATTTCGAAACTCGTGCGAAGCCTCAATAAAAAACCAACACGGCAAAGCAAAATATTATTTTATTCCCTTTTTTATGCTAATGGCTTATACCCTCGACGAATTTGGGCATATAAGTTTCCAGTTTACGATCGGAGCAAGTCTAATCCATTGGCTAGAGTTAATTCCTAATTAAAAGGTTATTAACTTGAAAGATGTTGCGTAACAAAGAAACCCTAACTAGTTCTCCCGAATAAATGTATTTTCTTCCAGTGAAAGTAAAACTAATTTCCCTCATTTCCTTCAAGTGGTGTCCTCATTCTGGTGCATCCCCTGAGGGTTGTTGGCCTCAGCAGTTGCCGGGATACGACTACAACGACCACTCCTGGGGGTGACCAATCCGCCACCAGCTGTTCCTTGGCCAAAACCGGTTCTAGCCGCTTTTGCCAGGCCAAACAAAGGTCCTCATTGTTCTCGTTCCTACGAATACAGCAGAAATCGATAAGATCTCTGCACTGATAGCCGGCTTGCCATACAAAGTGTAAGCCACCTACCACTTATATGGTCCGAGTGTCAATAGATCTCGTTATGAATTATGGCGAATGACGCGTGTCTCGGTCACACAGATACAAATGGAATTCAAATAGAAATAGCCATTTGTATGCGCGTATTTATGGAGGCAGTGAGTCCGCAGACAATTTGCCATGGCAGCAGGTAAAGCCGAGTGGAGGGGGCGAGGCAGAAGGAAACGTGCCGCAGTTTTGCACCTGCCTCCTACGTGGCTGCCAAAGGGAATGGCCACCGTGGAGAGAGAAAGAAAGAGGGGCAACAGCTGTGAAAATGTATCAACTCGGGCTGAAGTCGTTAGAGCCTCAGACAAGTCAAAGATCCACACAGGGAGAAAAGTCGGGATAACAAGTATGATTGTGGCTCTAGTAGATTTATAACTTTGATAACTCTGGATTTATGGATATGCTAATGAAACAAAGTGTACATATTGCACATGGTAAGCAAATACATTTTTTCGGCATTGCTAGATCTAAAACTCTGGGTTTATGATCTACTAAAGCCGAAATTATATTATTTGCACACCTAATTTTTCTTTTAATATTTATCCAACTTTCATAGTCGGAAAAAAACTTTTCTAATTAGTACGAGGTTTATAAAAAAAACATTAAAAAAGCGTGTTACTTTGGGTTTTTTCGCCGTGCAGCCAACAACAGTTGTCGTCATTAGCGGAGACGTTAGGCATTGAGCATGCTAAATATGGTTTCACTGAAGTTAGCCGACAACGTCGCCAGAAACTAGTACAGCGGCAGCCAAGCTGCAACTATCCCAGCAACAGCCTCAGATCAAGAGCCAGACTGCAATGCAGTTAACAAACGACTCACAGATCGGCTTATCTTGGGAAAAAATAAAACACTCCGTTGGCTGACGCGCGTTCTTATTAAAAGTCTAGTTTTCATTTTCAAGCGGCTTACTTGGGGTACAGATGGAAAAAATATAGGTTAATCTTTTCCAAAAAAAATTACATTATATTACAAGAAAACTCTTGGAGGTACCATTTTATGTTAAAAATACTATCCATTCTTTGGGTAACGCATAAAGATATCATATAATTTTTAAAATACTAATAATTCTTCGAAACTCACAATAATATCATATCATTTTTAAAATACTATTGTTCCTGACATTAAACTACATTTGTAATTAAATTAAATGTATTAAATGGTTCTAAAAAGTATAAATGTAATGAAAAATGTAATATATTTTAAAATTACAATTTTATGAGTGAGCTTTTCCTAGTTATATTCGGTACAGATAAATAAACTCATATCTATATATACCATTTTTTGAAATATATGTTTATAGAATGAAAAATTAACAGATGGTTTTATTACCATTGTTCTGATTACTCAAACTCGTAATGCCTATGCAGAACAGATGTCGCAAAATAAAAAAATATCACCCAGATGAATATTAAAAACTCCTTTTAATGGCAATGTATCTGATACTTCCAGCTAATTAAAAATTGTATCAAAACATTACTATCGCCTAGAACAGATGTCACTCTTTTCCCTGTGCAAGCAGCGCAGTTCACAGAATTTCCTGACTGCCGCTGACTAATGGCGATCGTTAATAGCCGGCCTTATCAGCTGAGATCATAATAGCCCAGCCGAACTGAGCTGAACTGACCAGGCGGCTGGCCCGCAATTGAGTTGTGCAAAAACGGTGTGTTTACCTTCTGATTCGGAACTTGCCGCCGAACACCATCTTCAAGTGGTAGACGGTATCCAGTATTGTGAAATCCAATTTGGCTGGGAAGAGCGGCACACACACTCACTCACACACAGCCGCGGGGGGAGATATATGATCCGCAGGTTAGACAATCCCAAAGTGACAACAAAATAAACCGAACTTTTGCGTGATATCTCGCTTCCTTTTGTCTGCCAGTGGTTTGTGCAAATGCTATGCAGTTTGTTGGCCCACCATTTGAACCCCTCGGTGAACTTCCTTATTTTGGCTTGCGTTTTTTGGCGATCAGGAAGTGGGGACCGCGAGACACACACATGAAATCGATACACATGCAGGCAAGTGTCACGAGAGTTTTACATTTTTAATTGCCGAATGGCGAGGGCAATTGATTTATTTGGTATTATTTTCACATGTACGTATCTTCGCGTCGACTAGCGCGAACGTCCGAACGCCTCGGCGGATTTCACTCGTTTGAAGTTGCGGCAACGTCAGCGGGATGATGGCCACAAAAACACGGCACCGCAAACACAAAAGACCTTAAACACACTCCAGGCAAGAGCCGGTTCGGCTAAGAGCTGGTTTAAGGGAGAGCCCGCGGGGCTAAGAGCGGGCGCTCTCTTTGGGAAGCCTTTTAAAAGGCGGCTTAAAGGCCTGTTGGCCCAACATAGTCACTAGCCAGGAATTCTCGCCGCTGAATTGAAAATAAAACTTAAGTTTGCCATTAATTTCTAGGGTTCTTGGTTTATGATCACTGCTTATTTATGGTACAATAAATTGAGACATTTATTGAGTATTAGAAAAGTATCTGTTCCTAACTTTAATGGCATTTGCGTAACCTAAGATCTTCAAGCAAGCACTCTCGTCACAAAGAGAAAGAGGTAATACTTTCCTCTCTTAACTAAGTTGCTTGCCATAGAAACACAGCATAGTTTCCAGCGCCGTACATTTCAGTGCTTATCAAAACCATGCGCTAAAGTAGGCAACGGTTTCTGCAAACACCATAAACCAAAGAACCTTGTAGCAACCATAAAAGGTATAAACTTATTCCTGAACCCCTTGTACACATTTATATTCCTGTCCCGCGCTATCAAGATTTTTCTCGGATTAAACGAGCTTTATTATTGTAGGTACTGCAACTATATACACAGCCGAACCAAGCCCCCGGCCCATTAAATTCAATCACCTTTTGTTGCCTGTTCTCATCGCCAATCTGTCGCTGCTGTTGCATCGTCATCGGAGCAAAGTTCAATCGATCATTGGCTGTGCTGTCGATATTTAGCCGTTGATAGCGGCCAGAAATTATGGCAAACACTTTGTTAAATGCGGCCAGCCTAGCAGCCAGGCAGTCAGGCAGGCAGTCCGAGCTGGCCTGAAAGCCCGGCGACATGGCCTAATCACGGCAACTGCATCGAGACAGTCGCGACTCGCGGCCGGATAAATTGAATTGTCTGCCTTGGCGTTTGCCATTATGTTGCGCTTGTTCCTTTTGCCGCAGCGGCAACGCTGCGAATGAGTGATTTATCGCGCGCATACGACGCGTGGTCTGTGGTCGCCGCTCAGTGCAATGGCAGTTAATTCGAAAATAATACAGCCAAGACCCGGCTGGAGTGTTGCCAAATGGCCAGGGAGGGAATTAATTCGGCAAATGCCTGCACTTTGCCGACTCTGCGGCCAACGGCTGTGCGAGGCGATAATTAGAGGCTGTCAGGAGAACATATGGCACACCTCTCAGGGTTTTCGGTTTTATTTCGGCTTTTAGCTCTTGGGTTTTTTGCTTTTCTGTGGCTGTTGCTCTAATTGCAGTCGCTCGGATAAAGTGTCTGCAGGTGAGTCGCTGGGTTCGAGAAATGCAAGCGATGACTGCCCTTTGCTCCATTTTCCGCACTCCAAACTTTCAAAATGCAAATTAGGCACGTTCGCGGTGAACGGCATTTGAACCCCCGACCAGGCTCAAACGACAACGAAGCCTCTGACAAGCCCATTTACAAGTTGCCAGATCCCCAGCCAGGCTGTGCCACAAATTGTGTCAATATTTGTCTCGTGCTGGATGCTGCTGCTGCAACAAATCGTGCCGCAAAGGTCTCCCCCGGTGTCAACTGAGCCACCAAAGAAAACCAAAACAAAAAGTTAGGCCCCCAAAAAATAAGGAACAACGGAGGAAAAAACATGACAGCCCATAGAAATTATTGAACATGGTCAGTGCACAGTGGGTGAGATACAATAAGATATGTGGGAAGAAATTTCGGGAAAATATATTACTTCAGTTAAGAATATGAGGTGTTGCATTCCAAACTTAACCTGCAGTTATTAAGGTCTACATTTTACTAACTGGAAGTCATAATAACCTCAAGAAATACTTTAAAATTTATAAATTATACCAAAAGATACATGTGTAGATACATTTTTTTAATGGGTTTTTGTCCATTATATGGCTATAAGGATTTTTATATTTATAAAATTAAACTTCTGATTTGATGTTGAAAGGATACCTACATAAATTACTTAAATATGTTATAAGCGAATAATAAATATATAAGAATGGAACAAAATTATCTTCCTTAAAGCAAAATACTAGTATAATTTAGAGATCATTTTTCATAATCTCACCACCCATTATTTACAAACTCAAAACCACTGTGCAACCGCGGCTTGAACTCAATGTGCGGCTCTGAGTTATCTAATGCCCGAAAATTGGGTGCGATGCCAAACGGTGAATGCAAAAAGTATGCGCACGGTGCGCTAATGAACCGCCCGGCGTTCATCTATCAATGTCACTGCATAAGCCCGGCCAAGAATGGACCTTTTGTCCCGCTGGCCGGATAAATTTCGATTTTCAATTTGATTGGCTTTTACCAGCACAATCAGAACAAAGAATTGAGTGCTGCCTGAATCATTTCGGGGATCTGGGGGATTGGGGGATCTGTGAGGCACCTGGGGGAGCGGAGCTGCTGCCCACACGCCAAGGAGCAAAGCATAAATCGCGGTTCGGTTGACACATTTTTGTGGCCACTCAGGTGGCAGCTCAATTGGCGTTTAGTTTTGGCGATTGGCAATTGGAGTCGGCCGGGTTTAGTGGGTCGAAAGCGAAAGTCGAGCTGCTCAGCGAGCAGTGTATTTCATAATCCAATTAAGCATTAGGCGACAGCTGATTGACGGCCATGCGGCGAAGGAAGCGGCTCATTAGCCGAGATCGCCGAGATCGCCGAGCTCGCTGGCTACCGTGCCACGCACTCCATTCACGGCTAATTGGATTCGATAAGGTCAAGAACAATGAGCCAGGGAGTGGTCCCAGCCCACGGATGCGACAGAGCTCACTGAACATGCTTTGAATCTGGCGGAGGCTGTGATTTTCTCAACCGAGGGTCGTTGAATTGAGGTCTAACTTTAGATTAAGCTACTAATAGGCTCTGGCCACTAGGAAGTGATTTGGAAATGTATAATACAGCATGGTATCAAGGCTTAGAGTAATGACAATTTGAGTTCAGAATTTTAATTAAGATTTTATAATACTACATTTTTTTTTGGTTAACAATGTAATTGAAATTTTGAAAATTAGAAAAATTCTTTTTGTGACCTGGATTCATTAAGAAAGTTCTGCAAAATGCTTTAATTTGCTAAATCTTTAGCTATGTTTAAAATCCGCAAGGAAAATATTTCTAGAAAGTTCTTTTGCTTGAAAATCAGTCTTTAAGCCATATTCATAGTTATGACTAGGTAATTTAGGATTAGGTACTTTAAAGTTCAATTTAAGGAGAAAGTTTCTTGACAATATTTTGCTGATCCAAACTATAACCCAACTTAACCTTATAATACTCAAACTCACCGTTTCTGCTGGTTGCTCTCCAGATTGCTGGCAATCACGTTGTCATGGGCGGCGGATCGGGCACGCGGCAGCAGAGGAGGCGGTGGCGCCACCGAGCTGGAACTGGCCACGTTTTCTAGGATGGGCTGCGGTGTCGCGTGGTGCGGGCGCTTGCGACTGCTGCCCCCGCCGTTTGCGAGATGTTTGTGCTGCAATATTGGCAATGCGAATTAGAAAAATCTGAATCCAATTACAAAACAGAAGTCAGCGGCGACCCACCTGCAAGCTCGTTGGCTTCTTGGGCACCAGAGGTGGCACCTTGGTGGCTCCCAAAGCTCCAATGGCTCCCACTGTGGGCGGTGGTGCTGCGTAGGCTGTGCGACGTGTGGACGCCCCGGCGAAGCTGTTCCGCCGGTTCGGTGAGGGCGGCGGGCGTGGCTGGAGCACTTCCGGAGGCGGCGGCGGAGGCAGTGGTTCATCGAAGGTGTAACTGATGTCCAGCTCACTCTGCGGCGGCGGTGGCAACTCGGGTGAAGGCACTCGGAGATTGGGATGCTTGGGCGGACGTTCGGGAGGCACTTGCCGGTGCTGCTGGGGATGGTGCTGCTGGTGGGCCAAGGCGGCGGCCTGCTGCAGCAGCAGCTTGTCCCGCATGGGAGCGTATTCGGTGGCCGAGGAAGTGCGTCTGGTGGGCACAGCCAGACGTCCGCGTGGCGGCGGCGGAGGTGGTGGCATTCCGCAGTCGTTGAAGGAGACTTTCTCCGCGCTACTTATGTTCCTTATGCTGGGCGGCTTCACCTGACCCTGGACAGCACCCTGATGCAGGTCCCTGAACTCGGCATAGTCCGAGGCGGAACTGGAGCGCCTAAGCAGATTGGGTCGCAGGCTGCCGGAACGACGTGGTGGTGGTGGCGGAGTGGGTGAACTGCAGTCCCGCGACGACGAGGAGGGGGAGCTGCCCGCCGTGGGCAGACCCACCATTATGGGACTGAGGTTATTCGGCAGCGACTTGCGCTCCACGTGGAGCGCCTGGTAGGATTGCGAGTGCGGACGCAGCAGCTGCTGCTCCTCCTTCTGCTGCTGCTGCTGTCGCTCCACATAGGACTGCACCGCATTCTTCTGGAGCGCCTTCAGGGCCGGATTCGAGAGGCGGTGCGTCTTGCTGGGCTCTAGATAGGCGAACTTCGGAGGCTCTCCCAGCTGGCTACGCTCGAAGTCGTTGATCCTCTCGGCCACCGAGTGCCATGTGGGCTGCACAGTGGCCCCCGCTGGCGTTATCACAGGAAGTCTGTGGGATGGAGGAATTGGATAAGTGATGGCGGAAGATTCATTGAAATACACTCAAGAAAAAATATTCTCAAAAAGCAACCAAGATCATTTCAATCTCAAATCCTCAAAATCAAGACCACTTTCGTCTCGACGAATTTAAGCGAAACGTTGCCTTGATAAACATAATCAAGAATACTTTCTTCTTAAACTATACAATTAAGACGATTTATTTTATGATGCCTCTACTTACTTGGCGGACTTGTGCAGTCCCGAGCTGAACTGTGCCTTGGGATGCTGCACGTACTGCGAGGTGTTGCTGTGCACCGGCTCCGTGTAGGTGCTCACCGGGAAGAGGCGGTGGTTGCTGCGGTAGGAATCGATGCTATTCGTGGGACTCTGCTCCCCCATGTTGGGTGTACTGCAGCTGAGGGCCTGGGATTCCGATTTCAGTCCTAGCGACAGTTTGTTGGGCTTCCCAGCCGGCGGCTGTGGGGCAATGGTGACCACCGCCTCGCTGCTGGAAATGGTCACCGAAATGCTCGACTTGTGCTGCTGGCCCGTGGATCTTCCCAGGTGCTGACTCTGATGATTCTTCTGCTGGAGATCGCCCATGGAGTGGGACTGGCCTAGCAGGGAGCGGGGTTGCTCCGTGGGCGAGGCCAGCTCCAGCAAGGAACTTTGTGTGCTCAGCTTGGACTGGTGGGAGTGGTGGCGCTGGTGGTGCTGGTGATCCTGCTGCTGTTGCTGCTGGTGCGACTGGAAGTGGTGCAGCGCCATCGAAGTGTGCACGGGCGGATAGCTGGGACTGTGGCGATGCTGGATGCGAAGAGGCTGCTGCTGCTGTTGCTGCTGCACCACCACCGAGGCTCCATGGTCTACACCCGCCTCCTCCTCCTCCTCGGAGATCATGTTGGAGGCGCTGCTCTCGGTGGGTGAGATCGCCGGGGCCAGCACGCTCTCGCTGTGATGACGCTTGGGGGTCAGCACCCGGGAGCTGTGCACAATCAGCTGCGAGGAGGAAACTGCAATGCAAAAGGGGAGAACGGTTCGGTTAGGGCGTGTCCTCGGCCATTCTAAAAGGAGTTGGGGCTGGGCCAAGTAAAAGGGGGCCAGCAGCGAGCCAAGGTCGTGGGGGAGTGGGTTGGCCCGCCAGTCGCCCAGCATTTTTGGGCAACCTTCTCTTATTGCAACTGGCCTGCCACTCACCCCCTCCCAAAAACGGAGTCTGCCACTGTGACCCCACTCGATTTGTGGACACGATTGTTAGTTCACTGATATAGGTACTTGGGATTTTGTTGGAAGTAAATATTTATTAAATTAACTAGGGGATATTAACGTTTATCAGGACAATTGTATAAGGCGAAAGTTTATTGTATTCCAAATAATGAAAAAAACTGTATATATTCTTAGTACGCAAATTTAAAGAGTTACATTAATATTCCTTGCTTTACTTTTGATGATCATACAATAAATTATTTATTTAAAACAGAATGATTAAAAACAAATATTTATAATTTTATCATAATGCAAACTCTTTAAATAAAAAGGAACTGAATGATTTCAGCCCTATTATAGAGAGCTAAAAATATTTTATTGAGGTTGTAATAATTAAACAATACTTTATGAGATTGTATGAGTTCTTTTTAATTTTACAATTTTATTTATTTATATATGATATTTCTTTTGATTATATATGATATATTTTATGATAGCCGTGGTTGATCTTCTTCTACGGATAAACTTACCCGATTCAGCGATGGCGCTATAGCCCGTGGCATGACTCGCCTCGGATATATCGCTCATGGAACCCAGCCACTTGAGGGTTTCCGTGGAGGAAGTGCTTTCCGAGCTGTTGTTGTTGTTGGTAATGCCGCTGCTGCCGTTGCTGTGGCTATTGTTGTTGCCGGAGCTGGATGAGGAGGCGGAGGAGGAGGAGTTCGCATGGGAATGGGAGTGCGAGTGCGAATGGGAATGAGACTGGCGGGCCAGGAGGGGAATGGGCGAAGGCGCCACCGAGTTGCTGCAGACGGAGGACAGATCGTTCTCCGACCAATGATGCGACTGCCGCGACAGCAGATCGCTCTCCTGACGTAATCTGCAAATAGAACCACAGTCGGAATTTTAGATTAGAGTTGGTCTCGAGTCAGCACTAAAGCACCGTCGAACCGAGCTTTTCGGCAAATCATTGCGTGCTACAGAAATGTGCGATTTCTGGTTTCTGCTTTTCGCATGGCCGCAATTACTTGAATTTCTTGCTTAGCCTTCGCATCGGGCAATAGAGCCAGAAGCGGACTCTCTTCGGTACTTGGGGCAAGTTCAGATAGTCAGATAGTCAGATAGTCCGTCAGGCAGACAGACAGCCAGACAGACAGAAAATAGAGCTAAAACCGGAGACGCAGACAGATCCAAGAAGACCTTGAGAGCCAAGCTTGAGCTGCTCGTTTTCGGTTTTATTTCTCTGCTCTGCCTGTATCTCGTGTGTTTGCGTTACCAAGAATGGTTTATGGCGTTTTTTAGTGTACAAATAAAATTCATAATTGTCGCTCGGCATTTAATGCGAGTGTGTGCTATGTGCGGGGAAAAACGTGTTTGCAATGCAGCCACACGGAGAGAAAATTACAAAGAAAAGGTATCATCAAGTGGGTCTGTAAAGTCTATTTACCGAAATGTAAGAGTTTCATAAGCTTTTTTTACAAGCAGAAAGGGGAATTTGCTTCAATCTATCATCTATCTACCTTTCCATCTACCTATCTATCTATCTATCTATCTATCTATGTTTCTATCTATCTATCTATCTATGTTTCTATCTATCTATCTATCTATATATCTATCTGTCTACATATTTATCTATCTTTTTAGCCATCTATCTAACTGTCATCTATCTATATACATCTATCTTTCTATATATCTATCTACCATCTATATATCTATCTACCATATATCTATCTTTCTTTCATGTATATATCATGTATCTTTCATGTCTCTGTCTATCTATCTTTCTGGCATATGTATATACCCATCTATCCTATATATATATATATATATATATATATATATATATATATATATATATATATATATCTAACTTTATCAATTCTTTTCTATCTATCTGTTTATTTCTATACAAACATCTATATATTATACCTATCCCTTTAACCACCAATTTTACTAATAAAATGTTGTGCCGCAAAATAGTATTATATTTATATTTCCTTAACCACTTTTAGGTACTATTTTTTCTCTCTGCATATGAGATATTTCCCCCCGTTTTCCGGCGACAACTTACTTATCCAGAAAAGGCGTGGCCGATGTGGAATCCGAACTTGACACATAGCTGTGGTAGCCCTCGGACTGGGCATAGGAGTTCTGCTTCTGGTGGTGGAAGGCCGTCTGGTCGTAGTACGAGGAGGATCTGTTGTTGTACTCCTCGAGGCCGGCCTGGGTTAATCCGCACTGATCCATCGATGAGCCGTGGTGCTGGCCCAGTTGGCTCAGCTCCCTGCTGTTGTGGTGCGGCATTTCATCCTGCAAGAGATCGGACAAGAGAAATCGCTGTTGCATAAGTCCGAGGCATTTAAATGGTTTAATCATTAGTTATGTGACCGCTGCTGACCGGATAGCTCACATTTGCAAATGATCCGCAGCCATAATTACGGTCAAAGCTTAGGCGAAAAAAACGGGGAAAAATCGAACAAACAATAGTCCCTCGAACCTCTGGTCTTGCTTGTTTGGCTCTTGGATACCTCATTAGATAATTAAGTGAAAATTATTGCAGTGCAGGCAATGCAATTGTCGGCAAACAAACATATTTGAAGTGCAGCGGCAATACCCGAAAACTTGCGATGTTGCCAAAGCATATATATTATGTACATAACCAGCAGGCAGATCGTGGGAGGGAGTCGATTGGAAATGGGGGGCCTACAAAGAGGGGTCTGCAAGGGGCTCAGACGGATGCAGACACAACCGCCAAGCGGAGCGTCCATAATAAGCCGGATTAAGTAATGGTGTGCACAAGGCGAGCGGATCGGAGCCACATGAGCCATGGGCTCCAAGCTGCGATTCGGCGATCAAGTTCACTGGATCGGGCGAAAATTTGGTAACGAAGAAACAACAGATCGATAACATGATCATTGCGGCTTGTGGACCTAGGGTAAACAGAGCTTTACTTAGGTAAATTCATGGGTTTTGGATATTTCTGGCAAAGCAAGTCATAAGTCATTGAACTATAAATCAAACAGGAAGTAGTTCGGTGCCTCCAAGAATCACATTGCTCACTCATGCATAAACAGAATTAGTCACTTTTTTGCTTTAATTACTTTTGTATGCTTTTCATTTCACTTGTTCTTATCAGCTGGAATTTTATTGATTTATCGATTGACTAACAGATTAATATTGTAGTCATTGATTAATCACTGTATTTATTAATTGCAGAGATAAGCAAAAACAAAGTCAGGGTTTTTGGGTTGCAAGAATTTTAGATGCCATTGTACATGCCAGCAAAAATTTAAGTCATACTTTTACTTTTTACAACATAGCTGCTAATTAAGTAATTCAAAAGCTAGATAGGGGTAGTATTTTCAGTAGAACCAGTCACAGGCACTGAGGCATTTATACCACTGTGATCACAGCTTATGATACTCCCACTCGGGCGTATTTACCCTTCGAATTTTGCCACCACTCATCAACTCGTCAAGTCAATTCGCTTGCCAGCCCTCCTGTCGTATGCTTAATTTTTGGATGTTTGCGCTTGCGACTCTCGTAAACCAAATCGAATTGTAAATACCCGAGCACAGAGCCGAAACACATGGGGAAACAGCGACCGGGCAGATATATACCTACATATAAGTCGGCTCGAAATAAAACTAGCGTTCGAAATAACGCAAACGAAACGTTACAAGAGACCAAGCCTTAAGCCACTTGACTGACTTGGCTTGAAGTCTCGATTGCATTGAGATTGGGGATTGTAGGGGTTTTTTATTTTAACGCTATATATATGTGTATCTGCTTTGTTGGTAGCTACGTGGGCAGCTGCTGCTGATTGTCTCTTTGACTTTGGCGCCACAAAAGCAGCTGAAAATAAATCAGAAAATCATAAATGCTTAATGGCAGATACATATAATAACAATAATAACGAATAACGAATAACGAATCACATGACTGACAGTTGCCGATATGCAATAGAATCGCTTTCTGGGTCAACTACTTAGGTCTGGGGTCTGTCTCTCCCTCTTTTTTGGTTGGCTGCTTTGATTTTTCTTGGCCTACGGCGCATCGCCAAGAATTTTAATGGTTCCAAGCCACTCTCCGAGTGTTCCCAAGCCCAAGACCCCGTCGCCAAGTGAAGTCATTCATTCACTCACCCAGTCAGTCAGTCATTCAGCCATTCAGTCGATCGTCGTGCAGTTTCATTTCAGTTCGCTTGGATTTGGGCTTTTTCTGCCCAATTGCCGTAATTATTTTGTCTCTCTAACACGAATTTAAATCAGCAACTGTCCCACGGGGCCCTTTACTTTGCCTCAGCCGTTTTTTTCTCCTATTTTTTGGCCCATTTTATTCCTAGAGAAACCTTTCTGGCCCAAAACCCATAATTATCGGCCACAGCTGTGTGCCCATGTGAAATTGCTCTGGATGAGCAGCTCCGGCAGCACCATAAATCAATGGCCAGGGCCAGAGTCCGGGATGGAAATGGAAATGGAGATGGAGCCCAGGTCCGAGCGGGATCCCAAGATGGAGTCCGAACTGGTGCAGTGGGTCACAGCTGGATCCGTTGGAGTGGCGTTCTTAATGATCCCGTGCCACGGGCGAAATCAAACTTCCGTCCGAGAGCGAGGCGCGTGTTAAATAAATCACTTGATGAATTGTGCTAAGTGCTGGAATGGGCGCCTGCAGGAAAAGCGAAACAAATTGCCTGGGAAACTGGCGGGGAAAGGCGACCTGGCTGCGGGCACCTGGGCGTATGCGTAACATTCGTTAGATCCATTAAAAGTATATCAATAAAACAGAGAGGAAACCCGCCAGCGAATCCCGTGGCTAGGCTTTCGGGTTAGTAGTCACATTATTTGGGAAAGCATTTCTTTGTTTGCTCAACTCGGTTTCCGTTTAGTTTAATTGTTTTTTTCCTATTCTCCTCATATATGATTAGGCTACAGGGAACATTCATTTAAAACACGAAGGAAATTTCTCTACGTTACTACTTTTATCATTAACTGTATGGGGCTTACATACATCTTTAAATTATAACTCCCAACATGATAAATGAATTGTTTTTAAACATTTTTGAAATATATATGTTTAATAATTAGTGTTCCAAAAGCAAGTTAAATAATTGCTATGACTGTGTAAATTTAAGCTTCTATATTATTTCGGCTTGAAAAGGTAAGATGAATTTGAAAAAAATAAGAAATAAAGTCCACAACATATCATTTTAATTAAATTTAAAAAAGAGATGTATTAATATTTTGGCTTGGACAGTTATTAACTATATTTTTAATATTAAAAATCGGCTTTCAGCAACCAAGACTCCAATAGAAGACGCAATATGCAAGTGTGACAGTTTAATTTATGGAAACTTTGCTGTCTGGCATTAGTCAGACTACTTTAGCTTCCATTCAGCGCACTTTGTTTGCAAGTATCGCCGGCTATCACCGAAACGCTTGACTCATGCCTCGCAAGAGGGTCAGTAAGTCAGTCAGTCGGTTAGTCAGACTGTCGCACTGTCGGACGTTCTCCGTCGCATGATAAGAGGCAGCCACAGAGGAGGAGAAAGAGAGGGCAGCAATGCCAGTGAAAGAGACGGCACACAGACAGATTGACAGACGCCCACATGTCTCGCAGAGGTGCGGAATTCGCAGCGAGAATGCAGTCACTGGAGATTTTCGTGTCTCCAGAGCGGCTTGGCATTTATTTTGGCCACAATGATTTCGTGAGGAAAATTTGTAAATTTTTCTTTTTCTTCGCCACAGCTATTTTGATTTGCGTTTTCCATTGTCGCTGGCTTTTAATGGCCAACACGAATTTGACTCTTTCCAGCGGAGAGACGGCCAAAGAAAAGAAATTGCAATCAAAATGCGAGCAAACGTGTCAGTTGCCAACGTGGCCGAGCTTCAGCTTCAGTTTTAGCCTTAACTTCAGATTCGGATTCGGATTCAGCCTCAGCTTCAGCTTCAGCTTCAACCTCTCGGCTTCAGTTTCAACTTCAACTTCAGCTCGGATCGTGCTGCGATTTGGATTTGAATTTGGCAATTGGCGAGAGCACGAACGAGCCGCAGTGGCCCGCGGGCCTCGAGCATTAGAATTGAATTGCAAAGAGCCCAGAAAACCGAGTCCTTCCTGCCGTCCCCCATCCATAGCCGTAGCCACAGCCCCCGATCGCCCCACAGCTGAGCTTGCGTGCTATATTGGCCATTTATCGTCAAATTAAACGCATATCGCTGTCAATCTGCGCCCAAATTGGACACAGTCACAAAACGGCAGTGCGAGCCGGGCCAAAGTGATCGCACACTGGGTTGGATAACAGCTAATAAATGTTTATAAGGATTGCTGATTGGCCATAACTTCGGGAAACTAACCTTTTAGATTCCATTTTTATCCCACACAACTATTTGATCCCTTTTTGCCTGTTATACAAATGATGCAGGCGTTCACACACCACACGTTCACACAAGCCAATGATGCAGCCCCGTTCAAACATAGAATTATTTTAAACAGATACTAAGAGTAAAAACTTTTTTTTTATAAGCCACATTTGTTGTACAAAATAAAATTACGTTAAATTCTTATTGTTTGTCCTTAGTTCTAACAAATAATAAAACATAAAAAAGATTTAAGAAAAACTCTCTGGCCTTAAAAATGAATACACACTAATTTAATGTGCAGATAAGAAACATTTCTTGAAAATATACAGGCCAAAGAAACGAGTAAGTGTTTTAAGTGTCTGAAGAAAGACTTTGTTTGCTTAACCCATTTTCGACTCCTTCGGAACCAGTGTTCAATGGCCGGCAGCATGCATACTTATTTCGCTCGTTTCCAGCGCCGCAGATTGCGTAGCTCTTGGCTTTATAAATTCAAAGTGGCATCGAGCTCCGGAGGTCCCGTCGAGCCTCGCACTTACGGGGAAAGTTGGGGGAAAGCGGGGAAAGGCGAGGACGCCGCCGCGATGACGTCTGCCACTTCGATTTCGACTCCTTTCGCCAGCTGTCAAGTGATCGGACAACCGGGAAGCTGGGTAGCTGGGCAGCCGACCGACTGGCGGTGAATCCCTTTAAGTGGGCCACCGATGAAAGTGAATCTGCGGTTCATTAGTAATAATTTTTGGCAGCTCGCGGTGGGTGAGCCTCATTAGTGCGAATGAGTTTATGCAATGCGGTGAAATGGACTTACTGGCGATCAGGATCCAAGGCATCCTTGACCTCAATGGCCGCTTGTGGCGTTAATAACTTTGGCGAAACTGGCTTGGCCAATGAGAACTGGTAATGGACATGGCATGGCAACTGGTCCGGGGTCTGGCCTGGCCTGGCCTGGCCTGGTCCACTGGCATCCACTGGTATCGTATCCACTGGTCTGGTATGCCGACTTGGCCCGGCTTGGCATGCGGCTAGATTTATGGCCAGTGATAAGTTTCAGGCGTGCAGCAAATAAGAACGAACATGGCCAACCGAGGAACGCAACTCAACCTCAACGGGCCAGGCCAAAAAGGAGCCTGCGACAAGAACAAATAAATTGCCCAGGCACACGGAGAAAATTCGGTATATCAAAACGTTCAGCAAAACCTCATTCTATGAGAATTAAAATGGTATATTATATTGTGTAGTTATAATTTTCTAAATGGTGGTAAAATACATATTCCATATGGCTTTAGAATTCTATCCATACCTCGAATTTTGTTGATGGCATATGCAAAAGAACTTCATCTATACCATTTTAAAACCTCCTAACTTCCATAGGACACCTTTTATTCGCAGTGCAGCAACCCCAACTGGTTCTCGAGATGCGGGAGCAGAGAATGCCAGCTCCAGAAGGTCAGAGGAACACGTACACATATCGCAATTTATATATGCATATGTATCCAGTGCGACTTGGTTCGGTTTAGTTCGACCAGCGGAGCGCAACCGAAGCCCGTGTGGATAGAGTCATGAGCAGACGGCGACTTGGTTCCCATTTCAAGCTCCTCGGACTCACTTTCACACATGTGCCAATGGAAAAATGGAAAATATTTGCCATAATTAGCCCTGCTGCGAGACCCTTAATTAGCCAAGCCCCACTGACCGCTGGCGAAGATGCCCCTGCCGACGAAGCCAAAAACCGGCGAAAAGCAAAAAGAGTCACCAGCACGGCGCACACAGAGATCCAATTAGAAAGCCGAAAATCTTTCACTCGGTCACTTTCTGTTTTTCCAGCACTGGGCACTGAGGATACGATTCTCCAGCTGGCCGGCAGATGGAGACGATGACAACACAGAAAATCGAAATGGCAAATCATGTTTATTTTGGCCAAATTGCAACTGGATCGAAAGGGCAGCTGTCGCTTCTCACTCTCTCATGCGCTCGAGGCTTCTAAGTTGGCATTAAATTTCAGCTCGCTTCGATGGCAAGAATTTCGATGGACTTCGGCCATCGGATGGCCACAATGTTGCGGCCACTTTTGGCCAAAACGGCCACCAAACGAACGGATGGATCTCCGGTAATGGGAACGAGTCTCCGTCGTCTCCACCGACTCCGTCTCCATTTTCTTGCTGTTGACCTCAAAATTTTCGTGGCTCGAATGTCGCTTTGTCTGCCGCTGCTGGAGGAGAAACAAAAGTGAAATTTCTTGCTCGTGTGGGTTCAAGAACTAGCCGAAAAAAAGCAAAACTAAAAAAACACAAGAAAAACGGCAGCAACTCCAACGGAAAATGAAATCGAAGTTGGCTAGGAAAGGCGAGCAGCGCCGAGCCGACTGCATTTTCACTTGGCCTGTTAATTAATTAGGGCTGTGCTCGCTCATAAAGAAATCTTCATGCCCGATGGCCAGAAGCAGAAGTGCATACAATGGGCCAGAGCATTTCCATGTCCGGAACAATGGATTCCGATTCCGAGAGCGACATAGGTGAAATTTTCCACTACATTTTTCCGGGGGCATTCTGCCAGATGAAGGAGTGTTGTGCTGCGTTGTGTTGCACCTGTCGCCAGAGCTGCGCAATTATTTGCTATAATTTTTTCCTTTTTTCAGCTGAAAAAATGCAAACCATTGGCAGCGAAAGGGAAGAAGCTAAGGCGGTCCGAGTTCAAAGACAGGCCAAAACAATTTAGCTGGAATCTGGCTAGAATTTAGCGCTGGCAGGCGGCATTGTTGCTGCTTTTTGTTCGTGTTGCTGCTGTTGCTGCTGCTGTTGCTTATGTTGCTGCTGTTGATGTTGCTGCCGGACTGTTGGCATTAATTAATTGCAGAGCCGAAGCCTCCAATGTGGCGTGTGTTGTGCGGTGTGTGAGAAACAAGTCGGCAGTCGGGGCTGGCGGACTTAGAGAACTAATGAGCGCTAAGAGTCGGGCTCAACTGAGCGGAGCTGGCCGAGCTGAGCTTGAAGCGTTCGACAGGCATTGGAAATGAAAACGAAACAGAAGACAGCCGAGGAAATGCCAGCGAGCACGATGGTGGCATACTCTTGGGGAGTCATCATAATAGAATGGGCATACGCCGGATGAAACCAGTGCTCCTTAGATAAATGTATAAGATATAATACGCGCTATAAACATTTAAGCTTAAGGCTTTAGGAAAACAGTTTTCTCTTCTTAAACAGCAAAATCAAAAAATATATTTTATTATATATATTGTAATAACTAAACACTTATAACTAGTATCATTTTAAACAAATTAACATAATAGGTTAAAAAAATAATAATAATAACAAAAGCGTTTACCAAGTTCTTCGTAAATTAACATAATAGGTTAAAAAAAGGAAGTACCATTGATAAAAGCGTTTACCAAGTTCTTCATAACAAGTATAAAATCACCCCTCTTTTTTGTTCTAACTCAGAAATTCTTAGACTCTTCCAGTCCAAATCTATTTATAATTTTAAAGACCCCTTCATACCGCCCAGGGTGCTAACCATTGGGGCGTGGACCAGACCGCTTAGCCGCCCCTAATTGCGCAACTCCCGGCTCCCAGCTCCCAGCTCGATGGGCTACTTCGGCTGGCGGAGATCTCTTTGGGCGAAATATGCGATCATTTCCGCAGCCAAAAGGAAAGCTCTGAAAGCGCGGAAATGAAGCGGCGATTAAGGTGCCCCACTGGCTCCAACTCGATCAGCTCACGCTTCGGCTTGGGCCCCAGCAAACACTTGAACTTTACGGAGGTACATATAGACAAAAACGATGATTCCAGTGCAGCGTCAAGTGCTTTGGCTGATTCGACAGAAAAAAGAGGGGTAACACAAAAAAAAACGACCAAGTGAAGCAGAAAGAAAAAATCTTTACATCTATAACCAAATTATTTTTCTTTAGAAATCTGCGCATTCATCTAAAGCAAAGAAGAGGCTGAAGAACGGACAGCGACGACCTTCGTCAAGCCCATTGGAAACTGCCCACTAGCCACAGCCATTGCCTTATGGCCATTACCCAGTTGGCCCATTACAGTTTGTTTTGTCAGAGATTCCGGCACTAACGCTGGGGCGTGGCCACAATTAATTCGATTGCAGCTATAAATAGCCCCGAAGAGATTGCAACGCCCAGCGGCGCGATTCAGGTGCGTGGAATGTGGCCTAATCGATGCAAAAATATCTGAGCCAGACCCCGAAACTAGTTCTAAGCGCGGAGGATCGACGAGGCCGGCGGTGGTGGTGGTGGTGGGACCACCACCAATGGATGCACTGGGTGTACTAAGCAGTTCTGTGGCGTCTCCGGGCCAGCTGGAGTCTTGGCGTCTAATAACTGGAACTAAAGCGTGCGCCTCGCCAGTAATTAGCGTTTGCGGAGAGGCTCAAAATGTATGGAAAAGATGAAAAATAAAACGTTACAAATGCCCGAGAATAAAGCGGTTCAATAACCTGCCCGCCATCGTCCATCGATCCGCGAATCGATCCATCCATCCAGCGACCGCCGTTCTCTTTCGACTTCTAAGCCAGGCCCAAAGGCTATGGAAAGCACATATCTCTGCTGTTTTGCAAAGCCGAGAGGAAGAGATGATAACAATCGGCATACAGTGTATATGAAGATGGGGCCACAATTAAGAATGGAGATGATTAATCAAAGGCCCCCTGCAGACGGGGCTTTCGGTGATAAGGTCAATGCTGTTCCAATTCTCAGCCACATTTCTCCAACTTTGCCGAGCTATCATCAGCACGATCAGCTGCACTGGGAAAAATCATAGGGAAACTAAAGAATGTTTTTAAATTTTCAAAGCTGACTTTGAGATAAAGTAGAAATGTTTTTGTTTGCTCGTTCCTTTGCTTAAATAAGTAGAACCATTGTGGAACCCCGATAACACATAACTAACTTAAAATAAATTCTTAAAAAAAATAATACTGCGAATTCTTTAGAACAACAGGAACCAATATTGACCTTTGGTTCGGTTGAGCCATATTTAAAAGCGAATTCTTCAGAACATTTCATTTTTATCCCCAGCTAGTTTAAAAGGTATCAATGAGGGGTTTTGGTTTATCGTTATCTCTTCGAGGCTATTTGTGTTTTTACTTAGAGTATATTATTCTTTTTTCCCAATTGCTGTTTTATATAAACGCGAATTCTTTAGAACATTTCGCTCATATGCTTAGATTGTACCAAAAAGGGATTTGGGTTTATTATAAGGTTTGTGTTTATATTTAGAGTTCACTAATAAATAAAAGTAAAGACTGGCAGCGCGAATTCTTTAGAGCATTTACTTTGTTTGCCAAGCTAGTTCTGAGTACCCAACATTTCTCTCTCTGCATCCTCATCTATGAGCTATGTTCTTGGCACTCTGCTCTGTTCTGTTCATAACCTCTTTTCCTCTTACTGCCCATTTCTCTTCTCCGTTTTCTCGACTCTTTGTGCCACGCTCGGAGGCAAGATTTAATTGATCGGATTCACTTTGATTGATCGGATCGTCGCTGCTGATAATGGTACCGTTAATTTGGTAAATTATTTTGCATTTTGGACGCAAGGCAATCCGTTTTCCAACGTGTGGCATTCACTGCCACACAGCGGAGCATCGATCGGGATTACACGGCGGCCCTGGCTCACAGCCATTCAGTTGGGGTTAATGGGTGACGGGGCAAATCAAACAGAACGGGCCACATATGCCATGTGTCTGTGTGTCTAATGGGAGAATGGGATCATTGGGGGCAAGCAAAGAGCAGTGGAAGTTTCCAAAATATTCTGGGAATTCGGCAGCCACAAAGTAATCATTAAAAGTAATTATTCTATTATTTGAGGCACCACAAGATACCCCGAAATAAAAGGCGTTTCGCGTAGAGAAGCACACAAATTTGTTAAGCTTTCTTTCCAATGCTAATTATTTTTCATTTAGTATTTGGAGAGTAAGCCGCTTTATTTTTAGCACCGCACCTTGGCCACACTTCTACAGCTTCCTTATCAAAACCCACACTTTATCTCATGAGCAGCCAAAGCACCCAGACAACTGGCACTCATTCATTCGTTTGGCACCGAGAAAACAACTTCACACGCCAGTCGGCATTCCTACGGCTTCATTCATGGCCAGTTCTCCAATTAATAACCCGCACTCGCATCCTGCGGAGGAGAGAGATGGTCGCTCGGTCATCTGGGGGAGTGGTCGGCTCGGGGCTGATCGATCAGCGGATCCCCGCAGATGATCCCGAAAATAAACCAAGCTCTCCAAGTACCGTTTTCGGAGTCTCTTCCTCCGGCGACTGGGTGACACACAGGGGCCATGCGAGTGGAGTATGTGGAGTATCGAAAACGAAACTTCCCGGGTTGGGCAATGCAAATGGAGGTCAGGCCCATAATTCAATTAGGAACCTGCAGTGGTCCGAGTATCGAACATCGAATTCCCAGACTGCGAGACCCACTGTGCGTGGGTTTTTGGCTCCGATTCGTAGCGTTCCGTTTGTTGGTTTTTTATTTCTGGTTGTATCTTTGCCAGCCTTCACTTTTGTTTCATTTGCTGGCCACGGCGAGCCGGGTCTTTGGGGCCTGTGAGTCAGCCGGTGTGCGATTGGAATTCTGCGCGCTTTTGAGGATTTATTAACAAGAATAATAAAAACAAGAAGCCAGCACCCGAGTCAGGCGGTCGAGGAGGAGAAACCCGAAACCGGTTGGTGAAAAGGAGGGAGACTTACCTGCACAGAACCGGCGACCGATGCGGAACTGAAGCTGGCATTGCGACTGCCAGCCCCGTTGCTATCCTTGAGCAGGAGCTTGGACACCACCGAAACCTTATTGTTGTTCTCCGGCTCCATCTTGGCCAGGCTCTTCTGGCCCACCGCCTTGGGCTCGCTCATCTCGGAGCCGTTTCCGTTCTCCTTGTGGTTGCGCATTTTCATCTAGTTTTTCTTTCGTTTTCGTGATTAGAGCTGCCGGATTTTCATTTCAATCTCATCTTTCGGCCACCTCTGAGAAGGGTCAGACAGGCAAGGTCTGTGGGGCTGATGGTATCAAAGATTGGCTTGGGTTTATTGTAAGTTATGTAGTTTGTTTGAAAGGGTGGCCTATTTAGGGAGTTCTTATAGTTCCTTTTTATTTTATTGCTTTCGCCATAAAAACTCTATTTTATTGTATCTCAAAAATGTAAGCTACCGAGTTTGTTTTGCAAAAAGCGCAGGAATTATCTTCGAGTCCGGCTGCCCCTGCTTTTCTGCCGATGTGTTTCTGAGATTAGAGCTGCCCGATTTTCATTTCAATCTCATTTTTCGGCCACCTTTGCGGACAAGAGTTATGATGTAAGCGAAAAATACACGAAATTATATGTGTTAAATTATTTTAATTTGGTCTGGCGACATTTTTTGTGCCGGCCATTGGATGTGGCTGCTTTGCACTTTTATTTCTCTTATCGGGTCCGGTCCGCAACTCGCATCTTTGGAATGCAGTGCAGCCAAAGCAAACCAGTAAGACGAATCCACATAGACGCCGACCGAGAGAGACGGCTGTATGGCGGCAGAAAGAGACGGCAGGAGCGAGACAGCGAGGCGGGGAGGAAAATTGAATCGATTTCTGTTGACTGCGTCCGTAAATATTTGTTGAGTTATTTGGGTTTTTGTGTAATAAGTTGAGCGTATTATGTGTGTGGTAAAAAGCGAGGAGGAATATATACAAAAAAGTGAACCAGGTTTACATAACATTGACCCACGAGACGCGAGAAGAGGCGACCCAAGTCGGGACGCGAGACCAGGCGAGGCGAGTATGCAGCGAGGCGACTCTGACGGGGTCTAAGCCAATAACAAGTTTTTGTTGTGCATTTTCAAATGCGATTTGGCGACTGCATTTCATTTCGTTTCGTTTCGGTTGGACAGCATATAGCAATAGCATATTGCACACTGCATATTGCCATAGAGCGAACGACCCACGCAGTTGGCTCTTTCAAATGTCATCGTTTTCTGTATGGTTTCCATGCAAATTGATGTCCATTAAAGCCGCAGTTGCAGCTGCCACTTCTGGCCCGTAAACTTCGAGTGTTTAATGCATAATTATGAGCTGCTGCTGCGCCGGCCCAGAGAACTGGAACTGGAATTGGAACTGCAGAGGCTTCGGCCACGGCTCCGCCATCGACATCGATGCGATCCTAGGCGAAAACTGGATTCTGCCAGGCTGTTGACAAAGCCAGACACAAAACGAACACGGAGCTACACTGGCCGAGAGAACATCCTTTCGATACAGTGAATAAATCCCCTTGATTTGGGTCTAATCGAACATTCAGTCTTTCTAATGCAGGATACAACTTTTTGTTATTAAAAGTTTGAATACTTTTTACTCAGACCAATTTCTACCCTTCTCCTTGCACTACGTTCTTATAATTCCCAACTGGTTAAGGCATGAATTGCAATCAAATATTTAATCGGACTTTTAGTCTCCCAAATACAGATTATAACATTTTTTTAATTAAAAGTTTGATCGCTGATTATTCAGATTAATTGTACGCATTTTTTCTACCCTTCATCTTTCATTACGTTCTTATAATTCCCAACTAGTTAAGGCATGGAAAGCAATCAGATATTCCTCTACACCTTACAGCTTTTAAAATATTATAAATATTTATTAAATAAATATATTACAAATATTTTGTTGAAATATTTACAAACTAAAAACTTGAACTTATCAACTACCCCGCAATTTTCTCCCTGTGCAGAGGCAGAAGACCTAGGCCCAGGCAAGAAGCCCCCAAAGAGGAAGCCTGTTTTCGGGATGGGGGCAAAGTACGTGGTAGATAAATCTGCTGGCTACAGCTTTCCAGGAGTGCAATGACATTGGTCTCTGTCGACTTTCGACTAAGAAAGCTTTCCGGCTAATCACCAATTTGTTAATTATGGCCTTGGGTAGAATTTTCGGTTTCGGTCAGTTCCGAGACTCTGCTCAACAGCCATGTGATTGCCGTTGAAGTGGCTTTCTGGCTCTGCGTTTGTGTCTGCAGCGAAATTAGACACTTTTGCTGGCCGCAAAAATTCCAAGTCAAAATGCAAAATGACAAAAACAAAAGGCGGAAAACATGCAAAATCGGAGTGGCGCCAGCGAAATGAGCACACACACCCCGGCTCGCAAATGCAGTCCCCAATAGGCATTCGCCAATACCAAGTGCTAGTCGGCTCAGAGTTCCCAGCTCCCACTTCGCAGCTCCCAGTTCCAATTCCAGTTAGCAGCTCCCGGTTCGAGTCCCCAGAACGGGTTTTTATGGCCAGCCAATCGATGGCGAGGTCACAAATGGCTTAAACCCCGCCATGGCGAAACGCATATTGATCTCTATTAACAATCCGGAGAGATGTGTTTCCTCAAAAAGAAAACATCAAATTAAATGCGGCTTCAGCATCTTCCTATTGACTGCCGCTGATATCTTAATCTCCGCAACGAGAATCTCTTGAAGGGACAATAAATCACAGAGATATTGTTTTGGCAACCTTCGGAACTCTCCTTTTGAACTGTGACCCCTGTTTCCACTTCAGCAAACCGTTCCGCAGCCAAGTGTTTGTCTATCAGCTTAAAAGTATCTGCCGAATATTACACGCGGCGTAGGTGGTCGGGTTCCTAGATTGAGATGCCCGGATACCTGATAGCCGCATGCAAAGAGGCCCAAAGGTCGTCGTAAATCTGAACTGTAGTGTCAGCTACTAACAAGCGTAACAAAGCAGCGCCGAGATGAATGGAAGTGGTTACCTGCCCGGCTATGTGTTATGATTATGTGCACCTATGTACCTGGGCGGAGGTGTTGGCAAGGCTGCCGTGGGTTTCGGTGGCTTTAGGGGCACACTGGGAAAACTCCACGGGAAAATACAATGTATATTATATTATGATCTTCATGTCAATTACGTACTTTAACCATCTAGTAATGTTAGACTGATAATGGAAAATGAAAATTCTGTCTCCAGCCCTTTGTTTGTAATTTTTATTTTTACAGATTTATTTCTATACAATTTAAATTCTTTTTTTAAATTTGTTACTTTTTCATAAGCTGAATCACCCTTTTCCTGAGCACTCTCAACATTGTCGACTCATTATAACTTTGTCAATTCTCACACAACTACCTGCTGCAGAAACATTCACACAAAGGTGAAGATCGCGAGGCATTCACTCTACCCAGGTCCCAAGTAGAGGATGGCGGGGGTGATTTGGGGTCGGGGGCGGAAGCAGACGCATAAATTTACAATTAAATGTAATTCGCTCGCTGGATTTCCGCAAAAAAGGGCCTGGCAACATGGGCAACTGCAACCTGCGGCAAGTTCAACGCTTTCTTTAGTGCTCCGCCGCGCTTGGCTTGCAGCAAATAACAAAAAGATGGAAGAAATGGAAAAAGATATTCCCAAGCCGCGCTTCTTGGTAGTTGCAAATGAAAATACCCCACCCACACACAGCGAGAAACCCTCGCGAAAAACACCGGCTAGAAAGGGAAGGAGCGCGCAGATTTGAAACTCATTCCCTGCGGGCTATCCAGCGGCATTTGTTTATGATCCTGTCAACTACCTAAGCAGGTCCTACGATCCCGTCAATTGTTCCACCTCACTTCCGTCGCAGCCCGGATTTCGGAGTGCGGATCCCAGAATACCACATCCTTGATCCCAGATCACAATCTCGCAGCAGGATGCTACATCTCATGTTTGCCCGGGAAGTTGTAATTGGTTTGGCAAATTGCGAAGGTCGTTGGCTTCGGAAACAAGGTCGTTCGTTGCGCTTATCATTTCCACAGCCAGCGAGATGCTGGCCCAAGGTGGAAAGTATCTGCTATGTGGAGGCAGATACAGATACAGATACGAACAAGTGGTATGGGGCACAAATATTTGCGCAGCGAATTCCTCGCACTCTATGCAATGCAAATAAAAATTGTAAAAACTCAGAAACCCCAGAAAAGAAAGGAAAAGGTACGAGAAGGTAAAAATAAATGTCTTTAGAACTATCATAACTGGCATTTTCCCAACAAAGAGCTCTTTTTTCCGGCATGAGGTGAGGCAAAGCTGTTCAATGGTAACCTCAGCTATATACTAGTAAACAAATACCTTTTATAATCACTTGTACATAGTAAGTTCTAAATACTGAACCCTAAATTAGTGTTTCATTGCAGTAGCTTTACACAACGAAATAGTTAAGAAAACACGTACTTATTGTCTTAAGCTCAAGTAAATAATCAGTAGAAAAATATTTATCACCGAGCTGGAATTCACTTTAAAGAGTTCTGCAGTCTTAGAAAGTTTGATCGCTCCCTAAACAACTGTTGTTGCCTTTACCTTGGTAAATCTTTCCCTGCCTCGCAGACCGTCTTACCTCAAATAATGATGAAATGGCAATTTCTTGGGAACCCTTTCTTTCGGGCTTGTTGAATTCTTCTGCTGGCACTCTCCCCTATATCATTGCCAGTGTTTATTTGCTTAGCTGGGCTGACAGGCAAGGGGATCACACTTTTTTGCGCAATTTGGGAAAATACTTTGCATGTTGATTTCCCGAAATTCAAGCTTATTATGCGAGGAATTTACAGCTCCGTCGGGCGAGGGAACTCAGATCTGAACCCGAATTCTCGGCGAGTGATGTTTCAATGGGTCTTGTGTTTCGCTTACAGTTCCACTGATGTTTGCACTACTTAGTTGTGACAGATAAGATTATAATTAGTCTTAGCCTGCCAAGCCGGCAACAGTGCCCGATAAGATAAAACTCTCCGTGGAAAGAGGCAACAGGGAAATAAAACGAAAAAGACACACACAAGCGGGTTGCCAATGGAGTTGACGACTTGAAAAGGCTGGGAATGAAAGGCAGATAGAAAAGCCAGCCGTCGAATATGGCAAGGTCGCCGCGCAGCGCATTCCACGGATGTTTGCCTTCCTAATTAAATAGATCATCGGCAAACCAATTGGCGCTCGACAACACATCTCTATAATTTAATCAATCGCCCAACGGCAGTCGTCGCAGTGAAAGACCGCGAGACAAAACGAATTTTACGCATTTCGAAATGAGTTCAAAACACCCAAAAGCCAAATGTTCGTCTCCGAATGCCGCCGAGTGTATTGAACTCGGCTGTGCTCCACCTCCACCCTAACCACCAGAACCACCTACCTACCTTCCTGGCTACACGGAGAAAAACACTACAACAGTTCACTATTGCCACTGAGTTATTAGGAATTCTTATTATGATACATTGATCAACTTTTAACGTGTGTTATATTTATGAATCAAATTTAAATATTTCTTCTTTGGATTATTTTACTATCAATAACTTTTTATGGTGATAATACATAAGTATTTGTATACCATTTGTATATGAGTTTATATAACAGGAAAATTAAAATATTTCTTCTTTGGATTATTTTACTATCAATAACTTTTTATGGTGATTCCACTTAAATATTTTTTATCAGAAACAAAGCCTTTCTTCTTATTTTCAAGTTGTTTATTACCAACAACTTCCTATGGCCTTTCTATTTTGATATTTTTCTCTTAATACAACTACTAAAGCTGTTTTCTTCGGTGTAGCAATCCCCCATTCCTCCCACAAATCGCTGGCGAGTTGAGCAAACAAGTTTGCTTGGAAATTCTTGAGTAGTATTTGATGTTGATGCTAAGCGATCCCCCCAGCCCCGCCCGGTTGATAAGTCGTCACAGGGAAACGACATGGAAACCCTACGCCTGCTCCGGGTTCCTTCCCCCCGGGACCCGCCCATTCGCCCATTTACGCCCACTTTCCCTGGATTGCAGAGTGCAGAACTGTCACCTGGGCGGGGGGCTTGAATTATTCTTGCTGCCTCTCCTGCTCTTTATTGTCCGTTATCGCTGGCAGAATCAGAAACGGAATTCTTTAGCACTTGGGAATTTGTTTTCTTCTAGCCTTGTTGTCTATGCAAATTTTCCACTGTTTTGGGGCCCCTGCTTCAGTTATTGTTTAGGCCAATTCAGGCCAATCTTTGCATTTAAATTACAATGATTTTAGAAAGCAAATGAAAGTAGATCTATTAAACGGTAGTCTAATATCATGATTTCATAAAACGTTAAACATCAAAATGAGGAAGGCTATCTTTAAAATAAATTTGAGATTGCTCAAGCTTATGGAAGCCTTTTTAAGTTTTCTATATTTTTTTATATTTTGGCATGTAATATTTTTACTTTTAAAAGCGCTCTGTTGCTTTTCTTCTATTTATCACTCGTTTCCATTAGTCCACTCTACCTGCCTTATCAGCTTTTCAATTGCATTAGTGTTTTCTAGCCTGCTTTGTTCCGCGTTCTAATACTCCTTAATCGAGTCCAGAAGAAAACACCTTCGGTTTCAAGTTCTCGGAATCTTTTTGGGTGCACTAGTTTATGTAACTCCTCGGTGGTCTCACGAACCACAGCTCAGATGCCAGTTCTAAGATAGATTTGCCAAGTGAGTTATGTTTCTTACCGCAAATGTGTGTTTTCTTTCAAGCGGCGCCCCTCGAAAATAATCCAAAACACGTACTGCCCGACACCTATTTGGAGTCGGGGGTTACGGGGACTTTTCTAAGCCAGGTTTTATGGCTAAGGGTGTAGAAATGGAAACGAGATCGGAATGGTTTCGTCTTTGAAACTGACCCATGCGAAATTTGCAGCTGCTCTTGAGCTCCACCTTGTCTCTAGCCCCGTCTCGCTCTGACACTCTTTCTACCCGACTCTTTCTTCGACTCCTCACATGCAGAAGAAGAAGGAAAAGAAGAAGCAGAAGAAGGGGCAGAAGTCTTGAAGCGCCAAAAACTGGTTGGAAAAATCGCTGTTGTCGGGGGGAAAACTTGTTGGGGCAGCCACGAAAAAAAGAGGCGAGAAGACGCAGAAGAATGGGATGAAGATTTTGAAGAGGGAGAATCGGAAACCTCTTGCCACCCGCTAAAAGGCAAAAGCAGCCACAACACTAAAGTTTTTTGTTTAAGAACTATTTTTTGGGCGGAAGAATTCTTAAAGCCTCGAAGGTTGATCTTTGTACACGGTTTTCTTTTTTGTTTATGTTTGCTGAATTTTGTAATTTTTCAGGCGCATTTTTACACGACACCTTTTGTTTTTGTCGCTTTTAATGCCGTTTCGTGCTTTTGGCCACTGATTGTTGTTGTTTCTTCGGTTTTTTACGACTTCTCTCTCTTTTTTTGCCTTTTACGCGAGCTCGAGAGCTGATTAAACTTATTCACAGCATATTCATTGACTAGAAACTGCATTTAATTTGTTGTGCATTTTTTGGTTGCTTAATTTTTGTTAACTCACAAGCTGGCACACACTCGCACACTCGCGGGGCACACAGGTACACACGTATACGGACACGAGCCCCGAATCGCGGGGCATGCAACGCTCTGGGTTTCCTGGGGTTTTCCGCTTTTCCTCACGAACTGCACGCTGCGAGAGCCAAAAGAAGACTGAAACTCGCGATCAGGCAAAGCTCGTGCCCGTGTGCCACACGTCTCTCCCAATCGGGCTCATGCCAGCCGTTCTCCGGCTGTTTCACTCCCAGATTGCGAAAATGCCGCAGAGCTCTCCATATGGACTCGAAAGATACGATTTAAGTATACCCAAATAACTTGGAATGACATAATAAAAGGTTTGTATAAATTTCTTAACGAAATGTAATATCTTGACTTGGAGTACCACCATAAGATTATAAGTTGATCAATTTCATATACTTATTTACTTATTTCATATTGATATTCTCAAGTTACCTTAACAAGGCACTAATTTTCGGAAAACAATCTGTATTTGACATAATATTAAATGGAACAAAATATATATATATTGAAATAGTCTTATATGATATTAAAGCATTTTAAAGCTTTTATGGAAGTTCTACTTATTTTTCAATACCTTTTTTTAAAAATTAAATTCAAAATAATACAAATATAGGATACAATCGCCAAGAAGTAGGCAATAGTTTTTCTGCCTAAGTCGGCTCCAAAGCTATTTTTTACTTTTTTTGTTACAAACTAGTTTGCCAGTCTAAAATAACCTCGATTTTTAACTTTTAAGCATATCGCACTAATTTTCAAAATACAATCTGTATCTGCTATATGATAATATGATGGAACAATATATTGAGGTGATATTGAGGTAGTCATATGATGGTACAGCATTTTAAAGATACTATCTACATAAACTTAGAATATTATATAGTTAAAGTACGGAAGTTCTACTTTATGATTCAATATCTTTTCTTAAAAATGAAATTCAAAATGGTACAAAAATTGGGTAAAATCCCTAAGAAGTATGCAATGATTTTTCCGACATAGTTGTCTCTTAAGCTATAATGTACTTTTTTCTTACAAACCAGTATAAAAAACCCTCGGATTTTTACTTTAAATCATATCACACTAAATTTTAGAATGCAATCTGTATCTGATATATTATAATATGGTGGAACAATATATTGAGATAATATTGAGGTAGTCTTATATGATAGTACAACATTTTAAAGATATTATCTACATAAACTTAGAATTTTATATAGTTAAAGTGCGGAAGTTCAACTTTATGATTAAATATCTTTTCTTAAAAATGAAATTAAAAATGGTACAAAAATAAGATACAATCGCCAAGAAGTAAGCAATGTTTTTTCTAACTTAGTCGGTTCTCAAGCTGTCATGTACTTTTTTTGTTACAAAACAGTTTACCAGCCTAAAATACCCTCGATGTCTAGCATTAGGCCACGTTAACAGCCAGCTGGAAATCAGTCCACCTGAGAGACGGAGAACGAGAGAGAGTATCTCTATCTTGAGACGCTACCGCTCGCGAGCCCTTGTTGTTGTAGCTCTACCTGCGGCTTGCGAGCGTGTGTGTGAGAGAGCCGGGGAGAGAGCGTAAGACCCAGTGGTAAATTTAGTGCTAAATAATGGGGGTTAGAGCCTCTTATCAAGCAGAGCCAAAGCAAACAGGTATATTTGTATTTCGTATTGAAAGTCACTTATCTCAGTGGGAGACTGAGTGAGAGCGGCAGTTTGGGCTCTCCTCGCTCAGAACCTGTTGCCGCTGTCCAGTTCTTGGCCATATGGAAGAGGAGAGAGTCCGGGAAGCGGGACCGAAGACTGGAAGGCTCCGCAGCGAAAGAGGGAGAGCGGGAGAGAGCCCGAGAAGCGAGCCAAGAACCTGTTGCGGCAAAATGGCCTGCAACTTAGCCAAAAACCAAGAAAAAATCCGAAATAAAAAACTGAGCCCGAAAAAGAAAACAAAGGGAACAAGAAGAGCGTGTGGCAAGACGGCCAGCCAAAAGAGCCAGCGAACGAGGAAAGTAAGGGAAAACGGCTGATAAGCAAGGCCGTTGGGTCCAGTTCGGGCCAGAAAAGAGATCCGGGCATCTTGAGGACTCCGATTCCGATTCCGAGCCCGATTCCGATTCTGATTCACTCAAAGTTGATTTATGTTCTGTTTGCACTTTTCATTTCAGCGCAAGTTGATTTTAATTAAGAGTGTGTGCTCTCAGGAGAATCCGAGAATCAGAGGAGCAGACAGGCGACCCAAGACCACCAACGAAGTCGGGGTTCCGAACTTGAACTTCTTACCAAAAAATCTTTGGACAATGCTTGGTTTTCCTTTGAAAATGGCACGTTCTGCTCTGCACCTAACATGAATATTTATTGCTGTTCTTAATTAGTGTGACTCTCATATAGAGCGTCTTAAACCAGCCACATTATTTTAAGGATATTATATAGAGATCACAGTTTTATTATTTAAACATTACGATTTACTTAAGATAAACCTGCTTTTGCATTCAAAACTGGAATATATTTTTAAATTGTTAAATTTTATACTCCTACTCTGATAAAAATCAAAAGTTTACCAACTAAAGCTTATTTTAAATATTGAATATAATATTTTGACTGATGTGCCATTTTCTAAAACCAGCCTCTGGCGGCATTATTGGAATGTATCTATCATAAATCTTCTTCAACTCAGTAATGTTGATTTGATAGATCGTAGTTGAAACCCAAAACTTTCTTTAGAAGAACTCATTCAAACCTATAATTTAGATGGGTGCTTTATCCCAAGCAGTTGTTTAAAGTATTAAATTTGCAAAGAAAAACCATGGTTCTTTTTTAAAACATGATAATTAAATGGTTCAAGCCAAAACAAAATAAAAAGATACAAGTCCTGAAAAAAAACGTAAGCCCCTGAAATCCAGGAAGTACAAGCTGCCAAAATTAGAATAGGAACTTAGACTTCGATTTTAATAGAATGTTTATGCTTTCAAAACAGAACCTAATTAAGCTCGAACTTGAACCCTTTGGGCCAGATCAAATTGGGCCTCAATCACTTTATCGGGCATGACCAAGCCGTTAAATCGAAAGCCTCGGATATCGCACGCAAGCCAGGTGCTAATGAGGCGTTTTGTTGCTGCTTTGGCTAATTTATTGTTTACGGCCGTGCTAGGAGAGTGGCGCAGATTTAACGGTACAAGCGAAAGGTTGGCCCAAACATGCAAATATCAGTTCGCAAGAATCCCGAAGCCAGAACAAAGCCCAATCAGTATCAATGGCTGTGGTCCAGCAACGGCGTGGTGTCTATTTCCAGACAGATCGTAGATCTTCAGGTCTTGTGTCTATGTCCGAGTGGTTCATTGGACGATTTTAGACGATCTGTTTTGGGATCTGACCCATCTGCAATGGCGTGGTACAACACCTTCTCATCGCCCGTTTCGTAGTCCCAATCCCAGGTTCGCACCTCCAGTCGTCATCCCCAATTAATCATCGCTTTGGCTGTTGATCCAATCGCATTTACTTGCCAAAAGACAAAACCGAGTTATGAACTGGGAAAGTGCGAGCGGGAAGGGGCGAAACACGTTTATGGAGGGGGTGTACACGGAAAAAAGTTGCGGTTTGGCATTCAAAATTAGCAGAGTAGATAACAGCTATGAGTAATCGCACCTTTACTTACGAATTATTTTGACAACTGCTGGGAAACATAAGTTTTCTTGTTTAACAATGAACTTGAGACAGTATTAGCTAAGATGGAATCATATCGTTGAGAGATATTTCAATAAAGTAAAGATTACTTAAACCATAATATTAAAATATGATAATCAAATTTTAATAATCTATTCTCAATCAAATTTCTTTTTGTTTGAATCGTTTAATGGATCTATCTCATCTTTATAACAGCATTTCCATTTTGACAAAAAATTCGATTTTTTCTCCCCGTGCATGTAAAGGGAAGCTTGGAATGTGCCGAGACTATCAATCAATCTGCTCTTGCCCCTTGCCGGCCCCCACCAAATGGGCTCTATTGTCCGGCGGCTGTTACCAAATCCGTAGACCGGCTTGACTTTCCATAGGAAAAGCCCCAAAACCACCCGAAGGTTATCGGTTATCCGGACTCCGATTCCGAATCCGTCGCCAGGTCGTCCGATCTGTTTAAGCATTCAGGTGTGCGGAACGTGTGGAACACTCCCTCATCGGGGATGGGGACCCAGATCTCGATATGGCGATATCGCACTGGAGACCCATTTAACGTGGGAAACAACAACAGCAACCTCCCAACACCAGGGCCCTTTTGCGAAAAAATGAAAAGCACTAAATGGTTTACTAGGAGCGGGCCCCAAATGTGAGTTGCATTTCAATTTCAGTGAGACGACGACGACGTCATCAGCTTTTCTGCTCCATATGGCAGTAAATTTGCATTCAGCCATATGTGGTTTCTTCTGGCCGCAAGGGGTTGTGGGGGGCTGGGGCATCGCATTTTTAATGTCAAGCAACTGGCCGGCATGCCAAAGGTATTATGACATACATTTCAATTCAATTTTTAGATAAAGATGCGGCTGCAGTTCGCTTTTCTTTCGCTCTTTGAATGTGTATATTTTCGAAAAATGCAACAAAGACGGACGGTGGACGGTGGACGATGGACGGTGGACGACATTTGTGTGGCCGGGGCACTACTGAAGTTCCGCCATTGGCGATGATGTAAACATCAAAAACAGATACAGTCTCCCGACCCATTTGTATCTTTTTTTGTACAGTAAAAGACAGATAAATGGGGTAATAGCCGACTTTATGTGTGCATATAATAAGGGAAATCAATTGGTCTTCACAAAAATAACTCAAATTGAGCTCTTCTTTTAAGGTAAATAAACAAAGTCCCTGGAAAATATTGATAGGAAATTTATTTTCAATCTACGTAAAAATATAAATAATATTTCCTAACTCAGCTTATATAATTTTAATAAGGCTATTTTGACTTTTAAGATTATTAAAAAACAAAAAAAAACAGTATTTTAATATTTCATTATCATCAAAGATACAAGGAAAGATAGATTTAATTTTGACTTTGATTTATAATGCGAATCCATTTCTTCTCAATTTAAAGGGAAGATAGATTTCTCTGCCATCAAAAAATATTAAAATATGGCTTTTGATAAAATCTTAGAATATGCAAGAATCAATCAAAAATACAAAATGGTCAGAGAATTTGAAACATTTTATGGCGTCGTTTGGGCCAATATTTTGCTCTCGGCCAATGACAACTGTGGCGAAGTGCCTGGGGGAGATTGGGCCGAGATCTTCAGATCGAATCGAAGCTGCGGCCGTCCTATAACCTGGTGGCATTTGCTGCGGGCCAAGCTTCGGATTGCCAGCCAGTCAGTTGGCCAGTCAGTCAGTCAGCCAGCCAGCCAGTCAGCCAGTTCGTCTAATTGGATTTGCGCGCTTGTGCGTAACTATAAATCACACACGAACACAGGCGCAGACGGAGCCGTGGAGCAGGGACAACCGGTTTGATTGCCAAGTCACCCGCTCATAGCCAACTGCAGAGGTCCCATCGAGCTTTTTTCCTCCTCAACTATTTGTAAAGTGACCAAAACGGTAACAACAAAAACCACAAAAACCCCTGGTGTTGTTGCTGTTGTTCCAGTTCTTGTTTCCCCATAAACAAAATAAAGAATATAATTATGGTGCTGCATAAAAAGCCAAACGTATCAGCTTACGCAACCCAGAAAATACAGAAAAAGGTGGAAGAGGCTTGTAAAATTTACATGGCACAAGGCCCCTTTGCCGGCCGTGTGAAAATTATTAATGGAGCCAGTGTCTCCGGACAAGTTCATGTGTCATGTGTGGAAAGTGCTGGGTATACTATAGTAAAGTGTACTACCTTCCCGGAAAAACTCCATTTCTTGGGCTGGTTTTTAGTTATGATTTATCTGCCCACCGCCCGAGTTGTAAGCGGATGTTGTAATCTCTAGGAGTTGCAAATCTAAATGGCCAAGTTCTAGCTAAAAAGTTGTACAAAACTATGGAAATAACGAGTCGGAGATTAAACACAGCTCGAGCCCAAAAAAACATGCCATTTGACGGTGGTCTTCCATCAAGCCCCACATGTGAGTTGAACTTACGCTGAACTTGTAGCTTCCTTTGGCTACTTGAGTTTCACAAGGAAGGACGTCTGTCGGGGGTATAAAGTTACATTGAACCATTAAAAAAACCAATTGAAACGAAACACCGCCATATGGTGCAACCGGTTTTGAAAGTGGCGCCAAGGCAGTCAACGGGAGTTTTTGGATATATGGCAATATTCACCCTCGAACATCGGTTCCAAAAACCTAGTGCCCCCTGTTACATACTTGTTATTTATTTACTTTTTAAAGTATTTTATAGTAATTATTTGGGTAATACGATTTTGAAACTGGCGCCAAATAGCTAAAAACAATTTTGAAAGTCTGGCAGCACTGCCTTATCGATAATCTGCTATCGATAACAAACACGCTGAGTATTAGGAGGGTGTCTCTGCTAACCAAGTAAGTAGTGTGCATCCGCTAACCTAGCAATGACACACTCCTGAAGATCTAGAGTGACCGTTTACACAACATAGGTATGCCTGACAACCCTAGTTTACAGTTAGCTGGGCTTTCCAATTCGAAGCGTGGGCGCTTTTTGCTATCATTTTTATTTGTGAAATTGCAGTGAAAAATAAATAGTTCACACATATTTATTCAGCATGGATGATCGCGGCGTGCTGAGCCTTGTGAAGAAGGTGGTGCACTCGCTGGTGGTGTCCTCACCCGGGCGGATGACGATCGAGAAGCTGATGCGCGATTACCGCAGCGAAGAAGGCTGCAATGTGCCCTACTTGCAGCTGGGATTCCAGGACGCCGAATCCTTCCTCCGATCCATCCCCGACACGGTCAAGGTATGGGTATATTCACAATTATTTACAATATATTGACTTATACCACTTCCCAGGTGATGGGCCACGGATCCATGGCCCTGATAACAGCAGTCACCACCGACAAATCAGCGCACATACAGAAGTTAGTCCACGGCCAAAAGAAGCCCACCGGCAGGTCCAGAAATCGACATAAACCAAAGTATTGCTACGCCTCCGAGCAATCCGATCTGGTCTTCATAAACGAAAGCGTGCGGAAGATGAGCTCCAAATACGTACCGCCCCGAACTTACCAGCAACCCGTCAAGCATCACATTCCCGTTTCGTATCCCAACTACAATCGACTGCTGTATTCCGGCCACACACCGATTATTGTCTACGAGAATATCGATGCCATGATCCGCGCCGGTCAGCAGCAGGTGCTATATAGTTACAACACGCTGCAGTATTATCAGTATCTTCTGTCGATGGTTAATTCAAATAATCCATATGCTTATCCGCAGAATAACCCAAGGCCGAGAGCGCATAACTTTACACAGAATGCAAAGCCTGCACCGTCAAATGTTTTAAATCAGACGCAGAACGTCCCGAAAGTGGAGCCCCCAAAAAAACAAAATCGTCAGCAACAGAATTTTTCAAGGCCCCAAACTCCTGTTGAGAATAAGCAGCAAAATCCACCTCAGGAGTTGAAGAATGAAACCGAGGAATTAGTGGAAGCTTTCGAAAACCTCTCAGTGATCCCTGCTCCTCCAACTGGTTACCAAGATAATCAGGAATACGAGATATACGAGACTGACGAGGAGAAATTTGTAAAAGACCCATTTAGCTCTGGAGAGGAAGAGCAGGCTCCTGTCATCGAAATTAAAGATTCAGAGGAGGAGAATGAGGCAGTGGTGCCCGATTTTGAGCCCTTGTCAGAATTCAAGGCTAATCCCTCGCCCACGTCCGGAATTTTGAAGAATATTGACAAGCTCCGAGAACCTCAAGAGTCCTTTTATGATTATGAGTCTTCCGATGATGGGGACGATGAAAATGCTATTCCAGCTTATGCTGTGGTAGGACACATCCTGATTAATTATAATTTTTGGTTTATTTAGTCAAGGCTTCTTATTTTAAGGACGAAAGAGTTTTAGGACTTGACTATCCCACGGATTCGGTTCGTTTTGACTTTAAGCTACCTGAGCGCGACATTAGGACCATTATCCAGTTGGAAGAACGCATTGAGGTGCAGTTGGTGAAGATGGACAACCCACACAGCTTCAACTTTTGGATTTATAACGAAGAGTATGATGACTTAAAGGCCTTGACCGCCAATATGCAGTAAGCTATACTTTAACTAAATATATATAGCATTTCAAATTAATTACCCTTTTCTATTTCAGAATGTTTTACGAAAGTCGTGATTCGGAGAAGTACACCATGCCGCTGTGCCTAATAACCACAGATCACCTGTGCGTCGTGCGCCACAACATCTCGGGTGTGTGGGAAAGAGCCAAGGTAGTAAGTTACCGACCAAATAACACAAGGATGACTATAGAAGTGGAGCTGGTCGACACTGGGAACTTCATGTGTGTGAGCCACAAGGACGTCAAGTTTCTGCTGAAGGAGTTTGCAGTGCTGCCGGCGCAAGTATTGGCCGGTCGATTGGCTTATATTACTCAGTTGACGGCACCGGTCTGGTCGGCAGAGGCCGTTAAGTTCTTCTATAACATGTCTTCCTATCGCAGACTTTACGCACAAGTCGAGGCTATACAGGTGAGTGGATAAACATAAAAAGCACGTTCACCAAATCTTAAAAATCATTTTGCTTTTGTAGAACAACACTGCCTATCTTGTACTAATAGATCCGGACGCAGTGCCTGTTATAAACTTGAATAAGTCTCTGATCGACTCCGGTTGGGTGCTTCGCAGCATCACCGCTTAACTGTTTTTCCCTATCATTATAATTAAGCGTTCAATCATACTGACCATTGAAAATTACGTCTCGGCATGGAGTGTCAAATTGTTTTTTATGTTTCCCATTATCATGATCATTAAAACTCGTTATCGTATTATTTTAAGGCAAACGCTGTCCTTCTGCTTTCGTTTTATTAGTTTACGTGTAATAAAATACTAAGTTACATAAATCCCTCAACAAGTCGCTGTCCTTCGCCTGATTTATGTCCGAAAGTAAAACAACCAAGGACTCAAAGACGAACCACTTGCAAAAGATATCTCGCTGGCAACTAAATGTGGTATCTCGAACGGAAATTCGGAGTCTGAATGGAAAATCATGATCTTGCTCGGCGGCAGGCCCGCAATAAATACTTGAATTGTAACTGAGGCGCTTTAACAATTCCCTATAAAAGACAACATTGTCTATGTTTTGTATATATATGTTGTGTATATAGTTGGTTTCTTGTCTGTTCTTATTTTTTTTTATTTTTTGGTGACCGCTGAAACGACGGCACCCTGAGGTTGGTTTTTAATATATTTTTCATTTGTTTTTTGTTTTTTTTTTGTTGAGGCTTCTCTACTACGTTGTGTGTCGAGTGGTGTTTTGTTTGTTAGTGAGTGAAAAACTAATAGTTCAACTACTAATGCGCATTCGTTAAATTTGCTTAAATACTTTTCTTTTTGTTTTGCTTTGTTTCTTGGGTTGTTTTCTTGTTTTGTATATTGCTGAGTTATGTTTTCCCTTTTTGCAATGCGTATTTAAATATGCTATATAATCGCAATAATACATAATTGTTTGGTTGTTTGTTTGTTGGTTGCTCGAGTACATAATAGCTACGCGCATAAATATGTTTTGGTATGCTGTAACGCTTCGCTTCGATTTTATCATAAGTTGATGCATGTCTGTAACCTGTTGCCTGTCGCCTGATGCCTGATGCCTGATACCTGTCACCCTTTGACCCGTTCACCTGGCCAGCCACAGGTGTGCTCGCTTGCGTGTGGTTGAGTGTTCTTGTAGTAGGTCCATAGGACTAACGCCTATGTAGCAATTCAAAAGTCTATTCACTTCGTTATCGTTACAATATCGTGGGCATAAAACTTATATGTAGATTTACTTTATATGTCTGGTGTATTGGGTGTGTGTGGTGTGTTGTTTTGAGTGTGGGGTGGCAAACATTCTATGGCTGTGGGTTGTGATTTTCTGATCTTTCTGCTGGCTGCTGAGTTCTCTCTATCGTATAATTTATCTCTGTATGTACTCGTTTTCTCTTTTTTTTGTTAATTTTTTTCGATTCTTATATTAAAGTCATCACAGTTAGCGGAGCTGAAATTATGAATAATTATTGAGGACATTTTTTGTGTAATTGTTTTATCTTTTTTTGGATTTTTCGTTTTTAATACGTTTTCTACTAAATCGCAATTGCATATATAGAGTGTCTACCATAAATTGATTCTTTTTAGTGTACTCTTATCGCGTCTTGGGGTTCCTTTTACTAAATTATTATATACGCAGTGTGTGTGTGTGAGAGAGGTGTGAGTGTGGAGTCCTGTGTGTGGTATGGGTGTAGGCTTAGTTGAGTGAGTGTCCAGCGATCGCTGGCTCAGATGGATGCCCGATGCCCGCCGGCACCGCTCGTCGACGCTCCTCAGTGTCATGGGGTATTGCCCTCGAACAGGGCCCGGAACTCTCCGCTCCGCGGCCGCGGCAGACCCTCACGTATCGTCTGCACCGGCTCAGCAATGCTCGACTCTGACCCATGCAGTAAATTCTCCTTGAGATCCATGTCACTGAAACGGAGTTCGAACAATCAGCAAACATTTTCATTTTTAAAGATCTTTAAATAATCAAGAAAAACTGTATTTTAACATCACTACTGGTACAAATTTGAAAGTACAAGTTTGGTATATAAGGTTTACAAGGATATGAATATCTTAAACAAAGTGAAGTGTTGAAGATGATATCTAGAATATCTCTCAAAATAAGGTGAACAAGTTCTTTGACTTATAGTTGAATCCCCAGCCAACTTACTCATCTTTGCAGTCATCCGCCTCGGCAGCCAGCGCATTCACCACAGCCGTAATCGTGTTCGACTCCGGATTGCTCAGCTGCTCGTCCTTCTGATGCATTATGTTTGGATTCTTGCCAATCTTGTTCAACCGCTCGGCGGCCACAGTCTCCATGGTCTTGCGCATCAGCGGATACTGATCCAGAACGCAATTGAAATGATCCACGCTCAACGAGAATAGATTGCAATAGGTTTCGGCTCGCACGCTGGCCACACGACGCGCATTGGTCAGCAGACAGATCTCACCGAAGTAAGAGCCATCCGACAGTGAGGTGGCAACCTGGTTGGAAAGTTGGTTATTAGTCAGGGATCAAACGGAGTTCCACTGGGTTTTTTCTCACCTCGCCGTTGGCCATGACAATGTCTACCACGCCCTCCTGTATGAAGTACATCTTAGTACCGATCGTACCCTCCTTTATGATAATATCACCTGAAGGAGGCAGAGAAATTGTTTAGCAATAACGTTTTAAAACCAAGAGGTGATGGAACTTACCTGGTTGGAAAACTTCGTATTTCAGTTTGGTAACTACGTCGGAAACGAAATTCGAATCGGCATTAGCAAAAAAAGGCACTGACGCCACGAGGGATCTGTTGCAGATTAAAGCATTGATTTATATTAGTTGTGGACTAAGATATATTTCAAAATACTAATCCTACAGGATACTATACTACGATTAAGGGCTGAAAGTAGAAATAATTTTTAAGTCGCTGGATTGTGACAGATCCCCCACCTGCAGTTGTAGTTGATGACATCCTCGCGCAATTTCTCGCTCAACTCGCCAAGTATCAACTCTTCATCGAAGAATTTACCCTGGTACCGATGCTCGAAGTACTCCGTGATGCGCTGTCGCATGTCGCGCGGTAGCTTGCGATAGGCCATATACTCCTCCACCTGTTTGACCTTCTCGCGATACTGGCGCCGGCTGGAGTCCAAGCTCTGGATGAGATTGGTCGCGTGACCGAGGAACAATGCGTAACAGGTGGCCCCGGATATCATCGACAGCATCGTGAGCCACATGTCTGTCAGTGATTGTGGTGGGAATCTGGGAGAAAAGAACAAGTTTTTTTTAGAAGTAAAGTAGCGTTAGACACTTTTTTTAATAAAACAATATTTTGTTGAAATAAAGACATTTCTTAGAATCTTATGGGGTCACTTCAAAGATGAGTAGATAGGGACAGTAGTAATTGAATGGTTACCAGTTAGCTCAAGTAGTTAGGGACATTAACTCACCTGCCGTAGCCTATGCAAAGCATGTGCGACATGGCTTTGAACAATGCCCACGAATACTGCTCCAGCCAGTACGATTCCTGTAATGGAACAGCCCATTTAGATACCGATACCAGCTAGAAAGGGGTTTACCGATGTGGACCGACCTGCAACTCGTTGATGGAGACCCAGGAGTTGGATGGAAAACCCTGCAACATTGGCACTAAGAACTGCAAGCAACCGCTCCAATGGCCGATCAGGAGCATCATGCAAATTAAATTGAAGATCCTCATGAAGACCGAGGCCATATTGAGGAACTGCAACCAGAGAGGTCAATCAAAAAGAGTGCACGTCAACCAGGGCCCAACACCGCTCGTGTGTGTGTGTTTGTGTTTCTGTGTGTGTGTTCATGTGTGTGTTGGTGTTGGTGTTGGTGTGGGTGTGTATGCGTGTGTTACATATGGGGGTGTGAGTTCCACATATATAAAACCAAATGTCTCAAGTAAACGAGAGAAAGAAAACCCAAACGAGGAACTTAAACTTGGAACTTTGAAAAATTTATTTGCAACTAGGCGCAATTGGTGACGTCTTTTGCGTTTCCAGCTACCGGTAGAAATATAACAGTTATTGCGTTATGCCAATCAAAGCAACTAAAAACAAACCAAACCACAGCCAGTAAACAAGAAATTACTCAATCTCCCCACTCTGCCCGATGAAGTATGCAACGGATACGCATACACGTAATCCTAGGTCTCCAGATCTTCGGATCGGAGCAGAGCGGTTCGGAGTCGATGTACATAGTACATCCGATAAGATAACGTAAGATAAGATTAGTCTAGTGTTAGGCAATACAACAGTGTCCGGTGTACTGGGTGTACTTGTGTACAGTGTACAACCTGAGCAATCAATTCAAAACTCAATCAATTCAAAGTCAAACCATTTCTACATTTCGAATAGGTGCAAAATCAGCTTCTAGTTTATGGTACAAGTGCTCATCTTTACTTTTGTTTGTTTGTTGTTTGTTTTGTATTACGTTTGTTAAACATAATTATGGACACTAAGCCGTTCAAACGTTCAAAATACCGAAATCGTAACTCGTATTTTACAATGAAAGCGGTTTTGTTTGTCAGACTTTCGCAGTTGTTAGTAATTGTAATTGAACTACGTAATTCGGTAAAAGTACGGTAAACAAACCAACGGAATGTACACAAGAAATTAACGGAAATCAAACGAACGGTAAACGAAAACATAGAGCAAGAGCAGGAACACAGAGCTGGAGAGAAGATAGAGAGAGAAAGAGCGAGGGAGCGGTATTGAGACAATAAAATAACGGTTGTTGCATTCAAGAATTCAGTGGCTGTAGCTGCATGTGTGCGTGTACATGTGTGTGTGGGTGTCACTTCAAAAAGCTTTCTCTTTGTATTTATTTTCGCGCTCCTGCTGAAATCGTTTGTACAAAAGAAAGGAAGAAGAGGCGGATAAAATAAAAAATTGAAGAAACCAAAACCAAACCAGTAACAGTAACCAAACAACAAGTAACGGTAGCAGAGGAAGCAAAAAGGAGTAGAATTTACACAGAGAAAAACGTAATCACAGATCTTAACAAATTATGTTTTCTATCAGCTTTATTTATAGTTGATTAATTATGCCAAGAAGTTAAAGATATGTTTTTATATTAGTTATATCCCTTGAATTCTTTGAATGTTACTAATTTGTTCAAATAACTTGAATGATGTTTGGGAAATCCGTGTTAAACTTATATTTTCTCTGTGTAGTTCGGGGAGAGAGATCGAGCGGAAAGCGCGCAGCACAAAAGCATAAGCATTGAACAGAGTGTCAATCAAAGTGAGGTTAAGTTGAGTACGATAGATACGATATAGGTTAGGATAGGTGGAAAGCGTTTGGCACCGGCCCACAAATGTATGCTATAGAATACGAGTAGTATGTGGCTAGATATAGTACAGTGTTCGTGTTCGATCTGATTGGTCGTTGGATCAGTTTTCCTGCTTCAGATCGATTGACTATATTGGATGTCTGTGTGTAGTAAATGTCTTTGTGTCCGGATCTAATGCCTAAACCTAAAGCGAAAGCAGCAGCAGCCATACTATATAGTATAGTGCAGATTGGTTGGTGTTTTTACAGTGGTAACATTATTATCTGTGCTGCTTCGTCTCCTTTAAGCAAAAAGCATTCAACGCACTATACACTTCGAATCCGTAATATATCCTGAGATCTGTGGCGTTTTCATGCTCTTCGCAGAGATCTATGCATAACCCAGCTAATCTGTGGATCACAATGATAGATATAGCAGTACGATAGGATTTCCGGTCATGCCCATGCATGGAGTCAAAAACTACGGAATCTAGCGAAATATATTACATTATCCTTCTGACTGATTCTACGTCGTGTGAAGAGCATGAAAAGAGCTTCGGTGTCGTACCGAAGATTTGTAAATGAAAACATGATTTTTCGTTTGCTGCTTTTGGGCTAAACTCTCTTGTTCTTCATCGTTTGAACGAGATTTTCATTATGCATCAAATGAGAAATAGAGATTATGTATGGCAATATCAATCAATCAATCAATATGTAAAAAAGGCAGTCTCAGAAAATTTACAGAACGTACGAACGAACGAACATTAAAATCAAGCAAACATGATCAACGAACAATCGAACGAACGAACAATCGAACGAAATTATGCACTAAAACTCAATGTTGGCCCAGACATTCCTCAAAACATGAGTTATGCTGCACCAATAATACATAATCATAATTTCAATCAATCAATCAAGGCTTTTGGTTTTTGTTTATCAATATATACTGAAGTTGTTGTGTTGTTGATTTTGATTTTGGGTTGTTACTTTTATTGGATGGTTTACCTTGAGAATTAGGTTGCTTTTTGTCAAGCCATCTTTGTCTTTTCTGTTCATTCTCCCTCTGCGATCAGCACTTTTTTTCTGTAGATTCTGCAGAATCTAAAAACCATATATACACATGTATTTTAGGCCCTGATTCAGCTAGGTTGGATTTTTGTATTGTTTTGTTTATTTTATTTTTGTTTTGTTGTTGTTCTTAAACTGATTTTCATAAGCATCATACGTTGTTAGTCGCACTTAGCAGAATACTTTTCTTTTCATCGCTTAAGTTGAGCGCATCAAAAACAAAATAAACATAAATCATAACATACGGTGGTTTCCAATTTTAGGCAAGTTTTACTGGGGGCTCGAGGAGCTGTACGTATCTCATGGGTTGTGGTGTGGTTGGGGTGGATTGGGATCTAGGGGGTGTGGGTGGGGATATCGTTTTTCGGATAAGAGATATAGGGTAGGAGCATTTCCCAACCCTTGAGTTGCGGAAATGCCTTTAAAGAAGTTCAAGTTCAAAGATTGTACAAGGTGCAATGAAGAATATCGATTTGAGTGCTTCAAAGTCGGCAAGAAAATGAATAGGAAATCGAAAATCGAATACCAGAACAACAGAGGCGATAAATCGAAGACTCAACTGAAGAAATGTGAAAGAAAGCAAAGGAGTCTTCCCGCGGCACAAGTGAACGAGTTCCCAAGCTTGGCGAGCGCGTCAGATGGTTTGAGAAAAACCCAAAAAAATACAGGTATACACTTTCGATTCGATTTGAGTGTGTTGCGAATATGGCTGGTGTGGGTGTGTGGTGTGTTGTGTGAGATATGGGTTTGTTCTTGCAGTAATCGGCCTGGGGGATAATTCTGGATCTGGTCTGGTGGACCCGAAGCGCAGCAGGCGCACAACACGAAACAAACATCGGGGTCACACAACTGTATAATGTACAAACTGAGTTGGCTTATGGTACAGCGATTGTCTGGTTCTATGTTTGATTGACTTTATAGACACACATAGGTTGTAGGGGGGTATATCATACTTGGTAAACAAAACGATTGGTAATCGAACGCAAAGGATTTAAACGTTTAACGGAAATCATAGACACAGAGGTTCCAGATAACAACTCAAAGAAAATACATAGTTTGAACATTTCTGCGCGCCATCCACAATTAAAGTACTTTTGATGCCACACACATGTACGTACACATGTAACAAAGAAAAGTGAGCACTTCGGGGACGTACTTCGAGATACTCCCCTGACCACTGACCACTGACCACTGTGCTAAGCCTAACTGCAGTTGCCTAGTTATAACCTAGATCCTCGAATCTGTTTTTGTGGTGTGGAGTGAACGAGTATTTATGCTGATCTTACGGTCGAGAATTTGGAGCAAACGAAACGGAAATCGGAACTGAAGAGAGGTCGCTCAGGGACCAAGGATCCCTGGAGTAAAACCGAAAATGTCGTGACGAAACGGAAAAGGTTACGCATATATACACAGAAAAAATGTATAAAAATAGGAGTATTATTTTATATAAATTTAGTTTAGGAACTAAAAACAACAGTTCGTATTGTAAAATAATATGGCATACTTATGTTATGGTGTTCAATCTTAAATGAAGAATTAAGAACCTGAACAGAACTGATTATCCAGTTAGAATCATCAGTTATGATAAGGTTGTTAGAATTATACGACATCAAAAGCGTCGAAACGATTTACATAAGAAGAGGAATTCTCAAGAACCCCTATATCATCTTTTCTGTGTATACATTGTACAAATGTGTCGTAAAACTGAAAACCAGGGGCAGTAGGTACATTGTTATGCAAACTAAAGATGGAACGTTAACGAAACTAAACGGAACTAAGGAAACTAAACGATCGAGCGTTGCCAAAATGAGCCGGGTGTACTCACATAGACCTCCTCCCATTGGGACACGTAGCGCACGAGGCGGGAAAGGCGGAGCAGGCGCACCAGGGAGAGCAGCTTGGCCAGGCGCAGGATGCGCAGGGCTCGTCCGGCATGCAATATTTGAAAAGAATCAGAGAAATCCTGCAATTTCATAATCTTAAATTAAAATGTTGCGTACTGTTTCTTAAATACATTGACTTACTTGATTGAAAATTAAAAATATATAATCTAGCGGTATCGACGAAATCAAATCGAGAAAAAACCAAGTTCTTAAATAGTGTTTAGCTATAAGCTTTGGATCCAATATTACTTGTTCAGCGTTGTCTTGTTGCATAATTCCTGAAATCAGACATTCGGTCGAAAGTGTTTCGATTAAGCAGGGGCGCAGTACTCAAAGGGGACATGGTACCAGTCTTGGAAGGGGTTTTCGGTTCGGAAGGGGGTTTGTTAGTAAGTTCGGCTCGGTTGAGTGTGCATTACCTGTTCTAAAATTGACTACAATATCTATTAAAAAAATAGTATCACTTAGGCAGTTGAAGGCAATCCATCGTGTGCTCAGATCATCGTTGAAGAATGATATTGCGACTGGCAGGATAATAAGATTTGCTACTAATAATAAAAGCATGCAAAGGTCCCAGTAAAACCTGTCGGAATAGAAGGTTTGTATAGTACATTTTCGATGATATTGTGCGGCTTCAAGCCATGCAGACCCACCTGAATGAACTGCACGGGTGTATGACCCAGTGCCCGGAAGTTTTCTGACGTATGCGCTCCTTGACCAGGGCCTTGCGGCTGCCAAACAGTTTCATGGCCAGTCGGTTGTCCGTCGGCTGGAACCATGATTGCAATTGACTTTTTAGGAAATTCGCAGAGACTTTTTCCGACACGATCGGTATGTTGGGCATGGGCTCCTCTTTCGGAGTGCCGTACAACGACACGTCATCAAAGTGTACCTGCGGGGGATCAGAGGTGGAATCTCATTAGATTGTGGCTGTTCGAGTCCCAGTGCCTGGTCGGTGGTCAAGGTCAGGGTCGGGCGATGACGATGGGCTGTCAGTTGGGATGTGCACGTCCCGTCCAAGTGGTACATATAAAACCTTTGTCCTTGCCATTTCGGTTCCTTGGTCGCATATTAGCAGGGCCTCATCATCGAAAGCGGTGACCAGCGAGTCGGTGCAGGTGTTCTCGAACGAAATGCGCAGGTCGTTCTCGTTCACGTTCAGCACCGAGCAGTAGGAGCAGCGTACCGACTCCTCACTGTCCCCGCTCAGCAGTCTGAAATGGCATTGGGAAGATCAGGTCGGAGTCTGTAAACACGGAAGTAGTACACTGCTGCCTCGAAAAATTCCGTTACACTAAACTATGCCATGAGGCTGGGGCTGTCCAAAACGAAAGTGAACCTACGCAGATGGGGTGTCAGGGTGGGCGGGACGGTCGGTGGCGGTAAACCCACCGGTTTTATTGATTGCGAAGGTACGTTTATGCCTCACTGCGGGTATTATAGTTTTCGGGGTCTTTTCGAGTGCAACTTTGTTTAGAATTTTCAAAGGCAATCTGTAGGAAGTCTATACATGAACCGGTTTATTTGTATTATTTTTAAAGCATTTATTTCTGATATTTATACTTTAATTTATACTTTTTATCACATACAAAGGTTTATCTTGATATAATATGAAAAAAACCGATGTATATTTTATAAAAGCATTTCCTAGAAGCTAAGAAATAAGATACAAAGCAGCCACATATACTTTTATTTCCCTAACACCTTATAAAAACCAATGAAAAAACTACAAAAATGCAATATAAACCAACCTCAAGTGATCTCAAATTGTTACCTTTAAATTAATTTGTATTTCCAAAATGTTCCTTGCATTAAAAAATATATAATGTATTAAAATATTTCGCTGCAGAATATTATGTTTTAATTTTCAGCTTTCAAGTTATTAAAAATGCCGGTTATTTGTATTTTACTTGCCACACTTTTATCAGCTGATCCTATACCAAAATAATCTATTATTACGATTTAAAAGTTCTGTTTGTTGGACACTTTGCGATCTTAACTAAAAGATTTCGCTGCAGGGTGTTCCAACTTGTGATCTGTTTTTTCTTGATGTTTCTGTTTATTTTCAATTATATATTGTATTAATGTATTAAAAATATGTATTTTACTTGCCACACGTTATCAACTATCCCAAATTAAGCTGTTACGAATTTAAAGTTCTTTTTGTTGGTCACCTTACGATCTTAACTAAAAGACTTCGCTGCCGGGTAGTCCAACCTGTGATCCGCGAAACTATCTGGTTTTTCTTGATGTTTCTGTTTATTTTTAATTGCGGCACACGCACTATGCAGGCTGAATCAGAGCGACGGCCGCTGCCCTCACCTTGCCCGCTAGACGGTGATTGTCAAGGTTTTCCGGGGCGGCAGCCCGAGAAACTGGAACCCGAATCCGAATCCGACTCCCCCTGTGAGCAGCTCACCCGCTCCTAGTATTGACAGAGATACTTTTAGCCGCCGCTTGCGTTTTTTGGAGCAGCAAACACTGGGCACTAAACACCGAATGCTGGACACCGAGCACCGGGCGACGAATCGCGTGGTACGGATATTATTCACGTTCGCGGCGGACCTGTGTGTAGACCCATAGACATGGACACAGAGCCATTGTTAGGGCCCGGCAGAGATGGAGGCGCGTGCTCGTGGTTACGCTGGTTTCGGCTTTCGCGTCACGGCTAGGCGTACTGGCGTACTGATATTTTCGTGTATTTATAATACTTTCGTAATTGTGTCGGCGCTTCTATTATTACTACCGCTCTCTTTCGCTTGTTCACACTCAATTGAGTGTACTTTTAAATGGGAAAGTTTCGTTTTAATTAAGCCTGATGAAGCTGATTTAATTTAATCTTGGCCGCCATTGGCATTAGCCTAATGAATTTATTAGTTATTTGTATTGTTATCACGCTGGTGGGCCACTGAGCCGCCGCGCCGACTATTGCATTACACAAATCAAATCGCTTTTGATGGGTACATCTCTTAATTGTGGTTTCGAATTTATCTCACTTCGCAGTGTTTTTGTTTGATGTTCGGCATTCGAGACTATCCCATCGGCGGGCTGGCAACTGGGAAACGTGCTGGAGCAGATGTTTTCCGCTGATTTGATGGATATGGATATGACTCGACGGAACGACCGACCGACCCAGCGACCGACCGACCGACCAACCGAACGACCGTCTCGAATCCGAGAAGTCTGGGCAAGCGCGCGCTATATAGAGTAGGGCCCAGAACCGGGTACTTGGAGTGATTACAGCGGCAAACTTTTTGCGACTAGCGGTCGCCGCTCGCAAACCGCCTGGAAATCGCCGGCAAACACTCCGAAAACGAGACCAGATCGTTGCCACTTCGTAGCGCTTTTCGGAATGGAATGGATGGCATCGTATCTGAATCGAATCGCTCGGCGGGCGTCCTCGAGCCCCAGCAGAGGGGCCGGGGGTCTATGGGATCGTATAATTCTTTATGTTTACTTTGCCGGTTGTGTTTGCTGGCCGATGCTGGCGATGTTCTTACCTCGAATATCAATTGGCCCGCGGAACTGCAGTTTGCTTCCGAGTAGAAGGGAGGGCGAAAGCTAAGGCCCGAAATTGGCTGGCAATTGCCTAATTAAATAATTGAGATATTGACACCGCGCACTTGACGCTGGGATGTATCTTCATTTTCTAGTTTGTTTTTTGTATCTTTTCCGTTTCTCTTTGCTGTTACGGCTACTAGTGTTTGTTTTTTGATTTTGCCAGACTTTTATTAAGCTGCTGCTGATGCTGCGGCGACTTGATAACCTGTTCTGAACCCCGCGGCCGTTGCACAATAAATAAATAACGAATTTGTGCTGCCTTTTAATTGATTTCGCGACGACCGACGACGCAAATTATGGCTGCTTGTAATTCGCTGCCCGGCCGGGCTGTCTTCACAAAAATTGATGCCAATAAAAGCACACACAACACACAATACAACGCGAGTCGAGAACTACAAAAACTACGAAAAGTATCCGAAAACAGTAAACAGCAAATGGAATATAAACAATGATCCGCAAATATGTCTGGATTTTATGCAAATGTATGCGGTCTGCCATTCGCCAGGGGTGCCGGATGGGAACGGTTCGGTTTGGATATCACCGGCCTCGGCTAGGAGGAGGTGTCCAGGTCGGGGTCTCTCTCTCGGTCGCAATTTGTGGATTGTGCCCGCGACAAATTGTGGAATCAGATTATCAACCCTGTCCGATTGAAACGTTGTTTACTCTATCCCTCACAATCTGGCTGATAATGGAGCCGCTTTTCCGCCCCGCTTTACCATTTAGATACCTATTCCCAAATCTCTTTTATCGATTCAATTACGATTCGCAATCACAGAATGACAAACGATTGCTGAAGAACTTGATTAGGACTCCTTTTTCATCGGATTATTTTAATCAGAACTCTCTGTTATGAAACATTACTTTGGTACAACTCAAACTACTATATTCACATACTCAACTCAAGCATTTGAATTTACCCTTAACGTTTTTCTTTTAAATTATTTCAAGGCACGTAAAGCACTAAAGAACTTGTTTGTTCTCTTCCGATGGAATTTTTTTGAATGCATAAGAGTTCTTTATAATAATTATATATTTATTTTTTAAACAAAACCACTTATCACACACCGATTGCGGAGGCTTGAACCCTTTGATTTTTGGTTTTTTCGACTGGCGTTTTAACTCTCGATCCGCTCCAGTGGGGAGTTCACTGCTCGACGACCATTAGAAGTTTATTGCGCGATCCGAGACGAAAGGCAGGTCGGAGTGGGAATCTCGGCCTGCGACGATGGAATTATGCAAATGCCCCGCGATAAGCAGAGCGAACAAAAGCACTCAAAAAAACCGGTAGGAGTCGGCCAGACGCTTTGCATACGCGTAATTCCCACTTGTAAGCTGGGGTAATGTCTTGAATGGATCGCTCTCTTTTCGGGGAACTGGGTAGACTGAGGAAAAAGTCGTCTTTGACTCAGAAACCCCCTTATATTTATAGGCTTCTATTTTTAGGAATTCATTCTTTTTTCATGATTTATTTAATGCCTATTCTGAGCTGTAATTTCCTTGAAAGAATATTTTTTTCCATTATGACTAGGGTTTATGAGAACTCTCTGACAATGTAATTCGATTATTGTGTTAGTTTCCGTACTGATGGTATTGATAACTAGAAAGGAAAATATATACAGCGGACGCTTTTCTATTATATTAAGTTATATTACTTCTTTTATTAAAATCAACCTTTTCCGGAACTCACTTTCGAGTGCTTAATTCGACTTTGAACCAAAAAAATTGTACCCAGTGGTTTTAACTTATCTTACTATGCTAAGTACCTATCCTATGTTCTATAACCTTTCAGGTGTTATAATAATATAGTAAACTAAAATCATACACAATTCGGCTTTCATATTGTAAGCAAAAATCAGAGCTCGCTTTATAAGAAAGTATTACCCTAATCAGCTTGAATAAATACCTGGGGACTTAAAATCGGAATAAAGGCATGGAAAAATTCCCGCTCTCTTTAGAAATGATATTATAATAAATAAACATTTATCTTCATAAGCTTTTCTAACCGTGCACCGTACTCACCGATCGCCGAGCTTGCTCTTGTGCCGGCGGATGTGGCGCCGGTTGAAGCTGTTGGTGCACGACGTGGACGTGGGCCTTGCCGGGTAAGGACACGGGTGGTGGCCCCCGAAGCTGTGCAGCTGCAGCGACGCCTTGAGGTTGGCGGGCGCTGTGGCCGAGGAGGAGGCGTGGTGATACGGGTACGAGTAGGGATGCGGATACGCGACCCCGGCGCTGGCTACGGTGATGGTCGACTCGCCGACCGGCTCGTGGCCCTCGTTGGCCTCCGAGGAGCCCTCCTGCTGGGACCCGTTGCTGGAGGAGTGGTGCGTGTAGTCCGTGGGGGCGCTCAGCTGGCGATTGAACTCGGCCTTGCGGCGCGTGAGGTCCGTGAGGCAGTACTTGTTCAGGTGCCCGTTGCTGCTGACCGAACTCTTCGGGGAGACCGCTGCTCCTGCTCCAGCTCCCGATCCCTGGGCGTGCAGCTTGTGGCATGAGTTGCTGCTGGCGCTGAGCAAATTGCAGTTCTTGCTGCCGCTGGCCGAGCTGCTGATCTTGGCCGCCAGCGAGTGCGGCACCGGCGGACTCTTGCCCGTCGCCGGAATGGTGTGGCTGCTCCCGCTTCCGCCCTCGCTCCTCACCGATCCCCGATGACCGGGCAGCGTTTGCCGTCCCTGACCCTGACCCTGCCCCTGACCCTTGCCCTTGAGCGAGCCGTTCAGCAGCAACTGTTGCTGGCGGGCAGCAACCGCCGACAAGGCGGGCAACTGCTGGGCCCTCGTGCAGGTGGACGACGAGCTGGCCGGCGCCGAGGAGGCCTGCGGATGCGGGCTGGAACTCGAGCTGGAGGCCACCTGAGGCTGCAGCGAGTGCTTCTTCTCCACCAGATACAAGTTCAGGTACTTGTCACCCGGATGCAGCGAGTTATCCGACACCGCGTTCGACTTCGAGATGATCTGGCCCTTCTTCTTGGCCGTGCGCGTCTTTAGGGAGAGATTGCGCAGCTTCTTGGACTGCTCCTTGATCTTGTTGGTACGCAGGAACGAGGGACTGTTGGCGATGCACTTGAAGATGTACGTCTCGTTGACCAGTTGCTGCTTGTCACTCCCGCTGTAGTCGTACTCGCTGTTCAGATTGAGATTGAGGTTGGTCAGGTGGCGACGCTCCCTGTCCCTGTCTCTGTCCCTGTCCCTGTCCCGATCCCTATCCCTTTCCGGATCTGGATCTGGGTCTGGGTCCGGCTGGCTGGCCAACTGCTGGTCACTGTAGTGGCTCTTGAGCAGCGCACCGGCGCCTTCTGCAGCCGCTGCACTTAAGCTGCGCGAGTACTCGTGGCAGGCATCGTAGAGCGCCGACTGGCCACCAGTGCTGCTCACGCTCTGGGTGCCGCAGCTGACGGGACTGTGGCTGCTGTCGAGGATTCGCAGGCCGCTCCGGCTGTCCCCGGAGTTCTGCTTGGAGATGCCGCTGGTCGAAAGCCGGCTGCTGCTGCTGCGCTGCTGCTGACGTTGCTGTTGCAGGTGCTGCTGTTGCAGATGTTGCTGCTGCTGCTGTTGCTGCTGCTGCTGGAGGTGATGCTGCTGCTCATCGCCCGCCCGCAGCAGCGAGACGCTGTCCGCCGGCTGGCCGTTGCTGAGACTCACCAGAGACTGGCGCACCAAGTGCTGGTGCGAGTGCGAGTGCTGCTGCTGATGCTGGCTGTCCGGGCACAAGTTGTCGCGGCTGGCACTGGAGGAGGAGGAGTCCAGGAGGAGGAGCCGGAGTGGGGCGGAAAGAAAGAGGAGACTTCAATGAGTACCGGGCTCGCCAGCGGAATGGAAATAACCAGCGGCGCTGGCAAACACTCAAATTTATCTATTTCAAATTGGCAGGCAAGCATTGGAGGGAGACGAGTTCAGAGGGCCACGCTAAAGTGAGCAGGAAACAGAGTGTGTGCGAGTGTGGAAAACCGCGAGACAAACAAAGAAAATTCTTAATTATAAATATTGATTGTGCAACATGTGAGCGGTGGGGAGAAGGTGGTGGCGGTGGAGGAGTATCGCATTCCCGGCTTGTATGTGAGTTCATCGCACAGAGGACACTGGATATGACAGCCTTACAAGTCCCAGCTTCATGTTCTGGAGTTTGAACCATTGAGATGCGTTAAGCTATGACTTAATATGCTAATTATTTTCGCTTTAACTCAAACAGTCTTCTGACTTTAATAGGATTATTAGGTAAGGCGTGTTCATTACTTTCGGCTAAGAGCAATCGCCTTTGCTTGTGTCATCATTACGAATATTAGTTAAAAAGTCACTTAAGCTGTTCATTACTAGGTATTATTTAAGCAGATTTTAATGTCTTACTACAAAAGTGTCTATAAGATTTTTTTCAATCTATGCTTAATCATTAAGTACTCCGTTTTTTCTTTGTATTTTCATTTTCACATTTTAAAAGGAATCAAATTACGTTAAGTGGAATTTAAAAGTTTAATGTTGTGACCTTTTTTATACCAAAATGTCTTACAAAATATTATCTAATTTATTTTCAAAACCTATCCCACATATCGAGTGCCCAATGTGACCGCGATGTGTGATACAATTTATAGAGACATCTATATACAATGGTTGACATGCTCATCTGGTTTCTGATCGCGCGAAAAATTCAACTAAATTAATGTATGGCGGCACGCAGGCCAAGCACTGATAGAGCCACAGATACAGATAAAGGTACAGATACAGATACAGATACACAAGCGGTAACAAATTGCTACAGGGAGATACAGATACAGATAAAGAAACACACCGAGTCGATATGGGGAGATAGAGATACATATGGCTGGGAACGCGTGCCCAGATGGTGCTGAAATCATTCCGCACGGTGGGCGGCGGAAGTGCCCTAAATCAAATGGCAAATGGCCAAGATAAGATAAGGCTGCGACAGACGGACACGGCTGATAAGGCGTGGGAGCAAAGCGGTTTCAGTGGCGCCGAAAGGGAAGCTGCATGGGTTGAATTTACAATATGATGTGGGATATGATCTGATAGTTGGCATTGGTTATTGTCGAATTATGGCTGGATTTGGGTTCTATGGAAAATATACCTTCTTTTATTGTTAGCACACCTTCTCTTATGGTAAATATACCTTCTTTTATAGAAAATATACCTTTTGTACCTAACCATATATGGAATGGATGTTATAGTTAACTATTCGATGTGGCCCACTGTGCTTTGGGCAATCACAGCTACCAAACGTGAGGCAAACTATTGTTGACATAGCTGATGGGCCCCCGTTCTCGGTTCTCTAACAAAGGGAAAACAATTGAGGCCCTATTCCCGGTGTGCGTGCATCGAACTTTTCCGATTCCGATTCAGTTTCAAATTCCGGCTCCCAGCTCTAGTTGAGTGCGAAAAATGGGGCGGCAAAATGAAAATGGTGCAGAGCAAACAGCATTTCCCAGCCCGGAATCGACTCGAATCAATTTCGGTCAATTAGGCAGAGGCAGCCCTCCTCACGCCAGGGGCGCAATTATCCCAATTCTGATTCAAACTTCAATGCGAATCGGAATTGGATTGGGAATCAAATCGGCATTTGTTCAAATATGAGTAAATATGTCAAATATTTGCACGCTAATGCTCAGCCGATGAGTGTGCACTTCACAGATACCGAACGACGGCCGAGATACAATCGCACATCCACATCCGCTGCCGAGGGGCGGTTGCCTCTTGGCAATCTCGGACCTAATCTGCCCCGAAGCCACTTTCGAGGCGGCAGGCCCGAGCCCAAATTCAGGTCCAAGCCCAGAGGCAAATCAGGGCGAAAGCATCGAGGGTCTGGCTCGGGGGAATTTCAGCACTCGGGGTTCCTATCTGATGGCTTTTTCATCTCGGCTTCGAGTGTTTGCCACCTGTCAAGTGCTGCAGTCGAAAGTTACCCTTCCCCTTTTGCCAACTTTGGACCCACTTTTCGACTAAGTAAACTAATAAGACAACCTTGGGTGCACAGAGAGAAATATTTGCTTATTCATAGGATATTCATCATATCAATACATTATTTATTTGTACATTCTCTTTTAAATGATACTTAATCGGCAATTTTTTTTAATATCATAATTAATTTTAACTCTTATTTAATTTTGGTTTTAAAAAATATATATCTGTCTATATAATAATATGGTCTTGCACTAACCAAATATTTTCCTCACTAGCCTATTTTGTTAAATTGATAATTTTATAATATTTTTTATCGTTTGATCTTAGACTTTAACTTTCGTAATGCTGATATGACCAACAACTATATCTCTTGTTGCTATGCCTGCTTTTTGGATATGCATGATAATAGTTTCCCTGCATTTTTCTCCGTGTAGCCTTTGGTGCGGCCCATGTCCAATGTCAACTTTGGCGCATTGGAGTGGCCCTCCGGGCAGGGGATTAGCCGTCGAGATCGGAGTATGTGCCGCCCATCCTCGAGAGCTGCGATTTGGGGGCCAAACGAGTCTGGCGGAGCAGGTTTCCGCCATCGAAATCGCCACCGCCCCTCCGCCCGCCACTGAGACACAATATGCCTCAATTAATAATTCAAAAGCCAATTGAAGGCATTAAGCGTAAATTCGTAAGGCGTACGTAATTGAGTCGCTGCCTGCCTGCATTCCGCTTCGTTCATCGATATTAAATCAAGTGCAGCTGTGAGCCCCCAAATGTGGATCCCCACAACTATATCTACGACCGATATGCCTGTCTTAATGGAGATGTAAATGCGCCTCGCAACGCTCTAATTTCCCTGAACCCGATCAAATGTAAAATATTTTGCTGATCTTGAACCTTGGAACATTATTCAACATGACCGCTCGAACTATTTTAATATTGCCTCTGACCAAATATTTCGGAAAACGTTCAATATGCATTTTATTGCTCATGGGCCGAAAGCGTCCGCCAGCAAAATCAAACAAAATTGAAAGCAAATTGCCCAACATGCCACTCGATACACATTTCCGTGTAAACAAATTACGCAAAATTCCATTTTTAGTGCACAAATGTTTACCATTGTGCCAATTTACGGAGGCTTTTGCAGTCAGCCGGATTTTATTTGATCAAATATATATTAACGATTTCTTTGTGTAAAGGAAAGTGAATCAGAAAGAAGGCCATATAAATAAGATGATTACGACTTGCTTTTATATAATTATAAGAACAGTCTAGATACTATGGAAGGAAAGTACAGGAAGGCCATACGATATTTTATTCTATTTTATGGTTTCGGTTTCTTTAATGTTTGCTTTCAAATTGTTTAAAAAAAACGATCCTCATTAGGCTTTTACAGTTCGCTAATCAATATTTAATAAATGTAATTTTTTTATTATATCTACCAAAAATATGAGCTTAAGTAAACAAGCAGAACGGGTTTTAAACAACCTTACCAATCCCAAATTCTCTAGTACTGGCCCACTTAAGGTCACTTGAATATCAAACACAGGTTACAAATGGTTCCCCCGTGCCATTTGTATGGAAATGCCATTCTAAATACACTGCTCAGTCAGTAATTAAATTTTGACTTCAAAAGATTTCCGGCTGGGCACAGAACTCGATGAGAGTTGGGCTCAACTATAAATAACGCGATTTTCGGCTAACCAGAACTCAGCCAAATTATCCATTAATTATAACGACAGCCGAGCAATTAATAAATCAGGCTTGCGGGCAGGGGCTGGGGAAATCAGTGGAGTCAACAAACAAAGAAATGCTACATCACAACCAATTGACATGCCAATTGTAAATACATTTTGATGCGACTCGTGTGTGATATATGGGAATCAGGCTTATGTGGCATCTAAGGGGTCTCCGGCGAGTGTGAGGGCTTACAAAAGATCTTAGGCAGGCAAGGCGGGCGGGGGAAAAGTCATTAAAGCGATGCATTCGGAACTCCTTTCGATTGACTGCGTGGAACGGGCTTGGCAAAGTTTAGCAAAGTGCATCAGAGTTAATGAATTTACTTTCGGTTTGCAACCAAAAGCTAAGAACTTGCAGGGAGGTGTGGGTATTTTCGGGTTAGTTATCTAATAACGAGCAGAAAGGTTAGTAGAAGCATTTAATGTGTGTATCTTATATCAGTGTTGCAGTTGTTATGGTAACGTTAAGTAGTTAGTATAAGTAGGAGTAGCAGTAGTATAGAAGTACCATACAGAGACTACGATCTATATAGAGAGAGAGGCAGAGACACTGAGAGACAAAAAGAGAGAGATAGAGAGAAAGTACGGGGAGAATTCGGATGTTGGTCGGCGGTACCTTCGCAGAGATGATGGTTAGGATCGCTCCACAGCAAATGTGAGTCGCAAAATTTGCGGTTTGTGGCTTATATCTGGTTTTTGGTTTGGTTCTTTCTGGTTCTTTTCTTACTTTCTGTTTTCAACGTTTCTGTACTTTTAAGCAAAGTTTTCTGCAAAACAACAACGACAAGGACACGAAATAAATCCAAGTTATTCACGTGACGAGCACCAAAGTGGAAATCATAAACGAGAAATGAAGGAAAGGAAACGAAAATGAAAACTGAAAACTAACAAACTAACAAACTGAGCGGGAAATAACTCAAATGAGATTCGTTTGGGGGATAAGAAATTAAATTAACTGCACAAAGCACACAGACACTAGAGGTCCTGCCCAGGTATGTGTTCGTGTGTCTGTGAGTGTGTGGGGAGGGGGTTTTGTTTTTGTTGCTGTCGAGTGTGCATGGAAATGTGGAACTAGAACTAGCTCAATTGGAAACATCGGGCTTCCTTTTTGGCACAAAAGAAAAGAACAGCTTATCTGGCCCTCTGCTTCACTCACTCACTGTCGCCGTCTCTGTCTGTTATCCTGTGTGTGTGTGTGTGTGTGTGTGTGTATGGGTGAATAAGCTATGTGTGTGTGTGAGTGGTTGGCAACAACAATGCAGTAGTCGGCAAGCGCTTATCGATACATACAAACACACACAAATGCCAGCCGAAATTCGGTCAGTGGTTTAATCATTGAAGTAAAAGCGAAAGCTTCCGCTCATTGAAGCACACACACACAGAACAGACTCGCACACTCACACGACTGCAACTACATGTACAGTGGCCCCTGAATGTATGCAACACTGCGTGCGATTGCACTTAAAGTACTTTGACACTATTCTCAAGCGATGTGATTCATTGTATTGCGGCCATTGTTGCCGGCCTGGCTTGACTTTTAATCTAGTTTCGTAATTGCATCGACTGGAGTGACGGATGACCCCTCGTGGGGGCGCTGGGTGGGCGGTGGCAGGAGCAGGAGCAGGAAATCAGTTCACAGCAGGCCAGCAAAAAGGGCTCTTGGCACTCACTCACTCACTCACACTGTCACACACACACACTGGTGAACGTGAACAGTAACAACAACAACAGCAATTGCGGCAGCAGCAACAACATCAACAACAATAACAGGGTAACTCAAGAGACAAGGAACGGAACAGAGACATTGAACATAACGGTACGGAACGAACGAAACGAAACAAACCGAACAACACATAAAACAGGACTGCTAGGGTGGACCTCTGACTCAGACCTTAAAATTACAAGTTTTCTTATATATATGGCTTATAATCACACTTTATCGTTTACTAATATTTAACTGTTAGATTAATTATCATCACTCATACGCCAAGGTGAACATATTTGTTACTCATACGCAATGTTGACAGGTTTCTTAAAGGGATTTAAGCAGTTAAGTAAAATAAGTGATTCCAATTAAACTAAATAAAAATCTTAGATTCACATTGTTGTGATTAATTTCTTCAACTAAAAAAAACGTGTACTTTACAAAACAACGCTTATCAACATTAAAGAGATTTAATTAGTCAAAATAATTAGCCTTAATTTGCTGTAAATTAATTGCTTAAATTGGTTATATAAACGAATTAGGTCCACCCCAGTGATCACATCGAAAACGAAACACAAATACATTCATCTCAAAACTGTACAACGCGGTGTGAAAGATCGAGTGCAGATCGGAAACACCCTGTACTCCGACCTCACACACCGGTACAAGTACAACGTACAACGTATATCGTGCACAACAACAGTACAAGGACATACAATGATGGCTAGTGAGTTGGTAACGCCTACCGTTGATCGTTGGTAAAGGTTCCGAAGGCTCCAGGACCGCTGACTCGGCGCTGAGTGTGTTTAACGTGCATTTTCTTGGACCCACGACGCCGCCGCTGTCACGTCACCACCTGCACTCGAACTCGAATTCGAGCCACATCGAACCACTCGCGCCACCTTCGCTAACGTAACGCAACGTTGTTGTTTCGGGGGTATTTCTGGTTATATTTTTTTGCTTTAATTCCCTTTCAGGGTGTTGCTATTGCCGCCGGAAAGGCCCCGCAATGCCCGCTGCAATTCTTGGCCTTGTCATGGCGGCGTGTGTGTGTGTGCTAGTAGAGTGTGCAGGTGTGGGTGCAACTTCCGCTTCGATTTTTGGCATTAACTAATACAAGTCCAGAGCTCGGGCACACGGACAAGTAAACAAAAATAAATTGCTTTTCGTTGTGTTACTCTCCCTCTCCCTCGTGCAATCCTGCTATCTGGCTGTCTCACTCGCACATGGGGCTGTTCATCGCCGTCGCCGTAGTCGTCCTTATCCGTGTTTTTTAGGTTTTAGGTTTATAGGTTAGGTTTTCGATTCGTTTTTGGTGGGTTCTTAGGTGTTTGGTTGAGTAACGTAGGTTGGGTGAAGGTATCTAAAAGGTGGCCTCTAAAATAGTCAACAGCACTGCTTGTATTGCTTATCGTTCTTCACTTTTCGCTCGGTTTCGTTTCGTTATGCGCTTGTTCGTTTTGAGGTTATGTGACTTTATGACTTTATCTGTTTGAGAGTTGCGTGTATAATAATACCATATGTTACTATTTATAGTTCTGCTTTGGTTTTAATTTAGTTAACAGCGTTTTTCGGGGCTATTCGTTTTGTACTTTGGATTATAAATGTCGTTTATCCTCTAAGGTATAGTTATTGTTGCTATTCGGTTGGTGGTGTACAGATGTGATGGTGGGGCCTGGAACTGGAACTGGAGCTGGAGCTATAACTGTAACAGAGGAACAGGAACGCTATCGGTAACTGGAGCTGAAGTGGGGTGGGCAGGATCGGGATCCGTTGGATCGCTGAATTATTTATCACAAATAACAAACTAGGGGGGATTGCAGGATGATGACAGCTCGGTTTGCTTCCTCTGGCTTCCAACCCTCTAGCCGCTCCAATCCTCCTCCTCGTCCCTGCTTAAGTTAATGTTTGGTCATGAAAGTTTAACGAACGCACCGCAGTTTTGGCTTTGCGGTCGCCTTCTATTTTTTGTTCACTTTTGTGGCAAATGGAAGCGACGCGAGTTAAGGCGGAGTTACGTCAAGGCAGCGCAACACGGGAAACCCAAAGCAGGTAGCTTAATATCGTCCTGTACGCTTGTATCTGGGGTCCTGGGGTCCTGGGCGTGTTTGTGTTTGAGTTTCGTATCTGGCACGAGCAGCACGCAAAGGATCCGAATCCAAGTCCGGACCCGGCGACAGTCCCTCCTCGGGACTCCGGCTCCGTGTGGCAACGTCCTTCGCCACCCAATTAATGCATTAATCGCTGTCGTTACTTATTCAGATGCAATTTGAAAAGCCTAGGTGGAGGTCGGGTCGGGGCTCGGGGATGGGATCGAGTTTTGCTTTAGCGGCATTATAAAAATAAATCCATACAGGTAGATATACAGACTGGCGTTTATCTAGATTCGCTACGGCTAAGTATCTTGTATATATCTCGTAGGTGTATATATATATATATATATATGTTGTATATAGAGAGGCAACTACTTGGTAGTTTTAGTTAGTCGTTAAGTGCGTTTATGTTGCGGTTATTTGAATTTGCTGTCTGTTTGCTGTCCTACGGGCAGAGACGCGTGTCTCTCTACAAACTACGAGGTTAGTTCCATTACTCTATCTCAACGGGGATAACGCTCTATATCCTTGGGCTGTATCTTTAGCTTCCAGCGGTGAACAAACGGCAACGAACTACGGGTTTTTTAGTTTAAACTTATTTGCGGATATCGTTTATCTGTAGCACTTTTTTGTATATAGCGAGAGTCGTTTGTATATTTTTAAAAGTAATGCTAATCTTGGGCTTGCTTTTTTGGGTTATGCTTTTAAGATTTGCTCAATTTCATTGTTGCAGGTACTTTGGTTTTGGTTTATCATTACGTTCTATTTTTGGTTATCGCGTGTCCTCTATTTTTAGGCGTTTCCAGGGTGTTTCACTTGCTGACGACGACTGGCTGGCGTTGATTAAATAATTCTGCACTTTGCGTTGATTTTCCTGTTTGCTGACAGGTCCTTGTTTGCGCTGGTTTCCGCTTTTGTTGTCCTTCTACTTGCACTTTTCCTTCTATCTGTATCTGAATTTGTTTCGGTATTTTTATTTATTTTTGCCAGTCGTTCTATTTGATTATGTAATTATGCTTGGTTTCTTATTGGATATTGAACAGTACGTGTGTCCCAGGGCAACGTATGTGTGTGTGTGTGTGGTGTGCTGCTGTATTGGTGTGTTACATGCGATTTTTTCAGCTGCTGCGGCTGTGTTTGTGGTGGTTTCGTTGGTTTCGTGGGCTTGCGATAGACGTAAGTGGTTCGTCATCAACATTTTTCGCACATACATACACGATTCACGGGCGCCACACGGGGCGGTATAGGTGTGTGTGCGTGTGTGTGTGCGCCAGGGGCGAGTGACTTTGTGGAGGAAACTTATTGAATGAAACGTCAAGCGATTTGACGAATTTTTAACAAATTATTTATAACACACAGAGACACACGGGAGGCACGCACACACGCACACGCACTGGCGAATATTGCGAGAGAGGCACGCACACACACAGGGCACAGTCGTGGCACGAAAAACGGCACACACACAGGACACACAGGACGACACCGTGGTGGGTGGCGGTGGGTGGTTGGGCCTGGAGGATAAGGAGGAGGAGCTGAGGAAGAGGAAGCCAGCGGAGTGGAGGTGAAAGTGGGAGGAAGTGCACACGTTAAATCAATGCTTCTTTTGACCTCTATTACATTTTCGTCTTGCCTCCTGCGCCACCTCCGCCTCCTCTTCGTGCTCTTTGAACTCCTCTTTTTCCACCGAGCCCACGTACTTTTTTCAACGCCCCGTGTTACGGCACCTTAAATTTTTCATATTTCATATTTTTTCTACACATATAGGACTCTATATACCAGATACACAGTCACTGGTTATCGCAACTCATTTCATTACATTTCTTTTCATTCGATTTCAAATGGGTTTCTCAAATTTCGTGGGTCGCGCTGGCTTCTTTAAAATGTTTATCACAATGCTGAATGATTTATGCCATCCGCCGCCGAGCAGCGCACTTAAACTTGCTATTTGAAATCTCTTCTTTATGTAACGAACGGAATATCGGCACACTCGCTGCTGCTGCTGCGACTGCTACTGCTGCTGCTGCTGCTGCGACACGAACGAACTCAGCGCGACAAGTGAAACTTGGCTTTCCGATTCGCATGCCACTGACGTGCGCCGTGGAAACAGGACCAGAAACAGAGCCAGAGCCAGAAGCAGGAGCAGAACCAGAAACAGCCGAGCCGAGCCTGCGAGATTCGCTGAAAATCGATAAGGACAGGCAAAGTCGCCTGCCAAAATCCTGGAGAGGGCGAGGGGCCCTGTGATGGCAAAGGCGAACGGCACAAAAGCACATTCTTCTGCGGCCAAAGTGAAACCGAGAGCATGTGGGTGGCACGGCAGTGAAAGTGCACATGTCCTGAGTGTCTCGTGTCCTGCGGCACAGTGGAGGTCCTTAAAGTGTAACAGCTTTCGTCTTTCACTCAAAATTCCTTGAATATTCCCTGACATGCCGTAAATAAATTGAATACTTAAGATTCTGTAGTATAATATATCTCTTTAAATCTTAAATATCCCCCGAAATGCATAAAATAAATTAAAGAAGAATGATTTTGCAGGATAATATACAAAAGTATCGGCTATTTTAATTCATTTTTATGGGTAGCTGCTTAGTTAGGTTTTTTATTTTACCCAAGAACTTGTAAAAAAAGCTTCTAAATGTATGGACTTAAAAATTTAGAGATACAAACTACACATCATTACTATTTTACTATTCTGAATATATTTAATTTAAAACACATAAAATAAACAAATCAGATATCACTTTGATAATTACCAATGTTTTCTTTAATCAGTCTTAATAGTTTATATCTTTAAAGGTTTTAGAACAAAAATCAACTTAAGTACATCCTAGTTCTCACAATCGAATATTAAATAATTATTATAATCTACAAACTTTATATACTACATCAACAAACTAACAAAGTATGAAGTGGAAATGTTATAGTTAATTGTGGTTAATGAAATGCAACAGACGAGGAAATCAAACAATAAAGCATACTTTTAGGGATCTGCCGACACTGTAGCCATACCAACTCAGCGACCGGCACTGTAATCCTCGCGTGCCTTTTCGGGTAAGAGCGCCAGTGCGCATTTGCCAGGCTCTCGGGCGAGTCCTTTCATCCGCTCTCGGTTCTTTCAGCCGCTCCCGCTGCAAAGACAGAAGCCAAAGCCGAAACCGAAGCCAAATTGAGAATGAATCGCCGCGCCGAGAAGCTCCTCGGATAACAGCCTTTGTGTTTTCGCCCTGAATGAAAGTCCGCCCGCCTGGGCCATCAGCCATCAGCTGGCCCGTTTGGATGGCTGTGGGCTCCAACGCTTTCTGAATTGCGCTGCCCACGCGAGGCGGCATCCAAGTAAACAAATACATGTGCGCACTGCTGTGATAATAGGGCGTCGCGAACATGTTCAGCTGTAAGGTCAGAGCACAGCGTGTCCTTACAGTGAGCCATGGCCACAGCGACACAGGCACACATGCACACGCCCCACAATGGGATCAAGTATCAAGGTCGATCCGATCTCTTTTAAAGGTTCACTTTATCACATCAGTTCGAACTTAAAGCGATGGGAACTAGACGAACAACATTGGCATCTTATAAATTATCATCATCACAATTGTTGCAAGAACATTAAACAAAACGATGTGAAATGTATACAATTTTAAGTTCAATTATGGACAACTTTCAAAGTGTACAGTCATTATCAAAATCTTGAGCATGAAAGAGTATAAGAGTAAGTATGGTGGCAATCTTATAAAATTACTATTATTAATAGTAATTTAAACGAATAGTGTCCCATAATTTTGAACTGTACATATATATAATCTCTTAAAACCTTACTACAAACGGGCAACAAACCTTACTACAAACGGGCAACAAACAACACGAGTATTATATACAAAAGGCTGTGAGGTAGGCTGTTGGAATTTCCGGAAACTCCACCCCTAACCTGAAAGTTTCCGAAGAAAAATGTCCTGGGACGCTTGAGAGAAGGCAGCTGCTGACACTGGCCGGAGAACCACTTGCGGATGTTGCCGTCGCTATCCCGGGATACTATGCATATCTCTGCGGCACGCAGTTTTTCTTCTCCCAGCTCTTCGAGTTTCTCCACTGAAATCTGGGCAGTTCGATTGTTATATGCGTAGTCCGACTGATAAAGCACCTCGTTGCTGCTGCTGCGTACGTAAACTTGGAAGTCTGCGACGTCTGAAGTGCCGGAAACATACCAGCTTAGGGTCAGCAAGCCAGTTTTCGTACTGTGTGAAGGAGAAAACAGTGTTAACAATAATTAAGTATTTAGATAAATAGCTTATATGTTTAATTTTTGCTTACGTTTTCACTTCTCGAAAACGGACATCGGTGAGCTGTTCGTAGTCAAAGCCCTTATACATCTCCCGCTCGTCCTCGGCGCAATGCAGGTACTCATCTTCCAAAGAAACAAGCTGTTTGTCCTTGATCAAAGCCGGTGTGTTGCAGTAGACGCTCTGCAAATCCTCGCTGGGCACCGTTTGCTGCAGCATAAAGTACTTCAGAGGACGCGCATTACAGCCGCAGTGCAGGGGATTCGCAGCGAGGAGCACTTGGCTACCATTTCGCATGCTGCCCACTATGGAGGCGGGAATATCCTCCAAACTATTGTTGGTAAGATCAACATACTTCAGAGAGTTCACCTTCACCAGGTTGGCGAAGGGCAGGTGGTAAATTTGGTTGTGGGATAGAATTAGGCTGCTCAGATTTTGTGGCAGGTCGAAGATATGCTCCTCAGATGCCAGATTTGCCAGCTCATTGTAGGACATGTCCAGGCTTTGCAGGGAAGTGAAATTGGAGATTACTCCTCTCCTCAGATCGTTGATCTGGTTGTGGGACACATCCAATTTGAACAGCTTTTTGGTTCCAAAGGTTATGTCATAGGTTAGTACGGGCATTCGGTTGTAGCTCAGGTTCAGATTTCTCAGATTGTACGGAATGTACTGATGCGAGGGAAAAGTCTTCTTGGTCACAAAACTTATGCGATTGTGGCTCAAATCCAAAGTTTCCAGACTGAGTAAATCATCCAAGACCCCATTGGTTTTGTTGTCCAGTTTAGTGAGGAAGTTAAATGACAGATCCAGATTTCGCAGCGAGGGTAGGCCAATAAAAATGTCATTTTGCAGCTGCTGTATGCCATTGGATGATAGATTTAGAGTGAGCAACTGCAGCAGGCCCTCAAATGCTCGTTTGCTGTAAGTTAATATAAGGATAATAGTCTTAGGATGTGGTAAACACATTTTTGAGTAATAACATACCTTATGTCCGTAACTTGGTTGCCATACAGATTCAACTCAAAGAGTACTGGCAGCTTGCCAAAGGCACTGCGCTCAAGAGTGGTTATATTGTTGTTCTAAATGGAAATGAGATTGTATTTAAAACTTTAAGTTTCATTGCAATAACCCACCTCCAAATATAAATACTGCAGTGTTGACATGACAGCTACTGCCTCTCGTGGTGGCTGGCTGATGCCATTGTTCTGCAGATTCAAACGTTGCACGACCAACAGACCCGTAAAACTTTGTCCATTCAGGCTATCACCCAGCTGATTATGGCTAAGATCCAGGTAAATGAGTGAATTCATCACCGGCCAGGTGCCCTCAGGTATATCATTCAGCTGGTTATGGCTGAAATGCAGTTCATTCAGCGAAATGGGCAGCTGGAAGAGTTTGTCCAACTGATTGTTATTCAAGTACAGCTGTCGCAAACTTGTCAACTTGGCCAGTGATCCTCGCACTACGGAAACCAAATGATTGTGGCTAAGATCCATCTCCAAAAGGGTTGGCAAGGTGCCAAAAGTGGAGGACTTGATCTCCCGCATGCTATTGTAGCTCAGATCTATGGATCGCAGCGAGAACAGGGTTTGAAAAACTCCATTAAATATGCTGGATATGTTGTTGTGAGATACGTCAATTGTGTGCAGTTCGTAGAGCTTCGGGAAACAGTTCTTCGGTATCTCGGTTATGCTGTTGTGCGAGGCATTCAATACTTTCAAGCCCGTCATATTTTGAATGGGAATCTGCAAAAAAATTAAATTATTAGTTTTCTATTCGAAATTAAAAACCCATTATGTTACCTGCGCTAAGTTGGTCAGGTTATTGTAGCTTAGCTGAAAGTAGGTGGCAAAGGTAGTCTCGTCGAAGCTTCGACGCGAAAAGTTGGTCAAGAGGTTGTGGGACAGGTCAAGAACCGTGATGTTTACACAGTTTTCAAAGGCAGCTGTTTCTATAAGTTCCAAAGCATTGTGCGAGACGTTTATCACAGCCTGGTAAATGTCCTTGAACGAGTTCTTTTCAATCTTCGTTATTTTGTTCTCCGCCAAATCAAGCAACTGAAATTAAAAGGATCCATGAGTCGAAGTACAAAAATATTATTGCTTTTAAAAACACACCTCCACATAGTTCATCTGGGTAAACATCTGGAACTCGACCTTCTTCAGTTGGTTACGCGCTAAGTCAATAGTTCCAATGCGGGCAATTGAACCAAAAGTGCCACGTCCAATGTCCGTAAGCACATTGTCACTTAGGAAAAGTCGTCGCAGGAAACGCATTCCTCTGAAGCTATTTGCATCCAGTCGTGAAATATTGTTGTGGGACAAATGAAGCACTTTGAGCACAGAGTTTCTGGCAAAGGTTCCTCGGCTAAGTTCGTTTAAGGCATTATGGGAAACATTGCACCACCCCATCTTTGTTAGATCAGCTATGTGCTGTGCCTCCAGTTTTTTGATCTGGTTGTGACTGATGTCCAGGACCTCTAGCTCCCTGAGGTTCTTGAACTGATTTCGTTTCAGGTTCTCCAACTGGTTGCCGTGCAGGTCCAGGGTTTTGAGCTTTCGCAAAGGCTGGAAGGTCTCAATGGGCAGATCACTCAGGTTTCCATTGGTCACCCTGATGATCCCTAGGCTATTGGCGATCTCCTGGCCAGCAAAAAGATCCTTGGGCAGTGTTTCAAAGGCATGACCATCGATAACCAGTTCCTTGGCTTTTCCAAGAATCTGTAAAGGTATTTAATGTTAATAATAAATGGTTTTGGTTAATTAATAGTGTTCCTACGCCAAATCCCAGTGGTCCTATGTGGCTTAGATTTGTGCGCAGTAGGTGCAGTTGCTCCAAAGTGTTATTTACTCCATAGAAAACATAATCCTCAATGGTTGCCAGGGGTGTTTCCTCAATGATCAGCAAACGCGCCTTGATATGAGCAAACAGAGGACCATAAAGACGTACTAAATGGGGGATTAGGTTGTAAAATTTTACAAATTTAAGGTATGTTTTAAAGTCCTACCAAAATGTCCCTTGTAGATGGTCAACTCCTCGATGGGCATTTCAAAGGAGGCCAAATTCTGTAGTGCTACGGACAAAGTGGCCAAATTGGTATTTTCACAGCGTATATACAGGCCATTATCGCTGCCCTTTACACATTCACAGGGGTACAACACATTGGCTCTGTTTTAAGAAATATTATTAATGGATAACATATATGTTTATAGAATTCAACTTACTTTTTGGGGCACTTGAACTCGGGTTCGCCGTACACATATTCGGAGCTGGCCAGGGCTATAAAATGCAGCAGAACGAGACTGCGCAGGCGTAGCTGAATCATGTTTCCAGCGATTTCGTCAGCGTTTTAACTTTAAATTAGTTTAGCCCATGGCCCAAGACCAAGTTTGCTGCTCAAGTCTTTTGTGTGGGTGCGGAATTCCGGCAAGTTGTAGTTCTTTGTTTTAAGATTTTCCACTTCAATGAGTTGGGTTTTCCTGTTTGAGGAGTACAAATTACCTGTCTTATCAACGAACAAAGGTAAATGTATGCATGGTTTTCTCACCACTTTTACTTTTAGCTCTGCTGGCGCAACAGGTTTTTGTTTTGATAGACCACTCTTCAGGGCTCTCTGAAACACACTCTTTGGAGCTGTAAAAACATTCTATTGAATGATTTTCAACTATTTTATGTGCCCCTGAAAAGTAGCGCCCTTTGAATCACTTGGATTTCCCCTTGTATTCCGCAGAATTAACATAATATTATTTATTTATTTTATCATCTGCGCGCAAAGTCATCGATAACTTTCCAGCGAGTTGGCAGCCCTGCCCAACTATCGCTTCGGCGGACTATCGGCAGCCCCCATATCGAATCGCCCGCACACGCAAATGCAACTCTGTTGTGACATCTCGCTCGTTGGAAAAGCAAAAGCAGGCGCAAAATAAATAAATTTGCTCACGTCCCCATACAATTCTCTTTGTACAGTCGCAAAAGCAAACGTAAGTACAAACGCCAAACTAAATGGTCCTCCATAAAACGCCCAACGCAAAGTGCGCACTTTTTTGGCATTTCGCAATTGAAATGAGTGGGCATTGTTCACGTTCTCGCCTCGCCGACGGGGAGAAATACTGACTTCGCCCGTTTTAGCCGCCATCGCGGCAACAGCCAATCGCAGGGCGCGCTACACACACGCGGCAGAAAATCCGTGTATGTACACGTCTGAGCGCTGTGGTATTGGTGGCCGGGGAGAACGCGAGTTACTCGCTGCACAGAGCGGTCCATTATGTTTTTGTTGCGCGGCAAAAGTGCGTTAATTGCCCTTATCGAACACCCCCATTAATTGTCCCACCTTGCATCCTTGATCCGCAGTAATAATCGAAGATGAGCTACGCCGCTGATGTTCTGAACTCGGCCCACTTGGAGCTCCATGGCGGTGGCGACGCCGAGCTGCGTCGTCCCTTCGATCCCACGGCCCACGATCTGGATGGCTCCTTCCGGCTCACCCGGTTCGCCGACCTCAAAGGACGCGGCTGCAAGGTGCCGCAGGATGTGCTCTCCAAGCTGGTGTCCGCCCTGCAGCAGGACTACTCCGCCCAGGACCAGGAGCCGCAATTCCTCAACGTGGCCATTCCCCGGATCGGCATCGGTCTGGATTGCTCCGTAATCCCGCTGCGACACGGCGGACTCTGCCTGGTGCAGACCACCGACTTCTTCTACCCCATCGTCGATGATCCCTACATGATGGGCAAAATTGCCTGCGCCAATGTGCTCAGCGATCTGTACGCCATGGGAGTCACCGATTGCGATAATATGCTGATGCTCCTGGCGGTCAGCACCAAGATGACGGAGAAGGAGCGCGACGTTGTTATCCCCCTGATCATGCGGGGCTTTAAGGATTCCGCTTTGGAGGCGGGCACCACTGTGACTGGAGGCCAGAGCGTGGTCAACCCCTGGTGCACCATTGGGGGAGTGGCCTCGACCATTTGCCAGCCCAACGAGTACATTGTGCCCGATAATGCCGTGGTGGGAGATGTACTGGTGCTGACCAAGCCACTGGGCACCCAGGTGGCTGTGAATGCCCACCAGTGGATTGACCAGCCGGAGCGCTGGAACCGCATCAAGCTAGTGGTGTCCGAGGAGGATGTGCGCAAGGCCTATCATCGCGCCATGAACTCCATGTCGCGGCTAAATCGTGTGGCCGCTCGCCTCATGCACAAGTACAACGCCCACGGAGCCACTGACATCACTGGATTCGGACTGCTTGGTCACGCTCAAACCCTGGCTGCCCACCAGAAGAAGGACGTGTCCTTTGTCATTCACAATCTGCCAGTGATCGCCAAGATGGCCGCGGTGGCCAAGGCCTGCGGCAACATGTTCCAGCTGCTGCAGGGTCACTCGGCCGAGACCTCGGGAGGATTGCTGATCTGCCTGCCGCGCGAGCAGGCCGCCGCCTATTGCAAGGACATCGAGAAGCAGGAGGGCTACCAGGCCTGGATCATCGGAATCGTCGAAAAGGGCAACAAGACCGCCCGCATCATCGACAAGCCGCGCGTCATCGAGGTGCCCGCCAAGGATTAGGTCTCCTCCATGCGCCCAACCGCTTTTGTCTACCTTAAGTATCGTAATATTAACGTAACTGCTGCTCCCCTCAGTTGTAACCGGCTTTATCGGTCCTTGTTTTTTATAAAAAAGCTTATCAACTACAGATTCTATGATCACTATAATCATGGACGTCGCTACTGAAATACGAGTGAATAAAATGAAAACACTTGACTCTTTTGTATCGAGTAAACGAACGAGAACGGATTTTTCGGGGGCAGCGTGGGGCATCTGGATCGGGATGAGCTTTTTCAAATAAACTTTTGTAATTAAATCGCACATCGTGGCTTGGCGAAAAGTGGAGCGTCGTTGAATTGTATACTAATATTGTTGAACAGTCGGCTTTCATTTAAATATTGAGAGTTTAATCAAACTAATTGACCCTTTAAAAGCAGGCATAGAGGGGTTAGCATGGGTATTTTTTTGTTCAGTGAATGCACTTAGAAATTTGAATGGTTGCACTTTGGAATTAAAACTGCTCATATTAAAGCCAATTTTGTTTGCTAATTTTTGTTTTATATATGTAGCTTTATAGTCGGTTCCTAATTAAATCAAGCACGCATTTGGAAGTCAAATCATTGGAGAATAAAGTAAAATTTTAAATGTAGAAGCTCTGTTTTGCGCTTCAAACCTTATAGCGCCTTATCAGGAATATTTTTGTTTTTATAATAATACATCTATAGGGAATTTAGACTTGATTTTTCGAGGAACGATAATTTAATTTTGCTATATTTGAATTGGATTGTGTATTTTAAAGAGTATACTGATAAGATTTTAGCCCTAAGTTGCTAAAAGTATTGTATTTCAAATATGAGACTTGAAAATCTTAAAATCTCTTAAAATTATTAGAGGCACTTAATATGGGCGATCGAATAGAGGACTAATAGTATAATTTTTTGATCGATTGGCAATTGTAAAGTTAGTATTACGTATATACTTTAAGTAGTATTAGTATAATAACATTTAGGATCAATGTACTTCAACTATGAGAACAAATGTCTAACTTAAAAATTAGTAGATTCTCTTGATATATTTGAAGATACTCAATATGGGCGATCAGATACACTACCTTTTTTCTCTATTGTTTGATCAATTGGCGTTAGTCGCGTTGCTGAGAGGAAAGCTTTACAAGCTTTGGACACGAAATTGAGAGAGATGCTCTGGGGCGAACAGGTCTGTCTGAGGAGATGGTGTGGTATGGGTATCGCATAGGATCGGTGGTGGCAAGTGCGGATCGGAGGCCTCAGTACCGCTCGAGCTAGCGACGCGTCAAGATCCGAAAAACTTACACTGCGCGACCGTTACACTTTGTGCTGGGAGCGATCGAACACTAATACACTTACCAACGAATTTCCCGCACATCGAAGAGATTTTCCCTCCCCATTGAACTGTACCTGAAAAGTTGCGTATTTGGAGTTTTGGAAAAGTGCAAAGTGAGTGGAGTGCCGTAGAAAAACAGGCAGAGAGAGAGAGAGAGAGCGCTGGAGCTTGTGTGTGTGGGCTGTTGTGGTTTTTGGTGGCTATGGTGTCTATGGTGTCTATGGTGCCTATGGAAGAGGAGCTCGAAACCGCAGTTAGAAACGAGTTTTCCCTACGTGTCGTGGTTTCATGTACGTGGAAGTACTCGCTTTTTGAAGTGAAATTCGAAAAGCAGCAGAAACGCAGAAACGCATCCTCCTCGGCCATGTATGTAGCAATGTATCTGGCAGATACATCTCTTCTTGGCCAGATGATTCATGTACGGTGGGCACTCGTACGTACACTCGATTTATTTCCCCACCGAACGGAACCCAAGGCGCAGTATTCAAATTGAAAGAACAGTGGCAGTGAACTAAAAATAGAATTATTTGTTTTCATATACCAACGAACAACAAAAAAATGGCCTGGCAAAAGTCGAAAAGTGCTCACTCGGAAATTCGCCCAGTAAATGTATCTGTGTATCTTTGTATCCGTACGATTCGCCTAACTTTCGTTTGATTTAGCCAAGTTCAAACGGCGCTTGGCTTGAACTCGAGCATTGTTTTTGGCTGTTGTTTTTTCTGTGTGGGTGCCACAAATTGGCAACGCACACACTCGCACTGCTGCCAGAACATAAACATATATAGATAATGATACATGCCTGTCGCATATATAGACGTTAAATTTCGCCTACGTTTCGATTTGGCTTTTCGGAAATTTCAACAACAGAACGGCGGCGACGACAACAACACCTTCGCTTTTTTCGGCCGTTCAAACTCGTTGGTTATAGCCTGATATTTGTTTATTTTACGATTCTGTTTGCCAGTGCCTACGTATGCGTTCTGGCATTTGGCGATTTGTGATCAACGATCTCGCTTCCCAGTTCCCGCCCACTTCTCTGGTTTAACCCATAACAATACATCTACTCCAATTTTGTTTATCTAGTCAAGAATTTGGAATGCAAGCTCTTGCAAGATTCGATCACAAGTTTGTTCCCTCTCTGTTTTTTAACGGAAATCTAAATCATAGACCTCGTTCGTTCAATGAACTTGACTCAAGGTAAAAAAGAATTTAATGGATTTTCAGTTACCTATAGAATGTTCCTTAAATAGAACTGGCCACAAATAATAATTTGCATATTACCAACAGGAAATGCACTTATTTGTAACCTAGTGATTCACCTTTTTACCTATTTCACTTGGGTTAAAATTCTTTGAAATTGCACAGTATAATATTTATTTTTCAAAATTCAAATCATTTTCCAATTTCTACCTCTGATTCATGGCATACATCCCACGTTTTCAGGTAGATGTTTACTTTGGAGTACGATCTACGTTAATGTCTCAGTTTGTTTATGGGTCACTTAGACTAAATGCAAAACATTTACTTTGGGTTAATGATTCAAAAGCTTTTATGTGAGTAAAACTGAGTTTCGCGACCATTAAACTAATTCTAATATATTATCAACAAATCTGATGATAATAAATGAGACCTTGAGACAAGAATTCTTTTTAATTTTTGTTAGTTTTACTTTATAAATTTTCACTATATAAACTTGTATGTTTTTAAAAATTTAATTTTTTAAATTTAATTATAGTATTGTCTCTTATGGTTAATAAACCTCTCACTTGCCTTATAAGAAATACACCTTGATATATTTAGTTATGTAAAAGATGGGGATAAGTGTAAACTAATAAAATAAACTTGAGTAAATATATTAAAAACAATTTAAATGAGAGTCTCAGACCTAAAAAAAAACTGGCGCCCCACGTCTTTTCAGTCACTGAGTAATGCGTAATGCCATGTTTCTCATTCATAAATCACAGAAATACCAGAATGATCAGTGTTTACCGACCAGGGTATTACAAACACGGCACGTAGTTGCTCAACGGGTTAATTCCGATCGCCAGACAGACAGCAACATGTTCCCCGAGCTTCGATCCACTATATGAGATCATTTCTGACCCGCGTGTGTACTCTGTACATATGCAAAAGCAAAACAAGCGTAGCGCTCTCCGGGCTTCGTATTTGTTTTTGCTTCTTCCGTCGCCAAAGTGAGGCCCAGAGAACTGCTAAAAACGTGCTGAGATCGGGGGAGCCTCGCTATATAGTCTATATGGTGTGCAGTGGGTGGGCAGGGGGCGGCGCCGGCGGCGGCATCAATTAGATTTGGCCTTTTATTTATATTATGATATTTTATGCGTGTATTCGGCTGACGTGAGGCTTTATTGTTCGTGTTTCGAGTGTCTTATTAGCTGTGCTCCGTTGACCATATGGCGGAGCATCCCCGATTTGAATTTCAGTTTCCATTCCGCCATTCAAAGGTGATTTACTTTGCTCTCCTTGATTTGATTGCTTAAGCCAGTTAGCGTTGACGCTTAATGCAGTGGCTGTCAAGAGCTCCGCCTTATGACATCATCGCCGCCGGTCGGTCATCCTTCGCGAATTTTTGCATCATCTCATACTATCTCTCGCCCCAAGGTTATCGCCGGGAGTCGAGGCAAAAAACTGCATCCCCGTCGAATTAAGCTGCACATACATACACTCGTTCCGACCCAGACAAAAAAGGAGTTTAAGGACACGCCGAAAGTGAAAACCTGTTTGACATTGAATTTTCGACTTTTGCCTCTGCCTTTTGTCTGGTTTTTGCGTGTGTGCCAGTTCCGAAAATCAATGCCAGCAATTTTTGAGGCTTCCCTGCCAAAGGGTATTCATTTTTTAAGGGTTTGATAAGGGCAAAAAAATGTGTATGACTAGATTTTTAACAAATATCCTCAGGCACTCTTAAATTTCTATCATTCAGCCTTGAAATTTCAAGGCTATCAGAATTTATTGTTTAAATTAAAAGCTTTTTTGATGATACGAATAAATTTTTATAGCATACTGATGATACTTTCAATTTCATTTCATAACAACCTATAAAGCCGTTTAGCAAGCATTGCATTTCAATGGATATTTATTACAGCAAATCCCTAAAAAACTTTTCAATGTCTTTTTGATTAATTATAAATGATACACTTATGTAAATCATTCTTGATTTATTTTAAAAACTGTTCCACAATCAGTATTCAAAAATTATATAATATATCATATTGAAACCATCTTTTATTTTCAACTTTAATCCTCTGAAACATATTACATAAGTATGTTATATTGAAAAACCTTAAGATGTTGGATGACGAATTTTGCCGTGCATACCATCTGAGTTTCTGTTTTGTAGAGCTTAGTTTTCAGAACCACTTCTGTCACTTTCCAGAGCATTTCATCTCCGCGTGGCAGCCTCCTCCGCCTGCTCATGCTCATTGTTCCCCGGCATTCCGTGCTTTGTGTGCTCAAGTGATGCCCACTTCAGATGACTTAAGCCTCCATTAATGCGCCAAAAGTTCTCACTTCAGAATGCCGAATGCGGCCATTTTCGAACATGAACGCTCGCGTGGGTGGGAAAAATGCTTGGGATTCTTGCTAGCCGCCTTGGAGCGAAATCAACCTGCCATTCGGGGTCACAATCCGTGATTACGTGTCTCACAGACACCCACGAGTCGCTTCACTCGCTCACACGTCGAATTTGAATAATTTATGAATGATTCTGGTTTCCGTTTCAGCAAAAACTAATTGGAAATGCAGTACTCGAGCAGTTCGGAAAATTACTCATCCTCGTTGCGGGACAAGCCTTCGAAGTGGGGCAGGGTAAGGCCCTGATAAACGATCCACCTGGCAGTAAATCACTAACACTTCACCTACCAATCATTTAGAACGACAAGAACTACGCCTACAAGAAGTCATCCTACCAATACTCAAGCTCTGGCGACAACAGCGTTTCGTACCAGGGCAAATCCGCCGACCAGAACATAGACCAACTGGACGCCCTGCTGGAGGACCTGAAGCAGGAACGCCAGATCACCACCAGGGATCGCGATCTGCTGCCCAGCAATGGAACGACCTATAGGACACTGTGAGTGTATGAGGGATTTGTATTGCATTGGTTTCTTATAAAATAATATTTTATTTGTAGTGAACGCACTGATCCTTCGGGCACCGTAACGAGGACTACGCGAGTGGTCAAGACCAGCAAACACTCGGGCTCTGGAGGCCAACAGCCCTTCATCGATGATGTGGAGACCTTTAATCCCACCGATTATAGCACCCTTCAATCGACGGCCAAGTACTCCAGCTTGAAGAGGGACGATTACCAGACCAAGGAGAAACCTTATACTCTGGGTAAGACTTCAAGAAGGGCCTCAAATACTAATAATAATAGTTATAAGTATCAATTAAAACTTGTATCAAGAGTAAATGTTATTTTATTATTTGATTTTCCCATTTTATGATATTGAAAATAATTTTAGATAATATTTTAATTATTGAGTTGTCAAAGAAAAACCTATAATATTGTATTGTATATTATTTTATAACCCTTAATGGAAAATCATTTCAGCCCACTCCCCCGGCGGCGGACGCTTCGAGAGCCAGTCGAAGATCTACGAGAGCAATCGCACCATTAACAACAACGTGGAGCTGCTGCCCGCGACGAGCAGCACCCACCAGACGTTGACCAGCGGCACCACCATCGACAAGGAGCTGCAGGACATCGCCCTGAGCGATGGCATCCTGCCCGCTCCGGGCACCAAGGTGACCACCACGGTGCGGACCTACACCTACGAGATTCCGGCCACAGGACCCGGAAGCAACACCAGCACCATTAACCGCACTCACACGCTGAATAACACGCTGAACAACTCGAACACCCTGAGCAGCAGCTACAAGCTCCACGAGAGCCACAACTCCAGCCAGAACTTCTCGCAGTTGTCGCCGATCCCGGCTCAGCCCCACTCCCATGTGCCCCAGACGGTGGTCTACAACACGGAGAGCTACTCCACGCTGAACAGGCCCAACGATCGGCCGGTAGTCAGCAACCAGTCGTACGAGATCCGGGAGCACAAGGAGACCACCACCCGCGGCGTGAGCCCCCAGCCCCGCCAGCTGCCGTTGGGATCGGGTCCGGCAGGAACTCCGCCGGGCAGCCGTACGGTTATCTACAACATCCACAAGACGGACAACGTGAGCACAGTCAATGAGCTGCCGCCCCAGCAGCGCTATCCGCCTGCCCACAGTCCCAACTACGGAGGACCGCACAGTCCACCACTGCAGCCGGGCGTGAATCGCTACTACTACAAAGAGACGGAGACCTCGAACACGGTCAACAGCATCCACGGACCGCCCAACGGCGGACCCTACGAGCCGGGTCTACCCCAGTCCGCTCCCCTGAAGCAGCTGCCACCCAGCAGCGCGTATCCACCACAGCAGCCAGCCAATGGCAACGGTTATCCACCGAACTCGACCACTTACAGCTACAAATACTCCTCGACCACCAACACAAACAACCGACGTGGTCCGGACTACGGCTCGCCATCCCCGTTCCCCGTGGACGGAGTCGAGTATCCAGTCAACAGCAATCCTCCCCAGCGGGTGGACGACTTGATGCAGACTTTCGCAACTGTAAGTATACGTAAGATACTCCTATGAATATCTTCATAAGAATATCATAGCGCTCTGAATGTAACTCTTTATATAGGGATTCAAATATTAAGTTGTAAGATCTTTTGTTAATGTATTTAAAAATGAATTAACGAATCATGACTTCTTTTTGAAATGATTGATGATAATTACGAACTATCAAATCATAACCTGATTTTAAAATGATTTAGAAATGAATCAACAAACCAATGATAGCCTAATTGCTTTGAAAGCGTAACTCTAGCTGGGGAACAGATAAGACTGACGTTATACCGCAATAGCACTGCCTTTAAAAGTAGCTGGAGATTAGGTCTCCCTGACATTTGTGAAAGCTATATAACCGCCTTGATTTACTAAAACTGAAGATATCAATCAAATGACACTAATATCACCATAAATAAACATTTGGCTGCATTGATTTTTATGAACCCTGTTTATGAATGTCAGTGAGCTTTATGAACTCTTTTATTAAGACTCCTTATCTTACCTTCTGTTTGGACAGACCACTGACCATGTGGATCGCGTGGACATCGAGACTCCAGTGCGCAAGCGCGAAATCGAGACGGCGGTGGCCTCGCCCAACCAGCAGCATGTGCCCTCCGTGAACAAGGCGGGCAAGGAGGTGTACTATCCGCCAGGACACGACACCATCGTCATGAAGCGCGAGGAGATGCATGCTGGATCTGCCTCGGGCGTAAGTGTTTCACATGAATACATGGTGTTCCAATACCAAATGTACCATTTTATATCCTCTCAGGGTCGCTGGGCCAAGGGATCCGGAATGTACGAGTACGAGTCCGGCTCGAAGTCAAAGACGAAAACCAAGTCCGGCGGCGCCGTGGTGCCAGTGTGCCTGCCCCTCTGCTGTGCCATGCCCTGCTCCATCATGTAAAGGGGCGGCCGCGGCCCGAGTATCTTGTATATAGGTTTCTAATATTTGCCGTTAATAGGTCTAACGCTAAATCCTGCCCCGCGTCTTTAATTGCTCTCTACCAGGTCGTCTAACTTTAATGGGGTTTGCTTGTCAATTGGTTGCGCGCTAATCTCTAATCATAATCGTTGTAAGCGTAATTTGTTTGCCAAATTTTCGTGTCTATATATCTATACGTTATTGTCTATGTATATAATTTGCCAAGCGTCGTTATCTACATCTATGGACTGTTATACTTTTCGGATTTGGTAGTTCGCCCCAACTTAGTTTGCTCAAAATTGTTGCTCAAGCATTTAAATTTCGCCAGTGGGATGCCCAAAAGTTTACTCGATGCCAATTGTTTTAACTATAATTTGCATACCGCATACCAAACACTAATAAATGAGCCGTGGAATCCAATTCCCCCTATTATTCGTTTCGCCAGCGCCCCCGAATACCCACTAATCATAAACCATAATCGTAACTGCGACCTAAAAGGTAACCCAGTCGTCGCAGAGCCATAAAAACTATCTCTAATACACGTAGTAACCATAATAAAAAACGAGATCTAACAAACGAAGCGATGAACTGTTTGATTGCCTCTTTGAATGGATGGATGGATTTGCGCGGGGCGAAGGTTTTTTGGTATAGTAAAAGTTTTTTTTAAGTTTTATTTTGGTATAAATCGTTCTGATCGAATAACAATTTGCATATCACAAAAGTAATATCTACATTTCACCTTGTAGGAATAGGTGTAGCTGTCTTTTGAGAAGTTAATAAAAGTACAATAGTCGAATAACAAAAAGTAAATCAACAAAAAGGAATAATAAACAAAATCAACAAGGGTCTATTAATATATATAAGTATCATTGAGCACTTTGAGTAGTGAACGGGAGGATTATAGCTAAGGAGACGAGTTCTTACTGTTGTTCATTGAGTACGAATTGAAGCTAAATGATGGATTAAAAGTATACTACATCGTAATATGAGTATAGTTACTGGACTTACTACCAAGTACACAATATGTGTCTAATATTGGAATCATGTCGCCATGATCTGACATTCTATTAAAAAGAGACTCTACCGTTCGTGAAAGTAATGTTGTCCTTTGTACATACGCATATTGGATAGTTGGAAAGGTCACGCACTGTAACGCTGTCATTTCGCAGGCTAACTCTTGCGCTCGGAGTTCTTTAGCTCGGCTAAATACCAAGTGAAGGTCGGGAACTGCTTGATGCTGTAGATAGCATAGTTGATCGAGTTTATTCCATCCTGTTCTATTTTGCTCATGCCGTTCTGGAGGTTCTCATAGCTGTTGGATAAACGGAATACTAGAGAAATAATCGAAATTGTCAGAGATCTACTGACCGCTTGGGATTGGCCTTCTCCTTCTGATGCTTCAGCATCTTGTAGCGGGCTATGTTGACGGGATACCTTGATATGAAAAGGTTGGCATGCTTCAACCGGTTGGACATGTCGTCATCCTCGCCGCCCCAGCCGAAGAACGAGTTGGAGAACCCGTTGACGGCCTGGAAGTGCTCGCGCGTCATGGCGGAAACGCCTCCAAATATTGATCGATAAGGCAACCTAAAAACGATGGGAAGAAATTATTTATTTTATTTATGCTCTTATCTGTGCGCTGCACCCTATACCTGAAGTTCAGCGTGTCTATGGCCACCGACATATGCCGCGGCTGACGTGGACAGTTGTAGAGATTGCGGTCGTCCAAAGGCAGAAGATCGACATCGTGGAATATAAAACAATCCCACTGGTAAAGCTTTAAGGCCTCCAAGTAGCCAATGTTCATCATGGCAGCCCGATTGAAGGGCTTTCCATTGGTCTGCTCCACAATGAAAATGCGATAGGCGATGCGCTGCTTCATTAGGAAGGGGTGGATGTTGCGCAGGAAAACGGACAGATGGGCGTATCGGTCGCGAAAGGGCACCACAATGGCCACATGGTGCTGGGCACGGCAGTTGTCCGGCTCGAAGGCACCACCAGGGCGCAGGAGAGGACCCAGCTCGGCCTCGATAATGTCCAGCGATTCGAGTGTGGTGTTGGGCGTGATGGGTCCACCTGAAAGGGCAGCGATTCACTTGAAGATCTGGCAAGGGCTAGGAGGTCGCAAGCAAAGCTCACCATCACGTGGATCGGGATCAGTGCAGTTGGCGAGGAGGGCGGATCTGGATATTTGTTCCCGGGGCCGCGTCTTCTTTGTGCCCAGCAGGAAGCGCGTTAAGTCTTGTGGAATGGAAGTAAAGTTTGCCGTGGCAATCACAGTTGGTGAGGTGGAGTTGGATGCCCCTTGGAGCTCCCGATCCCGGTCCCGCTCCCTGTCCTTGGACAAGGCGAGCGGAGCAGCGGGCAGCCTGGAAGCTCCTCCACCTCCTCTTTCCTCGCTGCTAGCGTTCCCGTAGATATGAGCATACTTGTGCACGCGACGAATGCTGTAAAAAAGAGAGATATGTAAACATGGAGATAAGATAGCCCAATCTCCGGGGACTCACCTGAGTTTGCTGAGGGATGTGCCGCTGGCTCCGTCGGTGCGGAAGCCCACAAAGTTAAGCACCAGCAACAAGCAAATCGCGCCGGCCAGCAAGCGGATGAGATTTGCCTTTGTGAACAGGGACATGGTCCGAGGGTTGCATCATACCTTGCTAGACGCCCGGGCGCTGCGAACTGGCATTTTTAAGCGCAAAACATTCGCCCACCGAAAAAAGCGTTAAAAGTTGCAACTCCAGAGTCTAATCAGAAAAGTCAGCTGAGTCTCCCCCTTGACCAGGGTTGCCAGAGTTGCGCAATGGCTGCCAGACATCCGATAGTTACAGGCGCGTAATTTGAAAAAACCATCACTAGCACATTTACTTCTTTAATTGCACAAACTAAATAATTAAAATTAACTTGTAATACTAATAAGCTTAAGATCAAAGATGAATTTTATCTACAAAACAATACAGATTTAGGTATCCTCATCAATCGGGTATTCTAAACTCCGAACTATTTCTTAGGTTTGTGATTTATTGCGCTGTTCGGATCTCGTAAGTATCCCAAAAAATAGCGAGTTACAGAGTGGCATTGTAAATTGGGGAAATATACGAACAGGCGATATTTGCCCTCAAGTCCTGGGAATGGGTCTTTTTTCTATCAAGAATAAAAAGAAGTTACAAACACAACTGAAGATTTAAACTAATTGCGGTGCGGAGCAGCGAGGCCCCACTATCCTGGCAATGGCAGTCGCAGCGCCTCGTTGTCCTTGACGTTGATCACTTTGAACTGGTTTTGGTAGGTGTACTCTATGCGCAGAATCTTGTCGTCCCCGATGCTCGGATCATAGAAGCCGGGCAGGTCGCTCTGCAAGGGATGGGAAATCATATTCAATCAGCTGAAAATTTAATCAAAAGAGTGGACACACCTTCGAGGAGTCATGTAGATGCAGTGTTCCGTCTTTGACCATGCACTGTATAGGTACCGTGACGTCCAGCGACTGATCTGGCCTGAACTGGCTGCTGCCCTCGGCCGTGCAGCCGTAAACGGCTCGCGTGACAATCAGACCCGTCCTCGCCAGCTCCTCGGTCATTATCCTATTGTACGTGGCCTGCATCAGGTGAACGGCGGCACTCGCCTCTTGCCGCTTGGCCGAGAGCCTCTGCTCGTTTTGCCGCTTCGTCCGCTCCACCTCAATGCTCTTGCGCTCCGCCTCCATGGGGTCCATCACGGTTTTTTTTATGAAGAACCACGCAATCACCGGAGTCACCGAGGCGTAGAAGACTGCCGCAGGCACTATCTCATCGCTCAGGTGGATTGGGAACACGTACGATTGATTTGAACGTAGTATTCTGCGGGGGAGTGACGGTAGTAAGGTAGGACTTCTTTACAGACTTTAAGGATAAACCCACTTGAATTTGAGTATGACTCCGGAAGGCACGCCAATCGAGACCGTGGCCGTCACTGAGCTGTACTTGGAAACCTTCTTCTCCACTCCATACTCGCCCATAAAGCCAAAGGTTCCAACCCTGTAGGAGAGAAACTTAATAAGAAATCTTGTTTTTTAAGTTATCCAATTCTTATACTTGGCCGCCAGCTTCAGCTTCAGCTCGTTCTCCATCAGCTTGCGGGTGTAGGAAAGCCCAAAATACACATGCGGCGTGCCAATCACCAGGGACGAGCTCAGCGAGTACGTCTCCTTCGAGTGATCGATCTGCGTGGACATGGAGGACTGCGGGCCAGCGTTAAGCGTTAGGCTGCCCATCGTGTGCTTGTCCAGCTGGACTGCCAGCGTGGAAAACAGGGCGGGTATGACACCGTGGTCCCGAAAGTTTAGGTTGGTGCCTCCATTAAGCGTCACCTTTTGGCTGAGCGTGCGGCCACCTAAATGGGAAGACGGTTTACTCTTTGTACGTCAGAGATTTAGATGCATTCTTACCCTTAAGACCCAGGAGAAAGCCGTTTCCCGCTCCGGCGCACAGCTCCAGCCAACCCTTGTTCAGCAGCCGGCGTCCGGCAATCACGAAGCCACCGCTGCCATTGCCATTGGAGGAATACAGATTGCCACTCATGATGATCATGTCCTTGCGCGTGATCGGTGCCTCAATGGACTGGGCAATGCTCATGGATCCGATCTCCATACGGGGCATTTCCGAATCGTCGTACGGCGCAAAGATCTCGGTCGCATTCACGTTTATGGTGATGTTGCCACGCGGATTGGTTCGCTGCTGAAGGCGTCGCTCGGCAGCCGCCTGCGCCAGTCGCTCGTACTCCTCCCGGATCTCGGCCGGTGTCTTTGTCCGGTGGATGATCTCCCAGCCCTCGGTGCGCAGGCCCTTCTCGCCTACCGAGTCGTAGATGGCCCGCTGCTGGGGATCCGAGAGCACCTCGTAGGCCCGCTTGGTGCGGTTGAACATGATCTCGGCCTTCTTCTTGCTCTCCGGATCCAGGTGCTTGTCCGGGTGGAACATGCGGCTCTGCTTCCGGTACGCCGTGTTGATCTGCTCCGCGGTGGCCTGGGATATGGGGGATGGGATTAGGTCAAGAGTGTTATCTACCGGCCGGTGACGCTGCACTTACATCCCGGGGCAAATTAAGGAACGTATAGTAGTTCTCGTCCAGCTCCGCGTCGGACTCCTCGTGTTCCGATGCCATGACGGCGTTGTGATCCTGTCTTGCTGCTCGGACTCAAAGAGGGGCGGCGACGGGGCAGCGCACGGACCTCACCGGCGTTCTGTGTTAATTTGGGATTTCGAAATTATTGGGTAGTTTTACGCAATGACTATACATGTGTTAAAAGTTCCGATAGTTGACGATGTTGTGGGATGCGGTCATACTGGCGCAGTACGGTCTCACTGGCGAACGGTGAAATGGTGATGGGAGAAGACGGCGCACGAGCTGTCGTGAGGTAGAGATGGCAAAATAATAAACTGGCGGGAGCTTTTGGAAATAGAAAATGAATTAAATATTTTTTGAATACAAAAATTATTTAAAAACAAATATAATAAATAAATACTAAATAATTTTTTTAATAAATAAATGCTTCAGTGGTAATGGTTTCACCACATTAGAGATTGGTGCGGCATATTAATCCTCCCAAGAACCCTTCATACATTAAATCTAGTTGGCTTTCATTTACTTTGTTCAGTAGCCACGTTGCGCTGAAAACCAAGTGAAATATTACAATTTTTGTACTCCACAAGTACTCCCAGTCGAAATCAAAGAAACACCCGCACACACGTTGGGAACTCTGGAACACGAACCGCGACGAACTATCGGTGGGTCCGCTAGAGAAGAAGGGACACGACCCCATCACTTACCTACAGTCCTCTCACGGGAAGAAACGTGCTCCGCCGTTCTGACGAAATTTTTGCTTTTAATTTGACAATTGCTCGTGTGAAATTGCAGAAGTAAAAAGCCAAGATGCTGCGCGTACCCAAGTTTCTGCCCCGCCTCGCCCGCCAGGCCGGCGTAGTGCCCACCAACATTTCCGGGGCTTCTAGCATGTTCCGCGTAAGTAACCCCCCACTCCCCCCCGACTATTATATAAAAGAGCGGCATGCGGCTGCGGTCCATGTTTTACGGGAAGATTCTACAGCGGAGCACCCTTTTTCTTTGCAGAACCTGCCAGGTGCTACGAATGGACAGCTGCGTTACAAGTAAGTGAATTGGCGAATAGTCCGTAGATTTCTCCAATTATCACGCCCCGCTTATGTAAGCACTCGGCAAAGATAATTACGATTTTCCAGAAGCCTCCTTGGGTTGCATCATAATAGAGGATATTTAAAGAAATCCTCCATGATAATTGGAAATATCTATAGTCAGAAAACGTGGCTCTTATCTCTACTTGTTGCCGGCGGCCTTATCAGCCCACTACATCCATATGCCTGTGTAAAACCAACTTTCCACCATTTTCCAGGTCCGGTGAGGTCAAAGGTGCTGTTATTGGCATCGATTTGGGTACCACCAACTCCTGCTTGGCCGTCATGGAGGGCAAGCAGGCCAAGGTGATCGAGAACGCCGAGGGAGCCCGCACCACACCCTCCCACGTCGCCTTCACCAAGGATGGCGAGCGACTGGTTGGCATGCCCGCCAAGCGCCAGGCTGTGACCAACTCGGCCAACACTTTCTACGCCACCAAGCGTCTGATTGGCAGGCGTTTCGACGATCCCGAGGTGAAGAAGGACATCACCAACTTGTCCTACAAGGTGGTCAAGGCCTCAAACGGCGACGCCTGGGTGTCCTCCACCGACGGCAAGGTGTACTCGCCCTCTCAGATCGGTGCCTTTATCCTGATCAAGATGAAGGAGACCGCTGAGGCTTACCTGAACACTCCCGTGAAGAACGCTGTGGTCACCGTGCCAGCCTACTTCAACGACTCGCAGCGCCAGGCCACCAAGGATGCCGGACAAATCGCCGGACTCAATGTGCTGCGTGTGATCAACGAGCCTACTGCTGCCGCTTTGGCCTACGGAATGGACAAGACGGAAGACAAAATGTGAGTATTCGATAACTTTATTTATTATTAGTTATCTTTATTGGCTCTTAATATTTCTGCTTATTTTTTATTAACTTAAAAAAATGGCACATAAGCAATGCTTCAAGAATTTTCACAGATTTTTTTTGAAAAAAAAAACACCTTATCTCCGATTTCCCATATTATTGTTTTGTCTTATCTACACAGTCGCAAGCTGATTGATTCCAAAGGCCTAGTTCTTATCTTGGTTTTAAATATTTAATCTCAAGACATTGAATTTGGCTTCACAATGTTCATTTTGTTAGAATCACCAGATACTTTTCTTTTATTTAGCTAAAAGTAAATAATATATCAAGAGTTTTGAATTTGATTCTATATTAAAATCTGGTAACAATAGTTTTCCAATAAAAAAGTTGTTTTTATTCTTTATGTATTAACTTAAATTACCATCATTTCTCCTTGCAGCATTGCCGTTTACGATTTGGGTGGCGGCACCTTCGATATTTCGATCCTGGAGATCCAGAAGGGAGTGTTCGAGGTCAAGTCCACCAACGGAGATACCCTGTTGGGTGGTGAAGACTTCGACAACCATATCGTCAACTTCCTGGTGGCCGAGTTCAAGAAGGACAGTGGCATCGACATCCGCAAGGACAACATTGCCATGCAGCGCCTGAAGGAGGCGGCCGAGAAGGCCAAGTGCGAGCTGTCCTCCTCCCAGCAGACCGACATCAATCTGCCCTATCTGACCATGGATGCCGCCGGACCCCAGCACATGAACCTGAAATTGACCCGCTCCAAGTTGGAGAGCCTGGTGGGCGATCTGATCAAGCGCACCATCCAGCCCTGCCAGAAGGCTCTGTCCGATGCCGAGGTCTCCAAGTCTGAGATCGGAGAGGTTCTGTTGGTCGGCGGTATGACTCGAATGCCCAAGGTGCAGTCCACCGTGCAGGAGCTGTTCGGACGCCAGCCGTCGCGTTCTGTGAACCCTGATGAAGCTGTGGCTGTTGGTGCCGCCGTTCAGGGAGGTGTGTTGGCCGGTGATGTCACCGATGTGCTGCTGCTCGACGTTACCCCCCTGTCCCTGGGTATTGAAACCTTGGGCGGAGTGTTCACCCGTCTGATTTCCCGTAACACCACTATTCCCACCAAGAAGTCGCAGGTCTTCTCGACCGCCAGTGATGGCCAGACCCAGGTGGAGATTAAGGTTCACCAGGGCGAGCGTGAGATGGCCAACGACAACAAGCTCCTTGGTTCCTTCACACTGGTGGGAATTCCCCCAGCACCGCGCGGAGTGCCCCAAATCGAGGTAGTGTTCGACATCGATGCGAACGGCATTGTTCACGTTTCGGCTAAGGACAAGGGCACCGGTAAGGAGCAGCAGATCGTCATCCAGTCCAGCGGTGGTTTGAGCAAGGACGAAATCGAGAACATGATCAAGAAGGCCGAGGAGTACGCCACCGCCGACAAGCAGAAGCGTGAGCTGATCGAGATTGTTAACCAGGGCGAAAGCATAGTCCACGACACTGAGACCAAGATGGAGGAGTTCAAGAGCCAGCTGCCTGCTGAGGAGGTAATTATTTAAATTATAATGGTATTCTTATCCCTACTAAAACTTGGATTTTATCTGTAGTGCGAGAAGCTGAAGAAGGAGATTGCTGATCTGCGCACGTTGCTGGCCAATAAGGAGACCGCCGACCTGGAGGAAGTCAGGAAGGCCACCTCCTCGCTGCAGCAGTCGTCCCTGAAGCTCTTCGAGCTGGCCTACAAGAAGGTGAGTTCCCTTAAACTGCCTTTTCTAGTAGATCAAATGCTAATGCATTCTTCCCCTTTCAGATGTCCGCTGAGCGCGAGAGCAACGCTGGAGCCGGCTCTTCCGACAGCAGCAGTTCAAGCGACACTTCTGGCGAAGCCAAGAAGGAAGAGAAGAACTAAATTAGGCAACCATAGTCATAGTTGTTGTTCCCCTATTTAATAATAACCGCTTCTGGATTTCGATTAAGTTCTACGTTAAACACAAACACGTCGTCATATTCCTTTTCTGAATCATGAATCACACAAAGCCACAAGCATTTACCCAAAAAATGTGTAGTAAACTCAATCAGATGCGATCAGGTCAAATCAGACAATGTGACTTCCAAGCTAAAAGACGTAGTCCAGGCCGCCAGGGAGCCGATATGGTAGACTGCATAAAGTTTTTATTGTTTATTATGCAACCGAGCTACGTTCTCCCTGATCTTAATTGCGTGGTCAGTGTTGTGTTGTGTTCCTGTAAGATTTTGATTATTTTTACGTATATTCTAAACTAGTTGTAGTTGTACAATACCGAGCACAGCACAAAAACTCAATTCGCAAAGCGGCCACGGCGTTCTAGACGCGGACAACTAAGCAAACGATCATTTGGAGGTCCTACTTTAAGCTAAATTGTATGTTGGTTTCCAGTGGACAACCAATTCGACTGGGTAATATGCAATTAAATTTAAACAAATCGATGTAAACTAAAAATAAAACAAAAACAAACATTTACATACAAAAATATCGTTTATTTTTTAGAATATTGAAGAAAGGTTTCCGTAAAAATTAATTTATAAATTCCTCGAGATATTAAATAATTAGTAAAGATAAATAATCTTAGATTACCTAAACTATGGAGCTTTTGTACAAATACTATAGTGTCGTTGTTCGCAATTCACTAAGCTAGAACTAAGCTATGATGAGTGCCTACATGGCTCCGCTCTGAAGTTTGTAGAGCGTGTAGTAGAGTCCTCGGTTTTCCAGCAGTTGCTTGTGGTCTCCCGCCTCGCAAACCACTCCGTTCTCCAGGACCACGATGACGTCCGAGTGGACAACGGTGGACAATCGATGGGCTATAGTAATGGTGGTACGACCCTCAGAGGCGGCATCGAGTGCATCTTGGACAACCTAATTTGGAGAGGAGTTAATAGGGATCTTCGCTATTTGTTGGGACCTCTACACCCACCTTCTCACTTTCAGCGTCCAGGGCAGAGGTGGCCTCGTCGAGCAGCATGATCTTAGGGTTCCGGATGAGAGCTCTTGCAATAGCAATGCGTTGCTTTTGACCTCCCGACAACTGAGCACCCTTCTCACCCATTCTCGTTTCATAGCCCTGCAAAGGTACCGGAAATTATTAAAGGTTCTGAAAGGAATAGCGAAAAAGTGAACTTACCAATGGCAGGTTAGCGATGAACTCGTGGATATTGGACTTCTTGCAGGCGGAGATGATCTCCTGGTCGGTCACAATCCTGGAGTTGTCACCGTAGGAAATATTTTCCTTGATTGTGCGATCGAAGAGGATGGGCTCCTGGGACACGATACCCAATTGGTGGCGCAGATTCGTCATGGAGACGTCGCGCACATCCTGCTCGTCTATAAGAGTAGCTCCCCCATCTACGTCGTAGAATCGCTGAACCAGCTGGATGCAAGTGGACTTGCCACAACCTGAAGGACCCACCAGGGCAACCTTCTGACCCTTGAGCACGCTCAGATTTAGGCCCTTTAGAACCTGAATCTCACGGCGCGTGGGATAGCTGAACTCCACCTTTTCGTAGCGGACATTTCCTTCGCTGTGCCACGGAGCACGAGATACTCCCGGTCGGTCCACAATCATCGGCTGGCGGCGGAGGAAGGTAAAGATGGTCTTGGCCGCCGACACGCCCTTCTGCATGTTGGGAGCAAAGGCCAAGGCGTTGGCAATCGAGGCTGTACCCATGATGAGCGCTTGGGAAACCCTAAAGGAGAGGCAGATGTTAAAAAAACTAATTGGTTGACCTCGCTTATCTCTCCACTTACTTGAAGACATCTCCAAACTCGATTCCTCGGTTGATCACACACCAGGTTCCGTAGTACATACAGGCGGCGTAGGCAAAGAACATAAGGGAACGGGCGAGACCGTAGACCATACCTCGGAAGTGGGTATTCCTCTTGGAAATTGCCACAGCTGGGATCAGCATGCTAATGTAATTCTGGTGGAACATCTCCTCACGACCCAGAGAGACCACAGTACGAATGTTGGAAACCACTTCGACGGCCAGCTTGGTGCAGTTCTCCATGGTCTTGGCTGAACCCATGTTCTCCTTGGCCATCAGGGTGCGCTGCATGTAGAAGGCGATCAGGATGAAGGGCGTGAAGGCCAGGGCCACCAGACCGAGACTCCACTCGTAGTACATGGACAAGCCGATGCCCAGGACGAGGGTGGAAATGGACTGGATGATGGTTCCAATTCGCTGACCAGTGGCCTAAAAGAAATTAAGATAATTAGGAAAGGTTACTTGGAAGAGCTGTCTTATGAACTTACCCCCTGAACTGCAGCAGCATCTCCGGAGAGTCGAGCACAAAGGCTTCCGGTACCATTGGCCTTGTCGTCGAACCAGGCAACCTCCTGGCGCAGCATCGTCTCGAACATGAGACCTCGGAGACGTTCCGTCAGCCTCTCACCGGCGATACCGAAGAAGTAAATCTGGAAGAACGTGGCAAAGCCCACCACGATTCCGGCGATCAGGAAGTACAGACTGTATTGGTTAGAGTTCTCGCGCACGTATTCATCGTTATCCTTCACCGAGAGGATCTGCAAGATGCTGCCGAAGAGCACTGCAAAGACGGGCATGGCACATCCCATGATCACGGACGAGATGCAGCCAATGGTGATCTGCAGGTACTCCGGTTTGCTCATCTTCATAACCTCGGCCATGGGCTTCACCTCGTTGGGGTCCTTGACCTTCTTCTTCTTTTTCTTATCCTTCTTGTCTGCCACCACCTCCTCTTCGTCCTCATCCTCGCTGAGAATCTTGATTTCCTCTTCGTCCTCATCCTTGATGTCAAAGTTCTTGTAGATGTCACCGGTGGGACTTAGGACTGAGCCATCATCGTCACCCAATTGGGTGGTTACCAGGTTGTAATAGTGATCCTTCAGCTCCATTAGCTCCTGGTGCGTTCCGCTCTCCACCACTTCTCCCTTGTTGATCACCACAATCCTGTCCGCCCGACGAACGGTGGACAAACGATGGGCCACCACGATGGTGGTTCTGCCAGCGCTCACCTTCTCCAGGGCAGCTTGGACCTTAGCCTCACTGGCCGTGTCCAGAGCAGAGGTAGCCTCATCCAGTAGCAGTATCTCGGGGTCACGGATCAGGGCACGAGCGATAGCTATCCTCTGCTTCTGCCCTCCAGACAGCTGAGCTCCGCGCTCGCCCACAAGGGTGTGATAGCCCTTGGGTAGTTTCTTGATGAAAATGGCCGCATTGGCTGCTGCAGCTGCCGCCTCGATCTCCTCCCGAGTGGCATCTTCCCGGCCGTATCGGATATTTTCGTAGATAGAAACGCCAAAGAGGACTGGCTCCTGACCCACCACTCCGATCCTAGAGCGCAGCCAGTTGATGTCGATGTCCTTAAGGTTGGTGCCATTAAAGTAAAGATTACCAGCCTGGGGATCGTAGAATCGCTGGATGAGCTGGATGCAGGTCGACTTGCCACAGCCAGAGGGACCCACCAGGGCCACCGTCTGGCCTCGATGGATCTCCAGGTTCAGTTTGTTTAGAATGGGGATCTCCGCACGCGTTGGGTATTGGAACTCCACGTCCCTGAACTCAATGGAAGTCAGGGGCTCGTTCAACTTTTTACCGCCAGCATCGATGGGATTAATGATGGGGATCTGCTCGATGATGTGGAAGACCTTGGCACAGGCACCCTTGGCGATTCCAAAGGCCTCAATGTACGGAGCCGCCATACCAATATTCATGGAGCCCATCATGACCGAGAAGAACACGGTGATCATGGTGCCGGCATCGTAGTTGGCGTAGTAGGGATCGTTGTATCCCTTGATCACCAGACCCACTCCGTACCAGAAGGCCAGGGAGTAGGAGGCGTAGATGAAGAACCACAGCAGACCGAAACCGATGCCGGAGAACATGTTCCTCTTGATGTTCAGCAGCTTGGCGGCAACCACGCTTTGCCTGTACGCGGCCAACTCCTTCGCCTCTCCCTCAAAAGCTTTCACTGTGCGAATGCCGGAGAGAGCTCCTTCGGCCACCACGGCGGCGCCGGCGTACATGGTCACCTCCTTCTTGGCCAGACGGGACGTGGCCACGGACACCAGACCCATGGCGATGAAGGTCAGCGGCAGACTGGTCAGACACACCAACGATAGCTGCCAGCCCTTGACAAAGGCCAGGACCAGTGATCCCACGAAGGAAACAAAGTAATGGATAAACATCACTACTTTCTCAGCCAGGCCATCCTCCATCTTGGACAGATCCCTGAAAAGGACAGAACATTATATTATTATTCTCTTCTTTGTCTGATCCCTAAGATGGTTATTTATGGAAATAATCGAAGACTCAGACCTTCTTGTTATCAAATTGATAAGAACTAGACAAGCAGCTTTTTGATATGAAAGCTGGCAAAAAAAAAAAAACAATTATGCTTTTTTTTGGAAATGTCATTGATTATGATAATGATTCACTTACTCATTCATTCGGCTGGCCACTTCACCACTCTGGTTGAAGTCGTACCACTTCATGTCTTGATGTAGAATCGAACGGAAGAACTTTGAGCGTATGGTCAGGATCTGGGAGTGGGCCGCATAGTTGAAGCAGGTGATCGAGAGATAGGAACACACCAGCATGATAATGCCGATGTACGTGTTCTGCAGGGAGAACTCTCGCACTTTGTCCAGGAGCAAAGTACCGGCATCGTCGTCAGCTCGATAGGTCTTTCCCCCCGCCGCCATTCCGCCCAAGTCGATCATGTCCTGGGGAGCAAAGATAAATTCAAGTTAGGAGTTACGACTATAAACGTTAAAATTCAACTCACATTGGCCAGATTGCCGAAGATCAAACTGTTGGCGGGAGTGGTAAGGCCAGTGGCCACGGCAGAGAGTAAACCGATCACATAGAGCCCGCGATCCTTGTTGGTGGCATACCGGAAGAGCTGGAAGTAGCTAACCTGCTTCACTTCCTCCTCGTACTTGAAGCCATCCTCCTCATCGCTCGCTTCCGCCTCGTCATGCTTCGACTTCTTTTTTGATTTGTTGGGATCACTGCAATAATAATAAAGGGTGCCAATCAAAATGGTTATCAGTAACTCTATTGACGCCAACCCATTGAACCCCTCGAGGCAGCGATTCGCCAACCCTTATCTGCCCATGACACACGCCAAGGGAAGTGGTCCCAAGCCACCAATAGCTCTATGACCACGCTTCAGTTCTGGCCAAGCAAAACACTATCTGCGTTGGGATATAGTACCTAGTAGAGAGTCAGTAATAGAGATTACCTGGCGACTTGGTTCTCTTCTGGTTGGTCGACATTTATGGCATTAGCAATCAATGAACGATAAAGTAATGAGTATCAGAATATTATATAGACTGTATAATGGACTCAAATATTGATGATTGCAAAAACCAATAAAATGTTTGCTTAATTAATAGAACCTAATGGGATAACTTTAATCAGTTAAAAAAATTAGCCTAATGGAATGTGGTTCTTTGAATAAAAATGTGCTTGAAAAATAATGAAGGTAAGGTATTTCTTACTCCCCCAACAACTTAGTACAACCCAGTCGCGAAGAGTATTCAAAATAAAAAGACTTGGTATGCAACCATTATTTAAGCAATTTGCATTGTCATCGTTGAGGAGCAACTTTGTCAAAGGTGAAAAACTTCAATGGAATTCGCTCCAAAGATTGTATTTAGCACTCGATCGAAACATGACCATTAATTAGAATTAATAAGGTATTGCCAATTAAGAGGCCATTAAATGTATTAGTTTTACTAAGCTCGCTTAGGCACTCTTACATCACAATGACACATTTTTTCTCTCACTTGTATTCACTATAACTCCCGTTTTCCCTTTAAATATCCTTAAAGGACCTTTTGAGACTGTACACTGGTAAAAAACTCACAAGCTCTTTCGATCTCGTTCTGAATCCTCTATCTGGCTGCTCAGGACGATATTCGTTTTGTACTGCGATCGCGAGTTCACATCGTCCTTGACGATGTCGCCGTTCTTAACGGTCATCGTGTATGAGATCTTCGAGGGCTGAGACTAAATATCCTTTTTATCAAACCGTATGGGTTGTTGGAGTCACATGGGCCAGAAAGACCTGATGGCGGTGCAGACTATAACAGACTATTATAATGTGGCAGCGCGCAGGGGTTTATATTCGAATGCCTGCCGGGCCGAAGTGGAGCCTTATCAACTGATAATGCGTGTTTATCAATATATTGGACATGTATAAAATTCTTAAGACTAACGGTGAGTTTGGTCTGCTTGTGAAATTCGCAGTCAAACGGAATTTCTTAGCACGTGAATCCAAATTTGAATGAGGGAAACCGATTGCGCGGTAGTGATCTGAAAACCGTGATTCACTGGTACGGGTGGTCTTTAAGTGGTCAAATGTCTAGCCCTAGGTCAGTGACTTTTTTTTTTGCAAATACTTAGTGCTATGAATTTTATTAAACTAATACTAAAATTTAAGTTTTATTATTGGTATCGTATATCATCAAAGATAAGTAAGTAATGTTTCCATAAGTCCGTTCTCTAGATAAAGTGAAGTCATGATTGTCAGGCGGCATGGTTCATGGGCTATTGCTCATCTATAACTATGATTGCGAATCTTTTAGATTATTGATTGACCATGAATTTATTATACGATACAACGAATAATAGGTACTTATTGACTGTATATGAGTTGTAGGACCTCTTAGTACCACCTGTTGAGCTTTAAGCGCATTACAATGTCGCGGTTCACCCATACCGATCGGAATATCCTATCCTTATCGGCCAGACCGTCAGCACGGCACACTCACAATCGCAAATTTACGTATCGGGTCAAATTGGCCAGTAAGCAACCGATGACGTTGGACCTGTGAGTGATGGCATGACTGGCCAATTTCACGCCGGTTTAGCACTACAATTCGAGGATTTAGTAATGACAATTTATTGGCAAGTTTGATACAGGCTGTGGGTGGGGTGTTAATTGATTGCATTCGCTATATGACTGGTTGCCTAGGAGATCCTGGTTACCATGCGCAGGGCATCGCGGTTGATCTTGGCCTGCCTGAGAATGTGGCCCTCGACGAAAATGTCCGACTCGTATTGCAGATAGTTGACGCACTTTTCCACGTAGAACAGGGACTCCTCCAGACGGTCCTTGTGCGAAAGACTCGTTTCCAGGGACACACGGCGGGTCTGCTCGGCAATGGCCGAGTGCAGCTCGAAGCAAAGCGTGCCGAGCGTGCGAACTTCACCTGTCGGGTAGATAGGAAAGCGCCAAACATGTACTTCAGATAACGCTGCGTATACGTAATAATCGACAATAACACTTACATGGCGTTAGGGTCTCGTACAGCTGAACGAGCTCCCTGGCGAAATTCAGCTTAAGCAGCAGCTTATCGTCTGGAATAACCATCAGCTCCTTTTGATCCTTGGCCAGGAGCTGGACGAGCAGGATTTTTATCTCGCTCATGTGGAAGTGCTGAGGAGGGAGCCACTTTTCGTAGTGCTTGAGATATCTACGATAAAAATATAGAAAATATAAATATATTAAAAATATTATTTCCTCAGAAAATTTTGAATTTGGAATGGTGTGGTATATAATAAAATATAAGGATTGTTTTTTAAAGTTTTAAATTACTACTATACATAAAGTAATGTATAATATAATATACGGATAAATATTGTAATATAAGGATGTATCCTAAAAAATTCTGGTTTTATCACATTCTGGAAAAATATATACTTTATAGTTTTGGAATCGAATGGGTCTACTATTCCTTTTTGAACGAATTTGCTTTTAATGGTTTAATGTTTCTACTTTAAGCATTACTAAAAGGAATATAATTGGACTTACTTTAAGCCGTTTTCGACATTCTTCTCCATGCTCTGGATATCCTTCCCAGCCCGCTCCAAAATGCGCTCCACATAGTGCTTCTGCACCTGCTTGTGACACTCGCGGCAGCTGGAAGAGATAACGAAAGCCCTTGAGGTTCGGAACACCTTGGGGAAAGGTCGGGAAGTCTCACCGCCAACTGCCGTTCCAATCGTCCGCCTTGCTGGGAAGCATCAGTCCGCCGCACTGGCGGTCCTCGCATTTGATGGCGCTGTAAAAGGTGTCCAGCTCGGTGACATCCACGCATCTCTCGCAGGAGCACTTGAAGAGCTTCGTCTGCATCAGATGGCGCTGACGGTCGGCGGTGCCCCACACGGCGTCCGAGTAGCAGATGCTCAGGTGGGCATTCTTCTTGATCTCGCGCGGTGCCCACAGGATGCAGTGGCCGTTCTTGTTGAAGCTCTTGGCCAGATTGGGCAGGCAGGAGTTCTCCGTAAAGGAGGCGGTGTAGAAGACCCCCACATGCGGGGGATCAGTAGTTGGCACCTCATGACCATTTATCTGGAGGGCACCGACCGCTCGCATAATCTCCTCCTCGCTGAACTTCTGAGTTTTGAAGAACCTGTAAAAATCAGGAAAACAATAATTTAAATTGCTGTGTAAATATTATATCTAAATTGCTTTCATATTATACGGTTTTCGATTATAATCTTGATAGCAATTTTACGTATGTATGTATTTATTACTAGACAATAACACCAGACTAGCGGTGACATGTACATGTACATATGTGAAAAAAACCCGGATAAGATAAGATTGTTTACGTTACATAATCTACCCCTTTCTTTCAACCTATGAAAACTATAATCAAGTTATTGTCAATATCAAATATGATATGGACATAGTAAAGCTTTTTTGGACATTACCAAAACAATTTTTATATACTTCATAACACCTACTTGGGAATAAATTGCCCGATGCTGGCCAGATCCGCCTTCCATTGGTTGGAGCCCCTTCTGGTGGACTCCAGGGACTCCAGCTCCTGGAACTTGCTGGCCTTCTCCGGACTGGTCTCGCCAATGAGCAGACACCTCACGGTGCTCAAGCACGTGTAGAGGGGATGGGGTCCACTGAACTCCTGCACATTGACCTTCTGACCCCGATCCTTAGTGAGGCGACACTCGGCCTTGTGCTCGTCCAGGGACTTGCACTCTGGTCCGCACAGTGGCCAACCGCACTGTTCGCACTCGATGTGATCATCCGCCTCAATGCTGTTGAGACAGCCGAGGCACACTGGCGCTGAGATCTGGGCGGGACCCCGCACCAGAGGCGCCTCCTTCAGGATTATCTCGTACGGTCTGATGGTGCGGGTGGCCACCAGATGCCGGCCCAGTTGCTCATTGTGGGCGATCTGTAAAAGCGTTGAGGTTATGTTGGGCCATTGGCACCTTTGGGTTACCACAACTACCCCACCTTGAATGGATGGCAGCTGGGCTTGTGGGTCTTCCAGTCCTGCTTCTGGTGCTGAACACTGCAGTAGGACACCTGGTTACAGTTGGAGCACTTGTTCTTCGTCGGCTCCTCGCACACATGGCAGGGATTCATCGTGGCACAGGCAAATGTACTATCCAAGAGATGGTTTTCACCCAGAGAATCTCATCCGTACGCTCACACACGATAGCTAGATGTGCATCCACCTCCGCACGCCTCACTGAGTCTCCACAAACTGGGCCAGCTGAAGAGCAATACACAGATGCTGCTGTGCTCTACGCTCGGTCCTCTATAAATAGCCCGAATACGCTCTCGAGTGGACCAATGCTGTGCGGCCACCCTAACCGTAATGAAATTTAAACAGAGATTGATTTTTTCTTTTCTAACTGGGCCATGCTGAAAGCCTAGATTCACAGAACCCGCAGTTTGACCAGGATTTCTACGCTTTATTCTCTAACGTTACACCGATTAAAGCACTCCCATACTATATATATGTACAAACTGACCCTTGGCCAGGAGCAGCAGGGATAACATAACTGGTATGGCGCCGGGTAGGGGATATAGCAATACGATTAATTTATAAATACAGTTTTTACATAATTTATATAGCCTCCACCCCAACAAAACTCTGAGGTATAAAACTACTACTGACGCTTTCGCTTCCGCCTAAACTTGGATTTTGGCCTGCGTTTGGGCGGTGGCGTTTTGCGACTCTGGCCAAGGGTACTGGCGCCTCCTACTTCCACTCCTCCTCCTTCTAATCCTCGATCCTCTAACACCGTCGATCAAATATCAGTCTCGTCGCTCGGCCCATTGGCTTCGCGCAGGGCCACAAACTTCTGCAGCGTGACGTTCTCCTTGGTGGTAGCGGCGCCGCCGCTTCTGGAGTGGTTCCGCAGTTTGCCCTTGTCACGTGACTTTTCGTGCACACCGTTTACCTGGAAATTGTCGCTTTGGAATGGTATGGAAATGGGTAAGCTGTATTCGCTCGGAAATGCAACAGTTCTGTCCTTGTCCTTGTCAGTGTCCTTGTTCTTATCGTTCTCTCTATCCCCATTTTCGGTCACTGGGGGATCGGCATTGGTGTGGGCATTATAGTTTCCTGAAATCAATGAAAAAATAACACATTTAAGATAAAAATTCTGAACAGAACTCTCTAAAATTTTGTTAATTTAACTACTTTAAATATTTGGTTCGAGCTAATGCCATCACCCACCTTTGGCTCCAAACATCTCGGCGTGCTGCTTGAAAGCACTGCGATTGCGCTTGCCTCTCTTCCGCATATTCAAACGCAGGGCGGACACCTTAATTTTGGACCTGCTGCGCTTGGACTTCGGACTATTTGGACGCAGATCCGACTCCGCCTCCGCCGACTGACGCTTGGCAGTCGCACTTGGACTGGGACTGAGACTTGGACTCGGACTCGGAGTTGTGTGACGGCCCAGATTGCTTTCGGTGTCGGAATGATTGTTTTGATAATTAGCTGTCACAATTTGGTCTTCCTCCTGGTCCTCATCATCATCGCACTCGTCGTCCTGGTCGATGATTTCTATCTCCTCGGCGTCATCATCATCCGAGAGGGCCTGCCGGAGCATTATTTCCGGCCCACCACCATAGATGTTATGAAGGAATCGCCACAGGCGAGCATTAAGTTGAGCGTAATCGGAACCCAGTCTTACGCAGCTCACCGTGGCAGTTCCATTTAGCGAACCATTTTCGGTGGGAGCAGCGATTCCCTCGTTGGTAATCGGTCCTGGGTCCTTGTGGGTCTTTCCCCGTGAAAACTGCTGCCAGGAACGCAGCCAGGGCATGGCGATCGCATAAATGGCGGTTGAATCGAACTCGTTTTGTAACCCATTGTACTTCGTGAACTCGTTAAGTTCGTATTGCTGCCGACGGGACAGAGTTTCCGCCGCCCGCTTGCAGATCTCGCACTCGAAGATTATGTTCACTGCTGGACCACCGCCAAAGTTCCTATAGAGATAGTCCCACAGTGGCTGGGAAATGGGCACAGCAATCTGGCTGATTATGTCCGCCTTGGAATGTAAGATACCACCGTGGGGGCAGAGCATCTCCTGGTTGTTTATCGGCCCCGGTTCCGAGAAGGTGGCCAGCCTTGAGAGCCACTCCCGCGTTACATAAAACTGAATGTCCGAGTCGCACAGGGGATGGGTAGTGGACAGAGTCATCGCCTGATCACGCACTATCTGCATCTGGGGGTTGTGCTTCTGGTAGAATAGTACATACGCCTGACATGCTTGAACCAGTTCCGGCGACACCTCCGTCACATACTGATCATCGAACTCGTACCATTTTCCGTTGAGGGCATTGCGGGCATAGCACGTATAATGACCGCCACCCACAGTTCCATGGTGGCAGATCACCGACGACAGATTGTAGATTGGCACCTCGTTTTTGCAGTCCTTGTGGACGTAGGGCCGCATATCGAAGCCCTCCAGCGGAAAATAAACATCCGACGATATCTTCGAGCTGTAGGACAGATCGTGACGAAATCGCTTAAGATGTATGCACAAAACCTCGGGGAGAGTGAGAACGCGAGAGTACTTAATGCCCGTGCGAAGTTTGTTGCAGCGCTCGCAGCTGTAAAAAGCAAATATTGATGATTCCGTTACGTTAACATCTTAGGGGTTAGTCGGGTTAGTCTCACCTGTACATGTTGTCCCCCTTCAACTCGTCTGCGCTAAAGAAACTGGCCATGCAGTCGTAGAGCGTCACCGATGGTCCGTAGATCCAAGAGCGCAGCATGTTCCACATCCAGGCCAGCCAACCCTCGCTGGTCCTGGCTGACGTTTCGGCGGCATTTAGACTCTGGACGCTCAAGCTGTGCGTCTGGTGCAGGACGTTGAGGAAATCGCGGTTGGGAATGGGCAGCGAGAGGTCCTGGAATGTTTCTTCGCGCGTGGACACGCGATCGCAGGTCAAACACTGCACGGAGGACAGCAGCTTGCCGTCGAACACGTCGCTGATTATGGAGCGATCTGACTCAACGGGCTTCTGTTCCGCGGTGGATGAATTTTTCTGCTGGTGCTGCAACTGCGGGTGCTGCTGGTGCGCCGGGTGAGCTTCTGGCAGGGCGCTGTTCGAACCGTTTGTCCGACAGGGCGTCACAAAGTACTCGGTCTTCAGGAGAACCTCTGCCGATGGCTCCGACATGCTGCTCTCGCAGGTGTCGTACTCACTCTCCGAGGCCGCTGGCGTCAAGGAAGCCGGGGCGGCCTCATCCTCGTTGTCGTCGTCTGTTTCGCTGGCCTGCTGCTGCTGCTGTTGTGTCTGTGACTGGGACTGCGCCTGGCTTTGTGTCTGTGGCATCAGCGAGACCTGCTCCGTAAGCTCCTCGTGCAGCTGGTCCATGAAGCAGCGCAAGAACTCCTGGGTGTCGTGTTGCTGGTAGCCCCGAAACATGGGATGCACCGTGCGAATGCCGTACAGAATGCCACGCGGGGCAATAAAATCTGCAAAAACTCAATCTTTAGTAGGTCTCCAGGTTAAGGGCATGAGGTAGGGGTAGAACCTTTGGGATCATCGACATCCTGCCAGATGTCCTGCATCAGGCGGCGATAGCTCTTGGCCAAGCCACCCGGCTTGCAGCGGCGCGCACTCTGCTCCGCTATGTACTCCACCAGGTCGCTGCAGTTGATGAAGTAATGCGTCATGGGTGACAGATTGCTAAGCGCCTGCAGGGCCGAGTTCATGTAGCATGTGTTGGCAATGTTCTGGAGGCCGACGAGCCCGGTACCCGAGCCCTTGGCTTTCTTGTCCTTGGCACCGCCACTGCCACTGCTACTGACGCTTGACTCCTCTCTCCTGGCCAGCGACTTAAGCGATCCGCTGAAGAGTTTGTCGTGGCACCGGCTGCTCCTTGGGTCGCCCATGGCATAGCCGTTCGCCAGCTGTGCGGGAGAAAATCGAAAGTCATGTAATAGAGTCCAAAACAATGCCAACGAAAGGGACAGTTTGCCTGGAGCGGATTCCGCCTCACCGCCTTACCTGGTGGCCCTGCTCGCTGTCTGCGGTGCGGTTGAGGTGCTCTACATGTATATTGCTCTGATTTGGGTTGGGACTAAAACTCATTATAGCTCTCTGGCTGCCTGTAATTCTATTTTTTTAAATATTAATTGAGAATTTTGATTGGAACGACCGAGGAAAAGGCGTTTGCGATTTCCGCTGGTATTTTTGGTATTCGTGGAGATGTGACCAAAGTGGAATACCACGATGCACCCGGGTATGTGATATTTCTTCACCTACTATTCTTTATTTATTTAGTAAGCTACCTTAAGAGACTCAATTCTACAAGCTATCTACGAGTTTCGAGCACTATCAGATATTTGATTTAAAATTTTTTTAGTTTGAGTCACAAAATTCTTGAGAGAGTTGATTTTCATTAAATATTCAAGACAATTTTTTTTAAAACCATATTAAACTATATTAAGAAAAATAATAAGTACAAAATGTTTTTCCGAACTTTTTTTATATTTCAAAACATATTTTTTGAGACAGTATCGGTTTTGGTTTAATATAAGTAAATATTAAACTTACAAGTGATCAAAAAAATACGAAAACTACAAATACTGATACATCGCATTCCGTGCCCTACAGGCGTGCCATCTCTAGTTTACAAGCCTTGGTCACACTTGCAGATTCAGAAAAAAAACGCAGAAAATAGTCGAAAATGTGTATACAAAAAGTCTAACTAAGCGTTTTCATGAGTGATAAGGGCCAAGAGTTCAGTGCGAGACGTTCGAGCGGCCAGTGAGAGGCCAGGTTTAGTCGTTCCCATCCCGGAATGGGTCGTGCATCGTAGTTTTTACTGCATCTGCTGGCGGAGACTCGCCTTCCCCTCCGCTGTAAAAGGTAAAACGGCCCTGCCTTTCCGCATCCCCTTGTGTAACAGCCCTGCCATCGCACGGCTCCTGCTGGGCACCCGAAAATGAAAAGGACACTTCCGCGTGAATCATTAATGGGCAGCAGGCGAGGAGAGCGAGCACATGCCTCTGCGGGCTGAGCTGCTCCGTGCGCCATTCAGACCACCACCTATTACATCAATCTCCGTTCATGAAGCAGCACTTACCCAGCGAAACATCCCGTGCGCCCCAAATGATAGACTTCTATAATTATAGTTTTCAGCTAATCGCGGATAGTTGGGCCCAACACGCAGCCCGTTGGAACAGTGCCAAGGAGCCGTCATGACGCTGGAGACGCAGCCCGTTGGTGGGGTGAGCGACGGCAAGATCGCCGGGCTCTACGATCTGGAGGAGACCCTGGGATCCGGACACTTTGCCGTGGTCAAGTTGGCCCGGCATGTGTTCACCGGGGCCAAGGTGGCGGTCAAGGTGGTGGACAAGACCAAGTTGGACGAGGTGTCCAAGGCGCATCTGTTCCAGGAAGTGCGGTGAGAGCGGATAAATAGAAATCCAAAACAAAAAACCTTTAACTAAACCACTGCCCTGCTAATCCTCCCCAGATGCATGAAACTGGTTCAGCACCCAAATGTCGTGCGACTGTACGAGGTTATCGACACCCAGACAAAGCTGTACTTGGTCTTGGAGCTGGGCGACGGCGGGGATCTGTACGATTACATAATGAAGCACGACTCCGGGCTCAGCGAGGAGCTGGCCCGCAAATACTTCCGCCAAATCCTACGTGCTATCACGTACTGTCATCAGCTGCACGTGGTTCACAGGTGAGAGCCCGCTCCAACTGATAATACGCCGTGGTGTGTCGATCACTGATTTACGTAACTTCGCTTCGAATTTCCAGGGACCTGAAGCCGGAGAATGTGGTTTTTTTCGAAAAACTGGGCCTGGTCAAGCTTACCGATTTTGGGTTCAGCAACAAGTTCTTGCCTGGGCAGAAGCTGGAGACATTTTGCGGCAGCTTGGCCTATTCTGCTCCGGAGATTCTGCTGGGCGACTCATACGATGCGCCTGCAGTTGGTATGTCATTCTAAAATATTTCTTATAACCCATTATTAACAATCCCATTGATCCCCCCAAGACATTTGGTCCCTGGGAGTCATCCTGTACATGCTGGTCTGCGGGCAGGCGCCTTTTGAGAAGGCCAACGACTCAGAAACCCTGACCATGATCATGGACTGCAAGTACACGGTGCCCTCGCATGTGTCCACCGATTGTCGGAATCTGATTGCTTCGATGTTGGTGCGGGATCCCAAGAAACGGGCGACCGTGGAGGAGATTGCGTCCTCCGCCTGGCTAAAGCCCATCGACGAGCCCGATTCCACTACCTCCGCCACGGAGCACTTTCTGCCTTTGGTCAGCCGCGAGCAGCTGGGTGAAGAGGATCACGCCTTTATCATACAGAAAATGATAAACGGAAATATTGCGTCCAAGGAAGAGATACTGCAGTGAGTGTACAAAAGTTAAACCAATTATTTCTGGCTGACCCCATGTGACGTCATTGCAGAGCTCTCGACAAGAACAAGTACAATCATATAACAGCCACGTATTTTTTGCTGGCGGAATTACGTCTGCGACGGCGACGAGAAGAGCAGGCCCAAAAGCAGAGGCTTCTCAACAATGATCCCAGCATAAAGTGAGTTTAGAATGGCAAATAAATTTCAGTCGTAACTTGTGAATTTATTTCTCAGAGTGGGAGACGTGAGTCGCAAGCCTGTGCCTGAGAAACCAAGTCCTACAGAAGCCCCCAAAGGAGGTGTACCCATCAGCATTAACGTTACTCCAGCAACGCAGTTCGCCAACGACGATGGCAAGCCGGTAAGTTAATTAGTAGTCCACTTTAAGTGCAGACAATCTAATTAAAGCATTTAACAGGACAAGCGCACTCGCAAGTGCAGCATTGTGCGTGAGGAGGACGAGGAGGAGTCTGCAACAGAGTGCTCGGGCATAGGCAACGAATTGAAGGTCACGTCAACGCGGCGCGAGACACACTCTGATGCCGTCTTTTGCAGGTCAGTGCACGAGCGTTCCAGCTCTGAGCCCGGAAATCAAGCACGAGGAGACCTGGTTGCAAATAGCGGAATGCCCAGCCATTCGCGGACAAAGATTGTCGTCTCGGTGGATGCGACTCTGGCCCAAAAGCTCAAGCAGATGGAGAAGGGATCCAAGATAGACGAGGACACACTCAGTGGCCTCAAGGAGCTGGAGATTGGCAAGCTAAAGCCGCTCCCGAGCAATAGCAAGAATCCGGTGCTCACGCATCGACGCACAAAACTGAACAAGATTCGAACGCCATCTTGCAGCAGCTCCGAGGCTTCCGACGATGACACCAAGACGCGCAACAAGAAAAAAATCAACAAGTTCGTGGGCGACACGCCGGTACGATTTCGCATGCATCGGCGGGACTCGCACGACGATTCCAGCGACTCGCAGGATCAGCTATATCCGCCACCCGGATCTGCCAGCGGTGCGAGCAATTTTATCTCGAAGAGCGGATCTGTAAGTGGCAAAAAAGAAGGACAATCGCAGTATAAAGAGGTGAGGTTTTTATTGCCGAGTCATTACTAGAAACGTTATTAAAAACTTATCATCTTCCTAGCCAAATAATAAATCCGATGAAAATCGCAAATCTCACACGCAAAAAACCCGAAAGCAGCACAAGGATCATGTGGACAAGCATTCCCACGCTGAGAAGCAGCAGGACACATCAGGAGGGCACTCTTCGAACAGAAGGCGGCGCATTCGCGAGAGCCAGTCGCTGGACCGCATTACAGAGGCTCAGGAGTACGAGATGCGACACCGCTGCTTCGCGGAGAGCGAGGCTGCATCCTCATCCTCCTCGTCCACCCAACATATCGACCATAGGTATTCCCTACACAGCCTGAACACTAGCACATTCTCCGTTGCCGAAACCAAGGAAGAGTACGACGAGGAGGCAGACGCCGCAGATGCCACGGACCAAATCATGAACACTTTGAATGCAGCCAAAGCTACGCTTCAACAAGAGCAATATTTTAATAACAATACCAGTCTTAGTAGGAACTTCAATCACAACCACACCAACAGCAACACCAACCACAATCACACCCAGAACATCATGCACATCAGCAGCCAGAAAGCCAGCAGCAAGAAGTCCAACGAAACACCAAAAGATATTTATAATCTGAACTCAATCGAGCAGATCGACTTGATTTTGGAGGATAAAAGCCTTACCAAAGCAATACACGTTACCGGCTCTAAATGCTTTGTCACCATGAAGAAAATCCGACGGCTGGGAAAATACTTTCCCGTGATGAACTTCTCTTAATAGACACAGTTACTTCATTGCAAAGTGCATTCTAAATATTAAAGAAAAAACTCGGTTAAGCGAACTACGTAGAAAATATGCATGTATTAATTAAAACGTATAAACGTCAACGTTATCCCCCGTATATAGGAAAGCGCGCGAGAATATTTAAATTTAGTGGTAGCGTAATTGTTTTGTCTGTCGTCGTCATTACGCTTAAATTATTCTAAATATATTAATTTATGTATACTTGTAAGTCTAATCACTCAATGCAATATTTAGTGAAATACATTAATGCCCATATGACATTGGACGAAGGAGTGATTACTTTCTTGGCTAGGAAGCGGAAGGCAAGTTGGATGGTTTTTGTGGGTTTCTCGTAATGTTTGCGATGCATTTTAAATATTGGCGCCCTTTGTCAGTGTGTGCATACCTTAGCCAATTGATTTTACTTACATTCACTAGATGTAGAGTAAAATATGCATTCAAGGAAATAAATAGCATGACCTGAAGTAACTTAAAAAAGTAGTCCATTTTGTTTTTAATAGTTTATTATTTAAGTTTTACATTTATTTCTTTTAGGTGAGTACTAACTTATTTATTATTTCCAATTGTCCAATATGCATTCTCTACATTTAATGTAAACTTACCCATGTAGATAAGTAAATATGTTTACTTTGTACCCAACCTAGGTACTAAACTCGTACCCTGCCCAACTTTGCAGACCAGCTGATCCAACTCTGGTCACACAGCCCCGGTATCGTAATGTAATTTTGCGGCAGGAAAATTTATTAATACCCGTAAATAAACACAGTAAACTGAGTGGAAACTGTAATCCTGACCAGCAATCATGTTGCGCATCTATCAGAATACCTACAGGTAAGGATCCGTCGTAAAAGCGGCTGGGGCAAAGATTTACCTCCCATTTTTGGCACGATTTCGTCATCGCCGCATCTCTCATTTCGATGTGTTTCGCTTCTATCCGCCAGGCGCACCGCGAGAAAAGCTGTTGTCTACTCCACCAAGGTCGCCTGCTGTAACCATTCCACGCTCTGTAGCATCACCAGCCACCCGCGCCGTTCGCAGGACCATGGAACGGGCAGTTCGAGCTCCAATGGCAGTCGCCACGAGGAATTCCTTCTCTCCGGCAATCCGGCGAGGGGTTGGCAGATGCCTCCTCCATCGCGTGGCTACGGGATGCTGGTGGTGCGCATCCTGCGGGGAGCCCTCAAGCTGCGCTACCTCGTCCTGGGCGGCGCCATTGGCGGGGGCGTGTCCCTGAGCAAAGTGAGTTTCGCAAGTTATATAACTACAATGCAGAGTTGAGAACCCAGTCGGTATGATCTGCTTTCCCCAGAAATACGAGGACTGGAAGGATGGCCTGCCGGACTTCAAGTGGCTGGAGGACGCCATGCCGCAGGGCGAGCGATGGAGCCAGTTCTCCCGGAATCTCATCGAGGTCGGCTCCCTGGTGAAGAACGCCATCGATGTGGGTGAGTGTCCCCAAACGCAACTCCCTCGCCCTTTCTGCACATCTCTCTCTCACTTTAAATGGTCATAAGCCTTGGTCTGAATCGCATTGAAATCTTCGTTTTGATTGATTTTTCGCACTGAATGATACTGATGTTATTGGGGCGTTTGCTTGTAGATCCAAAGCTCAAGCAGCTGGGCGAGGATAAGTTGTCGGAATGGCGCAACTGGTTCGACAGTCGTCTGGACGATGCAATCGAGGCGGCCGACTATCAAGGAGTTCAGATTGTCGAAAGTAGGTTACACATAAACACACAGTCTCCCAACGTTGGGCCAATTTAAAGTGAGAGAACCCTGTCCACCGCAATCGAGACTCATTCCTAACTTCTGTTGCAGCTAAGGATGACCTGAAGGCCAAGACAACAGTGGCCGCTTTGGGCATCTCGACCGACGAAAGTCGCAAGAAGTACGGTAGGTTTCATGCCACCTTAGAAAAGGAGTTACCACCTAATCCACTTGTTATTCCCGCAGAGAAACTGCAGAGCCAGGTGGAGACACTGCAGACGGAGATCATGAACGTGCAGATCAAGTACCAAAAGGAACTGGAGAAGATGGAGAAGGAGAATCGCGAGCTGCGTCAGCAATATCTCATCCTCAAGACAAACAAAAAGACCACGGCGAAGAAGATCAAAAAATCCTTGATCGACATGTACTCAGAGGTTCTGGACGAGCTCTCCGGCTACGATACGGGCTACACCATGGCCGATCACCTGCCCCGCGTTGTGGTGGTGGGGGATCAGAGCAGCGGTAAGACTTCCGTGCTGGAATCCATTGCCAAGGCTCGCATCTTTCCCCGCGGCAGTGGAGAGATGATGACGCGAGCCCCAGTCAAAGTCACTCTGGCCGAAGGACCCTACCATGTGGCTCAGTTCCGCGACTCCGATCGGGAATACGACTTGACCAAGGAGTCTGATCTGCAAGATCTGCGCCGAGATGTGGAGTTCCGCATGAAGGCCTCTGTGCGAGGTGGCAAAACTGTGAGCAATGAAGTGATTGCTATGACGGTCAAGGGACCCGGGCTGCAACGCATGGTTCTAGTGGATCTGCCAGGCATTATTTCGGTAACTAAAATGATATGACTAAATGATAAAAACGTACACTAATGATTTTATTTTAGACAATGACTGTGGACATGGCTTCGGACACCAAAGATTCCATCCACCAGATGACCAAGCATTACATGAGCAATCCGAACGCGATCATTCTCTGCATTCAGGATGGATCCGTGGATGCCGAGCGCAGTAATGTCACCGATTTGGTCATGCAGTGCGATCCCTTGGGACGACGCACCATTTTTGTGCTCACCAAGGTGGACCTGGCCGAGGAGCTCGCCGATCCAGACAGGATAAGGAAGATCCTTTCCGGCAAACTCTTTCCCATGAAGGCTTTGGGTTACTATGCCGTCGTGACGGGTCGTGGACGGAAGGATGACAGCATCGACGCCATACGGCAGTACGAGGAGGACTTCTTCAAGAACTCAAAGCTCTTCCAGTGAGTATAAAGAGGACGTGATGCCAAGTGCCAAAGTTTACCTGTCTCCATACTTAGTCGGCGCGGAGTTATCATGCCCCACCAGGTGACCAGCCGGAATCTGAGTTTGGCGGTCTCGGATCGCTTCTGGAAGATGGTGCGGGAAACCATTGAGCAGCAGGCTGATGCATTTAAGGCGACCAGATTCAACCTGGAAACCGAATGGAAGAACAACTTCCCAAGGTCGGTGAATGCATGTAAAAATAAAATGATAGCTTTTTAACATATGATATCTAATCCAATTTCAGGTTACGCGAGTCTGGCCGCGACGAGCTGTTCGACAAGGCCAAGGGCGAGATACTGGACGAGGTGGTGACGCTCTCGCAAATCTCCGCTAAAAAGTGGGACGACGCTCTTAACACTAAGCTGTGGGAGAAGCTTTCCAACTATGTGTTTGAAACCATCTACCTGCCCGCCGCTCAGTCAGGTTCTCAAAGTAATATTTTGTAGTGCTAAGTTGTAGGTTGTAAGCAGACTTCGCCGACGTCATCGATGGGGGCACGTCCATCCAATCGCCAACCCTGTGCTTCGTCATTGTGTGTAGCTTTCGGAGGGAAAGCACCTGCCTCGAATTTCACGTGTCTCGCTGTAAAAGTCGTGTCGTTAAAATGTTTTGTTTAATTTTGCATTTATCATGGCCCGCATTTGCGTTTCTTTTGGAATTCCCGTGCAAAGGGATCACATGCGTGGAAGATTTCTAAACCGGTTTAAGCCTCCTGCAGCCTAACCAATTGAATCATGAGTGTAAATTTAATGTGTGTACTTCCCGGCGGACGATTTCGACTCCATTAACACCGTTCGCCTTTGCCCCGAAAATAGAGTGACTAAGTCGGCGGGAGCGTCACAGGTTCTGCGCCCCAGTCATGTGCCGGAAAGTGTTATAAGCGAAGATTTACGATCACCTGTAACGAAACCAGATTTTGGTTAATGGGCACAGTACAGAAATGAATGCGATATCATCGATTTATTGCCGACAAACACGTTTGGCCCGCTCGGCGGGTGTTTATTTTGCATTTTATGACAGATCCGTTAATTTGCTCAATGAATTCAGCCAAATCAATGTCTAATTGAATCAAATTGCAGTTTTCGACTTAGGCATTTGAGTGTTATGTGGCTTTGTTTACCATTCCCCCGCATTTGTGTGCCCTACTAATTTGGCTTAACTAATTCGGAACAATGATTGTGCTCTTTATAGATTCCTTCAACACGATGGTGGATATCAAGCTGCGCCAGTGGGCGGAGCAGGCACTGCCCGCCAAATCGGTGGAGGCTGGTTGGGAGGCACTGCAGTCGGAGTTCATCTCGCTGATGGAGCGTTCAAAGAAGACGCAGGATCACGACGGCATCTTCGATCAGCTGAAGGCCGCGGTGGTGGACGAGGCCATTCGCCGGCACAGCTGGGAGGACAAGGCCATTGACATGCTGCGCGTGATTCAGCTGAACACGCTGGAGGACCGCTTTGTGCACGACAAGCAGGAGTGGGATTCGGCGGTCAAGTTCCTGGAGACGTCGGTGAATGCCAAGCTCGTACAGACAGAGGAGACGCTAGCACAAATGTTCGGCCCTGGCCAATTGCGACGCTTCACCCACTGGCAGTACCTGACGCAGGATCAGCAGAAGAGACGAAGCGTCAAGAACGAACTGGACAAAATACTCAAGAACGATACGGTAGGATTAAAAGCTTCAGATGTCTTTTAAAGATAGATACTTAATTATAATTTAAAAATACGTTTAAAATTGTTAAGGCTATATCTCTTCATCTTTAAATTGTTCAGTCATTTATAAAAAATTCCGCCTGAAACATGATTGTCACCGTTGTCGGTGTTAAAATTAATCAGCAGTTGATTGATACGTAATTTAAATCCATTTTCAATTAGTATAGATTAGTTGTGGTTTTATTTTATTTCTAATTAACTATCATGTCTAAGTTTAATTGTGATTTGTATGATAAGACGTTAATATTTTTTATTCCAGAAACATTTGCCCACCCTGACTCATGATGAGCTGACGACGGTGCGCAAGAACCTTCAGCGTGATAACGTGGATGTGGACACAGACTACATAAGGCAAACGTGGTTCCCAGTGTACAGAAAGTGAGCGGCCTAGCCCGAGCCCTTTTACTCTTATCAGTGACAACTATATCGTACCTTTTGCAGACACTTCCTGCAGCAGGCATTGCAAAGAGCAAAGGATTGCCGCAAGGCCTACTATCTCTACACGCAGCAAGGGGCCGAGTGTGAGGTGAGTCGGCAAACGAGGCCACCATTTGAACGAATTTACTTAACCTCGTTGGTGCATTCCCCTGCAGATCTCCTGCAGCGACGTCGTGCTCTTCTGGCGCATCCAGCAGGTAATCAAGATAACGGGCAACGCGCTGCGGCAGCAGGTGATCAATCGGGAGGCGCGGCGTCTGGACAAGGAGATCAAAGCGGTGCTGGACGAGTTCAGCGACGACGAGGAGAAGAAGGGTTACCTGCTCACCGGCAAGCGCGTGCTGCTGGCCGAGGAACTAAGTGAGTTTGCCCAAATTGGCTAATTGAGTTTGGCGCCCATTTAATTAATTTAACTCAATTCGAACAGTCAAAGTGCGACAGATCCAAGAGAAACTGGAGGAGTTCATCAATTCACTGAATCAGGAAAAGTAGTGTGCCATGACCAAAGACACCACACCCGAGGCGTTACTTATTTAACTGGATAGCTTAAGACCACATTTCAAATGTTTGTTCATAGTCACGCTTGAGCCCCTTAGTTAAGCTTACTTTGTGCTCCGAAAGTAATAAACCAATAGATCGTTAGTTCGTATTATTGAAATCGTCTTTATTGTTGATGAAGTGTAACCTTATGTCGCATGCAATGCAATGTAAACTCATTAATTTAAATGTAATATAAATCGTTCATTCAATCTGTTTTAATGTAATTGTAGTTGATAAACGTAAACGCGAAACGCACCCAACGTGCTGAGTATGTAGCGGTCCGTGTGTTTTGTTTTTCTGTATTTGTATCGTGTAATAATATATATAAATCTGTTTGCATAAGAGCACAGCACTTGCACCAGATGCCTCATCGCGTGGCCGATTGTTTATTTGTTTCGTTTCGTCCACGATCGGCTAATCCCACGGTGAAGACGGGTGCATTAACCCCGCCCGAGCGCCTGGCCGCGTCTTCAGTTGATTGATTGATAAACGTATATCTAGCTAGCTATGTAACAAGTCCGTCGAGACGGTGCAGTATCATAACTCTTAGGGGGTAAACAAATGCTCGTTCCCTATCTTGTTAAATACATAACTCAACAAACGATTCCTAACTTGGCAGTCGACTTGTGGCCCAGCCAAAGCCATGTGCTCAGCTGCTTACGGCTATCATAATAATATTAATAATGTGTTCGGTTCTTCTCTCCTCCTCTCCAATCCGATGCTCCGCTTAGCCTATCTGCTAAATTCTACTCCAGCTCTGGGCTCCTCCACTAAAGCTTATAGAAACATATTTTACACTCGCTTTGGGGTACGGTGTGGTGTGGTTGGTGTGTGTTGTTTGTGGTGATAGGCTCTCGATATCGCTGAAGGCACAACATTACGATTAGTCTTATCTTAACGTATTAAGTACTCGGAACACGCTTCCGCACTCGCTTCCCTCCGGATTAGGAATCGGTATCGGGAGCGGGATATGGGTCTCCATCGACATGAGTGATTGACAATCGGGGCTGCCAAAGAGCGAATGTGCCATCCGAAATCGATGTGGCTGCGACGACAAGGTGTTCAGGCTGTCCGGCAGGTCTTCCTTTGCTCCGATCTTCATCTTCGCGGCTCTCTAGGCCGCAGGCAGGGGGGTGAGCTTCTCGTTGCGACGCTGCTCCCACTGGCTGACCCAGGTGAGCGGGTAGCACAGAAATGCCGAGAGCAGAATCAGACCGCCGGCGAAGTAGAAGGCCGCGTTATAGCTTTCTGTCCATTCGTAGAGGATACCTGTGGATTCACAAATAAAACGTTCCATCAAGTCTCTTCTGGAATCGCATCCCTACTCTGAGCTCTCCCTCTCTTCAACTTTTATAATTTGAGTAATAATTTCCTGATAAGTGTGATTTGGTGACCCCAACTCAAAAAGAGTAAGCTTTTAAAAAAAAAAGATGCAAAATGTGGGCATGACGGAGTTAGGTGACCCCAACTGAAAAACAGTAAATATTGAAGAAAAGGAAATTAGGCTTTTTGGGCTCACCTTGCATAACTACATACATGTTTTTATAATTTAGCATATTAAATGAAGAACTTGCGAATGCGTTCAGGTGGTGACCCCGACTTTGAACAGCAAAAGTTGGGATTACAGAATTTGGTGACCCCGAAACGGTTGTAGGAAAACTAGGACACTCTTTTACTTTCTCACTTTCCTATATTGCCTTCTCAACATTCTCTCTTCTAGCTCCTTACAAAGGTGACCCACACCATTTCCATTCCTGAGGTACACTCACCTGCAATCGGACTGCCGACGGTGGCCGCCACACCCTGGAACAACATAAGGAATCCATAGGCGTTCGTCAGCTTCTCCAGACCTATCAGATCCACGGCAATCAGGGATCGCAGGGCCGAGAAGCAGGCAATGCAGATGCCGAAGAAAACGGCGAAGGTCCACTGGGAGGCGGTGTTGATAACCACACCGCTGAAGATGGTAGCGATGCCGCCGGCGGTCAGGGCGAAGTTGTTCAGCCACAGGGGCTTAATGGCGGGGAAGGAGCTGATTGATCCGCACACGATCCTAGCGATGGTGTTCACCACGCCAATGCCGGACAGCACTCCAAGGGCTGTTCCCTCGTCCATGCCCGCGTTGACGGCGCGACTCACCAGGAAGGAGAAGGGCACAAAGAAGCCCATCATGGTGAGGAAGCCGCTGAAGGAGAGGCACATGAAGGCGGGCGACTTGAGCAACGAGGTGTCCAGCATGGTGGATAGTGTGCGGCGGACTGCCTCCGGGCAGATGCGGCATCCCTTCTGGCGATCCTCCAGCATGTCCTGCTTGGTGGGCAGGCGGGTCACGGACATGTGGTAGGCCAGCGAGGTTTGCGACTGGTACTGGGGGATCCTGGTCAACGAGCCGGAGAAGAAAATATCGTCTCGGTACATGGGTCTAGATGAGGAGTGAGTCTGTCCGTGGTGTGCCTCGTGGGCGGCGGCAGCGGATCGCTTGCCAATGTCCTGCGGTCTGCGTCCGGAGACCGTGTGTCGGCGCGCCTGGATGGTCACTGGCTTGGCCTCCGTCTCCAACAGGTTGTCGTTCTCGGCCTCCTCCTCGTTCTCGCCCACGGTGGTCAGCTCCTTGTGCAGGTTGAAGGTCAGCTGCTGCGGGTCCCCGTTGGGCGTGGTGGGCTGCGACTTCCTCAGCTGCTTAAGCTCCGTGCCCTTGCTGCCCTGGGCGGTGCCGGAGGGACGACGCTCGAGGTTCATGCCCTTGAAGATCTCCTGGGCGGTGGGATAGTGGTTGCGCTGGGAAGCGCCCATGTAGGTGTTGTGGGCAGAGTTGGGCATCGAGTAGGCAAACCGCCCCTCGGGCAGGGGCTTCGTGAAGGCCGCCTGGTGCAGCTGGGGCGTGGGGGCTACCGTGTTGCCATGGCCATTGAGCTTGGTCTTCTCCTGTTCGTCGCCCTCCTCGTTGGTCACCGACAGCGTGATCGGCTGGATGGGTCGGAAGGTGAGGCCGAAGATCGCGCAGGACAGCACAATGACTGCCTGGACGGCCACCGTGGTTCGCCAGCCGTTCTCCAACAGCTTCTTGGTCAGTGGGGCGAACACAAAGGTGCCCACGCCGGAGCCGCACATGGCCACACCCGTTGCCAGGGCACGCCACTTCTCAAAGTAAAAGCCAATGATCACCACGGCCGGGATGTAGACCATGCAGAAGCCAATGCCGCCGAGGATGCCGTAGACCAGTAAGAGCACCTCCACGCTGGGGGCGAAGTACGAAAGGCCAAAGCACACGGAAGCGAAGATGGCTCCCGTGATCGTGACCGGCCGGAAGCCGTACCGATTGGCCAGGGCACTAACAAAGGGTCCGGCCATCAGGTAGCATCCACTGAGCAGCGATGAGACCAGTGACGCGTAGGGCCTGCTTACTGAGAAGTCATCCATTAGGTTCTGCTGCATGAGGCCGGAGCAGAAGACGATGCCGTCGATCACAGTGCAGCAGAGAAAGGAGGCCACCATCACCACCCAGGCCCAGCCGCTGTCCGGCGGGACCACCACTGCGGCCTCATCGATCTCCTCCTCATTCTCGTTCTCCTCCTTGATGTTGTCCGGCTGCTTGGAAACCACGTTATGGGAGGCCAGCTCGTCCTGCGACTTGGTCTGTTGCGTGGCCATTTTCTGGAAAGAGGAAGGGGTTGGAATCTGTCAGTACGGACGCACTCGAGATCGGTTCGAGGGTTACGCAAGTATTTACCCAAACCGTGTGGCCTTCACATTGCGCATACGCCCCCATGGCTTCCACCATTTTGCATGGAAAAGTCTATTTTTAAGTGTCACGTGCCCCGCGATAGCAGCCTGCACCTGAACTGCTACAGAGGCGGTCAGCATAGTAGGGTCAGTGCGGGTTAATCAGGATTTAGATTAGTAAATAGCAAGGAACATCCAAATGAAATGCGTAAGACCATATTCCATAGAGGTTTTTATTCAATGAGAAGTTCTTTAAGAAAACATCAAAGTGTTGGGTCCTAGTTCGTTTTAACTCCAGTGGGTACTTCGGAAACTAATCCATAAAGGAATACCATACGTTAAGTTAATAAATATTAAAATTATACTGCTCCCAGCAGGAATATAGAAAATACGAAGCTTTATTTATGAGATAGAAAAGAGACGCTATTTACGCTTGGCCCCTTTTATAAATGGTAAACAGATTGAGCAAATTCATTCTAAATATTAAAAAGCATTTCATAATCTCATATTCGATTTCAAGACCTCAAGTACTACCTACTTCCCCTCGTCTATACATATGTATCTGTGGGATATCTGCGAAAGGTGCGTGGTGTGAAAGGCTTTTTGCTGTTTATCTGTTTATCACATCGACGTCAATCGGCAGATGGCACTGACGGGGGGTGGTGATCGTTGGGAGGTGGGTGGTGCTGTGGCAGGTGGTGTTCAGTGGGTGTTCAGTGGTGGATTGTCAAACGTCAGGAATGACCAATGCCAGGGCCAAGAGTGCGTCAACGATTGTCTTGGCATGCCACAAACAGCAAATGGAATTTGCAATTATATATCCGAAATGGTTCTTCCATTTGGCCGGGGAGCAGTCTTTCAACCCGACAATATTCAAAGAATACAAAGTGTGCTGGGGATTTTGCCTTCTTTTTTTTATTGCTTCTCTTGTTTGTCCACATCTTTCGGCTAACAAACTCTTGGCCTTGGTCATTTAGCCAGCTTTGTTGCCCTTATCTAATCTGATCTGCCGAGGGGCCTCTGGCAATAGAATCTAACAACCTCATGACTACCGTGGCGCTGATGCTTACATGGAAGCATGGACTCCGCCGTAATAGTCATAAAAGCCTGAGGCGAGATAAGATGCCATCTTTTGTAACTAAACCCACGCTGATCCCCCCCGTTAGATCTTGGCAAACAGGCTCAGACAGTCTAAGCTGATAACCATGTGAGACTGCAAATGGCAGGGATTTGCGGGTGCCGAGATTTCATCATTAGTCAGAGATACAGCCGGTTAACTGACTGATAATCGCCGGCTCCTAGTTTCCCGGCCGTAGCGCCCGAGTTCCATAAATTAATTGATTATTTCGCCAGATTTGGGCCTTATCATGATGGGATTTTCGTGGCCCGGCAACGGCTTAACCGAATAGCACCTCTATACGGCTTATACGGCGGCCAGATATGGCGATCCGTACCTGGCAACGCCACCTCCACGTCCACCACGTGACGGGGCCCAGTTTTGATAATTTCATTTCCTTTATGGCCGAATTTCGGCTATATCATTGACCGTGCGAATTTATGGGATCCCATAAAGACCAAGCGCACCGATAGTACAAGGGTCTCGATGGCTTATTGTTTATTGTGCAATCGAAAGTGTTGGGGCCATCCAAATACAATAACATAATACTCGCCCCATCGGGGTTGGAGGGGTCCCCCTCTTCGACACGCGGGCTCGTATTTCAGATTTTGTTTTCATTTTCATGCCCAAATGACCACGTCGGCGGCCCGGCGAAGTGCTGGCAGTCGGGCCCAAACAGGCAGAACCAAGAACCCAGAATCGAGAATCAAGAATCGAGAATCAAGAGCCGGGAACCCATCGAAGGAAGCCCGTCAAGTGCCTCCGCGTAACTGACTTGCAACAGCAAGGGCCAACAGCAGAAGTATAAATAGACATTAGCATTTACTTGTTGCCCCGATCCCATATTGTGACCACAATATCGAAAGCGAAGACATCTTAGGGCTACAAATTGGCTGGAGGACGCACCCAGATAGGGTCTTGGTGGCCCGCTTTAACGGGCTTATTAACTATTTTAAGGGTCTTGGGGATTTCAGTTATGGATTCATGAAACTATTCTTGAATGTGCTTAAACATCTGAGCTTAAGGGTTAAAGATATAAAACTTTTACTTAAGATTCCTATAGATCTATATCATATTTATTTACTTTTTATCCCAATATCAATTGAGCCTATGGAATTCATATAGTCATAATAGCTTTCTGTGAATATAAAGTAACATAAAGTTACTTATAATCTGATGAATACAATTTTTACCCCAAAAGGTGAAGTGAATATTGTGCAGTTTCCTACACATATATCCGTAATCCATTCCTGTGGATTTTGGGTAAGAGTATCCCATCTTTGAACTAGGCAAATCTAACTTTCATGTTCTCTGTTTTGTTTGTCTCCCGGTGGGTTTGGCCCCACAAGCGGCGGATAATGTGACACGGCGGCTCCTGCGGCCTCCGTGGCCTCCGAGTCCGACCTCCTGCCCGCCAGCTTTTTGTAAGCTAATCCCGCTGCGAGCAAACAGCCCCCATCCATCATTCGCTTTTTTAGCAGAGCCAGGGGGCGGAGTTCGCCAACACTTGTCAGTGGCAATTGTGACCGTTGACAGCGCTTAAATTGATGCCCGTCGATTGAATTAATAAATGTTATAGGTAAACACATATGGCCAGAAGCCGAGCGCCAGAGAGGGGTCTGCCAGGAGGGAAGGCTCCCAAACCCGACCAGACGAAAACGCAGACGCAGACGGCGACTTCTCAAGATGTTTTCCTGCCCGCCGTCCGATTTCCTTAAGCGTGCACATGTATCTACAAGTAGTTTGTATCTCTATCTGCGACCGTCTCCCTCGGCATTGCACACATATGTCGCATGTAGTACATGGCTCTGTTATTTATAACATGCAACTGTGGGCGTCCGGTTCTTGGTCTTCGTCCGGGCGTCCTTCTCGGGGCCCCACTTCCCACCTTCCACTCCCCCTGCCTCTTTTTTGTGCGTTCAGACCCATTTAGATAGTCCGAGCCGCCGGTGTTGCACGGGGGGATTCGTGGTATCGGTGTCTCGGACAGGTTCTCAGCGCCTCAATTTGTAGGTACAAGTGAAGCAATCGTTAAACGACTTGATGCTCAAAATATTAATTAGCTAAGCCGGCCCCAAAATGGAGCGAGAGCCCTAGAAGGCGCGTCCCGCCGAGAGGTTGCAGTAAAACCAATATGTTGGCCTCGGGAACACCGACTGAGGTGTGCTCTAAATCTATGAGATCTAACGTCAGAGAGCGGTGAAAAATTCGATTTAAATATTCATTTTTGAGGCCATTATAGTCGAGATATATTTTATTTATTTTTTAAATATTCATCCCTATGTATAAAGAATATGTAGAAAAAAACTCATCAATAAATTTTAAGCATTCGTTTGCAAAAAACCATCTCTATTGACTCATAATATTTTATATTTCTAACAGTAAGAACTATTTTCTCTTCTAAAGAGGGAAGTGAAACACCAAGTAAATTGTGATGAACGATCGCCATTTTATGTTGAAAAAAATATAAATATTTAATGAACCCAGCTTATGCTGGAGTTAAAACGAATAATATATGACTGATCAGCAAAACAAAAAGTTTTATTTTATAATCTGTGCCCTACGAGACTCAAGATATAAGAATTTGGGTTTTAAGAACTCAATGTATTCAAAATCTCCAGAGATTTCCCTAACATACCAAGAAATTAACGAAACAACTGCAGAATAAGTGATACAAGTATTTCAGCTAAAGTACACCCCCAGAAGTCAACTGAAGATGTCCAAAAATACTTCGTCACCGGATCAGATCGCATCCGCAAATGACTTTCTCCGGAGGGGGAGCAACTCCGCACTCGTGTCGCCACTTCAGGTTGGCCTCATTCCGGATGGCAGTGCAAACACTCGGGGGCAGCTGCCACCTCAAGTTCATTGCTCGGCCTCTCACCCGGGGCGGCTTGGCAGTATTACGCATGGTGCCCAGTAATCCAAACGCGCGATTTAGTTGTGCTTTGAAGGAAGTTTCTTTTCGTCAGCCAGCGTCTGACACAATTAGCAATCTTATGCGGGGCACTATCAGCTGCTCTTTCTCTTGTTTTCACAGATGGTGTTGACCAGCGACAGAGCCAGAGCCAGTGCCAGAACAAGAAACCGAACCAGAACCCGACCAAAGACCACAGACCACTATCATCGGCACGAACAAAGGCCGCGACAATTAGTGGAGCGATCAATGGTCGCCGGGGTCTCTGCTCTGGGTCCTCCTTTTGTTGTTTTTTTTGTTGTCGGAAGTAGAGCATCGTAATCAATTAACATGTTCAAATCATGGAAAATAAGTGCAAGTAGCGCAATTATTTCTAATTGAAAATCGAGAGTGGGGGAATCGGAATCGGGAAAAGTCGTGATTTGAGCGTTAGCTGGCTGGGGCATTCAAATGTTTACTTATTGGGTTATCTGCACGTGGCCGCGTCAGTCATTTCCCGACTCTACAGATGTCATTGCCTCATGACGCAGCCCCAGTTTCCACATTCCACATCTCTCCGCCCCGAGCACTGCCTCCATCGCAGCCAATCCAGCTCGAATCGACTCAACTCGACCCCGAATCGGGCTGCTAAGCAAACTGATACGGTTTCCCGATCCCATTCGAGTCGATTCGAAGCACTTCGACCCCGACATTGGCGCCAAAAGAGCAGCTTGTTGTTTTTGTTTTCGACGCCGATCTGATAAGCAAATCAAGGAAACAAACAAACTGCAACTGCAGTCTAAAATTGGCTTAATCTGCTGTAAATATTTACAGGCCGATTATCGGTCCGTGTTAAGGGAAAATTTCCACAGCTCGCGGCGCGCGATATTCGAGATTCTTTGGCTCTGGGCGTGGACTTTCCGAACCGCCGTCTGCACGCATGCGCACTCGGCCGTGGCGAAGAATTGGAAACCCCCGTCTCGCGAATTCTTCAGGCCAGTGCTGAGAGAACCCCAATTATTTGGCAATGACTGAGGGGGCCATTGTGAATGCAGAAAACATGTTTGCTGGCTGCCTCAGGTGAATTTCAGATTTCTATTTTTCGCAAGCCAACTCCTAATTAACCGAAAATTATTGAAAAGTAGTTTGCCAGACTGACAGATACCGATTCGACTGCGGCTTGATTAACTGCCAAGGCAGGGCAATTAGTGGTGGAGTGGGGCGAATTGGGTCATTGGCATCTTGCAGTTCTAATGCTTCCAACGCGCGTCACGGCCCATTGATATGAATATGGATGTTTGACTTGGCTTGCTGGCTAGCACATTATCGTTTTCGATTTCGATTTGGACTTGGATTTGTCTTCGGATTGGGCCTTCTGACAGCGCTCGACAGCTGTGGGATCTGCCATTAACACTTGGCTTGCGGCTTGTTTTGTTTGCTTTTTGCCGGCAACCGGTTGTAAGATAAAACGCAACAAAAGCCACGCGCAGGCCCAAAGGAGAGCCTTGGGCAAATGCCAAAAAAACCAATCTGTGGCTGACTCATCGCGCGGCGAAAGGCGTGTCCGCTCGCTTTGGCTTGGAATGGATCAACTGGGATCGCAGATAAAGCCCAGCTAACCGGCCGATTTGCATGCCAAATTGCTGGCCATAATTAATGTGCGGATAATGATGGCCAGAGTGGGTAAAATGTATCTGCATTTGCATAGGCAGCAGGTGCAAATAGAAACCTGGTATCTGTCAGATACTCTGCACTCCACTGTCACTGTGTGTATTCTAACTGGATATTGAGTGTTCAATTTATATTTGTATAACTGGTTTGAGTTATTTCAATTAACAAATTGAAATTGAATAGCCCTTTTTAGGTTTGCACTTTAAAGCTAATAAAATATCAAAGAAAAATATATGTGTTTTAAAGAATTTATAAGTAAAAGATACAATAAATTCAAAAAATCCCAATACAATCTAAAAACCTTATGAGCAATGTAATCCTGTTTTTAGGAAAATCTGAATAGAGCTTCAGAACTTAGAACTTCTTTCGTACTAAGCCTTTTTGGGTATTTCAAAAAACCTTCATTTTTCGAAAGATGTACTTTTGAAATGATTTTCAAGTGATGAATGAATCAGATCACGTTTTTGGTGTGGAACCCGATTGATTCTCGGCCTGGGAGCCGCAACACGGGCTTAGTTAGTATCGATCTAACGTAAGCTGATTTCGTTCTTTGTTCAAGTTCAGGGAGGAAAACAAAGCAACAAAGACGGTTGCAAATTGCGACTCGCAAGCCGTTTGCCGCTGCCCCTTTTTTCCTGGTATCGATGGTGCCGGGGTCTTTACCCATTCCCTGGCCGCTTCCCTGTTGGCCACCGAGTGTAAAGTGGGAACATGGTTAATTTTTCAAACCCGCCGCTCGAAGTTTTGCCGCATGTCGCTGCGTTGCGTTGCGTTTTGTTTCATTCGTTGGCCGTGTGTTTTTGGCCAAAACCCGTTTTGAGCCCAGTCAAGACGGAGGGGAGTGAGAACTTTGGGCTCTGGCAGTTGTTGGCTTACCAATTTCTGGATGTGTCGCGTTGCTGGCGTCGATGTTGCTGGCGTTGCGTCGCTTGGCTTGACGATGCGTTGCGTTGCGGCGTGTTGCAGTCGACTATGGGGATTATTTTTGGTGGCAACTTCTGCTCTTATTTTTGGCGCGCTGCAAAGAATTTGTTTTTTGGTGAGGGGTGTGAGAAAGCGAAAGCAATCGAACGCGTCTGCCGACACAGTAAAAGCGAAAGTTAAAAGTCAACGGCAGCGGCAACGAGGAAGCGGGATCGCCGAGAGGCGAAGCAAAACACGCTTAAAAATACTTCTAGCATATATTTATCAGTATCTGATTGTACATATGTTTATATAGTCGGTATGGCCGTTTGGTCGGGGGGCAGAACGGATCGGATCGGCGCGGAACGGGGCCGAGTGGAGAGCAGTAAATACAGCGCATATATGTGGTGTGTACGTATGCGGAGCATATAAAAAGTGCGCGCGACTATAGTGCTCGTTCCTGCGCCGATGTTGCTGTTGCTGCTGTTGCTGCTGCTGTTGCCTTTGCTTTCTTCGCGATTCGGGAATACGTTTCCGATTCGATTCGATTCGAATCGTTTCGAATGTGCTGTTTGCCTTTACTTTATTCGCTTTGCCTGTTTTCGAAACACTCAGTTGCGGCTTCCGCTGGGCAGGCCTGATCGCAATGCCCTCATGAACGATGCGAACGACGCGGCGGACTAAAGATAACTGAGGGAAATCAGAATGTGTTGGCAGTATAAACCGCGCAGCAGAAAGCAGCACGGCAGCAGCAGCAGCAGCAGCAACACCAACACAGCAGCAACACCAACGGCACGGCAGCAACACGCTGCTGGTGTGCGTGTGTATCTGTGTGTGCCGAGCTGCCAGTGTGTGCATGTTGTTGTCCCGGACTGCGGCTAATTCTGAATGGACTCCCAGGGATCTGATCCTCACCCATCAGATCTGATGGCTATGGGAAGCCCAAGCCGCGGGAGTGGCTTTGGCCAGAGAGAAGAGCCTGCGAGAGCTGCCGGCATCTTGAGTTGGCACCCACACACAGATACTCCATCGCTCTTCTCCGTCCGAATGGCTCGAGAACCCTCCGTCGTATACGCAATGTGAAGCAGCAACTAGTTGCTGTTGCTCTTGGTATTTCTATTGCTGTGGCTGTTGCTGTTGACTTTGCCTCCGTTTCTGCCTTTTTGTTTCGTTTTTCGGGTTTTTGGGAGTGTTTGCCCCGGCGGTTCTCTTTCTTTTTTGGGACTCGACTTTTTCCGGAGAAAAAGAAACTACACATGAATACACAACACCCGTGCATATATCGTGTTCCCGAGCAATATCAAGAGTTGGATAACTCGTGTGTGTTTGCCCTCGTGCTGTGGCTATTTCTATTAGTGTGTGGGCCTTTGGCTTTTTCCACTACCAAGGAGATAAACTCGAAAATGTGAATGGGGCTCATTCACCACGGGGCCGAGGAGTTTGGGACTTCTGTTTGCTCGTCAGCAGGTTACCGGCTTTCTGCTTACTAATGGCCCGAAGAAAACAAACAACCGGTCATCTCGCAACTGTTTCCAGAAATTATGAAATCGTAGCACCCTCGTCGCATAGATAAACCCGGGCACACGGGTAATTAGTAGTCAAAAACGAAAGTCATTCGCTGGCTTGAATTCATTTAAAGGGCCATGAACTGTGGGCAGTCGCAAAGAGTGCCAAGTGCTTGAGGCACAGCCGATTTGCAGGCCCACTGGGATTGCGTTTTTATCAGTCTGGCGTTTATCCGGTTGCGGTGGCACTATCTTCCGGGGGTCTCTCGAACTTTGCTCCCTTTTGGGTGCTTTATTAATGAATTGATTCAAGTACATTCTAGTATCGATATCGTTCCGGGTCAATTCCGCTCTTTTAAGTTATTCTATCGCCTCGACCAATCAGCGTACCGTGCGCTGAATTTGAGTTTTGATTGATAAGCCGCGGCTCGCTTGCCTCGAAAACCCCTTGCTGCAGCGATAAGCGTCCAAAATTTATAAGGCCATGTGTGGAACGTCATAAAAATATATTAGATTACAGAAATTAAATTCTTTTTTAGCATTGGCTGCCCACATCTTACCCAACTTGGACGGATTTAGTGTTTAATCTAATCACTTTAAAACGACGGACATAAATATGTACTTCGGTCTCGATTTGGGTGCAATAAAATATATATTTAAAGTGAGCCTGTTATGCAACAGTCTCGCAGAAGCTTTCCAATTCATTCAGATCCAGATTCATTAACAATTTACGCAGCCTTGCATAGAACATCTGCCTTATCAGTGCAAGTCGGCTATGATTTGACATTTCAGAAATACAATTTCCTCTGGGCATTGGTCAGCAGAGAATTCGTACTTAACATAATTTGAATTAATTCCTTTTCCGAAAATCAAGTTTCCTCGATTTGTTCTAATCAGAAAAAAAAGCATTTCGCGTTCGTGTTTTTCTTTGGAAACTTCAGTGCTGAGAACTAGTGTAAGCCTTGGTCTTACTTTATTTTAAAACAAACACAAAATGAGCCAGCATCTCTTTTTTTTCCAGCAACCGCGAATACCAAGAGGATGATTCATATCTTGAAATTTTGATTATCATAAAGGGGAGCGATCCAAACATGTTGACGCATCTGATCTGTGGTTAAGTTTGGTGTTTGGTAATGACATACATATTTGTGGTTTACATTTAATTGAAGAGTCATTGCCTATCTTGCACAAAAAATTGTTTTAAATTGAATGCAGGTGTTTATTTCTTTTTCAATGGAATTTTAAAAATCAGTTACTTTCCTTACACAATAACACCAGGGCTGAAACTTAAATTGGTTTGGAACGTTGGTAAATCCTTCACAGAAGGTAACACTGACCATAAAAAGTGTGACCAAGTAGCAATGAAACAACGACAGGTTTTTTTTAAATTCATCAACGTTCTGGAGTTATGCCATTTTCTTATAAATCAACTTCTCACCAATTTTGGATACTCCCAAATAAAACAAGTCCAATTATTTTGAATATGTTTTTTGTTTTATAAGTATATGTATCAACTTAAATATGAAAATATTTAACAAATTTCTGTAAACATCGATAGTAGTCTCAAACTATCGATACCGTCCTCGTTGGCTTTATGGCTCAGCCGCGCGTCGGTCACACTGACCCGCCCGCTGGTGTTCCGCAACGGTCACTTTGCCATCCTTCTTTTTATTTCCGCCGTTTGCCGAGAAAGTTGGAAAATCATGGGTGAGTTGCTGAAAAGCGTAGTTTTTGTGCGAAATAAACGAAAAGCGATTGTGCAGAGTGAACAAACGGAGCTGGCAATGCGGCGCGGCTGAAAGAGTAAGTGATTTTCCGCGAAAAGTGCAGAAATACTGGCAAATGCAAACAAGTCGGAGACTTGCGATTCCGCTGGCCCGAAATCTGAAAAAATAGAATGAATCTCTTGGGGAGACGGGCAGAAATATCGTTTTACGCCAATAAGCGGGCTTCTTGCGCACATCACAAGAGTTATTTGCGAGGAATATGCATTTGGCAGTATTTCGGAACCTGCGCGCTCTGTCTAACCTCAAAACCGAAGCCGCCTAAGCTGCCATTTGTTTACATTGTGTTGTTGCACTGCGCATCCGGATTGTCCATAACTAATCTATTTTGTTGGTCACCCACAGGCAAGCCAAGAGGTCTGCGCACTGCCAGGAAGCATGTGAACCACCGTCGCGACCAGCGTTGGGCCGACAAGGACTACAAGAAGGCTCATTTGGGCACCAGATGGAAGGCCAATCCCTTCGGAGGTGCTTCCCACGCCAAGGGAATCGTCCTTGAGAAGGTGTAAGTATAACTGGCCTCAGAGTTGTGTTATGCCCCCCATCCAGAGAAGAGAACCCACGTCTCGACGCCTCGCAGTATATTTTTGTGTTTTGTAGGCTTTGAAACTCAAATCACAGGATTATACTGTGAGATGCCAAGCGTGCCAGCAGCAGAAAGGGATTGAAGCGTATTTATTAATCTCCGCCTGCTTTAGCATTCGAAACTAATTAATTTCCCCTCTCTCCACAGCGGCGTCGAGGCCAAGCAGCCTAACTCTGCCATCCGCAAGTGCGTGAGGGTGCAGCTGATCAAGAACGGCAAGAAGATCACCGCCTTCGTGCCCCGTGACGGTAGCTTGAACTACATTGAGGAGAACGACGAGGTCCTGGTCGCCGGTTTCGGTCGTAAGGGTCACGCCGTGGGTGATATTCCCGGAGTCCGTTTCAAGGTGGTCAAGGTGGCCAACGTCTCCCTGCTGGCCCTCTACAAGGAGAAGAAGGAGCGCCCAAGATCTTAGATGACCACGCATCTATTCTTTTTCCAGACAAGCAGAGTTAGGGTTTTACAAATCTAAATAAACAAAAATATAAACAAACCTGTTAATGTTTTAATTAAATGTGATTACGTTAACTGCATGTTTTTGAGTTTCTTAGTTGCAATAGTGTCTTTCTGTTGTTCATACAGTGTTTAAGACAGGTGTAAAACCAAGAAAGGACAAGATTAATTTGCTGGATTGGGTTCCTTAGCAGAGTTGATCTGAAAAATGCACTTAGCCCTTTAAGGGGCAAATTCTTTAATTAAAAAACAAATAAACTTACAACTTATGATAACTATATAAATTGTGCTGGGCTAAACTATTAAAACATTTTTGTTGCAGTATTTGCTGCCCCTCGAAATACTGCCTAAATGGAAATTTATTTTGTTTTGCCTGCTTACTTTTGAAACATATCTTAAGATTGGATGACAGAAGTAACTTATGTATGTGCTTTTTGACTGACCTAACATATAAATGTTTATTTTTACAATTTGAAGATTATTTTATCACTTTATTATTGTAAAAATCTAGTTTTTTGTGCCAGAATTTACAGCATTTTTTAATAACAATGCAATACAGAAAGGTTAAGTTATTATGTGTGGATTCCTAAATAATTAAATTATATTTAAATATTGTTTTAGAAAAATATAATAGCACCATAAGTTTTTGTAACTATCTGGCAACCCTTTTAGTGCTGCTTTTGAGCTGACCTCGTTTTACAGCACTGTAAGCCGCGGTAATTTAAATTCAAAATTTCGAGTAGCTTTCACCAAGGTTTTAATCCAGAAAACTATACATTCCAGTAATAACTTCATTGTCAACTCATTTGGCAGCCGAGTTGTGCAACGCCGGAACACTCCCTCGCTGCGAACTCGGCGGTCTCCAGGCCAGGCTCAGGTACCTACCGCAGTTGCCACAGCCAAGTATTTCTTACATAACAGAACGGCAGGGCGGCAAGAGCCTCGGAAACAGAAACAGACAGCCATCAATGCATGAGGCCCGGACCTGGACCAGAGCCAACGTGTGCCGGGCTTCATCAGCGATAAGGAGTCGCAAACTGCACCTCCTACCTGGCGGTGCACTGGGAGAAATCCGCCGGCCACAAACGAGTTGGATTGGCGGCACACCAAGCCGGATTTCTTGCAGTGCTCGGGTCCGATCTGCTTATCAATAATTTGTTTTTATTTCCCTTTGCCGCATTTAGGCAGAGATTCGCTGGCGATAGCCGCTCAAGTGTCACACGCCCACATTTTTGGAGCAGTCGATCGTCGATGGAGCGGCTATTTGCACATACGCCGCGCCAATAAACTTGTACCCACCACCGAGGCACGCTTTGATCCGATCCTCATCCTCATCCTCGTTCGCAATCTTTAGCCCCCGCCCCATACCCATCTCAATCCCAGTCCCAATCCGCTGCTCGGTCTTTAGTCTTTGGTCTTTGGTTTTCAGTCTCCAGTCTTCAGTCTTCAGTCTCCTCGATCGGCACACGCTTGTGCAGCGATTCTCCCCCCTTTTTTGGGCTTTTCTTTCTTTTGGTCTGACCGATGCCTCGATGCTACGAGGTTTGGAACCTTTTGCCCGCTGCTCGGCCCCTCTGCACATAAATCCACGAATCCACGACTTGGTCTTCACTTTGCCGGCGGCAATTATCGCGATGTGATAAACAAATATTTTGCATCTATGGCAAGAAGAAGATGAAGAAGCGAAGAAGGCTTTCCCGGCATTCTGGCGCTTAATTATGAACTCCGGTTTGGCCCCCCAACCAAGTACGAGTTTATTATTATTAAATGCGCTGCGCGTGGCCGCATGCACTTTTACCTGCCAACGTACTTGACTCGTCTTCTTCTGGGAGGTTCGTCGCTTTTTCCCTTCATCTTTTTCCTCCTGATTTTTGGGCTTGGCCTGAGCAGTTCGCTGGCAGCAGTTGTTGCAATATGCAATTTGGCTGCTTATCTCCGGCTGGATACCAATCAGCTTGGCCCCAAACTCCGGTGGGTGGAGAGTGAAATAAAAATTAAATATGGCTCTATTTGAATATTACTGCCCAGGTTGCAGGCAGTGCATTTTACTGGGGCAAGCTTCATTGGGGTAATAAGTTCTGAAAAGCTAGCGCATTGGATGGAAGTCTATTTCTGTAAGATTCTTAGATAGGACAAATACCAATACCCAATGTCAAAATATATGTGTTTTTATCGTTTTTATATCAGATCTTTATATCGTCGTTCATAACAGATTGTCTTCCACATTTCGCAGAGAACATTTTATTATTACGGAGTCTTTATAACATCGATTTTGCAGGTTGAGTTCTATACTCTTAACTCGCCTGAATCTCTCCTGAACCTTATTATATTGTAGCTTATTATATTATATCTTATAATGAAGACTGTTTTCTATTCTTTTCATTAAAGTTCCTAAACCCCTCTTTAATAACCTGCCTAACTAGACTCTGGTTAGTGAAGTGAACTTAGTTTAAGTTTTACAAATCCCTTCCCTCCTAAACACCCTCACATAACCTTTGACTAATGACTTTCGTTGCTTTCCATTTGGCAAAGATTGCCTATTTAAGCATTTCCGAATCTCTGGCGAATCTCTCTCCAAAAGACTGTGCCCCATTTGATCCAAATAACACCCTTTTCCCAGAGGTTCCGCGCATTACGATATTTGCATATGGAGCTGGCTTCCGTGTATGGGTGAGATCGCCTCCCCGAGTGTTTGTGGCCAGCATAACACACAGGCACCGCTGTATGTATAGACCCCAACGACATTGGGGCCTCCACCAATTGAAACAAACCAAATGCAAAGTCGTCTCTCCCACAACAAATGGATCGGGGAACAGGTTTTCCATTTCTGAAAGTGAGACTGCGGCTCTTTCGTGGAGATCGCGAGAGAACGAATGAATATTAAGTAAGGTTTGTTTCATTAGATTCAAAAGAACTTGCCGCTGGTGGGGGCTGCGATCTCAGAGCAAGGGTGCGGAATAGTATGGGTATGGTATGGTATAGGGTATGGTATGGTGTGGTATAGTATGGCCTGGGAGTCGGAGCCCAGTCACCTGGTCTTGGACCTGAGCCACTTGCTCGTTCCGCTTTGCTGAGCAGCTGCTGCCGCTCTCTGGCCGCTCTGGCCCAAGACTGCGCGAAAGGTTCCGACTCAGCTTTTCGCTTTTTGGCCTTATGCATCGGGTCTGAAGGCAGAGACACCTCACCTCAGTTCACAATCTGTGAGCTCGCGAGAGCGTCGATCGGTCGCCGAGTTTAGTTGGCCTGCGGTTCGTCATCAGCGTGGTTCATGCGGCTCCGACTTTGAATCCGACCAGCAACTCAAACTCTGAATCTGACTCTGAACCGGGCTGTAGTAGTAGCTGGTAGCTCTCCATTGACATCGCCATCTGCGTCCCCGGTTGTAATCATAAATATATCTACATACAGTCCGTGTGTACATAGGCCCAGTTAGTTGGTGCTGGCTGTCGCTGTTGTGCCGTGCATTTTCATTTTCCCAAGAGTGTTGTTGCTGTCACAGCGTCCGCTGTTTGTATCTTGTGAAATGTCGAAGCCCTTGATTTTAGCCAGCCGATACGATCATTAGTCGAGCCGAAAAACGAACGGGAAAGTGAGCTCGAAGAACCAGGATCGGGCTAAAATCTTACCTTCCAAAACGTCTTTAGAGATAAACGGAAAAACTATCTACGGGGTTTTGAAAGTTATCGTAAAAACCAAGTGCCAAACGAATCGGTTTCGAAAGTGCCAATTTCAAAGTGTTACAAGGGGTTTTTGAAAAAGTACCCCCAACGAAGAAAAAGAAACCCCCCAGTGAAGAGTGCGAATAAAATGTATCCACATCATTAGGCGATTGCAAAATCGTGGCCAAAATGTGGGTTAGGGTCTGAGCCAGAAACAAAACAAAATCTGACAACAAATGGACGCAAATTCACACATGCCGTGGCACATAAATTTATGGTTGGAACTGTAACTGGGCAAAATGCTCGGCCCGGCAACTGGCAGTAGCTGTAGTAGAAGAGCCGCCGAACAACCCACTAAGCCACCCACCACCACCACCAACCCACCGACAAAGGGAAAAAACTAACGGAATAATGCAACATTAAGCAAAATGCTGCTGGCCCTGCAAAAGCAAAGCCTCGACCAACAACAATTTCAACCTGCCACCGCCGACGTCAACATTAGCAGCAGCAACAACAGCAGCAACAACATCTCCAACTACTGCAACTGCAACTGCAACAACATCAACATCAACGTCACCGTTACCACGAACGTCGCCGTTGCCGTATAAAAATGGAACCCTCATATGATCACGAACATCCACATCATCTGCTAACAAATTACAAGTAATATTTACATTTTTCCCATGCTAAAATTTTTTTCTCGCTGTTTAATTATATCCAACCGAAGCGAAGATACATATCTTCAAGATAATAACCATAATGAAAAATGGAAAAGGCGCTCGTGTAGTGGTGAAGAAATTCTCTAGATCGTACCTATATATATATATATGTATGGTCGTGTACATGGGCCCATGACTGGGACTTTTCAAGACTTAGTCAGTCTCAGATACAGATACTAAGATACTAGCGGCGGGCACGACAGCGAGAAACACCGTCGGGGATGTTGTATGGCAAACAAAAAACGGGTATACTTATACGTATATAGGGGCTGTAGTATACAGTACCTGGGAATTTGCTTAGATTTTCCTTGGTGTGGCCCCAGTTTTCAGACCCCGCAGCACTTGCACTTGTGTTCGTATCCGCTTCTCGCTTCACTGTGTGAGTTCTCCTCTCCACTCCGCTCCGCAAGCGTAGATATGTAAATGGTCGGCTGCGAATAACTTAAGAACCGTCTTCGGACGCGGCTCGAAATTGGTCAAGTGGAAAGTAAACCAAGACTCCGCAGAAGACGGGGGTGGAGACCCTGGGAACAAGCGGAGGGCAAGAACGCATAAAAGCCCCGAAAGAGGTTTTCATTTCTGTGTATTTTTGGGCCAGAGGTCATGCGGCTTTGACCATTAAAAAGATTTAGCTCCGATCTACACAGCTTGATAGATACGCATGAGATTATAATATCCGTATATATAGTACAACCCCTATACGCCCATATATATTTCCCATTTAGCTGGCTGACTTTCGTAGTTTCCGACGGGAAATTCCCGTCTACAAATTGGCTGAAATTATGAATGGAAATAAAGCCATGAAATTAAATGAAGTACAGATGAAAAGCTCCGATAGATCCGCACACTTTTCGTAGGAAATTTACAAAAACCCGAAATACCCGAAGATTTCATGGGCGAAAGCTTGTCGCATTTTTTGTCACATTTTTCGAATCTTCCCGTTTGGGACTGGCTCAGCACGTGACAGGGTCACAAATCAACTCGATTTGATGCCATTTCATTCAATTCGATCTCCTATGGCTCCCCCATAAATCAAGTCAAGGCTTCGATCTACCTAAACTTTGCTAACTTCGTTTTCAATCTAAATAGTTTTCAACATAAATATAAAATTCAATGACCAATAAACAACCATCTGTGTATGCGGATTTCCAATCAAGTTTGGCAATCAATTAAGATTTCACTGTGACTAAGTTGGGCAGGAAATCTTCTCTAATTAATCAGCCTTCCTATTTTCTATAAAAATATTTCAATAATTGGGCGAGATTGTCCAAAGTTCCTGGATACTGAATATGCAGTATCAGTGACGTATACCCTGCTATAAGGAAGCATAGTCGTGATATTTTCTGGACTTTCCCTTAGATTTCAAGCAGGAACTAAGCGTTTCATTGACGTAGAAGGAGATTCCAGCTGCTGAACTTCTTGGAACTAAGAGATAAATCTCTTAAAGTGTGTATAAATCGTGTGCCGACAGGTTAATTGGTTAATTGTATTGATGAGTCGGAGGCTATGAAAGGAAAACAAAAATAGCTTGCACTCGGTTCTTAAAAGATATCTCACTGCAGAGAGAACAAATAACCAACCAAATTAAAAATAATTTTTACAAAAGAAAGTTGCACATTCATATTAAAGAAACTAAAGTATTTTGTATTTTTTTGTAGAACATTGGTTATTACTTAGTTCTTTAAACGTTTTTATTGGCTAAAAGATTTCTGTAATCAAGTCTTAAGAATAAATACTGGCCCCTATATTATTAACGACTCCTACAAAGATATTATATTAATTGGTGTCTATTCAGCACTGCTTAAACTTCCCTAACTTTTGTTTTACTTAAAATGTGATTAAACATGGAAGCATCTTAACAAATAATCCTACTCTCGAGGTTACCTTAAATCAAAACGAAAAATTTTAAGATATTAACAAAATTTAAGATAAGATTTGATTATTTTTAGAAAGTAAACTCCTTCACTGCTTTTTAGTTTTCTATACTTTCATACAAAAATTTCATAGATCAATTTTTATCTTTCTTTAATATTTTTACAAACTAAAAAGTTACTTAAAAGTAAGATTAATTCCGTCGCTAACAAGAATTGTTCATAAGATTCTTTTTGTCTAAGTGGTGTTCAAAAATGAAAACAAAAGTGCATTTAATATTTTGAGCTTAAGCATAACATTGTAAAACTTAAAGGCACGCAATATTTTAAACATTATTTTAATGGTAGTGTTTCCGACATTTAGAGTTCCGTTTTATAAACTGAGTTGATACAATCAATAACCTCTATCTTTTTGACAAAAATATCCTTCAGAAGCAGAAGTTTAGACACGTTATACCAATGGATTTTGGCCATCTAAACCTTTTCAATAGTAAACAACCCCAAAGGGGTCCTACAAAAAAATAATAAGTATAATTAACTTGAGCTACATAAACGTTTTCCGCCCAATTACACGCAGGGAAGCTCGTAGCTCCCCGGAAACCATTTTACCCTTAACAAAAATCAGGATTGCAGTCGAGCACTGACCACAACTCCCTTGGAGCACGGCAACCACCCTGATTAAGAGTCCGGCTCCCGGCTAGTTATTTTCGACTCCGCCAACCAGCTAAGTACAGATCCTCCACATGCAATTACTCTACTTACTGGGACGAGCATGCAGCACTGCCTCCATTTCCATTTTCATTTCCATGCAATCCATATAATTTAGTGTACCCCATCAACCTGCGAGGGTGTATCTGTATCTGTAGCTATACGAATATTCCGCTGCGTGTGCTGGTGTGCGTGCTAAAATCCATTAAATTTTTGTATCTTTTTTATGCTCCTAAAATCGCTTGTGTGAGAACTGGGTCTTCGTTGTTTCTTCGACGAATGGAGTGGGGTCTCGAGATGGGGGGATCGGGATCCCAGCGACGACAGCCGCAATATAAACCTCATTAGCCGAACGAAACTCCGCCGACTTCGGCAGCGCTCGGCCCTCGAAGATGGATGGTGATGATGATGCTTCGCTCTTCGCTTGCTTCATTAGTTTAATTATGTATGCCCAGGCCACATACTCGTGTATATACAGTCTGTATATAGGTATACCCAATCCATTGTGCGTACCGATCTCGTTCTCATTCGCAGCGGAGCAGGTAGCTCGCCCCAGCTCACCGCAGCTCACCTTCATGTTCGTGTTCATTAAAGCTAAGATGGCGGCTCTTTGGGCCCGGATGCTGGGCTGTTTATGCTTATTGGTCAACAGCATCTACATATAGATACATATGGGCTTATATAGCCGGCCATGCATATGTATGCGTAAATGGCCGATGCGATCGGCCGACAACTCATACTCATCGCAGGTCCCCGAGACCGGGCCTGCGTCGTTAAGTTATTCAAGTACATCACACCTGGGCCGCAGCTCTGCAGCTCCACAGGTCTACCTACCATACCTACCATACCTGCACCTCTTACCTCCAACTGGAACTGGGCCCAAGTCGTGCCAAGTCGTTTGGGCCAAACTCGTTTTCTTGGCTCTGGAAATCTGTTTTGTATTCGGGTTGGGGCGCCTGCAGCCGCAGCAGGCAGCCAATAGACTGCAAATGGAGCAAATGGAGAGCTGCGGCAGATGCCTCTTCGCCAGGCCAGGCGCTGGCCACACCCACCCCAGCCTCCTCCTCCCCATCCTCCTTTGACTGTGGCCGAAAACCAAAATGGCTTTTATTACCTTGCCGCACCGCTTGCATCCATACTGATGGCAAGCAAACTGGCCCAATGCGATCGCAGATGAGGCGCCAAATGATTTGCCATTCTAGGCATGCAGCTCTTTGGTGGCCAGATCATGGGGTTAAGCCATGCAATCGAGCAGTGATTAGTTCTAGATACAGCTCACTATCAGATCTAAATAAATTATATATCAAGGTTGTTAATTAGCATGTTGCTGGGCAGAAGCTTTCTAAAATGTATATGAGGCCGAGGTGGCTTGCTAATGGGGTATCTTTTCATGGGAACATTAGTTCTAGAGCTTAATCAAGTATTTAGAAGAAGTATAGCAGTTTATATGAATAGGAAAAGGTAAATATGTTACGTATAACATCAGAACATCATCACAATGCTACTTACATCGTAATGCCTAATTAACATTTAATGGGAAGTAGGCCCTATATAATTAACATGATATGGTTAAATTAAACATTCTTTAATACCTTGGAAATGTAAGATAATCTATTATACAGCTCCCACTAAACCTTAACAGAGTTCTACCGTTAAAGTCACAGCTTATTTCTGACAAGTATTCAACCCTTTAGCGCACTACTGATTTCCATATCAATCTCTAAAACGGTCTATGAAATCCACAAAAAAGGTCTAACAAATCAGACGAATAATAGAATGCCATTGTTCTTCAGTCTGGCTCTGATCCCCCAGTGATTGTTTAGAATCCGAGACAAATCTGCCCAATTGTTGTCACATACCTGTCCACAACTCAGAGGATCCCCCGTGGCCCCATCTGCCGAATTGTCCGGCGGCTAGACAAAGGTATTGACAGCTCACCACGGTGGATCTGTCTTAATTACTGTCCCATTTGCTGTGGAATGTCAGTATGTCAGGCCAGAGTTATGCGGCCCCCGAAACGCTTTCTAAAATAAGCCAGGAATATGGAGAATATATCTATGCATTTGGATTAAGGGGAGGCCGATGCCACTCTTTATTACCAACTCCTGTGGCAATTGTCCCCCATCTCCAGACACTGAGCATACCATGTTTGTGTGCATCTGATTTTCGGGATAGGGTTCCCGATCCTCCGACTTAAAAGGCTGTCTTGAGCAGCGCGGCAGAGCGTCACATGAATCACAATATGCTAAAGCGCCTGACACTCTCCAGATCAATGCGGCTTCTTCGGTTGGAAGTTAGCGGCTCCTGAATGAAGCCGCAGCCAGGGGCTTGTTAAAAGGGAGGAGTTGCCTACTTTTGAGGCAGCTTCAGGGGGAGTCCCCCTCTGCCCACTGCCTCCTCCTCCAAAGACCCCTATCCACTTTTACCGGGCAGCACAGCCACCAGAGAAGTCGATGTTGTCGTAAACAAAACGTTCCTTGGGTCCCCAACTCGGCGGCGGACATCGAGTACTCGGACTGGGGACTGGAAACTGGGGGCCGGGGACTCTGGACAGGGGACTGGGGGACAGCTAAGGAGGCTGGCCGCAATGTGGAATATGTGGCATTTTGCAAAGATGTTGACATTTTGCGCGCATAAAAATGCCAACTTACCGGCCACTGTATGTGTCCTATTTTAAAATCAGGGCCATGGCTAAGAAGCCGAAACAGAATCTGAAGCTAAAGCTGAAGTCTCAAGCCGAAGCTAAGGCCGCGGCTGGCTAAGCTGCGCTTTCGTGGATCGTGAGCGGGCTTAGGATAAAGCCAGACCGACTTTGACCAGACAGCCGACAGTTGGGACAGGTTGGACAGCGGCGAGTGGACAGACGGCCCATGTGGAGGCACCACAGGACGGTATAATTTTGTGTACCCCTTTTGGCCAAGCTGGCCAAGTATTTAGCGGCAGCGGCAGCCGCAACCGAATATCAAAAACGTAACGACGTCACCGAAAACCCTCAATAAATTATCGAGCCTTCAGCCAGGGCTGGTCCTTTCCAGCATTCAGATGTGGCCAAGGGGCTACTGAGGGGTCTTAGCCAAGCTTAGGGTACGCCACAGCGGAAATTTGCAACTTTGGCGGCATTGTCAAGGAAGAAAGTCGCCGAAACTAGAGCGCCTAGCTGAAGACAGGGGCACCATAGGGTAAAAGACTGAGCAAAGCGGTTGGAAGACTAGCTGCAAAGACTAAAGACGCTAGGTCTCGGAGGCCAGAAGAATTAGAGCTAGCAAACTAAGAGCTCAGTGGCTGGAAGCCCAGATCCAAAGGCGAACAATTAGGCGCAGTGGTTCTGTTAGGCAGGCAAAAGAGGCTGTGGAAGCTATAGAGACCAAAGAGACTGTGGAGGCCGCGGTCGGCACACAATAGACCAAAAGTGTAGTGGGCAGCAATAAATTCAAACGGTAACAAATCGAGGAGATCGAGGGAGCACGCATACTGCGGCACGGCTCTCGATCCCCAAAGGATCGCGAAAGTCGGGATCTCGGCATCTCGGGAGCTTTGGGCAATATTTAAACTTGTCGTTCGGTTCTGCTCTCCATGCTCCCCAGTGCTGCTGAATTCTTGGAAGGCGAATTACTTTGAAATGTGTCGATATGTCGCAAGTTTTAAAAGTTATGCATAAAGGTCCGGCCAGGCAGGCCAAGGCAGCCCAGACTGCGGCCAGCCTCATTCTCATTCTCAGTCTCAGTCGCAGTCTCGGCCTGGTCCAGAGGCCCAGTCTGAATCCCAGTCTGGGTTCCAGCTTCTGCTCCAGCTTCTTTGCTTACTCCGCGACGGTGGCTTGTTGAAGTCGAAGCGGCCTCCTTTGATAATACAATAGCTGCACGCGCCCAATTTACATTTATGTCCGCTGACATTAAGGAGCGCACCGATCCAGGGAGCCCATGGGCGAACCGTACCGTTTCGCTTCGATCTCCAGTTCCAGTTTGTGTCTCTCTGGTGTCTGATAAAGGCAAAGCCGAAGGTACTCCTTCCCCCAATGCCCCCTGTACAGCATACATACCGCATATACCCCGTACCCGTACGCCCCCGGCCTTTGCGCTCCTCTGTGCGTGCCAGCGACGCGAAAATTGTCAACGTATTTAGCAGCCCTTTTAAATATCATTATAAGGAACACTGCGACGGACAATTTTGCCGACGGTACGTAATTTCCAGCAGTAGCCCCTTGTTCTCTTCTCGGAGAGGGATTAACAACGATCATGAATGCGATACGAGGCGGGGACTCCACCTGAGGGATAACTCCATCTTGATTGGGGCTTAGAGATTGTGTGTGCTCTATTTACAGATATCTACACATACAGTTGTAGCCATTAATAGATTAGAGCTCAAGTTAGTCCACAATACCTATTTAAGATAATTTGCTATGCTATGAACTGGGGATGGCCACCCAAAAGATGATACAAACTAAAAGGGTTAGGCAATATTTTTAAGTGTACGATCATATTTAGGTTATATAAAAGATCATTTTTGGAGTTGTTCACTGCTGATCCATATTAGAATGATAGTTGGAATGTTAGTTTAGATAGGTATATTTTAAAGCTAATATTATGCTTAATAACTTATTTTGAAATTTAGCAAATCAGTCGGTTATGTTCTTTGTTTTAATAAGCTCCCGATAAATACTTAAGAACCCAATTTAGTTTTCAGAACAATTATTTTTTCATTGTCTTTTGTAATGTGACCAGTTTTTAAATGACTGATATTTAAAGTTAAAAAAGTGAATTCGAGATTCTAAATAACTTTTTATACAAATGTATTTTACTTTTAAATAAGTAAAATGTTAAGGTATAAAAACTTTTCGTTTGTCAATTAAAAAAAGCTTTTTCAACCTTATTTAACATAATTAAGATTTGCACTCTTCGGATAATGCCATTGAATGCTCTTAGTAAGCTCGGGACGTCCATCTTCGCGAAGTAACATTTCCCCATCCATGGTTAAATGATTTTCTTTCCTAACTTTCTTCCAGTTCTAAAAAGTACCCCCACGTGTCGCGGACCCCGGAGTACAGTCACTCCACTGGCAGCGAATACCCGGAGCACGGCGGCTATCTGACGGATGGGCGACTAATGCACGAGGGCAACAGCGATGCCGGGATCTACCATGTGCGCCAGGGAAGTGAGCACTCCTCGCCCAGTCTGCACTCGCCAGCCATTCAGAGTTCCGGGTACGAGAACGAGCATCTCAACGAGGCTGTTCTGGCGGCGCACAGCCACTCGCCCATGCCGATGGTGTCCAGTGCCTACGTGGGCGGAGGCACTGCGTCCGGCTCGCTGATCAGCAGCAACATACCCCTCCTGGGTGGTGGCAACTCGGTGCTCAACAAGTTTCTGTCGCATCCACACCCCGGAATGGTGGGCGGAGGATCCGGGTCCATGGAGGACTGCACCTCGCACTCACCCATCGAGCCGGCGTCGATGTGGAGCTACGACTACAAGGGCGATCTGTGCGCCCCGAACTGTGGCTATCTGGAGCGGCACAAGCCGCTGCCCGCCGACCTCAAGTACCGGCCCGGCGGAACCCAGTCAAAAAGTGCCAAAGAATCGCGCATCCGGCGGCCGATGAACGCCTTCATGGTCTGGGCCAAGATCGAGCGCAAGAAGCTGGCCGACGAGAATCCCGACCTGCATAACGCGGACCTCAGCAAAATGTTAGGTAAGACATCGATGGTGCTATATAATACACGTATTTTTCGATTAAAATACCCTACATTCCGTTACAAATCAATCATTTTATAAATTTTTCTTAATGATACTTTTTGTTAAGAAAGTACGTGTACCAGGTTTTCGTAAAAAATGTAAATTTTAATTTTTCTTACGTGTGCAAATTTGGATTTCTTTTTTTCAATTTTACTTAGTCTACCGTTAGGTTCTTAAAGTACTAGGTACTAGATGAAATATTCACTCTATCTATCTATATTAGTAAAGCTATATCAATGAATATTTTATTATGGAACTGCAGAACAAACTGTTTCTAATTAAAAAATGTAATTTAAAAATGACACGAAGTTTTTGAAATTAAATTCTTCAAAACAAAAACCATTATTATCTCTTAATAATGTAGAAATTGATGTGTAATACTTAGAAAGCGTTATATACCCAAAGATAAAAGAACGGAAAAATGCAGGAATATTTTGCAAAGTTTAAGAACATTTTGTTCTTTTTTTTCGTTCAATCACGGGATGGTCTTGGTTTTTGACCGTTGGTTTCTCAGTGTGATTTATCGACATAAACTATTATTTTTACTGATCCAGATTGAAGCAGACTTTTGGTGGCCTGTAAAACTTCCCAAAATGCTTTACCAAGATCATCCGTTTTCAGAGATAATAAAGCCCAACACCCTAACATGTTAAATCTTTACCTCTACCGCAGGAAAAAAATGGAGATCGCTGACGCCGCAGGATCGCAGGCCCTACGTGGAGGAGGCGGAACGCCTGCGGGTGATCCACATGACGGAGCACCCGAATTACAAGTACCGACCCCGGCGGCGCAAGCAGTCCAAGCTGCGGGCCATGCAACCGGGTGGCAAGGAGCAGAGCGAGAGCTCACCCAATCCCGGTACTGGGGGTTCCAAGTCTAACCCGAAGCTGGCCACTCCTCCGCTGGCCACCGCCTCCTCCAGTTATACAACGCCCAGCCACGACGAAAGCACCTGCAACTCCACGACCCAGAATCCCGGTGGAGGCCACTACGAACAGCCGCTAAAGCCCACGTACTCACCCAGTTCGGTGGACTGCTACAGCAATGCGGACAGCACGGAGCAGATCGAATCCCTGGCCGCCAACTGTGCGCCCGCCATGCTCAACGAGTCCACGCCCACAGGCGGAGGTTACGAAAGCTCCTTATTGCTTAAGAAGCTAACAAAGCCATCGCCTAGTCGCGCGGCCAAGTCGCGCCAGGAGAAGCTCTCCAAGTCGGAGGAGAAGAGCAAGGGTCAGTCGCAGGGGCAATCCCAGCAGGGTCTGTATGCCGCCTCCTATCCACTGGCGCCCACATCCGTGGCCGTGGTTGCGGCCCGGGGAATGTACGTGACCTGCAACAATCGAGGTTTACTGGATCATGGTCACTCCGTCAAGGGCACCTTCTATCCCCCGGTTTCCGTTTCCGAGGATGACAGCAGCTCCTCTATGCGAAATAGCATAAGTGCTATGCAGCAGCAGCAGCAGCACTGCAATCTGGCCACGACCACACCCTCCAGCTCCGCCGGACCCATTCCCTCCAGCGAGATGAGCAGCTACACTGTGTCCATGGCGGACAACTGCGGCAATCTGAGGCTCAGCATGAACGAGCTGTCCGGCAACGAGTACTCCCTGTCCAGCGCTAATGCCTATGGGATGCAGTACGAGGATTTCCTGCGCTATCAGAGCAACGACCTGGACTACTCAACGTCATCGGCAGTGGAGCACAAGGAACCCTCGCCGGAGGCGTCGAGTGGCCAGAAGTGCCACAAATACCCGGACACGAACCAGAACTACGATGACTACGAGGCGGAAGCCTATAGTAACGCCATGCTGCCGGCCACGGCGGCCAGCTATTACACCCAACTTCCGTATCCGCCCACATCCCTAACCGCATTCCCGCTCCAGCTGGCTGTGCCGTTCCAGCAGTCGGGCGCAGCTGCTGCCTACGGAGCTCAGCCCATGCAGGGTGGCTACCTGCACTACGGGAACTATGGAGGCTACGAGGGAATGGCTGCCCAGCCGCAGACCCATAGCCAGCCTCCTGTCCAGCAGCAGCAGGCCTCAAACTCGGCGCCGCCCTCCTTGTCAGCGCTCCCAGCTCCCAACCAGACGGTGACCTCGAATCCGGCTGCCATGCAGCAGCATCATCACCATCACTTTGGACCAGGACCCGGTATGGTAGGCGTAGGCGTGGGCGTGGGCGTGGGAGTTGGGGAGATGCTCTTCGAGCAGCAGCAGCGCAAAGACGATGAGATTAGCAACATTCTGGCAGGAGTGCGCAAGACCTGCTACAGCAACTGACTCTGATCGGAGGTTTGTAATTTTGGTAACTAGAGCTTAGAGTTTAGAGAGTGGTTTAGGTAGTCTTAAGATTGATCCCCCGGCACCCACAATGTTCTTCCAAGACCCAACCATAGAGCCTAGACCTAGAACTCTTTGAATTGTACAATTATTAGAAGTTTATAAATATGAAATTTATATAAAGACACAAAATAAAATAAAAACAAAACGAAATAAAGAAAATCCTAAGTAATCGAAACGTATAATCGATTTCAATGTCAGTGTGGAACGTAAGTTCCTGATGACAGGAGTCCTCTTGGGGTGGAACGCGTATGGACCGTGACCATATGACACTGACACAGCCACCCGATATATACACGACCGGAGCCTGCGCACTGCCAGTTCCATCAGGTTGGAGTGCAAAGATTTTCTTTTCTCGTTCGCACGGCCGCAGATTTCCCACGTTACATAAAATTCAAAAAACACTTTTTCAACTCAATTCCGCATTGGTTTCGGCCGTTTTTCGCTAGTTTTCCAAACTGGACTCCGAGATTCGAGTGAGCAGGATGTGCAAGTATCCGAGAATCGCATGATTAACGTGCTCCATTCGTGCAGAAGGGCGCCAAGAAGACGAAATCAAACCCCCCCATAAAAATCTGAGACAAAATTCAGTTTTATTTTCTAGATTGTTAAGCTTTATGTGACCAAGGTAGAGAAATTTTGGGAACCATTGCGGAAGCTGGAGGCCAACGAAATTGTTAAGGAAAATTCTGATAAAATCGATAAGCTTCGCACGCCTTCTTGACACCACCGCAGCCGCCGCCATCAGGCAGCAGCACCACCACCACCGCCACCCCCATAAGCCATCCCACCATCATCAGGGCCATAGCCGTTTATAGCCAGCATCCAACATGTCATTCATAGCCAAATTGAAAGCCACGCCATTGCCGCCCCTGAGAAACATACTCAATGTGGCCGTGCAAACGGCCCGACAGCAAATTCCAGAGCGCAAGGACTACGAGCAACCGCCGGGCAGCACCGCACAGCAGCACCACAGCCAGCAGGGCCATCACAAGGCCATGGAGGCGGGCATGGATGGCGGCGATCAGACCACCGAGATGAGCTCGAATCCCTTCCGGAACGCCGGTAGCTGGACGAACGAGAGCGAGGGAGGGGGCGGAGGCGATGGGGAGTACAGGAACGAGTACCAGAGCACCTCCTTTAATGAGTACGACGGCAGGTATCAGCAAACAGATGGCTTTAGGTAGGTTCACTTGCAGAGTAGCCACTTCTATAAGTCAATCATCCTAATCACCTGTAAACCCATCCTCCACAGGCAAGGCAGCATCGCCTCGGAGGGAAGCTCATTCGTCTGCGAGGGAGAAGGTGGCGGCGGCTGCAAAATCGACGAGTTCCAGGCGGCCTGGAACGTGACAAATGCCATCCAGGGCATGTTTATCGTATCACTGCCCTTCGCTGTACTTCATGGAGGGTATTGGGCCATCGTGGCCATGGTGGGAATAGCGCACATCTGCTGCTACACGGGCAAGGTCCTGGTCCAGTGCCTATATGAACCGGATCCGGCAACGGGACAAATGGTGAGAGTGCGCGACAGTTACGTGGCAATTGCCAAAGTATGCTTCGGCCCCAAATTGGGCGCCCGGGCTGTTAGTATCGCTCAGCTCATTGAGCTTCTGATGACCTGCATCCTTTACGTGGTGGTGTGTGGTGATCTTTTGGCCGGAACGTATCCACAGGGCTCGTTCGACTCGCGGTCCTGGATGCTCTTTGTGGGCATCTTCTTGCTGCCCATGGGCTTTCTGAAATCACTGAAAATGGTCTCGACCCTCTCGTTCTGGTGTACAATGTCACACATCGTGATAAACGCCGTGATTCTCGGCTATTGCCTGCTGCAGATCGGCGACTGGGGCTGGTCCAAGGTCCGCTTCAGCATCGACATGGAGAACTTTCCCATCTCACTGGGTGTGATTGTCTTCTCGTACACCTCCCAGATCTTTCTGCCCACCCTCGAGGGCAACATGATCGACCGCTCCAAGTTCAATTGGATGCTGGACTGGTCTCACATCGCGGCTGCAGTATTTAAGGCCGGATTCGGGTACATCTGCTTTCTGACCTTCCAGAATGATACGCAACAGGTGATCACCAACAATCTGCACTCGCAGGGCTTCAAGGGCATGGTGAACTTCTTTCTGGTCATCAAGGCCCTCCTTAGCTACCCGTTGCCATACTACGCTGCCTGTGAGTTGCTCGAGCGCAACTTCTTTCGAGGTCCGCCAAAGACCAAATTTCCGACCATCTGGAATCTGGACGGGGAACTGAAGGTCTGGGGATTGGGCTTCCGCGTCGGCGTCATTGTGTCCACCATCCTGATGGCCATCTTCATCCCCCACTTCTCCATTCTGATGGGTTTCATTGGCAGCTTCACCGGCACTATGCTTAGCTTTATCTGGCCTTGTTATTTCCACATCAAAATCAAGGGTCACCTGCTAGATCAGAAGGAAATAGCAAAAGACTACCTCATCATTGGGCTCGGCGTGCTCTTTGGCGTCATTGGAATTTACGATTCGGGCAATGCCCTGATAAACGCATTTGAAATCGGTCTTCCATTTTAAATTGAATGTGAACTATCAAGCCTAGAGATTCTTATTTAATGAATTCTTGCAATTTTGGACATGGCAAGTCTTCCAGATGCTTTGTCCATTGATTTACCATTCACTCGAGACGAAACTAAAAAGAATAATGTTAGTCAGTAAGAAACGAAACGCATGTCTTCCAAACAAGCGAAAAAATGTCTTCCAAACAAAAATAATAATGATTTATGATATATACAACGTATTATATAAGAAAATCGATGAATATTTAAATATGCATAAGTACGAATATGAGAAGAGAAATATTTATTGTGTTGATATGCATTATATAAGATATAGACAAATTGAACAGAGAAAAACAATAAACTGCAATGTACACCATTATACAAATACAAAACGAAATTACGAGTATGTTATAGATAGAACTCATTGTTTATATATAGCCGAGCGGATTTTTTTAACGTTTAAATATACAGTTACTTTTACATACTAGCCCTTAAAACGACACTAGCATATTTTAAACTTTCAATAAAGACATCATCTCCAGTTGATCCTTAAAACAAAAACCCCATCTTGGCCCAGAAATAACATAAATTCTTCTTTGTGTCAAAAGATTGTATTTATTGTTAGTTTTTATTTCGGATTGGTTTGTATATTGTATAAAACGTATATTGTCATGGAAGCTTAGAATATTATTTATATGGGATATGTTTATTAGTAAATCAAAAGATATATATATATACTCGTGGGGTGACTTTGTTAGTTTGAGGTCTTGAAGAACTTGTGTTCTTGAGTACTCCTGGTATGTTGGAATGCACCTTGTTTAATCTTATGCACAGCACACGTCGTTTTTGGGGCAGTAATGTATTCGCTCTTGTACAAACTGGAGCCGGTAAACTTGTCGTTGCCCAGGCTAATTGAGGACTGATTTCCACGGCGGGTAACCACACGCTCGGTGTGCCCGTGAGCAGGAGCACTGTAGGAGGGGAAATCGATGCCACCGCCCAAGCTAGACACATGCTGACTTGCTCGATGACGGGTCGCATGGCTTCCGGAGTGTGAGTGAGATTGGGAGGGAAAATCGATGCCACCCCTCAAAACTTGGGTGCGTGTCACCGTCGACCGTTCGACATTCGATCTGTTCAGTTCAGTTCCGGTGGCCCCACCAGAAATTATGCGAGACATTGAGGTTGAGGATGAGTTCTTAACGTTGTGCTCCCTGTTCTCTTTATGCACGTTGCAGGTTCTACGTTCGCTCGTGAAAGTGGAATTCGCATCAGAGTCTCGATTCTGGCGATGGATGCTGCTGTAACTTTGACGTTCCCCGCCATGGGTGGTGGTGCTGTAGGATGGTTCGTGCAGATTTAGTATGCTCTTCCGCTGCATCTTTCCATTAGATGTGAGGCTGCCATTGGCTGCATTGGAATCGCTGGTTATGTTTTTGCGATGAAAGACAGTATTCGAAACATCGGCTTCCGATGAGAACTCACTTTTTCGGTGATGGAAGTGCTTCGAAGTGGTCATTTGCGAGGATGGGTTTCCTACAATGTTATTGCTGGAAATTCGACCTCCTGATACCACTCTTGTTGGGGAATCGTCACTGATGTTTTGTTTCGCAGTACTACCAGACAGCACTCTGCTTGTGGTATCACCAATGATGTTATTAGAAACATTTCTTCCAGAAACCATACGGGTGCTTGATTCGCCAATGATGTTGCTAGATACATTTCTTCCCGACACTTCTAGGGAAGTCGAATTCTCCGATACGCTGCTAGTCACATTTCTTCCGGTAATATTATCGGTTATATGTCTACGATTTGTTTCAGAAGCAATATTTTCGGAAGTCAAAGCTGCGTTATGGACTAAGTTATGGTTTCTTTGCATGGACGTAGTTTCTTTGTGAATGTTTTGAGTATTCTCGATGTTTGTCGTTGTAGTATTCTTGGCAACATTTTCTATCACGTTTATCTTTGCTGGTCTCTTGACATACTCAGTTTCTGGTTCTTTCTTGTGACGCCCTCCTACCACAGTAGTAACTTTTGTTGTAGATACAACAATAAGACCGTCCACTGGGTTTTGGCTGTTGGAATCGACTTGTTTGACGGCGTCCTTTCCGGATACATAGTTCATTTGATTTGTTGTTTTGCGGATTGTAGTATCACTTCCTAATGTAATAGATGAACTGTTGTGGTTGATTTTTTGGGTACGTTGAGTTCTATCAATGGTGTTATTGGCCGTGGTTTTATAATCATCCCTTCTGGTTACTGTCATCGAACCTTCTAACTTCAAATTGTCAACAGGTCGCTTAGGCGTTTCTCTTCTAATGGATTCTGTAACTGTCGCGCTATCGGTCTCGGTTCGGTCGGTCCTTTTATAGAATTCACCCTCTGGTTTAAGGTTGTCCCTTGGTTTCTTTTGGGTGGGTCGTTCAGCGGGCCTAAAGGCAGTCTTATTGGGTGTGTAAAATTCGCCTTCAACTTTTAAGTTATCGTTTGGTTTTACTTGCTCTGGTCTTTTTACATGATGATATTCCTCCTTTTGGGTGAAAGTCATTTCACCCTCGGTTCTTAAATTGTCTTTTCTAATAACCGTCTTTACTTTATCTGCGGGCCGGTACCCTTCTTTCTCTGGGATGTGCATTTTACCCTCTGGTTTCAAGTTATCGGCATATTTCTTCTGCTCCGGGCGGGAAGCAGGTTCATATTGCGGTTTCTTGGGAGTGTACATTACGCCTTCAGGTTTCAGATTATCTTTAGGCCGAACCGGTTCTGGTCGTTCACCATTTGTAATAGTTGGTTTTTCAGGTACGTAAAGCTTACCAGTACTTTTCAAGTTATCTTCTGGTTTTACTGGAGTAGGCCTTACAACACGCTGGTACTCAGTTTTTTCAGTAAAAGTCATATCTCCTTCACTGCGAAGATTGTCCTTATGAACAACTCTTGTCACTTTATCGGCAGGCTTATACTCTACCTTTTCTGGGATAATAATCTCACCCTCTGGTTTTAAATTGTCATGAGGTTTCTTCTGTTTAGGTCTTTCAGCAGGCTTAAAGTCCTCTTTTTCTTGGACATAGAACTCTCCTTCCACTTTTAAGTTATCCTTTTGCCTCACAACGGTAACTCGCTCAGCTGGTTGGAACTTAGATTTTTCGGGACTGTAGAACTCGCCTTCAGGTTTCAGGTTGTCAGTTGGTTTTACTTGCTCAGGTCGAATAATATACTGATACTCTGTTTTCTTCACAAAGGTCATTTCGCCTTCCGTACGTAAGTTGTCCTTTTGAATAATTTTCTCAGATTTTTCCGCAGGTTTATAAACCTGTTTTTCTGGCTTAACAAACTCTCCTTCGGGCCTCAGATTATCAACGGGTTTTTTCGGTACCGGTCGTTCTCCTGCCTTATATCCTGGCTTTTCTGGAGCATAGAAATTTCCTTCTGGTCTCAAGTTATCCTCAGGTCGAATTTGGGATGGACGTTCCCCAGGCCTATATGGTTCCCTTTCAGGACTGTAAAAGTCTCCTTCCTGCTTTAAGTTATCATCTGGTTTTTTTTGCACCGCTCGCTCAGCAGGCCTGAATCCTGGCTTCTCCGGTGTGTAAAAGTCACCCTCTGGTCTGAGATTGTCCTCTGGCCTGACTTGAGAAGGTCTTTCACCTGGCTTGTACTTCGGTTTCTCAGGACTGTAGAATTCTCCTTCCGGTTTTAGATTGTCAGATGGTTTTACTTGGTCAGGTCGAACGACATATTGATATTCTTCCCTTTCAACAAACGTCATCTCGCCTTCCGAGCGAAGATTATCCTTTCGAATAATTCTTTCAGTTTTCTCAGCAGGTTTGTAAACTTGCTTCTCCGGCTTGACAAACTCGCCTTCGGGTTTAAGATTGTCCTCCGGCTTCTTCTGCACCGGTCGCTCAGCAGGCCTGAATCCTGGCTTCTCCGGTGTGTAGAACTCACCTTCTGGTCTAAGATTGTCCTCTGGCCTGACCTGACTAGGTCTTTCACCTGGCTTGTACTTCGGTTTTTCAGGGCTGTAGAACTCTCCCTCGGGCTTAAGATTGTCCTCCGGCTTCTTCTGTACAGGTCGCTCAGCAGGCCTAAATCCTGGCTTCTCCGGTGTGTAGAACTCACCTTCTGGTCTAAGATTGTCCTCTGGCCTGACCTGAGTAGGTCTTTCACCTGGCTTGTACTTCGGTTTCTCAGGGCTGTAAAAATCTCCCTCGGGCTTAAGATTGTCCTCCGGCTTCTTCTGCACAGGTCGCTCAGCAGGCCTGAATCCTGGCTTCTCCGGTGTGTAGAACTCTCCCTCTGGTCTAAGATTGTCCTCTGGCCTGACTTGAGAAGGTCTTTCACCTGGCTTGTACTTCGGCTTCTCAGGACTGTAGAATTCTCCTTCCGGTTTTAGATTGTCAGATGGTTTTACTTGGTCAGGTCGAACGACATATTGATATTCTTCCCTTTCAACAAACGTCATCTCGCCTTCCGAGCGAAGATTATCCTTTCGAATAATTCTTTCAGTTTTCTCAGCAGGTTTGTAAACTTGCTTCTCCGGCTTGACAAACTCGCCTTCGGGTTTAAGATTGTCCTCCGGCTTCTTCTGCACCGGTCGCTCAGCAGGCCTGAATTCTGGCTTCTCCAGTGTGTAGAACTCACCTTCTGGTCTAAGATTGTCCTCTGGCCTGACCTGAGTAGGTCTTTCACCTGGCTTGTACTTCGGTTTCTCAGGGCTATAGAAATCTCCCTCAGGCTTAAGATTGTCCTCCGGCTTCTTCTGCACAGGTCGTTCAGCAGCCCTGAATCCTGGCTTCTCCGGTGTGTAGAACTCACCTTCTGGTCTAAGATTGTCTTCTGGCCTGACCTGAGTAGGTCTTTCACCTGGCTTGTACTTCGGTTTCTCAGGGCTGTAGAAATCTCCCTCGGGCTTAAGATTGTCCTCCGGCTTCTTCTGCACAGGTCGCTCAGCAGGCCTGAATCCTGGCTTCTCCGGTGTGTAGAACTCTCCCTCTGGTCTAAGATTGTCCTCTGGCCTGACTTGAGAAGGTCTTTCACCTGGCTTGTACTTCGGTTTCTCAGGACTGTAGAATTCTCCTTCCGGTTTTAGATTGTCAGATGGTTTTACTTGGTCAGGTCGAACGACATATTGATATTCTTCCCTTTCAACAAACGTCATCTCGCCTTCCGAGCGAAGATTATCCTTTCGAATAATTCTTTCAGTTTTCTCAGCAGGTTTGTAAACTTGCTTCTCCGGCTTGACAAACTCGCCTTCGGGTTTAAGATTGTCCTCCGGCTTCTTCTGCACCGGTCGCTCAGCAGGCCTGAATCCTGGCTTCTCCGGTGTGTAGAACTCACCTTCTGGTCTAAGATTGTCCTCTGGCCTGACCTGAGTAGGTCTTTCACCTGGCTTGTACTTCGGTTTCTCAGGGCTGTAGAAATCTCCCTCGGGCTTAAGATTGTCCTCCGGCTTCTTCTGCACAGGTCGCTCAGCAGGCCTGAATCCTGGCTTCTCCGGTGTGTAGAACTCTCCCTCTGGTCTAAGATTGTCCTCTGGCCTGACTTGAGAAGGTCTTTCACCTGGCTTGTACTTCGGTTTCTCAGGACTGTAGAATTCTCCTTCCGGTTTTAGATTGTCAGATGGTTTTACTTGGTCAGGTCGAACGACATATTGATATTCTTCCCTTTCAACAAACGTCATCTCGCCTTCCGAGCGAAGATTATCCTTTCGAATAATTCTTTCAGTTTTCTCAGCAGGTTTGTAAACTTGCTTCTCCGGCTTGACAAACTCGCCTTCGGGTTTAAGATTGTCCTGGGGCTTCTTCTGCACGGGTCTCTCAGCGGGCTTAAATCCTGGCTTCTCCGGTGTGTAGAACTCACCCTCTGGTCTGAGATTGTCTTCTGGCCGGACTTGAGACGGTCTTTCACCTGGCTTGTACGTCGGCTTGTCAGGGCTGTAGAAATCTCCCTCGGGCTTAAGATTGTCCACCGGCTTCTTCTGCACAGGTCGCTCAGCAGGCCTGAATCCTGGCTTCTCCGGTGTGTAGAACTCTCCCTCTGGTCTAAGATTGTCCTCTGGCCTGACTTGAGAAGGTCTTTCACCTGGCTTGTACTTCGGCTTCTCAGGACTGTAGAATTCTCCTTCCGGTTTTAGATTGTCAGATGGTTTTACTTGGTCAGGTCGAACGACATATTGATATTCTTCCCTTTCAACAAACGTCATCTCGCCTTCCGAGCGAAGATTATCCTTTCGAATAATTCTTTCAGTTTTCTCAGCAGGTTTGTAAACTTGCTTCTCCGGCTTGACAAACTCGCCTTCGGGTTTAAGATTGTCCTCCGGCTTCTTCTGCACCGGTCGCTCAGCAGGCCTGAATCCTGGCTTCTCCGGTGTGTAGAACTCACCTTCTGGTCTAAGATTGTCCTCTGGCCTGACCTGAGTAGGTCTTTCACCTGGCTTGTACTTCGGTTTCTCAGGGCTGTAGAAATCTCCCTCGGGCTTAAGATTGTCCTCCGGCTTCTTCTGCACAGGTCGCTCAGCAGGCCTGAATCCTGGCTTCTCCGGTGTGTAGAACTCTCCCTCTGGTCTAAGATTGTCCTCTGGCCTGACTTGAGAAGGTCTTTCACCTGGCTTGTACTTCGGTTTCTCAGGACTGTAGAATTCTCCTTCCGGTTTTAGATTGTCAGATGGTTTTACTTGGTCAGGTCGAACGACATATTGATATTCTTCCCTTTCAACAAACGTCATCTCGCCTTCCGAGCGAAGATTATCCTTTCGAATAATTCTTTCAGTTTTCTCAGCAGGTTTGTAAACTTGCTTCTCCGGCTTGACAAACTCGCCTTCGGGTTTAAGATTGTCCTGGGGCTTCTTCTGCACGGGTCTCTCAGCGGGCTTAAATCCTGGCTTCTCCGGTGTGTAGAACTCACCCTCTGGTCTGAGATTGTCTTCTGGCCGGACTTGAGACGGTCTTTCACCTGGCTTGTACGTCGGCTTGTCAGGGCTGTAGAAATCTCCCTCGGGCTTAAGATTGTCCACCGGCTTCTTCTGCACAGGTCGCTCAGCAGGCCTGAATCCTGGCTTCTCCGGTGTGTAGAACTCTCCCTCTGGTCTAAGATTGTCCTCTGGCCTGACTTGAGAAGGTCTTTCACCTGGCTTGTACTTCGGCTTCTCAGGACTGTAGAATTCTCCTTCCGGTTTTAGATTGTCAGATGGTTTTACTTGGTCAGGTCGAACGACATATTGATATTCTTCCCTTTCAACAAACGTCATCTCGCCTTCCGAGCGAAGATTATCTTTTCGAATAATTCTTTCAGTTTTCTCAGCAGGTTTGTAAACTTGCTTCTCCGGCTTGACAAACTCGCCTTCGGGTTTAAGATTGTCCTCCGGCTTCTTCTGCACCGGTCGCTCAGCAGGCCTGAATCCTGGCTTCTCCGGTGTGTAGAACTCACCTTCTGGTCTAAGATTGTCCTCTGGCCTGACCTGAGTAGGTCTTTCACCTGGCTTGTACTTCGGTTTCTCAGGGCTGTAGAAATCTCCCTCGGGCTTAAGATTGTCCTCCGGCTTCTTCTGCACAGGTCGCTCAGCAGGCCTGAATCCTGGCTTCTCCGGTGTGTAGAACTCTCCCTCTGGTCTAAGATTGTCCTCTGGCCTGACTTGAGAAGGTCTTTCACCTGGCTTGTACTTCGGCTTCTCAGGACTGTAGAATTCTCCTTCCGGTTTTAGATTGTCAGATGGTTTTACTTGGTCAGGTCGAACGACATATTGATATTCTTCCCTTTCAACAAACGTCATCTCGCCTTCCGAGCGAAGATTATCCTTTCGAATAATTCTTTCAGTTTTCTCAGCAGGTTTGTAAACTTGCTTCTCCGGCTTGACAAACTCTCCTTCGGGTTTAAGATTGTCCTGGGGCTTCTTCTGCACGGGTCTCTCAGCGGGCTTAAATCCTGGCTTCTCCGGTGTGTAGAACTCACCCTCTGGTCTGAGATTGTCTTCTGGCCGGACTTGAGACGGTCTTTCACCTGGCCTGTACGTCGGCTTCTCAGGGCTGTAAAAATCTCCCTCGGGCTTAAGATTGTCCTCCGGTTTTTTCTGCACAGGTCGCTCAGCAGGCCTGAATCCTGGCTTCTCCGGTGTGTAGAACTCACCTTCTGGTCTAAGATTGTCTTCTGGCCTGACCTGAGTAGGTCTTTCACCTGGCTTGTACTTCGGTTTCTCAGGGCTGTAAAAATCTCCCTCGGGCTTAAGATTGTCCTCCGGCTTCTTCTGCACAGGTCGCTCAGCAGGCCTGAATCCTGGCTTCTCCGGTGTGTAGAACTCTCCCTCTGGTCTAAGATTGTCCTCTGGCCTGACTTGAGAAGGTCTTTCACCTGGCTTGTACTTCGGTTTCTCTGGACTGTAAAAATCTCCCTCGGGCTTAAGATTGTCAGATGGTTTTACTTGGTCAGGTCGAACGACGTATTGATATTCTTCCCTTTCAACAAACGTCATCTCGCCTTCCGAGCGAAGATTATCCTTTCGAATAATTCTTTCAGTTTTCTCAGCAGGTTTGTAAACTTGCTTCTCCGGCTTGACAAACTCGCCTTCGGGTTTAAGATTGTCCTCCGGCATCTTCTGCACCGGTCGCTCAGCAGGCCTGAATCCTGGCTTCTCCGGTGTGTAGAACTCACCTTCTGGTCTAAGATTGTCCTCTGGCCTGACCTGACTAGGTCTTTCACCTGGCTTGTACTTCGGTTTTTCAGGGCTGTAGAACTCTCCCTCGGGCTTAAGATTGTCCTCCGGCTTCTTCTGTACAGGTCGCTCAGCAGGCCTAAATCCTGGCTTCTCCGGTGTGTAGAACTCACCTTCTGGTCTAAGATTGTCCTCTGGCCTGACCTGAGTAGGTCTTTCACCTGGCTTGTACTTCGGTTTCTCAGGGCTGTAGAAATCTCCCTCAGGCTTAAGATTGTCAGATGGTTTTACTTGGTCAGGTCGAACGACGTATTGATATTCTTCCCTTTCAACAAACGTCATCTCGCCTTCCGAGCGAAGATTATCCTTTCGAATAATTCTTTCAGTTTTCTCAGCAGGTTTGTAAACTTGCTTCTCCGGCTTGACAAACTCGCCTTCGGGTTTAAGATTGTCCTCCGGCTTCTTCTGCACCGGTCGCTCAGCAGGCCTGAATCCTGGCTTCTCCGGTGTGTAGAACTCACCTTCTGGTCTAAGATTGTCCTCTGGCCTGACCTGAGTAGGTCTTTCACCTGGCTTGTACTTCGGTTTCTCAGGGCTGTAGAAATCTCCCTCAGGCTTAAGATTGTCCTCCGGCTTCTTCTGCACAGGTCGTTCAGCAGGCCTGAATCCTGGCTTATCCGGTGTGTAGAACTCTCCCTCTGGTCTAAGATTGTCCTCTGGCCTGACTTGAGAAGGTCTTTCACCTGGCTTGTACTTCGGCTTCTCAGGACTGTAGAATTCTCCTTCCTGTTTTAGATTGTCAGATGGTTTTACTTGCTCAGGACGCACCACATACTGATATTCCTCCCTCTCAACAAATGTCATTTCGCCTTCCGTGCGAAGATTATCTGTCCGAATAATTTTTTCAGTTCTATCGGCAGGTTTATAAACTTGTTTCTCAGGCTTTACGAATTCCCCTTCTGGTTTAAGATTGTCCTTTGGTTTGGTTTGAACTGGCCTCTCCGCTGGTCGAAACCCTGGTTGTTCAGGAGCGTAGAAATCACCTTCTGGCTTTAGATTGTCAACAGGACGTACTTGAGATGGACGTTCACCTGGAGCATATTGTGGTTTTTCAGGACTGAAAAATTCACCCTCCGGTCGTAAGTTATCTGTAGGCTTAACTTGTTCCGGTCTTTTAACATATTGATATTCCTCTCTTTCCACAAATGTCATTTCGCCTTCAGTCCGCAAATTATCATTGCGTATTATTTTTTCAGGTTTCTCAGCAGGTCTGTATATGGGTTTTTCAGGAGAAGAAAAGTCTCCCTCCGGTTTAAGGTTATCCACGGGTTTCTTTTGCTGTAGGCGATCGGCTGGAGTGTATCCCGGTTTCTCGGGAGTGTAAAACTCGCCTTCTGTCTTAAGGTTGTCTTGGTGTCGAACCTGAGTTGGTCGATCTCCCGGTTGATATTTTTGTTTTTCTGGACTATAAAACTCGCCCTCGGGCTTAAGGTTATCTGTGGGCTTGACATATCCCGGGCGGACAGCGTATTGATATTCCTCCCTCTCTACGAAGGTCATTTCTCCTTCTGTACGAAGGTTATCGGTATGCACAATTTTCTCTCGTTTTTCTCCCGGCTTATATGGCTCTTTCGGTGGAACTATAAAGTCTCCTTCTGGTCTTAAATTGTCTTCCGGTTTTTTTATGACTATGTAGTCCACTAGAATGTCTTCGTTTTGCTTGGGAATGTTTTTACTGTCTTCTTTCGACCATGTATTAGTACGTATCCTAGTATATGCTTCGTCGACGTTATCTGTGGAAGTTTGAAATGGGTAAAAAAACAATTTATTTACTTTAACAATTCCACTTGCCATCGGTTTGAATAATCGTTTTTTCTGAGGATTTCGTTGTACTGCTTGAGCAATGATGTCGCCTAAAATGATCGTTCAGCTTTAAGCAAGCAAAAACCAAAGTATTTGGGACTCAAAAAACTTACCCGCATGTGCAGATTTCACAGATGCATCTTTCACTATGCGTTGTTGACTTGTTTCTTGCAACTCCACGCTGGTAAGGTACAGAATTAAAAATTATAAGTTTGTGGTATTATTCGAAATTAAAGTAAACAATAAACTAATATTTCTTGTGAACTAGTATTTTAGAAATCTTTGATTTGTTCTCTTAACTAATCTACTCACGGTTCTTGAGTCGTCTAGGCGTTGCTTATCAGTGCGTACATAATCGATTTCATCATAAATATTTTCGGTAATATTTTTGTGTTTCGATGTCTCTTTTAAGTTCAGGGTTATGTTCTCATTGTTCTCCGAAATTGACGTGTTCTTCTCAATCTCCACAAATTCATCCACGTATATGGTCTTTTTGGGAGCCTCTACGATCTTCTCAATGACATCTGTGTGCACCTTCTCGTCCAAAACTCGCCAATCGTTGATGCTTGCATCGAAAATCTAAAGGGAAAATTTCTTAGAATCAAAATTCAACACACACCCACGAAACTTTCGTCTGCGGTTTCTGCTTTTGGGAGAGTCTAATGAACGCCCACACGCAGGCACGCACAAGCAATGACTTACCTTCGTTACCTCCGTTGTAGTCGTTATGTTTGCAACATCGGTATTATCTTTCTCGATTTCACGAGCAATGTCATTGGGCACGAAAGCTTTCGTATCAGTGAACGACTTCTCGTCCACAACAGTCCACTTGCCGAGCTTCGTGTCGTACACCTTGGTGGTGTAAGTGGTTCTTGTTGTATTAATGACATCATCGACTATTTCGGGATAGCCGGTGTCAGCGGTACTGTCCACCGTCCGTTCGTCCACCACGCGCCACCGATTGTTGCGTCTGTCGTATATCTTCTTCTTGTAAGTCACTTTCGAGGTGCCGTCGGTTTCCTTGCTCACATACCGCTCGAAGGTCGGCCGTGACTTGCTGGGTCCTTGGGAGCTGCCATCGCTGTACTCTGTCCAGGTCTTGGTCTTCACATCGTATACCTCCTTCTTGGACGAGCTCTTCGATTGTTTGCTGCTGCTCGAGCTTTTGAGGACGGTACTCTCACTGACCTCTTTGCTGGACTTTTTGTCGACCACTGACGATGACGATGACGTAGCTCTATCAACAGCTGTGTCTGCGCTGGCCACTTCCAGTTTATCGTTGCGTCTCGTCGATGACGTCGCCTTTGTTGTGGTCGCGCCAGACGACGCGGCAACCGGTTCGGGGTAGCCTTGCAACGTCACCGATGTGGGAGCTGTGGGATCAGCTGTTCCGCTCGCTGGCAGCTTTGGCACGCTCTGAGATTCGCTCACATTGCTGCTGCTGATGTTGATGTTTGTGTTTGCGTTGATATTAGTATTTGTGTTTGTGCTCTTACTGCTGCTGATGTTGCTAGTGCTGCTCGTGTTTGTCACTGTCTTGGTGTCCGTATCGAAGCCAACCTGTTTCCTCGGCCCGGATGATGTCATACCGGTAGCCGTATCGGCGCTCTCGCTCGCAATCAGCATTTCGTTGGCGCTCCGGCTGGAACTGGTTGTGGCTTGGAAGTATGAGCTGGAGCTGCTAGCCTGCTGCTGCGAGGAGGACGTGAACATTTTCGAGACACTGCCCCCGCTGGCGGAGACGGATAGCGTGGGCGTTACGATCTCCACCACTTCGATGGGCACCGAGAATACTGGCTCTTTCTTCTCACTTTCGAGCAGATCAATTGACGAGATGATCTTCTGGTTGGCATAATCCCGGGAGATCTTGCTGCTGTACTGTTCCGACTGCAGCTGGGACTGAGATTGCTCTGTGTATAAGGAGTGCGACTGGGAGGAGGCCTTGCTCTTGCTCTGGCTCTGGCTCCGGCTGCTGTAGCTCCTGACTCCTGCCGCCGGCAGCGAAGCACCCGAAGTGCTGGCCACGGGCTCATCGTACGTCACCGATTCGTGCTGCATGGAACTGGAGCTCTTGCTGATGCTCAGAGTGGCGAACGCATCGGGACCCAGTTTTTTGGTAAGCTTCGTGGCCTCGGCCGACGACGTTGATGTTGTGGTCGATGTTGCTGGCGGCGGCGTCTGAGACTGAGACGTTTGCGACTGCGAAGTCGTCGTCTGCTGCTGAGACACTTGTTTCTTTTTACTGCTTTTTGATACCATTTTGCTGGCGGAGCGCTGGCAAAGATGAGGTAATCACTGTTTGGGAGCCGTGAATAATGCACCTGGCTGGACTATAGCTATTTGACTGGCCTTATGTGGCTAATTTACGGTCGGTATTCGTTTGTTTCGTTGTTATTAATCACAATTATTGCTCGCTTCGTTGGTTTCGGCACTCGAATGGCTTTTTAATAATGTGTCGCGTATGTGAATGGGACGTGGTTGTTGGGATCTCTGGACTGGTGTGTCACATAGTTTCCACGACGGAATGTCGAAATACTTATTTTTAAATAAATATATTTATTAGACGCACACGAACAGGCGGACCATAGTTCAAGTTAAGGCCCCAGCACACGCACACTTTGGCAACCGTTAGACGTGTGAGCAAAAAGCTTAGCACTCTTGCTCACAACTCGCACACTCACTCGCTTACGCCCGAAAGGTGGGAAGAGAGAGGTTCACGGATGCAGGCGGTTTGGAGCCGATCGAGATACAGATACAGATGCAGAGCCAAAAAATAAACGCCAAAACCGAGAGACCGCGGGCACTGTTCGTGTTCGGAGCACTTGTAAGATCACCAACCGTCGCGAAGCACAACTCAAAACGTACTGATCGCGTCTGGAGCTGCTTTCGACCGACTATCTGTGCGCTGCCGGCTGAAAGCGGCAGCAGCGGCGCCGACAGAAGCGTTTTCTGGGCTTTCCGCCGTTGGCGCGAGCGAGAGGCAAGACGCCTTCGCAAAAGGCAAAAAGTTAAAGCCAGGCCAGCGTAGGTTTCGTATTCCGACGGATGCGTAGGCCGCTACAGGTGTGGATCCAATGGGTTAGTTTGCCAAAGAAATCTTTATAACACTCCTAATAAGACCAACAATCTCTCCGAGAAGGGAACCAAATTAAAGTTCTTTTACCCTGTTGTTTTTTCTAAGGCTAGTTCCATTCCAAAGGAACGAAAGCCAGTGGAACAACCTGCATTAGTTTCGCAAGACATTACCACAGCACTTCTGATATATCCAACAATTTCTCCAAAACTCTCTACGCCCTAAATATTTTCGTAGTGTTTTTCCAATCTAATCCACCATTCTGTATAAGTGCTCCAAAAAATCTTCATAACACTCCTAATATAACCACCAATCTTTTCCAAACCAATTCAATAGAAAAATTCTAAGAAACCGGGATATCCTCGAAGACTTTCAAATACACCGTCCCCAAAGTCAATGAATCGAATATCTTTAGCACACTTCCCGAATATCAATAAACAATTTAATAAAGTTCTTCCCACCAGAAACGCAGATCCGCCCCTGGCCCGGTCTGCCACGAAGATCGAGTTCAATAAGCCAATAAAAACCGCACGCACACCGCATCGATCTTTTGTGAAAGTGCCAATAAAAACAAAACAAACAGATGTCTGATGTTTGCTGCCCGACGCCCGATGCCGGCGGTCTTTCTGTTTGAGCTCGTCAGGTACACAAAACAGAGCAGCACGAACTTCCAGGGCGTGCGCCTGCGTAGCAAACAGTCTCCTCAAATAATATTGGCACTAAATTCGAAATTGGCAAGCCAAATTAGGCCGGACTCTAACGGCGGTGTCTGTCGGATGCACAATTAAATTTGAATAGCATCGAAGACGGATTAGTCAGCGCATACTGGCCATGTTTGTACATACTTTTTCAGAGATCGTCTAGCCGGACGCTACGTGGGCGTAGCTCCGCCGGAGCTGAGTAAGCCACGTTAAGATCAAGATTTATTCGCCATAGTGCTGCCCCGATACACTCCCAATGGCCCAATTGATTTTTAACGGCCTCTGGGTGGGTGCCAATGAGAAGCATCTGGAAGTGGATATGTCCAAAAGGGGCGTGCAATAGATCAGCTGCATAATGAAAAAGAACCCCATGTGACCTCCAAGCCGGGCGAGTCGAGCTATTAAGAAAAGCAAAGCCCAATTCTTGCTTAATGCGAAACTGACGTCATACGCGGCGTATGAGCAACGAGCACCGCGCACCGCCGAAGCTCATTTTCATGCGAAGCCAAAAGCAATCAAAACTTGTTTGCTGGCCGGGTACACAAAATAAAATCACACAAATAGAAGTAAGACACAAATGCAAAATTAAAGTGGAAAATAAAAGCAGCCACAGTGGAACCTGCTTACCAATTCACCGCACACACAATCGACCTGGGAATGGGTATGGGCATGGGCATGGGCATGGGCATAAAATTGCAATCTGGATCTGGAGCACGCTGCAATTCAGATCAAATGGCAATTGGAAACTATGCCAGTGCGTTGGGAACAGAAAAGAGTGGGGACCGACTGACTAATTAGGGAGATCGCTGTATCGAGTGTGGGGATGATGATGACATCTGAGCTCTCATCTCACAGCGTTTCCTTGGAATTGAAATTGAATTCTGAGAGGCGTGCTCGCAATTTATGCGCAAGTTTCGGCCGTCGCACAGCCTCAAGTTCAATTTATTTTAATTTAACAATAAGCCGAAATGCACATCAAGGTAACGTGTCCATGCCAGCCCTTATTTGGCAGCCAGTTGGCCGAAATGTCGAGATCTCCGAAAATGTTTTTTTACAGCCTGCTGCGCCCCATCCATTGCTCAATGCACTTTTAGGGCAGACTTGCAAACGACATTCTCTGACGCCGGAATATCCAAAACCGACTCAACCGATGCCCATATGGGCATGAAGAGGAGCCCAGTCACGTAGCATGGCGAGTATTTTATTCACTTGTAGCTCGAAAAAATTAAAAACAATTAAAAGTTACGGCGGCGGATGAATTGTAATGATTACGGGCAGCATGTTGGACACTTGCGACGTGCTTGGGCCTATCCGTCGACTGGGACAGGAACTCAAAGGCAATAGTTTCTTACCATTTTGAGACACCTTAAAAAGTTTTGCCTAATGTTTTCGCCTAGGCCAAGCAATTATATACAAATTTGTGTTGAATTTCCACACATATTAGTGGTATCTTATCTCATTACTTTGCCTTGGCATTCTGCGAAATTAGCATACAAACTTTGTAGACTCTAGATAATTCTTTCCCCATACTCATACCATAAGTATCTTAACGATTTACTGGTGAAAAATTGCAATTGAGTTGACTCACAGTCAATACCGCAAATATTTGCGTCTGTTTGTTTAATCAGCCAATCTAAAAATAAGCTATTCATTCATTTTTGACAAAAGAAAGTTCCTTGGGCGGTACACTGCGAGTCAGAACATTAGGTCCCTCAGGTATTCCCAAGTCACAAAGAAAAGCTAGCGACCTATATTGAACCCTTACTTAAAGGACAATATTACGATTGTTTGGATAGGAGTTGATATGTATTGTATAGGTCATATCCAAAGAAAAGTAAAATTATAAATCGCATGGTATGTGGCGCAGTTCTTATCAAGACATAGAACTCTAAATGTTCGCTGTATAGCGGGCTAAAATAAAAGTATAGATAACACCCCCATAATATTTTCGCAAGGTGAACAGTCTCCGTTGCTTGAACTAGCATTAATTGCAATTACACGTTGTTTTGTTTATTATAATTCATATTTTCCGTTTGTATTTCTTTAAGGCTTACATATTAAAATATATGCTTAGTGTATGTTCATTATTTATTGTTTCATTTATCCGATTACGATAATTACCAATTATGTTCCGTCTGCTTTAACGCGTTCCTAAGACTTAACCTCGATTTTTTACAGTGTGATATACGTCGCCAAGCGTGCATTGGATGATGTGGGTCGGTTGTTTATAAGAGTGTATCTGTTCTTGTTAGCTGCTTGTGTCCTAATTTCATTGGATAATTTTTGTAAGTTTTCTTTGTTTCTTTTGCTAGGCTGTGTTTTGGGTTGTCAAACAATCGCAGTCACCTACGCTAAAGATCTGTGTCGCCGTTCGTGTTGGATATACATATCTGTGTGTTAGCTAGTTGTTGTGCCAGGCACCTACTCCACATTCCTTAGCCTCCAGACTCCAGCTCCGGTTGGAGTGGGTCCCTCCACTCTGTCGGACCTGTTATGCATCTACTTGGTGTTGCAGCCAACTCCGGTTTCTTATGTACATTCGAAATGTGCTACACCAACGCGATTCTGGGCAGGAATACCCAAGCCCAGATTCATTACCAAGTCCGCGCCCACATGCTCGACCACGCTGCCGCCCACGCCTCGCCACTACTGGATTATTGGAGCCCCCGGTGTTACGTATTCAAGTGCAACGCATGCGCTAGTGTCTAGAACTATCCGTAGTCGTTATCCGTCTATGTATCGTGTTAATATGTTTACAGTTTACACTTAAGCATAAATATTTGTCGTCTAGTTTGAATATAAGTTTGTGTATAAGTTGTGTTATTAAAACTCGTGTAATGCGTAAAACCAATTGAACGTAACGCTTTAAAACTTGCAACTCATACAGGTTGTTGTTTTAGATGCGACCAAGGCATCGCAAAAATTAACAGATACTCTCTATACGTAAACCTACATATGTCTGTATATATATATATTATATAAGGTGTGTGTTCATGTCTGTAACGCTAGTTAACTTTTATGTGTACAATGCGATATTACTTAGCCGGTAACCTAAGACTAACTAAAATATTACAATTAAGGGAATCGCTTACGACGCATTCGCCTCACTCCGAGGACCGTTCTGGGAGCGATCTGCCTGGTGTTCTGTTCTGCACTGTGGGTGTTGCTACTGATGCTGATGCTGTTGCTGAATCTGATGCTGTATGCTGCTCTATGTGTGTTTGCTGGTGTCGCTGTTGCACTTGCCACGTATTTACAATCGCTCCAGGTTAGTCCGCACTCATGTCGCCCTGCTCCTGCTGCTGATCCTCTGGCAAGACACTGCGGCAGATCTCGTACTTGATCACCTTTCCGTGGATCTGGCCATCGGGCATTATCTGCACCTGCACTTGCTGCTGTTCGCCGGCAGCCGCCAATTGCTGCTGGGCAGTGGCCTCCTGTAAAAGTGGGGAAGAACAAAAGAGGTTTAGCTCAACTCGGGAAGACTCGTTCAGCCATTTTAGCATCTCGACTAGCGGACTAGATATGCAGAAATAATATGAACTAAACTAAAGATTACGCAAAGAGAGCACAAGCAACGTGTTGCAAGCATCGGAGGTAGGGGAAAATAAATAGAGGGAGCATTATAGGGTGATAAGGGAGGTACAGGACAGACGCAGGCAGAGTCGATTATAACTAGGAATTATCTCTAAGCATACGGCAAACAACAATAAAATCAGCAAAAACAACGGAAGACATACATAATATCATGATATATAGGGAACACTTATAGACAATTAGCGATAATTTGGATATTTCATACACACCTAAACGCGCAAACTGAAGCCTTTGAATGGAATTCGATTTGATACGATACGATATTAGATTGTATTCATTGCCGAGTTATGGATTGCTTTTGATTTATAGATTTGGTGAGAGAACACGCATAGACAGACACGCCACCTTCACATAGGCAGACACACCCGCACACGTACACACACCTCGACTCAGCAGATCCGATCGGTTCGGATACAAAGTCTCCAATACCTTTCGAATCTGAATTTGAAATTGAATTTAAATTCAAACTCAAACGCGTGCGTGTGTGCCTGTGCGAGCGGTTGTCGCTTGAGTTGGTTTTGGTTTGATTAGTTTTTAATGTTCATTTGTGGTTTTATTTATCTTTTTCAGTTTTTCAGTTTCGTTTAATTCTTAGTAAGAAGTAGTTGGTACAACAAGCTGCAAAGTATTGGAAAAGGTAATGCGATTATGTTTCAGATTCGGTTTCATTGGATCGATGGTACATATATAGATGGGTGGTAGAATGGGGCGGGCGTTGCAGACAGTAGAACACGCAGAGCAAGTCGGACATTTAACTAAGAGTAAGCTAAAACAGTTCGCCGCCTCCCGACTGACCGACAAAGTTTGCGGATGCCAATAAGAATCGTTTATTGTTGAATTGATAACATTGCTTAGGTGCTTAGTATTTTACAAGTACGAACGTTAGGGCTGCCTAACTTACTCCCAACTAGAATTAGACTTAACGCTAACTAAGTAGTGTAAATCAAAGCATTTAAGAGCGGAACGGAGCGATTCAGATCAGATCGGATCGGATCCGTGGGTGACGGGATATCAGGTTAAATGGGTTAACTGATTATCTGATTATCGGGCTATCGGATAGGCACTGGGCGGGGAGTCTGGAGACTAGCATACCTGTTGCTGGGATATGGCTGGCTTCGTCTCGAGATGCTGGCGCTGGTGCAGCATCAGGTGGTTCTTCTGGAAGAAGGCCTTGCCGCACTCGCACACGTGGGTGCGTACCGTGCATCCGCCGTTCGGGTGCCGCCTATTGTGCTGCATGAGTCCGTGCTTGGCGGCGAATCCCTTGCCGCAGCTGGCGCAGAAATGCGACTTGGGCTTGTTGGCCGGCGCCACGGCGACAACGTGCTGCTGCTGCTGTTGCTGCTGTTGTTGCTGCTGTTGCTGCTGCTGCTGGGCCACGTGCTGCAGATGCTGCTGCTGGCCGTGTACGGGCATCGTGGGCACCGCGGTGACCACAGCCTGCGGATGGGTCGAGTTGGCGGCCTGCACCAGTGTGGTCTGCGACATAACCTGACCGGTGGACGATATGATCTGCACAGGCACTGGGCTCTGGCCCACCAGATTCGGGTTGGCCGTGACCACGGTGCCTGGATTCAGGCTGGCCGTGCTCAAGAAGTGTCCCGGCAGCGCGGCCGTCAAGGCACACAGATCTGTCATCAGGCTCTTATCGCCAGTGTGAAGGCGCAAGTGAAGTGCCAAGGCCTCTCGACTGTTAAAAGCGCTGCCACACTCGCTGAAAGTATATATTAAGGTTTAGGTATATTCCAAGGGATATTCCACCCAAGGTCACTACATACCGGCACACAAACTGTGGACGCGCCACGCCATTGGCATCTGTCGTGGAGACAGTTAGCAGCGTGGAGTTACCCGGATTGCTCACCACAGTTATGGTCTGCGGATGCGTCTGTTGACCGGCCTGATGGTGATGGGCCTGTTGCAGCTGCTTGAGTTTTTAATTTAAAATGTCAATCTATATATAAATATTCCAGTAAAGGTTTATGATATATACCTGCTGATTGGCTATGATGGTGGCACTGCTTGTGTTCGGATTGACGCCATTGTGCGCCGTCCTCACATGCTGGTGTAGCTCGGCCTTGGTAAGGAATCCCTCGCCGCAGCTGACGCAGGGATGCGCCTGCTCGCCAGTGTGTACGCGCCTTTTAAAGAGGTTAAGATTAGAGATGGCTTCTTGGCAGTAAGGATATGCCGTTCTCACCTCATGTGGGAAACCAGTGTTCGCTTCTGTAGAAATTCTTTGCCGCACACAGTGCACGAGTGGGGGATCTTGCCGTGAATGCGCCCGTGGTTAACCAGTTGGAACTTGCGTGGAAACGAAGCTCCGCACTCTGCACAAACAAATGGATTCAACGAGCCATGGAAGCTGTGCGGGTGAAGAATACGAAGGTCACACCAGCCAATAAGGTATTCTTTTTAATGGATCACTCACCGCGAGTGCATAATCAGGTGGTTTTCCTGAGCAAAGCTCTCCCCGCATTCCTCGCAGACATAGGGTCGCTCGCCTGCGTGGAACTTGCTGTGCGTGACCAGGTGGCGCTTCAGCGGAAAGGCACGTCCGCACTCCTGACAGACGAACGGTCGCTCGCGGCTATGGACACGCGAATGGGTCAGCAGATGGTGCTTGAGGGTGAAGCTCTTCTTGCACTCCTGGCACTGATAGGGTCGCTCCGTGGAGTGAAGAAGCAGGTGAGTGTTGAGACAGTGCTTGTGCGCGAAGCTCTTGCCGCAGTGGGTGCAGATGTGGGGGCGTTCACCTGGGGGGTAAACGATATGATTAGGCCTGCTCGATGGTTGGAGGTATTCTGCCAGGAACAAGAACAACCACCTGTGTGCACGCGTGCGTGGGTTGTCAGATGATGCTTGAGCAGAAAGGACTTGCCGCACTCGTCGCAACTGTACGGGCGTTCCTTTTTGATGGTGGCGTCCGTCTAAAGGGAAACACGGAAAATCCATTAGTGAATCATTAGAAGTTTTCTTAAGTTGATCAACTTACTTCGCTGAAATGCATTGATTCCTGTAGTTCGGTCTTCGGGGACAACTCTAATGTGCCTGGCTCCAACTTTAAGTTGGGTGCTTCGCCCTGCGAGTCCTCGTTATCTTCCAGTCCTTGTATTACTTTCTGTACTTGAACTGAAATACCAGGAAGTATGTCACCTAAGAGTGTTGTTGCACCGCCAACGGAACAAAAGCCAAATGGAATTCAAAGGAAGATACAAAAAAAAGTAGAAAAGAAACAAAAGGAAAAAAATCAAAGATCCGAACAAACTGAATATGCAAATTAAATAATTTGGGTTTATTTCGGGGGGTTAGTCAAACTTAAAGTTAGCGTTAGGCAAACTAAACAATGGCAAAAACTAAGATTACAAACGTAAAACGTAATTATGCCACGCAACCGGGTAAGAAGCAACCGGAACCGAGAATGTACCAATATGCCGGGTATATATACGGTGTATAACCGGTGGGGCTAGGGGATTACTTCAATCGGGAGGGTGTGGATCGATTGTATAGTGTGTGTGTGGAGGAGGAGGAGCAGTGGGGGACCGGAGCAGGGGTGGTAACAAACACAGATTTGAGATGCTTACTTGGTGTCCCGCCGGACGCATGGTGATGGGATCCGTCGGCAGCGGTGATCGTGTGCGTCTGATGGTGGCCGGCAGCGATGGCGCGCTTGATCAGGATCTCATTGCACTCCTCTTGCGTGAGATGCAGCGCTCCGATCGAGCTGAAGTGCGACTTGGCCGCCGCAGAGCCGGCGGTTAGCACCGTCTGTCCGGTCTTGGCATCAACTATGCTGCCGTTGGTCAGCGTGTGGTGGTGGGCGAGCCCCTGATCCCCACCAGCAGCGGCAGCTGCTGCTGCGGCCGTGGCCGGATCCACCAGCAGATCTGTTGTTTCGTTTTGATGGTATCATATCGTTCCGATTGGAGAAGGTTCGATCAGCCCGCGCCCGCCGCCCGCCAAGTGATGAGGTGTTGTGTGTGCGAGTGTGTGGTGAAATTTGATGATGTGGTGTTTGTGTGGTGCGATAGCGAGATGATCGGTGGGTCGGTGGGTGGATCAGGTGCAATAGCAATACGGGCAAACACACAAGCACGTTGGGAGTTTTTTGGAGGAGATGGTGGATTTTGGGGTTCGGTTTCGGGTTCGGTTTTTCGGGGGTTGAATTCAAGGGCGAGCGAGATCGAGCGAGAATTAAAAAATATATAAATAAAATAAATAAACGGGAGTAGAGAGAGAAAAACAATCGATTAACAGAAAACCCAAAATATATAGATAATCACAACACAGAACAGCAATGCGTGCAACACTGATTCGATTCGAAGGGTTTTTGGTTCGCTCTAAATCGATTCACTTACAGTTCTTGTCGAGGCTCAGAACCTGCTGATTTTGGTCCTGCTTCTTGACCACCGTCGATCCTCCAGCGGTGATAACTCTGGAATACGAACAGAGAACGATATAGGGATGGAGATTTGTTTTGGTGGGCTTAATCCAACGCACCTCTGGGTTCCAGGCGGAAATGACGGATCGTTTACCACGAACATGCGACGTACGACATTATTTTTGCCGCCAGCTGTCAGGCCTTTAACGTCCTTTTGAACAGCTAATGATCCATCCGTCGATAGCAGATAGGGCATCTAAAATAAAGGAGTTTAGTAATGATGGCCGGATGGGGTACTTTCAAGGTTAGTGTTTTTATTTTACTCCCCAATAAATACAAATACATTTCTTAAGTGTTAATAAAGCTATTAAAAAGCAGCAATGGCTTAGTCAATATACAAAATATGTATAATTTATGTATATATTTAAGGCTTTCTTCTTACTTCTTTAAAGCAAGATGTCCATGCATTGTTTTAAAGAAATTCCTTTGCTAATCTATGTTTCTACCATATCCTATAAAAAGCCCTGTTATTATTATTATTGTAATTGTATAATGTAAACTAATAATGTATTAAATCTCCCCTTCTAAACCCTTAATTTGACAAAGTTTTTTTTCATCAAGATATCAATAAATTAATTTTGTAGATTTCTTTTCTAATCAAAGGTGCTATGAACAAATGTATGGAACTTTTAGTGTAAACTAATAATATTTGAAAACATTGTCATTCATAACACCTTAAATTGAGAAAGTTAAATCCCTTTTCCTTTAGGGGTTTCATTCATTCAGTATAATTTGGCTTTGCAAAAGAATATATATTTTCAGTTGACGTTGAATCCAGCCAAGGCATTTGCCATTCCGCAGGAAGACCACCTTGGTGAAGCTTTTTGGAACTCTGCAGACAGTACAGTCGCCACTCGCTATGCTACGATCTGCAGGCTGCGCCCCAGGCTAGCGGTTAGTGCTTCTAACCGTGCCTTGGCTTTGCTTTCCCCGCTTGCTTCTCGCTCTGATTGATAGCCCATAACCACGCTACACCTGCGCAGCCAGCAGTGCGGCAACAGATGATAAACAGAGAGCGGTGGATGGCTGGGGGGTGGGGTGGGCGCTGACGACGAGAGGGGATGTTCGCAAAAAGCGCGCCTTTTTCACTCTCTGCGTTTGTGAGTGCAATTGGACATTGTGGCCGGTGAGTGTGTGCGTGTTGGGCGCCAAAACGGTAAGGCGGCAAAAGTAATCAAAACACACGCACGACGAAACGCACACCAAAGAGCACACGTCATTTCTGTGCGTGTATAACACTCATACAAACAGCCAAGTAACTGCGGCGAATTCGCCACACACGCACACTCGTGGACAAATCGGGCGCGCAAGTGCGGCGAATTCGCCGCATGTGCAATTGTGTAAGTGTCACAGCAAAAAACAAAAAAAACAAACGTAATTTCTCCATTGAATTGCACAACAAAAACTGTTGCTGCCCAAAGATAAAAACAAAACAAACCCAGCAACAACAAGCAAATCAAGGGAAAGCAATAATTATTAATAGAACCTAAATTGGGTTAGCGATACATAGTCTAGAAAAATATCGATTAGCATCGATTGCCTTTGCCAGCTGCCAGACTTTTGAAGTTTTCTCGACCTTCCCGCTTATTAATTGCTGGGATTTTTGGGTGGTGGGGGTAGTTGGAGCACTAGCAATGGCCATGTATTTATTTACTCTTTTGCCAGGTGCGCGTGTTTTTATTTCGGTACTGGGATCGGCATTCCTTTGCGCAAATGTGTGCTTTGTGTACGCATTCGCTTTACAAATACCAAATTATGAATGTTTACGAATGAAATGGAAACGAAAAACCCCCTGTGGATGTATGGTAAAAGAATTCTAACACACTCGCTCCAATACCCCCCTGTATGTACATATCCGTATATTCGCATGACAACGCAGTTACATAAAGTGTGGCTGTGGCGCATGCATATATACATTGTACAGCGTACATGTGTACATACGTATGTATACCCGTCCGTATGTCGCAGTCGCTCGTTTTTCCACGTATTCGGTATACCGTATACGTGAATGCCAGTCGGGCCGTATACATACACAGTTCGCTGCCGAAAGCAGCGAGTAGTGTTGGTGAGGCGAGCGGACGAGTGAGCGAGTGTAACGCAGTGCGTGTGTGCGTTCGCATGTATGCGTTGGTTGGGCCACAACACGATTCGGTGTGGGAAAGCAACAGCAACACACCTACACACGCACCTGGAGGGGGGGTGGGGGCTATATCCTGGCAGCTTACAAAGGCCCAATACCCTGTAATATAGATTTCAGGCGTAAAACTCACCGACTCCCCGCTGACCGTGTAGTTGATGTTCGGCGATATCTCCAGGACCGATTCGGTGGCGCGGCTGCCGTTGTCAGCAAAGCCCCAGGTATAGCCGAAGGGCGGCGGATTCTGGGCGGCGCACATTGTTCAGAGAGAGAGGGGGTTGAGCGGGGTGACGGGGCGGGATTTTTCGAGGGGGGGAGGACGGAACGGAACGGAAGAGAAAAAAGCGCAAAATTTCCAAACGCAAATGTAATTGCACTTCTCGCTTGCTTGTGGTATATGTAGGTATGTATGTATGTATTCTAAAGCACGTACAAAATACTAGCCTCCCTTCTAGTAGTAGTAAGTGGAATTGGTAATGGTATTTTTTTATTTGCGGCTGTGTGCTCGATAGTCCGAAATATACACAACAAATTCAAGTCGTTTGGGTTTCTTTTCAAGCACTTTTTCTATATTCCCTTCGTTTTCTTAGGGATATCGCACTGCGACGAAATCGACAGAAAATCACCGCATTCGTTCGCCGACGACGAGACGGGGGCGAACTACTATGTGGACCGAAAAGAAAGTCAAGTTGCTGCTCTGGCTGCGGGCGCCATTTTTTTCCGTCCCTCGGCACGGTCTCTAAAAAAATTCAATTGGCGTTTGGGGCAAAGCACTCCATTGATAACACTCGCGGTTTTTGCGGACTTCTGGCGACGTGTGGGCGTGGGTGTGCGTGTGCGTCGATGTGTGTGCACGCGCCCCGTGTGGCTATGTGCAGTTTTTGCAATTAAATTTATAAACAAAACACTCTTTTTCCTCCAATATAATTCACAGACACAGACACCACTGAACAAATTCCTTAGTGTTCGTGCTTCTCGTTCTCTGACGCCATCTTGTGTGTGCGCGGGCCAGGGTTGTCAGCGGGCCGCAACTATCGCTCGCGCAACGTCTGGCAACGCTTGAGCTGACTGGCCCAGTATTACCATGCGTCTGGGTGTTTTTTAAAGATCCCTCAACGGTCACGCTTTGCATAACAATTCACATTTTCCAATTGCACTTTTATTTTTTATTAAAATTTGTATTAAATCTACAAACAATTAAGATGTCTCTGTCGCCAGCCAGTGGCATTGGTCGCTTCTACGCCAAGTCGGCCAAGATCATACGTTTCGTGCGCCTGGGCTGCACGAACCGGCCTTTCTACCACATTGTGGTCATGGAGGTGGGTATTTTTAGACCATAAAAAGGGATATAACTTCTTAAAACTAATGTGAATTCCTATTTTAGAGGCGCAAGAATCAGCACCAGCCCGTCATAGAGCAGGTCGGCTCCTTTGATCCCCTGCCCAACGACTACAACGAGCGCTTGGTGGCCCTGAACACAGAAAGGATTCGCTACTGGCTGGGCAAGGGCGCCCACTTGTCCACGCCGGCTGCAGAACTCTTGGGAATCGCCGGACTACTGCCCATCCACCCACGCACCTACATGTCCGCCTGGCGGAACCGGAGAGCTGCTGCCGAGGCGGAGGCCACAGCAGAGAAGGCGGAATCAACCGCTTGAAGACCATAGTAGTTCCTCAATAAAAGCCTCGTTTTCGTTTTTACGTTTAACAAGCGGAGATTTCTTCTTGTTCAGCGATCACTGGTGCTCTTCTTATTAACAACAAAGTGAATACAGATTTAAAATTTATTGCAAAACGTAACCAATACGAGGTGAGTTTGGTGGCCGGGCCCTAAACCAAATGCATGGGTAAGCGAGCAGCGGGCGGAGCTACGGCACAGCGGCTTCCTAGTCGTGCTTCAGCACTCCAGCAGCCTTCTTCATGCCATCGTCGATGATCCTGTCAACGGCTGAAGGGGAAAAAGATTCTGGATTAGCCAAATATCACCTTCCAGGGATACTTTAACTCACATTCGTGATGTTTCAGGAAGTAGGGTCGCACCAGCTTGGCGTAGATGATGGTGGAGCCGTTCTGTTCCGTGGGCAGCATGCACCAGATGAGGAAAGCACACTGGAAATGGGAATATATATCAGTCAATTTCAAGAAGCACTAAGGAAGGCCTATAAAACTCACCTTCAACAGCCAGTAGAAGGGAATCACCGAAGTCAGCAGGCCTGAGAAGAACTCAATGACCGTGAAGATGCCAAATGTGACCCAGTAGATCAGCCACTTGGTGTCGTCCTGCTTCGTGCTGGACTCGATGGCATGGATGGAGATGTAGGCGGGGTACAGTACTCCAATGATGTTGCACAGCAGTTGGGCGCCATAGCCGAAGATCAGATAGAGGGCGCAGAATCCAGCAGCACCTGAAAAGAGTAAATAACTTCTAATTAGGATAAAGCATTATAGGACTGCTGGAGCTCTACCGAAACGCAGGAGGGCGTTCTCTACAAACAACTCGACTATTTTGCTCTCCAATCCCTCGACTGCCATGTTTGCCGTCTAGTTGGTCAATTGCTGCTGCCCCAGTGGCGCATTTTCCCTTTGGCTAAAACCAGGTCCAAGGCAGGAGCGGTTCTACAGGGCGCAGGGCGGTCAAAGGGTTTCTTAACTTACCCACTTTGGCTAAAAGACTAACTATTTTAAGGCAATTTAGCCAGATACCTGTACCCTTTTTAAGGGCGCCCCTTCGCGGATCCCTGGGATTCCTAAACCGCCCCATGGCTATGGCTAATTATAAACCCTTAGCTGTTGTCAATGGATGTCTCGACCTGTCTCTGATCCCGGCCAGTTGCATTTTGCCCGCCCAGATGAGCGGACTACGGCCTGTTGTTTTCCCTTAAATGTATGATGTCATTCATGCTAGACGGCGGCTAATTATATTTATACCCTGGTCGGAGGGTATTATAAATTTGATAATAAGCGGATATTAAAGACCCTATACAACAAGTCTTACAGGCAAGTCGATCTGCTTACATAGATGATGTATTTTTTCACAGACAATCTGTAATTCTAGTTCTTTTTTCTATAATTATTATTATTATAATTATCCTAGGGAATCCTGCTAGGGAAAGGATAGGTGTGAATTCGTAGAACATTGCTATAAATCTTAAAGTCTGCCAACAACTTATCCTATAGAGGTCAAGTGTTATAATGATGAATCAATGTTTGCCAGTATTTCGAGGGTATGGCAGTTATGACCGCATTCTCACCTGTGCCCAGGTAAACCAGGGGAACTCTGACATTGCGCCGCACCTCCCGCCGATGTTTGATTAGCATAATATAATCCCAGAGCCACATCGGTTACTCCCGCGAGCTCGGGAACTGGAACTTTAAGCTCTATGGATTTACGCACACAGGTGAGTGGATTTTCTCCACGTGTGCCGAGCGCCACGTCTCAATTTTTAGACCTTTTGACCCCGCGGAGCTGGACTTTCACCGGATATTTAGGAGATATTAACAATGGAATGCGCGAAAGGTATTGCTCACCGCGTACGCGTACTGAGAAAACGTACTTTCGTTAAAGTAAACAAAGAAAAGCACAAAACAAGAAACTTTTGTGGATAAGAGACGCACACATCGGCAGCTGCCTACGTAGCTGCCTACACGCACACATCACATGCCGATATACCAGGGTATTCGCTGAGCGCTTGGTGATAAAACTAGAAACACCATTTAATTGGGCTTTGGCGTTTAAGTCGAGTGATTAGTTGCCTAATTGGTCACCAGGGGGTGATTAAACCCCCCATACCGATCCAAGCATGTAGCATTGCTATATATAACAGGTTGCTATTTATAAGCATCCCGAAAAATTCCACTGCATCTCGATGAGATTCGCTGGTTACGCAGTCTATTGGCAGGAGGTCAAAGGTGGGATTCCTACGGGGCGGTGTCCGTGGCAAGGACACGCGATGACGTCGCCAGGATAAGACACTCACCGATGAAAAGGTTGACCCTATCCACGCCGGTCTTCTCCTCCACCGTGTCGAAGGCCTTGGTCCAGGGCTTGGAAGCATCGCGCAGTGCTCTGCTGACGTTCTGTTTGTAGCCGTTGAAGAACTGCTGCACCTGGGTCACCTGGGAGGCCATTTTGCACCGATAGTATTTCAAAATATCAAAGCCAAGTAGTCAATCAAAAATATGCGACGCCGCCGACTTTCCCAACACTTGTGTGACAGTGTGACCGCCGCAGCCGAAAATACCACTTCGGAAACTCGATGCTGTGGGAACTGGTCCTACTAAAATGGCAATCCTGGCTGTTTTTCAGTAATGCATTTTTTTTTAATTTCTGCAGGAATTATCTTGTTTTAGGGATTAATTAAGCCTGGGATGTGGTCTAGTGACACAAATTAAATTTTCCTCGACATTTAGAATTTTAAAAACAATGTAAAGCGACATCCGAGCTGCCAGGTTTTGTCAAAATTGCATTTCATTCTTTCAAAATTCCATTATAAAGAATTAAAGGCTTCTTATAAGTTTCGGAAGGATTATTAGAACTCAAATTATAGTTATTAATCGCCGCTTTATTATTAAAATATACAATCAAATGCACTGCCAAACATTTCGTGTATCACTGAAAAATCTACAGAAAAAAATTTCAATTTCTGTGCTGGGGGAAAACATAATGGTCGCGCAAGTAAAGCAACTTATCAAAGAAAACAAATATCAAGGTGGTGTGGGGGGCACTTCGGAGGTAGATGGGCCAAAAGCCCTTGTACATCCCATGGAGACCCTCCGTCTTAAGGATCTTGGTGAAGCAGTCCACCAAACCGCTGTAAACCAGGCCTCGTCCCTTCTCATCCACTGGTTGATTGTACATCCGAGTGGTGACCACGTCGAAAGGTGAGTTGGCCAGGGAGACCATACTTCCCGAGGTCAGTCCGGCGCAAAAGGAAAGCAGGACCGGATGTGTGACCCATCCGTTATCCTTTAGCAAAGACTTTGCCTTGGGGAAGCTGCCGATCTGGACACTGGAGGCGACCAGCGCTCGGTTCATGCTCGGAACAGCTCCTCGCCAGAATCCCGAAATGCCATTGGTCCTGTAAATGTGCAGGAAGGCATCCACCATCGAGGTGTGTTTGTGCTGGAAGCCCACGGCTATTGACTGAACTGCCTGGGCGTGCTGTTGTGCCTTTATCTGAAGCGGGGGATAACCAGATCTCAGGTCTGCGTGAGGTAATACCCACTACTTACCATATAGAAGGGACTGGCGAGAAAGGTGCCGGTACAGCCGCCCATGGCACCGAACAACATGCCCTTATAAAAGGATATTGAGCCATCCGAGTTCTTTAAATATCCCAGCTCCAATGCGTTCGAGTAAACGCTTAATCTAACAGAGGGAAAGAAACGAATATAAAGAACGGAAATTTAGAAAATGATCTTAAATTTACATGGTCTTAAATACTATTGTATATTCTAAAAATATGTTCATTTCATAATTTAAATTTCCTGACGATGTGATAGATAAGATAAATATGCTCACCAACTTATTAGACATTATCTTGTTTAAGCTCTTCAGACAATATAATATCAAAGTACATGAGGCTTATAAAACTTATCTAATAATTTTATATTGCATAATATAATATTATTATACTATGTTATTCACTGAAACCCTTTATTAATATAATTAGTAAAGTCCGAAGACTAATATATCCCAAGGACAAATTATTCATATGTATGTTTAGACATTTTTCCTAGAAATTATATTTCCCCTTTACAAATATTTACCAGACCCCCGACACTGGTTTCTAGGGTTGGAAACATGTTGCTCTCCATGTCACAATCATATGACCGAGTCAGAAAGACCGAGTCAAATACAAATCATAGAGATCCGAGCAATACTTGCCTGACAGAGTTGAGGACGAACTGGTAGCACAACGCTGGAGCCAGACCCTTCTCCAAAGCCAGCAGTCCGTCGTTGCGGACTATCTGCACCATGGCCTGGGGCAGATTCTTGTAGGGCTTCACATAGGTTCCCCGGGACGCCAGCTCTCCCTGCAGCTGCATCCGTGTCTTGACCACATCGATGGGGTTGGTGAACATCACCGCCCCCATTGCAGCCACGCCGCCCAGCACAAAATCAGACTTCGTCATGTCTCCACCGTAGTTTTGAATTTGGATGATGTTACGTTATCATTTTGTTTACTGTCGGTCTCAATAGTAGTCTACAGAGTTGTAATACCGTCGACAATTTTATCGAAAAATGCCCAAGTTAACACCCATTTTCCAAATGATTTCGAATTATGGCTTTGAGAGAATTAAAATTTGTTTTTTCTCGAAAATAACCCAATCATTATTTTTTTGATTTATTTTTCTAAATATAAAATGAAAAGTGCTAGTAAACATAGCCCCGAAATCCTTAGTATTGCTTTTACTTACATTGAGAATTAAGTTAAGAATATTATAAACTGAATTTTTTAATTACAAACGTAAACCTAATTATAAAGTTATAAAAAAAACCATTTCTTGGTATTATCGATAATATCGATAGTTCCTCATAATAAATTGCAAAGCTTCTTAACTTTTAAAAAATTCATATTTAAACAAAAACAATTATTGTATTTAATGTCCTAAAATTACTTTAATGCAATTGTGCCAATATTACGTAATCTTATATTGTATTATATCTGAATAAAATACTTCCGAGTTTTGACATCTTACAGGTATGAATAATTGAAGAAACTTTTGTGACTCCCAGGACTTACCGCACCCCCACCATTGAACATTTAAAGAATTAAGGATAGAGAAGTAAAACATTCAACTTACATATTGGTTTAGATTTTAATAGAAATATTTTAAATTGTTTACTCACCTCCTTGTTTAGTTTTAAATTACGATAAATAAATACATACTCAATTATATATGTTTTCTTCTTAAAAAAATTGTCTAATTGGTTTGGCATTTTATGATTTCATGCGCCTTCTTCTTCCGAAGAGCTAATTGATCAGTAGTGAAGGTCGTACCTTTCCCGCAGGGCAATCAGCTCGTCAAAGAACGAAAGCACCAGAGTGGAGTATGGAGCACTCCTCAGATAAATCGGAAAGAAGCCCTTGTACAACCCATACACCCCCTCCGATCGCAGAATCTTGAGCACGCAGTCCAGCCAGCCCTTGTAGTAGAGCCCACGACCTTGAGCATCCACTCCCTGATTATACAGACGGGTGGTGATCACATCCAGTGGTGTGATTGCCACCGACACAAAGGATCCAGCAGATAAGCCAGAGCAGAACGACAGGATCGTGGGATGGGTAACCCAGCCGCTCTCCTTCAAGAGGGACTTGGCCTGGCCAAAGGTGGCGATTTGAACGGCTGACGCCACCGTAGCCCGGCTCACATTGGCCATGGATCCCCTCCAGAGTCCAAAGACGCCGTTCTTCCGGTATATCTGCCTTATCGCATCGCTCATCGAGGCATGCTGATGCTGATAACCAACGGCGATCTGCTTGGCAGCCTGTGCCTGGAGTTGCGTCTTGATCTTGAATGGAAAGGTAGCTATCAGCGGCCAGCTGGTTCAGGTTATCTTATCTGGGCCAGACATTGTCGACTGCCTGCCAGGGCAGACACGTTCAATGTATGATTTACATAATCGCTTACCAGGAAGAAGGGACTGGCGCAATAGGAGCCCACAACGCCCCCCAAGGCGCCCCAAAACATGCCCTTGGCAAACGAGATTTCGCCCTTCTTATTGTGCACCCAACCCTTATCCACCGCATGGGTGTAAATGCTCAATCTGTGGGTAACAAATAAATAAATAGTAAATAACCTTATATAGCCAGCACTTACCGGAAGGAGTTTATGACAAACTGGAAGCATAAAGCTGGAGCCAATCCCTTCTGCAAACCGAGAATTCCATCATTTCTGGCCACTGTTACAAAGGCCTGAAAGACACTCTTATAGGGCTGAGCGTGAGATCCTCGGGCAGCCAGCTCTCCCTGCAGCTGGATGCGAGTTTTGATCACCTCCACGGGATTGGTAAAGAAACCAGCTCCCATGGCAGCCACGCCGCCCAGCACAAAATCAGACGTAGCCATCAATGCGACGTCCGCTCTGTATCGCAATCCAGTGATCACTAACGCTCTTAACTTGCGATAAGCACCAGTCTGAGATTCGCAAACAATGTAGGTTAAAAAGTAACAAACAAACTGGTTTATTTCACCAAAGTATTGCACGGTTAATGGCTACAGGAACAGATCTAAGATTAGCTTACTGAAGGCACAAATTGGTTCTGGGGCTTTGCTAGGCTAAGAGAATGGAACTAGGGTTTTTAGCTACTCGCTACAGTCTAAAGCCGAGTTCAGACATACAAAATATTAACATAGTAATTTTCACATAACAATTTTGTCTATCTGAACCTAGCTTAAGAAAAATAAGCAAAATATATAAGTGCGGGTATTACAAACGAGTTGAACAATTTTGTACTTAAAGTAATGCTACCTATCTACCGATCTTTGGGATCATTGATGGCTATACTTTGTGCGCAGGGCGATCAGCTCGTCGAAGAACAGCAGCACCAGTGTTGAGTGTGGCGCAATGCGCAGGTAGTTGGCCCAAAATCCCTTGTACATACCATAGACGCCCTCTGATCTCAGGATCTTCACGAAACAGTCCAGCCAACCGCGATACAGCAGCCCACGTCCCTCGGCGTCAACACCCTGGTTGTACAGACGGGTGGTGATCACATCTGGCGGCGTTATGGCCACCGACATAATGGAGCCCGCTATCAGGCCAGCCGAGAAAGAGTTCAGCGTGGGCTGTGTCACCAGATCGTACTCCACCAGCAGTGCTTTGGTCTTGCCAAAGGTGGCTATCTGGGCACCCGATCCGAGAGCTGCTCTGGGCAGCGCGGCCACCGATCCCCGCCAGAGTCCTCGCACTCCATTCTTGGCGTAGATCTGCCGCAGGGCATCGCTCATGGAAGTGTGTGCATGCTGGTAGCCCACTGCGATTTGCTTGGCGGCCTGCGACTGCAACTGAGTTTTGATCTGGAAGAAAATATGTATTTAAGTTAATAACATAATAATATCATCAATTGAAGTATAATTTAAGCAATCTCTTTACAAAAATATAAAGTTTAGTGGTAATAATGGTGAATTGGCATGTTAATTAATAGTGTGAAGTTTGGGACTTGGATACTTTAAGTTAGGTGAACCATAAATACATTATGCTATTCAGTAATATGCAAATAAATATCTGGAGATTACTGGTGGCAACCAGAATCTTTCGTGAAAAATTATAATAATAACAATTTTAGTTATGATGCCTCCTTACTATATATCTTGAAATAGAAATATTTAGATACTGATAGGCAGTCGTCAATAGAGATTCTTATCTGGGGAAGGTCCAAAATGCTGATGAGCACGCGGCTCATTTAGATAAGCTGTTTGTTTATGTAACCCCCTGCAACACCCGCATATGTAGCGTACCAGGAAAAATGGACTGGAGCAGTAGGAGCCCACGACCCCGCCGATGGCGCCCCACATGAGTCCCAATCCGTAGGACACCTCGCCTTTCCGGTTGTGCATCCACTTGCGCTCCATGGCCTCCGAATAAATGCTGAGTCTGGGGATTGAGTAGAGGGTAATAAGGGATTGATTAATACAAAATATAGAACAGTGGGTAATACCTACCGGAAGGAATTGATGATGAACTGGAAGTACAGGGCGGGAGCCAGACCCTTTTGGAGGCCCAGCATGCCATCGTTCTTGGCCACCGTGACGAAGGCATGCACGATGCCCTTGTAGGGCTCCACATAGGTTCCTCGGGCCGCCAACTCCCCCTGCAGCTGGATCCGCGTCTTGATCACCTCGATGGGATTGGTGAAGAAGGTGGCGCCCACGGAGGCCAGACCTCCCAAAACGAAATCCGAGGTGGCCATGTAATCACGGGATTAACTTAGGATAGTGGTGTTGACTAGAAACTGTTGTGCCGCCTGCCGCGGAATCTGTGGCCCCAAGAAGCCGCTACGTATCTGTATCTGCCGAGTATTTCATAATTCCCCGCCGCGATTAGCAGGCACGACTGTGGTTCCCTCGCCCGTTATACAAATATAATATAAAATTGGCGAGGAAAGTAATATAACTTAATTCCAGTGTGCCCGCACAAAAAGCTGCCAGACGGTCGCGAAAATTTAAAACATTTTTTACGGTTTTTGGGTATAATCATAAAAAAAGACGTCTGAAAATTTGAAAAAAGGGAAAAGGATAGAAGTCTTAAAAATATCGAAGAAGGGAATGTTTTAACGGGAATTTAAGTAGCAGTCACAGTGACTTATGTCTTTAACCAGATCCGGCAACACTGTGTCTTTCAAGACAAGTATTAAGCTATAATACTGTCAAAACATTTAGTCAATTGAACCACATTTCAAGCGCAGAAAGGCACACGTACAATATAGTGTTTTATAAAAAAGAGAATATTTACGGCACATTAGGACAGCTGTTTAAGGAGGCAAAACCTTTTAAAGCAATATTTATTTTGGACTCTTGTTTGGGAGCATCTCTAACTAGCGGGAAAAGCGCCAGGCCGGCTGCACAGGTCGCTCTCTTTCCTTTCGAGCTGTCAAAGCGCCGAAGACGTGTGTGCGTGTTATTTTCAGCTGCATTTGTTTAAATAAGTGGAATAACATTTATCAAAACCATGACTTCGCATCCCGTATTCATAGACCTCTCCCTGGACGAGCAGGTACAGTAAAAATTCACCATTTAAGCCATGTTTTAGGGCGGCCCCTGGCCAGAATTGAGGTTATGTCTTCCTCTTGCTGCAAAACAAAACTAAATTTCCAATAATTTATGAAAAGGTACAAGAGCTGCGCAAGTATTTCAAGAAGCTGGGAGCCGAGATCTCATCGGAGAAGTCAAACAAAGGAGTGGAGGATGATTTGCACAAGATCATCGGCGTCTGCGACGTTTGCTTCAAAGACGGCGAGCCCTCGCAGATTGACGGCATCCTGAACAGCATTGTGTCCATCATGATCACGGTGACTGAAATGAAATTTTCCCATTAAACAGCAATTGAACCCATCTGATATTCTAGATTCCCCTGGATCGCGGCGAGAACATTGTGCTGGCCTACTGCGAGAAGATGACCAAGGCTCCCAATCTCCCGCTGGGCAAGGTGTGCCTCCAATCGCTGTGGCGCCTGTTCAACAACCTGGACACCGCCTCACCCTTGCGCTACCACGTCTACTACCACCTGGTCCAGGTGGCCAAGCAGTGCGAGCAGGTGCTGGAGGTCTTCACCGGAGTGGACCAGCTCAAGTCCCAGTTCGCCAACTGCCCACCTTCATCCGAACAGATGCAGAAGCTGTACCGCCTGCTGCATGACGTGACCAAGGACACCAACCTGGAGCTGTCTTCCAAGGTGATGATTGAGCTGCTGGGCACCTACACCGCGGACAATGCCTGTGTGGCCCGCGAGGATGCCATGAAGTGCATTGTGACCGCTCTGGCCGACCCCAATACATTCCTGCTGGATCCTCTGCTGGCGTTGAAGCCTGTGCGCTTCTTGGAGGGCGACCTCATCCACGACCTGCTGTCTATCTTTGTGTCGGAGAAGCTGCCGGCGTACGTGCAGTTTTACGAGGACCATCGGGAGTTTGTTAACTCGCAGGGATTGAACCACGAACAAAACATGAAGAAGATGCGTCTCCTGACCTTCATGCAGCTGGCCGAGAGCAGTCCGGAGATGACCTTCGAGACGCTAACCAAGGAGCTGCAGATCAACGAGGACGAGGTTGAGCCCTTCGTCATCGAGGTGTTGAAGACGAAGTTGGTGCGCGCACGCCTGGACCAGGCCAACCACAAGGTTCACATTTCTTCCACAATGCACCGTACCTTTGGAGCGCCACAGTGGGAGCAGCTGCGCGATCTGTTGCAGGCGTGGAAGGAGAACCTCAGCACAGTGCGCGAGGGCCTGACGAGCGTCTCCTCGGCGCAACTGGACCTGGCCCGCTCCCAGAAGCTGATACACTAGACGCACCACTCCCCAGAACCGCAATGATGATGAACAAATGCTAGCCTCGGGGCAATGGAATTACGACCTAAATTATTTTCAAGAGTGCGTGGATTGGATAACTTGAATAAATTTATAAGTAAAATCGTTTTGTAGAACCGTGTCTCGATAAATGCGAGGAATACTTTAATGTCTTATATGTATGTTGTAGTGATTTCAAAGGCATTTTACGGTTTTCGCTAATGCAACATCAGATTTAGAGTAAAAGGAAGTAACATTAGCTTTTTCATTAAAAGGCTTTCAACTTGAGAAGTGTAGTTCTTCTTTCTATACGATTGTAAAATTGTCAATACGTTATACGTTGTAAATTGAAACTTTTATCAATGGGCAATCGAAGAACTGAAATCTTAAAAAGTGATGTAAAAATGTATAATTTTTTAACCTTGAAAATGAAAACCGAAAAATGTCCTGCTAGAGTATTTAAGTAAGACTTCCTGTTGACAAATTACAGCTCCTCATGCACATTGGAATGCTTGCGGTCCTTCTCCTTGGGGAATCCCCAGAAATAGGACGGAAAGCCGTGCGAGTCTCGTTCTCGTTTGACGAAAGCCGAGTATGAAGATATGCAGTTGCCGATAAAATGGTTTGACTGACCGAGAATGGCCAAGTCCAGGTAGGGATCATCCTCCGGCAACTTGTGCACACTTATGCCCATCCGACTTAGAGCCGAACTAAGTTCGCTAATCATGTGGTTGGAATCGGAGGCCACGAAAACAGACTTAATTTCATTGTCGGGCTGAGTTTGTCTCACGTTCTTAATAGTCCGCTTCAGCTGGCGGATTATGGACTCCTTGGAAGGCATACAGAGTTCCGGATACAGAGCTCCCCGCTCATTTTTGTAGCCCAAACACTGCGGCGAGGCGAACAGATGCTGGCTATCCTTGACGTGCTCACAGGCTCTCACCCAATCGATGCCGTTGCGCAGGTGAATGCCCACAAAGGCCCCACGCGGCAGCTGCTCCCGGATGAAATCCTTAGAAGCATCCCTGTACCTCTGGCTCCACTGCATGTAGCGCTGCAGCTTGCAGTTCTCAAGTTGGACAGGAAAACTAGCTGGGGCTCCGGTGAAGGCGAGTACAGGCCAGGACTCCGCAGGATATTTGGCCTGCCACTTGGCAGCCTCGTTGCTGTGGTGGACATCGAAATGCAGTGGTGCATAGAACTCAGACCTCACAAAGTCTATGTGGAATGTGTCCCAAAAGGGACCGAATGGATTGCCATCCTTGGCATGGCAATTAGGCTTTTCTGGGTCATTTTTCTCCTGCTGGAGGCTGTAGCGCTCCTTGTAGCAGAAGGAGACACGCTCCGATTCCGGCCACAGGTCGTCGGCTAGGTGCCACATGAAGTCCGCCATGGTGATGACGCGATGGTACTCCTTCAGCGGCTCTACCTCAAAGTAGGTGTTGAATGGCACTTGGCGGGATCGCAGCTCGCCCCGGCGGTACTCCACCCAAGGCGGCAGGATCAGAGTTCGGTTCAAGGCCTTGGCAAAGGCCAATGATCCCAGGAAGTGGTCGGCCTGGTTGCCAAAGCGTCCTTAAAGAGAAACGGATAAGTGGATGTTTTCGTTGTTTCCAAGTCGGACTTACCCATGCAGGGACAATAGGTGAGGTAGCCGTTGGGATCGCCTCCTAGTTGGGCACATGTTGAGCTTATTAATAGTAAAATCAAGTTTATAAATCGGAGCTTCATTTTAAGCCACTGCATTCTGCCGGCTTCGTTTTTCTCTGACCAGGTGGCAGCTCTGTGCAGGAGGGTAGCTGTATTGATTAGAAAATTAAATTTTGAAAAATCTTTTAAGTGTGACATGGATATAATTATAGCTCATAATCGATTATATACGAATTATTCAGGCAGTTAAAAATAAGTTTTATTTCTTGAAATAATCAACCAATGTTTAATTAAGACGCACCCTACTCACATGAGTCGGATTGCTTAGGTCTGGCAACCTCCTTTTCTACAATCAGCTGTTATTGTTATTTTATGAATTCAGACTTATGTATTTTATTTTAGAATTTAATCCAAATTGAAGAGATTTAAGAATGTTTGGCCTGTAAGTATCCAGAGGAAAATGTTGAACGAACCTCTCACACATAATTCCGTTCACAGCAAGGAGGCGCTCCGGTCTTTTGGTGGTCGGACGAGGCCATTCCGCAACTGCCGGCGCAATTTAACAGGTGAGGCTCCCCAGGCGGAAAGGACTTTTAAATGGCGAAAGCCCATCGGACAGCACACAGGCATCAATATTTATAACCATGGAATGCGCCAAAAGGTGCCCCTAATCCTGCGGAACCCCCAAATGGTCACCTGGTACACCTGTGGACCCACTGTCTACGATTCCGCTCACCTGGGCCATGCCAGCACCTACGTGAAGGTGGACATCCTGCAACGCATTCTGAGGGATTACTTTAAAATCAACCTGGTGACTGCCATGAACATTACGGATGTGGATGACAAGATTATAAAGAGGGCCCAGCTTGCCGGTCTCGATTGGCAGAAGATGGCGAGAGCCTACGAGGCAGAGTTCCGCCAGGACATGCTGCGTCTCAATGTTCAGCCGCCGGATGTGCGCAGCCATGTGACCACCACCATGCCTGTTATCATACAGTTCATCCAGCAGTTAATAGCCGAGCAGCAGGCCTATGTTACGCCGGATAAGTCCGTCTACTTTGATGTGTCCCAAAGTCAGAACTATGGGAAGCTACAGAAGCTGGCTCCTAGCGAGGAGAAGTCTGACCCCACCAAAAAAAACAGTGCAGACTTTGCGCTGTGGAAGTCGCGAAAGAGCGGCAGCGAGCCGACCTGGTCGGCTCCTTGGGGAGGCGAGGGTCGCCCTGGCTGGCACATCGAATGCAGCGCCATTGCTGGTCTCTTCTTTGGCCGCCAGTTGGATTTCCATGCCGGAGGCCTGGACCTGCGCTTCCCCCACCACGAAAACGAGGAGGCGCAGTGCTGTGCCCGCTACAAAACAGACCAGTGGGTAAACTACTGGCTGCACACCGGGCAGTTGCATATGGTTGGGGACCCGCAGAAGATGTCCAAGTCCCTGGGCAACACCATATCCGTTTCGGAACTCCTGAAGAAGTACACCGCCGACGAGTTTCGAATGGCTTGTCTGCTGTCCAACTACCGTAACGCCATGCCTTATAGCGATCAGTTGATGTTGACTGCTCGTCAGACCCTGCAACGTTTTAAAAACTTCCAGGCTGATCTGACTGCCTACACACAGTTCCTTAAGCCCGTCCACCTAATGGACGAGGGTGCGCTTAGGGCGCAGCTGGTCCACACGGTCGCCGAGTTCGATAGATGTCTTCGAGATGACTTCGATACGCCCCGAGCTATCAGTGTGCTGATGGATCAGATGAGCAGCATTAGTCGCTGCATCAACGAGCAGCAAGTGGACGCCCAGGAGGAGCCTGCCTACTGTATGGATTTGCTTTTGGCAGCCGGTAACTTTATTAACCGTGCCGTTGTGTCGTTTGGTTTGTCGGAGTTGGTGGAAAGAGAATCGTTGCAGGAGAAGGTATCCTCCACGGATCACGGTATCGATCCATCCCTTCTAGTTGATGATGTTCTAAGCGTTCGAGGAAGGATGCGTGAGAATGCCACATCCGGAGATGTAAAAAACACGCAACTGCTGGCCGCCTGTGATGAGCTGAGGAGCTTGCTCCAACAGCACGGCATACAAGTCCGCGATCACAAGAAGGGAAGCTCGTGGGTGTTCGCCGTGTCCTGTGAAAAGCCCGATGACAAGAGCAAAAGCTCTGCCGAATAAATGTTTATTACTCTTTGGATCGTTGTTACATAAATGCATCTCTCATGCGTAGTCGAAAGGGTTGATCGGGAGCTACCGCGTGCTCCGCCTTGTAAAGGTCCTTGGTGATGAGGTAGTCGCGCACCAGTTTAAAGAAGGCGCCCATGCTGGTAAAGGCCACAAAGCTGATGGAGAGCACAAAGTGCCACTCGACGCTTTCGGCGCTTAGAGATCCAATCTCCACAAGCAACACGGCGGCCTGAAGGATGGCCAATGTGGAGTAAATGATGGTGGGATTGTGAAAGAGTTTCTGCAAAAGTTAGTGTTTGTTTTATTAAAAGGAAGTACATACCTTGTAAAATGAAGTTGATTAGTATTGTTATTGTTACTTACATAAAATCGGGCATGGCTGGCGTTTCCCGGTGTGGCCACCGTGACAAGACCCTGACTTCTGTACAGTCCTCCGTTGTGCTTTACCACGGTGCCGTGGTTGTAGGAGGAGTACTTCGACCAGGCGATGGCATTGGCGGCCACTATCAACTGCGAAGGCGCCGGTTCCCGGTCGATGCGCTGCCAGCAGCCCAAATGTAAGGTGGCGCGATGCAAGGTATCACTGTACTTGGCAGGATACAGGAATACGGCGCACAGACTGAAGGCGCCCAGACAAACGATGATGCAGTGCTGGGCAGCACGGAGTACATTATACTGCACACTGATGGCCAGACAGCAGGGCACCAGGCCGCTGTAGTATGCATTGAGCATGGAGGTGAAGATAAGCTGCTTGAACCGTTTGTTGAAGTCATGACGCAGTGTCTCCACTTCGTCCCTGATGTTCACCGGGTTGGTGGTGCAGCTGTGCACGGGGAGATCATTAATGTACACACCGGGCAGCTCGAATCTGGTGCGCAGGAAGGGCTCCAGCTGGAAGCCGAAGATTAGCAGATAGATGACGACTCTAAGGGAAAGATGGTAGAGTATGTGCTGGAAGATTATTTGTTTCCTGCTTACGGATATGATAGGAAGAGAAGCAGGATATAGGTGTGCTGTTGGTACAGCTTCATGGCGCAGAATCCCAGGGCAAGCTGCACCAGACCTCCAAATCCGTACTTGATGCCCAGCCGGATGAACTGCCGGCTCTTGTCGTTTCCCTTCCTGATCTTCACCAGCAGCAAGCAGTAGATCAGTCTTCGCGTGTTGAGTATGAGCAGGAGATAGCGCAGGTAAGGATCAATCAGCTCGATGTTCTGTGGACAAGGATTTGCCAGTAAGTGTAGTAATTGGAATGGGGAAGCTCAGCAAACCCACCACCATGTGCCTGGTGTGCGCCTGGGGCAGCCACCAGTTGGTTCTGTAGATGTTGATGAACTGAACGATGGCGGAGCCCATGGTGAAGGCGCACATGATGAGCTCGCTGAGCCACTCGGATGTGGTGGCATGCTCCGGAAAGGGAATGTGTTTCGGCATCGAGGTGGCCGGTGTCTGGGATTGGCCCGGTTTGGAGGCCAGCATGTGGGCGTAGGAGTCCTGCGTTTCACTGGAGCTGCTGCCATCGCTGCTGCGCTCGTCGTAGGTCATTTCGAGTGGCTTAATCGCTTGTGCCGGGAGCTACATTTAAACAATTTCAAGCAGCAATGTTTTTGTGCGGGAGGACGTCGAGTATGACCGCGTCGATAACGGTGGAAAATACCGCTGTGAGTTTAGGTTCCATGGGCGTTGTCTAAGAAATTTCTAGGGGTACAAAATCTTAGGATATTCGAGACACTTAAATTTTTTGGACTTTTGATACCCATTTTTGATGGTAGGATTTTAATTTTAATTAAATTTTTCAAATTAATAAATTGAATTATGTCTTTACTTTTATTTTATAAATTTTATATAGTATTTAACATTGTGCTTACTCGACATAATATAGATTATTTGTTTACAACATTTGAACTACAACCGCTTTAGCTTTTAATGAACAAATGAACTGATAAGCTGGAAATTTCTTAATATTTATAGTAACGAAAATTATATTCCTTGAAGCTGATTTATGGTTTAACATATACCTATAACATGTTTATCACTGCAATCTTTTGCATGGCCTCTCCGTCCATAGAAGCGCCTACTTCGGTTTGGCACAAGCAGAAAGTTTGTAGTTACAAATAATATTTGTATTTCTGGCCTTGAGAAATGCTAGCAAAATGTTTAACTTTTATATTTATAAATTATTATTTCCTGTTCGTAAGCCGTATTATTTCCGAATCTGGAATATCCAACAATATCTAGCCAAGAAATTTAATTAAGAACATTTCAATGCGTAAATTAAATTACAAAAAAAAAAAAAATTACAAAATTTCGAATGGGTCGAGGGCAGTGGATCCATTCTGTTTTACAATATTTATTATTTTTATCAATAACTCTTTATCAAATCGTGCTGCCAACCGTTTCATCTTAAGGTGCCGTAGATTCTTAGAGGATATTATTATCTCAAATAACTCTTCTGTGGATATTTTGAAGCAGAGCTCAATCTTATGCAAGGTAGCTGCATGCTTCGAAATATATTGGAGATGCTTAGCTACCGAAGTATTCGAATAAATATAGTTATATTGAGATGTAACTCTTAATATTTTCAGATTAGAAAAAATGGGCCATTCTGAAGTAATAGTACAATTACTTATTTCGAGCTCATCCAAGTCAATTCTTCGATATGCTCTGGAAACTGTTTGACAAGCGCTAAAGTTACTTAGTCTCAAATGTTTCAGCTTTTTCAGGGCAAAGAACAATTCAAATAAATCAATTGGTGTTCTTTTATTGTATAAACTAATCCGCAGTTTTTCCAAGTGGACAAAATTATGAATTTCTTTTGCTAAAAATATTAAAAATTACTACATTAGTACATTAAATTTTGGCTTATTTGTACTTGCATTCAGGACCGACAAATCTATAAAATGTTAAGCCCTTTAAATGTCTTATTTCCTTCAGCACACTGAGGACTTTTGGAGTGGCAACACACGCTACCCACAAGTTTACCGTCTTTAGTGATTAAAGATTGTCCAGGAATTGCTTTATTCTATAGCAGTTACTATCGTTTAGTCCGATGGAGATACTTTCCACGTTGGTGCAATACTTTTCAATCGACCTCAATGTGAAATGATTTAAATGATACAAAACGTTCTTTACGTGAATCACTTTTAGTCCACAAGCAACAGGTATTTTAATCGAGATGAGGGAACAATTTCGTTGTATCTATTTCCAACATGATAAATAAAAGCCCTCTGCAGAATTGGATGTAAGCAGGCCAGTCGACATTGATCTCCTTCGGGCAAATTGAAAAATAATAACTTTAAAATTTCCAAAGGAAATTCCAATAATGTTATACACGTTTTCATTCTGAAATGTTTCGCTTAATATTCAAATTTAATTTTGCAAGCGCCAACTTTTTTCTGAACAAATTTCGTTTCGCATAGCTGCTAAGAAAAAAAGTAAAAAAATGTATTGCGAATGCTGTGAAAACAAAAACAATGAAGCATAGTTCTTGCGGAAATACCTATTCAAGTTGTTTAATCTAAATTTTCTAAAATATTTTGGATAGCTTTTTTGGACCTCTCATTTCTTTCTTTCTCTGACCGTTTTGTTTTATGTTAGAGTCGTCCTATTTTTATTAAATTTAATACTATATTCCTTAAAATATAAAAAATGATTTTCCCAATACTATAGGATGACATGTTAAAAAACACCGAAGCTATAATTTGTAACCTATATTTTCCAACCAATTTTCCGATCGTTCCTATGGCAGCTATATAGTCATCCGATTTTGATAAAATTAAACTTAATTAAGACTTTCAGCCCGAAATCTTTAAAACTGAGAGACTAGTTGGCGTAGAAACGAACGGACAGACGGACGGATATTGATGATGATCAAGAATATATATACTTTATGGGATCAGAAACGCCTCATTTACTGCGTTGCAAACTTCTGACTGAAATCATAACACCCTTTGCACGGGTATAAAAATAAGATTAAAATTAAGAAAAACACTGCTGATAAGAACTCCTATAAATGAAACGGACACGATTTATAAAGCGCGATTTATAAAGCTTTTAATTCAGTCTTTCAATAGCTATGAAGAGATTAAAAGTGATTTTTGCCGTTCTGGGCTGTCAGCTTCTTGCGACTATAAAAGGATCAGCCTACTTGCTGGATTCTGGGTGCGGAAAATCGGATCGTACCGAAAGTTATTTGAAGATTGGTGGGGGTGAAGATGCAAGCATATTCGCGAATCCTTGGATGGCATCCGTAATGGTATTGGGTAATCACGCGTGTGGCGGCTCTCTAATCACATCGCGTAAGTGTTTTAATTAAATAAGTATTTAATAATATGTACCCGTTACTCGTAAAGTGGAAGGGTAAATAAATTCGTCAGAAAGTATGTAACATGTAAAAGGATGCGTTTCCGACCCCATAAAGTATAAAGTAAAGAAATATATTCTTGATCAGGATCACTAGCGGAGTCGATCTAGCCATGTCCGTCCGTCCGTATGAACGCAGAGATAATATATATATAAGAGCTAGAACCGTCAGGCATGCACATTCCTACGCAGCGCAAGTTAGTTTCAGCGGGGTGCCACGCCACTGTAACGCCCGCAATCTGCGAAAATCTGTAGCGCCTACAGTTTTTAAGATAGGAACAAAATTTTAACTGAAATGTAAACTAAATTTGTCTTATTAAAACGCCTAAAATTGTCTACCGCCCACATAACATATACCAAAATAGCCGGTAGGTGGCGCTTTACAATATTTCTTTGCTGCTTATACATATATCTCCATTTTTATTTTGATCCCTCAAGCCGAGTAACGGGTATCTGATAGTCGAGACACTCGACTATAGCGTTCTTCCTTGTTTTTGTAGGTTTCGTTCTGACCGCAGCACATTGCATTTCCAATTATTCCATGTAAGAGCCTTAGTTACATTTTCGCGAAGATAAAACATTATACCTCTCCAGGATGGTGAGATTGGGCGAATACAAAGTGATCGAACCTAACCCTGATTGCTCTACTGGTGTTTGCATACCAAAAGCGTATACTGAATATGTCGATAAGAAAATTGTTCATTCAAAATTCGACTATTATAACCAACTGTATGACATAGCCCTGCTGCGAATGGCTTCTGCGGTCCAGTATTCAGGTAATTTCATGTGTTTACCACAAAGTATACCCCAACTAAAAAATATTTTTATTAGACTATGTCAGGCCCATATGCCTCATCGTCAAAGCACCGATGGAAAATGTTTTACAATTTAACGCCACCGGCTGGGGCTTGCGTGAAAACGGTCGAATGAGTCGCACTCTGCAAAAAGCTACTCTACACAAAACTGAAAACCATCATTGTAGTCAGAAATATACGAAGTTCATTGATCACACCCATATTTGTACAGGCAGCCTTACCAGTCAAACCTGCGTGGGGGACTCCGGAGGTCCTTTAAGCGCAGACGTTTTTTACCAAGGAGAATTAAGACCCCTTTTGTACGGTGTGGTCAGCTATGGATCTAAAAAGTGTTCCACAACGGGCTTTGATGTTCACACAAAGGTTGACCAATATACGGACTGGATTGAGAGTGCTCTATCTTACAATTGGTCTATCTAGAACTACTTTGGAACGTTTTCCACCAATCAAATAATAAAAAACCGATTATCTTTTGACAAAATTCCTTTGATTTTTTAAAATATCAATATCAATAAATTTTGTTTTTTAATCATTTAATGTTTCGGCAACATTGTAGCCAAAAAATTGCCAGCTACACGCAACATGCAGTTAATTATATTTGAGGAATATCTTTCAGTACTCATATTTTTCCCGTAAGAGTTAAATATTCTAAAATTTCATGAATTACGTTGGAAAAATAAAAACTAGTCATCTCTTTTTTTATTTCCATTAAAACGTTGAATTTTAGATAAAAATTGTATACACTTAATTGGCATATTAACAGCTGTGGGAGGGTATTATTTTTTAAGTTAAATAAGGGAGTCTTTAAAAATTTACGTTGACATTTGGCCAAGATGCCAAGGTAATAAAATTTTATAATTTTTTGATCTAATTTAATTTGTAGTATTTCGTCCTCAGACTTGCCACACCGTCAGCTTGCTGCGGCAAGCCCCCAAAAACGCAGCAAAAAAAATTTCCTAAGCTCGAATAGTAACGGTTATAAAAAAAACCTAAGCTTAAAGTGTGTGTTTTGTTAACATTGCTGTAACCTTTTCAAATAAATAAAATTTTTTTTAAATATTAAAAAAAGCAAACAAAATCAAATTTAATATTTTGATATTTTTACCTTATATAATATATATTTGTTTCTTAATATCTTAAATTTAAGGAACGTAATATCAATCAAATTTGACATAATTAACACTTCTGTTAACATTAACGGGAAATTAGGTTCTCCTTTGATAATACCTCTTGATACTCCCACGAAAACAGCTGTTGTTAATCAGGCTTGTTGTTTTATCGATAACCGATACCAGTAGCTGCAAATTGTATCGACACGTCTGGCAACGCCGGGGACAGCTGGTTTTGTAACTGGTCCACAAAATATTTAAAATATATGTTAAAAATACTACGAACCCAACAAAATGATGCGCTACGAGGGTAACGAGAGGCTAGCCGATGAGACGGCATGTGCGGGTGTGCGAGCAGACCTCAAGATGTGCCTGCTGGAGAGCGAGTGCTGCCGAATGGGCAAGACTCCGCGCCAGTGCCTCCAGGATAACAACGTTCCACCAGAGTGCCAGGTGCTCCGCAACACCTTCTACGAGTGCAAGCGCTCCCTGGTGGGTTCATTACGTTATATCCGTTCTTCCAAAAGCTAACACCTATCCCACTCTTCCAGTTGGACAACAGACAGCGCTTTCGCGGCCGCAAGGGCTATTGAAGCTTAAACTTAAATTTAATTTCTTAGCGCTTAAAATACAAAACATTACACACACAATCGTGTTGAGTCCTTTAGTTCCGACGCCGACGGACGCGGGAGATACGCCAGGCATTGGGCTCCTCGTACTTGTTGTACAGCGGCTCCAGTCGCTGGTTCTTCTTGAATTTGCTCAGCTTCGTGGGGTCCGAGAATCGGAAGAAGGACGGAGCAAACTCTACGAGCCACTTAGGATCGATGGTGGTTACCTCACGCATATACTCCTTGGTGGTCTGCACCAGCTCGTGGTAGATGACCCACTCTGGCTGACGGTTGAAGAGAGCACTCGACGGATGTATGTACACCACTTGCGAGTCGACCAGGGTGCGGTAGCCCTCCTGCGGATCCTTCTTGGCTGCATTGCGAAAGAAGCCCGAGCAGATGGCCTTCTGGATTCGCACAGAGTTCTTTCCTGCGGAAACCACATCCAATTTGTGCCTGTCCATGATTCCCAGCAGTTGCTTCCTCACATCCTGGCTGCGCTTCAGGGTACGAATCTGCACGAAGTTCTCGTAGCACCAAGCATTCGAGAATTTGTTGTTCTTCCAGCTGTTGTAAACGGCCAGCAGGGTTAGGTGGTCGCCTGTAAAGAAAGAATTAATTAGTAACCTTTCAACATATGTGTGAGTTTCTAGGAAATCGCGCTTTGCCTTTAACCAGGCACTTACCTTCAGCTTGGTTGAATTTGGCCTTCTTCTGGTCCGCCAGCGCCTGCTTGTCCTTTGGTCTGTAAAACACATTCTGCACACTGAGCATGGAAACAATAGTCAGAATTTCATCGGAGCACTGCAGTGCGACAGACATGATGAGCATCTTGGAGAGATTCGGCTCGAGGGGGAACTCCGCCATGCGTCTGCCTAGTCGAGTAAGCAGGCCCTCGTCATCCAGTGCTGATAGGGAATGCAGTTGCTCCAATGCCATTACCAGGGATTCCACTGGCGGTGCGTCCATGAAATCGAAATGCAGCAGATCGTTGATTCCCATCGTTTTGAGCTGCAGTACTGTGGTGGCCAGGTTGGTGCGTTGGATTTCCGGCACCGGAGTGGGCAGCATCTCATCTCGATAAGCACGTTCCGTATAGAGACGGTAGGTTTTCCCGGGACCCGTACGCCCGGCTCTGCCGGCTCTCTGTTTAGCAGCCGCCTGTGAAATTGGAGTGACCACCAGTGAGTCCATGCCCGTTTTCGAGTTGTACACCTTCTGTTTTACGAATCCAGGATCTACCACATAGAATATGCCATCAATAGTCAGGGAAGTCTCAGCAATGTTGGTGGCTATAACAACTTTTCGGCTTCCAGCGGGCGCAGGATCAAAGATACGTGTCTGCATCTCGGATGGCAGGGCGGAATACACTGGCAGGATAATCAGCTCAGGGACATCCGGTCCTAAACTCTTCATTCGCTCGTACAGAATCTCGCAGGCCGTGTCGATCTCCTCCTGACCCGTGAGAAAGAGCAGAATGTCACCAGGTGGTTCTCGCAAATGGATTTGCATCACTGTGATCAGCGAGGCGTCCAGATAGTCCGTCTCTGGTTCCTTTGTGTAGAGAACCTCCACGGGGAAGGTTCTTCCAGGAATCGTGAAAATAGGCGCCTTGAAGAAGTACTGCGAGAACTTCACCGCATCCAAAGTTGCTGATGTGACGATAAGCTTCAGTTCCGGCCGCTTTTGCACGGCTGTCTTCAGCAGTCCAAAGAGCACATCCGTATGGATCGTCCGCTCGTGAGCCTCGTCCAACATAATGACCGAATAACTTTTTAACTCCGCCTCCATGAGGCACTCACGGAGCAACATACCGTCCGTCATGTACTTGACTATGGTCTCCGGACTGGTGCAATCCTCGAATCGAATGGTGTACCCCACCTCCTGGCCCAACCGACAACCGTATTCCTCAGCCACTCGCTTGGCCACAGACATGGCAGCCACTCTTCTGGGCTGGGTGCAGCCAATCTTTCCTCTGGCAGTGAATCCACATTCGCTCAAGTATTGCGTGATCTGAGTGGTTTTTCCGGAACCAGTTTCTCCAATGACAATCAGTATTTGGTTGTCCGTCACGGCCTTGATCAGATCATCTCGCAACTTGTATATAGGCAACGACTGTCGCTGCTCCACTAGAGTCAAATCGGTCTTCTTACCGAAGGAGGACTTTTTACCGCCAATTACATGCTTCTTCCATTCTGGAACTTCAGCGGGAGCGGCCCCCATTCCCCGCATATTGGCCGCCAGGTTGCGGCTCTCTTCCTCGGGCAGTGGATCAATCCAGTTTTTGTTGAGGTTCGTGGGCAGAGCCTCCATTTCCTGCTCACGTTGCAGCATCTTCTGCTCGCGACGCTCCTTGGACAAAGCGGACTGCATCATGGCAGCTTGGGCCAGGGAGCCATCGGGATTCTTAACAATTCTCACAGGTGAGAGATCATGTAGAGCTCTACCGTGTCCAGAGAGGAAGGGCGGCTCCTCCTCCACAATCTCAATTTCAATGTCGGCCTCGTCGTCTTCATCCTTCGGCAGCAATCCCGTTTCCTCGTCGAAATCCGGCATCTCACTCCTGTCCAGCACACCGGAGCTAATCATCTGCTTGATTTCCCAGCGTTCGGGGCTAGAAATCCTGGTCACACGCTTCCTAGATTCGTGCTCATCGCCATCCAAGCCGTTGCCTTGCAGGTTTAACATGGATGTGCTGCTGCTGAAGGGTCCATCTGGATTCCGATCTCTTAGAGACTCGTCGTCTTCGGGCGCGTGTGACAGCGGATTGAGATCCCGTCCAGTCTCCTGGTCCGCCTCCTTCATGGACAGCGCAACCTTTTGTCCCGTTATGGACATCACCTTCACCTTAACTGTCTGATTGCGACTGACCACCTCGGTGACATCTGTGACCCGACCTTCTGCTCTCAGCTGTGATATGTGCACCAATCCTTCCCAGCGTTTGCGCAAACCGAAAAGTTGCACGAAGCAGCCAAAAGGCACGATATTGGCCACCTTGCCGGAGTAGATCTTTCCCGCCTCGGGGTCATCGGTCATGGCGGCGGAGGGCGGTGGCATCTTCTCGCTGCGATCCCTGGAGCGTTCTCTTCTATCCCTCCGCTCTGTGGAACGTGAGCGACTGCGACGTCGTCGTTCGTGCCGGTCTCTTGAGCTGGATCTCCTACGACGCCGCTCCCGATCACGGTCACGATCCTCTCGAGACCTGCTTCTCCGCCGATTGTCTCGGGATCTGCTACGCCGACGGCGTTCCTTGTCCCGTGATCTGCTTCTACGACGCTCTGAGGGTCTGTCCTCCCGCGACCTACTGCGTCTTCTTGTGTCCCGATCTCTGCTCCTGCGCTTGTGGCGATCCTTGGAACTGGCTTCCTTGGGCTGTTTCGCCTCTGTTCTGCCTTCACCGGGCGCCAGAGCCTCCAACTCCAACATGGCTGCATCCACATCGCTCATGTCGGATTTCTTGTGTGATTCGGAGGGTTTCTTTTCGTGTTTCCGCTCCTTCTCCGGCTTGGCTTCCTCCTCGTCATCGCTTCCCTCGTTTTTGCTGTACTTGTCATTGGGCAAGGCCAGGCCGGGAAACAATTTCATCAGCTGCGACTTCTTGTCATCCTTCTTGTCGCCACTGCCAACCTTTTCCTCGCTGGCGCCGCCAGGACGACTGGGGCGCATCAGATTGATGATGCGCTGCAGGTTCTGGACCAGGGAGTCCGGGAATTCGGCGCCATTATCCAGCAGCGCCTTGCGAAACGAGTCGTATGTGCGATTTTTGTTCTCCAAATCGATGATGAACTCGGCGAGGTCCTTGTCGTTGATGCCCAAATGGTTGTCCAGCTCGGTGCAGATCTTCGAGACCAGCGAAAGGTACTCCAACTTCTGCAGCTCGTCCATGCCGCCGAAAATCTTATTTCACGCTAAATATACAATATTTGTGGAAATTTCAGAAAGTTTCGCGGTGCAACAAAACGAGATCAGCTGTTTTTACACGCCGTAGTGTTGCTAAACGCATGCAAACGGCCGAACAAGGTGGCAACGCTAGCCCCTAGCACTCGGGTTTTTTTGACGCTCCGCTTATTTTTGTCGCATTTTTGTTGTCAAACGTAAATTAATCTCTGTTTTGATCGAACGCACATCGGAATATGGCTTCATTCTTCGAGTGCTTCAACAATTTCCTGCAGACCGGCGGCAATGTGGCGCAGAATGTGTCGCAGGAGGAACAGAAAGTCGCGGCCCAGCCGCTGGACGGCGACGTAGAGCTAGTCCCGCCAACCACTCCCACGCCCAGCGAGAGTGTAAGTAGTGTCCTGGCTGGAGGAGCAGCTCCACCGCCAGTCCTTCGTACTAGATAATCATTCCACTGGTCGATTGTTGTGAAATAGCGTAAAATATCTTCGCGGGAGCTGGGGCTCGGGGAAGTCGCGGAGTTGCCAGATCGAATTTTCAGTTTGCGATGTGGCAGCCCCGCGTTCAGGCACGCCATATTTTGCAAGAACGAAAAATTCGCGTAGTGCACAGGCAAAACCCAGAAAATCAATAAGAATTGCTGGTAAATTTGGTTCGAGTCAGTGCGAGGCTCGTGTGACCTTTGCTTGGGCCAAGGGTCAAGTGGTTTTTGGCCCATTTCAGCTGTTTCCCAACGCCGCAAATGCGACAACAACGTAGAAGAAGAAGAAAATCAACTAAGGGAGGCAGCGCAGACAGTTAAAAAGGCAAAATTAAAAATTAACCATGAAGGAAATGGCAAATCCGAGCGGAGTTCAGCCGAAGTTACTGGAGGCCACCTCCTCGATAATAACCTACAGTCCCAGCAAGTTCCTCACGCGCGTTGGAGCAGGCAAAAGCACCTATACCACACATACACACACCACTACAACCACAGCGACGGCGACCGCAACAAAAACAAACAATGCGCCAGTGGGTGGAGCCAATTCCTCCTACTATGTGGTTAAGGCGGGATCCCTGGGCAGCGCAGCCTCCATGACGGGGTCCATTAAAGTCAGCTCGCCGCCAAAGGCTTCGCCGGTGATTAAGTCGCCCGCCTTGGTCATCACATCGCCCTCAACGCCAACCGAGAGTGTAATGTTTAGTCTAGGCTCTAGAGGCTTAATTTCACCCACTAACCAGACCAGCACCGCATGCGCCCTACGTTCCCCCAGCCAAATCATTCACCTCACTAATGTACTCTGGTTCCCTGTTTAAATACTAAGAATCCTTCTTTTTATCCTTCAGTCCAGCACCATTTCGGCGCCAAGTGAATCCTCGTTTGGCGAGAAAATGGAGCACAGCTATATGCGCGACACATCAGTTCGCAGCGAAGTTAACAATGGCCTCGCGCCGGCCAGGAACATCCTGGTGCGCCATCCTCCGCAGTGTCCCAGTTGTCACACCTACCCGCCGCAGCAGGAGGAGCTGGCTGACATGCAACAGGCACATGTGCCGCCCTACGATGAGATAGCCGCCAAGGAGGCAATGAATGAATGCGCTCGCATTGCAAAATACGTGAAGAACAACAATTCGGATGAGCAGGACTGGGTCGAGCGTGTTAATCAGTGAGTTCTTGATTATAGCTCATTAGAGAACTTAGTTAACTCGATATATCCTTCACAGATTTAATTGGACGCACACTCAGCAGATGCTATTTGAGAAAGTCTGTGCCATTCTGGACCAGGACCAGTTGGCTCGCCTGGCCAACGACAAACGCCAACACGAGCCCATACACCGTCGCGTCAGTGCGGACAAGTCCGCCTCTAGGCTGCGCAAAGTTCTGGCCAGCGTGGCCTGGGAGACACGCATCACACAGTGGATTCACGCACTGCTCATGGAGCACCTGCCGCCCTCGTACATGGCCTCTTATCTGGAAATTCTGCAGACGTTGAAAACCAAGCTGCCTTCATTGGTGGACAAGATGCTGTTCAGCAGGCCACTGAACAATAGCCAGGAGTTGCTGGCGCCGGTAATGAAAAAGCGCTGGGAGCCGAACATCCTGCCGAAGGGCCGTCAACTCACGCACAATGCCATCATGGTGGTGCTGCCCACTATGCCCACCAGTGGGCCAGTTTCAGATCGCATGCAGAAGTGGTACCAGGAATTGGCCACTATCACTCAGGTGGTTCAGATCTCGCTGCCTAATACAAGTAGGTTCATTATAACTATAGTTATTATTGACTAAACTAATTGAAATCCTTCCCTAGACAACAGAATTGCCAATCAGAATCTGGACCAGGTGGCCGAGACCATTGTGTCCCTCACACGCGTCAAGATCCACGAACTGCGCACGGAAAATCCTAGTCGGGGCATAATACTTGTCGGCTTCAACGCTGGTTCTGCCTTGGCTCTGCAGGTTGCACTTTCGGAAAGTGTTGCATGTGTGGTTTGCATGGGATTTGCTTACAACACGATGCGTGGTCCCCGAGGGACACCCGACGATCGCATGCTGGACATTAAGGCGCCGATACTGTTTGTCATCGGGCAGAATTCTGCCCGTACCAGTCAGGAGGAAATGGAAGGCTTGCGCGAGCGAATGCAGTCCGAGTCTTCGCTGGTGGTAGTGGGCAGTGCTGATGATGCTCTACGGGTACCAAAAAGCAAGCGACGCATAGAAGGCGTTACCCAGTCCATGGTGGATTACATGGTGGTTGTAAGTTTAAGAAAGAAATAAGTGAAAATTTACAATTACTACATTGTATTGCAATTCAATACTTTGCAGGAGGAAGTCTTCGACTTTGTGAGTAGAACTCTAAGCAATCCCCCTGGACCTCGAATGCCCACATCCTTGATGCACCAGCCGGGCTATCAACGCCAACAGAAGCAGCCAACACACATCCTGGCCGATGGAAACGCAAACAAGGCCGTTCAACAGATGCGCAAGCGGAAAATCGACGGTGGTCTTGACGATTCAATGCTTCAGCCGGCCAAGTCGAAGTTTGTGCCCCACAGTGAGTACCAGTATTATAAACTCGGACGGTATATTCAGCACAACCTTGTCATCCTACTATCCATCCCGCATGTAAACCCACTTAATCACTTAACCGAAACCATCCCAATCCAAACTCATCCATCAACGAAAGACCGCGCCCAAAAGCCGAAGCCACCGCGCCTCATTGATCCGTTTGCTGCTAAGCGAAAGGGTAAATTCAACCCGGGGTTCTTCTATGGCCACTTGTGGCTCTGATACCCGATTCATCAACTAACATTTTTACCCTCTTCAGTTGGAAGACCCCGAACTCGCCCCCTCCCTAATGTCGGTGGCTCGGCCGGCTCTGTCATCCAAAAAGGCGCATCTCATCCAGACAATCCGAAGTTGAGAAGTGAAGAACTAAACCAATCCATTAAATTCATACTAGATGATGCCCTGGACTACGAAGATGCGCACTCTGGACTGGGTGGATCAGCAGGCGTGCCCAAGGTGATCACTCCAGGCGCTTTGGGGAAACAACTGCCTGCCGTTAATCTCGCAGCCGGCACCAAGATTAAGATGATACCCCCCAACCAGTTTGTTCAAATCTCCAAGCCCCTTTCGTCACAGGGAAAACTCATCAACTACACGCTGAGCAAGCCAGGTGGGGGAACAGCCACCACCGCCACCATTGGCAGCATTGTAAAGACGCTGCCAAGTTCAGCGGTTAGTGGCCAGCAGATCTTCACCTTGAAAACGCCCACGGGACAAACGCAGCAATTCGCAACTGCTGGCTCATCGACGGGTGTAGTCGGTTCGTCGACATCCACAGGAGCGGGTCAACAGAAGTACACGGTGTTCAAGAACGCCAACGGCATGACCATGCTGCATCTTACAAAGAGTGTACCCACCACAGCGGCTAGCAGTCCTTCGGGGAATATGGATTTGTCCAACATTATCGATATGCCCATTGTTTTTGCCGACAACGAGGGTAACATTCCCGAGCATCAACAGGCGGACAAGGATATTAAACCAGGTGGGTTGAATAGTATTTTCTGTGTGCTCATGATTTTAATTTAAAATGTTTTACAGCCCCCATTCGAAGCGCCAATAAGAGCCCTTTGATCATAAGTCAGAAGATCATAAAGGAGGCTAATAAGCCTCCAGGCATGGTCACCGCCAGTGCAGCACCAAAGACGGGCAACATAGTGCTCAACAAAAGCCTTCAGCAGTTGTTCACCCCTGCGCCGGGGGGAACCGTCTCCAGTCAGAATAAACTGGTGTACCTTAACCGGAATACAATAAAACCAATGGGAAATGTGGTGACCGGTACTCATCGGGTGCCTATTAGGATTGTGAGCAGTCCGAAGACGGGAGGAGGAGTGACCACCACCACCACAGCCGCCAACAGTCCAATCATGGTGGATCCTGCTACAGGATCTCTGGTAACCAGTGTCAAGACCCTCAATGTGCAGACCATCAAGTCATCGGGTTCTGGTCTCGCGCAAGGAACTCTTCGACAAGCGGGCAACGTGGCCAGCAAGGGCTATTCGCAGTTCCAGGTGATCAATAGCAGCACTCCGGTGACAGCCAAAAGCGTTTCTGGAGACGGTAAGACGCCCGTGCGAAACATCTACTTCAAATCCGCCACCGGACTCAAGCCAGTAACGATGTTGGGAAATCGCATACCGGGCGGAACCGTTGTTTCGTCATCAGCGGCCACCTCTACGGGAGCTTCTGCCGTGCGTCGTGTGGTCAACATCGGGCCCGCTTCCAAGGTGGCGAGCTCGTCGACAACACCAACAACTTCAGCTACTACTTCGACCCCAAACAAAAACTAGAATTAGACAGGGTTATGTTTTTGTCTTGATTACATTTTAGTTAATAGATGATAGCTGATAACTGTGTAAATATGTTAAGGAAGGCACTTAATAAGTTGGTGACTAGGGGGTCTTGGATTTCCCCCTACCCATTATTTCATTAAAATAAAAAGATATAATTTGACCAAAAAAAGGGTAAATGTAAATTCTGGGAATTCAACGAACGCTTCGTTGCAACCTGTGCAAATTCCAGGTCTGGGTTTAAGGTTACCGTATCATGGCCTGGCCTGATTTGATTTATGCTGGTCTAAATAATATGCAAATATATGTGCTGAAGAGTGACAGAGAACAGGAAGCAGCGGCAGCAGCGTGAGAAAACCTTTGCTCAACGCCATACTGGAGTGGAAATATGTAATAAAAATGCTTGTGCCCAAAGTGCGTTGGCTTGGAATAGGTGTCCAGCGGGGAGATTTATCTTGCATTATATAACCACAAGTGTTCACACGGCTGGGCTGCAGCCAGTCGCTTTCAAACTGTGTTATGATGTCCGACTTTCTGCTTAGAATGGCAATTCACAGCTCGCTGCAGGCAACTCAAAAAATCTAAAATTTCATTAAGGTTCCACGGGCACATGCACAGCCCTATCTATAAATATATATATACTTTACTACATATTTATGGATTTCTTGGTAAATGGCTTTTTATTTTATGTAGTTCAAGTTAACCCATTTGGTTGAGAATTATACAACTAACCACGAGTTGGTAATATTTTATAAGTCATCAATGTTCAAGTAAATAAATATTAATATTTAATATATTTCTAAACACTTGTTTATTAGACTTAGGAACCGTAAATCGCTGTACACATATTTTTATCTATTATACAGATATATAAATATTAATTTTGAAATCATTGAAAATTTTTATTTGTATATATAATATTTATACCGATATAATAGTGTCAGATAACACCCTAAGTTGGCAAGCGTGGGTTAAAACATTTTTGAAAAGTCAGCAAATTTGAAGGCGACCGCTTTGAAAAACTGAAGAACATTTTGTCGCGATTCGGGACTCACGCCTGCAAAATCTTTTTGTTGTGCTTGTGATTTCTTATTCGCATTGGTGTATCGGACATATATTTAATTACATTTTATGTACAGTTCGACATCGTGCATATATATCAAAATAAATATGTGTATCTCTGGACTTTTTGCGGCGTCCAGGGTAGTACCGACATTTTGGACTCATCGGGACTTCAGTAGCGCGCCAAACGTGATCAGGAGCAGATCGTCCAGATCACCAAGGATAACTCAGCTTTATCTGAAGGATCGAAGTGGGTGGTTAATTTATAGTGATCATTTGTGAGACAGTTTTCTTAAAACTCCATTATTCTTAAAAATATTCCAAGTAACAAAAACTAGTTAAAAAAAAAGGATCAACTCAGAAAAACTATTATATAGGATCTTATAAAGTGAACGAAGTTAATATGATGAGATTTTTAATGGAAAAATGTGCATAAGAGTAAAATATCCAGCTGCATTTATCAGAGACAGGAGAATATCGGATGTATTTTAGAGACATTTTTTATTGGCCAGAAAATCCTGAATATTTTCCCTATCATTTCCCAGCGGCTTACGCAATCGGAAAATAACGTGGATAGCCAGCCGGGCGATTCCCAGACTCAGTTAATCGCCGAATGCCAAGACCCAAATCGAATTTGATTTAAAAATGTCTTTAGCCGGCTGCTGGTTGCATTTGCAATGCAATTTCAGTTGCAGTTTCGCTTCGCTTACCACCTGCCGAGAGCATTTGGCTTGTACCTTTTTTCGGTCTGGTCTTAATTTGTGGCAATTTGTCGGACCAGAAACCCACTGGGCCAGCCACCAGCCACCAGCCAGCATGTGCGTTTGTTTATGGCTTATTATTATTATTTTGTGTTTAGCCTAATTTCTTGGCAAGCTTGTTGCACATTCGGTGGCTCATGTTAGCCTGGTTGAACTCTTTAATTTGTTTGAGTTAAAGTTTATTCAAATTTGTTTATAAAACTTAAGTATAATAATTATAAAAAAAATAAATATAACATGCACGATCAACATTTGTTTCCTTCAACTTAAAAACTTGGTTCTAGTGCTTCTCAAACTGTAATCCCTGGAACTAAAAGTTCGCATTGCAAAATCCGTCGGTTTTACGGTTTACACCTCGTTCTTCAGCTTTTCCCCCAAACCCTTTTGGAAAATCCTGCATCGCAGTAACGGACACCGCAAATCCTTCACAAATCCCTTGCACAAATACTAATAAGCGCGGGTATTCGAGCGGAAAGCTGTCCGAAAATGGGGGAAAAGCTGCACTTTTGATTTTGCGTACTCCTGGGAAGAGGAAAATGAGAGTGAGTGAGTGCAGGACTGGGGAAAACGCTGATAGTGTGCTGTACAAATACCCCACCCAACTCCATCCCCTTCCCAATGGCCCCTCATCAAATGGCGCTTAATAACATGCAAATGATGTGAAAGTGCGCGGCGAAAAGGAAAGGCGGAGGGAAAACAGCGAATGCCACTTGCACTGCAATCTGGCGGACTGTTCGCCCATTTTCCTCCCACTTGGCGCCCACCTTATCTGCGCTCCTTTTATTCAATGTGTGTCTGACACTTTCAATATTTTTCCAGGGCAAGCATTCGCCAGGAGTAGCTGAATCTTCGCGTGGAGGAACAGGAGCAGCAACATCCAGCCAAGCATCTGATTACGCCCAAAAAATTGATTGCATAAGAAGAGGAAAAAATGGAAAATGGGGGGAATATTTAAGCACCTTTTTGGAGGTTTAAATGGCCTGAATGGTATTTTCACTTTAAAACTAAGTAAATATATTATTTTCTTTTCATCTTCAGAGCTTTATAGTTCCCACTTCAACTGGGAAATTTATATTTAATTTTAAGATTCTGGGAATCGGCCACTACCTTGCAGTCACGTGATGAAAAAACACAGGTGACACAGATCTGGGTTTGGCAGTCAACTATGCCTCCACTCCGATTTAAGTTTCGCTTGGTGTTTTTTAATTTAACTATTTCATGTGATGTGACGTAGTGGAACATACCTGGGGTCGCAGGCAACACGAAAAGAAATTAACATATGACTAATAAAAAGCTGATAATAATTGGTTCAAATTACAAAAAGTAAGTCATTAAATTAAAGGGTTTAAAAATGTATAAGGTTTATAAGAATTATTATCTTGAATATTTACGGATACTCGATTACTCCTACAATCATAATTAAAACGAGTTTAATAAGTGTTTTATGCAACTTTATTGTGCTTATAGTCAAATTAAATATTTTCAAATACCAATATATACCAATTTATACCAATATATTCTCATATTTCGGAGATCTTTAAATGGACACAAAAGTGGTTATTTAAGTATCTACTGTTGAAGTTCTTATGCTCGTAAAATAAATCTGTTTTTTTTAATTTCAGACTAAAAGTTTACTCAGTTCTGGGGAACTGGAACTGTGAGCAAAGTGTCTTTGCTTTATTGTCCCTTTTCGCCGCTCCCATCCTCACCTGTCACCACCCTCATTCCGTATTCCGCATTCCTTATTCCATCTCTTTACCGTCTTCAGGGAGCTGGAGCTGCTGTGGCCAAAAGTTTGACACGTTAAAGGCACGACAACCTTCTGCCCAGCCGAGCCAAGCCAACCCACTGCCACCCGCTCGTCAGGGCAACCTTGAGGAGCGTGCTATTCTTGGCATTAACAACACAGATCCCACACAGATCCCAGCAAGGATGCGGGTCCCCAGGGATTTGTTAGCCAGCCCTCTCCCCGGAATGGAATATTATGAATTACAATTTTCTCAGGTCGCGTAATTCGTGTAAGTGCTGAAATGGCAAAAACGAGGGAGCTGGGGAAAAGCTGGTTTTCTGGCCAGCAGACGACTGTTTGCAGCTTTCAGTTGGCTCTTAACATAAATTTATTGCTTAATTCCGCTTCTAGCTGTTGCCCTTAGTCTACAAAATATTTTGCATAAATTTCCCATTAAGTTATTACAGTTTGACAGGCCTGGAAGAAGAGCTCATGTGGAAGTGTTATGATTTTAATTTAACTATTGCTCAGCTTTATATATCTTAAATTGTCATATTATTAACAAAAAAACATATTACTTTAATTAAATATTAACAATGTGTGAATAGTCAGGAACATGTTACCAATAGCCTAAATAAATGCTACAAATACTTTGTATTTATCTACTGTTTATATATTTACAGAGTAAGGATAAATAAATATTTGCATTTACTCCCAAGCCTATTTCAACAGCAATATATGGATGGAGCTAAATTCCACTTGTTTTTCTATTTATTGCCGGGTGTTACTAAGAGTGTATCCAGATAATCTACCTTTAATTATGGTTTAGCTGCCCGGCAAATACCTTTAATATTTCAACAAGCCACCTCAACTGTAACTCACATAATCTGCCATCATAATGCAGTTGCATAATTGGCTCAGGGAAAATTAATTTGAATATCAAATATCAGTTCGCCGAGCATTGCGAATTGCCAAACGCTTTGAAATGCATTTCCTGCTGGCCGCTTTTATCTTTTCGCTGCTCCTTTTTGCGATTCACTTTCGCTCACTTGGCCTGGAAAATATTTGATGCAATTCTCACTTTCCTCTCCGCCTAAGTATGCAAATTTGTTTTTAGCTGCCGTTTTGGGCTGTCTGCAAACGTTTCCATTATGCAGGCAACGCATGCCACGCCCCTTCTTCCAGCCGCCTGTCCAGCCGTCAGTCAAGCGGGCGGCCTAAAGGGGGGCACGCAGGGGGAGAAGGGGGTCTGGCTGCAACTGACAGCCGGTTTGGGCCAAATATATAAATCACGAGGTTAGTGAGATGTGAACGAAGCGGCCAGCGTTGGACTTTCACTCGGACAGCCTCGCTCCTCCCCCGCTTTTCTGCCTTGCTGAGCCGCCGAAGCTGATCCGCGATCCTTCACGAAAAGGGGGGCTCTTTTTGGTTACTTTGCCATTGCTAGGGGGCCGTCGTAATTATGCGCCGATCATAAGCTCTTCGAATGCACCAGCAACTGGCAGTCGGTATGCAAAGTTGCCAGTCGAATTTCACAGGTGTTGGCATTTCATTCGAGATTTTTTGTATTTTGTCAAATATTCCTTGTGTTTATTTGATACAAATTCAAATATAAATGTCATTCGCTAAGTGCACTCCAGATAGTTAAACAGAGACACCAAGCTAGTATTTTTAAGACTACTTCACGGTACAATCATTTTTTGGACAACTGCCTTAGTTTCCCCTATTGATGTTTGTTTATATTTTTATTTGGCGTAACAAATAATAAAAATTACAAATAAATATAATATATTTTATTTTATTTAATTAGTTAAACATACAAGCCGAAAAGAAAAATACATTTCATTTATAATAATTAGTCAACAAATATTAAAATATATATTGGAACATGGCCTTTGTTTTAAGTTATTCTTATTTTAAAGCCTTTTAATAGATCGTTTTTTGCTCTTTCTGGTTAAATATGATTAAATAGGTGAATGGAAGCAATGGGTCATTGCTGCAAATTGTTAAAATAATATCACTCACAAAATATTTGGCAAAGTACAAGTAAATAAGCGAATATAAATTGAAAAGCTGAGCTAACAATGCTGGTGCAATGATCCTACACTTCGCAGGTAGCTGGCTATAAAAGCCCTCGCACTTCTGCGGCTGAGACACCTTCAGCATGCGCTTCTCATTCGCACTTATCTTCTCCGTCCTCGGTTGTCTCCGGTTCATCCAGGAGGGCAATGGTTACACAGTCTCCTTGGCCAGTGACATCGTCAACCTCAGGACCCCCTCGCAATTGAACCTCCTTTTAGGCGCTTCAATCGGCCCCTTGTCAGATTATGATATAAAAAGACTGCGACGTCTTATCCGTAGTTTAAATCCGTCTGCTGCAGAAACCGAAATAGATAAATAAACATCTAAGAATCTAAGGGAATACCTTTCCAAGGGCATTCTTTTGCTTTTTCTGGGTCGGATATGGGTCTTTGGATAGATAGTAGAATATAATCCATCTTACGGATTACTGTACAAAACTTATACATGTTTTAGTTTAATATTTCCGGAAACGGACTGTGAAATTATATTTAACAAAATAATGGTAGGGAAGTTCGTACAAAAAGCAGTTTATAAGTTTTAAGTATATCCCAAAAATAACTACGTCAGATTTATCGAAAAATGTAATTTATGAGCTTATTGCTCGTGCCTAATCATTTTTCATCCGGCACTTAAAATAGTTACATGTAAATTTGCTATAATTCATTATAAAAGTATTCAAATGCTCATTAGCCGGTTACAAAAAGGAATTCAACGATCCGTCTAATTACGCTCCAAATTGAAATGCAAAGTGCAAGAGGAAACCCCTCCGATGCAAGTGCACTGCATACTAGAGCCGAAAAGCGGCAGCATCAGTGAAATTGCATTTTCCGGCCGCGGCTGCTAAATTTTCCAGGCAAAGCCAAAGCCACCCCCTGTTCATAATGGGGGCACTGCAGCTGACCACCGGGTCATCTTTTGCGGCTCACGTTTATTGACTGAGCATTTTCGCAAAACGAAACGGAGTTTTGCATAAATCAAGTCGATCAAGTCCCCGCTCCTCGCGGGGAAAGTCGAATGAGCGATGGGTTTGATCTAAAATTGGGGGAAATTACATAAACTCACATGTGAAAGAGATTACTGGAAAGGCTTTCCGAGGATTAGCTTGGAAGAGGGTTTTCCCTTACCATCAGGGAAACTTACGTAATCGTTTCGCAGATAATTTGAAACCATTTTATGAACTAAAATCAAATTATATTAATTATTCATGTTAGTTTTTTCAAAAATAGTTCAACTTGTGGAAGTGCAGATAACACACATATGTAAAGAGGAAAACTTAAAATTCCAAAAGGCCAAACTACTTCAATGCTGAAATTTTAATTTCTCTTGAAGTGACCATAACTTGCAGTTTTTAAGCCCCCAATTAGCAAGCCTGAAATCGTAGTGGGCCAATAAAAGTGGGCTCAGACCACTTGGACTTTCAGGTTTTCGCAACAAAAACAAAGCCACAATTTAAGGCGCCTTCGGAAATAACCCTTGGACAACAAAAACGCAAACGAGGAAATTGGGAACAATGGACCGGCAGAGAAAAGCTCCGCTCCCCGAGAAAAACAACAGCAGAGACGATGGGTGATGAGCCGCACGTGGCCTCTGCAGAACCCCCCGCCACCCACCTTGGGCCGGGAAAATGAAAAACGATTCGGGCGCCAAAGGAGCCAGAAGAAATCGGGGAAAAACCTTAAGAGACGTGGGGAGAAATGCCCAAGTGACCCAGAACTTGTGCAAGAAAATAGTCAAGGTGCCCGAGGGGGTCGCCGCCGCTTTTGATGTTTGCCAGCTAATGACGGCGCACTTTTTGTTTTGCTTTGTTTGTAAAAGACAATGTTAAAAGTATTTTTATACATATTTCATATATATATAATTTAAATATTTGATTTTCGAACTGCAGTGTCCGTTTCCAATTGGATGACTATAACCGATAGCCGAGACTCAAGCCGGCAACTAGAACCCAATAAGAACTTAGCACTGGCTCGAACCCGGGGAATAGAGGAGTAATGTATTTCCTCTGCCGCTCTCTTTGGAGAATTTACCAGTGATGCCACCTAGGCGAAAAGAGCAAATTTCCCTGGTTCTTGAAATGTTCGAATCGAACCTTCGATTCTTTCCCATGGTGAATTTCTTCAACTCTCCTGCTCGCTCTCATTGTACATTTTTAGGCTTAGGATAAATGTGGGAGAGCAAGGGAAATAGCTGTATTGCATGTCCTTTTGTTTATGTTTTGAAAGCAAGATTGGGATCCACTGGGAACAAATTCAAAGTCCACAAGAGGAGACAGGCTAGAATCCACAAGGGCAGAATTTACGCAGTCCACAAGGGAAGAAAATACAAAGTCCGCTGATTCAATATCTCTGAAGATGAAATGAAAGTCAACATGAGAGATTGCGGACTTATTCGATACAGACTTTTAGTAATCCAATAATATAAAATAATATAAAATAATTTACATAAATTTATTATAACATATCAGGATATATTAATAATATATACATCTAGATTATCAATGAGAAACATTCTATTGTCGTACAATATAGATTATATCATTAAGATTGCTTGTACGACAACAGAAGTTAATTTAATAATAATTAATGAGTAATAAATAATAATTTATAAATTAACAAACAACAAACAGTGCTAGATAAATTATATATTACATTACAATTTCAAATAAATATTTTTGGTATTCTAATACTTTAAAAGTCTTTGAGTATTTTCATCATTAATTGGGCTTTTATGGTTAGTCGGTCACTCTATATTGGTCATTCTATGTTTAAGTATTGACAAAATTAATTTTTTAAATTTAAAAAAAAAAAGAGTAGCACCCATATTACATCCACTTAAACATTGTAAAGTCGACGTCGCCTAACCTTTTATTAAAAGTTCCTTTATGTAAAATTAAACAGAGAAGTAAGTAATATATAAATATTCACTTGCTAATGTTAATATTTCTTTAATAAATGTATTCTTAAAAGTATAGACACACCTGTATACTAAAAAATATATTATTATTATTATTCTTTAATATTGTTTACGCAGGTTTTATATTCACTTTTAATTTTTAACTTCTATTAGCTTAATTTCGCCGTGCGTTCGCCTCTTTCCGTTCCCTGATCTTAACATAATTCCTAGGTCTTACTTATTTCTACATTAAATCGGAACAGCGGACAATCTCCTATATACTATTCTGCTAACAATATATTTATTAAAGTTAAAACAAACTTTATCGTAAAAACATTTTTCAACCAACACAAATTTAAAATGCGCGCCCCATTTGGGCTCGAATCAAACTCTCCAAGCTTTTTTAAGAGAGAGAGAATACGTGATTGTATGGTTTGACATCGAGCCTCGTGACGTCACGTCAAACCAAGTGAGGTGAAAACCATTTAAAGACATGTCAAATTTTATTTTAAACAAAATGTATTGAAAGATTTCTCATTTTCATCAATATTAAAAAAAAAAACCGAAAGAAATTTCCTACAGAATTTCAATTTTTGGCTGTTTTTCCAGAAACCCGCCTTAAGTCTTGAAAACAACCCCTACTATCTGTACTCTTCTTTCGCTCGCAGCTCTTGCGGCTGTTGCGTCGCTATTGCTGGTCGCTCGCGCAAGTTCGAACAGCTGATTTTTTCCCCACAGCTTCGAACACCAACCAGCAATTGGGGCCTCTGTATAGTTTCTTACTCTACGTTGTTATTGCTTTTTCAACCGCGATTCGTGCTGCATGTGTTTTCGCGTGGTCCGTTGAAAGAGGTTTGAAACACATCGGTAACCGTCAAGTCGCCGGGAAAAACCAATTTAGGTAAAATCGAAATCGAATTTTGAAACAAGTACGAACAAACCGTTAAGTGCGGGTTTTCTGCGGCTCAAGGAGTGCGAGCGAGAGGGGCGAGACAGCCGTTTGTGTGTGCGTGCGAAATAACGAAATAACGGTGCATTGAATTCGCCCAGATGAATTTGAAATAACAGCCGTGATTCCTAGAATTAAAAAAACTGCCAACTGCAGCTAACGAAAAGAGGAACGGAAAAAATAAAACCGATCGAAGTGAAGTGCAAAAACCAGGGGAAAAATAACAAATAAAAACAGAAACCGGTTCGCCTCTGCAGCAGCAGCAGCACAAATCAAAGCCAAAAAGGAAAGAAACAAAAATCAAAGACAGCGCAAGAATTTTTGTTGTTTGGCCGGTGCGTGCGTGTGTGTGTGTGTGCGTGCGTCTGTGTGTGGGAGTTCGCCGCTGTGTGTGTGTGTGCGGGCATCTCGGCGAAGGAGAAAAACGCAAAAGTCGGCAGGAAAAAGGCGTACGCAAGGAAAAAGAGAGGAATTTCTTGTTTCCCCCAAAACCCAGCGAAAACCCACTACGTAAACCCGTTTCCCTGCAAAAACAAAACCCAGGAAAAAGAAGGTGAAACAAGGAACGGACGCCGCAAAAAGTGGCACAAGTGAAAATTCCGTTTTATTATTATTTGCAAGCTGCCGTCTTTTTGACAATCGCCAAAAGTGAAAATCAATTTGCGAGAGCGCGCGCGCAAGGAGCAAAAGGGCAGTGAGAGGATTTTCCTTCCCGCACGGAAGGAGAGCGCGAGAGTGGGCGAGGGAAATTGTCCTTTTTCGGGTCCCCAAAAATACCCAACCCAAAAAAAGAGCACGAAAACTGGACGAAAAACTCCCGGAAAAACAAACACAGCAACAACAACAGCGCGCGCTGATAAACTGCAAAAGTAAACAAATTGCGCCGAAACTCAACGAATTTGGGGAAAATTGCAGCCAGACTACAGGAAAAAAGGTCAGTAACTAGCAAGCGCCGCCAGGCGATTGATTGCCCGGAAAATTAAGTAAATTCAAGTTAGCGCCGAACGCGAGCAGCAAGCGCGTTTTAATAGTCCCCCATTTGACCTTCACCCACGGACACCCCCGCAAATAGGCAGTTTCAGAGTATCAAAGTCGGTGCAGCAGTTAACCCTTCGCCCTGATCACCGTTAATTGGCAGCCCCCTCCACCACGGTCATGGTCAGTAGGTTGTGAAAACGGCCATTTAGCGAGGTGAGTTGCCCCCAGAAGAGGGGAACTCGGAAGTAGTGTTGTGTAATATTCAAAAGATTTTTTTTAATTCCGTTCAGCATGGTAAATTATAAATCATCTATAACTAAGTATAAAGAAGAGGTTTGCAAAGAATAACTTTCAAAAACAATATATAAATGTAATCAAATTATAGGACTTGGAAAAATATCTATGTAATCTCGAGTCCTACAGTTATAAAATTGTTTTCCCTGCATACAAAACTTATTAATCACCAATCTGTTATTTTTCCATCTTAATTGGTTCCTTTTTCTTGATATACTCAACGTTTTATAACCATTAAGTTGGGGATCAACGCTAATAAATATTTATATGTTCTACTAAAAAAACGTATTTTTCTATATTTCAAGTTATCTGTAACTTGTGCTATATAATTGAAAAGTATCTTTTCAATTTTTTAAACTTTTAGTTTTATTTCGAAAGAGGAGACCAGTTATAGAGTAAAAATAAATATTTATTTATTTACCATACCTTGTAACTTGAAATCTTTCTCGTTAAATAACAAATAAACGCATTAGTTCCACAAAAATGTAACAATGAACCACTGTTTCCGTGATTCAACGTAATGTGGACTTTATTGAATTATAGCCTTAGTCACTGGAATGCCTCGGCTGTTGCACCTGATGACAATTTTTGTTTAACTACATGTATCACCTTCTTAAAATGACTTGCAAGTTCTGCCCATAGAGAGGCATTCATAAATTTCGTTTTCTTTGCGAGTGATTTGGGAACTGCAGGCTGCTCTTTTTCCATTACCCTACCCTTACCCTACCCCTTTTTCCGCCACAAATTGAAGTTATCTCAGTTGTTTTTGTTCAACTCTGCTCATAACGTGACTGGTTCTTGTTGTGGCTTATTGCTTTTTGTTGTAGCTTTTGTTGTTACACAAGCGTAACAATAAAATTTCAGACTGGCTCGCCACGAAAATAGTTAAAATTTTATATGTGCTGTTATGATCATGTTTTATCTGATAGTTGTTCGCTTGTGGCACGTAACACGGTTTGTTTTAACTCTTTCGTTGATATAGGGGCGGGATGTTGGGGGCAAAGACGTATATCACGTAGATCTGCGAGCGGAGAACAAGATCCGAGACCCGAGAGCTGGGTCAGCGGCTGCTTTTTGTTTCAGTCGCTTCATGTGGATGCGGCTTAATTGTTCCAAAATCTGATATCACATGCTGCGCCCACAGTTGGTCTCAGAAGTAAGCTTCCCGAAGGGAATACAATCACATTTTTACCAAAAACTACTTTATCCTAAAAATTAAATACAATTTCAGTTTGGAATGAGTTTTTTCTGAGGCTATTCCAATTCCCACTCCTAATTTATGTTTCCCAAAAAACGTTGTATTAATTTACATTTAAAGATTTATTCCCCGCAGAAAATGGCACACGAATTTGAATTTTGCTGATCAAAAGATTTGTCATGCTCTTTTAAAGTTAAGCAGATTAAAATTCAAATATTCAAATGTTCTAGTAAACGTGATCTCATGGCGCTTCTACTAAAATCGAATACTTACAGCTCCCAGTGTTACCTGGGTGCGTGATCTTACTTAATTTAATAAATTCGCACTTATTTCAGTCATGTCCATTAAAAACAATTTACAGCTTTTCTTTTCCCTCAAAGCAAATTGAAAGAAATCTGAATTCGTCTGGCCCACAAAAAGTGACATTTTTGCCCAAGATTTTGGCCAGCATTTCGCCCAATTTGCATAAATTACGTGTGTATTCGATTGATTTGAAACGCTCCAAGTCGAGAAATTCGACTTTTATGGACAACCACCGAAAGGCCCGAGCAATTTTTGATTTATTTAATGAGCAAAAATGCCTCGTCCCCCCTCAAAAGTAATCTCTATCGACCTCTCTCTTCGGGCCCGTAGGCGTAGATCTCAGATTGGTTGGCTGCCGTTGAAGTCTAACAAATTTAAAGCAATTTTCGTAGCTATTTTTGGGGTCAATTAAGTTTCGAGGGGGAGCCACAGATACGAAGAGCCGAGATAGTAGAAGGGGAGTTCGCTGTGGGCGTAGGAGTATTTTTTCTAGATTTCATTTTGGCCAAAGTAAAATTTAAGACCTGAATTAGAGGCAATGACTGCCGCAATTTTTCGTACTCTCGCTGTCCCTAGGGCTTAACATATATTTGCAGTTGGAGGATAAGTTAAATATACTAGTACACGGCGAGAATATTCTGATATTTTAAGAATAAAAAAAAAGGAAAAAATATCTCTTATCTTAAAGGCGTCCTTATGCCAGGGGTATAGCCAACAAAGGTTTTAGTACCCAAAAAATCATATAATTTTTATCTTATTATTATATATTTTCCTCCAAAACCTTTCATTTTTCAGTGTATATTATGGCGGGTAGGAAAAAAAGGACAACAAAAACAAGGAAAATCGATTTAAAACAGATGATTTGGCATCACCCCAGCCCATTTTCCCCCCTTTTCGGCCCACCTCCTTTTGCTTATGTATCCCTGTGGCCTGTTTTGTTTCCCTGACGAAGGACCTCGGCATATCCAGCCCAGTTCCGAGCTCCAGGCCCAGGCCTAATATTTCACAGGCCGTTAAGATGTCTGCGCAAGGGGGTGACGGGTGGCCAGGGTGGAATTTCCCAAGTAGGGACGGTACAGTGGGGGCTGACACATAGCCAACCAGTCAGCTGCTTAGCAGGGAAAACCCTATTTTTAGAACCGACCAAGCTGCGTAGAATAAAAGGATTATTTTTGGAATCAAAGTGCAATCAATAATCAATTAGGGCACTTACGGCTAGGGCTACAATTTGGGGCTATTTAAGGTACTAAATTGATTTTTAATAATTTAAAACCTAGTTGAAGTGGTCACACGTTGTGACTCAAAACAAAAAGTTAATATGTTATACTATGTAAATTTAGGTAAGACTATTTGTCTATTTATTACAACAGCTCCTAGGTTTAATTACTAGTAGATTATTATTATTATTAGATTACTATTTTTAAGATCTCTCTATTGAAAGCTCAACCATTTTTTGTGTTTACTTGCCAAGTAATGGGAGTCGTTATAGGTTAATGACCCTAGTATTTTTCTTTCGTCAACTCAGCTTCACTGTAATGCCCCTCACTTGCCCTTCGCTCAACTTCTTGCCTCTGTTCTCTGGCCCAACTTTATTTCTCTTCTGGTTTTCGCTCCTGTTTCTTTGGGCTGTTTTTGTTTTCATTTATTTGCCTTGTGCCAAATTCTCGCTGAACTTTTGAGGCCCCCAGAACAGCTGTGCGGCCTGCCCGGGCCTCGAAGTACATATCTCTTTCCATCTCTCAGTTTTCCCGGAGTTTTCCGGGCTCCGCTCTCCGGCTGGTGTCCTGTCATTAACACTAGCAGCGCCATCGGCAGAGGCGTCGGCAGCGGATGATGCGGATTTAATGAGCAAATGATTAGCATTTTTATGTTCCGCCCACTGTTCGAAAAGCCGGGGAAGTCCCTCTGAAGAGCGCATTGAAAATACGGCCGACTTCTGCTAAGCTGGGAAAACTTAATAGTTGGCGTTTTCCCTCTATTTTCTATCTGCCCGCCTTTTGTCTGTCACTGCACTGATAAGGGAAGGTGATAAAGGGAATCAACTGGGGCTCGGGGGAGGAGGGTTAAATGGGGCACGTGCAACGGATTGTGGCACAGCAATGAAGCACCCGGGCGAAAGCCCTTAAGCGAGTCCAAATTAATGATCCCAACGCAGATTTATGGCTAGCCAGATAAGAGGAAATGGTGAAAATGGAAAAAGGTGAAAGAAATCGAAAGAGTAGTGCAAAAAATTGTACAAGTTGAGTCTTTACATTTCCGTAAGGGTATTATTGCCTTTCAGAATTTGTTTTAAAAAGTTAGTTACTAGCTATTTGGGAAATGCGTTTACTAGTGTAACTAAATGCAACACATAGAGTGCTTCATTAATTAGTAAGTAATTAATTACCTTCACTACTTTGCTTTCCAAATTAGCTTTTACTCGTGTGCAATTTTCTAAAGTTCTCCAAAAAGGATGAACAAATCCTTGAACCAAATACTGTACCAAATGGAGCACTGAACGGAAATGTTTGGGAAAACGCAATCGCATTACCGCTCACCGTTCAGCTCCCCCCTCTCCGCCAAATCAGTGAAAAGCAAAGTTCGAACTTTTGACGGGTCGAACAATGGAATCCAATGGCCAGAGCCAAGCCCTAGACTCCGGTTTCGCCTGCATCCTGTCGGCGGCACTCGCAAATGAAATTAACTTGGGCCTCCGCCCCCTTTGTCACCCTGTGATTTCACTGCATAATGCAATTAAAAAAGCAAATAAAAAATATCGAACAGAAAACGCTTTTCCTTCTGCTTTCCCACACGAGAAAAAAACGACCAAAAGCAGAGGGAAAAAAATCAATAAGAGCATGGGGCGTATGGTAAAAAAAATCTGCCACCACAATGCGCAACAACAACAACTACTGAGGATGGTCCGTTGTGGGAAAGTCAGCAAGGAAAATCAATCTGGCACAAGGATAAAACTACACGTACGGGCACTAAATGTGGCCCACATATTATAGATACGATGCAAGGGACACGTGTCCCCAAAGCGCAGAATGCAAAACTTTTTTGGGGCACATTATGGGCGTGAATCAGGTGTAATGGCAAAGCATTTTTCAAGTGGAACGTATGCCTGGTGAATAATTCAGAGATATGTGCTACATGAACTGGCGCAATTTGTATTTGCAGTCGAAGCGTTAAGACTTGGATTTTATGCAGAATATTTTCATCAAAAACTCTAATTTTGACCCCATTTTCTGTGGCATGGTCACACCGCTCTTTAATTTTCAGATATTCATATCTATTTTATTTGAGAATTTAATTTTATTCAGATACTTTTACTTAAAATTGGATTAAACCATTAAAACAAATATAAAATTCTGAGTAAATGGGTAAACATATTTTTTGTTTCCTTTTAGCAAGACAATGACACATAAATAAAGTTATTAATTTCACAACTTTGCTCTCAAAACAAGTTTGATATATTTGCAAATCATTATTATGTATACTTAATTCTGAAAGAGATAAGGCTTTGTATAGTAAAGCATGCCGGATTTATTATCTTCAAGTGTGCTTTAAAAATATTACGCGACAATGATTCATTTATTCACTTTGACTAAATTCTGCTGAGCTCAGTTGGTTTCCAGTTCTGTGGGGGTATCGATAAGATGCCCCAAGGAAATCCCTATCAATACTCCCCAGTGTCGTATATTATATGTGCAAATAACTTTTTATTTCAATTGCAAATTGTATAATTGTTTGTTCTGAGAGGGAGTTTTGCTCGATAATGCAGCGCAAGTTTTGGAATAATCTGCCACGCGCGCTTCCTCTGCGGCTTTGAGTCAAGGTTAACTGGTGCAAGTCGATAGCTTGGGTTCATTGCCAATAAAAAAGGGCGAATCGGGGGTCTATAAGTGGGTGTATGGACGGGATACATGCGCCAACAAGATTGTTTATCAAAGCCTTCTCGCCCAGGAATTTTATGCTAATTTTGGCCCTTCTGCATAAATTTTGTTCATGATTTTCTGCTGAAACAATTTATTTTTTACTTTGATGTTGTTTTTAATCGTTTTGGAATTCGTAGAAGCAGCAATATAAATTATGAATAATTAACAGAGGTTTATAGGTTGCAATGGGACACATTAAATTAGAGTTTGCTACTAGAAAAACCATACAAAATTACCCTTAAATTCCATTTAATGCCCTTAAACTTGACTATTTCTTGGGCAAATCGCTCAAATCACTTGTGGAATTATTAATGTAATCATAGTCAAATCAAAGCGGCATTACCATGACTAAAACAGCAACGAAATGCCAATGTTTATGGCAGGCTATTTAAGGGGAAAAAGCAAAATCGCCTGCAGTTGTGGTAAATCAACATTTTCATCGGCCGACGATAGAATTTTGCTTTTGTCTTAGCTGAACCCTTGGCACGACATTCGTGGCTTAGTTGTGGGTGGGTGGAAGGGAGCTGTTGGCGGTGCAATAAATAAGTTTTGGCCAACAAAAATAGGAAGAGTAGAAGCCAAGAACGTGCCAAAGTTGAACAAATAAAGAGCCAGATTGACGGAGGGGGGAGCATTATGAGCACGGGGATTAACAGAGAACAGAGAAGAAAGTTGAATTATGAAGAAAGTTGCGCTAGAACTTTCTCATCTGTGAATTCAATTAAAGTTTGGCTCTAAGCTAAATCGAGTTAATTTGTAATAATTTTTGCAATCAAATTAAAATGAAATTTCCAACGTTTCAGGCACACTATCTGTCAAGTGGTTAAGGAATACCAACAGTAAATTATGAATTAAAATTACAATAAATTTCCCCACGAATGAATCTAGATGAAAAAGTTGAGGCAAAAGATTCAGCGAAATAAAAACCGCAAACAATAATAAATTTCTTCATTCGGATCTGAATTTCCTCTCAACTTTTCTCCACAAAAAAAGAAACGGCAGAGCGAAAAAATATATTCATAGTTTTATTTCCGCTTCTTAAGTGCAACTAAATTACGCTAATTGCTGCTGGCCAAGAGCACAGAGTGCGCTTGAAAAGGCATAAAACAAAGCGAAATGGCCAAGAAATGTGGAAGTGGAAAAAGCAACAGAAAAGTGCGGAATTGGTAGGAAAAGCAATACTTAATTTATGAGTTATGCAAGTCTGACCGTGATTTTTCCAGCCGGGAAACTTTTGTTTAGAAAGTGTCGCCGTAGAAATGAAACGAAATTAAATGCTAAAAAACGAACCTTCCCCAAACCCAAGAGCTCTTTAATGGCCAAAACGAAAAAAAGCTCAAAGAAAATAAACGAAATGGAAATCAAATAGAAATCAATGGACAAAACGAAACGAAAGTGAGGAATTTGTTTTCTGGGTGTGTCTGGGCCGGTCTTCAATTTCTCATTTCTTTGGCAATTTTTATTTTCTTGTCTCGAAATTCGTTCCCCTGTGACGATAAGGACTCCACATCAGAAAACAGAAAATTCATAATTAATTTTTGATGGGACAAGCAGGAAATTTTTGCCGAAAGAATGACACGAAACAAGACGAAAAGCGTCAGAGAAGTGAAAAATTGGCTTAAATATTTTATAAGCTGAGCGGCATTTATCAAAATTATTTGGCACAGCGAGAGCTTAAGGAAAAAGAGTACAAAAAATAAGCTCATCAACACTAGACCACAAGATAGGGGTTTTCTGGAAAAATGGCGAAGGAAGTTAGGATTATTTTTTTAAGACATAATAATAAATTTGATTGATGATTAATGATGAACTTCAGAAATATTAATTTAAAATTTAATAAGAAAAATTAGAAGTGTAAATATTTTAAAGGTTGGTTCTTATATAATATAAAATATGATATAACAAATAAAGATATAATAAAAAATCACATAATGTGGTAGAATGAAGATATTTTTTTTTAGAAACCTGAAGATTTTTTTTTTCTTTATTTTTCTTTTTTTTCTAAGATGATATAAATAAATCCCCATGGTTGGACAGTGTTATTTACCCAGGGCTCAAGGCAATTTCCGCACGGGTCTTTGGCGACAACCAGCCGCAATCCAACCGGCAATCAATCAATCATTGGATCGTTCAAGAGCCTCCGCCGATTGAAAGATGCAAAGATAATGGAGAAGTTGGTTGGCCCAGAGCAGCAACTCAAAGAAATTTAATAAAAGCTCGGACAGGGCTTCCGTGTTCTTTAAAAAGTGGAAGAGTAGAGGTGGATGGTAGATGGATGGTAGAGTGCTGCCAAAGACTTTTTCTCGGGGTTTCGCGCGGTGATTGAAAACCCGTTTGTTGTTGCCAATGGCAAGAGAGTAATCATAAGCAAAAATACGTTAATAGAATTTTAACGGAGCGCTGGGAGAAGTTCGCTGGAAAGCTCGGAAATGCGGAGGCCCAGAACGCCCCGAAGGGCGTGGCAGTTGTAATAACACCACCGTCGAGCAACAGTTAGCTAACTGTAATCAATCAAAGCAACCTGGGCTAATTAGTGGTGGCCAAGGGGGAGGTGGTGCAGGCTTAAGAACTAGGAGACTTAATTAAACGCAAAAAAGGCCGCCAGGCAATGCAATTTACAATTAACGATTTTCACAAAATTAAACAACAAATTGCGTAATTTGCCTCGGCTGCATGGCTAACAAACAGTAATGAGTGGGCGGTGCAGACCGCTGGAGAGCGGTGGGCGTGGCTGTGTACATAGTTGCGGATTTATGCGCATTTATTAGATCTAGGTAGGAGAATAAGTGAATAATTTTACTATGAACCATAAAATAACTAGGTATTTCAAAGGGAATTTTTCCATTTTTATTTTGAAAAATTATATTAGGTTTACTTGAAATATAAATTTTTGTTTGTAGTGTTTTTTAATTTTGTTGGTACCTAAAAAATATATTTATATTACAAATATCCAAAAGATATTTGTCTTAAGATTATCTATCTAATTTGATCTGCTAACTCAAGCGAACAACTACATGTTTTCATTTTCCCTTTGAACTGGCTGCCAAACTCTATTCGTTTTGGCAGCTCATTTAACAATTTGCCCATTCTGGACTTGACAATTTCGAATGGTAATCGATTTCCATAAAATATGAAAACGAATCCTGCGCTCATCTACACAGATACATTTACGGATACAGATACAGATACAAACGCATGTGTGTGTTTCCACATTAAAATGCAAATCACGTCGCTGGTCTGGACCTGCTTTTGTTGTGTGTTGTGCTGTGTGTGCGTGTGCTCATAGCCTTGGCAATTTGAACGAGCGTATATGGCCAACAACGAGATGTACACATTAAGATACAAGATACATAAACACATTTGGCCCGTTCGCCTCTATCTGTATCCATGTGGGTGTCTTTTCAGCGTGTGTTTGTTCTGCAGGCATTTTATTCCTTCTTTTGTGACAGGAAAAAATTTGATTATGTGACTGGAAAGATTTTTTTTATGAGGACAAGGCGTGGTTCTGGTGTGAACAACATCCTGTTGTGAAAAATACCTTTTATGGTTCTGGGAATCAAATAAAATGCTAAGCAATTATTAGAAAATTATTAAAAAGGTGTTAGGAAATACATTTGTAGAATGCTACGCTCAACAGCAATGGGTTTTTAACTTCGCGGAAATATTAGTTATATTTGCAAGGAAATAAAACTCTATTAATATGTATATATGTTCATATATCCAAGATGGATGGGAAAAAAGAATTGCCAATAAAGTTCTTAACATTTTGTACGCCTCCTTGTAAACTATTAAAAGCCATATTTTTATTACCAGTAAACCATTATCATATAACAATTAACAAATTCATATGCGTTTCAGTTACACGTTTTACGACCCACTTATAAGCCCAATTTGGCTCCTTTATCGGTCGACAGTTTATCGCAATTATGGTTTTTTACCAAAAATGTGTAAATACCCGCCACACCAATTTAAAAGCAGCGCAAAAAAACAAGCCAACGCATTTTAATCGACGCAATAAGGAAGACAAAAGCAGAACCTTTAGACGGCAAGTGGCACATCAAACAAAAGCGCCAAAAAGAATGAATAGGATCAAATAAGTGGGGAATAGAGGAGGGCAAACAGAAAACCAAAAACGTAGTTCAAATATTTGCCAAGCGGTTTTCTGTAATAAAAGGTACCCGAAGAACAGGCATCCAGCACTCCCCACATTCATGTAAATTCTCTACTTTGGGCCTTTGGTTCGAATTAAAAATCATTCATAATAATTATGCCCTCAAAGGTGTTTTTTTCCTATTTCTGTGGGTCTTGTTCTCTCGTTTTCAAACGAAACTAACAAGCAAATAATTCAAACGAAACTGAAATGTAAACTGAGAAGCAAAATAAACAAAGCCCAGACCAGCTTCGGTCTGTTAAGGTACAAACAAGTAAGAGGAGAATCTTTGAAGCCTGGAAATTAGTTAAAAGTGTCGGATTTGAGTTGGGGGAATATGTTGTTTACTTATAAATGAAATAAACATCCAACCCTATCCACATACCCATGACATGTGGCCAAAACAGCAATGAAACTTCAATTCCAAACTGTGTGTATATGTATGGGTTTTATTTTGGCCAAATTGGACCCACATGGCCAGTTAGCTGTCAGTCCCACTTTTGGCCATTTATCGATTTTTGTGGGTGTCCACGCAACTTTGGTTTTTTTTTTTTGACTTAGTGAGTTGCCAAAGCAAAATCAAAATAATGTCGACAATTAATTTTTCATAAATAGTTATGAAATAATTTTGGTGAACATTGATTGACAAACGATGGGACATTTGATGGATGCTCTTTGCCCATGTGACATGAACGAGTTTTTGAAGGAGTGCCGCGGTTTTTGTGGTTGGGAAATCGAACTTTAATCATAACAATTAACACGAAAAATGTGTTAGGCACGAAACAGGCTGCTGGTCAACTTTCCTAAAGGTCGGTAACCGGTTTTGGTAGTGGTTTGGTGTTTATTTTTTTCCAGAGTTTCGAGTCTGGGCCAACATTCTTGGTAAGCCTTTCTCTCTCTCCCTGTCTTTCTACGACATTTCTCCTGGGGTAACGCATTAAAAAGCCGCTTTTTCTTGAGCTTAGCCTAGCGCCAGCGTTACGTGTCCGTTAGCACTCAATAACCATTTTCTTGGGCGGCAAGTGCTTCGATCCCGGCCAAAACTCAATTCAATTTTCAGCAAAAGAAAGTTGAATGAACCGCAAGAAGGTCGTTGGTAATGAATGCACTCGAATTTTATTCACCATCATCTGTAGGGCCGCCCAAAGTTTGTGCAAATTAATTGAATCAATGTCAATCAGTGGAGCTCGGAATTGCGTTTGGGTTCAATCAAGATAAATGTTTGGGAATTTGGTTTTTGGCTTAAATAATTTATGTGGGAATTTCGTTTGGTCGAGGTTGAAACAACGAAATGTGATTGAGCTATCAATACCCATGAGTATCTTGCGGAATGCATAAATACTTCTACGAGCTGTGGAGTTCGAATGCAATTTAAAGCGACTTATCTCTGTGGTAGTTTATCTTTTCCTTTTTTGGCTCATATTTTCTTTTATTTAAATGAAAAATGTGTATAAAAAGCTATTTCATTTTAATTGGTATTTTTGCATTGGAATATTTTAATTTCATAGATTTCTTATCTCGAAGTAAATACTTTAGGAACCTTTTGCCTTTAAAAATTCCAAGACATTTCTCACGCAGCTCAATTCGACGTTTGATGAATTTCCCCTGCATCTTTCTCTTTATTCCCTTTTATTGAATACATTTCTAAGCCAGCCACCTTTTTTCAGCTTTTTCCACTCTGCCCACCTGTCACTCTCGAATTCTGTTTTTATGCATTTCTTGTTTATTTCTTATGGCCTTTTTGCATACTGTGCATATTTCGCTGGCTCGACCAAGTTTTTCCTGCTTTTGCATTCAAATTTCAGAGCCAGAAAAAAGTACGTCTTGTGGCTATACTCTACCCAAGGGGGATTAAGAGTTTAAGCGAGCGGAATGACAGGCCAAAAACTTAATACTGAAGTGGAGGTATCGAAAGACATTTTGTTATTTGGCTCTTTAGGGCATCTTGGATTCGCTGAGCTCGTTTTGCCCCCACTTTTGGTTTGGCCGCCTTTGTTGCACAGCTTTTGATGGCTCAGCATTTACATTTCGAATCGAAATTCATCTTTGTATTGGTATTTTTATTTTCCTGTCGCATTTCGTTGTGTATCTGCCTTTGTATTTGATTTATTTTCAAACTGCGCTTTTCATAAGCCAACAAACAAGTCGCTGATTGGCGGCCCTGAAAAGTGGGAGAAAAACAAGGCGGCTGCGGCCCTTTGAAGTGTTTGTCGTTAGTCATCTTCATCTCCATTTCCATCTACAAGGTTGCGATAAGCAGTATTGCTTGGCCAACTAATAAATAGTTCATCGGAATCCTAATTGAATGCACACCGATGCATTATTTATTGCTCTCTAATTTATTCCGACCGAATTCGGGGCTGTGATGCAAGCTCAAACACCAGTCGAAGTGCAAGTTGGCAAATTAATTGAAACTGCCGGAGTTGCTCGTAATTATGTTAATTAGGCAGTGCACATAATATACTCGCCGGTGTGTGTCTTTCAGTTTAAATGACAGCTCGCATAGAGCTCGAAAACTTCAGGCTTCAACTTTGAGAAGTTGCCCCGAAACGCAGGGGAAAAAGCCCAGTTGAGAAATAATTATACACATGAGGGAATGTCTGGGCCTCTGGAGCGGCGATCCCTCAGAGGTTCTTCACTCCTCACTGCCGGTGATGGGCGTGAAATGAGAAAAATCTGAGGAGAAAAATGTGAAAAATAATAAATGATATTTGGGGCGGGGTAGCGAACATCCGGAGGCCCCTTCTTAACCTTTTGAAGTGCAAGCGGGGCCAAGTAAGCGATTCATTATTGCATCGTTTTCTCACATGTTCTTGAGAAAGTGTTCTCCTAAAATGCCTTAAATTGAATGTAGGTGAAATTAATGGCTTTAGGCATCGATAACCTAATGAGTTTTCGCGCTCAATTAATCATTTTATGAAATAGGAGAATTCTGAGATTTTAAGAAGATTAAAAAAGGGTTTGTTCCGCACTTGTTGTAGATTTTTAATTAACCAAAAACAAATTGAAGTAATATATAAACTCTACATTTTCATTAGTTTTTTAAAGATTTAAGACTTTAGGGATGATGTCCTTATCAACGAGGCGTTGTATTGCTCTCAAAGACCCTCCTATTTTTATTGGTGTAGACCAATCAGCATCGTAGAGGAGCCGAGATATATCACCTTAATAATTGTCAGAGGCAAAAAGCAACATTTTGCAATTAACACGCCGCATGCTTGTTGAAAGCGTTTCTGTTGGCCGGGACGCCTGTGGCGGGCTGCAGACGCAGATGATGCTCGGCGAGACCCTCGGATACCCAGCCGCAGTTGCAGATACAGATGCAGATACAGAAAATCTCTGCATGAATCTGCTCCAAGACATTGACTCCAATTGAGCAATGCGAAGCGGGCGGAAAAAGGGGGGCCAGTTGCTCGAGTTAAGTCATGTGTGGGCTTCATTTACAACTCACTCGACTTTTGTTTTGGATGCTGGCGGGGAATTGGAATTGGAAATGGGCTTGGGTTCGGGCTCCACTTGGGAACTGGAGTTTCGCCCACGAAGTGCAAACTGCTTCTCCTCTTCTCCGCTGGGCTCGAGTGTTTGAAGTGTCGACATGAAGTCTGACAATTGCAAAAGTTGTTTATGAATAAAGAGCAGAAACAAATTTAAATATGTGTACTAGCGTTTTTCAAGGATTTGCTTTGTGGCTCCGTCACCAAGTGAGAGATTGTGCGCCCCAACCACTCCTGATTGCAGTTTATGCATATTGAGTCTTGGTCTCTTTGCTGCTGCCTGCCCACTGAATCTGATCTTCTGCTTCAATTCAAGTTCAGCGTTGAGGTGCCTTTGCTCTCCGCCTGCTCAACTAATTTCCACGCAAACATTAACACCGACATCAAACAGAACTGGCTGCTCAAAGGGCCCGAGCAGCTAAATATTATTTATATAAATTAGCGCAGCAAGCTAGATGCTGCATCTGCCGCGGACGCAGAAGTTGATGCTGCATTTTGCCCCTGGCAAAGCCAAGCAGACGAGGCAAACGATGCAATTTTATGCGCAGACGCCTAAATTGAAAGCGACGCGTAGCGGACGCAGCAGCACTCAACGAGGCGCTCTATATTTACACAGAGAGGAATTTGTATTATTATAAAAGATACCTTACATATAAACACACATCTCCTGCAAGAAAAAATAAATATATATAGAAGGTTTTCAAAGCCCATTTCAGACAAAAAATACATTCTCTAGTTGATATTGGTCAGATATCTTAGTTCACAGAGGAAGGTTTTTGTTTAGAAATAAGATATTCCATCTTTGACAATGACAGACACAATTAAACAAGAGGTTTGAAAGACTAATATTTTGTATTTAGCTATCAGAAAAATCACCATATAATTTACAAATAGGGATTAGAGAGCCATTCAACTTAAAATTTCTTCTTTATTACGTCAAATATTAATATTTATTTTATGACTAGTAAAAAGTTTATAGTAGTGATAAGAAAGTGATTTTGAAAGTAAAAGATATAATTGTTACGGCCCATCATGAAATTTGCAAATTGTACATATATATATATATATTTTAAATACATTTATATATTAATTCCATTTTAAATGATCAAAAGAACTTTTGGATTTACATAATGTCATATTGGTTCTTTAAATATTCTGACCTACACAACACTCTCTATCATTTTTTTCCGTGCAAAGTCAACAAAGTCCCCACAGTTTGGGAGCCACTGTGTGTGCTCTTTCACTCCCCTTCGAATCCCCTCTGCCCCCTCTTTCGGGGCAGCCTCTAGGGTCATTAACATGCCCGGCAGGAAAAAAGCAGAAAAACCCAACAGGAGAGGCACAGAATGAAAAGTAAACGAGACAAAGCCAAATCCAGTTGCTGGGAAATGAGGGGGAAAAGTTGGAGCCGGAGCCGCAGAAGAGAATGCAGCCGGAGTGAAAAAGCGACGCGACCCTGGAGCAACAAAGCGCGTCTGCATTTGTGGGTGGTGCCGTGGTGTCAGTGGTTCGCGGCGGAGAGGTGGTTCTGTGGTGCGGTGTTTCAGCGGTGCTGAAGGTGGTTCTGGGGTCCCTTTGGGGGTCCAAGGTGCCGGGAGTTTGCCTACGCCTATTTTCCCACTGTTTGTTGTACGTGCCGCGTCTGTTATTGCCAGTTGGCAGTTAAAAAGGGGTACAAAAGGGTAGGATTAATCCTTGAAGTAGGGGAAAACCAATGGGGAAAGGCTGCGCATTACATCTAAAATTAGTACTAATGGTAATTTAAATAAAATATGTATACATATCGACTGGTATACATGTAGGCAGGATTTAAGAGACATTATAAATATATCATTGATTTCATCTGTTTAAAATTTATGGTTTTATGGAATTTATTCATTATTCACACTAAAATAAATGTGGGTACATCTAATGCAAAAACAAACTAAATGGGATTTATTTTTAAACTAACCAAATGATCCACAGAATATTGTATTTTTCGGCACGACTTACAATTAAACTCTTGAATAATTCAACAGTTTGTGGGTTTGTTTACTCAACAATAACCCTAATTATAAACCAAGTAAATTATCTGTGCAAAACTTGTTCACTAATCGTTTCCCTCTTTCCGCTTCTCTTTGCAGGTAATTAAATGTTAATTTTTCATCGATTTCATGGCACATTTAGCAAAGTAAGCCAGCTCACGGCTCGGATGATGGCTCATAATCGGCTCGACTTGACTGGCAAATGCGGCTAAGGCAAATATGAATAAGGCTCATTAATTAAACCCAGAGACACAACAGAAGTCTGCTCCTTTGTTTGCAAATTTTTCGTTGAGTTCTGCGTTCTACGAAACATGAGAACGCATATATTGTGAGGATACAGGTTATAAATAGTTATGACTGCCCATAGTTAAGTGCCCCAAGTGAACGAACTTTGCCGGCTATTGTGTTACTTTTACTTGGTCCGACACTTTCGCAGGCCAAAAGAAGAAAAACACATTTCCTGTTCCTAATACTCGGCTGACATGCAACAATTTTCAACCTTTTCATTTAGGCCCCACAGAATGGGGCAGAACTATTAAGTCCGATTGCCAACTTTCACTGATAATGTCCCAGCAATTATGTATTGCTCCGGTTAATGAAGGCCCGAGGCTGGTTTTTCCACATCATCTTTCTTGGTAATGACATAATTTGGACGGCTTTCAGGGGTCAACCGAGGGGTCAAACACGTGTCTCTACCTCGTCGTCGTCATCCTTCAATTAGCAGCCAGTGTGAAAGGTGACACGAACGTGTTAAGTTGTCGGGTAAACGCTGGAAAAGAACCCATCTGGCGAAGACCTTTTGATTCGAGTCCAGAATTAGCATTTTCCCCCACTGCGGCTTGAGAAACAGAAACAATCTGGGACCGAAACAATGAAGACGAATTTGTACAGTTTCCGCCTGGCTGATTTCGGCCAACAGATCCCACCGAAAGCCAGCCACTCAACAAGGGTCTAATGGCTTTTTAAAGTGACCAAAATTTGGCATGTGCCCCGCGTAAACTAGGTAAATTAAACGCCGACTCTTGGCCAAGAGGTGGGCCAACTGAAGTTGGGCAAACAATGTTGAATGGGATTGTGTTTGGGGCATGTCGAAAGATGCATTAGCCGAGAATTGGGTAAATTCTGGGCATGGTGTGGATAAAAAGGTAGAAGCATTTGGATGGGAGTGTTAATTATGTACCAAAGTCAATAGAAACATGAAAATAATAAACGTATATACAAGTGAATTGAGGGGATTTTTTCATTAAATAGGTAAACAAGAAAAACACTTATGGGCAAACATTCCCCTTGAATTACTAATTGATTGCTCGTTAAATACAATTTATTCTGTTTTTGAGCTGGGATTTCTCTTTATGGTTTTCCCATATTATGCTGTCAAAAGCACTTTTATGCCTTCGCACTTAAATGCAATTGCATTGTTTGTCTTAATCAGAGTAATTTTAATTTCTGTTTTTACAAAAATACCAATTTATGGCTTATATATTATGCCTCATCTTTGTCCAATTAACTCTGCATTTAATTACCTCATAAATTTGAATATCTCACTCCTAATTTATTTGTCATTAGTTCTTCCATAACCAGTTTGTACACAAAGTCTCATCTAATCAAAGCCTATTTATATTTATAGATTTTATCTTAGCCCATTTCCGACATAGTTTCAATCGATTTTATTAGTCCATAGCTAAATTTTATGTGTGTCGAACAGTAACCTGCTGGGAATTATAATAAACTCGATACGCTTTCAGTTCTATTAACCATTAAGTTAAATTATTTGTTTTTCAGCTTCCACTTGAGCTAAAAGCCTAAGTATGTGGAAACCAACTTGAACCAGTTTTCAAATGGGTGCAAAATTATTGACAAAAGCTGAAAGTGAGTTCACTCTTGCTGATGTCAACAGAGCAGCTTAAGTAGCTACCTTTATTTTGCCCCCTTTTTTAAGCGTTCAACGATCGCTTACTTTATTTTAGTTCCCAGCCCTATTCACGGTGCACTGATTTATGAAACGGAGTCAAAAACGATCCGATCTCTTTTGTCGCCGGCATTTTTGGCACTAATTTGACAAGGTCGCCGCTTCACCGGGCCTTTGTAGTCTTGGCCCAAAGAAATCACGACCCAAACACGTTCGACTGATTTCGCTTTGCAGCCGAGCTTTTATTTCTTTTTTTTGTTTATTTTGCATTTTGAGTGGTCCAAGTCGGCAGCTCATTTCGCAGATATTTGCATAAACATTTGACGGCGCGGTGGGGTGCAAAATAGTTGCCGTGAAATGCTGTCATTCATATTAATTTAGTGGGTCAGCCGGCGATGGAGACCCCAATCGTGCGGATTTCCTGTTAGAAAGGCTCTGACTGTTCCCTCCCATAATAAATCGCATCTCTTTAAATGGGTAATGAATAGTCAAATTCGGTTTCGTGACTTCAGATGGCAGACAATTAACCCTAGAGCAACTATGCCCATTCTCCTCAGTCACCTGCTGTGGCCAGAGTTCGCTTTTGAACTTTCATTCCTTTTGGATTATTATGCAAGAAGGCAGGCTGGGGATGAGGATTTCTGCCCAGATAAGAGCCGACGAAGGCAGAGCTAATTAAATTATAAGCCAAGTCCGACGCTGACCCAAGATGAGCCAGGGAATGGGGTCACCAGAAGGTGGCCTCACCCCCTTTTTCGCCGAGAGTGGTTAAATAATATCCAAATGGATGGCTTCGGCGTTTGCCGTTCGTGTAGCTGGTGTTGATTTGGCCATAAATTTTGTATGCTTTTGACGCCGAAAATCGACGACCAGAGCCGAAAAACATTCACGGCGAGATGAGGTAATGCAGCCAATAACTCTTGAGTTACAGTGGGATCGATTTGTGCAGTGCGGCCGTAAAAGCCAGCTCAACTCTAATGATTTTCGGGGGTTTTTAGTACAAACGCGGCTACTGCGGCTACCAAAACATTACTTCGTGTGACCTATAAGCCTTTTTCACGGTCTTTTTAAAGCTTTTTACTGGCAGATGGCGCGGTTTTAATTCATTACTGGTGATTTTATTATTTTCCGGTTTTAACTAATGACTTATTAAAATTAAAGTTATTTTGTAGTCATTAGTATGAAATTAATTTGATGGGAGTTTTATTTTGGGATTATGTATGTTTGGAAAATTTTCAAAACTATTTTGGGCCTGGGAGTGTCAAGGTTAGTGTTGGAAAACAAATTAGAAGTTTTGTTTGCCTTTTTTGTACTCTTGAAGAAATTTGAGTTTAAATTTAAATATTTAAAATTGTATATTTTTAAGATATAGTATGCAAGCAAGAAGACAAGATTTTTTTAATCTTTTTAGATCTTTTTAGTGCTGAAAAGGTGTTAGCAACATTAAATTCAATGTTTTGTTTTCTTTATGCAATATTTTTTAAGACAAATGAGTTATTGGCCCGCACAAATTAAAAACTAGGGTTGTGAAACTGGAAGGTTTCCCAGCACAGCAGAGCAATTACCTCGAAAGTCACCTTACCCGCAACTGTTTTGGGTTGCCCATTAGGCCAGGACACCCACTGTGCCACATGGAGCAGTTGCCTGGACGTAAACATGAATTATGCGTAGACATCTCGCGGGTTGGTTAGTTCACCACCCGCTCCTCCCCGCCGTTTCCCCCTTCCCAGCTCTCTTTTTGAGACCTGTCATCGGGCGTTGTCAACAAAATGTTTGCGACTCGCAGGCAACTTGGGGCCAAGTGACGGCGGCATCATTTCGATTGCGTTTTATGGCCATAAATAAGCCCAAAGGCGGACTGAATGATTTTTTGGCCACGAGGCAGCAGGCTGGGCTAACAAGGAAAATGTTGGAAAAACTACGAGTGCCGCAGACGAATCGCAGCCAAGTCGTGATCGCACTTGAGTGCCAATTACTAGCCAGGCCCATCAATTCGCCGGGGTTTTGTGCAGGCCAAGTTAATAATCTCATCAGACTGTGAGATCGAGAATCTTCTGCATGGGCCAATTTGCATGGACAACAATGCTAAATGGGCCGTAATGACGGGCCGAGAGTAGTGCTGGTGCAATTCAATTAATTAGCCCGGCCAAGAGTGCTTAGTAATTCCCTTCCTCCTTTTATCCGCCGCCCCTCCTTTGGGGCCCGGCTTTTCCTGGCTGCCACACGCGTGTGATGAACATTTCCGCCGTGGAAAAGCGCCTGTGTGTGGTGCAATCAAAATTAATTAAGGCACAAAGAGAGGCGGCCAGATGCTTTGCATGGCTTTTCCTCCGACCTGCCACTTTACTGCCTTTTACCGCAACACTGCACCAATTTCCATTGCACCTGCAGCGGCCACATCTTCTTTGGCTTTGGCTTTGTGTTTTCCATTTGGTTTTTCCTTTTTTCATTTCGCCTTGACAGGAACCATGCCACCAGCGAATGTGCATAATTAGAAGTGGTTACAAGCTGCAAGACCATGTGATCGCAGATTCAGTTAGCTTGTCCGGCCGCAATCAGCTGGAAAACTGGCATCAGTCAATCAGCCGTGGAAAACTGCAACTGCAACTGCAGCTGCAGCTCATCCAGTTGAGGGTGCATAAATTAATTAGCCGCGATTGCCTCAGATTGGTGGTCCTTAATTGATGCTGGAATGTGCCTGGGCTGCAGTTTTAGTGATATGGCCCTCGTTTCAGATTGATCAATAAAAAATATCTGCACTAGTAAAATTGTCCTCTTGAAAAACTAGCACAGAATGAAAAATATATGTTTAAAGTTAATCTTAATTCATTAAGTTTTCTATAAATCTACAGGATCTTCAATTCATTAAGTGTAAAAATTAGCAAAATTTGATTTTCCTGTTGGTTATTTCTTGTAACTCAACCCCTTTCCTGGAGTTTCCCAGCTTTTCAGATTTATTGGCGATTTTTTACAATTTATTTAGCCATCAAAAATAAGCAAATCACTGCACGGGGGTTCCCAACTTTCCTCAGAGAACTTTCCCAGCGCAATAAGAGCGAGAAGGGAGCAAGTTGAAGTTGCATCCTCGGCCGCAAAGTGAAATGCATAATGAGCATAATGTTGGCGCTGCACGACGCCGATTCGGTTCCAGATACACAAAGTCTGAGATGCAGATACGGATGATAATGGTAATGATAATGCCGTGTCGCGGAGACCGACACATGAGCGCTGCACCGAGAACTCAGGCGGAGAGAAATTTGAGAAATGTGTGCTGGTAATTAAATGCAAAACTCGAAGCGCAAGAAGGAGAACAGCGACATCGTCAACGATCCAAGATAATGCATAATTGCAGAAGACAAAAGGAAATGCCAGCGACTCATGGGCAATGCGACTTATGTGCAGAGCAGGAGCATGCAAAATATGAGAAGAATATCTAATGCCGTGCCACCGCATTCTCTGGATATACATATGTATATGTGGATATATGGTAGTCCGCCAACTGCCACATCCATCCTTCGCTGGCTTAAAACGGCGTTCAAATTAATGGCCAAGTTTCACATGGGGCAGCATGAAGAAAGAAGCGCAGATGCCAACACAATTGCCAATGGAAATTGCTGCCATCTCACATGTGCGCCGCGGTGTGAGTGTGCATCTGTGTTTGCGAATGTTGAGTACGAGATACAAGTGGTTAGATACAAACTAGAACAGCAACTGTTGGGGTACGAAAGTTGTGGCTATCTGTCACGAAGGTGAAATACTCTCTATGTGGATAGGTAACAAGGATGATAGTTATATTTATCAAGCATTTATTATCATCAATACACAGTTTATTAACATATAAATTTTTTGAAAAATTAATTATGTTAGTAATTCTAAATTGTAATATTACTTTTTAAATTTGATATCTAACTATTCAAGAAAGTTTGGATTTAGTCATTTGTACATATGTACATATGGAATAATATTTAATATTTTTTCCCTTAGACAATAGCAAATTGAAAAAGGAAATTCCATTTGAAGTTCGATGTGTTACCAACCCATTGATTATTTTATAATCACCCACTTCATTGAAGAGCATCAACAAGAATAAGTTCTTGTAACGAAGATGAGTTGCGAAGAGTGACTTGCGGGCTTTTTTCCCTTGTGTTAGAACACGAACTCGCAACACGGGGGCACAAAAAATAAAAACAGAAGTTGCCACTGGGAAGTAAATTCCATGTTATTACTTACCAGCCAACGGAGGAATGTTCAAACAACATTCAATCAGAAATCGGCAAGAACAAGGCGGAGTAGATACCGCCGATACACGCTTACAGATCGAGATAATAAATTTACTGGCACTCTGGGCAGTCTTGGGTTCTTGGGTTTGCCCTAAAAAGTAGCTATTCCTACTTATTTCACTTTTAAGCCACTCACTCTTCTTCTGGCCAAAGCGCTTGGCTGTGTGCTCTGCATTTTGTTTGGAGCCCGGGGAAGGCAGTAAATATGAAAGCAGAAAGCAAGAAACTTTATTTGGGTTAGCGATTGTTTAAAAATGCATAAGGATGCGAAACTTGGAGTAGCTGGAGGGGAAAGGAAGCCCGCAGGAGTTTGGCCAGAGGAGCTGCAAAGGAGCAGGGGAGAAATGGGGAATTTGCAAGGACTCGAACAGCAAATGGAGCTAAAATTGCAATGCACTGAAAGGAGATATGCAATCAATTTTAACTTAAGTAACAAAGAAAATGTAAAACAAATCTTTAAAAATTAGGTTGTTAAAATATATAAATAAACCTTCGATTTGAAAAACTCATATGTTAATAAATATATAAGATACTTTGATACAAAACAAAAAGACTTAAATATTCAAGGACATTCTCAATCGTTGTAGATTGTTTACAGTGCAGAAAATGTGAATAGAAGCATATGCAGTGAACTGCAGAAGCTACAAGATCCTAGCTTCAGAATGAAAAATATAAGAAGCAAGCTTGAAAAGCCCTCAAAAAACCCAGGATAAGAAGTTGACACACTTGCAATTTCAGCTGAGTTTATCTCAACAGGTGTAGGGATTTCGGCACACCAACTCTTCCCCAATAAATCCTCACTGATTTGCGCTTAATATGCAAATCAAGCGACGGCTTTGGGTTGTTTAAATCAAGTGAACCGCTCACCCACTCACTCGCCACTCACAGGCAAAAGTTTTTAAATTAAAAAATTATGGATGGCCAAGTTAATGGCTTTCTCGGTCAGAGGAAAAACAGAGAAATATAGAGACGACAGGTGGGTGCAGTTTTGCAATCAAGATGAGTGGGCGAAAGTGGTTCAAGTGGTTTCGCCACCGCGAATGTAAATGCAATTTCATTAAATTGAATATTTATCGGTTGTCATTGAGCAAATTGCAGGTAAATTGAGGTCTATCCTAATACCTCCACACAGCGCTGACGGTATAATGTGTGCAGCTATTCCGCCAAGATAATGGACCGAAATCATCATTAGTCGAGCTCTCAGGGCTGTAAACATTGAATTCTAGAATCTAAAAATGTTACCTCTTGCCGACAAATTGTCAACTATTTTTGTGACTCCTAAGAATAATGCTCAATGGCGAGAACCGCTTGAACAGGTTTCCAGGGAATTCGCCGCACAGAAGCCGTTTGATGAGCGTAAATCTTGATATCGGAACATTATTAACGTCAATTAATTCTAACTGTTTGAGAACGAAGGCCATCCATTAGGTCCGCGGAGATGCGAGATGGATTTCAGGCGGCTCAGATGGTGGGGGGTGGAGAACCCACCTGGGATGGTGGACGGTTGGATGGATGGCTGGCATTTCTCCGGAGACCCTCAACCTGTTTTTCTTTTGTTGCTTCGCCCGCTTTTCTGTAATCGATACAAGTGGCTCTTCGGTCTGCTGTGTTTGCTGTATTTTTAGTATTTTCCTGGTGGCCCGTTGTTTTCCCCTGGTTTTTCCACACTGCCTCGCCTCACGATTTCCCAAATCCGATTATTATCAAGTCTCACGTGAGTGCACGCTTTGCTGCTGCTTATTTTTATTTTTACCACTGCTGAGCTCGGGCTTTGTGCTTTTTACAGTTGCGCCTTCCTTCTGCTTCCTTGGAAAATTGCTTTGAACTTGAAAATTTCCCACGTGACGCGGCGAGAATCAATCTCTGCTTCTAGCTTTTCTTGTGCCCTCTGTTCGTGTCACATGTGCCAAGGCACCCCTTGCGAATTTTCCACACCGCCACCCGGCGAGTTTTTCCGACGGGCACGAAGAGCAGCTGCACTTTGCATGTCACTCGGCTAACGGTGTCGTCTTTTCCCCACTTTTCCCCGCATTTCCTCTCTTTGTTTTGTTGGCTTAAAAGCCTTTTCTCAGTCCCGGTTTTGTGGCAAGTGTCGATTGAATTTAATTGGATAGTTTTCCGTGCATTCCATATCTTTCGAGGGGCCAAAGAGGCAAATTGTGTTGAATTCCCATATTCGTGGGTAATTTCTTTTATTGGATTGTAATTTTTGTGGGAATTTCAATTGGCTTCAAATTGGAGCTAAACGTTATGGCCAAATGACACGGGCTTAAATTGCATTTTACTGACTGCAATATTTAAAAAAGTTTCAGGATGCACTTTTAAAATAACTTCAGTTATTAATTTTCAGTTTAAATCCCTCGTGTCCCTCATATTAAACACAATGTTTTTATATTAAACTTGAAGTCTCTGTTTCTTTTTCCTTTCTTATTTAATATTTTTCAAAAAGCACTCCAATTTAAGTGTTGTTTACCCAAAGTCATCACCATTAATTAAAAGTAACACGGATTAAATTTATATCCCTATTTTATGCCAAGTTTCCTCTTTGCTGAGTGAAAAGTAAGAATCATGCAGCTGCATTCCGAAGTTTCTATTAGCAGCAGCTGAAGCTGCAGTCGTCGGGCACTTTCGGTGCAACATGTTCGTGCCATTTGGCAGATCTTGGCCAGTCTTCTGGCCAATCCATTGCAGAGTTTGGTGTGAGTCAGTTAAAACACAGCAAAAAACCCAAACAAAGTGAATTTCTTGAAGTGCTTCTCGTGCTGGCAAAAAAGTGGCCAGGTACAGTGAACACTGTGGGCTGCAGATGGCACTTAATTTGCGAGCACGTCCCAATCAAAGGGGAAGTGCATAGTTCGCGAGTCGTAAGCTAGGTTTTTAACGATTGTGGCTCAGAACGAGACTTGGCCAAGACCGGTGGCAATTAAAAAGAAGTTAGCACTTGGACGGTAAGCGGTGAAAAAGGGCGACAGTTCGTAGATGTCAAGTTCAGGGTTACTCCAAGGGCTTGGGCGCGGGAATTACCTGTCAAAGTCCAAAGACAAAGTGAGTAATTAATTCGCAAGCGTCTTAATCCATCAAATCTTCCGTCTCTCCCTTTGAAAAGTTCATGGGAGTTGGCGCTGGGCTGTGTGAGAATTTTACTTCTGATTTAATGAGTTTTTTATTGCCAGCTCTCGTTGGATTGAATTCTTTATGCCATCGGTTCAATGAGCTTTGGGCTAATTAATAGCTCATTAAATCCTCCATTTGATTTGGGTTCTTTAGGGCTTTAGTTAATCTAGGACTGGTTTATTACGACTTCGGATTAACCGTTTAATTCTGATTAAAGACAGTTAGCATCTTTACTTAAGATAGGAGACAGCTGGTCTTCTTTAATTGTTTTACTTTTTACTGTTTTAATGGAACTTTGTGATCAGCTTTCAATGCTTGGTATGTTAGTAAACACCACATTTACCCCCCTAATTTTAAGAGCCATTTATAAGGCTCTGCATCATCCCCAGCATAAGCCTACTGTGCTGTCACATGGTTTTCAATGATGATGATAATGACGAAATCTAAGAGGCTTAAGTTTTAGGAAAACCCCAAAAACCCCAAATGCAAATGGCTGCCACTGCCAACTCTCGACTCCCATGTGGCTGCGTAATCAAATGCATGTAATTTGAGTTTAATGAGTGTCAAAGTTATTAAAAATCATTTGCTCCGACCAGTTATGGTGGCTTTTCTGCCAACGGCTTTGGCTTTCGGCTTTCGGCCAGTCAGCAGGCCATGTTTTCGGTCCATGAAAGGCAGTAGCGCGCTGAGGCTAGAGTTACAAAATCGTTTCGAGACATTTTTGGGTTCGTCATCGGGCTTAATTACCGGCCACAACACATTCTGCCCGCCAACGATTCTGGTTAAATGAAATGTGTCAATAAATGTAAATGGCGGTAGAAATAGAGTTATCATAAGGAGGCGGCTCAGCCAAAGTGAGATCTTTGAATAGAGTCGTTTTTGGTGTCAGAGACAGCAGCCGCCATAACAATAACAAACAGTGAGTGTCAAAAGTTGTGCGACCAGTTGGCCGATACTCTGCGGAAATCCACTTGAAAATTCTTGGAAAGCCGATTGTTTATATAACTTAATATAAGCTGGAGTTGCTTGATTTTCGATTTGTTTACTTAAGGCCGGGCCAGCGTTTCCAATGAAATTAGGCGAATTTGTTATGGCCAACAAACTATGAAATCGTAGACTTGCCTGTCTTGATTCATACGTTTCGCAGAGGCTGCCAAACTGAGTAATAAATCGTAAATGCACAATTGATACCCAAGTGTGGGCCAAGTGACTTTTTGTTAATTTGCCCACTAGCCAAGTGTACTTGGGCCGTCTTGGTCTGGGGCAGCAAACCTGGCAAATGCAATTTTTATGCTCTGCGGTGTGGGCGCTGTACGCCCACCCGCTTCACCGCCCCCCGAAAGGCAGCCCATCACTGTGATATTGATTTGATTGTGTGCGTCTGCTGCTCTCGGCTGCTCACATGGCGTATGATTGATGGCCCTGCGGGCACGAAGGAGCAGAAAACGGCGAAAATATGGATGTATCCCTGCCCGAGCTCCTGCTGCTGTTGGCTGGAGATATAAATTGCATTTATTGGGAAAATTGACAGGAGAAATATTTGCACGTTGGATGGGAATTAATCAAGAAAAGTTAAGGCAGGCAAGGGAAAAATAATCCACTCGAAGGTGTTCAGTACTTATGTCACCATTTTTATTGCTAATATCTGCTAAAACCATAAGTAAACATTTGTAATAAACCAGTTTATTTTAATTATTTCCTTTCAGCCACCACATGTCTGGCCCTACAGTTTGAGCTGCACTGGGTTCTAAGCCAGAAAGAGGGAAAATCGAGCGGGGTAAGTTGGCTTGACTCGTGTTACTCACAGCTAAACGCAAAACCCATAATTTTTTCCCATTAAACGTATATATCTTATATCTCTTAGCGTCGTTACTTTTTTATGGTCGTGTTTCCATGTGTCCATCTGTAGACTTGTCGGTTGTCATTTGTTGTTTGGGTTTTAGGATTTGCACTGCATTCGGAAACCGGTCGAATTGGTTTTGTGGTGATCACAGCATTTGCATAAAGTTTTGTTCTGTTTTTCTCTTTAATCGTGTGGTGTCTGTGCGATATTTCTCCAACCGCTGGATTTTAATTTATTTTCATTGATTGCACATATACAACTTTTGACTTAATGGCTCTCTGACGTAACTCGAGCTGCTGAAATTAGCAAAATAGCCGTAATGCTCAGCTACGGATTTCTTCGAGTGTCTGCAGGATTTTCAACAAATTGTGAAATGCTACGATTTAATTAATCGATCTGTAAGTTATGTTGATTAGCTGTTGGATTTACAATTTGTTAAAAAACGCCGCTGGGCGTTAAAAGTGATTTTTGTTAGTGGGCTGTAGGAAATGAACACCTGCTAAATGCACGTCAATTCAATTATTTCGACGTGATTTATTAAGGCATTATTTAACATTTTTCTTAGTACTTTTTTTGATTTTTGGGTTTTAGTTACAAGTAAAGTTTTTGACGAAAATAAACTTCAGGTGAGTTTGATTTTCAAGCCACTTCGTTTTCTCCAAACTTTTCCAACAACTAATTCCCAACTATGATCAAGCAATTCTTATCAAATAAATGCCAAAATGTCAATGCTTCCAATTCCGCCAATCAACTTTCGTTGCTGTTCTGAACTATTCCCTCCAGATTTATCTGATTCCGTAGCAACTTGTGTTTTTCTTTTCTGGTTTCGAACAGGAAATCGCTGGTTGGCCACCTAGGTAAGTGGGTTCTGTGGTTTTTGGGTGGTTCGGTTTCAGATGATCCGAAGGTAATTTGTTGCCGGTCCGTGGGCCTAGACAAAGGACTGATTGCCGGACTTGACTGACAGCCCGGCCAGCAAAGGGTTAAGGTATTAGTGGCCACACACACAGAGACTAATTCTGCCATTGTATTAGCCAATTGTGGTGGCTGTTCCTCATGCCAGTTCCCCGGTTTCTTTCTCCTTGCGATTTTTATTTTTATTTTTATTTCAGTTTCAGTTTGTTTGGCCAGCATAATGATGCCACTTGATTGAAAATGAACGTGACTGGAAAACAAGTTTCGGGGTTAAAGTTTTCCTGTTTTGCTTTCCTCCACCGACTCGGCTCGTTTCGCTGCTCCGCAGCGGTCTTCTCGCAACCAATTCTACTGTTCGAATAAACAGAAAATAGCAAAATAAATTAGCCAGGAGATGCTCTCAGCCATGAACTTCTGTGACATGTTTTGCTGCCTCAGCTAGCTATATTTACCAACGAGGAGCCGGGCGAAATTGCATTTAGTATTATTTAATTAAAGTTTTCGCTCCGCCGTCTTCTTGCCATTCGGATGCGGTCCGGGCGCCATTTTGTTGCATGTTTCCTAACAGAATTATGTGCGCATTTCCGTTTCCGGCTCACGCAACAATGCACCGGGATCCGTCAGCGCGGAGTACGGCGTCTTCGATTTAGCAGGAGAACAGTGGGATCTTCAGAAAATATAATAAAGTTAAAAAGTAATCTAACCAGTAAATGAATAAGATTTTGAATATATTTTACATAATAAGGTTTCAATTTCTATAGGCATATATTTTTATATTCCAAATCTAATTCACTTTTGATCTTTGTCCTTAAGAACCCTATCCCTTCTAATTGAAACGCTATGCCAAAGATTACATTCACCAAATCGAATACTTAATCGCTTTTCCTATTAAGACCCATTTATTCCACTGTCCACCGCGCTGGCTGGTGGAAGAATAATAGTTTACCATTATTAAGTTTTGTGCGGGTGGATTTTTCATTCGTTTTGTGGATGCCGCCGATGTTTCTTCTGATTTTACTGCAGTTGGTTGCTGCCGTTGCCAAGGCAAATTATTTGCAGCATGCACAACAGAGTGTGCCACAATAAGTGGCTGGGCAAGGACCTCTTCCTCCAACCCTCCCTCCTTCGACCCATCGGAAATCCCCACAAGATTGAGCGGCAAGCCATTGCAATGACAAAAGTAATTTGCTTTTAAAGCAGCACCAACTGCAGCATCGGGCGAAGGCAATTTAAATATGCATGGGCCATTATGCATAAGCGATGCCTGTTTCTCCATCCTCGGATATTTGTGCACAGAGGAAAAATTACAATATCAAGGAAATCGCAAGGAAGTCTTTGATTGATTAAGGTTGCTAAAAATTATTTGTATAGTGTGACCAAGGTGCCAAGCCATATTCGAGTGTGACCATCAACTGAGGGAAAATGTGACCAACTCCGGAATTGAGTAGTGATTGTGTATGAATAAGTTTTTTCCAGTGTACCTATACTTACTGGTGTGTGCTACATGCAACTTCATTCGCATTTAGTTGCGCATTCAAGTAAACCCAATGGGGCTCTCAACTGACCCACTAAAGTCGCCCGTTCGGTTCACGGACTCCAGGGACCTGATGCTGTAACTAATTCCGAGTAATGCCCATTCGATGTGGCATATTTAAGACTTAATTTACATGGCCGTCCTCTGCCCGCTTAAACCCTAACCTTTAGCCCCACTGAGTAGTCGTTCGTGCTGACCCCTTCTCTTTCTGGCTTAAAGCCCGCCTGGCAGCTGGTCCGAAGCGGAGCACTTTGTCATTTTCAGTTTGTCACACTTTTGCCCAAATAAAATTTCATCGCCTGTCATAAAGCCTTGAGAGGCAAGTGTCACAAGCACTTAACTCAAGGAGGTGCATGGGTTGAAGGGGTGGTGCCGCCAGTGGGAGGGAGACAGCACTGCAGAGAGCTAAGAAGTGAATGAGACGGCACTCCAAACTGCTCAAGTGGGCCAGGCCCAAAAAGAAATATGCCAAGCAAAATTCGTCATGTGCCTAAAATCAGAAAAACGTTGGAAAAGAAAGGAAAATACTTTACTTTAAAGCCGGTTTTTGGTTTATTGCAGGCAAAAATGTTGGAAAAGGTTTAATAAAAATATTTACTTCTAAAATAATAGTTGTTTTTGCTCAAAGCATCTCCTGTGATTTTATTTAACGATCAATAAACCCTCACGGAACTAAAAAACATGTTCAATTTTTAAGCTTTTAATAGATCTCGTATAAAACTCTACAAAAAATATCCCCCTCCCCTTTCAAGACGGCTTTTCCTTTCATCTTTCTGCCATAAAACAACCTCATCAACACCTTGTCTATCTTCTATATTTATCCCTTATCTCTTTTATCACTTGCTGCGGAACCAATTAATGTTTACCCCACCCAATAAATATGTTTGCCGCTGTCAACAATTGATTCCCTCATAATAAGTGAGCCATAAAATGGCTCTACCCCCAATAGATAGCATGTGCACCTTATGCAATACATGTTTTCTCAGTGGGCCCTGGGGAAAAGTTTTTGGCATTAGCTGGCGTATCCAAACCAAATAACTGTCAGGGCTAAGACAATAGAAAGGACAGACAGCAGACAGGCAGGCAGAGACACATCCCCATATAAACCAATATACTACATAGAAAGAGGGTGGGTAATGGCGATCGCAAGAGGGGAGCACCGAAAGTTGTAGTTTGACAGCCGCAAGACAGCTGTCTGTTTGGGGAAAAAACCCACTTTTACGAGGGGTGGCGAAAAAAGGCAGCAGAAACATAAATTTTGATTTGCTCGCCTGACAGTTGCCCTCTGCATTTCACACGCACCCCACACAAGTCATCAAAGGTCGGGCACAATTTTCCTATTAGCTCAAGTGAAAAATCACTGCAAAATCGGTGAATGGAGGATGGGGCAGAATTTACTGACCGGTAAATCAGACAGACCTTACGTATGCTGCAGAACACATAAATTTTAGGGCAGAACTGCCAGTATTTCAAAGGCCCATTATGGGCTAAAGTATGGTCCAGCAACTTTTCCAATTAAAAGCGAAATAAACTTTTGCCTCCGGAACTGGCTCGCCGAAAATTTCAATTAAAATCATGACTGGCTAAGCGGGAATAGCCAATAAAAAGCGCCCATCGAATGATATTACCGATTTATACCCACCTGCCCGGCGTTTCTTGTCTCTAAATTAAGTTGAATGACTTTGGTGCTGCGACCACGTGGCGTATACTCAATTATCGCAAATCGTTTGCAATTAAAGTGCCAGAGCCACAGGCACAAAATCTTGGCAAACGCCACTTTTGACTTATCACTGGGTGTTTTTTGCCTTTAGTGCTATCACCATTAATACCAATGCCTTGGCCACCTTCGCTTATCACAAAAACAGAAGTCTGGCGACGAGGTTTTTGCTTTTTGGTTTTTTCATTTTCATTTCGTGGCGTCTTTGTTGATAATCTCACTTGAACAGCTCGGAAATTTCGTGGGTTTGATTGACAACCGAGTGCCGGCCAAGGCCGGGCCTTTTGTCTGCGCGACTCACTTGTTTAAACGCAGTTTTCATTTCTCGTATTTACTTTTATTGATATGCCTATTTGTGCTCTTAATTTATGTATTCCGGTGGAGTTTTTGACCGTGACATATTTTTACTTTCGAGCGTGGCGTAAAAACGGGGGCAGTGAACCAGGGAAAAGTCGTTCTACTTTTTAGTAGGAACTTTTGAGAGTGCGAGACAAGCCATGTGTAATTATAACCTTCTTTATATTTTAAAATAAAATGTATAAATAAATAAAAGTTATCTGAAGTGATTGTGTGATAATGATTATTTATTGCATGATAATGTGAAAGAATATATGTGGAAGAGCAATGATTAATCTAGAGATTTATTGAGGCAGTCAAGAGATTTGTCACGGAAAGAATGCGAAATGGTTTTTATATCTTTGCTGTTCTTTTTATAGGAAAACTAAACTCTTAGAGATAAAACTAAAATTATGTTTTTTATTATATTATGGATTTATGTAGGTTTAACATGTTCTTTTACCTGACACCTCTTCTTTTGAGTGAAACGCCTTTCATCTTTCATACGCAGCACCCACAACTTTTATCCTCAATTAGGATTTATCTTTTCCCGCAAGCGTTTTCCTTTTTACACTAGTTTTCCCGCATTTTCCGCCCCTTCCGCCGTTCCGCCCCCCAAATGCCAGCTCTAACTAGTTGAATGCAATCAACACGCTCGCAATTAAATGCGACAAAGTGCAGACTTGCAGATGTGGTTGCTGGTGTTGTTGGTGGGTAACCCGTTCCGCCCACAGTTCCAGTTACCTAGACGTGTCCCGCTCCGCCCCCTTTTCCACCCCGTGGAAAAGCGACAACTGTCAGCGGGTCTTTGGCACACATTTACATGCTGTTCGCCCCCTTTACACCTCCTCCTTTCTGTTTAGCGTGTGAATTTAATTTGTGCATAATTGCAGTTGCAACTGCCATCGCATTGCTGTGCTGCAGCCAAAAAATGTCAATATCAAATTGTAATCAACAACGAGAAGTGTTTTCAGCTCTGTCCAAGTGTTTTCTTTTCACTTTGACAATTTGTTTCTTTTTGTTAGGTAGGTCTTAGGATATTTAGACATGAAAAGGGGTTGGAAAAGCGGTGTCGATTGACGGACTGATGGCAAATGCGTAGGAAAACAGCTGTCGAGGATATGGAAAAGTGAACCAATTTAAAAATTAATTTTAAGTGCTCCCAAAACTAGTTTCTGGCCAAAAGAGGGGGGCCTAATAGTTTGCCACTTGCATTTGTGAATAAAATTCTCATGCAAATGCATTTGCTGGGAATGAAAGTAGAGAGAAAATGTATGGCTTAATTGGCAACAGCTTTATTATTCAGTTGCTCTGAATTTATTCGTAATACAACTTTAAGTAGTAATAATAACTATGGCCTTAAATTATGATCATATGCATATAAGTTCGCAAATGTGCTGCTACTGAGACCTTACAAAGCCTTATTTCGCTGTCCAGAGTCAGTTTTGGATTCATAAATTTTAAACCAGAACACAAATTTCACTTAGTTTGGCATGCACGTATGCTCAATATTTCATATTTATGAGACTTTATGCGATAATATAATTTAGCACTTTTTGATATATTTACTGGCCTATTAAAGTGCTTTTCGCTTTATTAATACAGAGAATACAAATTAAATATTTTTTAATAATTTATTATTATACTCATTTCAGAACCACCATGCGACAGTCCCAACGAAAGTCACTCAGCGAAATGCCCAAGCGAAGCGGATTCCAGCAGCAGAAGGCCATCAAATAGATTGGCAATATACAAATTAAGAAAATCTACCAACATTTACGAAACCCAGAATAAAACACTTTGAAGTGCCAAAAAGAAGAGGGAAGGAAAATCAGAGCGGCTACGAGAACTCCCCGCGGAGAGGGAGCAGGTTCGTTTTTTCGTGGACCGTTTGATAGAAAGCCGTCAAAATTACGACGTACCACCCACCCACGCCCAAAGTCAAACAGAACCCGGCCAACACGGACACCATGTCCGGGCCGGGGGCTTTTGACGATGAGCCGCCGCCGGAGCCGCGGGACGGATGGCTACTGGTGCGCATCCACGTGCCGGAGCTGAATGTCTACAAGTGTCTGCAGTTCCCATCGGAGCGGCTCGTCTGGGATGTCAAGCAGCAGGTGCTCGCCTCGCTGCCGAAGGTAAGTCGGTCACTGTCATTACCATTTGCGATCGTCACTATCCGTATCGCTGTATATAGAGCAGTGCATGGTGTCTCATGTGCGCTAGAAACTCACCAAACGGGAAGAAAAACATCTAAAATGGGTGCCTTTTCAATTAAAAGAATGTTTACAAGATCTCTTAAATCGAATTTTTGACTCTGCCTGATCTCTGCTGTAACACGTACAGCGTAGAACTAGTTAGTTGCCGACTAGAGCCATAGTAAATATGCTATCCAATTTAAAAGGCAATCTAAGTTTAATTTACTTCCCCTCATCATAAATTTTAATAAGCTTATTAAGGCCTTGCATAACCTTCTAAAAATTGTAAATATTGTATAGCCGAAATCATCCATTGCGTTCTCAAATTTAAAATCTCAAAAATTAGACATAACCCGTTTCCAACTCATCATCATAGGCGAAGAGCAGTTCTATATAGTAGGACCAAACCACAAACCATGCATACAGCAAAATAACTGAGGGGAAAGAAGGAAATTAGTTATAAAGACTCTAGATTATTACAATGTAATACCCACACATTGTGATGACGGTCAGGACGATGATGACAGTATTAAATGTGTAGACGGTCAAGGCGAAAATGTGGACGAGTATCCAAATGGGCACGAACCCCAGAAAGGGTATAAAGAGCATCTCGTTGTTCTATAAGGAAATTAGAAATTATTATGATAACTTGATAGATCCAAGATTTTCAATAGAGAATTCAAGAGATGCCTCTATAATATCTTTTTTTCTTAACTTCAATTTAAAGCTATAAGTTCTTAAATGCTACTTACATTATGGACTCCCATGCAGAGCAGGGCTGAAGCAATGATCCCGAAGAAGGAGAACACCATGGTGGCCTTGAGGGCCGCCGGTGCTGGGATGAGGGACTTCTGGTACTCGTTGGGAAAGATGCACTCCATCATAAATCCGGTTCCGATGGTGATGTACAGGAACCAGGTCAGGAAGATGCATCCAAAGAGCAGCACCCCGAAACGCAGCGAGTAGCAGAAGCAGCACTTGGTCAATATCTGCTTCAGATATCTGCAGCGACAAGCCATGTTTGCTTTTTGATCCTAATGCTCTACGAATTTCAAAATAAAATTTCTAGGTTTTCTTGAGAAATTAGAATTTTTTAACTGGTGGATTTCTCGGTATGTCTATACTTTGATTTCGTATAAAAAAGGGAGAACTTAGAATAAGTTAACTAGATCAGAAAGGACAAGTGAACACTTATGATAAGGTTTCTTTTTTCTTTTTAACAGCAGATCATATTGAGTCATCAGATTCCACACTGCTCAGATATTTGTAGTAAGCATACACTATCAGCAGAGAGTACACAAGACCAACTATAGGGATGATAATCAAGATCTATAGAGATTCGAACAAATAATACGAAAACCCACCTATAATAATGACCTGAACGGATAGTATAACCGGTACAGGCTTCGATTTAGCCAGCTGAACAATGGCCAATATGACATACAAACCGAGTATGAATACATATATGATCAACCACATAAGGACATAGCCTCGCTTGCGCTGTATTATAAGTGTGTAGGGAGTAGTCTCTAGCCAAGGGAACTGAAGCACTCTCTCACCTTGGAAGCCGCATAGATAAGCAGTATGGAGCTCAGAGTTCCAAACACCAGGATGGGGCACAATATGACGGGAGCCCACCACTTGTTGGCCGTCTCCCTGATGAATATCGAGTCACCCTTGTGCGTAATCAGCTCCCCGACGTGGAAACCCGTGAGGATGCCTCCAATGATCATGCAACCTACATTCAGGGGCAAGAAGAAGCAGCACTTCTTCAGAAACATTCCGCTGATATCCCAGTGCTTTGCGGTGAAATGTAATATTTATCGATTTCTACATGAATTTTGACCGAAACTCTTGAAAGCAAAGATCAGTTGATCGTAGAGTTGGTTAGGGCAACTTTAAAAAGAGTTCTTAAATGTATTAAATCCAAATTTTTGGCCGCAATTATTCAGCTGACCCACACAAAAAACCCATTACAGCGGAACTGCAATGCCATTTTTCACCAGATGTTGTTGATTGAAATTGTATCCAGCTAAAGGCTGCCACGTGCTGCCCTTACAACATAGAGCGGGCCACGCCCCTGCCCTCGAATGGCTGCCAAATGCCCTCGTGAAGTTTCAATTTTTTGAAGTTCAATGCAATTTTCCGGCCACTGCAGTGTCTGAAGTCGTGCGCCCAGTCCAAAGTCGTGACGCAGCAGATCCAAAGATATTTGACAATTGAATGGCAGTTTGTCTGCCAAAAAAAGAGAAAAATAAACCCAGCTAGAAGGAAGGTTTGATTTTCAATGGCTGGCAGATTTGGTTACTTTAAGTGTTTTGGTAATGAATAAATTGGGAAGAGCCAAATAGTAATATGTAAAAATATTTATAATATATATCTAAAATGTTAGGAATATCAATTATGATTATATGTAATTTAAATGGTTTTAACTTCAGTTACTATTTTATTTACCTTTGGCCCTAAGTGGTTCATCTAAGGGTCTTCGCCTTCCCTGTTCCTTTGAGCTAATGAACGCCAAACAATGGTCAGTCCATTGTGTACATTTAATAACAATTTGTTTGAGCAAATTGCTGTCGAAACATTGCGGGGGCCGCGCCCAGTTCCATATTGAAACCGCAAAATTGCAAACGGAAACTCAGTGCGCAGCCGAGACCGAAGCTCGACCCCAACTCGAAATCGCTCTGGAATCAATTCGAACTGAACCGCGCCGAACCGAACACAATGACCTCCAGTTAATTGCGTGGCCCGGTCTCTCGTGCCGGTTCCGTTTTCGATTTGGTCAATTCCAGCTCAACGCGGCAAGTGACAGAAGTTGCCTTGTTTTTGGTTTTTGGTTTTCGGGGCGGTGGGGGCGTGGCAGTTCTGGTTGCAGTGTCAGCTTAGTAAATTATGTTGTAAATTCGGATCGGGTGTGTGGGAACCAAGTGCTGAGGGTGCAACGCCAACTCTATTTTGGGGATATTTGTTTGCGCAGGGTGGTTCGGAATGCTTATTACTTGTTTGGGGGATTTCGTTTCGGAATTATTAATTTTTTTTTTTTTTACTTTAAGTTTATTTAACTATTCTTTAAAGTGTTTCCTTCTGTTAATCTATTACAAGAACAATTTTTATATTTTAAATGTGTTTTAATAAATGTTTTAATAAATTAGTTAGTTCTATCTTCACCATAATATATGGTTAATAAACTCCCATTGCTTCCCTGGTTGCCATGACTTATTCCACCTGCTTACAGCTCTTCAAAGTGGAAAGCATATCAGGTTGTCGACCCGCTTCCTGCTTCCACAGTCGTATATCAATCAGCGAACTGGCCGCATATCTTATCGCAGGTTTTCTCCGGCGACTGAACATAGCACCTTATAAAAGTGCCCATATATTGCCTTTAGCCCCACCATAAAGAATACGATTCATGCTATCATCGCACAAATATTTGCGAGCCAATCGAGGTCTTTCTTGGCATTTTTGCTAAACCTTTTCAGGCCTTCGATAACTGAAGAACTGTTGAGTAAATCCTGAAGCTAGGAGACAACCCTGAGTGGCAGTAATTCCACATTTTATCGGTCGTCGTCGTCGGTCGCCATAAAAGTATTATTAGGTCTGGTGTGGAATTCGCTTTCGATGACCGATCTGCGTTATAGTATATTCCGAACTTCAATTAAGCCTCACACCAACCAGCCATCCGTCAATCAGTCAATCCGTCTGTCAGTCAGTCACTCAGCCAATATGTCGCTGCTCCAGTTTGCAGCTGTGTGTGGGCCTTTGGCATCTCAACTTCCGCCTGCTAATCAAATCGTAGTTGAAGCTTTTCTGATCAGTATTCGCTTTTGTATTTTAAAAACACTTTTTTATTTGCTTCAATTTCTGGGTGGGCGTTACTTACCGGTTTTGAGGTCTAAGTCGTTTTGCTTGTAATCCACGGGCTCCACGGGCTTTGTTTGGCCCGAAGTTCAGCTCGGTTAATAAACAACTTTGGCTCGTGGCGATAAGAAACTATAAACCAGTGAGGAAAGCTTAGCCGCATATGGATTTCTTGGTGTCTCAATTTTTTGGTCTAAGTTAGCAATGCAGAATTCGTGTAGGGAACACTTTGAAAGGAATTACGATAAGGCTCATAATTCATAATTATTTCGAGATTATGAGGAAACAGCTTGCAGTACTTACCACTACTAAGTCTACCTTATTCTACCTTCATTATTCAGCTGATGCAATTATTTTTCAAACTTTGAGCAAACTTTGTTTCAAATTTAATTTGCTAAACTTCGCTCTAACTAAAACTTGAACTTAGTTGGCTGAAAAGGCAAGCAAATTCCCACCATAAATCAGCCCAAGTCCAAAGCTGCATTCAAAGGGGATTTCTAATCGAATGCTCTTAACTTTTCCATCCTTGCCAGGATAGACAGGCGGACAGGATAACGCAAAGTGCAGAAGGAAGAAAAAGTTGCTTTCAGTCAAGTGTGTAAATGTGGCCAGCGAAACTTATGTGAGAAAAAGATATTCCCCTAAAAGCCCCTTATTTACGAGCAACGCAACTTTAATCAATTGAACCCATTTCTGGGCAAAATAAACACAATAAATCCCGAACTAAAATGGGCCAGAAGCCCATAATGGTAATTAGTGGCTTGGTTAATGGGGAAATGCCTCAATTAAGCCCAGTTATTGTGTAGCTTCGAATGACAAGCAGAGAGTTGAACGCCCCAGTGTCCTTTTGGGGAATTACTACTGTGAAAACTGTGGCGCTGCCTCGAAAACTTACAAAATCTAGACATTTCGCCTGGCACTTGTACGTACATATATTCTGCAAATATAAAACCCCTTGTACTCCTTGGCCCATCCAATCTCTAGACGCTCGTTAGATTTAATGACGCCGCATAGTTTGCGCACGCACGACATCATTTCAGCGACTTTGGTGCCACTCTCCTCCCCTCTGGCACCCAACTTAAGTGGCATAGAGACCCAGTTGCAGGACCCATCTGCGTCTCTATCTGGGGCCTTGTGTCTCTCCATTGAACCGTTAATTTGGGTGAGAACTTTTCAAAGGGAAGCCCCTAGCCCACCCCCCCAAGCGCATTATTCATTCTGGCCGCCTAGCAAAACGCCAGAATGTCACATACTTTTGCGGATAATTTCGATCCCTCTCCCTTTCGGAGGGGAAAAGCTTCCTGCCGAGCTGAAGCCATTGTTCGCAGCAATAAAGATGCTGTCGATATGGCGAGAGCTCCCTCAGTACTCGATTGTAGTAGTCCTCCGCCGAGATTGAATTTTCTACATCTCCTAGGATAAAGTGGCGGTGCCAAAGGAGCTGGGAACAATGAAGTGGTAAAGTTTTATAACCATTTGATGGCCCTGGGAACAATGTGTGTATATGTCTAGGGTCTATATACTATGTGTAAAAGGTCACGTCATATATGTTAGAGAATCCCCTGCGTTGCATGCAAATATATCCTGCTTTAATTCAGCATAACACAGCAGCCATCATAAAGAGTGAAAAAAAATCTTAAATTTAATTTAATACATAAAAAAGAGTTCTATGACATTTGGCTTGCTCACGCGGGCTTACATTGGGTATGCGTGATATGTAAATTGTATGTAGGCTAAACATGAAAATGCCATCCATATATTATATGTATTCAAATGTAAGTTTACATGCATAAAGCGAGCACATTGTTATGCGGCATGACAGGCGACTACAACATCAGCCATTACCGGTAACAAGATATTCCTCGTTATTAATTAAAATGTTTTGTTTTCATTAATTTTGGCGCTGCTCCGGGCGTTTCTTTATTTAATTAAATACCAAACAAATTAAAAATTTAAACATGAAACAAAATAAACAAACGCTGACAACGCTGGATGAACGGCAACGAAATGGTAAATGGAAATGCCTTTGGTCAACCACTCTGCGTATGCGTAATATGCGACCTGCTGCACTGCGATGCCATCGATACACAAATAAATGCTGATTAAATTTACACGCCGCAATGTTTGACTCGCATCTGATGCGCATATCCGAAACGCTGGGCTGCCGGGCGACACTTGTATCTTCGGGAAATCACTGCGAATAATTGGCACAGGTGGCCTTTTGGTTTAAGGTTGGTGGCTGGCTATAATGCACTCATTAATACTTGCCCAAAAGCAAGGGTAATACCTTGAATAATGTATATTCGCAGCTCTTGAGGGGGTGTTTAATTGTTCGGAATGGCAAATATTACTTTCTTTACTTTATTGAGTGGCCTCTTATGAAAGACATCATTTAAATTTAAATTGTTTAACCAATCAAACAAATATTTTATATTTATTACATTTTTAAAAGCTTTAAAAATTTTTAATTTTTTTGATAAAGTGAAGTAAATGATTTTGTTATAACGTTTGGACTTTAAACAAACGAAAATTAATTTTTAAATAAACATCTAAAATTTTAAAAAACAATATTGGCATTAAAGTAGTTAATTTTTACAGTAGATCTGGCAATTTAATATATTACCATATATTGTTAATATATATTTTATTTTACTGCAACTCAGGGTATCTATATCTTCGACTATCGTACCGCATTCTCCTTTCATGGTGCAATAAATATTTATTAATTTTTAAGTTTAAGTTTAATTTTAAGTGACACTAAACCCGCAGCGGTTGTTGGTCAAACACCTACGCAAATATTTGGTTGCAAGTTGCAACACTCGTTTTTCGCTGTTTCTCCCTGCAGCGCGACAACGAGGCAACTTCAGTTGCAACTACGAAATGTGTCAAGTACAGCAAACAGTTACAGATTTATGGCTGGGAGACCCCTCTTTCGCCATCTATGTATTCCCCGCCCCCCAAACACACGCGACCAGGAACTGTTTTCCATAAGCCCACTGCACCTCGACCCCCTTTGGAGTGCCAACTCCTCCCTTGTAATTCAATTAAAATGCAAAAAAAGGAAAAAGGCGCCTCAGGCATTTGCAAATGGAGCAAGAAACGAGATAATAAATAGGGACGAGGCGGGGCACAGAGGCATCCAATGGATACGTACGTATCCATGACCACTGTGAGTGGTTTCTTTTTTCTATTTTTCTTTTTTTAGCCTGCGGACAGTTCTCGATTACATTATCGTGAACAGACTGAAACCACAAAATATTTTCAACAAAATTTCTGACATTTTATCGGCAGACAAACAAATAATTTACAAACTTGCAAAGCCAAACAAAAAGGCCAAATATTTTGGAGAAACTTTTTGACTGTTTGCTTTATTTTTATTTCCATGTGAATCCGGGATTCTCGTTCATAATACCCATTTATTATGCTGTTTTTGCGGAGGGTTGTTAATTTTTTGAGGAGATAGAGCGGACAAAAACACGGCTTTGTTTCTTTGTTAATTTTTTTATGGCTATATTATTCGGCTAAAAATTAAACGGTTCAACCAACTTAAATGTATCAACATGTATGAGTATCGGCCGACAAATCGAATTGTGTAAGTCGCCCTCTAAGCGACCTTGACTGTGAAATTGTATATTTGTTTCGCCGCTTTAATCGCTTCATGTATCAATGAAAGTTGCATAAAGCCGGGTAATTGAGTTGAACAATAACAGCGGAACAACAAAAAAATCCATGGGGGAGTGCTACAGTTCGGACAAAAGCCAGAAGTAATTGAGGCAATTTGATTTAAACGAAAAAAGTAGCTCCAACAGGCAGTGAAACTGTCAACAAATGAAAGCCAGAAATAATTGCAGAAAGTAAACAAAAACGTTAGTTACAGTTCCTTTAAAACTGTAAGCATATGTAGCTGGAAAATCAAGTTAAATACGTGTGATAATAGTTACAAACATAATCATAAGCCACGTTTTTTTTTTATTCCTTACTTTAAATTTAAATAATTATTTTCTTTTTTTTGCTGTGCTGAAAACTGATATTATTAGTCCCATAAAATAGGCATTCAAGTTGGCGTTTTAAAATTGATTATAGCTTAAACTCTATTACAGGTTCTGTTTGGAACACCATAATATTATGCTAAACCAACTAATTGCTTGGAATATAAAAACACTGAAGTTACCAAGCACTGTTAGTAAAAACCATGTGGTCAAGGTTTCAACCTGTGAGTTAACCTCTTAAATGTTTACAAAATTGAAAGGTCGGCTTCTAAACTAAAGTATAAATAAAATAATCGCTAAAAACCAACAAACGAGGTGACGAACCACCGCTCTTAACAGTGCGGAAAGTTTAAAGCATTTTTGGGGGCGCTCAAGTGTTGCAGGCAAATTGAACCCAACGCAAGTTCAATTCCAAAAAACTCACAAAAAACACTCGCATAAATGTAATTTCCTCCTCATGTGTGTGCCATTCTGGGTGAGCTGCCCTCTAACTAAATTTTTAATGGCACTTTTATGTTGTTCTACTTGCTTCCCTTTTCTTTTTTTGCAAATTTAAATTTGATGTTGGTTTTGGGTTGCTTTTCAATTTCCGACGCCCCAACGCCGAACAATGAAGCACTTCCGGTGGCCGTGTGTATGTGTGGCCTCAGATTATGTTCATTAGTTTGCGTCAATTTGTTTTAAAGCGAATGTAGAATGTTTATATGAATTCAGCACTGAAGCGGGTGGTAAACCCTCGAACCGGGTCCATAACGGATATCATAATTACGATGATGATCTGAAATGGGGAGGTGTGGGTGCTCGAAGTACCAGCATTGTTGTGGGGCTCCCATATTACTAACGATTAGCCATTATTGAGCAAACCGAACTTATTCCTCTTCTCTCTCCTTCCGTATCGTTGCAGGTAAGAAACCCGTATTCAAGATCGAAGTCCAAGTGCCGAGTATCTCAATCTCGCACTTCACCGTTTATGGTGTACTTAAATCACAGCTCAATTGGTGCGAGTCCAGTCGAGTTGAGTTCGGTTGAGAAGGTGCCTGAGTTCCTCGGCAGCTCATGTCCAAATGCAGACGCTGCCTTTAAAGAATGGCTGTGCCCACACAGAGGAAAACGATTAAGTATTTGGTACTTAGTACTTATGAGATATAATTAGGATTTTGGGAATGCGATACTTGCTTTTTATGGGATATTAATTAGAGTGTGTATAAAATAGTAGTGCAACTGAAATGGGAGAAGTGGTTTGTATTCAAGGAGATATATTTTTATTTTATTAAAGCTGCTCTTCATTCATTGTGAAGAACGCATATACAAGATTAAAAACTTATAAAAGTAAAGTAAATACTAGTGAGTATAGTGGGACTTACGTAAAGCTGTTTGTCGAGTTTTAAAGTAAGTCATATTTAAATTCATATGAACTAAAACATACTTATTAACAGCTTTATAAAAAATGGATCATTTTAGGCCACAAAATAATAAGATCATGAAAGAAACACATATTTGCTTAGGTATTGTAAAAAATGTCAGTTCTATTATCAAGATACAAGTACTTAAAACTGGAATGTTTCAACGGAAACGTATTGATCATTAAATACAGCTATAGATGATTTAGGATTTTACTTGTTATTGACTATTGATTTGTTCCCAGTGCAGGCATAACTGTGCCAAAGGCACATAAGTGTGTGCACCAGGTTGAATGCCCCGTCCACCGCTGCCACGCCCCTTTCTCGTCCGCCTCCTCCCATCGCTTAGCTGCAGCCACTTGAGCTATTTTAACGCACTGCCAAAGCGACAGGGGCGGCGACGGGAAGGGGGCTAGTAAGTACGGCCTGCTTCCCATCTCTTTGGCAGCAAATATGCTGGCAATTTAGTGGGCGTGCCCGGCCCTAGTTGAAACTAACGCCACAGAAAAGAACTTTTGACGCCAGCAAAATGCTCGCAGCGAAATGTACTCAAACTCAAGGGGCGGGGGCAGAACGGGGATCGCAGAAAATATCTCGAGTTCATTGCTTGTAAAATTGACTTTGGCCGAAGGAGAGGAGAACACAGCCTGCAAGTCAGACTCAAACAAGCCGCAGATATTTCGATACAATTTTCCAAACAGTTTGCCTTTGCCATTTTTTCTCTTTGCAGCATCCACGGCAAGGCATTTCCCTATAGAAGGTAACTACTTCTTGGGGTTACTCAGTTCTGTAGTTTGCATTTTGTATAATACATTAATACATTTGATTCCTATTTTATTTACAAAGTATTTTAATGTTTTTGTGATACAAATTTTAAAGAAATTAAGAATATTTAATTTGATTTTTTTTTGTTACTTTCATGAGAGGTATTACCCAGACTCAACCTTCAGTTAGATTTTATCTCCCTATTGGACTTTTCTTGCGGTATCTACCTTGCCTTTTCTCCACTACCTTTCCTTTGCTGGCTTCGGTTTGCGGCAATTTCTGTTTTCTCGCAGTTTTTCCGCCTCATTTGCCATAGACACTAAATGTCCTTCAGCACGGCTTTGCAGCTTTTCCAGCCTGCCAGCAGTTATCTTTTTGGATACCGTGCGGCTGGCCAAATTAAAGTAGCAAAAACTCGTTTCTGATACGGCGCACGTGCAGCATCGGCGGTTGCAAGTTCCTAGCTTCGCGCCGCAACTGCCAGAGTCTCCAATTGCAATTTGGCAGAAAGTAGAGTGCAGAATGCCGAGTGCCAAGGGGCGCGCGGTTGGAGGGCGCAAACAAGCGAAGTAAGCCGAAAAAGATTTCCCATTTGCCTGCTCGTTGGTGGCATAATTCGCGCGCCAGGCGACGCCCCAAAACATACAGTTGGGTTTGTCTGCACTGGAAAATAATATAAGTACTTTGAATCCAGTTATGAAAAAGTCGAGGTTCATTTTTCATAAATAGGAGAAATACCATACCATCTTAAGATTTATTTTATTTATCACTTTTTAAGAAACGTAAAACTATAATATATGAGCCATAAATTGAGTTTGACCTCAAAGAACTATGACATTTACATCACTTATATACCTGTATTTTTTTCAAATATAGTAACTCTTTTTTTTGCCTAAATTCTACTTTGTAACCAAAGTCTACTATTTAAATCTGTTGAATACTATACTTTTTGTTAAATAAGTGAAGATTGTTAAAAGTGCCTAACATATATTTTACTATGTAAAGACATTTTCCACTGTGCACATGTGTCCCCTTCTCTGGAGGGAACTGCCATCGATTTACGAGCTGTGAGATTTCGTGCCTGGCAATTGGCAGCATTTTTCCAGCACTTCGGCTTGTTTGTTGTGGCTCCAGACTCCGGACTCCACACACCACACACCACAGTCCTCACTCCAAACACTTGGCTGTCGGTCTCTGAATCCTTCGTGGATTCGATGGCCAGCTGATAGCTCAAGTGTCTGGCCACATGTTTATGGCCCAAGCCCAATCGCGAAATGTTCCCTAATTACAAGTGCCACTCGGCCGTCGAGCGATGTTGACCCAAAAACAGGGGGAGCTCGCATTCCCGGGCATACTGCTCCATTTTCAGGTGAAACAAAGTCATCATTAGATGCAATTTGTGTCCCGTTCACCTCTAAGGAAATCACTGAACCGTAAATAAAGGGCCAACGAGACCGCAGCCAAAGTCCAGAGATTGATTTAAACCAAGATCGCCGAGTGGGCAGTGGGATTGGGGACGAGAATGGGACCAAGAACAGGGGCTCAAGACTGCCAGAGCACGTTCCGTTGTCAAATATGGCTGCGGTCAGTTTTTTCCAGCGGCCAAGAAAAGTTTTTTCCTTTTTTTTTGCCGTGGCAGCTGCAACTTTAGCTCCATGGCTGCATAAATTTTCGCATTCGAGTTGCTCTTACCATTTGTGGGCACCCTTTTGCCTCCGTTAACCGCTAAGTTGCAGCCACTAGAAAATGGAAAAGAGTCCCACAAAAATTCAGATTGAGACAATCCGCCTCACAGAACACAAAGGAACATGGCTTGGGCCCTGCTGTACTGGCAGAACTAGGAAAATACACAAAAATCCTAATCGCTGACCAGCTGGTTGGGGCCATTTTCACACTTGGCCAGGCAGCTGGATTTTATCAGCCATTCGGTTTCTGTATGTTTGCAGAGCCTAAAAATATTTTTGCCTCTTTGGCGGTTTTTTTTATTCACACCTGAAACTGAAATTGCAGTTGCAGTTGCATTTGCCGGGAACTCAAAGCGTTTTTTGGCGGGTTTGTTTATGAACTGCACCGATATGAAGTGAGTTTCCAGCTGCCACATGCCACATGCTTGGCGTTAATTGCCCTGCTAAAAGATTGCGCACGCTGCGTATACTTAATTGCTTGGGCTGGAAAGTAATGTGGGGTAGATCAAAGTAGACCAATGGTTTATTTGCACTGGAATAAGCTTTTAATACTGATCTATCTTAATTGTGTACACCTATAATGAAATTAATGGGATTTCTTTGGTTTAGTTTTTAATCTTAATCTCCTCTAACAAGTAAGAAATATTTTACTTAGTATACTTTTGTGTTAAAAAAATATTTCCTATGCTCCATGTTAAATCTGTGTATCATTTTTCAATAGAATAAACAGAGAACTAACAGTTTTAAAACAATATTGTTATAATGGCATTCTACTCATGCGATTTATAATTTTCTAAAAGGTTTTCAGTAGGATTTTTTTTTATTCTTTACCTAATCTAACAAAAAAGAAAACGTTAGTATTTAAATATAAAATTGTATTTCCTTTGTCAAAAATGACAATGTTTTGTAATGCAAAACAATATTATTTTAAAGCCTTCCTGCAAATACGATACCAATGCAAAGGTCTCATTTGTCTCGAACTGATCTTCTCTGATCGGCTTTTGATCATTTGATGCCGTCTCGAAGGGCTCGGCCCCCAAGCTGTCACCCGAGGTTGACTTCCACCGTTGGACATCACCCAGCCAGCCACTCAGCTAATGGCTGCCCCTCGCCGACTGTATCCGTCCATGTCGATGTATCTCGGTATCTGTATCTGTATCCACTGACTACAGTGTGCCTATGCGCTGCGCTTTCTTTCCTCTGGCGTTTGGCTGCCAGTTGACCGATGGCAGTCTATTTGGGTCACCATAAGCTGCCAGCACTGAGTGGCATCAGTCAGCATCGGCGTGTTGGAGTCTCTGCGATTGTTGGAGTGTTGGAGCGCACTGAGACGGAAGTTTGTTTGCCAACTTGTTTGCAGTTAGCCACTGTCCGTTGGCCAACAGTCCGCTGTCCAAGCGTCCGTTGTCCGTTGTCCGCCCGGTGTTGCATTGATTGGGCAAATGGCTGCCAGCATGTCCAGCGGTCCCAAAGAGCGGTCTTCTTTTTTAGGTCCCCAAGCATAGTCTAAAAAAGAGGTCAAAGTGACTTAGGTACGTAAGGATGTGCAAATAAAAAGGGAAGTGTAAAGTGTATAGACAAAATAAAATTTATATAAATATATATATATATATATTGCTGGTGAATAAAATAGAAGAAAAATGGTAGTTTTGTACTTAAAGTCAACGGAATTTATATATTCATAATATTTGTGAGGTCGCAGTTCCTCATTTGTAATAACTAATGTTTTATGTTAAATATTGTATTGGAGAGTAAGAACCAGAAAGTTAACCTTTTTGAGACATTCTGCGGGAGATCCCTAATAATAAAATAGCTATCCTACAGGCTGTAATAATGCAATACCATTAGTAATCCTAATAACATTTGGACCATTATCCTAATGTCTTCTAAAAACCTTATCAAATGTAGTTCGGTGCACGCCAACTATTGTTACATTTCACCCAGCTTTAAATGAAAATTCCTTGCCTAAATAAATCGAATTTTCCAAGGTTTGTCATCAGACAACCTTTGCAGCTTAGCCACCCCCAAAACTATAAAGAAAATTCCTTAAGGATTTCGCTTTTCCTATTTACGCAGTGAAATGTATCATTTTCATTTGCTTTTTTCAAGGGTGGCTTAGCTTTTGCCCGCCCCTACTCCTTCCTAAGCAAAGCAAATTGGGTGGGTTTTTCCCACAGAGCTCTCCGAATGCTTCCTGCACAGTTGGCCATAATTAATTTAATGGCCAAAATTACCCTGCTTATGCATGACCGAGAACGGTAAAGGTTTGCTCAAGTAATCCCCGCAAAGTAAACGGAGAAGAGAACTGCTCAGAACTCCGCTCGCTGACATAAATAAGCCAAGAAAGAAAGTGGCCAGAACCAATGGGGGAATGGCATTGGCTTGGCTTCCACTGCAGCCGATGGATCGGATCCATTGATCCGCCTCGATCACGGATCGGATCGCCTAAGTACGGTTAAGCATGGGGCACGTTTGGCAGCGAATCGATTAGCAATTCGAGTGCTCAGCAAATGGCCAGTGAAAGAATCGTCGGACACGTCGCGCATGTCTCTCCAACTCCGCGACTCTGCGGCTCCTCCTCGACTCCCGATCGCTGGCATCATTATCATCATTATGGTGTGCCCCTCGTTCTGTTGGATTTCCCGTGTGTCGTGTGTCGTTTGGTGGCGCACTTTATTGTTCTACATTGTCCAGTGGAATGACTTTGACACAGAAATGGAAATGGCCAATCCAGGGGCCTCTCTGGCTGGGATACCTTTCACTGGCTAGTTTTTGCTGGCCAGCAAAGGCATCCCCGTACCTTCCTATCTCGCAAAGCCAAATGCCAATGCACTCTCTCGTTCAGCTGGAAAAGCGCTTTGGGGGTTTTCCTTCCTGCCAGATATTTGCTGAAATTTCTGCAGCTACCCTTGTGGCTGGAATTTCTCTGTGCTTAGTTCGTGACTGGGGGTTGCTTTCCCAAGAAAATAGTGAACCCTGGCAATGTTCTTACGAAAAACAGGGAAAATAGAACTCATGTAGAGTGCTTAGAAAAGTTAATTTTTTCCATATATTCATGTCATCTTATAGAACAATAAACTAGTTTTTTCTGATACTTAAATGTCCTTATTTTTTTTAAAGGTTTTAAGAATAACTTTTCTTAGTCCTAGAAAGATTATTTATTTATTTTTACTCCGGGTAATATTAAACTAATATATTAAACTATTTCTTCCGGAAAATAGAAGTATGCAAAGTTCTTACAAATGTTTTTTTTAAGACCTTGAAAGATACCTTTCCTTCCCCCCACATCTAACCAAGTGTATCCTGACTTCGTCTTGGTTTTTATTCCCCTACCCCTTTATTTATATTTTGTTTTGTTGGTTTTCCATGCAGCCGCATGTTTTCCCCCTCGCCTCTCCTCATCTCTCATCGTGCGGATGAATATGAAAATGCTGAAAGCATTTCCACCGTTCTTTAACCCCGAAACGAAAAAATACCTTGGAAGACCCTGTACTCTTGGGTTTCCCCCTCGGAAATTTGTCGCATGTTTCGCTGCTTGGACTCAAGCCTAGACATGGCGAGATGGGGACTCGGGTTTCTCCAGTCTCCCAACGAAAAAGGGAGCTCCTCTCGGAGGCAGTCATAATCGCCAGACACGTATGAATATATCCCATATATCCGTACGTACTTGGGATGTATGCCTGTTGTTGGCCTGTGTTTTTGTTTTTAATGTCTGCCTTGGCTTGTTCTTGTTTGTTTGTTTGCCGTAGTCGTTGTTGTCTGGGGTCTTGTGTCTATGTAAATATTGATTTTCCCTTCTGGTGCAGTCTCCCTTGGAAATTTGTTTAGGCTAACTGCATTAGTTTGGAAAAGATTGAATGTAAAGTGATATTCTAGTTAAAGGGAGGCGAAAAGGGAATTTAATGAAAGGTTAGAGGAGCATGAGAACTCTGTGAACTTATTTTAAAATTCAATAAAATTTGCAATTAAAAGAACGCAATTCGATTAAGCTAACTTCACTAGCTTGGTCAAAATTTAATGAAATTTTTTTGCGAAGGATAAGATACTTCATCATAGGTTGGTTGGAAATTTATTTGTCGTTGAACTCCTTAAAGGTACTAACCGAAAAAAGTTTTTTCAAAACACTATATAACTTATTTTATAGTTACCAAGCGAGCTGCTCGAATTTTGAAAGTATTTTATGTAGCAGTAGACCAAATCTCTCAAAACCATTAAATAAACTAAACTTTTGGGTAACACATACAAGAGCCAAATAACTTTTATTGCTATGCTTTGGGAAATTTTTGTTTCCATTCCAGTCCCTGTCAAACTGTGTGCGGCCAGGGAGGAGGTTCTTTGGGAAGGCATTTCCCCCAAACGCCCGGAAAACCCCGCCGCGCGGCACTTAGCCCGCCAGATGGGGCATGTGCCACCGACGGGGACATTTCTTGGCAACATGGTTCTGTCATGCTGCCTCTGCTGCCGCTCTTAAGCTCGCTTTTCGGACGGACTGCCGCATTCCGTGCAACATTGTCAACGGTTAATCTCTGAAAGGTCTCCTTTCTCTTCCTCCAGGTGGCATGCCTTGCCTCGTTCCGCTCCTGGCATTTTGCAGATAGCAGCTTTATTGCAAATGCCTGTCACCTGCACTCGCAAGTTTAATGCTGCTCTTACCCCTCCCGGTTGCTTCTTTTTTGTGTGGCATCATCATGAGCTTGTCCACATCCTTTTTAGCCTGCCACTACATTTCTGCAAATTCTCATATATATTTTGTCCCTTTTCTCCTTTTTTGTGTGCAGTTTTAGTTCACCTTACGACGCTTGCTGTCAATGTCCTTTTGTCCCCGGAGATAGCTCTCCAACCCCCCAAGCGACTCCCGACTGTTTGTCCAAATGCATCTGGGTGTAAAGAATATGAATGGCTTGGCTGATGGGCGTTGCGCCGCCGCTGCCACGCCCCCGGTGGGCAAATAAATTTCATGTCGGCGAATGCAAGTTCAATGCACTTGACTCTGATAAATGTTCGGTGGGCTGGATTCGATGCGATGAATTGGAGGCCTCGAAAGAAGTCTTCAACATCAACACTTTCTTCCACGCCTCAGCGAGAACTTTTCGCATCAGTTCCCTGGTTTCACTTGCAAAAATTGAGATATATCTCACATCGAATTATCTCATTACCAGGCAAATTTATACATATCAAAGTTTGTTATAAAACAATTTAAAAAATTTAAATAAAACACTTTAGTATAATACGTTAGCCTAACATTCATTGTTAATTATCTTATTCTAAACGGAACTTTCATCATTTATAATCTAGTTCTAACCGTAGCTGTAACCCATCTTCATTAAGCTTTTAGTCCCAGCTTTGAGCTATAAAGTTGCTTTCAAGTATGAAGTGTAACCAATTTTTGTTTTGTGCATTTGGCTTGGCAAAGCTGGCTAGAACCGATTCTGATGCTGTAGGTGGGCATGACAAGACAAACATCTCGGACGGACACCTAAAAAAGGAGGCAGCCAGCAGGAGCAGCAGCTCACAGCCTTTGCCCACGAAAATCTAGCCAAACGAAACTAGTTTCGAAGCAGAGTTTCCCCAACTCCGGTCCCTTCCTGCTCCGCTGACTACTACTTATATGATAAGCGAACGGGGAGCAGGAAGATACAGAGCAATCCTCAGGGTTCCGGGCAGGGCGGCCTGCAAATGGGATGGTTCGGGATGAGTCGGCTTGTAAACTTTCTGTTGCTGAATGGCTTTGACTTTGACTTTGAGGCGGCTCGAATGGCTGCAGGCGGAAGACACGTCATTGACCTCATGCCGGGAAAAGGAGGAGCCATCCGATCTGGGTACAGAGAGAAAAGGGCTCTCAAGTATCAAAAAGTTAAGCTGCAACAAAAATAAGTAAACATTTTTAAGTGTCTTTCATTTTCCCCTGTGCAAGGGACAAATGCAATGATTCAGATATGAATAAACCAGGTATTGGGTTCACAACACAATCGTGATAAATTGAACTGCGCCTCAGAAGGCAATCAACTTGAAATTAATTACCGCAATCCGTTGTCAATGCACGCATAAATTAATAAGCTCCGAATTAACCAAGTGTCACAGAGGAGGTATCCAGGGGGAAAGGGTTGGGAGGAGGCTCATCTGATCTGTAAGGGCAAACAAACCGAACTCGAAACCAAACCAAGTTCAGCTCCGCAAAATTACCAAACACTCGAACTCGGGCGATAGGAATGCGAATGTCGAACAGAAACCGCGGCTGGAAACCAGTTTTCAGAACGCATCTTCTGCTGAGAACACTGAGAGAAATGGATATAAGATTTAATATTTATTAGGAAATCAATTCGTACAAACACAAAACCAGATTAAAATCCTTACAAACTTGAAAATACAGAACCATTTCTTAGTTTGTTGCCATTGATTTCATAGAAAAAATCAATTAAAAATCTTAGGAACCTATCCAAAGATCTAGTTTTGTAGAAAATATAGTTACCAGTGTGCTATTCAAGTTTGCGACGGTCGGGCGGCATTGTTCGAGGCTCCAAACTGCGATTCAAAGTGGCTCTGCGGTTAACCACAGGCATCTTCCCATCTTCTGCTGCCTTCTGCTCCCTTTCGGCAAACGAGCTAAATTTATAAGATGATGTGACCAAGTCCAGGTCCAGGTCCAAGTCCAGCTCCAGACCCAGAACAGAGAACGCTGAGCCCAGAGCCCAGGTCTCCTTGTTTCTGTGTGTGCGAGTTGGCAGATTACATAAATTGATGTTGAAGCCTCTTGGGCTGCAACTTGAGAAGACCGGCCATCAGCGGAATCGGAGATTCTTCCACAACAAAGAGCACAGAACGAGCCCAAGATGCAGGCACAATGGCCAAAGACGAGGGAAATTTGAATTTAGCATTAGGTCGAAACAATTGGGGACTAATTCTTTTAGCAGCTAATGAGCAGGAAGTTGGCAAATGATTCACAAGGCCTGACGCAGCTAGTGTGCTCTAGAAAGCCCATATTTGCCCAGCAAATGGATTGTTTGCTCAATATTGGCGCATGTGTGTAAATATTTGCTTTAAAAAGTGAAACAGATCCAAGGTGGCATTATGCGAAACTAGAACTCTCTACCGGAATTCAGGGGGAAATTACTAGAAAGCAGATTTGAATGAGTAAATATTTGCTTGGTAATTTCAAACCATTAGAGGCGACTTAGGGAATGAAGGTATTTGCTTAAAATTTCTCAAGTTTGTCCCATGGTGCAGCATCTTTGTTCTGGCTATGCCCTTTTTCTGCTGCTTCCGTTATCACTTTGCTGCTTTGTCAACTCATTTGGCTCAGATCTTTGGTTATTCGATGCCTCTGAGTGGGAGTCGCAGGCCCAGTGGCTGCCAAACTGTACCTGTGCTTTGTCAAAATGCCAAACTCAAGCAAAAACAAATGCTTAATAATAAAAGGCGCACTGAATTTGCTGACACTAATGAGACCATAAATGCATAGAGCCCGCCAAAGCTACCGAGTTTTCCGTGGAAGGGGCCAAAAAAGCCAAAAATTCAAAAACCCAAACAAATCCAAGCCGTGACTTTAGTGGCGAACTGAAAGCTTCGGACTGCAAAACTTCGAACTAGTTGCGACTTTAATTGCGGCAATAGAACAAGATTGCAGCTACACGGGAAAAATTGAGATAGTTTGGGCTTTACGAAAGATCTCAGCATTATTATTTCATAGTTTCTAACATATTTAATATTATTTAGAGTTTGTAATATATCTTAAGGCACGCGCGGACTTCCTCTTTTTTTTAATTATCAATGAAGAAATGTTTTGACACCTTAACCATATTTTAATCTTTATACATTTTCTTTTATATATATTTCTTAAATGGTTATCTTTTCCTTTCATTTACTAAAACAACCCTGTTTAGCTTAAAACTACAAAATGCTCTTGTATTATATCAATAAAATCAGTGTTTGACTGTAGAAAAGATAGCTTTTGGGTATTACATATTTATTGGAATATTAAAGATTTTCAATTTCCTTTACCCAACCAAGATTGTATCTAGTTTAAATGCATTTCCAGCCTTAGCTTCAATTTTAAAATAGGAGAAAAAACATCGCACTGTGTAGAAAAACAACAGATGGTCGGCGACCCACTTCCACGCTTGGAGGCTGTCCAGTCCATCGGACTGGCTATTTACTTTTTGCTGGCACTGTTTACGCTTACCTGCCGCTGTTTCCCTCTCGTTTTGCTTTCAATCAACAAGAAGACAATTGCAACAAATGCAGCAACCAGACGGCATCAGCAACTACTGTTTGACAATTTATCAATGATGTCTTTTGTCGCTGGTCGCATTGTTGTTGCCCCAGTCGCCTCGGGGGTCTTGCGAGTGTTTCTTATTGGAACAGGAAGTCGCTTGTTTGCTGGCAGCAAGTGCACAGCGCTCAGTACCATTACCAGTGCCCATTGCATTGACATTTACTTGGGTTCTCGCATCTGAGCTTGACACTCGAGCGAGTGCCGGGCGCTCTAGTGGCTCTCCAACTGTGCGACTAAGTAGGTTCGAAATTGCTGCTAAATTGAATTGAATTATTCCCGCGGAGCCCGTCCCCCAGTGCCTCGCCAAAAAACCTGCCCCTCGCGGCGCTGCCACAAAAATACAACCGAATATGTCGAATACACATTCCGCCTGCTCCACTTTGTTGCAGCCGAACTGAATTTATGGCCACCGGTACAGCAGTAGCAGCGGCGGCAGCAGCAGCCAACATAGTGGCGCGGCAAAAACCCCAAAATGAGCAAAAACAGTTTGAAAAGTGCTTTAAAGCCAAAAAGTGTGCGCAAGTTCTAAATTACTTTTCCGAACAGCATCCACTGGCCCCCTTTTCTCGCCCCTTTTCGTAATCCCCACCGAATGTCGACGCCGTTCTTTATGAGCCGTCTTACGGATTGGAAAATCGAAATCAAAACTCATAAAAATGCAATTTGCGCAAACAACTTGACTTTGAGCAGACCCCACGGGCAGAAGGGCAACCCCCAAAACCCGAAGTGGGAATGCCTTTCTGCCCCTTCTGATTTCGCATACCCTTGCTGGGGGTAATTTAACCTTGGATAGATGTTTTTGGACCTCTTAAAAAGAAAATAGATTAGGTATTCTCTAGAAATATTTTAATGCAATGTGGTATTACTTAACTGCAACTAAATAATTTAAAATAAAATTTGCACATAATATTTATCCTATGCTGGGATAAGATAATATTTCAATACTACTTCTTAGGTAGAAGTACATACTATAAGTGAGCAGAACTAATATTTGTAAGTTTTGTAATCCCCAACTATTATTCTTTCATAGGGTATTTCCGACTTCGGTCCCACAGGTCATCCCTCCCTTCCCTGTTTTTGTTGGGGTCTAGGCCAGCGACGTGTCTGCAATTTGCATGTGCATGACTGAGACTGTAACTGAGACCCAGGGTGCCGGAGGATGAGGGTTGTGGGAGAATCCCTCGGAATGGGAGCGGTCCACAGGGCAGAAGGTAGAGGGTGGCGCCATAAAATCCATTTGGCGCACAGCCGTTAACGTGTTTTGTTGTTTTCAGACGGAGTTGGGGATGGGAAATATGAAGAGTGGGGGAGTAACTGCTGCTTGGGGGCGTGTTAGTTTGTGTGGTTGAAATTTATGTGCCCAGGGGTGGGTGGCTTCACGAAGAAGGGATGCTCCTGCTGCTGCTGCTACTGCCTGCATTTGAAACCGGGGCTCCAACTATATAAACAAAGTCTCGGAAACGTGACTGGAAAGAAAAAGTGCATGTAGCCGGAATAGCATTCAGATATTGCCTGGCTCTATGCAAATAAGCCCTAACTTGTTGGTGTTTGTATTTAAATTTTATTACGAGTTAAAGAACCAATGCTCAGACTTTTAGATATCAAAGAAAATTATACGCCCCATATTAAGTGTTCTAGGGTTTTGTATTGAATATAACCTTACCCCACCTCTCTATGATCCAAAACCCCTTTGACGAAACTTCCAACTTGTAAGACAATACATTATCATAGTTAATTGGGGGAAGTGCCTGTCCCATGCCTGCTATACCGTTTTCCCCAACCACTCCACCCATTTACCTCACATCTGGCTGACACCCCGGCCACGGCTCCAAGGCGAACTGTTCACTTTAATGGCAACATTTGGCACATTATGGGCCAGCATGGAGCTGCCTTCGGAGGCACTTAAGGGCGTGGGGAGTAAGGGCAAATGGAACACGGAAAAGCGGTAAGCAACACACTGGCTCATGTGTGCACACACGCACTTTGCATAATTAATGCAGCGGCAATGTCAAACCCGTTGTACGTACACTCGAGACATTTTCTGGGAGTCTGTGCTGTGCATCACCATAGACCAACTTTTCCGGGGTGGCAAAAAGGGGGGTACCCTTTTTTTGTTTAATTAAAACAAGAAATTGCCACTTAAAGGCAGCGGTAAATTATGAATGCCAGAATGTCTGTTGGGTCCTGGATGCTGATGTTGGTGGTCCTGTAGTTCTCGCTGCAGTCACGCGCTCATTAGCGAGGACATTGTAAAGGACATACACCTGTAGAAATTTGTACACAGCAGTAAAAAAAAAAATTTTAAAATTAGACAAAAAACATTAATTTATACTTTATACATTTAGTAATATTGAGAGCGGACCAAATTCAAGATAAAATGTTCTTATTTTGAGAATTTGTCTTACTTATTCGAGAGGAAAGGTTCTTAAATTCACGTCTTTGTATATGAGAGCTTTTGAAATGCACATAAAATCAGTCTTTATTTTGTTTTTTAAAACGTTGAGATTAAATTGAGATTGAAAGACTTTTAAGTGCCTTAATAACATAATTTTGCAAGTACAAATGATAGAAATTTCTTGAAGGTTTGTTATGTTCTTCTTATCCCAAGAAACGTTTAAGATTCGCAGATTGTATCAGTTTCTTCTCCCAGTGCTACACAAGCACAAAGAGGAAGTTCAGCAATTGCTAGGCCGGAAGTCTTTTGTAGGACTCGCACGACTTGAGCACGTCAATGGAGCACCTGATTCAGCAGCGTACACACACGTACTTAAAAGCTTCCCACCCACTTGTTTTTTGTTTTCCAGGAACTGAAGGAGAGCTTCAACTATGGCCTGTTCGCCCCACCTGCTAATGGCAAGGCGGGGAAATTCCTGGATGAAGAGCGCCGCCTGGGCGATTATCCCTTCAACGGACCCGTGGGATACTTGGAGGTGAGTTTTTTCTGCTACTAATTCCTCCGCGTTTTCCCCCTATTTATTACTTTTTTCCCCGAAACTGCAGCTCAAGTACAAGAGGCGGGTATACAAAATGCTGACCCTGGATGAGCGCCAGCTGAAGGCCCTACACACGCGGGCCAATCTGCGGCGTTTTCTGGAATGCATCAATGGCGGGCATGTGGAGAAGATAGCCAAGATGTGTGCCAAGGGCCTGGATCCCAACTTCCACTGCTCGGAGAGCGGCGACACTCCGCTGACAGTGGCCACCGGGGCCAAGAAGCCGAACAAGCTGCTCATCGCCCTGGTCAACGGTGGAGCCCTGTTGGATTACAGGACCAAGGATGGAACCACGGCTCTGCATAGGGCTGTGGAGCACGATTCCCTGGAGGCGGTCAGGTGAGAGGGTGTCTTTTAAAGAGGTTATAAGGAGATCTTTATGATGCTAATGATGTGATTTTCGTTCACCCAGCACTCTCCTCGAACTGGGCGCTTCGCCAAACTACCGGGATGGACGTGGCATCACCCCGCTGTACATCTCCATCACCAGGAAGTGCGAGGCCAAGATCACAGAGAGCCTGCTGCACGACCATGCCACGCTGGGCATCCAGGACAGCCAGGGCTGGAACGAGGTTCACCAGGTGAGTCGGTGGCGGTCCTTGCACTCCTGGCGACCCGTAACAGCAACTGCTTTGACCCCGAGCCAGTCCCCGGTGAAATGGTGTTGGCCCAAACCGTTGAACGCCAATTAATGATCGAATTCTCTCTCTCTTTCTTCTTTCTGGAACTCTTCTTGTCTAACTCTATAAACAAAAACCAAAAAACAAAACAAATTCGCTTGCTAATACTTTGTAACCCGCGGGTTGGCATTTGCATCTCTGCCGCATCCTTTGGCTGTCTCCCGATCACGCGGTTGATCGCTCCATCCGCAGGCCTGTCGGCACGGCCTGGTCCAGCACCTGGAACACCTGCTGTTCTACGGTGCTGACATGGACGGCCGCAATGCGTCCGGCAATAGTCCGCTGCATGTGTGCGCTGTTAACAACCAAGAGGCTTGTGCTAGAATGCTTCTCTTTCGCGGCGCCCAGCGCGGCGCCCAGAACTTTGCCAACCAAACTCCCTACCAGGTAAAGCCCGAAATCTGGACTCCAGAAAGTACACAGAGAAAAAATATTTTCAGATCGTTATTTTTTTAATTGAGAAATTGTTCTTTCTTTGGCTCAGAAAGTTTTTATGGTTACAGTAGGACATTTATTATTTCTGAAGAATTTCTGTAACAATCCCAACAAAACCTACTCTTAATTTAACGTGAGGATTAAGTTTAGTGTCAAACGAAGAATAATTTTACAGCTTAAATTGTATTCTAACAATTATATTTAACCATTTTTTAAGAACTACTTTTAACTAAACAGAAGGATGACAAACTCTTAAATATTTAAACCTGCAATTAAAGAAACATACACACCGTCTATTTTTTTCTCTGTGTAAACTCTGGGCCCTAAATTTGAAATTTGTTTAATAACTCGTAGTTTGTAGTCTCTAAGATGGTACTTTTGTGCTGCTGTAGTTATGCTTGTAGTTCAGTCTAGTACCTAAGATAGTTTTGTGATTTAATAACAGCTCGTTTGGTTCGTGGAATTTCGGTTTTCTAACACAACATTGTTTCCCATAGGTGGCTGTCATTGCCGGCAACCTGGAGCTGGCCGAAATCATTGAGAACTACAAATCGGAGGATATTGGTGAGTGTTTCTATATTTCCATATCACCCGCCTCATTCACCACCTGAAATACACTCGACTCGTACTCGCAACCGAACTAACTTCATACTCATTAAAATTCAAACAAAATCCCATTTTAAAGAAAAGCGTTTCGAATACCTTGAAGCACTTTTGTTACGTTTTTCTTTTCCTTAGTTTCTGATTTAGTATTCGTTTGCTCTACTCAATCTATTTTATTAATATTGGTCTCATACAAATCTAGTTTCCTTTTCCACTTAGTTCGAATCAGTTTTCCCCATGAGCGTCTCACTTCACATCTATTTTTCTCTCTCTTTGAAAACACTTGCATTCCATCTATCAATCATTCAACAATCAATCAATCAATCATTCATCTTGATCATCTAGGTCTCTTCCCCCATATCAATGTATAATACTCGTATATATATGAATATCTGTACTCCTTACCAATCTATTTAAAGTGCTATCTATACTTTACCCGAACACCTTTTCGTATTTTGCATTTGCTTGTTTGAGATATTTGCTCCATAAATGTAATCGAATCAAAAAGTTAATGTTAATGCCACACCTGAATATTTTGGCTGCTCTTGTTCCACGTTTTGTTCAATGTTCTATTAGTGTTTTCTCATACATATCATATATCCCACATTTCATAGTGAGTTTGTGTGTTGGCAGGACATTAGTAGAGTGTCCTTCCCGTTTTGCTTTTTATCACAGTCGCTTATCCCTCGATAAAAGAGCAGTAAGTAAGTGTAAGTAAAGTGTGCCGATCAATCCTGAAATAACCACATACCAAGGCTTGGCTTAGGGTCCTAGATTATTCCTTTAGTTCCTTGATTTAAAGAATTTTATACTGAATAGATTGAGTAGAGAGCGTACGGAAAATTGGGCAATGGAAAATTTTAAATTTATTGAAGTAATTGGAGCAATAAACTTACTTAAAGCAGGACTGCCTTGTAAAATTATGATAAGATACTAAGTTTGTCAATAAACAAAAAACTTTCAATTCTGTTATCATAATTTTAAAATTTGGATATTTTTTTTAATATAAATCGTTTTTTTATTAAATTAATTAATATTATTGAATACAATAAAGTTAAGCTAATAATAATGATTGTATTTTTAATAATATTAATAAGTTTAAACTTATAAACGATTTATAATTGAAACAAATTTATTTTTTAAAATCATGATTACATTAAAGATGGTTATGTTGTATAAAAAAAAAAAAAAAAAAAAATGAGAAAAAAATATCTTATTTCTTTCTTATTTTTTAAAATTTTCTGAGTTTTAAAAATCATTAAATATAAATGTAATAAGGAAACCGTCAAAAAAAATTAAAATATTAATTGAGTGGTTTGTTTTAATTAAAAATAAATACAACTGACTCAATCTTTCTATGTGAATTCATGATTTTATAAGGAGTTCTCTTTAAAAACTGTTCCGCTTAGAGCCGATGACTTGACGACCGACTGTAACCGACTTCGACTCATTCCCAACGTAACCACTCCTCTAACCCACCGACTCACACACATTCTAAGCGAATATCCTTGATCACCACACAGTTCCCTTCCGCGGACCGCCGCGCTACAATCCGAAGCGCCGCTCGGGCATCGGGTGGTTGAGCGCCAACGGAGCCGCCGGCGCAGCTCTGCTGGCAGCGGCTGGCGGTGGTTTCGGTGGTGCACTGGTGGGATCGAATGGCGCCGCCAACGGAAGCAACGGGAACGGGGCTGGCGGCGTTGGCCTGATGCTCAGCCACCAGAACCACCAGCAGTTCCTCGCCGGCGGACACCATCAGCAGCAGCATTTGCACCACCATCAGAACCACCACCAGAATCACCACCAGCAGCTGCCCCACCTGCACACACTGCAGCTCCACGGCCCGCCATCGCCCTGCCCCTCGGAGCACATGCTGGGAGCCTACAGCTCCGCCAGTTCCAGCCTCTCCGAGGGCTCCTCCGGCCACCGCTCCCACGAGGACGACATCAGCATTGTGACAGGTGAGGAATGGCTTTGATTTTCGGTTCGATTTCGACCTCATTTGCATTTACTAGGCTTAAGTTTGTCGTAAGTTTGAGAGGGGGTCCTGGAGGGTAATCGTAAGTAGGGGTTCCGCTTATGTCTAAATGGAAGATATTATATCTTCTTCAAACGGATAAGTATTCTTCTTACATTATAAAAATTCAAATTCTATTAACTTTATGGCATGCGATTAAGTAGATTTTGACTAAGTGATTGAAAGTGCATGAATTTGTTAGTATTAATATCTAAAATCATCCATCGTAAGCAAAAACTATTCTCTCATTACAAAGTGTTAATATTGTTTAATATACTCCGATTTTATTAATGAGTCCTTATGATACGGTTTTAGTTATATACCAATATATTTATTTACAATACTTCGATTATAATGTAATCAAATGATCTCTTTTAAAAACATCTATTGCTTTACGGATGGCCCTCTCTTAGAGCTCTCATTGTGATATCCCATTATGTTTATATTACAGAAAGAATAAATGCTGCGAATAACATTCGTTCACATTTTAATATTAAATATTTCTAAATAATCACCTATGTATAATCAGCCTATCGTTTTCACAACTGGAGGTTCCTATAACGCCCAGTTCCAGTTCATCCCTTCGATACTTTCCATTTTCAACCGTGTTCAACACTCGCTTAAAGCATCCGCTTTGGCTCCACTTGACCGGAGGCTTCTTCTGTGTATCCCAACATTTGCATGCCCGTCGTTTGTCCTCCGCCTTGTATACATAAACAAAAGAGCTGGCAAAATAAACCCACTCATCATTTTCTCCCTCCCCCAACACAGACAAATCCCTGGGCGACACCAGCGACATTATCAGCGATTCGTCGGGCGTGGGAACCAACTCAGACTCCGCGGCCTGCTCCATCGGGCACCCCAGCACCACGGTGGTGTGCATGGAGCCATATGTGGGCAACACCGTGGGCCACATCCGCCTCCAGCCAGGCGATGTGATCGAAGTGGTGGGCAGCACGGACTGCGGCCTGCTCGAGGGCTATGTGCGCGGCACCAATCAGTCCGGCTTCTTTCCGGCCGACTGCGTCCAGGAGGTGAGTCTGCGCCAGAAGCACATCACCAATGTGATGACAGCCAGCACGGGCATGGCGCCCCAACAGCAGCAGCACGCCCAGCAGCAGCAGCAACATCTGCAGCAGGTCCCAGCCTCCTCCGCCGCCTCCTACCAGGGATCGCCACAGCTTAGCCTGGGCGGACATTCCGGCAGTTCCAGCACTTTGCTCCAGCAACCCCACCAGTCTCCTTCTCTATCAGTGGCCAGCAATGGATCCTGCCAGCAGCCGGGAGAGAGCAATAATGGAGGAGGAGGAGCACCTGGTAATGGCATGAGCAACCGTAACAACAACCACTCGGTGGGCCAGTACAGCAGTGCCACCGCACCGCGTATTAAAAAGAGGTAAGATAATCCATTACTGACCAGAAGTTGGTTGCTAATTATCTTTACTCCCCGACAGCGCCTATAACGCCCCGCGTTCGGTGGTTCTCCATCGGGCCAAGCGCGGATTCGGCTTCATCTTGCGCGGCGCCAAGGCCAGTTCCCAGCTGATGCAACTACGTCCCTCGGAACGCTTTCCAGCGCTGCAATATCTAGACGATGTGGATCCGGGTGGAGTTGCCGACATGGCAGGTCTCCGTCCGGGAGACTTTCTGCTGACGATCAACGGGGAGGATGTAAGCTCCGCATCGCACGAGCAGGTGGTCGAGATGATCCGCTCGGCGGGAGCTCTGGTCAACTTGACGGTGGTCTCGCCACAGTTTCCCCACCAGATGCAGGCCAGTGTCCAGTATCTGCCCAGTGGAGCGAGAGCTGGGAGCCAGCATCTGAACAGTGGTCCAAGTACTCCTCAGTCCTCGCATCGCCAGTGTGCCACGTTGCCCAGGAAGATGACGGGTCCGGGTGGAGGAGTTGGAGGCGGTTCCTCGTCGGGGGGCAGTGTACGCATGGCACCGATGCCACCACGCAGGGATCCCAAAACCACATTGAGTGTGGGCAGAGCCAGGGCCAAGTCCATGGTGGCCGGATTGGAGAACGGAGGCGAGAAGGAGGACGAATTGCCACACACCAAATCCAATTCGGTGGAGTCGATTGCCACACCGACCCCTGTTGGCAACCAAACGGGTCCGGGAACACCCGTTCAGCTGCGCACGGCCAGCATCAAGGCGCGCCCCACTTCCAGCAGGATCACGGCTGCCGAGCTGGAGGAGCTCTTCCAGCGCCAGCAGGGCGAGGGCAGTGCAGCGAACGCCAGCCGATATGCCACCATGATGACCAGCTCCCGTTTCCAGTCGGGCACGGACAGTGGTGCAGCCACTCCGCCCGCCTCCAATGGCTCGCCCATGCGCAGTGGTCCCCTGGTCTACGGCAGTGTGGCGGAGATGAAGCGCAAAACGGCGAGGAGCAAGCATGGCAGTGGCACCCTGCGCGGCAAACCCGTGGCCACGCCCACAGTGGGAGCAGGTGGCGCAGGAGGCGGTCGTGACCTCAAGCGGTTCCATTCCACACCAGATTTGCATGGTCCCCAGCTGCATGGCTCTGCCTCATCCATTTGGCAGGCGGCTGGAAAGGGTCACCACTCGCAGGACGATGTGGCCACGCTACATGCCTCGCTCCAGCGCTTGAACTCCAACCAGGCAGAGCTAAAACTAGGAGGAGGAGCAGGTGGAGCAGGAGGAGCGGTGCTTCCACCGCCCAATCACCCACCACCACCTCCTCCAGTCGGCCAGGTGGTCAAGGTGGAGACACGCAGCAGTGTCTCGGAGTACGAGAGCACCATCTCTTTGCAGCAAAAGCTGAAGAAGCGAACGGAGAACGATGCTGTGACCAGTGCCGCCATCGATGGCGTCCAGAGCAGCTTCAATCCGTCGGCAAATGCCAAGATCTATGCCTCGCCGCAGGAGCTGCGCAACGTGATGGCCTGGAAGTTGCGCCAGGCGCAGGAGAAGCCATCGCAGGAGACTTCCGCTGGCTCCCAGCAACCAGTCAGTCAGTATGCTGCTCCGACGCAGATGCGTCCACCCCAACAACAACAGCAGCAGCAGCCACAGCAGCAGCAACAGCAACCGCAACAGCCATCCGCAGTGCTGGCCTCCCACTATGCCGCCCCTCAAGTCCAGGTGCAACAGGTGCAGCAGCAGCATCCGCAGCAGCCAGCACCACAATCCCCGCCTGCACCACCGCCGCCACAGGCAGCACCAGTGCCGGCTCAAAATGGCAATGGGAGTGCAAATGTAGCTGGAGGCGGAACGGCTCCTCCGATTCCCGAACCTGATTACAGCTGCAGCGAGTCGGATGGCGAGGATGAGAACTCTATTCTGGTGGCTCGCAACACGAAGCTCAACGAGAAGATTGCTCTGTTTGATGTCCCAGAGACAAGTGGAAATAGTCAGGCTAGGTAAAATATTAACAACGGAGCCCATTCATACAATAGGAACACGTTCCCTACTAATACCATATTTTTCCTCCTTACAGTGGAAGCAGTTCCAACTCGGGCAGTGCCTCCATTTCCCATTCGCTGTCCGTGGAGGAGATCCAGCGCATTCGGAGCAATCTCAAGACATCAAAGTCATCGCCAAACGGCTTTGCCAAGAAGCCAGAGGAGGAAAAAGCACAGGAGCAACAGCAACAGCCACAGCAACCCCACCAGCAGCCGCAGCAACATCTGCAGCCAGGCGAAGATGAGTGCGACAACAGCAGCTCTGGCGTGAGCAGCGAACAGGAGCAGATGGCAAAGGCCGCGGCAGTGACACTGCCAGTAGGTGGTAAGCCCACCGATACCATCAAGAAGAAGCCTTCGGTAACCATTGTGGAAGAGCCGAAGACCATTCCCGATCAACCCAGCACCAACAGCGGCCACACCACCAAGCCCATGGCCAAGACCACCATCAGCATAGGCGGCGGGGCAAGTGCAGTACCCACAGCCACCCTGACGGTGAAGCAACTTGTGCAGCAACAGCATGCACCCGCTATCCAACAGCAGCAGCAGCAGCTGGGCGGCAAGCAACCAGTGACTGTGGCCAAGAGCAATCAGTTCACACAGCAGAGCAACATCAACAGCAATGTGATGAGTCCCCAGGTCTTGGGACGCATTCCCAACGTGCATCATCATCAGCAGCAGCAACAACAGTCGTCGAATCCCAACCAGAAGCTGATCGCCACCCAGCAGCAGATACTGCAGCAGCAGCAACAGCAACTGGCCCACCAACAGCATCTGCAACAGATCCTCAAGGCCAAGGCTGCTGCGGCCGGAGGAGCTAGCAACACAGCCGCCTTGGTAGCCAAGCATCAGCAGAAACTGCACAAGGGAACCAGCAGTGGCCACGATTCCGAGATGGAGGCGCGTTCCGATCTGGAGGACGATGACGGCGATCTGAGTCCCTCGCCGCCGGCCAAGGCTTTCCAGCGTCACAATTCGCTGACGCGCAAGCAGGCAGCAGCAATTGCCATGCAAAGGGGTGCCACTAGGACTACGGCGGTATCCCTGATGCAATTACCGCCCCCACTGGAGGCGGACAGCGATGGCGAACCGTCGCAGCTCACGCTCCAGCGCCAGCAGCCCCATCATCCTTCGCAGACCCACCCACATCCCCACCAGCTGCAGCAGCTTCAGCAGCAACAACTGCAACAGCAGCAGCAGCAACAGCCGATGGCCGCCCACATTGTGGGCATGCTGCCCAGCGGACAGCTGGTGGCTGTTGCCTCTGGCGCTGTTGCTGGCGTTCCGGGCGTTGGGGCGGCTGCGGTGCAGCCGGGCAACAACAATTTGCAGCAGCTGTGCACCGACAATCTGGTGCTGGCGCCACCGCCGCAGTTCTGCGATTGCAACGATGCCAAGCACGCGCCGCAGCCGCATCTGCCAACGAGCCAATACCATCCACAGCAGCAACAGCAGCAGCAGCATCAGCAACAACTGCAACAGCAGCAGCAGCTGCAACAGCAACTGCAGCAGCAACAGATGCTGCAGATGCACCAGCGTCTGTCCGGCGGCGCTGGGGCTGGAGCTGTGGGCACCTTGGGAAGGGTCCGCATCGTGGGGGCCATGCCCAAGGCCAACCACCATAGGTTGCACTAAACTAAGCCCGCGGAATCAAATCAACTGTTTGCCAAATCGTTACATCGTTAGCTAGTGTAAGTCAACAGTCATTGCCACTCACAACGAATAACTGCAACTGCCTGCACCAACCGAAGAAGTGAAGAGCGAAGACCATTTCAGACACAAATCAATCAGTTCAATGGCAAGGGGATGTTCGAACTCAGATTTGTTTGATTTCGAAATCTTTAATTACTTTTATTATATTTATTGCGTGTGATATAAATTTATGTAGGCTGCCCGCGAGCAGCAACTAATCGCTGTTTGTAATCGAACAGCAAGTATGTATGCAATATTTTATGATTAGTTAACCGATCCCAACATCCTACAATTGAAAACAAACTGAGAGGCGGTAGCCAGAATTTTATTCTAGAGTGCGTTCTTTCAGTTTGCTTTCGAGCCGCACAATACAATGTGTCCAATGCTAATGTGGAACGAGTATAACCATCCGCATTTGATCTTAGTTCGTAATGTTGAAAGGGCGCCAGCGCCAGGCAAGTTCATTTATTCAGTATCCATCCATTGATCATTCGTGTTCGTGTTCGACTAGTGCACAAAACATTAAAACGACATTAACATACTCTAATACACAACTAGCGTAGGTTTTATATGCCTAAAGAAAGCAGGGAGGCGGAGTTGCACCGAGTAACAATAATATTTGAATTTGAGCATTTAGCCGAATTTCCAGTCAAGTCAAGTCAACTAAACTAAACTAACAAATACTAAATGAGTAAAACGTATAATGTTTTTAAATAAAATATTTATAATACAAATATTTCAATAGGCGGCAATTTTATAATCGAAAAAGTGAAGAAAAATCGAAATTAAAACAAAACGTAAATTTTTGCTAGTAAAATTTACAGATTTTTACTTTTAACAGATTTTTTGTATAATTGTTTTTTTTAGAGAAAAACTTTAACTTGCCAGAGTATTACAGGAGGTTTGAGATGCAGAAGTAACGTATTGTATTGAAAGAGGTTCTCAAATATTTGCCAGCGCTTAATGCAAATATCGTCATAGGCAACCCAAACTTATAAATGCGTTTTCACGAGTAACAATTATTATAACTAAGGCTGATTTTATTGCATAATACATACAGAACACAAAATCGGAATACCATTCGCCTACACACTGAATGAATTATAATGAAGAACTCAACTAAGCAAGCGATGCATTTAGATTGTTTAAACGAAAACTCTTTGAGGTATTGCGCGAATTGGATGGAAATATAATGGAATCGTTCGAATTGGCAGGCCGCACCCATAGCACTAGCATCTAAGTGTTGAAAAGTTAGAAAACCTAAAACTAAACCATAAACATAAACATACGAGTTAATATTGGAAGTTCTAGCATATAACTAGGTTTTAGCACACTTTTTAGTTCTCGCAATAGTTGCTAATTATTTGTAAATTGTTTTAGTTCCCCCACCCGCACCCGCGCGTACATGTACACAAATATAATTAGCCATCAAGCTTGTTAATTTTTAAGTTAAACTGTCTAGTAAATCCACGTGGAGTGCTCAGTTAGGTTCAACACAGATGAATAACTACTGCAGTTCCCATCGCCACTTGATGGGTACACGCAATGCGATTACGTGCCGCTGCAATTGCGAATGTGTTGAAAACGCTATATAGAAGGATTATTGAATATGCCCATGGTAAAGTTAAACAATTAAAGCACACACCACCACACATACACTTTAAATGCAAGTATTTCAAATGGATTAATATGGAAGTATTTATCATAAGTCGTAAAATATGCAATTATGTATTATGAACATGCGTATGAGAAATTAATAAATATGAATGAAAACTAAAGCATAGATTCTCTTTTTGGGTTACAAACTTTACGATAAGAAGTAACAGGATTGTTGAAAAATTCAGTAAGTAGTAAACAGTATGTAGACCCAACAGAAAATAGCTGCCGCCCAAATAAAAAACCACGTTTAATTTATTTACAAAAGTAATATTTTTCTATTTTATTTTTACTTTCATTTTTTAATCGTAAAAGAACATCTTTAAATGTTTGTTTTTGCTTCCCAACATTTCGTTCCATCTCGGAGAACAACAGAATGGCAAACAGAACGCTCACGCACCAATACATTTTGGCTAATCAAACAGAAAACCAAAGGCCTGTTCAAAACGATTTAAATCTTGAGTGAAATAGTAGCAGGCTCTAAGCAATTGCAATGCCATTGCTCTTTCCCTTTAAGTTTTGAGATGGTCAATATTTGTTGTTATGGTTTGCCGCTGGCAGCTGGTTGCTTTCTTGTTAATTGATGTCGAGCTCGGATTTGCTTCTGTTTCTAGCCGGGATTGGCCTCGAGTTTCGCGGGGAAACTGATCAATGGAACTGCTTAGCGAGGCGGCTTCTGAACACCTTACGATTTTACTCGCTAGTTTGTTTTCATGGTGAAATATATATGTAATAATAATATGCCATATTGTATATAGTAATAATAGTGTATATATAATTTGCGGTATATAATAGTTATAAACAAATTTTTACTTCGTATCTTTAGCATTAATTACAAACTACAATTCGCGTATTTTATTCATTTATAATTGTAATAGTAAATTTTGTTAGACTTTAATCGTTTGTTTGTCTGCGGCTTAAATACTTTTCATTAAATTTATTATATATTTTTTTGCTAGGCGTGTGCTATGGATTTGTTGCTGCTGATCCTAATTAATTTAAACTCTGCAAAAATGGCTGTGAGCTGTCTGTTACTATATAATTGTGGAAGTGGCAACCGCTGTGCCCGATTCAAAAATTTCTATGGCCTCAACTGAACGTCTAACTTATGGACTTATGGAATTGCTCTAATTAGTTGTCGTACAATAATTTCATTGCTGGAATCTCTGGCGTTTTTCATTTCATTTGCTTGTTTTCGCGATTTTTTGTTTGCTCTAATATTGTTCGTCCTCCTTTGTATCAATATCTTCATTTTAATCTGTGTGGGCGTGGCTTGGCTTGGCATGGCATCACTTGGTAATGCGGCCAGGCGCATGTAGTAAATATAAATTTCGATCTCCGCTTATCTCCTCAAACATTTTGTGGCGACTTAACACTAGTTATATACTCGTAAATTGTTAGCGCTGCTTTTACAGTGATCAAATATATCGGATCGCATACATATGATTTGTATATTATGTATTTGTGGGTGTATATCAATTTATTTAACAAACTACTAATTACGTTTCACTACCAAAAACTACGCATAATATATAGTGTATATTTTTTAAATATGTTTTGTTTGCGCATTTCTCGCACTCTTGCTCCGCGTTTAAAATTCCATTTAAAAATGAACTCGTCTAAAAAAATTAATGTACAATAATAATTATAATATAATAATAATAACTGTTTCTCCTTCTCAAATTTATGGTTTTTTAAAAAGTTCTTCCCCTTTAGTTTTGCTTTGTGGTCTTCGCTTTTGTTGTTTTCTCATTTGATTCGCTTATTTCTCAATTTGTGTTTAAGCATTTAAAATATCACCAATATTTTTGCTCTTTATTCTGACAGTTTCTCGATTTTGTTTTCCCATTTTTTTGTTCTTTCTTTTAGTTTGTCGATTTTGTTTTTATAAAAATTAAATAAAATTAAATACAATATAAAATGTACAACTATTTTGTGTTTTTTTTTTTCGATTTTCTTTTGTTGTTGGTTCTTTTTGCGTTTGCTTCCATCATTTCATCTGGCTTTTGCTTAAGTAATCAAACGAAATGGGGCGTGCAATCCGCTGGGCGTGGCACTAAAAATTTGCATTAAGTACAAGTGCTTAAGTTGCACAACGAGTCTCTCAGTGCGTGTGTCTGTGTATGTGAATTTTGAAATCTGTTGGTTTGATTTTAAAGTACTTGCAAATACTTTTCAAATTTGCCTAATTCCTCAGTTCGACCGGTGCATATGGAATGTCTTGCGAACTATCGCCGCCGCGCTGCCACGCCCAGTGGGCGCTCGCCTTGGACCTTGGGAACAGCTCTACTAATAATACATACAAATACAATACAATACAGTGGAGTCCACGAAATTAGAGTACATAGACGAACGAACTTAGCTTAGGAATAAATTCACACACAAATAACAAACAAAATAACTTCGTTGGCAGGAACGGGGGGCGGGGCGGGGCCGTGTGGGGGCGTTTGGCTTCGGCTGCCCAGGCCAATAACAACAAGAGGCAACAAAATAAAAATCTAAACAAAACTGAGGCAACGTCGTGGTGGTTATGGTGGTGGTGGTGGTTGTGTTTGGTGCTGGCTGGAGGTGGTGGTTAAGATTGAGTGGTTCCCGACAGTCGTTCACGTTTACGTTTACGGTATGTTGAAGTCCTGCAGGTTGAAGTTGTCGTTGTCGAGGGAGTTGATCAGATCCTGCGTGGAGAAGTTGCTGTCCACGGGCAGGTTTTCCAAGAATTCGAGACTAAAATCATTCGAGTTGGCCACCACCGAGTTGATCGTCTGGCTGATGGAACTGGCGCTGGCAATGGTCGACGCGGAGTTGCCTCCGCCCGGTGTCACGCCGCTGCCGACGCCGCCATTGTTGTTGCTGGCCGATCCAGGCACCACGCCCCCACCACCGCCGCCGCCTCCTGGCCCCATCTGCATCATCTGCTGCTGCTGGTGCGTGGTTGTGGTGGTGCTCTGCACGAACTGCTGCTGCTGCTGCATGGTTATCTGCTGCTGCGTCTGGCTCATGTGCATGCTGGTCATCTGCATCTGGCTGGCCATCATGTTGCCTCCACCGCTGGCCTGTTGCTGCTGCAGCAGTTGCTGCATCTGCATGTTGTTGCCGCCACCGGGTCCCATGTGCTGCTGCTGCTGTTGCTGCTGTTGGCGCATCATTTGCTGCTGCATCTGGGCCGGTGTCAGCTGCATTTGCGGTACATTTGGGCCGGACATCATGCCCCCAGCATTGGGCCCGCTGCCCGCCGCTCCATTGGGTGCTCCATTGGGCATGAAGTTGCCTATAGAAATAGAAGATTATAGTAGTAGAACTAACACAAGTGGACAACAACGCAACACTCACCTCCATTGAATCCGCCGGGTCCCTGTCGCATGGGTCCACCAGGACCTGGTCCGCCGAAGCCCATCTGCGACTGCTGCTGCGTCATCATCATGTGCCGCCATTCCTGCTGCGAGCCCATGGGCATGCCGTCGGGCGTGACCTGGACGTTCGGCGGTCTCTGCTGCTGCTGCGGTCCGCCCATGGGTCCGCCCGCTCCGCCGCCATAGGGCACGCCCATGCCGCTCCTTGGACCGCCGCCTGCTCCGCCATGCTGCTGCATATACATCGCATGTTGGGGTCGCATCATCGGACCAGAGGGTGGGATGGGTTGCTGGGTCATGCGTCGCATGGCCGCCGCCTGGGCAGCGCTGTTGGGGAAGCGACCTCCATTGGCGCCACCGACGCCGCCAACCCCTCCAACTCCCACATTTCCCACGCCCACGCCGCCACCGCCCACCGTCTGCTGCATCATCTGGGCCTGCATCAGCTGCGCCTTGGTGGCATTGTACTCGGGCGGCGGCGGACGAGCGCCGGACATGTGCTGCTGCTGCTGCTGCATCGCCTGGGCGCGCATCATTTGCTGCTGCTGCAGGAACTTGGCCTGGCTGGGATTGGGCCCGGGTCCTCCTGCGCCCGGCACCTGACCCGGTCCGCCGGCACCGCCACCCATCATCATCTGCTGAGCGGTGGGACCGCCGGCATTGGGGTTCTGCATCTGCATGGGGTTCATGGGTCCGCCCATCTGCATGCCCGGCATGCCGCCCATGGGTCCGCCCATCTGATTCATTGCACCGTTGTTGGGACCGCCGGAGCCAGGTCCGCCGACCACGCCCACTCCTCCGTTGCCCACGCCCACTCCGACCTGCGGCTGCTGCATGAGCGGCACATTCGGACCGCTGGCGTTGGCCGCCGCCTGCGCCTGCGCCTGTGCTGCCGCCGCTGCTGCAGCCGCTGCCTGCGCTTGCGTCTGACGCTGGCGCATGTTCGGCGGCACCTGCTGCTGCTGCGCCGCAGCCTGTTGCTGTTGCGCTGCCGCCGCCGCAGCCGCCGCCGCTGCTGCCTGTTGCTGCTGGCTGAAGTTCATGCTCTGGCTCTGGGAGAGCGAGAAGCCGTCGGAGGGAACTGGAATGGAGTTAGGGTGGCATTAGTTAAATTAAATTTTTCGATTACCACTAAGCTACTTGGACTTACCATTTGCATTGCTCATGTTTTGATTTGGTTGCTGCTGCTGCTGTCCTGGATTGGGACCGCCATTGCCCACGCCCACACCCACGCCCACTCCACCGCCAGCGTTGCCGCCATGCGGCTGTTGCTGCTGCTGCTGGGGATTGGGTCCGTTGTTGCCGCCGGGCTGCTGCTGCTGTTGCTGCTGCTGCGCCTGCTGCTGACTGAAGAAGACGCCTTGCTGGGCGGCCACCGAGACGTTGCTCTTCATGTCGCCACTGAGATGCAGATGCTGACCGGCCGACACCTGTAAGGGGATAACAATTTGTAGGAATTAGTTGAATGTTTCCTTTTTTACGATATAAATAGAGAGCGGGAAAAACGAGATTCAATCATGATAAATTCTGAACTAAAGACGAAAATGTTCTTGTTTTCGAGGAAGAAAGTTCTTGAAATAAAGACAAAAATGTTCCTGATTTGATTTTTGAGATTTTTAAGATGAGAAAGAAAGTAGTCTGCATTTTATTACCAAAATCTAACATAACACTGCGAAACGGGATTAGGCAAATCTCTCAATAAGCTCCTACAGCACTTCTTTGTGATTAAACAGTTTTTAAAGAGGAGATGAAACTGTCTTGAAGCATATCGCATGGATCTTTGATCTTATTTGTGCTATGCTGGAGACATGCACCCACATTCGACAGGCCACTCGAATGGTTGTCACCGGCTCCTGGCACTTTGGTAATTTGCCTGGAATGTCAGGGCGAGGGATTTTTGAGGCTAATACCCGACACATAGCTTGGCATCCGAAGAGCCCAGAAGGGGGAGGGGCAGGGGCAACACCTTCTCCATTTGCAGCTGTCTCATTTGCTGTCAGCTCGACGTGTCGCCCACACACACACGCGCAAGGAGAGTGGGTGGCAGGCTCTCAAGCTTATTATCGCCAGGATGGCTTTCGAATCCGCATTGACTGCCAGACACATACACACTCAAAAAGAGAGAGCGGGAGAGAGAGAAGCCAGAGGCAAGCATAAATCTTTCGGCACTTTTTCATAGTCTACTTTGCTGCGTTTGTCTGCCTGCGTGGGCTCTACTGAATGCACTCAGAAAAATTAGGTATCAGGGTGGACTTATATTGTTTTATTATAATATTTACAAGTAAAATATAAACTGCAAAATGTTATTTTTAGGTTTCTTTCCCTTTAAAAACACACATACTAAAAGTCATTAGCCTACCAATGATAAGAAATTCCATCAAAAGGAGTACTTATATTTTCCTCAGTGCATGTATATGTATCTTCGGGGGGATTTCCCCCACTGAGCAGCAAATTTGCCATTCATTTCTTATTGTAATGGGCCCGAAAAGAGCGCCGGGGCGACATGCAAAGCGAGCGGAGGACAGCAGCGCCAGCGATCGACCCTGGAACTTCAATGCCATCCCAACTCCCCATTTACCCTTGCCCTCGGAAGTTTGCCCTCGGAACTCGCCACCTCGCACTCACAAATCTGCTGGCGGCGAATAAATCTTGTCACCGGACACACCGCACACCCTGGGATCGAAGTCTCGCATAGTTTCCATGGCTTGCGGCAGTGATTTTCCTCGGTTTTTGAGCCACCCCACTTGGGGGACCAGTCAAGGCTTATTTTCCTTCACCCTCCAAGGGGTTTTTACACTTCATGTGTGACCATAAGCAAAAGCAATAGCAAATGCAAAGGCAGCAACAAGCACACTAAGCAACTTTGCGCTCGCGTTTGCCCTTAGAGCATCCAGTATTTTTGAAAATTAGGGGTATATAGGGTGGGTTAGGAAATTCAAAAGAGTATAAATATCATAACCATATTTGAAAATGTTTCTAAGCCTATTTTATTTTAAATATTCATTTTATAATAAAAGAAAATAAATTAAATTTGAAATCTTTTTTAGGTCAAATATTTCTAAAAACACCTTCTAACTATTCCAAGTTATAATACTACTACTACTAATTTTAAAGTTTAGTACAGGCCACCGCAAGGTTCAGCCTTTGAGCCATGTCCTTTGCTCCTGCCCCTCCTCACCCTGTGCTGTTGCTGTAATTTGTTGGTTTAATTTATTGTGTGTTTTCTGCAGCTCCACGCATTTTCATTCCGAGCTCGCGTGCGAGCAGGAGGGCAGATGTGCGAGCGAGAGGGTGAGCGTGAGGGGGCGCAAAGTACGCTGATTAAAAGTCATGGACTCTCGTCGGGGCTAATTGAAGTTTAGTGCCTTGGCTTTGGCATTGGTCGGCGAGTGGCGGCCAGGCCACCAAGGACCCACCCGCACCACCCACTCGTTCGAATGTTGGCCATAAATCATGCGCCTGCCTCGCTCTGAATCTAAAGCCAAGGTGTAAAATGTTGCCTCAGAGTGGAAAATGGAATTAGGTTTTCGGCATGATATGTGTGCTGCTATACATGCAGAGAAAAAGCAGATCTGAATGAGAATATCCCACACGTTTGAACTTTTTAAAAGGATTTTTCAATTAAAACAAGTATGAAAATATATTTTTTCACATTTTTTATAACTTGTTGCTTTTGATTATGTTGTTTTATATACAAAAATATATTTCTTCAGCTCATATTTTTTCTCTCTGCAGCCACTTTCTTTACTCAAGGCACATAACTTGTTGGTTCTATTAAGCCCTGGAATTACGGCTTCTTCCGCTGCTGTCAGTCATAAATACCTTCCCCAAATGAAGTCGATGGGCCTTGGTTAAACATCGATTGGCTTTGGCTGCGGATCGAAGCCCCGAACAAGTTCATAAAACAAATCATTACAGCAGCTTTCATAAGAAGACAAAAACCCATCCGCACACACACACACACACACACACACGCAGAGAGTGAGACCCAAAGGCGGATACACACCCACTAATACATAAAATATCAATAAAAAAGTTTAAAGGTAACCGGCGGGGACGAAGGCGCAGGATTTTCGGTTGGCAGGATGGGGCAGAAGAAGCGCGGAGCTTGTGGGTAAACCGGAGACGCCGCACGAGCGCGTAAATCCTGCAGCTATTACCCCAGCGCCGCCATATTGATTGCGCTGGAGACAAACACACAGATACACTCCAACACTGGCAGAAGACACTCGCACACACAGGCAGAGCAAGGACTCTAAGCAGGAAATGCGCATTTGACAAGCCAAAAAGATTGCCGCACGCCCCACGCGCTGTCAAGGGAATGATATGGGGGTGGCGGCGGCCGGGGGATGCCTTGCATATAGACTTGACAATGATATATGTGACTATCCTGCCAGTGGCCTGCATGTGTGTGTGACACATGTAAGGCCGGAGTATCGCAGAAGAAGAAACAAAAAATACACCCGGGGAAGAAGAACATAAAACTCCAAAGGAACTGCGGTCCCCGTTTTTTCGAGGGCTTTTCATTCACATATCTTCAACTCCGCTTGGCTGACCAGGCACAACTGTACCCGCCACCGAAGTGACGAGGCCCACAGTCAAACTTGTTGCCCACTTGCACTTAAAGTAATTGAAAAACTTGCCCAGACGCCCGAAAACAAGCAGGTGCGAAAAATCTCAACAAAAGGTTTTATGATTAATTATTGCTGCAGGCAGGCGTACTTTCCTCGACTTTTGCTTTCCTTGGCTTAGTTCTTTGCTAAGCTAAACTATAATTACGTTTTTGATTATACTTTTGCTAAACCAATTTTGTTTGTTTTTATTCTTAATATAATCTAATAACATATAACTTCAAATTGATAAATAAGACTAAAAACATCTAATCGCTACCACAAATTGTTGGAATTTCCCTTCTTCTAGTACTGTAACAAACAGTAATTTGAATTCGTTGGAAAATTAAGAATCTTTTTTTTTTCTTCTTAAATGATTTCATCCTCTTTCAACAGATTCTCTCTCTATAAATTCATTTATGACAACGTTGTTTTCAATCTTCGAAAAATGCCAAATACTCGCTTTTCCATCAGCGCCTGGTTCGACTTAGCTTTTACCTCCTAATCGACTGATTTAACATTTTTGAATATATATTTATATTTTTAAAGCTGTTATAGGTCTTTAAACAATTTGAGAATTAGTAAGTTCGTCGAAACTTGAGCCAGTGCCATGCGGACATAGAGGAAGTTCGCCTATAAGTGAAACGGCGCAAAAGTAACTCATAAAGCTCCCACCCACTTGGAGCAGCTTGGCAGGCGACCAAAATTAGCAAAGAGGCCACGCCCACCGACGCCCACTAACAACTGCCCCCAACATGATTTAGTCTGGGCTTTAGTTTGTCTCTTTCCCCGTTTCCCCGTCGCTTCTTGATATTTTTTCGCTTTTCTCCGTTTTGGCAGAGAAGCCAAAAAATCCAAAATGAAGCCAAGGGAATTCCAGGGTGTGGGGTGGGTGGATAGTCCAAAGCCACCCGTTGGGTGTCTGTCATTGGATATTTGTGTGACATAAACTAGCTGCCTCGAACCCCCCGCTGGGAAGAGGAGTGCTCCCCGACGATCCCATCCAATCCAATCCCATCAAATGAGGTGTCCGCGCTGCGTTATTTAACAAAATTATGACGGGGAATGGAGATGGGGGATGGGAGATATAGGGAACGAGCGAAATCTCATTTGGAAAAGCGTTAGAGCACGGCGAATTTGATTTTTAATTGCCAGCGACAGGCAGAAAAGCAGCGGGGCTCGCAAAGTCGTATGGCTGGGAGTTCAAAAAGGTAATCGGATTTTAATGAAAATTTAAGAGAGCTATTATGGCACATAACCTAGCTATAAGGGAAATATGTTTCTAATTGATATGATGTAGATAAAAGTGATCGGTTTTTAGTCCCAACGATTGTCTTTCAAAAACATTAGTGTCCTTTTAAATGGTAAATGGTGATCACACATCCAATAACCTTTGTAAATGTAGACCAATGGACTGATCAACCATCGAATACCAATTCCAATTTGTATTACAGGAGCTCCCAAGCTTGTTACCGTAAAGATATTACACCTACAAAACTGTAACCTTTTAGGAAAAAGTCCTTCAAATAGATGACCAATGGATTGATAATCCATCAAAAAGTGATTTCATCCCCCACACCCAAAATGGAGAAATCTAACCCGATACCCTTCCAATCCCTTCGGGTTCAATTTGATGTAATTATGCTCACTTACGGTGGCAAATACCTGGTGCTGATTGCTTCCCAGCACAGTCTGCATGCCACTCGCATTCCGAGATGCAGGCAATCCTTAGCTGCTTTCCCCCAGGAGGGAGTGGGGAAATCTCCTGGGCGGTGGGGTTATAACTTTCCACACTCGCACACCCGTAGAGGCATGCAGGAAAACTGCAACGCGTCCATTCACATTCACATCCACATTCCCGTCATCGTCATCATTGTTGATGCCGACATATCAGCCAACTTTCAGCGCGGCAAGCGGTGTGAGTTTCGCCCCCGTATTCCCCATTTCCCATTTTCCTTATCCTGCTGCTCCTGCCGCCACCCAAGGGAACCTAGTTTTCCCAGTGGAGAGGAGAGAAAAACTTTTGAAACAGTTGCAGTTTGCACACAATGCCAGACAATCTGCAGCGCAGGGCGGAGGTTTGCAACGAGGAATAGATACAATAGCTGGCCGCCACCCACCACCCACTCGCCCAGCACCCCCACCAGCCAGCCACCCCCCTTCAATGCGGTTTCCATGTCCCTGTGTGCGAGAGAGTGTGTGTGTTCGGCTGCTGCAGCATGTCAATGATCATAAATTAAACTCGCAATAATTATAAATTAAATTTTGGCATAAATGGCCATGAGAGCGGCCCCCAAAATGCTCGTATGTAGTGGCAAAGGGGCGGCGTTGCATTGTGTGGTGGCCAAAATGAACTGCACTATATGCATATGTCATGTGGGTCAGAAGGGGTGTGGGGGCGGCGGGGCGGCGGGGCGAAGTGGAAATGGAGGCTCCACTCAGTGGAACGGTGCTGCTGCTGCTGGCTTAAATTATTGGGGGTTTTGGCTTTGGCTACCGGTCGATGGGCCGATGGATGACTTCGATTTGTTTGTTGGCTTCACTTCAAAAGGGTTTTGGGATACGGATACATAAATACCCATAGGCGGCACATGCAGCGCTCAGGCACACCTGTGGCAAATTTATGAAAACATTTTAATGGATCGTCTGTCAAAAGTTTACGAGGCAGGGTCGAACAAACCCACCGACCCACCAGCCTTTTTATCAGCACCATTTATCAGAAACCCTAGCAAAATAGTCATATACCAGTTTAAAAAGCTGGAATTAAACAATTTGCACTAGCATCTTTAGTATACATAATTATTAATTCAAAATTTAATTCCAGTGAAGAATATTTATTTATAAATATTAATTAAAGTTTAAAGAAAAGGTCAGATTTTAATAAAAGGAAAATATTTGCAAACCATTTCACCCAAAAGTACAAAATTAAACTGAATTCCTTAAAAAGATTATTCCATGAATTTATATTTCTGAAAACGAACTTTTCAGTTTTCAACTTTTCATCTAAAATAAAAAATAATTTTTTTCGCTTGATGCTCAGCCAAGTTCCAAGAAATTAGAACAAATATGTGTAAACCTTTCCATTCAAAAATATAAAATAAAATAAATTCACTTGAATATGAATGAAATGAATACTCTATTCCATGAATTTATATTTTTGAATAAAATCAGAAATACTAAATGATTTTCCTCTCTTGATGCTGTGCCAAGTTCCAAGAAATTAGAACATTCGCTTTCGGGCCAAAGGCCATTAACCATTTTCCCTGAATGTTGAGTAATGAATAATGAATGTGGGAAATTGACAGCTATATAGTATGCAGAGAACCTAATCTGGCAATGATTTCATTACTTATATTTATGTTTGCTGTGGTTGCAGCTGCCGTTTTTGCCATTTCTCTTCATCAATTACGAGGCGGGAGTGCATAAAAATCAAAAGGCATTTGCAGTTCGCCATTCCCAGTCGTTCACTCGACTTGATGGATTTTTAAATTAAATTTAATTTGCAATTGCATTTTTAATTCCCAGCCGTAGCCGTAGCCGTAGCCGCAGCTGTAGTTGCTTTAATGGGAATTTAATGCCGCTGCAAAACAAGTCGTTTGTTGTGGAGTGTACTGGAGCGTGGAGAAAATGCAGATAATTAGTGTAAAAATTTTGCGTGCCCAGTTCGAATGTTTGATTTGGCCCGTAATTGCCGAGTATAATGTGCCAGCTAATGGGGATCATTATACGATCAAGCTGATCCGATCTGATCCGATCCCAATCATAATAGTAATCATATGAGCAGCGAATGACTTCCTGCATTAACGAGATCATGATCATCTCTGCGAAAGAACAAAGCAGCTCGGCAGATCTGATGAGATCGTATCGGTTATATCGAGCTTATCTGCAGACGATAAGCGCGCGCTGAAAGCGGAAAATCCGCAGCTGAAGGCGCAGATCAGATGAGTCATGTAGCTGGCATCTGATAGATAAAGCAGCTGCATGGCAACAGCAACAACAACCACAGAGATGGGTGAACAAAGGCACCCCGGCGCACGATCAACATCAAAATAGCATTGAGGAGAATTCTTCTGGCTGCGATTCTCCCTCTCTTTTTGCCTCTTTTCGACTGACTGCATCTGTGAGATACAAATTAAAACGCCAAAGAAACGCGCGCGTTTCTGACTCAGCCAGTGATTCGCAAAACAAAGGTAGAACGTGACAGTGATTTTGAACAATAATAAGAAGCACGGAAGAAGTGAGGCAAGGGTAGCAGATAGCCAGAATTATTAACCATAAATTCAACTATCTTTCAGCCAAATGAATCACTTAGACAACAAACTGAACAAGATTGTTTTATCTAAGAATTAAAATTATTACCTACGAAATTAAAGCCCTAGATCCTTAAAAATATTTAAGTAAAAATAGTAGAAAAATTCCGGATTTCCTCTCTATTTCGATAAATCGAAAATCAATTGCTCTTTGCAAATTTTCTACATATTTGCTTATGCATGTGCCGGAACTTTGTCAGCAGAAAGTTCAACATTCGTTAATTTTATTTACGCACACGTACGCATATCCCCCCTCCCACACACACACACACACACTTAGGTAAATAGAGGACACATCAGAGTGCAAACAACAAACAAAAAAGCAAAGCTGCAAATTTGGCAGAAGCCCGGCCGCCCCTTGTTTTCCATTTTTCCCCTCAGGATCAGCACATCACCTGCATGAAAATTCGCTCTGCGTTTTCACCTAAATTCGAAGCGAATATTCGCAATGATTTTCCGGTACGCAAATGAAAAATGGTGGGCATGCATGGCATGCTGTTTCATGATGAAATTCAAGAATTTCAGACAATTTATCATGGGACGAAAAACGGCTCATAAGTTCTATTATAATAGTAAGGGATTAATAATTATAAAAGTTTTTTTGCAAACCGCCGAGAAGGGAATTCGGCGTACTAAAGCCGATCCCCTGAACTCCCGAAAACTTTACTTTTTTTGCACTCACATTTCACTCACTTTCCGCAATTCCACATCCACATCGCCCAACCGTTTTCCATCCGCTTTCCACTGCCACTAACCTCAACCATTTACATTTTCAATTACTTTGGCTCGGTGAGTTTTCAAGTGACGAGCATTAGACACGCACCGCAGCCACGCCCCCCCACACTCACACACCTACACACGCCCCCTGCGAACACCAACGCAGCTAAGATCAAATGAATATACCCCCTACAATATAATATTACACATACGCCACGTGTGCCCTAAGAGGAAAACTCCCACTTTCGAGTGGGCGCTGTCGCATAAAAGGTTACTTTCGCAGAAATTAGAACTTAGGGCTAATAATCTCAGAGGGCGAAGTATCTATGGAATGTTTCCATTCGACAACAGCTCACAAAAAGCAGAAATTACTTCATTATTTAGCGTGACACTGGTTACCATTCGCTTCTACATTATATTGATTTTCCTTTGGGGGGACAGAAAAAAAACAAGACAACTTTTTCTACGGTCTATATTTAAAATGTTTTCCAAGTGACGTCAGCGGCGGCTTCTATTTAAGGTACAACGAAGCTGTTTTTGCAGTGCACCGAGTTTAAATGTGCTTGGTATGGATATATTTTAGATACCCAGAGACGCCTGCGAAGTTTGCCAATTGACGTCAAGAGATTGATATTCGAATTGCAGCTACTTCTTCTCAGTAATAATAATTATCATGGAGAGTAACCTATGATACGTATTTAGTTCCTTAATGTTTCCTGAGAGAGATCTCTTCTCATTCCTGATCCTAGTTCCTGGTACCTAGCAAATCCAGTTTGCAATTCCATAATTCCACTTGATCCCTGCAACCCCTGGCCAATCCCCTCATCGTTTCCACAGTCGGATTTCGTGTTATGGCCGTAAAAGTGTGGCAAATGTAAGTGAACAACAACTTTCCTGACCACTTGACCTCCCGGGGAAGCCCCGTTCTCCTTCATCCCGGCTGTTGGCAAAGTAATTAATTTGATAAAGTGGCCGGTCAAAACGTTTCTGCAGTGGGTGGCTGGCTGGTTGGCTGGTTGGGATGCCCAAGGTGTTGTTACGAGGGGCGGATTTTCAGGGGCCGAAGGGTTCGAGGGCCATGCAGACATATTTATGGCCCAGCACATATATATAGGATATATACATGGCCCTATATGTGCGTAGTGGCAACAGATTGTGCGTTCTGTTTGGGTAGTTAATGAAATGAGTTCGGTTGTCAACGAAAACCCAGGGAAATGTCACTGGAAATTATTTTGCGTGTGACCGAAGCAACAAAATTTAATGGAATTTCAAATGCCGGAGAGCATGTGTGTGTGTTTGGTTTGGATTGGAAGTGCAATACCCCCTTATCCTGGCCAGAATTTACACTTGGCCAAGACCCGTTTGTTTGCCTACTGCCCTCTGCCGACTGGCTTTGCCTCGCTTTTTACATTTTACATGAATTTGCGTCTGAGTGGCGCATGAAATTTCAACGAATTGTGCAAATACTTTGTTTTTGGATATGAGCTGAGTGTGTCAACCTTGTCTGCCATTCTGTCTCGGTCTGCTTTTCCTTCTCTCCGGCTCAAATAAAAACTAATTTGAATACGGGACTGCATTTGTTGATAACAACCAACTTTTAGAGCCAGGAAACACCAGAACCAGAACCAGACTAGCTGATACCTAGGCGAAAGTTTTTACAGTGCCCCAAAGCCAATCTAAATATACGTAAAATAAACCGAATAAAAATAAAAAGGGAGAAGGCGGAAAACATTTTGTAAATCTTTTTGGCAAGCTTTGGCTCCAGTTGGAATCGCTTTTTATGCCCTGGCAGCCTATAAATATGCGACGTGAGATGTTTGCAGAAAACACACCAACACACAGGCAAACGGCAGCTCGCGGCACACACACAGATACAAAGGAGAGCCTGACGAAGAGCATAGCATACTTTGCAGCGTCCACCAGGATTTGCTGCGAGATTAGAAAAATTAAACTTAGAAAGGATAAGGGCTGCTGAATAGCAAGTGGCGACAAGCAAATTATAGCAAATAAAATGCAAAACCAGTAGCAGCAGCGAAAAACTTTGCTGCTCGCGAATAATATCCATTAAAATAGATTAAAGGCTGAAATATTTATATATATTTAGCAAGGGACTAAAGTATGTTTGTGTGTGGATGCAATCCCGGTGCCCCAAGGAGGCGAAAGTATTAAAAGTACTTGCTTACGCATTCCTGCTGCCACGTCTTCATCTCAGTGTTATATGAAGCAGATTACATGGCATAATAATCACGACGAAGGGGGAGACCCACACGCAGATATATATATGGATAGATAGATACAGCAGGGCATGGAGGGGTTAAGAACACGCGCAAATATTAAATTTTATGCCGGCGGCGGGGGGAAATAGCTGAGGGGAGGTGCTGAATGGAAACGCCGCAGGGAAATGCTGGTCCAAACGGAAAGGTAGCAATCAAAGTGGCCAGGTGAGCCAGGGCAAAGGCAAATACCCCCCAAAAAAAGTGAGATAGATAGCAGGCTTAGCCCCAGGAAAATGAAATATTACAGCTAAATGCTGAGATGTGTGAATAAACTGATTGATATTGCTGCCATAAGCTGCCGGATAATCCCTCAAAGTCTGGGAGCGGCAGAAAAGAAGGCCAAGAACTATAATTGCAAGGCGGCAACTTAAGACATATGTGTGTTAAAATGGGCAACTTTGAATGCACTGGGAAGACAGAATATAGTGATTTTCACACACTTTCAAACTCTGCCAAAACACTTAACCCCAAAATACCGCCAAAGTTCATCAACTTTTCCGCTCACCTTTCCGCCAAAAAAAAAAAGAAACTCTCAACACCACCTGCAAATTGATTGAAACGCAGCCAAAAGCGGCAAGCGAAGAAAAGCAGAATGAAAATATTACGAAACTTCGCTTCCGCAGCTAGCAACATTTCGAAGCGCCAAAAACCATCTTGCCAACCCGAGCCAAACCCAAGCCACCCGTGAAAATCCCCCTGAAACTGACACGAATGGGAATATAAAAGGTAAATAATGTGACCTTTGAGAGCATCAAATGCGTTTGGTAATGGGCCGGGCCAGAAAAACAAAACTGAAACTGAAATCTCAAGCGGAGCGAGATCCGCAAAAATTGGGATACCTAAAGACAACAGCGGGCAAATTCGTTGAATTATGAAAGAGCCGGGAAAACACCATGTTTTCCTTTGTTTCCGAAAGTTTTCCGCTCATAAATAGGCTGGCCTGCTGTCTCTTTTCGCTTTTACTTAGGGCCAAAGTTCCCACTTACTGGGGGGAGTTAAATTTATAGAGGTTAATGCCGTTATACAGATGTAAAATCTGCCAAATAAGTCCTGGCCCCCTAAGCCCTGTCAAGGCGAGTTATGCGAAGAGTTGCTCTCGGGAATCTCCGAACCCTGAAACTGAATTTCGGGGATTTGTTTTTATTGCCTTGGCGCCTGCGCATTGTACAGCCGCCTTTTCCGCCTTTTTTCCATTTCATTATAAGTACTTTGGATGCTGGATGCTAGATCTCCACTTCCTCGAGGTTATAAATTATTTATTGTTTTTTGATACAAGATGATTTGGAGTTCGAAGTTGCTGGGTCGCATGTGCGCGCATTTCTCGCTTACTTCATTAAGTCGCCCGGGGGCCAAGTAATAAAATCAGATATGACCCTCTCCCCACTCGGCCCCTCTAGCTGTCTCTTTCGCTGTCCCTGTTGCTGTCTCTTTCTGCGGCTGCCTGGCGAGAATAATTTCCGCACATTTTCACGTTTTGCACATTTCCGCTGCATACTTTTGTGCGCCCTGGCATTTTGATGACGCTTTCGCCTGCGGATCGCCCAACCGAAGCCTTTCTCCCCTTTCTCCCTGGCTTTCTTTTTTCTCCATTGTATTTTACACAAATTCGTTGGTGGCTAGAACTACACAGTGCCCCGCTGTTGTCGCTGGCATTTTAACGAGTTAATGCAGGACATGCAAAATGGCCAACATTTTGAATTCATTGAACTTTTAGCCGGGGCTACGGTCGTTTTTTTGGTCTGGTTGTTGCCCGCTTTTTGCGGCTGCACGGCTGCTTTGGCTATACGTGTAAGTGTCATTGTGCACAATAAGTATCTGATAAAATTCATTCGAATTCTTTGCTGTCAGCCAACTCTTTTCTTATTAAAAGTGCGGAGTTCTTGGATTAACGCTTGTTTGCTGTAAGTTTGTTGGCCATTTTTCCTTCAACAACTATAAAAAGTATCTATAAACTTAAATACGAAGTTCTGATTTATTTAATTCACATAAAATTTCTGGTTTAAATATTTCATTTGGCTACAGAATTTTAAGAAAACTCCAAGTAATCCCCATTAAAATTTTGCCAAACGAGCAACCTTTAGAAATGGCCTGTCACCCTTTTGGGGCAAGAAACCTCATTAGTAAAATGTATAATTTTGCCGTTGCTCCTTTTTTCCACACATTCTTCCACTTCAACTTTATATTCTTGCCATTTCTTTTTTTGGTCCCGGCTTAATTTATTGTGCACATTCCACCACTTTCTTCTTGCGCCACCGTTCTTTGTCATATTCATTGTACATTTTACACTTTGCCCGCTCGTTTCTTGCACTTAAGAGGTTTCCCCACACAACTTTTGCTCCCCCTAAAAAATATTATTGAGCCGAGGAAACTCGTTGAATCCGATGCTGTTTTGGCTTTTTGCAACCCCCGTTGCCAAATGCCTCCCGCCTCGTTGGGGGGCATTTTTAATGAGTCCTATGCAAATATATCGTTAGACTTAAGTGTGTATACGTGTTGTGTCTTGGCCCGATAAGCGAGCCAAAAGGATTCGCCAGAACAGCCTTTGATTATGGCCAGCAGCCGCCAGCAGCCACCAACAGCCTCATCCACTGAGCAAAATCGCAGTGCGGGCAGAAAACTTGAGGCCCCAAGGTCCCCAATGAGGAGGAGGAGGATTAAAGGGGAAACTGAGTGGCTGGTGGGCAGTCGAAATAAAAAATTATAATAAACCCCGAAAAATTTCAATCTCAATCGTCAACAAGTTTTGCCTTCTCCAAAACTGTTTTCCACTCCCCCTCGTTTGCTACGGCACTCAACTTGCTTCAACTATTTTCCTATGCAGCGGGGTTAGGGTGGTTAAGAGGGAAAAGTCTCAGGCAACCGAGGGTTAATGCATGAACGAAATTCATGGCAAAACTTGAGCTAAATGCGCCCAGGAAAAAATACACAGTGAAAAATTGAAAAAGAAAATTAAGAGAGATATTAGACAGCGAAATTTTGACTTCCGACGACTGCTGTTGTATGCTGTAAGTGTGTCGGCAGAGGCTAGATAGAGCTCTACCAGCTAAGCCTGCTAACTGGACTGAAATAAAAACTTTATTTACTACCATTTTTTTAACTAATCATTTTAATGACTCCTGCATAAAATCCTGCAAGTTTTTCGCAGTGCAACTGACCAAAAATCGGATAAAATGCCGTTGCCGTGTCCCTTTTTCGACCAGGCCAAAACCAACTTGTCCTCTCTTTCTATCTCTATTGCCCTCTCTCTATCTCATCTCCCCTTTCCCGTTTCTCCTCTCTCTCTTTTATGCTTTTTGGCTGTTCTCTGATGAAAACTACTCAGCGACATGAAACTTAACTTAAAAAGTTTTGCACTTTCATTTTGTAAATGAAATGTTGGTGCTGTTGTTGCTGGCGTTGTCGTTGTTGTTGCGAAATAACAGGAAAACAATTTGGAGCGGATAATGAATATGGGTTAGGTTTAGTGCATATATGTAGGATTCGGTGTGTGAGGATGCATGTGGCTAGGGAATATTGCGTTTGTGAGGCAGATTCCCTTGCTTTTTCCGGAAATGGGGCCCCTCAAAGGGCAGGGGGCGCATACTGGTGGGGGGAGAGCGGGAAAAGCGGTGCAATGAAGTGATGAATGCATTACTATATGGATGAGTGATGAGGGAGCTCAGTAAATGTTCATGGGCCCATGCACTCTGGAGCTGTTGCCAAAAATGCACAATAAATAAGGATCAAAAGGGGGCTCTGTTTTAGAACATGGAGTCAGGGAGGTTGTAAATGGTATAGTTGTGTTCTGTTACTAACATGTACAGATGGAGTATTTAATACCCTTTTTCGTTACGGAAATCCCCAGTTAGCTAAAATCACCAAACAAGTGTCTAAAAGTAGGCTGCAATATATTAGAACACTAAATGATATCAAGGTAAAATATGTAGCATAGTTTTTTGGTCACTTTCAGAAAGATTTAATTTCTCAGAAGATTTTAAAAAATTAAAAACATTAATTTTGAATTCCTTTAAATGTATTATTAATGGTAAATAAAACCACGTTTATGTTTCATTTCAAGCTTAGTTTCCTTTTACTATTTCACAAAAAGCAATCAATCTTTTAGCATTTTCTCTGCTTGATTGTTCTGTTCTAACTACAAATACCTTTTATTCTGCTTGATCTTCTAGGGCTTCCCACGTTTTCATTTGCATCCCTTGTTTGCGTTCTTAAGGGCATAAGCTTAACTTTTTTTTCACGCATTCTTACAGGTTTTTTACCAGATATTAAACCCTTATTTCTGCTTAAAAAGGAAGCTCAAACCTCCTTTTTGCCTTGGGGTCCTTTTTCCCACCCAGCAACGTTCGGTTGTCGCTCACGTAATGAAAATGGCGCACATGGAACTCGGAAAATTCAAGGGGGGGAGTGGGTATGGGGAAAGCGTGCGGCAGAGCAGCGGCAGAGAGAAGGCCACTCGCTCGCTGCCGAGGACTCACTGAGGCCGAGCGCCAGGTCGCCGAGCAATTTTATGAACAGATGTGTGGTAAAATTAATGGACAGAGATAAACTCGGCTGGCGAGTGGAAATGGGAAATCGAGGGTTAAACGCGAATGGAGAGAGCCATCGAGAGAAAGGGAGAGAGAGAGAGAGAAAAGACGGTGAGAGTGCGGGAAAAGCGGCCAAAGGTTCGTTTGCTGGGCTTGTTTGCGCCAACATGATTTATGATCCTTTCTCAACAAAAAAAAGTGGGGGAAAAAAAGATAAATATAGAGAAAACGAGCTGAGTAAAATGCTGGAGTGGAAAAATCTCTATCGAGTCTCACTCAATGTGGGAAAACCACCCCTAGGAGCTTTTCCGCCTCTGTCGCTGCTCTGTGCTGTCGGGATTTTCGTGAAAAGCTGTTGACTTCGTTACGCTGATAACTTAAATATGCATGGAAATTTACATAGGTGTCAATGGCATTAAGTAGCGTTATGTTATTGGATAAGCTCCATAGAGGCAATGGTTACCATTTGGGTGTTTATAGGACTCTTGTTTAAGCAAAGGGGTTTACACATCGATACAGGGGCTATAAAAAGAGAGACTCACCTGAATACCATGGGCTCCGCCACCCTGTTGGCTAATGTGCAGCTGCTGCGTCTGCTTCATCTGCAGCGTTGTGGTCGTCGATTGCTGCTGCTGCGGTGCATTTGAGGTGTTGCCGCCGGGATTGGGATTGTTTTGCTGCCCATTGCCGGCGTTTCCACGCTGCTGCTGCTGCTGCTGCTGTTGCTGCTGCGGTCCACCACCGCCGGGTTGCTGCTGTTGCTGCTGCGCCAGATTGCCGGGTTGCTGGTTGCCATTTGGCCCCCTTGGCGGACAGTTGAGGAAGTTGGCCGCCGCATTGGCGTTCTGGTTGCTGAAGGGCGAGTATTGCTGCTGCTGTTGCTGCAGTTGCTGCTGCTGTTGCGGCACCTGTTGCTGCTGCTTGTTAAAGTTCGGCACACCTCCCATTTTGGGCTGTTGCTGCTGCTGCTGGTGGTGTTGCTGCTGCTGCTGTTGTTGCTGCTGCTGCTGCATGGCCTGCTGCTGCTGCAGACGCTTGAGATCGAAATCGTTTTGAGAGGAATAGAAGAGCTCCTGCTTGATGTCCAGGAAGCTCTGCTGCACATTCATGCCGGCTCCGGGGCCAGGACCCTTCTGGTGGAACTGGGGCGGCAGGTGTTGCTGCTGCGGCTGCTGCTGCTGTTGCTGCTGCTGCGGACCGTTGGGCCCCAGGGCAAAGTCATTGGGGAAGCCGCCACCGTAGTCGTTATAGCGACCCGGCTGACCTTGCCCCATCATCTGGCCGTGTTGCTGCTGCTGGGCCTGCTGTTGCTGCTGCTGTTGTTGCTGCTGCTGCTGCTGCTGGGGGTTCATGCCGTGCGGCGGTCGGGGGAATCCACCCATGCCGCCCATGGCATTCTTGTGCTGATGCTGCTCGGCCATTTGCTTGAGTGTCTGGGCAGCCAGCGGATGCTCAGACATGAGATTACCAGAGTTGCCACCATTGCCGCCCGTATTGGGGGCACCACCTGCTCCGCCATTCGGACCGTTGGGAAAGCCGCCCTGCTGGCCCGGATTGCCGCCGCGCATCTTCATGCCCGAGTTGTCCAGGCCGAGGCCAAAGCCACCGAAGCCATGTCCTAATCCGCCCTCGGACTTCACGTTCAGGCTGTTGATCAGATCCTGGGCATTGGGCGGCTCCACCTTGATGCCATCCTCCGTTTTGATGTCCAGCAGCGGTTTCTCATCGAAGCCATCGAGGAAGCTGGGATTGAAGTCCTGCAGGTTGCTGATGAGATCCTTGAAGGTGTCGTTGTTCTCCGAGTTGTCGTCCCCAAGGAGCTCGGGAAAGCCGGGGAACTGCCCGCCGCCGCCGTCCTTGTCCAGCGAGCCGAGATCGGGGAAGTCGTGATCGGGTTCCCGTTTGCACTCGACCAGATTGGCCAGGTTGCCAAGGGCCGACTTCTGCTGGGCCGACATCATGTTCGGGGGCATGCCCATGCCGCCAAGACCACCGACTCCAACGCCCACGCCGCCAGGACCCGTGGCCATGCCGCCGGGTCCTCCGCCCCTTCCATTATTGCCGAGGCCACCCAGTCCGCCGCCTTGCTGTTGCTGCTGCTGCTGCTGGTGGTGATCGCCCCCGTTTCCGTTGTTGCCGTTGCCGTTACCGCCTCCTCCGTTGTTGTTGCCGCTGTTGTTACCTCCACCGCCGCCACCTCCTCCGCCGCCGCCCACACCTGGTTCGCTCTTCACGGATGTATTGGTCAGCGCCTTTACAGTGACATTAGTGCTAATCTGCTGCGGTTGCGAATTGGCCGCCGATGTGGTAAACTCCAGTTGTTGAACAATTTCCACCGAGAATTTGGTTAGATTCTCTGAGCCGTTGTTGTTGTTGCTGTTGCCATTGTTGCCGTTGTTGGGGCCATTGTTGTTGTTCGAGTTGTTGCCGCTGTTGCCCGTGTTGTTGTTATTGGAGCCATTGTTGTTGCCGCCGTTGTTGGCATTCGAGTTGCCGTTGTTGTTGTTGCTATTGCTATTGTTGTTGTTATTGGGCAACTTGTGCGGCGGTTCAAAGTTGTCAGGGCCATTGTCAACATCCTCCGCGGGTCGTTTCAGGAATTTTTGTTGCTGCAAAGAAGAGAGGAGGATAAAAATTAAGTTAGGGATATAAATCAAATTTATAATTAAAAATTGTTTATGGGAAAAAATATTTATTGTTTAAAATATATTCGATTTTATTACAAGTTTTACTCATTATTCATTTAAAGAAAAGAAATAAAAAACGCTTCTTAAAATTTTTCTTTGCAACTATTATAATTTCAAAGGACTCGGATTTCAGATATTAAGCTTAGCGCGACTTCTTTTTAATTAAGAAACAATATCTTTAATTTAGTAAATTTATTTTAATTGAAAAACTGTGTATACTTTGTATAACTTACAAGATCAACATAAACTTCGAATGTTTTAATTTCAAAAGGATTATTTTATAAATATATCTTTCATTTAATTTTCAATAATAAAACCTCATATAGTTCACCAGATCTTACCCAAATATTCATAGATAGTTCTTTTTTAGCTTTTGCTGGCTTGGGCGAAGTTAAGTTTAGTTTTTGATTAGTTCAGACATTAAGAGTCGAGCGACGAGATTGGGGAAACACTTCGATGATATTTAGACACAGAAGTTTAAATAGTTGTGGCACGAGTTCGAGGCGCGCGTATTGGTAGATTCGAGCCAGGGATTTGTGGGGAGATTTTAGGCTACCACTACTCGATAGGGAGAACTTTTCGGGCCGGTGTTGTGTAACGACTTCGACAGTGCTGAGCAGCGTCGAAAAAATAGCATTTTGTTGAGTTTACTTCGCGGGCGCATTTGGCTTTTGATTTGGTCTACAGTTTTCTCCTTCGATCTTTTGTTCTTTTGATTGAAATTTGATTTGTTCAGCTGCAGTGCGCACACATAGAGAAATTACACATAAATTAATGAAACACATGTACATATACCGCTTATACGCCGCATTGATGGGCCGCACGATTCGATTAACACTCAACAACAATGGCAACAACATCGCTGACTTGGCAAGAGTAATCAAAAGAAATTCACTTGCAAGACGTGCAAAAATTATTGAAAAGCCATAGCGAAATTCAATGAAAATCGCAAGTGCACAAAGGCAGTGGCAGAAAACAAAAATGTCACAAAATGTATTTAAAAAAATCACAAAAAACACGGAGAGAGGTACCTAGAAGCAGAAACAATAACATAAAAGGCAAAGACACTTCTAATCAGTGGCAGAACCCCGCAGTGGCTGAGAAAAGAGAACCAGTACACCAGAGTATCTGTGTGAGCGACTGTGCGCCGGTGTGCGTTGTGTTGGCGTCGGCGCTGCTTTTGCTTTTGTTTTTGCCTCTGTTCTGCTTTACTTCAGCGCTTCAGATACCCCTCAATCGCACTACCATAGGGTATATAGTATTTATGGTAGAGTAGGAAACAGTTGAAGGATATTGAAACCGTTTCAGATAATATGGTGATGTTTATAGATTTCAAAATCAATTTTCCTAGTTTTAAAGATTATTTTTACTATTTAATCTGAATTAAAAACGTTCGCATAGAAAAAGCAATTTTGAAAATTACCAGGGTTTCTAAATAATTAATAAAGGTGTCTAAAAGTATGCAGGAAAACCCAGAGCATACAATACATTTGTATTTAAAGCAAATAAAGTAAAGTTTTTACAGAAAATATGTGATTACCTAATATTCCATTTTTGAAATACTTGCAAATCTTTTTTTTAACTCTTCCACTTAAAACCCAATTTAACTCATTAAGACCCACTAATGTGGTATAGGATTGTCGAAAAAACCCTACTCAAATAATTTCCACTTGCTTGTAAAGTGAATATCAGCGGAGAAAAAAATGAAAGACGAAGGCGAAAAAAGCAAGAAAAACAATCACATTTAAATCAGAATGTGTTTGCTTTTCAGTTTTTATTTTCATGCCTCCGTGCAGGCGAAGCGCGCGACTTTTGCTGTTTATTTTGTTTTTAATTAATGCAAAATGTATACAAAATAGCCGCGAATAGGCGCAGCAACCAACACAATGACATGTGAGTGGGGTCGCGAGGTGTGCGCCTGTATCTGTGTTTGGAATTGTATCTGTGTGAGTATATTCAGTGCACACGATATAATACTTCAACGTGAAGAAGCAGCAGAGGACTCGGTTGCAAGTGAGCGGGAAGTTGCGAAATGCTCTGGATAACCGCAAGTAAGTCGTATGCGGAGTCTAGAATTATTTACCACAATTTTAAAAAATTCTTTAAAAATTCTTTCTTTCTCTAAGACAGTGAAGATTCGATTATTGGAAGCCTTACTTAAATTCAGGAATTTGCTTTCATAAAATCTAAAATTATAATTTTGAACACTGTGGTTCAACACACTTTTAAATTTATTTAAGTTGATCTGAAAACATATATGGTCTACAGTTGTATGTTTTTATCGAAAAATTATTTACGATTCCCAAAGGTCCTCTTGAGCTGCAGACCCGCTCTAGGGTCACCGAAAGCCACTCAATCGCTGGTTAATCAATTACGTTCAGCTGCAAAACTATTCCCCAAATGAATAACAAAGTGAATAACAGGCACTCATTACGCATTCACATTCAAACGCAATCTCTCGCACTCACGAAACACTTTCGCCTAATAAGTTTATGGCACTTTACAACACTCGAAATGCAATGCACACAATTGGCCCGTTTCGGCCATCCCCACATTTCTCCCATCTTTCCCATTTCTCCCCTTTCTCCCGCTCCTCCTCGCCATTTCTCTGTGTACTATCATTTGCTTCGATACACGCGCCAACACTTTTCCCATTCGCTTGGCTCATTATGAATAAATGACATTTCATAAATTTGTTTTTCCCTTCGCCCGACCACTGCCGCTTCTTCTACTACTGCCTACCATCAATCATGCCGTCTCTTTCACTGCCCTCTAACTGCACATCTGTTGTCTCTTTCGCTGGCTGTATCTGTATCTGTAGCTGTGTTTTTGGTATCTTTCGATGAAAACGTGACACAAAGAATGCAAACTTGCGTTGACCAAAAGCGGTGGGAAAATGGCAAAGGGAAGGAAATGTAAGGGGTGCTATGTAACCTATTGCAGAAAGAGAGCGCTATACTGTGGCAGAAAGAGAGCGGTAGCTTACACAATTTACAAACTTAAAAGTAATTTAGTTTTTTACGACTCCACTGCGGTAATAAAAATGTTTTGCCCTCGCCGTATTACCACCCCCACTCACACACCAGCCATCTTTTCCACCTATTACTACAGCATAGTCGTACCCTTTAGCCTCCCCCAACCCTTTCGAACCCGTCCCCCATGCCCGCCGCCATCTCCCCTAATTCCCCACTACATTTACTGCATTTACATTTATCGATGCGTCGCCTCCAACGTCGACATCCTCATCTTCGCCTTTGCCTTCGTTCTGGCCTCCGTCTTGGCTTTTTTATGTCTCGCTGGTGGTGGGGCTTAATAACTTTGTCGGGGGGCAAGCAAGTGTCTGGGGTCTAGGGTATACTGAAAATCGAAGGTTGGGCTCACTGAAGTAGTGGTCACATTGTGACAAGTTAAACGGAAATTAGAGCAAAATGCATTGCCTTCCCCCAATTTCATAAGGACTTTTACAAAATATTTTAGGGGAAAAAATATTCAATTCCAGTGTTGTAAAAGATCGAAAATAACGTAGTTTATGTTTGGTAGGGTTAGCTAAGTTTTCAAATACAACCCTTGTGTTCCAAGGCTAACAAATTTGTATTATTTTGTAATTATAACTAATCCTATCGAAACCGATTTCTTCAGTTTTCAACTTCTCACAGTTCTTTTTGTTTGGTTTCTCGAAAAGAAAGTCAGGCATTTCTCGGCTTATGACTCGTTTCTGTTTCATCACTGTCTATCAGTCTGCCTCGCTCTTTGATATATTTTCTGTTTGCTTTACGCGCAAATGAAATAAAGCAACAGAAATTATGCCGCGAACCTTGACACATTAAAAACAAGCAACAACAAAAGCGTGAGTAAGAAGACGTCACCCATCTCTCTTCCCCAGCGTATCTCCCTCTCTTTCCACCGCCGAGAGCTAGTAAATTTGTGCGTGTAAAAATATAAAAATATGGAAAAGCTTCTTTCCACGTTGGCGACCAGTTCAGTTTTGTACGAATTTCGTTTTCATGATTCCAATGCATAAACAAAAGAGAGCGCGTCCAACGCGTCGTATGATTAATGCGAATTAGCGGCGAATCCAAACCGACACTCTCGGCCACTCAGCACCAGAAAAAATGGAAAACAGCAATACATAGCTCTATAGCAGCTAGCCCCAAAACGGAAATCGTCTCGTCCCCAGCAAAAAGCAACAGAAAAGCACACCAAATGTTTCGTGGAAAGCCTTCGTTTTGCGTTCGTGTTGTTTGATTACTTGGTTGGGTTGCTAGTTGCTAGCTGCTACAGTGTATGCTTTGGTATGGTATATAGGTGCTGGGAGACAGGAACTGGAAGATGATAGAGGAGGAGTCGCCTCGGATTCCCCAGAAAATGGCGCTGGACAAGGCCATGGCGTGGCAGAAGAGTATAATTGAGAAGATTAAGGTTATCGAACGCACAAGTTAAGGAATTTAGAAAATTTGACCAAATGTTATATTATTTTATAGCTGGGATCCCTTATGACGCACACTTTAAAATTTAAGAATAACAGCATCTGCGAAAACTCCTATCTCTGAAATACAATTGAAACTTCCGAGTACCATTAAATCATGGGTCACTTGGCATTGGTTTTGCCAGTAAAATTTAAACAGTCAAGCAACAGTCAAGTCCCAACGATCTTATCACTCTGGGTTTTATTTATAAAGATTATAAAAAAAAATTAAAATAATATTAAACAATATCAGATTTTTAATTATAAAGTATGCACTTATTTTGCACATTTTACCCTGTCAACCTCTTTTTTCAGTCCCGCTCTTCTGGCGCATTTTCTCCTTTGCCAGTGTGCCATCATTTATTCACAACAATTAATTAAAAGTGTAACTTAAAACGTCCGCTCAAGTGTCAGCCATAACAGAACGCCCCTGCACCCTGCACTAACCACCACCCACCGCCCAGCGAGCGCCTCCAATTAATTCCTGGCTATTTTAACCATTTCTTACCCCATTTTCGCCCGCCACATGCGGCGTATGCGTAATGTTTTGGCCTTGTTTAGCGTCCTACTCTTTGCAGCCCTCGTTTTCCACCCCACTCACTCCCCCCCCTTTCTTACTCGCATTACATTTTCCATACTATTAACTTTTTGCATATTATTAAAAAGGAAATTCGCGAACAGAGAAAATTATGAAGTGAATTATAAATCATTATTCAACTCATTGAACTGAGCTGGCGACCAGTGGGAAATTATGTTTGCCAAAAATTAATTAAACAACAGTAACATCGGAGAGAGCAATAAAAGTAAGATTAATGTAGTCGCAGGCAGCGACGCCGACGCCGACTGAGGCGTTGGCAGTGGCAGTGGCAGCATCAATTTCCGCAACGCCAAAAGGCTAAGCCAGATTTCTCGGCTTGGTTTCACAGTTTGCTTGTTGCTCGCTCAAAGGCAATTGTTGCTATTGCTATTACTATTAAGATTGCTACGGCTGTTGTTTCGCCCGAGAATTCCTAAACGCTGTTGTCTCTCACTATTCAATTGTACACGAAAATCCAGAAGCGCGGAAGTAGTTCTAGAAGATGCCTAACTTTGGGATACTCTAGTATTAAAGGTATAGGGAACTCTTGCAATAAAAAGTCGAAAAAATATTGTAAAATGTTAAGAGACATTACAAAAAACATCATCTTAACCTTAGTAAATATATTTAAATATGGGGCGAGATATATTTTTAGCATAGATACATTTAAGGTAATAATGCTTAAACAATTTTAGTTACTGTTTTAAAACTGCGGTAGAGTACTAAAACTTTTTCTTTCACTTTTCACATATGTGAAATACTTTATAGTTGTAGATAAGCATATTTAAAACCAAGTATCTGAAATATCATACTCATTAAATAGACAGATAAAGCCCCGTTAAAAAAGGTAGCTAAAACGAGGCAATCATACAACTGTAACAGCAGGTGTGTATCTACGTGTATCTGTGTGCCCCCGCTGATAACCATCGAAATTTGCATAATTCAAAACCGTTAATCAGCCCAATTGTTTCCACACTGCAGGCACACAAACCAATGCATAAATAGTATATTAGTGTAGGCCCATCTTTATGAATACGTAAGTGCAGATACACAATTCCAAACGTGTTCTACTTCATGGCACTGTGAGCATGCCCCACTTTTCGGTGAGGGCATTGCAAACGACCAATTGCTCGCTCAGATCTGTTCCTCTTCTTCCGCCCTTTCCTTCCCCACTTCTTGGCCACTTGTCTTAACAAAATGCGTAACACACACTGAGCTACAGTCAACACACACACACACACACACAGATTCACACGGAGAAATCTTTGGCGAAAATGTTTTCTTTGATATTCTGGCTAGCAACTGAACATAAAATTTGATAATTTATGAAAAACAAAACTATGCACAGCGAAGAGAAATTCCCAAACGGATCTAATGCAGTGTAATTAATGGTTCAATCGAGTCAAAAGTGTGGGAAAAACCAGCAGCAACAACCAACACACGCACACCTTTTGCTCAATTTTCCTCCTGATTTATTTAGCACTTTTGATTTATGATTTTTAATTTCTGCCACTTTACGTCTTACGCGAGTCTTACGAAGTCTGCACCCAATAAATCTGCATTTGCCATGCACAATTTCTCGCACAAGAACCAGATACGAAAAAAACGAATAAAATGTCAACTAAATAAATGCGACAGTGAACTCGGGGATGAGTAAAAGATTTGCTTTAGGGCACACAATAATATAGCTCAAGATCTGCTGAAATATTTCCAAAAACACAAGACTTTCGAACATAAAAACGTAATTTTGATCGCTTTAGATCTATTATAAAATCTTCGCTCTATTTTGCTATGAAGCTGATAAGGATTTTATTCCCTAAAAAATAGTTTCTATGTATTGTATATATTGGTTGAATCACTCAGATTGATAAGAAATTTTGCGTCATTTTGGTTTTTGTTATTTTTCAATAATTTGTAACTTTTTTGGTTTTCACTTTTAGACACAAACTTTTTTAAGCACTTGAACACTTTATTTCTTCATTAAGTTTAAGTGCATTTTTTTAGTATTTCTTTTTTAATTTGTTTTCTTTTGCTATATTGCCGAAGTAGTTGATGTTGCTGTTGTGTTTTTATCGCAGAGGAACGAACCGCAGAAACAAAAAAAACTACGCTCAGCTTTTCTTTGGCTAGTGTTGCTGTTGCTGCCGTACGGCTATTACTGCTGCTGGTGTTGCTGCTGCTGCTGCTGCTAGTGTTGCTGTTGCTGTTGCTGGTGTTGCTGCTGCTGCTGGTGGCTCAGCTGCTGCTGCTGGTTTGTCGTGCGCCGTTTGGCAGTCGGTTGAGTACTGGCACGAGCCGCTGTCAGCGAAACCAAACGAACCGACTTCGACCGACGACCGAGGAGCGACGCCAGCAGCAACAGCAGCGGCAGCAACAACAGCAGCAACACCAGCCATGCCAGCAACAACACGACGGCAACAGCGACGCCGGCAGCGAGAAAGTTTGCTTTCTGCATTGTTGCAGCGCTGCGATGAGTGAGTATCTGTGTGCGAGTGGGTGGGTGGTGGTATGGGTGTCGCTGCGGGGGTGTTGCTGCGGGGATGTTGCTGTTAGCCTAACAGTCGGCTGATAAGCTGCTGCTGTTGCTGTTAGCATGTTGCATGTCAGCTGCTCTCTCTCTCCCTCTCTGCTTTCATGTTGAAACCAATTCGTTTGTCATTTGTTTAATGACACAAATATTTGCACAAAGTGTTTGCATTTATGTATGCCGCGACAACCTGTCTTGCCTCACCCCCCCCCCCCCCCTTCCCAGGCCTGTGTTTTCAATTTCCATCTTGGCGTCATGAAAGTTTTCCCTCAATTTGTATTTGTGCCATAAATTTGATTACCACTAATAGACTAATAATAATCCAACTAATGATCGTCGTGTTTTCGGTTGGGCCTGGGCTTTCAGGCAAATTGAATTCGCCTCTACATTCTGACGACTGTTAAATTGGGTTGAGCCTACAAGGACAGCAAAGGAAATCCTACCCCAAAGACGGCCAACAACAAACCGAATAACAAACAACGTGAACAACTAAATAAGGAAGTGACACCGGAAACAGGCAGCGACGTCAACGTCAGAGGAATGCGCAAAGGAATTCGAGAGGGGGTGGGCAAACCCCCTCTTCAAGGGGGCTTCCCAGGGGGTTTCAAGGGGGGTTTTCTACGAATCACTCAAAAATCGAGTGACTCGTAGGGAAGCTCTCTTTATCTCGCATTTTTAGCTCGTTTACAAGGCAACGACACCGGCCGGCTGAAACTAGTTAAGGCCACCACCAACAACCCTCTTTGCTGGCCACTGCCACAGCCTCCCTCTTTTCCCACCGCCCCTGCCACACCCCCTCCGGCCCCTGCTCCCCCTTCTAACGCTTACAGCTTAACCTATAAAAATTCCGCAAGCGCAACATCCACATCCACAAATGGGAACACTCCACTCCGTATGCGAAAACGGTGGAAAGTGTTCTTTTTCAGCTCTCTCGGAAAATCTGGGCGCCTGGTATACACGCAACGAAGTTGCCAACACAGGCTCACATCCACGCACACTTTTCCGCGAAGCTGTTGCTGTTGCGGTGATGTTGCCGCTGTGATGATGTTGCTGCTGTTGCTGTTGCTGCTGCCGCTGTTGCTGATGCCGCTGTGGCGGTGCCGTTCGTTTGTTTGATTTTGTTGTGATTATGCGCAGTGCCTCGGCGACGGAGCAGCCGGCAGCGACGCCAGCCGCGGGCAGAGGCGTCGTGGTAGTCAGCGACCCATGGAGGGCATTTGGGAGCACAACAGCAACAACACGGCAGCAACAACCACAACACCAGGCGACGGGCAACTGAATTCTCGCTCCAAGTTGCGATACACTTGGACAACTCGAAAATGTGATAAGACGTGCATGTGGCACTTCGATTTCTGCCAGAATCGAAAATAAAAACACTCTGGCTTATGGCGAAATATTGGATGTGAAGAGTTTTGAAACCAAGCTATGCATAGCAAAATCACATAAATGTTTCTTTTAAGGAACGACATGGCAAGAACATTACGATCTTCAATCAAGAAGTTTATGTAGTGGTCAATTATAAATTCCTAATTAGGTACGGTGAACACTAGAGCAGGTAAAAGTACCTTATTTTTTTTCTTCCTCGATTATAATATTTAGTAATCATTTTTATCAATATATGACCATTTCTCTTTCATTAATTAATACAAAATATTTTAGACAACCTAGTGGAAGTGCTAAAAATTCCCATGACTTAAAAAATTGTATCTTTCAGTCCTAAAAAATTGTATCTGAACCAAAGTACAAACAAAAATGTACTTATTTACTTATGGGATATTTGGTATAACCATTTATTGTTAACTTAATCTATTCTATATTGGCATCTATTTTAAGACGAATTCAACTTATGTTCACCCTTCAACTACAGTTCTCAATCTCCGCTCTTGCAGGCGCATGGCGATAAATATTTGTTGCTCTCCGTTGTTATTCTAGATATTCCGCGTAGCCAGTACTGTCTGTTGCCTCGACTCACGGCTGCTGGCTGCTGTTTGTGTGTCGTAAAAACTCATTGCCAGTTTGGGGCGTCGCTCAACTGGAAATGTGGCCAAGCCGAAGCTGGAACTGAAGCTAAGGCAAAAGCTAAAGCTGAGGCTGAAGCTGAAGCTGCAGGTGTCTGTCTAACCAAGTCATCTCACATAAATATACCCCGCTATACATACACCTATATATTAAAAAAGTTGTGGATGTGCCAGCCCCTATGTAATTGCGCTGAGCATTTCTTTGTGCGGCTTAATTAGGTGCTGGCAGCCTGTTTTTCACTTTTGAGGTTTATAAATGATGTTCGCGGAGGCAGCTCGGCTCTATTGGCAGCTCGATTCGAAGGCCCGAAACAAACGGTTACAAACAAATGGCACAGTTACAATTTGGGTTCTAGACAGATGTCCTCCTTTGCAGGGCCTTTCCTGGGGGCGGGAACGGGGTGGTAGCGAATCGAGAAGCGGCTGAAGTTGTGCGAGGTGATCTCCTTGGTGGGCGTGAACTCCGCCCGCTCGATAATCGCCCGCGGACTGCCGAAATTCAGGAGCCAGAACTTGAGCTCGTTGACCTTGGGCAGGGTGCCCTCCAGCTGCCCCTTGACCGTGCCCTCGTCCGTGTTCATGACCCATCCGCGCACCTGGTTCAGCGTGGCCAAGTCCCGGGTCTGCTTCCGCAGGCACACGCCCTGCACTCGCCCGAAGATCTCGAAGCCGCAGGCGAAGATCTGGTCCCCCGGCTGCATCATCTTTCTAATTCTTGTTTGTTTTTTTTTCTACCAAAATCTCCAATAAAATCGAGAGAGTAAATCACTAGTGAAAATTTAGTACGTTTTTGTCAATGTTCGTTACTCAAATGTCGACACTTGCTCTTTTGCACATTCAAGGGTTGCTATTCGGGAGGTGCTTTATAGATAGATCCCAAATATAAAAAAAAAATCTAACAGTTGGAAAAATCTAATTTTAAACTAAAGGTAGTTTTTAAACCTAAAAAGGGAACTAAACTATTGATTTTAAATGAGAAAATTAAAATAATTGATATATCTTTTATAACTTGGACTCACAAAAATGGTATTTGCTTTCCTTTATAACTTATAGTATTACAACCAAAACTTGTATCACTTTAGAAACTGCAGAAAGTCCTGCTTCCAATTTTAAAACCTGTTCCTCCCCTTCAATCATGACAATCAAAACATAGGGGTTTGATCTCCGAAAACGGCGCTGTATCGGGCAGGGCGCTAATGACATTGTATCTATTGTATATCTGCAGCATATAGCATATCCCATATCAGCACGGGGGACCCATAAATCACTGGCCACACTCACTCGCACACTCGCATGCGACGCCAAGTTCATCTCATGGCAATCCAATCAACTGGCAATGCCACAAAAGTTTGCAACCACCAAACCAGAGGCGAAACCCTCCTCGCCCCTTGGCACAAACTCCCGCGCCAGAGCCCATGGCCACCCCCCTCGAAAATAGCAAAACACCACCTATGCGAGGCGAACAATAACTAGCGAGATAAACAGACAACATTCGGCGTTAATGTAAACGCGATTCTGAGGCAAATATTTAATACGATATTTATGGCTTAGGCCCGGGATGAAAACTGGGGGGATGGTGCCAGCCCAAAGTGACAGGGGTCCTGGGAGCTAAGGTATTTGCAAAAGAAGCCTGTGATAAATGACTACAGCTAGAAGTGCCCTCCACACAGCCTCTGAATATTGGTTTTGCGAAGACTACATAAATTATATTTTTTCACAATTAAGAACAGTCAGGCCAAGGCTTAGCTAATTCTTCAAAAGAGTTTTTGTGAGATAATCAATTCGAAATTCTCAAAGTCTGAATGGGAACAATTATCTAAACAATAATAATAATTTTGTATCTCTAATTATTTTGAAAATATTCTTTTTTAGTTTATTCTAATAGTAAACCATACGTTTCCAAACACTTTTTAATTTTTAAATAAATTATTATATATATAAGCTATAATATCAGCTTTACAAATCTTAAAAACCAAATTTTGTTTTAATTTTTTCTGAAAAGTGTAACGAAATGTTTCTAATTTCCCAGTCCGACAGTAGCTTGGACCATAAGACATTCCCAAAGATTTTCCGCCTGCACTGACCACTCTCAAGTGAACCGAAAATATGTTGAAATGGCCCTAAAGCTGCCAATTTTGCTAAGCGATTTTAAAGTTTTCGCAAAGTGGAACCAAAGGCTTCCAATTTGGCCGGCACGCTGCGGCCAATCCAACTCGAACTCCGTCGTGTGCCCATTCAAATGAAACAGCACGAGCCTCGGGTTCGTTTTGAGTTTCAGCTTGAGTTTCAGGTTGAGACGTCGCAGTTTCCGTCGCTGCCGGTGGCGCTGCCTCCGTCGCCGTCGCCGTCGACGTCCGTTCGATATTGTTGTTGGCGAGCCGAAGGTGAGCAAGCCAAATCAAACAAACCGAAGCGCAGCAAAATGTGGAAGGAGGTGGACGGGGGCTAAAAAATACGTTGAAACGCTTCAAGGGATTTCGCATGCCTCGCTGTTGTAGCTACGGGTAGGGAGGCATGGAGGTATATCTGGTGTATCTATAGGTATAGCTCATGTTGTTGCTGCCAGAAACTGCGCTTCAATTGCGACAGCAACAACAACAGCAACCAGTCGGTAAACAAAACTCGGCTTCTCCGAAGGCAAACTGCGTGAAGTGGGAGAAAGAGAGCCGCTTTCAAGAGAGAGAAGAAAAGTGGGATCTTTCAAAACGGATAAATACCAGATAAGCCCCACTAACAGAGGGATTTATACATATAATAATGATGAAGATATTTCGAATAAGGGGGATCCTTTTAATACAAATTATTCAAAGTGATCGTCAAAATAAGGATGTTTTGATCCTATTTTACTTGGAATTCGATATTCTTAACAACTCAAGAGTGGTTATCTTATAGTTTTCAAGATATTTCAAAGATTTACTAGATACATTTTAAGTTTCTACACTTGTTTGTAAATCCCTTTTATATACCCTAAAACTTCACAATATTTTCATAGAATTTTTTATCTTTCAGAACGTTTGGCCGCCAAGCTAAACGGCGCCAAGCGCACACACACAAATCAAAACAGAGAAAGGCAACACAAATATAAGCAACAAGAACCACAATTAAATCGAATTGGAAATTAAAAATAAGAAGTACAGTACTCGCTCTTACCCCAGTCCAAAGCGTTTTCCCCGCCGTTTTCCAAATTGAATTGAAATGCAAACGAAAGCTAAATACTAAAATTAGCTTAAAATAAGTAAAGCAGACGGGGCAATAACAACAAGTGAATAGAAAATCAAAGCGAAGCATATAAAACAGCGATAATTCAAACGCAAAATGTAAACACTTCAAAGCCGGAGAACGCGGGGAGAGCGGTCGGAAAATGGTGGAAAAGCTGAGAAAATACAAATACAGTTGCATAGGAAAATCGGAATAATAAAAGAAAGAAGTGGGATTCGTTTCGAGCACGAAAGGGGGAGTATTTAGGTGAATGGGGGGATTGAAGTATGAAGACTTGTCTTGGCCTTTAATATCTCACTCACTCACACGCACATTGATTTGTGTACGCAAATGACACAATTATTTTCCGAGCAGAGAAAAAATGTATAGTTATTTTAAAAATATACTCGATAAATTGTAAGAAAATTTACTAAAATAAAAATTACATTAAAATTGTAACACAAATTTCAAAGTGTTTTGAAGAGCTTTAAAACTTGATTAGGCAACAAGAACATATGAAAAATATGTTTAATTTAATATAGTACTCAGAGAATATTTTTCAATAAAGAAATAAAGTTACAACTGAGTGACTAATATATTTACAAAAGAAAACAATTTTTAACTTAAAAAAGTACAACTGAAAAGATATATATTCATGTTTTTAAATGGGAATTTGAAAGACTTGATATTTGTTGAGTTTTTCTGGTTTAGTTTGGTAAAAAACAAATGCATCCAAGCTTAGTGTTCTTTCAATGAGTTTTACTGATTTTAATTGGATTTACGGTTCTGCGATGCCTGAGCAATCCAGAGAATCCACTCAGCGAACTGTTATACACACTCAGTCACTGAGCTGTCCTACGCTGCGTATACGTAAGCCGTGATCTTGGCTTCGGCTTATCAAAATAACTCGACGATGATGCAAACATTCAGGCAACGGCGATTCCCTAATACTCGGATACTTAGCCAACTTACGGTTTTATCTGCACTTCATGCACATTTACACGAAACAACAATGCGACGATGGGTCAAAGGGGGCGGGGGGAAGGGGAAACTCACCTGCAACGAGAGAAAAGGAGACAAAATACTGATTAGCCACAAATGCAGCGTAAACGCAATGAGAATGATAAATCAACTGGCTAAAAATACAGCAACCACAACAACAACAAAATCACGTCAGCGGCCAAATAAGGCAAACAATTGCAAAAATCTGCATGTCGACGTCGCTGCCCGCGCCGACGCCGCAGCTGCGTCGCAGGCGAAGAGCTAAAAATATTTCACTCGGCTCGCTTAGAAAATCCAAAATTAGCTGGCACGGCGTGCGCACAAAATCCAAAATGAGGGACATAAAATGAGGCACAGTGATTCAAAATCAATAAAGTTGATGGACAAAAACACCATTCAATTTTGGGTTTCTAGCTGTGGCAAGTATCGCTTTTTTTATTTTTAAATTTAATGATCCAGTAATCATTCCTTTGTAAAAAGATTTTGTGAACTTAAAAAACTAATTACTTGGTAAGAGAGCCTACTATAAAAACTGCCAAAACTAGACTTTTTTAAGTTGTCTTGACTAAAATTTGTTGTAAGTCATATTTAAAACCCTAAAAACCAAATAAACAAAATCCTTCTTGAATAGGTTGTTATTAACGTAAACTAATTTGGTTTGGGGGATTAAATATATATATTCCATTTCCAAAACTCTTTCTTATCCCTGATTTGTTACCACTGTGCGGCGTTTGTGGCGTCACCGTTGAGCGAAGGCAGAGCCAGTGGCAGCGACGTCGAAGCCGACGCCGACGCCAACAGCGTGCGACAGCAGGTTGGCAGAAAGTCTGCCACTGATAACGGGAAATGGCATGCCAGCAACAGCGGCAGCAAAAGCACCAACAATAAGGAGAGCCATCGACATTCTCTCACTCTCTTTCTCTTTCTCTTGCCTTGCCGGCTCCCCACTCACTTACACTACACACTAACTCACTCGTTGGCGCTCTCTCTATCCCACTCTCCCTCGCTCAATCGCGGTGGCCATGTCTTCCATGCTCTCGTGGCTGGCAACGCTCACGCCAAAATAAACAAAACAAATGTAAAGTGCGCCCCCTTTAGCAATGTAGTATACACTGGGCCGAACCAGACATTCGTTTTTGAATTTCTATTTATTTATTTGCTATCAGTAAAATAGTATGTATTTATTTGTTTTCGTTTTAGGTTCATGTATGATTCTATTAATAACAAGAAAATCTCTTGAAAGTATGCTCTAAATATGTTCATTTAATTTTCCAAAATATAATTTATTGTTGCATACTTCAAGGAAATACTCTCCGTTTTGCATAAATCTTGTCAGATTCATTTATTTGTAATACCCATGAGATATTTCCGTGTGTATGAGAAAAGCGAGCGCAGGGCCTACATGCTACGCCACCAAATACACCCAACCACCTAGGCCAAGCCATGAAAATAAATATGTGGGCATAACAAAAATGAAAATTGTACGCGAAATGTGCCGCAAATGGCAGCAGATTTGCCATTAAAATTTACAAAGGGTCTTTCTCCCTGTTTCGGGAAACGAGTGGAAAGCCGAGAGATTGAGGGGGAGTTGGGCGGAAGACAGGGAAACGGAGAGAAAGAAAACATAGACAAACAGTCGGAGGTAAAGCGAATCAAAACAAAACAAAACAATGGAAACATCACAAAAACAAGCCAAGCAATCGCCCTGACTAAGTGACTCTGTGCCTCTCTTTCTAGCCCACAGCATCGCTCTCTTTCGCACCTCCTGCGCGGCTGTTAAGTAACAGCTGTAAATTAACAGCGAGCGTTTTTAGAACGAGCAATTAAAGCTGTAATAAAGCAATTAGAGGTACAATTACCCAAAGTTCGTCCAATTTGTGCGAAACAAAATAAACGGAGGGTAAACAAGCAATATTGAGAAGGAAGAGTTCCTTGAAGTGGTTAAAAATTTGTAAATATTTAACATTTAAACATTTTTTAAAATTAATAACCTAATACTTCTGCTCTGATAAGTATCATTCCTCATTAATATTTAACACCTATTAGTTTTAATATTTCTGTTCACCACACATTGTTCTTAATAAATCAGGTGGCACATTACACATACGCAGTGTGGAACTATGGCCAACCGTAGCGGAAAAATTGCATTCTGTTTTGCTGTTGCCAAGCACTGAAAGCCTCGCATATGTTTTGTAAATTAATTAATAGTTTTTATACACGCGTGCAATGTTTAAATAAATCATTCACACTGACAAAAACAACATTTTTTTGGTTAAGTATAAATTATACAGCTGGCATATTTATTTTTTTAGATTTAAATATCCATGTAAGTATCGGTGGCTTTACAAAAAATAGTAATATTATACTGGCTAAATGACAGCGGCAGTGCTGACAATACCAATTAGCCTCTCGGCCAGGAGAAGTTGGCCAATAGATGACACGAACAGACCACAGGGGAAAATGGAAGTAGAAAATACAGTGTCAACGAATGAACTGAAAGCTTTAATTAACAGTTTGTACTTTTTATAAAATTGTTTAGTAAATGTACTACTCTTTAAGGGCGAAAGGTGATATAAAACCTTAATTAATAGTGCCTAAGTTACTAAAAATCTCTCAAAAACGTATATATTACAAACAATAAAAATATTTGCTTCAATGTTAACATTACGTATACGCAAAGTACGCCAACCCTCTGTTTTATATTTTCAAAATTTTGTTAAAACATTTTTAACTAGTAGGTATACGCAGTAAAAGCCTTAGTACTTTTTGCTAAAAATAGTTGTTACTTAAAACATATACACGAATATTATAATTTCTGCAGGCTAAATACACTTCGTAAAGCCTATTTTATGCAATTTATGCTCGATTTCACTTCCTTCTGTTTTTCTTTTCGTCTTCATTTTGACGGCAACGATTTGCAATCAACTTAATTGAATTTTGTTTTGATGCAATGACGAAGGCATAGTGGAAAGATGGGTGGAAAAGTGGGCGGCATGGTGGGGTGGTGGGGCGACAGGGGAAAGGGTTGTCACGCCTTCTGCAATTGTCTTAGCTGCTTGTCGTCAAGTGGATTTGCTAGTGGAGAACTTTCGTAGTTGTTTTTGCCCTCGCCTTTGTTGTTGGACGATATTCAATTAAGCGACATCGTCGACGTCGCCATTTAACGAAATGAAATTTTCACTCTATTTATTTATTTTGCCCCAGTGTGAACTTTTGTTTGTTTATGTCAACGCACTGCGGAATAACAACAACAAAATCAGTTAATTCGATCAGCGAAGGTTGAGGTGGGTTAAGATACGCGTGGGTGAAGGCTGCCGGGGTGCTGTGAGTGGGTTGCACTGGGTGGTGGGAGGCAATTAACAGAATCCAGCAGGCAGGCAAATTTCACAATTTTTCGTCAATAATTGAGCAAGGAAAGCGGGCAGACAATCTCGTGTCCAGGACATGCGCACTTAAGCCAGAAACTTAAAGCCAGGCCACAAATTGCACAGGATGGGGGTGCAGGGTCTTGTTGGTTTGTGAGGGGGAGGGATGGGGACGGAATGGGTGGGGGTGACAGCAGACCGACTGTTGTCCCTTGTAAACGGCACCCACACACGAAGCGAAGGTGGCCGAGAGGACTGCCTCGAATGCCGAATACCGTTAAGATTGTTACCAAAATACAGAGAACTTCAGATAAAGATAGTTGCCAAAACGAAAAGGGGGGATTAGCCATTTGGGGGTGCACAGAGAAAAATTAAGCTAGGTAAAAAAAAAAAGAAATACTTTCAAATATAAAACAAACAAATTTGACTACAAACAAATTATCAGAAATAAGAATATTATTCATTATGTACGGTAATATTTGTAAAACATTATTGGTTTTTTTAAGCTAAATATTTGGTTGGATAAAACAATATAAATATTTTACATTCAACCACAAAGATAAGCATCACCTTTACATAAGTAGCTCTTAATGAATAGCAGAAAATAAAAAACAATAAAATATTTATTATTAAGTAATCTGGTACATTTATTTACTGTGTATCATTACATTTAATCCACAATTTTGGGCGGTGCAAAGTCGTGCGGCATATGCCACAAAATTGTGCAACGTGCCGCTTACTCGCCCTTTCTCTCAGCTAATGTAGACAAATTTTTATCGCCTGCTAAAGTTTTGTGGGAAATTTGCTTTTTTCTTCGGCTGCCAAAACCCTCGGGGGAGGGTTTTTCGGTAGGTGGCACGATAGCATAAGGCTATCTCTTGGCACAAGGGGTAGCAGACGATTTTGTGCTTGTTGACGCTAAATAGGCTCGTTTCTCTGCCGTTAATAATAATAGTTATGATTATGATGATGACGACACTGACGATGGGCCAAGATGATGCGAAAGTGTTGATAAAACACGACGGATAACACAAAGATTAGGGGAGTGGTGGGCGACCTGAGTAAAGATCCAAAGGGGCTCAATCGGAGTTATTAATTTAGCAGGACATCCAAAAGTTACTGTAGACAGGAGAAAGTGTCAACGGGTTGGAAAATTGCTGCAATACGAGGCCATAAACCAAATTAGAGGACGAAAGTGGGATAAAACATAATTTTAACTGGATGTTGAATACCATCTTGAATATTTTATGTTCTATGCTTACACTCAAAAAGTATTCGCTGTAAGTTTTACAAATTTCTAGTCATGTCCTATTCAAATTGTATGTTTTTATTGTTTTTAAAATTTTAAATGGGTGCAATGAATTTTTGAAATTTTTCAGCTTTGTTTGAATTTAAATTACTTTCACCGAAGGCAATGCTCCACCCCAAAATGTGCGCTACCGAAACAGAAATATCCTTGCACCCTGCAATTCCCCCACTTGCAACTCAATGAAGCATTTGTAAATTGTTTAAACAAATCCTGCTCCTTTTGCCTCCTTGAGCTCCTAATCACCAGCAAACAAAAGTCAAATCAAAAGCGAAGCCCAGGGAAAAGATTGAAACCGCATAGCAGTGAATGGCGGTGGGTGGGAGTGGGAAAGTTGGGAAATGGAAATCGGGAGGAAAACTGGAGAGAGAGTGCAGCTAACAAGCAAAACGTCAACGGCGGGGCTGACGAGAGCGACAACATCGTTGCAAGCGACTTCCAATTATTTTTTATATTTCTCCGCAGCAACAAAAGGCACTCCAAAACAGGGGCGGCGGCGCACGGGGATCCCTGCCAGCTTGGCTGATGCAAAAGTGGATTATGTGGCTGCCTCAACAATCTTTTTTTTCACCCCACATTTTGCCCGTTTTCGCTTTCCTTGCACTTCTCGGCCAAGCGAAGGGGCGTGCGTGAAAAGTGGGCGCGGCACTCAATAGAATGGCACAGTTTGTCGAGGGGAAGCCCGTGGGGAGGGGGGCGAAGTAGGGGATCAAGGGGCTATTTTTTGGAGTATAGGGGTTACCAGAGGGCTTTACCATAGGCAGGAACAACCACATGCATAGATAGGGCAACCCTGGAAATCGGGGGAATTCATAATGCATTTAAAAGCGCATAAATAAAATGCATTTTAATATAAGTACTTATGAAAATATAGAGACGAGACTTTTAAAACATATAATTTAATATATTACTACTACATAATTTTTGAAAACTATTACTTTACTATCCTTATAAATCATGTTATATCCTACTTAAAATTTTTTTTAGATGTTTTAATTCTCAACAGGTTTTAGCCTTCACCATATAACACTCAAACAAAAAGAGGAACTTTTAAAACTGTAAAACTGATGTTCAAGTGAGAAAGTAACCCCAATCTTAAATTCAATCGCAGCTAATAAAAAGGGCCTGTTTTTTCGGTTTACATACCATCGGCCGGGAAATCAAGTGGAGGAATACAGACTACAAATATTGAAGTCTTTCATGGTGCAAACAAAGCTTTTAAGCTTCGTTGAGTTTAACACAAACACACACATACAGACCCAGGCACACCGGCATACACACCATAATACATGTATAGGCACTCACTGTGATATGGGGACGGACCTGCCACGCCCCCTTCTCACCACAGCCAGCCCCCCTTTAGGACCACAGAGGCGCCCCATTACAGGAGCTTCAAAACCAACGAACAACAGCGAATCGAGGAAGGGCGAGCAGAAAGGCGGAGAAAGGCGGAGAGAGGCGGAGAAAGGGGGAGAAAGAGGAGCGCGCACACGTTGCCTGCCATATGCGACACTTGAGAAGGGAGCCGGGGGCGGGGCAGGAGCAGGGGCAGGGGCGCCGGTTTGCAGGAGGTCGTCGAGGGGGCTAGGAGAACGGACTGATTGCCGACTGACTGACTGGAAGAGACTGCGTGCCAGGGCTCTTCCGTGCCCCATGGACACACACTATCAGCGAAAAGTTTGCAGCACCCAAAAAATAATAAGAAGTGCTTTGAAGTATTACGAAAGAAGCTACAACTTACATAGCTACAAGACATTAAATTACTTTTTATAAATATTATATAAAAAGACTCATATTTTGGCTTGAGATATAAAGAAGATCGAGCTGTTTATTTTATAAAATGTCTCTGTCCCATATCCAACTAAAAAGTTAAAGTAAAGTATTCTTAAAGAAAACTATCTCAATCAAGTTTAAGGCACTCCAATATATAATGATTGATTTCAAATATTTGAAAAAAGTCAGTATATACGTTGGAATCATTGAAAACTATTTGCAGGTAAAAACATTATATTTTGTAAAAAAAGTAAAGGTAAATAATATTAATAATAATAGTATTCATGTATAGTAAACATACTATATAGTAAAATAGTATATAAATAAAGAAAAAGTACGTTCTGTTCTTAGGGCTCATATAATTTCTAATAAAAATATTTGAACTAATACAAAATTACACTGACCCACTTAGCTTAAATTTGTAAAAATTGTTAGAAAAAATGGATAAATCTGTCTCCTAAGCCCCTGTCCGAACTTTTCTAATCCACTGTGCAAACGGCGCGCGTTCCCCTACTTCAGGTTACATGAGACCGCACGCCCCATCTCTTTTCCCCGCCTAATGCTGTCCCTGTCGCGCTGCTCGGCTTCTGTCGCTACTGCGCTCTGCAGACAAATTTCTATAAATTATGCATTGTGTGTGTAAACACGACAAGTTGAATTGAAATTACGGATTTAAATGTGAACCAAAGATATTTTACAGCTATCTGGGTGTGCTCGCACACACTGGGTTGGCGAAATAAAGTGAAATAAAATCAAATCAAATAAGGGATCGGGCCGCAACCCTTTGGCTTTTGTCTCCGCCGCTGGGCTTTCATCGGCCGACAGAGTTTGCAAAGGCACAAAATCAACAATCTCATAAATTTAATTGCTTCAAGTGAATGCCGCCGCCAATTGTCCAGTTGTGTCCCCTTGGCACCCCCCTTGCTTTGTTTTTGTATTTTTTAAAGTGACTGTGCCTTCCTCGTTGTCTCATTGTCACCTCTTGAACTTCCGGCGGCGGCGTCGCTTTTCGCTTCTCGCAGTGTATGCACCACCCTGGGCAGAGAGCACAGCGAATGAAAAACCCACTCGGACGTAAACTTTTTCCACATGTCGGATGGACACTCATTGTCTCACATCCACGATTCATTTAGCATTTCTATTTGTTGGAGGCGGCCCGTGCTTATTCGCAAACATTTCGTCATCGCTGACATTGGTGACGTTGACGGTGCGTCGTCTCCTGTTCGTCTTTTGCCAGCCGCTTTGTTTTTTGTTAAATGCCCATTTATTTTTAACATTTACAAACGTCCGCAGTGTAAACAAAGCTGACTCAATGACGCAACGTTCACGATAAAACTCTGTATGGCTCTGTGTGGTGGGGTTTTTAAAGAACGCGTAATTAAAGTTGTATTTTTGGGCATTTTTTAGTTTATAAAAAGAATAACTAAAAAAGAAAGAACTTTAAACTGAATAGAAATATATTATTACAAGAAAAATATAATATAATTCACAAACTTCTACTAGTTCTTGAGCTTTTGTTAGATTTCAATTTGGTAAAATGCGCAATCACCAAAAAAAATGTTTTATGATGACAATACTTTGGGGCATTTATTATTGATTTTCTTTTATTATTATTATTTTCTTTTATTATTATTATTTTCTTTTATTATTATTATTATCTTTTATTATTATTATTATCTTTTATTATTATCATTATCTTCTTCAAATAATTATCTGATATTTCTTTGATTCATTAGCTGATATATTCAACCCTTTTTTCTATTATTTTTTTTACTATCCCCACTCCACATTTTTAAAGATTTTTAAATTTTTAACTAAATTAATTTATAATAACTGCATATATTTGGGAAGTGGAACTAGCGTAATAGATTGACCCCTTAAGATTTAAGTCCCAAGTCCCATAGAAAGGTAAACTGTACCTTCCCCACAGTCTATATCATCGCTCAGATAAACATTGTCCCTGCCCCGAAAACGACTTTTCGCATTCGAAGTCAATAGGATTGGTGAAAGCGGGCTGTCGTGGGGAGGCAGGGGGGTGGGAGGGGGGACCGAGGGTGGGGGTTAAGTGGGGGGCGCATGCAATGTAATGAATAAATGAGCATACAAACACGCTCTCACGCACACACGTGGCCGTGTGTTTGTGCAGTTAATTTGCCATTTCCGCTCCAGTAAAGTAATGAAAAATTTTCTCTGCTGCCGCTGGCCGCGGCTGCAGATCTACAAATCCCCGTAAAGTGCCCCCAAAAGCCCCGTCTACAATGCCTCCGTGCCTCCCCGTGGAATTGGTCAAGTGCCATTGTTTCAGGACTCGGGCTGCTAGCCATGAAAGCTAATCACTTCGAGGGGCATTTGTCCATATGCCGAGTATTAAGCATACGCCGCGTGGGCCTCGGCAGCAGATGAAGCTCAACCGGAATTTCAGGGGATGCTCATTAGGAAACCTCACAACTTTCAGCATGCAAAGTGAAAACTGCAGGTGGGAAACTAAAACGGAGTCTAGAGCTAAATGAAATACTTCTAGCTAGGGAAAACATCAAGCTATTCTATATGAAACGGTTGATGTCACATGTTGCACGAACATAATCGTTATGGTTATTGGCAGGACTGTATAGACACTTGCCAGCCAGCGGGGGGTGGGGGTGGTTTGACTTCGGAGGGTGGTTATAGGAAATCGGAAAGAGCCAAGCATGATGAAAGTTTGCGAACTGGTGATGGAAAAGAATCTGGTGTTACACATACAGGTTTTAGGGATGAACAGGACTTTATTGGGGGGACAAGATTGCAGGCGATAAATGTCACTCATTTTGGGGGACGGATGCTGCAGGAATATGTCCATAAGTATCAATAACCAAGCCAGATTTACTCATTCATCATTTATGAAAGAGATAATAAATCAATTTGTTAGGGGAGATAGATTTATTAAAATTGAGATTTTTAATGTATTCCATAAGGTTGAGTAATGAAATACATTTTAGGGGATGTTGTCTAAAACCAGATTCTGATTGATCAAAATATAAACCAAGTGCTCATTGATTATTTATAAATTTATATTGAAATAGTGTTACTACCATTTTTTTTTTTTTTGATTTTAGAAAAAATAAGTAAATGAAATGCTGAGAATACTCACATTACCAATTTCCAAAATGCAAAAGAGTAGGAATTTTAAATGTATTCCATATGGTTGAATAAAAAATTTTTGCCATACATTTTAGGTGATATTGTCTGAAACCAGATTCTGATTTATCAATATCATTACAATATAGTTTTCATTAATTATTTATACATTTCCATTGAACAAATTTTGCAATCCATTTAAGTATAAATGCAATTTTTGTAAATCAGTGAGTATACTCTCATTATCATCTTCCAAAATTGCCATTGCCAATTCCCCAGTTCCATTTGCGTTCCCTTGACTGTTTTTATGGCCGGACAAATCAATCGACCACATTTGCCTTTGACACACGAGCCGTGTTTGGCTTAATTTTGCATATAAACCCGCTCTTCATCAGCTTTTCCATTTCCCGGCCAAGCGGCCAAGAGCTCATTTCATGTAATCGACACACAAATTGAATGCAAGCCCGGGGACCTCGACGTCCTTTGGGATGCGGATGCGGACGAGGATGTGGATGCCAAAGTGCATAAGGGAAGCCCAGAATGGCGCCCGACTGGCGTCATTTAGGGGTTAACTATTCCCATCGACACGAACTGGTAATTTTAAGTGAAAAGTGTTCGAGCTCTGAAGATGCCACAAATATTTGCAACTCATCGAGAATATACAAAGTCCTTCTCTTTGTCTGCAATCCTTTCTAAATCAAATTAATTAGCCAAAATATATGGTACTTCAAGGAATGTTTATGGTGGGATAGTGGATAACTTCAGGGACCTGAGAGATGGTAAGCGGGGGCGTTCTCGTAGGCTCAGTGAAAATAAAAGTAAGTAAAATGTACCCATCCAAGTTAGCGTGTGTATCTGTGTGTTTTCCTAGTCGGGATGTGTGTGTGTGTGGGCACAACTTCAAAATGAGTTTATCGATTTTAAAGGCCAAAGCGAAAGAGCAACAGCAGAAGGACGGCGGAAGGGTAGGGGAAGTTCCGCCCGGTTTGTTTTGCTGATGATGTGTGGATGGCTCGCAAGAAAAAATCAAAATAAAAAAACACAAAGAATTCCCCTGCGTCCCCAATGAAAATCCCTAAATACAAGCGAAAAAAAGAATGCCATTACCAAGCGATTATTATTTAAGGGTTAAAAATCTACAGTCAGCCACTCGACAAACCGCACACAAACCCCATACTTTTCGGCATTTTCTGGTACGCCTTTCTCTTGTTTATTATTTTGCCCTGACAACAGCAAAAACAACGACAAACGTAAAGCAATTAAAATGTTTAAGACAATTGACAAAAGCCAGACTCAAGAACTTAAAGCTCGCAGGACCAACAGGAGCTTTGACGGCCCGAAACGCCGAGGGATGGCAATGGATAAATGGCCGGATGGCAGGAAGGTGAAGGCAAAGCTCCTCTTCTTGTGGAAAATTGCATTTTTAATATGCAATGAAATTTGCCAAACATAATAAATAAAAGATGCAAAATTCATTGTGGATATAGGTGGGTGTGTGTATGTGGGCGTTTTTTGGGCACCTGTTCCCACAACTCCCCTCTTTTCAGTCAGCTTTATTTTGGGGTTCCCTGCACAAGGCACAAGGATATCACGCACCAAAAGGAAGTCTTTGAAGTGCAACGAGCATATACAAGAACTCTTTAATTCACTGCAAGTGACAAAAATGCAATGAGCCCCACTGTGCAAAGACCACAGTAGGATTAACTTGAAAATAGTACATTTAAATAATGGAGATAAATTATTTTAGCGACAACTTGTAAGTAAAAAGATATAATCTATAGTTTTCTATAAAATATATCTTAAAGTATTCAACAAATTTGTAATGTGTTAGATTTATATCGAACATTTTTGATTCATCTTACTCAAAAGTTTTAAAATATAAATGCAAAAATTTTAAAAAAAAATGTAAAATATATTATTATTTTATTAAAACCTTTATATTAAATTACTTGTACAAGGAAAGTTAAGCCTTCAAATGGCATTATCTCGAGAAAGCATTACAAAGTGAAGTTAAGCTCGTCACCGAAAATGATGCAATAAATGATAAGAAATAATCGAAGAGAATGAATTGCCTTCTGCAACAATATTATTCCAGAAATCCGGCAATAATTTATTCCGCCGGCTATATAGCTATATAGCCCGCACATCATTTGCTATATACTGTATATATCAATTCATGTATCCCCCCTTCTGTAGTCAAGTGCAGGCCGCATTCAGTTTTCCGTCTGCAATTCGTTTTCTTTGCTTTTTTCGGCTGTTTGCCTTCTCCCATTTGTCGAAATGGAATCGATTTTGCTGAAGCCACGGCAGTGGCGTCGCTGTTAACCCCCGCCCCTTTCCGTTCCACGCCCCTGCTTTCTCCCCCACTTACAGGCCCTTCTTTTTTTCACTGAACCCACTCAACCCCCTCTGTATCTTCGTTAGGCCAAAAGATGGAGCACGCAAGGGGTGTGGACTGCTAAGGTGAATCCCCTTTCGCAAGACATGGGCGGAGGCCACCGGTGGGGGGCTTCCCCAGTGGGCGGTTTGGCAATTTTCAGTCTGCCCCAACTTCGATGGCAAGTCGAAGATAAATGATGCATTTAACGAAAATGTGTAAAATGTTTAAAATACATAAATTGTCGACAAGTTGAACAAGAAAGCCAAGCCAAAAACTTGGGAGTAATGTGTAATAAATTAAACATTGAACCCGGACAATGAATTTTATATTTCTTGAGATGGCGGAGAAGGATGTTCAGGTAAGTTCTGGAAACATCTACACCAATTAGAATATTTACTTGAGATTAATGGTCAGCCAAGACATATTTTCCACATCTATTGCACATGTTTAATGTTATCAATGATAATCATTTGCCATTTAAAAGAGACCTACTTCTAGATATTGGAAACCCTAACTTTACTTTAAAATAGCTAAAATGATTAACCAGAACAGTAAGTTGTTCCTCAATGGTTGAGATTCATAAAGTATCTTTAAAGTACTATTCAAAACTCCTATAGCCTTCCAATCCCTTTGTAATTTTCATAGCTTTCCTTAAGTTTGTTGTAGAATTTCACCTTAACAACCTCAATATATAAATTACCCGCTCATCGTAATTTAAGTAACTTCTCTGGCCACGCCCACGAGAGGTGGCGGGGCTTCTGCAGGAGCGATAAACAATGCCAATGGAACCACAACAACCCAGCAACAAATAATCTAAGCTTGCAACGATACGCCAATAATATGTTGTCACTTGTCAATCAAGAGGCAACAGCAACGAAAACATCAGCAACAACAGAAGCCGAAGCCGAGGCACTTGAAACAAACAACAATCCGCGCGATGAGTTGGGGCGGAAAAGCGGGAAAGTCGGCGATGGAGGCGAAGGATTTCAGCGGTGGGCTAAAAGGGGGCGGGGCAGATCGCTCATGCAACTTTTGTTTTGTTGACTGCGCTTCGAGACTTTGACTGAATGACTGACGGCTGTCAGAAAATGCCACACGACCCAAAGTGAAGTGAAAATTGGCAACAATGAATAAAACACAATAAAAAAGTGAAGAAAAACGGGGGAAAAAGTGCGGCTAGAAGAGGCCGAAGAAGAAACTGCAACACGCGACTTTCCCAAATAAAATAAAAACAAACAACAACGCATTATAAACAATATGTTGGCCTCGGTTTATTGTTGCTGCTGCTGCCGACGATGTTGCTTTCTTGTTTTGCATGTTGCACCGGCTACAACGGCCGCAATTTCCAGCGATTTTCACCGGCAACCGCAGGCGGCGGAGGCAACAATCAGTAAAAGTTTTCCAAAACAGTAAAAGCAGCAGCGAAATAAAAGAAATGAAAAGTGAAAAGCCAAGTTAGACTAACCGCTCCCAGTCCATTCCATTGATCATTAATTCGCCGGCGAGATGCCAAAGCAATGGATGGGTGGTTAGCAGCGAAATCAGAGAGTAATTAAATTAGTCCAATTATTGGAGGATCCATGGAAACGGTCAAATCAGTAAAGTACAAACATGTAAAGGGCTATTAGAGTGTTTTCAAATGTTAAGAATTTGATTTTTGGTTCGGGAACTTTTCAAAAATACTCTCAGTATCTAAACATCATAGTTATATATTATATTTTGACGCTATTTAAGAGGGTTCTCCTTATAACTGCCTATTAGCTTTAACACTTTTTTTCTGAATTATTTTAGAAGAAATAGTATAATCAAAATCAAATATCGTATAAGACCAGGGTCTAAAAAATACAATTGCTACCCAAAATGAGTCGGAAAACATTATTTGCTAACGTTAAAGGATTGAAACATATTTATACGTATTTTATGACACAGATAAAGTAGAAAAATATAGTTATATACTTCACTAATAACTTAATCAGAAGGTACCCTTCTGAATGGCTTTTTCTTTGGAGACATTTTTCCCTATTGGACCCCAGCCATCCCAGCATCCTCATCCTTAGCTGCAGGCCGGGCCAAATCAACTTTTTGCATATGAAAAGAATTCAAATGAAGGGGGACAAATCATCAGCAACTACCAGTCGACGATGAATAATTACGTGCTGATGGGCGAGGAGGGGCAGTGGTGCACAGTAGTGCCAAACGACACAAATGACTTGGCCAGGCGGATGCGGAAAACTTTTCCACTCCACTCCAAGTCGCAGAGAACCGAACCGAAAAAATAGAACAGATCTCGTGGAGACGACGAATACCTCACGTTCCGCGTCGCCCAGATAAAAGAAATAGAAACTCCGAGTCGGAATCAGAAGCAGAGTCAGAGTCTCGGGCTAGAGCTGCCTCTGGTAATTACAAGCTGCGATGGGGTCGCTTGACGGATTGTCGACAGAACTAACAATTATATAAGCCAGAGGCCGTTGAGATTCGCGACTTGCATCACTTGGAAAAAAATCTTTTGATTTGTAAAATACACAACTTTTTTGCGGTGCCGCTTTACTGCTGCTGCCGCTGCTGCTGCTGCTGCTTGTTGTTCAAGGTATTTTCAAATGCAACCAAAGGAACGTCAAAAAGTCAGCTAAGTAGTACCTACAATTGCTTGTAGCTACAGCGAATGTATCTTGTAGCTACAAGTTGGCGGCGCAGTTCGAATGCGAGCTGTGTGTGAGTGAAACTGAACTGAAACCGAAAGAGTACAAAAAAGCAGCACACACAAAAATACAGAAAAAAAATCGCTGACCTCATTATTATTTTGTGTATATATGTACGTGCATTCTCCGCTTGGATTGCTGGCTTCGTATTTATTTCGCTGCTCTTTTGAGACCGCGGACTGCACCAGCTCTAATGTGAGGCAACCGTGCATTGATGAGATGCCCGCGTATCTGCTGGATGCGATTTGCATTCGCCGAGATAATCCCAGGCTCTTTTGAAACCCCAATGAAATTCCGAATCGATTTCACAATCTCATCTTGCAAGAACTCGGCGCTAGGGCCAATCTGATGTCGATAAAGGCGGATTCAGATTTGAATCATCGGATTTGAATCACTGCTTTCAATTATTGCTTAAGGATTTGCTTGTGATTCAGAAACAAAGTAAGAAAATTACTAATTGGTGTTTAATTGTGAAATAACTACTACTCACATTTGTCTTTTTATTTTTAAATGTCTGTTTAAATTATCGGTGATTAATAGAATGATTAATAAATATTACTAATGCATGAAATAGATCTGAATGTTAATTTATTTTTAACCTTCTATTTTGTTTAAAAGTCACTACACACAAACAAATGACTATGTAAAATCAATCTAAAAAAAATTTTCCAAAAACTTTAAAACATGTATCTAGCAGATAAACTAATTACGAAATTGTCAGGAATGTTCTGGTTTTAATACTTTAGTAACTACAGTATTTTCTTGACTATTAATATGAAGAACAATTTATTTCTTTATAGATTTTGATGTGTTTTAAGATGCAATTGTAAATTGTAGATAAACTAATAGGTTTGGTTGCCTCTTCCTAGAACTCCCCACAAAAGTACAGATAAATAAGCTTAACCATAAGGACCTTAGGTCCGTAGGACTCACCACATGAACACTGCTCTGCAGCTGTCCGGCTAACATTGTCTGGGCCTGCTGGTGTTGCTGGTGCTGCTGATGTTGCTGCTGCTGGTGTTGCTGCTGCTGGTGCTGCTGCTGCTGCGAGGGATCGGGCAGCTTCTTGTCGGTCTTCTTGGCCGCCCGCTTGTTCTTGCTCTCGAGGAAGCGCTTCTGGAGGACGGTGGTCTCCTGGTTCTGCTGCTCGCAGACGGTGCTGAAGGCCTGCTCATAGCGTGGCACGCAGTCCGTCTGCCGGCGGCGGTAGTTCTCCATGCGGCGTCGCAGGCGATCGACGACCGGCATCCGCTTGGTGGGCATGGAGTCTCCCCCAGCCGAGGGTACCGCTCCTGGATTCGCAGGGCCGCCAGCTCCGTTGCCGCCAGTGATTCCAGCAATTCCGCCTGTTGCTCCCAGGTTGGCATTGTAGGGCGAGTGTTGCTGCTGCTGCTGTTGCTGCTGCACTTGGATCTGCTGCTGCTGCTGCGCCTGGGCATTGTGTTGCTGCTGTTGCAGTTGCAGCTGCTGTTGCTGCTGCAGGTGGAGGCCCAAGTGCTGTTGGTGCAACTGGAGATTCAGATGTTGCTGCTGCTGCTGGTGTTGCTGCTGCTGTTGTTGCTGTTGGGCGACGGCGGCTCCTTGGCTGGCGCTCTGGAAAACTGGCAGGCCGCCCGCATCCATAAATGCGTCCGTGGTGAGGCTTTCGCTGGCGCTCGTTGCTTCGCAGCTTTCGTCTCAGTCGGCGGCGAACGCTGACGGCGACGAAATCGCGAAGAACAAGGCGGCGACAGCGGCGGCGAATATATATATATATCGGTGTCTATAACTCAGATATCGCCTGATGTTGCTGGCAGCGCCTCTGATTGCCGCTGTTCCCGCGCTGCAATACCGGAAGTGTTTGTTCTACGCGGAGAGGTGTGAGGAAAGTCGCTGCTGGGGCAGGTGAAAGCGGCCACAAGAAAGACAGGTCAACATCCTGTGGCGAGTCCTGCAAGGAGAAATAGATAAAAGTAAATTAGTTTCAAGTTCAAAAAATAGTTGTCTAAAACCTTATAAAATTGTGTGGGTTTCTCTTCCGGAAAGATGTAAAGATGTACTTAAAGATAACATCTTCAAAAATTTAACAATTTAGAATTCATATTTTTGCAATTTAACTATTTAATATTCTTAAGTCCAATACGAAAGTCACTTTCTTATCTGTCCCAAGGTCATTTACGCTATTCTACGCTCTAATTTCTATTCGAAATTAGGCGATTTATGGATAGGTTGGAAGCGAAACTGAATATGAACGAAATAACTGATAAGCAGCGGAAAGTGAGAGCAACAAAGAGCATGTGAGTAATGTCAATACGAACACTCCAATACTTATAAAAGAAACCACAACAAATTATAAACAAAATAAATCGACAAACACAATTTCAAAGAACTGATAAAAACAATGCAAGTGCACATTACTCGAAGAACAAGAAATACTCTTTAAGCACTGGAAGGAGTGAATAAAAGATACCCTTCAATTCAATTTCATTAGGTTTGTCAAGACTTGAAAATATACATTTTGCTAGCTTTGAAGAGTCGAATCTTTGAATTCTGATAACGCTTAGGCATTTTCTAAGTTGTTAAGAATTCAATTACACTTGGATATTTAAGAAAGTATCTTACGGATATCAATTTTTGTACTATTTTTAAGTGATTTTGATATCGCTTTTAACTAGCTAAGTGACATGTACACTAGAATAAATGAAGTTACACTTGAAGAAAAATTGCCAAATGTTCCGCTTTGGAATTGAAAGTTTTATGAAAAGTATCTTACTGATACATTTATATACATAATCTTTAAATAATTCATAGTTAAACGTTTTGTGTTAATAATAAGCCGTTGTCAAAGGAGCATGCACACTACGAAAAATTTAGTTCACATGGAGAACAAAAATAGAAAAACTCATTCATTTCATTTTAAGATTTAAGGGAAAATATCTTTAAGATTTCATCTGAATCATAAGCATCAATAATACTAAGATAAACAGTTTTGATGTACATCATTTTATTGTCTTCAATATTTAGTTTGCCATCTTTTCGCTCAGTGTCAGGCAAGTCAAGCAAAGCTGATTAAACCCATTAATCGCTGGCAAAACGCGAGCGGCCGTTGCGCGTTTTCTTATACACATTCGCGTGTCTCGAAAAGACGAGAAACGGAGAACCAACAAAGCCCAATGGCATCGGATTTGAATTCGGAATCGGAATCGGAATCGAAGTGGAAGTCGTACACGTAGTCGGTGTAGGAATCGGAATCGGACTCGGAATCGCAGGCGGAATCGGCAATGGGAGACTGACACACTCAACTGGCCTGCGCCGCGTCTGGCGGTTGAATGAATGACTGATGGACGGCACGGAACGGTTGGGGCTCGGTGCTCGTGGTGCCTGGCCGTGGGCCTTGGATGGTGCTGAGTGCGCCGAGTGCTGTGTGGCGTGTGGCGTGCTATGTGGGCTCCATAGAGCTGTGGAAAGAGTCAACGGTCGTTGGGGCGAAAAACGAACGGCGACGAGCGACACCCGACGACGACTCTGGATGTTGCAGAGGCGCAAATGAGCAAAACCTCTGGCCACTTATGCCTAATGTGCAACACAGCAGAACTTCAAGAGCCTATAAGTGTCTATAAAACATTACAAATTTTATAAAATATATTTCTAAGCATAGCAATTTTGTTTAGCAATCATTTTTGAACAGTTTTACTATCTAATAAATGTAATATAATTCAACAACATTGTATTAAATTTACAATATAAAGTTTTTTTTTAACTTTAAGTTCACCTAAGTATAAAGAAAATAACTCTTATTAGTATATTTATAAAAAATAATTCTTTAATATAGAGGTCTTGTAGATAGAAAATAATTATTCAGAGTTTAGACTGCAGAGAGTATTGAATAATTCAGAGATTATACAGTTACTATTTAGTAATGTAGGAATATAATAATAAAAATATTAATAATAATTATGAGAAGGTCAGTTATACGATTAATTTTAAATACATCAACTTATATATATTCATTTTATCATACTAAATTGTTATAAACATCATTGTTAAATCACCTATTTTGGGTTATTATAATAATCTTTAATGTCCTAAAAACCCGAGATGTCTCACTTCCGGTGGTCCGATTTAAGGAAGTTCGACTGTATAGCGTACGTTGTGCGGCACGTGGACGAAAGGGGCTGGAGCGTAACAACCGGGGTGATGCAGGCAAATTAAGCTGTAAACAAGAGGCGAGATGAGAGGGCTAAGCCAAGACCCTGGAGCCCAAACTCCTTGGCGGCAGTGGAAACTGGTTTTTGGGCTGTTAGTCGTCGGTTTTGGTCGAAATCGGGGAACTTTTGAAAACGCCAGCGCGACTTTACTCGCGTTCGAAACAAAAACAAAAAGCCACTCGCATACAAGCGAACGGCGGTTTGGCCGAACCGAGTAGCAGGCGCTCAGCCTCGGCAGGCGGAGAAAGCGGCCGAGCGGGAGAGTGGGTGGCTGGGGGAGCGAGAAAGCAACGGGCGAGTGCGAATGAGCGAGACAGCTGGGGGCAGCACTCTCACCCCAGGTGCGAGTGGGAGAGGGCATTACGGAGAGAGCGAGAGAGAGTGTACGTTCCAGAGCGAGTTATCTCGTACTGTAGAGAGAGCAATCTTCGTAACAGAGCGACAGTATCTGAGTGATAGAGTAACCGAGTGAAAGAGCATCTAACGCACTCGGACTCACTCGCAAAAAAAGGTCAAATTAGAGGCGAGCGATTTGTTTGCTATTCTTTGCTAATGTTGTTGTTGTTTTCGCTGCCGCCGCTGCGTTTAATTAAAAGACAAAACTCCGTTAACCCATTGAGGTAGGCGGTGTCAAATGGAACGGAAATACAGCTGCAAAAGATCAAATCCCACGTAATCACGAAGTGCTTCTCATTTACGATTATCGCAGAAATAATCAGCGGAAACAGGTTTAATCACTTCTAAGTTTTGTGTTTAAAGGTCTTAAAATTCGAAAAAAAATTAAAAACTTTACTTTATTTTTTAAGGTTTTTTAGAATTAGTATAGAATACAAAAAAATCAGATCTCAAAAGAATTGTATATTTGCTTTTTCTTTTTTACAAAAAAGAGAAAGTACAAATAGATATTCTTATTTATTTTCATATTTAAAATTTGAATTCTACGTCATTTTATTTTGCTATATTAATATATATTAAAAAGTATTGATAAGGAAATACATATATCAGTCCCGAGGGAACAAGGAGAATTTTCAGGGACCTTAAATGTTGAAGGGGCTTAGCATTTTTAATTAAAAGGCTTTGTTGGGGTACCATTAATTTTCGGCCACAGCTCTTCTGAGTTTCCAGGAGGAAATCGATAACGGCCATAATGGTTCTGTTCATACAGGAGGTCTTACTACTTACAATTTATACTTCTCCAGTTATGTAAGAAAACGTACTTGCAACGTTGACAGCAACGATATTGTAACAACTTTGGGAAGCGTATGATTAACAATTGTCTCCAAGTGTTCTTATGATTTGAGTGAGTGGATAATTTTAGGCCAAAGAGCGAGTGAAATGGGAATTCCTAGGAAATAAGAACAGCATGTCTCTGAGTGTCGCAGGCCATAAATGCCTAGGTACAGTGAAACCAAAATCCCAAAGATTGCTAAGCAGGTAGTAACACCCATTGTAGAAAAAATGGTTTTATTGCCTCCTTTTAAAATATATTATCTTGAAAATGATAAGACTAAAACTGAAAAATATTCTATAGGATGCAAATTTACTTTAGTTTTCTATTAACAGTAACAATCCTTTAAATATTATATGTATGTAAAGGTGGAATGTGAAGTCAATGCAGTATGAGTTTTATCTTTAAGATTTTTTACCCAATGAAATGATCTTAGTTCTCGTTGCTCAAAGAGCTCCAGCGACAGAGAGCATAACATGAATGTACATACGCAATCGCAGAGAGAGAAAATACGAGGCCCACTGTTAAAGTTTCCACGCGCCAGTTCTGCTGTTGGGGCCTTAACATCGGCCGCCGGCACGATACGAAAACATTGCAAAATCGGCGCGAATTGAAAAATCGCCGGCGACGACAGAAACGCGGCAGAAACGGACGGTAGTCCGTCTCGCGTTTCTCGCAGCGCCCAAAAGCGAGAAACAGCGTGCGGCACTCGAAGCGGAATCGCATCGAATTCGAAACAGAGACACAAGCGAAACGGCGGCGACTTACGTCGCGCGTCTATCGCAAAAACGAACAGGCGCCCAGCGGCGGCAGCAGCGCGATTCCAAAGCGTTTTTAGCCGCCGCTGTTAGTGCTCAAAACGGTACTGCGCCTATGAGAGACGAAGAGGAAGAGCGAGTGGGGATGGGGTTAGTTTGGGGAGAGGAGCGAAGAGAGAGAGAGCGAGCCATTCTATTCGCTCGTTAAGTGCAAGTATGTGTGTGCTTATGCTGTGAGCTACACAGAAAACAATTCATAAACGTTTCTATGATACATTCAGTACTTTAGGTTTTAAACCTAAATAAACATACTTATATTTACAGAAATACTTTTGTTTTGTTATAACATTATTAAAAAGTACAACCAATCCAAATATCTTCTGTATTCGGATGTACTACTGACATTTATTTAATTCTTGATAAAAAGTATAAATAAACTATTTATTATCTATTGCTATCCCAAATTAAGTGGCAAATGACTCAAATTTTTCGGCGTGTAGCAAAAAATTGCTTCAGAATTTACGGCCTTTGTATCTTAGTATTAAATTGAGGTGAATACCAAAGCAGCTTATATAATTTCCTACGGATTCTGTACTATTTTATCTGATAAGCTGATCAATGATCGTAAAACGCACGGCAGCAATAAAATTAATGCATTCATTTGGGAGCTGCAAAAACCGCGCGCGTTTCCAGCCGCCCCGCAATAGATGCGGCTTTAACCGCAAACGGCGAGCAGATGTGTACATTATTTTATTGCAATGGGGAAAGGAAAAGCGAAGAAGGCTGGAAGCCGTCGGCTGGCTGAAACGTCTGTTGGCCCATGAGAAAACGACGCCAAACAAAATGGTGCCGCCTCCAGTGACGAAGGCGACGAACTAACTAACTACCGACAAGCAGAGACGACAAACGACGGCGGCGACAAAAAGTCAATTTTATCGGAAACTAACAGGCTGCAAGCGGCCAAAGACAGCAAGGCTGTGGGGAAAGCCAAGGTGGACTTTCCGCTTTTCGCTGGCCTGGAAAAGCTCTCTTTCTCTATGCCTCTATGCGGCTCGGAGGCGCTGGGCGCCTAATCCAAATTGCGAGAAAGATCCGCTTTTCGAGCCAAAAACCACCGAAAAGCCAGGCGGCAGCTCGCACAAATTTTCCGCCCAGAGCCACGCCCCCGTTCGAGTGGCCCGCCCCCACTGGAAGTCCGGTCCAAAATCCAAACCATCCGGTCGGGACCAAGGCGAGCGGCAGACTGAGGAAAATCGAGGAAAACTCGAAGCCAAACAACCGCAGAAAATGCTGGAGCAAAGGAGACGGCCGAGGAGGTTAAGGAGTGGGGTTCGGAGGGGGCCATCAAAGAGGGTTCTGTTTTGGGTGGAAAGTACAGAACCAACATCTCCACGCAATTAGCTTGATTGTCTCTGCACATGCGCCCTGGGGAAAACCCCGAGCGAGTGCCATACTGGCCGAAAGACAATCGTTTTAGGTCGCCTTCCTCATAAATTGAGAAGATTCATCGTTTTATGGCGAGCTTTAAAAGTCATGAAAACGTTATGTCAACATTTTCTGTTTTATGAAACATTTAATTAATTTAATAAAAATTAAAAACCAATGTAAAAGTTATGAATACTAAATAAAAACTTTAAATAATGCTGTAATAAAAACAATTAATTCCATTTAATAATATATAAAGTAATGTTAATAAATCAACTTAAGATTCTTAGATTTCTTGCGTCTGTTCTATCTGAACTAGAACTTCACCCTAACAAATTGATAATAAGAGTCCCTTATCAGGCCAATTAGGAAAGTATTTGAAGACAGTTCGTTATAACCGGAAGTAAAAGCTTTTTCCCTAATATTCTCATTGAATTTGAAATTCTGTTTTACTCGCAGAGAACTGGAATAAAACTCCAAGGATTTAGTTCACACGCAGTGCAAAACCGCAAGGCGAATGCGATATAAATAAAAATCAAGGAAAGCCCACAAGTAGATGCGAATTGTTGGCCAGCTGCAGCAGCAGCACAGCGGCAGCAACTTCGCCACCAGCAACATTGAGCGGCCACCGCAGCAACAACAGGTCCCGAAACAGATGTCGTGCGATTTTTGCCCCGGCCAGGAGTGGGGCAGAGTGGAGTTGGGCTCAGGAGTATCTTGCAACAGCTGCAACATGCAACATTACCACCGATGCTGCAGCAACATTGCAGAGGGCGCCACTGTTGTTGTTCCATGCCACCAGCGATGCGGCGCTCAGAAAAGCCAGCGCGGCGGTACAGTGGTAAAATGCTAAAGTGGCAAGTGCCCCACAAGCGGGATACACCACACACACACACACACACCCCCGTGAACAAGGAAAATTCGCAACAGGGCAACAACAAAGTGCCAAACACGAGCAACAACGGCAACGGAACCGGTTGTTCAGCGAACTAGCACAAAAAGTAGTCGAGGAAAAGAGGAGCCCACTGGAGCCGGATGGCTCCTCCTGCTGAGCTCCCATTTCCAAAGAGATCCAACCGAGGCCCAGCCATTTCTCGAACTTCGCCAGGAATGTGCACTCTCTGCTGATTAAAATATACAAGATGATGATTGGCAGTGCCAGGATTCTTGTTACTTTGCACTCCTAATAGTGGGAACCTAGGCTCTGGTGATCTGATTTACAAAGTTTGGGTTACAAAAGTTGGTTTGTTTGTATTTGTTTATTTGTTTAAAAGT